>NC_134705.1:178999968-180199968 GCF_043290135.1 Rhipicephalus microplus
ACTCACCCACTGCCCTCTCGTAGAGGTCCTTGCAATCAGAACACAATGCAACGACACTGAGCATCAGCGCAGAAACTGAGCCTATACACCGCCGACAGAGGGTGCTTCATTTTTCGCTCGAATTTTACGCACCCGAGGGCGCCACTTTCGCCGGTTCCACGTAGTATACTAACAGCGTCGACGCGCGCGGAAACGACCGCGATTGTTACGCGCGCCTTTACGTAACCCTATAGCCTGCCTCGCGCAACGCACCCTGTCCGATGCCCGAAAGACCGCCTTCCCGTCCGGCCGCCGTTTTTAAAGAACCGCGCGTATCTGATACGCGGGAAGGGGGGCGAGAGCGATAAATTTAGCCGCCCGCAGACGCGCCGCCACTCTCCCGCAAACTCGAAGGTTCCCGCTCGCCACTCTTGACGGCGTGCCATGCTTTGTTTACATTCGCCGAAACTTCGGGACGGCGCGCGAAAACAAAAGCGGGCATATTGATTAGCGCACCGACGAAGAGCCCCTCGAGAAATCAACGAGCGGAGATGATCGTCAAAAGCGAACGTCGCCGAATTCTCGCACGGGCCCGTGTTGGCAGATAGTTTCCACAAAGTTTATACGAAGATCGCCTCCCAATTAGCTTAAATAAACAATATAGGGGAAACTAAAACTTGGTCTTGATTGATCCACTGTACCCTTAAGAACTCTAACGCCATATGTTCCACTATCATAAATTAGCGGAGAAAATCCAACGCTGCAGTTTCGTTTTTAAATTACGCGCTCAAATTTCCGCGCGTCACGTCGTACTTTTCAAAATGTATTATTCCTGTTTTCGCGATGGTGGCTCCATGAAATCCGAAACTTCCTACGCTGGGTCTATGGCAACCACAGACGACAAAGTACTTCGTATGCAACGATCAAATGCTACGTACTAGGACCCAGTAGGAACCTTCAAAACCTATTGTTTTCGGGATTGGGAAATTGTACTCTACTAATAAGCGAAAGATCGAGTTGTCCTTTAGTGTGTCCCTTTAAAACTCGAAGAAAGCCTCTAAGAGTGACCCCTGTCGAAAGTGAGGGGGAGGGGGGGAAGCTCAGCCCTACTAACTTCTTATTGGAGGGGTGGGGGCTCCCACCCCCTTGCCCCGCCCCGCTATTACGCCTATGCAAGATGAAATATTAAGGTGATTCGCACCTAAAAAAAAAAAAGTTGACAGGAGAGCGACAGTATCGATGTAGTATACTGACAACTGACACTTAGTTTCAAAACACAAAAAAAAAACAAAGCACCTCCTCCCAAGTCCATATACAGCATGCGCAAAAGCACCCCACTAGATAACAGTGCCGATCTCAACCATAAAAATCCCTACTGTTCCAAGAAAATCTCATTCTTTCCTGGTCGAAACCCCAGAAAGTGCACCTGCACATAACCGGGCCCTATATAGTTTCCAAATATGGTGCCACCGCTGTGTCACTGTATCTGCTTATGGATCTGTTTTAATTCTTCTCCTGCTTTTTTTTTTCTTTTCTATGTTTCAGTGGCTTTCTTACAAAAGCCTATCGACTTCACGATACGCCTCTACCATTCGACAACTTTCCGAACGAGGTGTGATCACAGCCAATCTGTCGTTTGAATCCATAACGGGAGGACTGTGGACCAAGACGTAGCCAGCCAACAAAAGTAACATATGATTTTGATTGATATGTGGGGTTTAACGTCCCAAAACCACCATATGATTATGAGAGACGCCGTAGTGGAGGGCTCCGGACATTTAGACCACCTGGGGTTCTTTAACGTGCACCCAAATCTGAGCACACGGGCCTACAGCATTTCCGCCTCCATCGAGAAATGCAGCCGCCGCAGCCGGGATTCGAGCCCGCGACCTGCGGGTGAGCAGCCGGGTACTTTAGCCACTATACCACCACGGCGGTGCCAAAAGTAAAAAAAGTAGCATGATCAGGAGAGGCGCAAACAGCGTAATAGATAGAGCTTGGAGGGCTCCGGAAATTCAGGCCATCTAAATCTAGGCCCACCGTACTCTTAGCATTTCACCTCCATAAAAAAATAATTATGTGCTGTTATAAAACCAACACTGCTTTCATTGCTTTAGCTGCATATCAAGTCCAACACCCCTCCCCCCCCCCTTTTTTTTTGTTAGCTGTAATAATAAGGCTGGTTCCTAGACAAAAGCAGGTACTGCGATAAGCTCCATAATATGGCCGCATTTATGTGCAAAAAAAAAACCAGCAACAAATTTACGTCACCTGCCTATACGTTCAATCACGTTTTATTTTTATGCGACCGTGTTAACGAGTCGTCTCTTTTCCGGGGTTGTGCGAAAATACCAAGTTTTACGACCCAGGGTGCTTTATGTTACCTCTGTTACGAGCGATTTCTATAAGGCATTTATGGCCCCCAACTTCTCTCTTTCTTACCTTACTCATCAAAACACGTAGTAGGGCTAGTAGCTGGTTCGTACTGAACAAGAAATAATAATAATAAATGGAGAAAACGAGGACAGCTACTTTACGTTTTGCTTAGTTTCTTGTTTTCAAGTGGATATGAAGAGCAGACCGATTTTTTTTTTCGCTTAAGTTCGTGCGTGCGTAGGCATATGTGCGTTTATATTGTTACGGGGACGATTTATTCACCGACAGCAGGTCTTGCTAACGGCTTAAAGAGCGCACAGTCATGCAGGCCACCGGAAAAAGGTCGAGAGACCAACCCACAACAACCACGTTGTCGTCTTCCTCCTTTCGGGTGCCATTTCAGCTGTGCCGAAGCGACAGTTCCATATGAACACGTATCAACATTATACGCAAGAGAAACTGACAATTTCTGAAGTATATCACCCCCCCCCCCCCACCCCTGCACACATCATGCTACACACTGATGCAAGTATTTGACTGAGTTATTCGTACGTCCATCATTATGACTACAAACGTAGTCATTCATTAGCACAGTAATTGCGCCATTCGTTCAGTTTTTACAAGTACTCCCGAGCTAAAACACACACAAGACGAATGTCTTCGAGTACGGTTCTAAAAGACGTTTCGTTTGACAGCCAATCTTCAGAGCGGACGCTTTTTAGCGACCGCTTAAGTGGATAGCAGTTACACAGAAAAATTCAAAATGAATGTTTATTTCATCATCATTTCATCAAACGGCAGAAGAAGGCTCCGACCGACAACGGACCACTTTCTATTGCGATGGAATTCCTCGATTGCGACCGGTTTCCCCAGCGCCGCTTAAGCGTGCGGAAATGCGACCCCGTATCTGTCTCGATCGCAATCGAATTTGCCCCGCGCGCCCAATCGTTTGCCGACCATAACTATCTCAACAAGCAATTAGATCAGGCTTATCAGTGGCAACGATCCATCACTGCTGGTAACGCGAAGCTTTCATCAGAGTAGACGCGAAGAGCACGTACTGCCAAGTCTATATAATTTTCTCGCACATAACCCGCATTATAAAACATCAAAAAAAGGTTCGTAAAAAACGGGCGTGCGGATTACAAACGTTTCTTTTTGAGTTACAATTGTGGGAGTGGACGGATTATATGCGACAAAATACGGTATGTACACGTTTTTTTTTTTAGTTCACATAAACTATTCTGGTTCGTCCTAGTAACGTTTCGCACAACCTACAACGATAAAACAACCTCCTCCCACCGCGAAAGCTACCAACTTGTTGCAGCACGTGACTCTTCGACCCGCCGACGTCATACACGACCTGCATACAGTGGCAAGTACAGACGGCGACAATTTGTATGAGAGCGCTTGCAGGGGTTGTCTCTCTCCCTCTTCCTTCGCACGTGGCACTCGGGTTCTAAACCTGCAACGCGCGCACGGCTGAATGCACAAACGCGTGAACGAGGGGGTCGTGCCACACGCCCGGCAGCTGCCAGCGCGTCTTCCCACAACGCGCACAGCCAGAAACATCTGCCCAGGGAAGGAGGGGAGGCCCTTGCAGCCACCGTGCGCGCCTTGCAACACCAGCGATGCAGAACGCCCCGAACGAGACCAAACAAGCCCGTCGGCGCATAGCAGATGCGACACCGGACGATTCGCCCATCCGAAATGGCCGCGACTCTTGTGTTTACGGGCTGCCACGTCTGGCCTTTGCGCGAGATCTTGGCACCGATCGGTGAGCCAAATGGTGCCCAGACCTTGGCGACGCGGCCAAACTTTCGGCAAATGAGCGTAGCATTACGCTGTACGCACGCAACAGGCGCAGCTGCGTTGTCGGGAACGGGCGCGACAATTTAAAAAGGGACCCAAGGTCAATTCCGCATCCGCGTACTACGGCTCTGTGACAGGAAGAAGACGCGGCATCAACAAACAGCTCGAAGAAAGTGCCGTCGCAACGGACGGGAATCGTCGTGGGAACGGAATAAAATAAAATTTTCGCTGCCGAGGCGCCGTTCCGGCACGAAATGTCGTTCAACCGGTTGCAGCCGACGATGTAGCGGCAGCAGCAAAAAGAAAGCGGCGCCCGCAAAAAAAAAAAAAAAAAAAAAAGCACGACAGATACGGCAGTATTCGCAAACCGTCGCCTAGGAAATTCGACGAAGATGCCATAAGGAAGAAAGCAAGCTTATGTCAACGGCCGATACACGTGAGTCGTTGTCGCCGAGCAAATGTTCATGACCGTATGAGTGGCGCACGGAAATGCCGCTGGCTCGTTTGTTTGCGGCGGAGTCTTCGGGCGAGCTAGCTGTCAAAAACTCTTTGAAATGACGACCTACAAGCGCGCTTTACCGTGCGAAACCGTGCCCGATACACGGCAAAAGTAGATAAAAGACACGCACCTTTTGCGCCTTGCACATGGATCCCAAGGCTTGAACGTCGTGACTGGCATGCCTTCCATCCTGGAGGCAGAGCACGCAGGCCGCAACCTTGCACACCATGCAGTACATGCTGAGCGCCTCGTCGACGTGATCGGAGCACTTGGAATCCCGAGCGCCCTGCGAACGGGCGCGAAGGATTTTCTTGCCCTGCTGAGGCTCGAGCAGCGTGTGCTTGGCCAGGGGTCCGCGAGCCGGGTGACAGTTTTCACGACACGACTCGCAGTAGAACACCTCGCACTGGTCGCACATCACCGATGCCTCCCGCGGTCTATCGGCCTCGCACAACTGACAGGCCACGGGCAGGCGCCGCGTCTCGCCGTACTTATCCACGATGTTCTGCAGGGCCCGGTTGCGCGACAAGTTGTGTGCGCCATTCTCGTCGAAGTACACGAGCTTGTGGCACTCGGGACAAGCGAGGGACAGCAGGGCGACGCCGCTGTGAAGCAGCGGCGGGAAGAGAACGCCCTGGAGATTCGGAGTTCCCACGTAAGAACTCGGTCGGCTGGTGCACACCACGCCGCTGTCCGTCTCGCTGAGCAGGCTCAGCTTGTCGCCATCGGGGTAATCCGCTGTGGTCCCGATCTCAGACGACGAACCGACCAGGCCGCTGTTGCTGCCGTTGCCGCTGTCTTCCGAAGACGACGTCGAGTTTGCGACGTGGGCAGCTGTCGGCGCGTTTGCCGGCTGCTGCGCGTTCAACGCACAGTTGAGGCACAGCGAGTGCGCGCACGGAAGCAACACCGGATTGGAGTAGAAATGCTTGCACGCGGGACATTTGAGTTCCTCCTCCATGGCGGCAGAGGCCCATCACAAACGCATGCCGAAAGCGCGCTCGAAGAGAACTGAAGGAGCGGGCGGGAACGCACGCTCTCGCGGACAGATCGCACGCGGCGCGCCGGGACATCAAGCGCAGTGCGCACGCGCGCGCGTCATCACGTGACTGTTTTGTTCACGTGACTTTTTTGGGCGCGTTCGATTCACTCGTATATGTGTGCAACAAGTGTGGCGCGTTACGAGCATGCTACTCATCTAAGAAAGTTACAACTGACGTTTACATTCGCCTTTTGAAATAGTCATTTATATTGTACGATCGCAACGCACACTGACATGGCCGCGCCCATTTTGCGGCTCTTGAAGCGTCGAGCGTCTTACGGGGCATCTGTTTTAAACGTTCACTCGCTGCGATCGCGAAGTTTATTGCGATCGGAATGCATCGTTCGAAATTCGAGATGCATGTGTTTATACAGGTACGACAATTTGAACTAGAGCCACCGCAGAGCGCGCGATGGTCGCGTTTATGCGCTCGGCTTCCACCTGAGCGGCGATGAAGTCATTGCGCAAACTGATAATCATTGCCCGATAAGTACGTAGAGGTGAAATAAAAAATTGCAAGGAGACTGGGTGGTCGCGCACATGTTTGGCTGAAGACGCATGCGGACGAACACGATGTTGATTACGTGCGCAGTTCGAAGTTCTGCATTTCCGAGTTGGCGTAATCTGCGCCTTCGCGGAGTGCTGAACGGGGATGTTCGGTTTTGTTCACAACTTTCCAGCGACCCGGCGAAAGCTCGGCAAGAGTACGACGTAGTCATCGTAGGCGGTGGCATTGTCGGAGTGGCGACAGCGAGGGAACTCTCCTTGCGGCATCCGAATCTCAAGCTGGCCATTGTGGAAAAAGAAAACAAACTTGGTGAGCGTTTAAGTTCTCGTAAGCTGGGATGATAGCCGCTTCGACGTGCAGTTGCAGGTCCATTTACTGTGTAACCGAAATGATGAACCAGTTTTCACGTGAACAATCTGTTTCGGTGATTATGTGTATTGGCTATAGCTTTTATCAGCCACTGTCTGAGTGGCACTTACGTTCGAACGACATCAGAATTTCAAGGAGTTTTACGTGACTTTACTGCATACTAAAAAACTTCCTTCGCCCTTTTATCATTACCTTTGTTCAACTAGCAGGAAACTGTCCTTGCTATTGATACATCCCAGATGGAAAATGGTTGTATTCCCAGCTAGATTATTAAACCGGAAATTTTCCAGCTTGAAATACTTTTATTTCGATAATTCAGCTCGAAGTGGGTGAATATCCACCGGCACTCTGTCAGTTTCAGGCAGAAACTCTGCCATTTTCTAGCTTGAGATTCATCGATTTGGAGCTGAGGAATATTTTCTGCTGAAGATATTCCCGTCGGAATGATCCAGCTGGCAATGGACGTTCTGGGATATTTATCAAAAGTTTTAAAAATTGTGACCTTGTAAGCGTAGGACTGCTTTGAAAATGGTTCTCTCGCTGTTCGAACAGTATTCGATATTTATTTGTATTTGATTCGGTGTCATCCCCACTTGATTCTTATTCAATTGGATTATAAGATTCACTATTCACACAACCCTACCAAAGAGTGATAAAACATTTATTTTAACCCGAATGTTAAGTCCCACTTTGTGTACAATGGCTAATTATAGACACAGCGTTAATGAGAGCTGGTATGGAATGAAGCCAAGGTGAATATAGCAGAAATTTTTTGTAGTAATTACGATATAGATGTGAAAACAAGTTGTAGAGGCACAAAAGGACAATTACTTTCTGGAAGAGAGCGAATCTGCAACTTTCGAATAACACGTCCCTTGCTCCACCAATTAAGCTACAGGTGGCGGTAGTTCCATCATTGACTCAGTTGGGTACATCTGTGCTCCTAAACCTGGGAGTGTTAGTCGGTGCCACTTGTAGCCATGGCGGAGAGTGTGGGACGCCCTTCTTTTACCCGTTGGTGTAGCATAGGATGTGATCTTATTGCAAGCTGGCAGTTGTTCAATGATGCCTTACACCCTACCAGGATGCAAAGAGTTTGCCAAATGAACAAGCAGAGTTTATGTGCTCGTTCTACCTCGTCACACTGTTAACGAGAACGGACGGCCAAACATTTAATTCGACAAGTGCTGGTGTAGATTTGCCGGCACTGTTCTCAGTAGTACAGCTCACTTTCTGCTGTGCTGTCTGTCAGCGAACATGAAGAGGGGGCATCACTAATTCAGCTGATTACATGCTTAATTTACTCTCGCTTTTATCTGATCACTACAGCTGCTCATCAGAGTGGACACAACAGTGGAGTCATCCATGCCGGCATTTATTACGCTCCCGGATCGCTGAAAGCAAAACTGTGCGTGCGAGGACTGGAGAAGTCGTACAAGTACTTCGATGAGCGCAACATACCGTACAAGAAATGTGGAAAGGTAAGGAAATATACCTTTTTTTTCTTGTTCGGTCATGTATCGGTGCAACATTTAAAATCAAAACCATTTCTCGAGGTTTCTGCAGTGTATCCTGTGTGTCCCTTCTTATAAGCATTCTAAGGATGGCTTTAAATGGCCACTGTTACGCGTGCAGATGTGCCTTTCCTTGTGGCACGGCTGAGGTGTCCACCACGATGTGGTGCCACGCCAGAGAGTCATAAGAAGGCAATACCAAAGGGGCCGAATTGTGCCATCGTGTTCTGCTTTCGAAAGTGAAACTAAAGTGCCTTCAAGTTTTTTAGCAACGCACCATTTCGTTTCGATTCAGCGGCACTTGCTAGTCGTGTCACCTAACGCCTCTCCATGCACGTACTTCTGTCAACCTATCGTTCTCCTTCGAGTCCACTCGCTAATATCCTCAGCTTCCAGCATCAAGCAAAAATAATGTTGTCAGCTTCCGGTTCAAAGCAGTGTCCTCGCCATCTGTTGCTCCTGCTGTAGTGAAAATCAGTGGGCAAAATGGGGATGGTGAGGGAAGACGCAATGCAAAATACATGTGATCACGCCCATTATGTAATCTCAATCAAGCCAAATGTCAAGATTTGCCTAGTGCTCCTGCTAGCCACCCTACTCCTGCGTCAGTGGGGGAGCATATAACAGCTGTGAATGAAAAAATAGAAAATCCGAAGGTATAACTCTCGAAAGAGCCAGTTGCAGTAGCAGAACTTGTGCGTACAAGTAAAGTAAGGAAACAGGAGTAAATATAGAAGGTTTGCGCTGCTTAGCGAAGGTCGTACACATAGACGGCCGCGCTTTAGCACGAGGCAGCCTGGAAAGAAAATCGGAAGAAGCAGTCTTCCATTGTCTGTTGCTGACTCCTGTTACTGAAACTTCTCACACACAAGGTAGCGGATGTAAAACATTTCTTTGACAGCGCGTGTTGTAATTCAGCTTTTGATTTATCGCCTTTTTGGCCCATACTGCACACATAAGTGTTATATCATTGCTTTGACACCACTGGGGTTATTAATTTGGCATAGTGACAGAAAGGTGTTCTGACATTCTTCACATTCAGCTTTACAAACAGGCTTTTGTATATTAGCCACAGTTTTAGATACCGCTGAGTATGCTTTGGTTGTTTTGCGCGTGCAATGTGCAACCTCCGTTTTTGCAGCTTATTGTGGCCGTTGAGCCCGAGGAAATTCCACGACTGAACGCCTTGGAAGAGAGGGCCATCAAGAATGGAGTGAAAGACTTGAAGAGGTTGGATTCTAAAGAAATAAAGAGCGTGGAGCCAAACTGCACGGTATGTTGCTGACATAGAGTATGTAGGAGAATGTAAATCTTTAAGTGCTCATTTTCTTTTCTAGACACTATATTAATGAAAACTACCAGACAATAATGCCTGTGAAAGTGTAGGGGTGTTGTTAATAACTTCCCTTATGCATTACTTTCACTGGCATTATTGTCTGTTACTTCTCACTGGCATTGAGTATGCCACTTGAAAATGTGCACCAGACTTGTGTGGTGTCATTTCATAGACGTTGTTATGAGTTTAGTTAAAGTCAGCTCGAAATGTAATAAAACCATGTTGTGGCATAGCTCATATTGAATGTGTTAGTGCTTCTGAGCAGGTTTTAGAACCACCTTATCAGACTTAAAGGACTCCTGACAGCAAAATTTTGTTTGCGACTTTTTTTACTGTGATTTGTAGCTTTGTGTTAGGTGATCCAGGAAATAAATGGTAAATCATAGAGGGTATCATGAAATTAATGCTGGGATTGTTAATTCTGATCAATATTATCGTGACTTTGAAATGTTTCCCTAAAACCGTAAACAAGCGCTTCACTGAAGGGGCGCGTCTAAGATGATGTGCTGTTGATAGTTCAGTCTTCAAATCGGGCGCCCCGGGCTCAGTGATGAACGAAACGATGTGGGTGCTTTGCTATGATTAACACCTGCTAGGAACATGTCCCCTCAGAAAAAAAATGAGAGAATTCCTGAAGCAAGCAGCTAGACGCACTTTGAGCAAAGCCTGGCAACAGAGTGAGAGGGATGAGGCTGGGGGACCCCGGCCCGTGCTCCTCGCCCTCCCCCAAAAAATTCAGCCGATGCCTCTGGAATGAGGAACGAGAGCCCTTTTTGAGTTCAGGTCATGGTATTGCGTGCACGCTGCAAATCTTCCGTGACATCACCGATGTATACTTTATTCGTGGAAAGTAACATGGTGTCCCCGTTCAATGTCGCGAGCTGCTGGGAACTCAAATGAGCTCTCACGCTTACTTTAAGACTCGGTTGAAATATCTTAAAGGGGACGTTCGCCACTAACAACCAACCAGGAGTGCGTACGCATACCAGGTAATCCTACAATGCGAACGCCCCGAGGTTTCAATTTTCGTGTCGGGTGGTGGTCTGTCAAGAGCGTTCTCTCCTTGGCATGCAGGGCTTGCAGGCACTCTGGTCTCCGCACACAGGTATCGTAGACTGGGGTGAGGTGACGCAGTCATATGGTCGGGACTTCCTGAGCCAAGGGGGAGACATCATCCTGAATTTCCCTGTCCGCGGAATCGAGACCGTGGCCGAGAGCCGGTCCAAGACGGGGGGCCTCACACATCCTGTGAGAGTGGTCAGCGACAAGAAGGTACTGTGGAGAGGGTCTGTGCAGAGTCAAATACATATACTTTACATAAGAGATTGCTATTATTGGGCAAGCAACTGAATGCGCACTGATACTGAACTGCGCCATTTAATACTTGGAGAACACTTGCTGACAGAATTAATCGCCCATATATTGTATCATACATACGTATCTGCCCGCATCTGCGATCATCATGAAGTTGCTATTCCTGCCACACCTACCATTTTTAAAATGAATTCATCGCCCGTACGTCAGCAAGTGTGAATCGCCTCCCCCGATCTGTCTTCAAGATTACTGATAATTCTTAATTTAAGGCTCCTGTGGTTAACCCTTTGCTCTCATAATGGTATGACTTTTGTAGGACTACAGCATTTTCATTTTTGAGTAGCCCTTTTGTTTTGTTGTGTTTTCCTCTTTGAACATGCCAATATTTTGACATGCTATTACAATGATGCATTCTTTGGTTCATAAGCACGTGCTTGAGCTTTGAGCCTTAATTGATTCGCATTGATTCCTTGATGTAACGGATACTTTTATGCTTTGCATCCTTAATTGATTGTTTTTTTAACTGTGCACTGTTGTTATTGTGGGTTTCCTTCATTGCATCTATGTTACCATCCAATCTTTAGCATATATTCAAATGATATATTAAAAAAGTTACACACTCCCTTCTGTAATGCCCTCGGGCCCTTTGGATACCGATGCAAATAAGTGAATAAAAATTAAAAATTAGCAGATACAACATATTACAGCAATCAATGTAATGTGAAACTAATAAAGAGCTGACCAATGACCAACAGATTCATACTAAATTATGCAGACTGAGCCAAATGGCAACATACATACACTGGACCAAATGCACACTTATACTGGGTCAAATAGCAGCTGTTTGACATATGCAAACACAAGCTATACTCACATCAAAATTGACAGGATGTGCATGTCACTGAAATTGAGCTGGCAAAGGGATAAAAAAATACAAAGAGGAGTGGGAAGTCCCAATTTTCAAAAAAGTTTGGGGAAACTATCACTGCATGGGCAGTAGAGGAAAGCACAGAAAACGCAGAAACAGATATTCACACTGCAAATGTTGAAGAAGCTTGAGATTTTTCTACTCGGTGATGGTGAAGGACCATTGGAGTGGACAGGCGTGCAATGTCTTTTGAGAATTGTCTAAGTGATGCGTGGCGCTCCATTGTAAGTTGCAGCTTTCCAGCTAAATTGCCGTCTTTTGCGGCAGTGACATTGTGTTTCCTTTCTAGCATTTTCCAGCATCTCGAGCGGTCAATTGAAGCGTGCATGGCCGAAACGCATCTTTGCGTAGATTTTTCGCAAAACCAAAATTTGTCTGATTCTCGATGTCGGCTGTACATGTTGTCGTGCAGAGGTCTCTTATTCCACCACTAAAACAGGGCTGTATAACAACGGGCTGTAGCTGTGACACTCCGGGCAGCGGTTGATGCGAGACAGCAACTGCTGTTGTTGTTGGTCTTCGCATTCGGTCTGCACAACGAACCATCCTCTGGAAACCCGTTTTAACAGCTACACTTAAAAAAGGAATAATTACTAGGGGTGTACGAATATTCGAAATTTCAAATATTTTCGAATATTATTTATTATTCAATTAGATTTGCACCAAAATTTTGTTATGCGAACTATTCTAACTTCCCATAGACAAATGCAGTCAACACCCAATGGGCAGTGGCCCCCATCATATTTTAAATATGCCTCACCCTATCACAATGTCATACTGCGGCAAAGTCGCCTTTCAAGCTCTGCTACGGTTGCAAATGTGTTGACTCAGAAAAGCACTGGTTCCAACACGGAGATTATAGATGTGGCAAAACTGGAGGCCCAATTAATACTGTTTCGGTCCTCAACTTCAGGCATGAAGTCCAAAAAATTGGACACCAAAAAGTTTTACCATTGGAAATTTCAGATGTTTTTGTATGTGACGATGTTCAGATATTCTTATATATACATACGATCGTTGAGATGTTATATGTTTTATATATTGAGGTAGATTTGAAACTCTTTACTTAATCTAGTCCACCACATCAGTTGGCCTTACACAGAAGTTGAAAGAGGAGAAGAGGCTGAGGAAATAGCATATTTTCCTTTCACATGTAAAGTGTTGTCGGCAACACCTTGGTTTACACCATGTTATGTACCTAACTACGATTCGGCCTCTGCATGGCCTCATTCTTGATTGGACAACTAGAGAACACCACCCGGGCAGTGCTTTATCAAACTAGCCAAAAGAAACACTTTCATGACACTATCCCATACGAACATGCTTAGGGATCTCTCTTCAACTTTTTTTCTGGAATTTCGCTTCGAAGTATTCGAAAATCATTCGAGAAATATCCAAAAAATATTTTTTTTCAATTCGCACTCACAATTCAATACTCAAATTCACTTTGCTCCCAAAATTTTGCCATTCGCCGAGCTCTAATAGCTACCAGACTCTAGCAGTTCTGTGATTACCTTGACTCAGTTACTGTGAACAGTATGCACAAGTGCCCAAACACATGTGTTTGTAGATTGTCACGTGACCTTGACACAGACACCCCACACAAACCTTTTTTCCCACTCCTTGGTATTATGAGAGAACATGCACAATCGGAAGACCTAGCTACCATTTTCGTCAATGTGCAGCTTCTTTTCATGAGTTCATCACTCATGAAAGTATGATGCTACTTCTGATTTTTTTTTCCCGTGCTAAACTTTCTTGCATGCTGTTCATTACTGTTTTTTGTCATTTTTATAATGTTAGTGGGATTTTGTCTAGTGCATATGTACTGTATAGTTGAACCCAACTTATGTCAATGGCTACTTAAACTGTGTTCTTCTTTTGAATGATGTATCTCACCATCTAATATGCTGTTTATTACTGGTATAATTTAACAGCCCTTGTATAGTTAATGTAGATAACATATGCATTGTCTTGTTCAACCCAACTTACGTATGTGCCTACATGAATTGTGTTTATTTATTATGTATTATTATTATGTACCATACCACCTTTCCTTCAACAGCCTCAGATGTGAGATTAGCAGTATCTTCGAATAAATAATAATAAATAAATATATAAACCATCAGCCACACCTCTTTAGAGCCACCTTAATTGACAATCTATCAACTCTTTGTGCGCCAGTTGTTGCAAATTAGTACGAACCACACATGTTTGCAAAACGTGTGGACCGTTTGATTACAAAGAGCTCAACACGGATGTCAGAGGACTGAAATGAAGTGCCTTTTACCTGTCTAGAGTCTGTAAACTTTCGGTTTAATACAGTCAACTTATCGTACCATGATATTCTAAAAAAATAGAGGTGTTCCGGTAGAGTGGCTTTTTGGAATCGTTGCCATTACTACCACTGCAGCTCTCCCCCAGAAGCACAAGCTGCCTCATGAATATTAGTGGCCAACAGCTGTTGACTGATGAATTTATTTGTACATTGTGTGTGCGTAGTATTTTAAAGTAAATCAGCAAAAGAAGATACCGATAACGTTTTACAGTCTAACCCCTTTTTTAAGAAACCCTGATGTAACAGACAAATGGGTATAAGAGATATCAGTGTGCCCACAGTGAAAAAGGGTTGATAAGAAAATTCATATATGGTACCCTACTTATAAGAAGCACCTCATATAAGGGACAAGAGTTGCTTTGCTTTTCGGTGCGTGCCTCTTATAAAGGGGTTCAACTGTAATGACGCATTGCATGAAAATTCCGTTACAGCTGACTCAAAAAGAGAGAGAGAGAGAGAAGAATAAGCAATATGAAAAGCGATTCATTTGGAGTGACACCTGTACGTATAGAAGATGTCCAAAATGGTCGTATGAGAAGATGCCCACTTAGAAAGAGGCATTATCAAAGTAGCAATTTGGTTTGAATTGAAACATCATTGTTTTGAAGTACAAACACACACGTGTTGTAATGTGATTACAGGCAGTCTGCTGTCGCTACATCGTCACCTGCGGCGGTCTCTACTCAGACAAACTGGCAGCACTCTCCGGCTGCGATCCGGAGCCCAAGATCGTTCCGTTCCGCGGGGAGTACCTTCTCCTCAAGCCAGAAAAGGCAGACTTGGTGCGAGGAAACATCTACCCGGTGAGTTTGTTTTTGCAACGAAAGCTGTCATGAGAACACTACAAGAGCCAGTTTTGGTGTTGTGGTTGACTGCCGCCACCTTTAACAAGTATCACACACAGTGAGAAAAACGAATCCAGGATAGAGAAAAACTTGAAAACAAGCTTTTTCCGTGGCATTTCAATCTTCCACCGCAGAGCCACACCAATGTTTTTAACTCCTTCACAAAGAGACTCTATGCGGGCATCGCTATTGTATCGGTGGTAATTTACTCATGCACGCTGACAAATTTAAATATTTAGGAGTCAATCGTATGCAAAATTTGGCACGGCATACACACATCCAAAGTGTGTGCTCGAAATCAAACCAGAGACTAGGCTTCCTATGGCAAAAATTACACCAAGCTACGGCACATATAAAACTAGTGGCGTACAAAACTTTTGTTGGATCACTCCTAGGACATGCCTCATTCATGTGTAGCCCTCATCAGGACAACCTGAAAATAAAATTAGAAAAAGTTCAACGCCATGCCGTCTGCTTCTGCACGAAAGCAAAAGAACCTGTTGAAAGTTTTTCGTAGGATACTTTACCGACAACTTAAAATTAACAAAGAGGAGTACTTGAAAGTGCCAGGCAAACAAAGCAGTCAGGTCAATCATAATCTTGTTTTACTACCATACTTTACTTGCAATAATGTTTTTTTTTTCTTTTTTCTCAGCTGTGATTGAACTTTAGAATGCGTTGCCAGGCCTTGTGGTAAATGCAAGTGATGTTTGCCATTGAGAAAAATTCTCGCACGTGTATTCAAAGGATTACGCTGCCACCTGATATACCTGTATGTTTGGTTCACTTGTATATATTTGTACCCTCTCTGTAAGAACCCTCAACAAAGGGTTGATGCTATTATGAAATAAATTAAATAGATATAGGGCAAAAGAATCACATTAACAAATGTCATATAGCATGGTAAGAGAGTAAAGTAACACCGCAGGTATAATAGTTTCTAAAGGAACTCTCAAATTCATTCAGTATGGTACATACACAAAAAAACCACTGCCAGTAAGGCTCTCCATCTAGGAATTTCAAACCTGTCATTGTTAACTTCTGACAACCGGTTTCACAACCACGACTCCACGGCACATGTATATCCTCACCTCACCACCACTTCCTTATTTTCTTTCTATCCAAGGCATACCTGTTCCTTCTTCACTAATGCGATTCGTCACATCCTTCTCCCCCACTCTCTCACACCTGCATAACCAATGTTGTCCCTCCCCCTTCTTCGTTAGAATGTAGAAGAGGGTAGGAAGCAAAAAGACGCTAGCGCTAAAGAAATCAGTTCTGTTGTTGCCTTGTAGAAGACAAGTCTGCTTGTCGAAACGTCGGCTCGACACAACTCCCGTTTACAGATTTTCATTGCAAACTTCCATCTTACTCTTCCCACAATTTTTTTGGAGCACGTAACACCGTGCGTCACGCTGTACAAGTTGTATAAAAAGTGGTTGGTTTAAAGCATCATGCCCATTGCAGAGCACTCGAACATATTTCTTCATGGTCACCAGCTGCAGAATGAAGAAGTTCACATAATCATTTATTTTCAAAGATAGATTATGGTATGTGATAATGCAAGAAGTAAGAAGTATGCTCAAAGTGCTTGTCACCCGTGTGCCACAGATGACATTGCCAATATGTAATCACATGCTGCAAATTGTTATGTCTTCACAACTTGGGAGCCGACTAGCCAACACACACATGTTTATTTCAACGAGCAATACAACGGAAAAGAATCGCACCGCACACCCGCGGCGGTCTTATATCTAACAAAGAACTTAACAGTGACGTCAGAGAGCCAGACACTTCCATGTGCATCTTATCTTATATACGACACGCGCTCTATCTTGGGTAGTATTACACAACACTCCTTCCCCCCCCCCAAGTGTTTTTTTTTTTTTTTTTTTTTTAGTACCGATCCGGCGGTCGTCTTTGCCGGGTGCTGCGTCGAAGTTCCGGAAGTTCCGGTGGGGAAGATTGAGTCTCGCCCTCGCCGCAGTCCCCACCAGCAGATGAAGGGCCCGGTAGGTTGACCGGTTCTTTGTTTGTATCTTCTGCCTGCTCCTCGACTTGATCGGGGTCGGCCGTCTCTCGTGCGCCCTCGATGGGTACAGGGGCACCTAAAGACCTGCGAGGCACAACGTCTTGGGTGCATGCGGGAAGTTCGTAGTTTGCAGACGGCACCTGAACCGAAGGCGGGAAACACTCCTGGAATGTTCGTGGTCTCATATGATCAACATGCACGTACCTCTCCTCGTTCCCTATCCCTATCACATAAGTGCTTAAACTCTCGCGTTTTTTTACCTTACCGCTCAACCACTCTCCTTCCCCGGGGCGCAGTCCTTGTACGAGGACGTCTTCCCCTTCCTCGAAGTCTCTCCAAGCTCCACGTCGCCGATTGGCTGCCTGCCTTGTTCGCTCTAGCTTTTCTTTCATCCTTTGCTCGATATCTGGATGGAGAAAGCTCAACCTGGTTCTAGGTTTCCACGATAAGAACAGCTGGGCCGGCGTCTCTTCAGTAACACCTGTTGGCGTGTTCCTATAATTGAATAGGAATTGGTCGATCCGCTGCTGGAGAGACTTCATCCGCCCATTCTTCTGCTCGTCCATGACCTGCTTAAGAAGATTTTTCTTTAACGTCTGTACACAACGCTCTGCGCTGCCATTCGATGCCGGGTGATAAGGCGGCGATTTAGTGTGCCGGATGCCATT
The DNA here is from genome assembly GCF_043290135.1 of Rhipicephalus microplus. NCBI lineage: Eukaryota > Metazoa > Arthropoda > Arachnida > Ixodida > Ixodidae > Rhipicephalus > Rhipicephalus microplus. Next base: position 179,017,529 of record NC_134705.1, read on the forward strand.
ACGACTCATGAACGTCTCGAAAAGTTCCGAAGTAAATTGGGGCCCATTGTCTGTTACCACTTCTTCCGGTAATCCGTACGCGGCAAATACGGTGCGCAATTTCTCTATTGTCTTTTCGCTATTAGTTGACCTCATCAGAAACACTTCAACCCACTTGGAGTACGAATCAATAAGTACTAGGAACCAATGCTGGTCTCGATGCGCAAAATCTAAGTGCACACGCTCCCACCGGCGCCCCGCCACTCCCCATGACATCACCGGAACCTTGGGCGCCGCATTTTGCGTCAACTGGCATGTTACACATTCTTTAACTTTTTGCTCAACATCCGGCGTAAGGCGAGGCCACCATACGTGGCTTCTAGACAGCATTTTCATACGTGCCATTCCAGGATGGCCCTCGTGCAACAGTGATAGCACTTTGTCGCGGAGAGACAATGGTACTATCACCCGGTTTCCCCACGTCACACATTCTCTGTCAACAGAAAGCTCGTGGCGTCGCACAAAATAGGGCGCCAGTGCATCGTCAGACACTTTTGAAGGCCAACCGCTCTGCGTGTAAAACAACACTTTTGACAACAGGCTGTCTGTTCTCGTTTCCCTTCTGATGTGTTCTGCGGAGAGTGGGAGCTCGTCTAGCATCGAAAAGCCGATGTACTCCGACACGTCATCAGAGTTCCGAAGCGGCAGGCGCGATAGTGCGTCTGCATTGCCTATATCGCGTGATTTGCGATAAACCCATTTGTACTCATACGCAGCAATCTGCAGAGCCCATCGCTGCACGCGTGCCGCTGACATCGCAGGAATCGGCCTATCCTCTCCCAATAATCCCGCCAAGGGCTGATGGTCTGAGTATATTACAAATTTTCGCCCAAAAAGGTACTTGTGAAACTTCTTTAACCCGTACACGACAGCCAGTGCTTCTTTTTCGATATGGGCGTACGCCTGCTCTGTTTTAGTGAGCGTTCTAGAGGCAAAAGCGATTGGCCTTTCTTCTGATCCTACCTTGTGAAAAAGGACTGCGCCTAAACCATACGCAGATGCGTCACAAACGAGCCCTAGCTCCCTTGAAGGGTTATAGTAGGTGAGTACGGACGTGCTCAGCAACCAGCTCTTGGATGCTTTGAAGGCTTTTTCGGCGACCTCCGTCCATTCCCACTTGGCATTCACAGCTAGCAAGTCATGCAATGGCTTAAGTTGTGCTGACATGTTCGGTACGAACTTCCCATAGAAATTTATCAAGCCTAGGTAAGCCCTCAACTCATTCTTGTTCTTTGGAGTCGGTGCTTCTTTTATAGCACGCACCTTGTCCTCTGAAGGGCGGATTCCGCTTTCCCCAATCACGTGCCCCAAATAAGTCACAGACTTCTCAAAAAACTTGCATTTTTCTTTCCGCAATTTCACCCCTCGTTCCTGGAACCTTGTCAGCACAGCTTCCACCCTATCATAACACTCTTCCATCGTTTCCCCCGCTATTAACACATCATCAAGATAACATGACACTCTGTCCAACCCCTTCAGCATATCATCCATTACCGCTTGGAAAATGGATGGAGCACTTGTTATACCGTACGGCATACGTGTATATTGAAAAAGGCCTAGGTGGGTGTTGACAGTGACCAAGGGTTGCGACTCGGGGTGCAGCCGCAACTGTTGGTACGCTGTCGACAGGTCAAGGACAGTAAACCACTTGCATCCATGCAGCGCTACAAACGTATCTTCCATTGTTGGCAGAGGGTAATAATCAGTTCTCAGACAACGGTTTAGGGTCACTTTGTAGTCTCCGCATATTCGCACTTTGTTGTTTGCCTTGGGGACAACTACTAGAGGCGTTGCCCATTCACTGTGTTTTACTGGAACCAGTACTCCAGATTCCACTAGCGACTGCAACTCCGACGCTACCGCGTTCCGGAGTGCGAATGGCACAGGCCGATGTTTGCAGAAAACAGGCGTACAGCTGTCTTTTAGCACCAGTTTGACCGACGTGTCAGCTATCAGTCCTAGTGATTGATTAAACACTTCCGAAAATTTTTCGATGAGTGCGGCTGATCTATCATGTGTGTTTGCTTTATCAAAGTTGATATTACACACGCTTGCCCAATTCAGCTTCAAAGCCTCTAGCCAGTTGCGGCCCAACAACAAAGTGTCACAATTTTTTTCCGTCCGGACTACAATCAACGGCAAGGTCTCGGTTTGCCCGTCGTGCTCTACATGCACCGTCAACTTTCCGGCAACTGCTAGTGTGGAACCGCCATACGTTTTTAACCGTAAACTACATCTTTCTAGGGGTACATTCGGCCAATACTGTCTGTACATTTTTTCTGGCACAATAGACACAGAGGCTCCGGTATCAACCTGCATCGTGACATTCCTGCCTGCGATCTTAACTTTCACAGCGTAGCCACCGTGACTACTCCGACATGAAAAAATATGACTAAGCAAGACCTCGTTCTCACCACTTTTATCGTCCCAGTCACCAGAGTCTTCTAAGCCAGTACCATCGATGAGAGAATGCACCGAACGTGGCGTTGTTCTGCAGACCCTTGCCAGGTGTCCCACCTTTTTGCAGGCACGACATCGATATTTGCGAAAAGGGCAGGTGGTGGCGTCATGCGCTGCTCCGCAACGCGAACAGTCCGTCGCCTCGGCATGCCGCTCCGCGTTACCGCTCACGCCCCTTTTCGTACCTGTGGACCGTTGGGGGTGGTGTGGCCGCACCAAGTTCACGTCACCGAGTTCTTTGGGGTGAATTTTTCTGGTTTCTGTGCGAGCGAGTTCCCCACTTTTCGCCAGGTCATAGGCAGCTTGAAACGTCAGGGTACTCTTCTTAAGCAGCTCTGCTTGTGCCGTTTCATCTCTCAGTCCGGCCACGAACCGATCCCGCAGGGCGTCATCCAAGAATTGGCCGAACTCGCACGATCCAGCCAGCCTTTTTAATTCTAACGCAAATGCGGCAACTGACTCATTTTCCCGCTGCGACCGACGGTTGAACCGGAATCTTTCCGCTATCACCAAAGGCTTCGGGGAATAGTGCCCTTTCAGTATTTGGAGCAGTTCGTCGTACGTTTTCTCTTCCGGCTTGGTCGGGGCCAATAAATTCTTCAACGTGCGGTAGGCCTGTTTTCCAATGGCGGTGACAAAGACTGACACCTTCAAGTCTTCACTGACCTGGGTCGCCCGGACGTAATGTTCAAAGCGTTCCGCATATGAGTCGAAGTCTTCGTCTCCCTCTTCCGTGAACGGCTCAAACCGGCCAAAGGAAGCCATGTCGTGGTAATCCACCAGGACGCTTTCCGCTCCTAGAATACTGGTGCCGTGACGTGAGCTACCGCCGAGGCCCGGCTAACGTGCCCGAGTATCATCCCATCCTCGTCGCCACTGTTATGTCTTCACAACTTGGGAGCCGACTAGCCAACACACACATGTTTATTTCAACGAGCAATACAACGGAAAAGAATCGCACCGCACACCCGCGGCGGTCTTATATCTAACAAAGAACTTAACAGTGACGTCAGAGAGCCAGACACTTCCATGTGCATCTTATCTTATATACGACACGCGCTCTATCTTGGGTAGTATTACACAACACAAATGAGTGCCCAAAAGATGCACTAAAAACAAATATTAAGTAAGTCACCCCCTGAGCTACTGCACAGTCTTGTTGAGACTTCTGCAAAAACAGGTACATATGATCGTTCAAGAAACACAGACAATGTGTGCCTGTCTCTGGCATTCCATGTGAGGTCTGCAATAAGCAGCTGAGCTGTGGTTGCTGAGACCTACGCAGCATGTGTGGGGCTCCTGCATCAATTGCACCAAGTCACCTTATTCTGAATCGAGCTGTGCTAAAACTGACTTTAGTACAACTTTTCCCTAAATTTAGTCAATCGGAGTTTTTCCTCAGGCAACACTGGTTGCAAATACATCGCTGATTTATGCAGCACGCACCGGGGGAGCGCTAGTATTTGGTTGGCCCTAGATTTCCTGGTGAAAAATTTTTTCTGGCATACTCCAGTTCGAAGACAAAAACTTAATGGAGTACCTGCGCAGGTTTGGTTAAGCCCATGCACTGACGAGAAAGTGTGTGACATATTACCAGCCGCATCGAGTGTGAAAAATGGTGGTGGTGTTTGTTTGTATAATCATTGCATATCCTGGTTAGCCACCCAGTGGAATGGAATAAACGCGCATTCAGGATGTGCAGCAGATTGTGGGGTCTCGACGAGGCGAAGGAGCGCCAGGCTACGCTCTTTGAGTGAACGGACACAGAAGACGCGGTCGGTACAGACCAACAAACACATACACATTTATGTAACTAATTTTAGAAGGACGATATCATCCGCCGAATCGATACATCAATTGTAATTAACACGCTACCATACAAACAACATAACACAGCAACACACCAAACACAATAACATACCCCAGGCGGCGTCGCCAACCCTTGACTTACCACGTGGGTCTCCCCGGCGCGCAGGCCCGTGGTGCCACGCGCCGAAGACCCATGCAAGAGACAAGCGTTCGCGGCAGCCGCCACGCGCAGAAGAGGCTCGCTCAACTCTCGCCCGCCACCAAGGCCTGCCTTCCGCCAGGGGTCACCGCCGGCGCTACCACTCTATTCTACGTGAACATAACGCCATCTGTAGCCGGTGGTCGTTGCCCGAAATGCAACCTTTGGGCGAGCGGCGCAAGCAACTTTACAGGGGGTGTCAGCACCCCCACAAGATGAAGGATATGCATTGCTCAGCGAAACCATGCTACATGTCTTATCACTGAACACAACTACTGATGCTATTAAATCTGTTGTTTACTAATGTAGTCAACAGGTGATTATCATGTGGAGGAGTGGCAGCAAAAGATAGACAGGATTGAGAGGGGGATTCCTGTGTTTGGTGACGTGAATATTGCGTTGCCATGGTGTCCTAGAACAAATCATAGGTGTTGATCTACTTTTTCACTTAATTTTCATTTTTGTAGTAGTGTTGATTTTGGCAATTTTGAGGGATTGCATTAGATTAGGCTACCTTGAAGACTCGAATTGCACCAGCTGCACATCTACTAGATTTTGCAGTCTATTTCATGCCTCTCATGCTCAATACATAAGTTTCTATTGCTGTTGTGTAGCGTTTTTGTCCTGATTATTACTGAAACTTGTACTGCCATCACAGTTTCATACAGTGGCAGATTGATCTAATTTCTTTTGCTTGGCAGGAACATGAAATTTTCAACAAAAATTTTACCTTTGCATGTAAGCTTCTCTCTTAGCATTCGTATTTGTTCATAGCAAATCTTTCACAATTTGCATATATTTTAGGATGGGCTGGCGACCCATGGAAAGGTTACTTTCTCTGCTACAAAACTATAAGTTTGCTGCTCCAAAGTTGCTCCAAAACAGGCACATATATTGGTGCTCCCAGCTCTGCTCTAGAATGTTGTAGCTTTCTTGTACTACTACTGCACATGCCGCAAATATTTCCATCGTATCTACAGCACACACATTAAAGAACTAAAAAAAAAGAAACGCTGCATTACCACTTTTCATTCTGCGACTTGCCTCCTCGAAAATGGCTACTTGATCATCAAGGCACACTCCTAAAGTCCAAATGTAGTCTTCAGGCATTTGTACACAGAGATGCCTCTGCCATAAGAGACAAGCTGCTTTTCCCAGTCTTTGAGCTCCATGCAAGTTCTGTATGGAACTTGTAAGCTTGAAAATCTTTTGTTTTGACTTCGTTGGGGACACGATGTTGCACTAAAAGAATGCACATCACGCTTATGTGCGCTGCTTTAAACTCCTTCCCACTCTTGCTTAACAACAAATGTGTCTGGCTAGGGCCATTCCCGATGTAAAGTTCAGCTTTCATTCTGCTGCACGTATGAGAAAACAAAGTGCTGCATTGAATTCCTAATATCCACCACTCTCTCTGAACCTGTAGTTAGTATGTGTAAATTGAAATGAGAACTCCTTAAATATGTGTCTTCTAACACAATAAATCGTCCGTTTACATTTTCAGTTGATTCACTTGCCCGAACTGTCTTTGGTGTTAGATTTCATACGCTTTGATAGAAGGTACAGGGAAATAATAGTTGCGCTTGATTTGTTTTTTTTTTTACTTTCAGGTTCCAGACCCACGTTTTCCTTTCCTCGGCGTGCACTACACGCCTAGGATGGACGGCAGCGTCCTTCTTGGGCCAAATGCCGTGCTCGCATTCCGAAGAGAGGGCTATGGCTACTTCGACATCAACATACCCGAGCTTGTGGACGCCCTAGCGTTCAGGTTAGTGCCAGACAGATTACTCAGTACCCAACCAACACACAAGCCTATGGCATTGTCGCAAAATTTTTCTAGAATGCAAAATGAAGAGGGGGTAACAGTGCCAACCAATCGGTTGCACAGTACTTAAGGAGCGGCTCACTGGGGATGTGATAAAGTTTTATGCACTCACCACGCTGCACTTTTTCACAAAGTCACTGAATAAAAGCGTGGCCTCAAAACGGGACAAACAAAAACACCTGAAAATGCAGCGGTGCCAGTAACCGCAGTTTAGACCCCATGCAAAAATTTTGATTTTTTTTTTTTGCTAAGTGTCATTGCAAATAGGGGCACTGAGAAATCAAAGTTTGCATCCAGCTGTTGCTTGACTTTTAATTATTGTTTTTCCTTTTTCATGTTAATGAATGTGCATTAGGTTTGTCGCAGCTTCCTAAAATGTTCAATATTTATTCCTCCCTGTCCTTCCATTTTCCTCCTCCTCCTCATGCGTGCATGAATTCCAATTTGTGGTTGGCTGATGCTCATTTTTAATTAATTGTTTATGATTTAGTGTTCATTTCATTGAGATATACCTGTCTTTACATTTTTTTTCACTGTTCACCCACATTCTGCATCAAAACACTTGTCTTTGCGTCTTTTTATCTGGTGATTGTATTATGTTTTTGACGTAAGTGCTGTAAATATATATGGATATATATATGGATATATATATGGATATATATATATATATATATATATATATATATATATGGAACTGCGTGGAAACGAGTGATCATAAACTGGGACTGAAGCCCTGAATCTCCTACGTCTTCGTTCTATACGTGCTATATATCCGGCTTGTATATGCCGTTCAGATGAGGATAACCTGGCAGCATACTCCAAAAATCTGTTTTTTCCTTTGTTGACAATTTATGGGTGCCCTGTGTTCGCGAGCACAGCGAGTTTGTGCCTTTACCACAAAGTTTGGTTTCAATGATGAACACCTGAGAGCGCTGACTCGGACATGCAAATGCCGCACGCCAGCGAGCGGTTGCGCCCTCCTGCGGCTGTATCGTAAAATCTTTCAGCTTTTCCACCTTGTTCACGACACTAGGGAAACCTTTCTAGCCACTACAGATTTACCACTGAGTTATGGATTCGCTGCTGCAGAGCGAGAAATCCTACCCGGATCGAACAGTGACCGACACCATTACATTTGTAGATCTAAGTGAGAAAACATTGCAACATGCCAGAGGGAAGGCAGTGTGAGCATGCATAACCTCGTAGTCAATATCCGCGGGTCTCGAAGACATTTCCAGATAGGCACTGACCCAATGTGGTAGCATTGTACCGCCCACAAGTTAAGACAAAGGAGCCACTTTTGAATAAATGTGAAGCCTTGCACGTCAAGCCACTTTCATGGACAGCGAGTCTACTGAAATGTTCCTCTTAACCAATTTCTTAATGGGGCACTAATAGGTTTACTAATAGAGGAGATAATCAAGGTCCAAGTATCAGTTTTAGATTTTGCGCTGAAATCTTCGTGTGTGATGTCATGAATTTCGGAGTATTTTTTGTAATATTGCATCACTCGCTCACTGGCAATTCCCGAAAATTGGTACAATAAGTGTATGGGCCACTCGGAGGACATTGCACTTCAGTTTGAATGATTAGGAACTATGTAGGACGTACACTCAAATTTCATTATGACAAAGTTGTATCTTACACCCAAATAAGTTTCTTATATCCAGAAGTTTGTTATAAAGGTTTATTTCTAACACTATACCTATCGCAGGACTATTTTTCATTTAGGTCATTATAACGGATATTTTATTATATCCGTTTTCATTATATCGAGGTTTGAGTGTTTGTTGAACCCATTTATAAGAAGCATGCTCAGGGCAGCAATTCTTGTCTTTTATATGGAGTGTCTTTTAGAAATAGGGTACCGTGTATGCATTTTCTGTTGGCACATTAGCGTCTCTTATACCCATTTATATCTTACATCAGCGCCTCTTATAAAGGAGCTCGACTGTATTGCACCCCATTAAAATCTCTCATGTCGCAGCGTTTGGTGTGAGAACTTCAAGGTGGCATCGCCACCAAATGTTTCTTTTTTTTTTCGACGTCTTATCACTTACAAAACATCTTCTCACAGTAAGCATGGTGAGCTTGGAATTACGGAAGAGTGATGCACTATTATGAGAAAAATTGTTGTTTTTTTTTAGTGTCTTATAAAGAAATTTCTAATAACTTTTCACAACAATCACCAAATGACTTCAGTATTATACTTGCTGCTTGACGAATCTATTGCGGCAAAAATTTCTTGCATCTGTCATGAGCAAGCAGAGTTACGCAGGCTCACTAGATGCTTTATATGCTTTCCCTCATCTTTCGTCCAGATGAACATGCTGCAAGCTACACAGGGAGGGATGGCAGCAGGAAAGAAATTATTTGAGAGCAGACTTTTGGGCTAGTTCAATAAACGTATGGACTTATTGAAGAAAAGAAGTTACGTCGATGCATGCCATGGCCCCGAGTGTGAGTGATGGAATGTAATCCCTCTCTCACATTGCGTTGCCTTTGTGCACGAGTGTGACTGCTGCGTATAGAGCTTGGTGCTGGCACGTAGTGGCACCGCGTGGCAGGAACCTCACGTCACCCAAACACTGCTCTTTATTTATGTTGACTATTGTCGATTGGCATGCTATCTGTTGTTCTTCATCAAAGAGCAACCATTGGCAACTGCGAAGACAGTAAGTACATGCCTCTGTATGAAGAGAGGAAGCCTAACAAAATAATGCCGACTTAACACTTTGCTTTCAAGCTCCCTTTGCTGTGTACATTTGCAAAATTTGTCTGAGCGTTTGCAGAAGCGTCTACTTTCCTCAGGATGTGTGTTTTCACCAAGCCTGAGGTGGGGTTCATGAGCTTTTTAACATTGCCTTTTCTTTTTTGTCACTTGCTCTTGTTATCTTATAGTTAGCCACATATTTACTCATTGCACTTCTTTTTCTTTCCATTCGGAAGGGGTTTCCGCAAGCTGGTCGGTCGGAACATGTCCTATGCCTGGAAGGAGCTCTATCGAGGCGTGTTCATCCGAGCTCAGGTGAAGCAGCTGCAGAAATACATCCCGCAGCTCCAGTTCTCAGATGTATCACGGTACGTTGCCCTTAGTACTGATATACACTAGTATTGCCAAATTATTTTGCTTTCTTATTGTTTTGTCACATTGAGTATACATCACTCACAAACAAACAAAAAAAACTAAACAGAGTTCCACAAAGTGAGACTTTAGAGAAAAGTGTGGCTGTGGTTTCCCCTTTAGTGTTTCTTTTTTTCTGTTCTGTCAAGATTTTTGGTGTTTTGTTTGTGTGTTTTGATGTTTTATATCTGTATTTCTATTGTTAATGGTGGCATTTCTGTCCTACTCTGGCACTTGGGTGTGACCCTGTTGTGGACCTGCACTTTCTTCTCTCAAAGCCTGACGTTGGCGGCTTCCTTCCGAGGTAGCTTGGCCTGCATTTCCTGCACTCAAAAGTTCGGGGCTTGTTGCTCGATATTGCCGCTGCCACTCATGTGCGAACTTCCACTGCCGTGTGGGCTGCACAGAGTCCACTTTCCAGTACACTCACCGATTGGTTTATGGTTCATGCCTCTCCCAGCGTGCTGGTTGTGTGATCTGCGGCGTGCATCTGATCGGATTTTTCTCCTCGCCTCTTCTCTTCTGGTCGTGTGACCTGACTCTTCCTGTGTGGCGCCAGATGGCGGAGTGTCAATCTAGAACAACTTCGCTTTAAAAGAGTACTGACACAAAATTTAAATATTTGATTGATTGATTGATTGATTGATTGATTGATATGTGGGGTTTAACATCCCAAAACCACCATATGATTATGAGAGACGCCGTAGTGGAGGACTCCGGATATTTTGACCCCCTGGGGTTCTTTAACGTGCACCCAAATCTGATCACACGGGCCTACAACATTTCCGCCTCCGCCGGAAATGCAGCCGGGATTCGAACCCGTGACCTGCGGGTCAGTAGCCGAGTACCTTAGCCACTAGACCACAGTGGCAGGGCGAAATTTAAATATCTGAGACTTGTTGCCTGGAATAAAAATTACGTGTGTCTTGAATCCTAGGAACTGGGTTACAGTGCTTGGGAATGCACTGAATACATTTTAAATATCGCTGCCTTAAAAAGAAAGCACATTCGGTATTGGTGTAGAGGGGGGCAGCTTTGCAGTGACCTGTGAACGCAAGCGTAATGTCATGAAAGAGACTGCAACTCTCAAAATACTAGCAGCAGCCTCGTAATTTGCTGTCAGTCGCACTTGGTTCACGTAAACAATGACAAATGAATTGCCGGCCAGGGGCTCTGATAGCAATTTCTGCAATTCAGGCTGCATGCTGGATGCAGACATCGCAAACCCAGTGAACTGTGCTGACACGTCGTAATAATGTTCATTGCAGTGGTGCTGGCTTGGTGAAGCTGGGGGACGAAAACTTTAAAATCAAAGTAAAATGCTTTAGACGTGATTTCTGGCTCTAGTGCATGGAGAGAGCTGAGAGTGCATACAGTAATTACTCGAATCTAACGCACACCTTTTTCTCGGTTAAGCGAGTTCATAAATTGCATGCGCGTTAGAATCGAGTACGATAAAAAAAAAAGGGCAGAGATTGCTGCGCCGCGTGGCGCACGTGCCACCCCCCCACAGAAACGGCTGCTGCACCGCACGGAAGTAACGTTATGCATTTTTCGGTTAGGCGCGATGTTTGAATAGTCAGAAGTGTCTAGTGGTACGTCTAGACATAACGATAAAAGCAGTTAAAATTACGTCCAAACGAAAAAGTGAGCGGAAATGTTAGTTAGGTTTAGCATGACAACAATACAAAACCAGCTTGTTTGCCATCTCAAACTGATCGGCAGCTGTGGTGTAGTTGGTTAAAGCAACACATCAACTGGTGAGGTCGGTGGTTCAAGTCCCATTGTAGTTATCGATACTTTCTCTTTTTTTGTTCACGCATGTATTGTTTTTACATTTGCGCCTCCTCATCAGCCCGACTTGCTGCTGGTGGTGGTCCCGTCCACAGGCCCTTTATTATTGGATCTTCGATGACTCTTGCAGGATTGACTATATTTATTATGATAAAGTGTTTTGCGAATTAGTGCTCTTAATCGGCGAGACACAAAAAACTCGAATGCAGCTGGCTGCATTGGTTTCTTCTGCACAGGTGTCAGGAATGCTGATTTACACGGTTTATCAAAGTTTTGATGACAGAAAAGTGCACTGCAACGCAGTCTCGGGCAACTTTTTTTATGTCGCTCAGTGTATCATCACCTGACGAGGTAGCCGGCAGGCCGCTTTCTTTAAAAATACTGACGTGTCACCGCGATTTTCTAGGCGATCAGCACTTGATAAACAATGCCCGAGGGCAAATGCCGACGGCGTTAGCTCATCAAACTACAAAACAGCTTGTCTGCCTTGCTGAATAACACGCGCGGCCTGTGACAGCACGGGAGCATTCACGTAGCAACGAATGAGAACGGCCGTACGTGTTCGCACTTGACAAAACAGATGGCAATGCAGTAGCTCTGGCCTTCGGAGATCACGAGCTTCGTAAGAACATTACAATAAAGTTGTTTTCATCCATCGTATGAACACTTCGCCGACGCACTGGGGTTTCATGCATGTGCGTCCGGTCAGTCACATGTGAACTGTGCGAAAGCATTTATTTCATCGTCGACCTTGTCCTTCGCGACAAGCAAAACTCGGCAGCAAGAACACTTTTACCTTTGAGAACACCACGCTTGGCATTGCAATCTAGAAAATGCAGTACATCCAACAACTGTAGTCTGCACATCATACTGAGAAACTTTATGGCGCACACACTCAGATGACGCTGCGGCGCGGGGGACGGCCGCGCTAGCTTCAACCACCAGGTTCAACTAAGCATCCAGCAATCACATGAAGCAGCGACGACACTCCAGTCCTTTTTGGGAGTGGCCTAGGCCATGGCCACGATTTCATCAGAGTTTTCACCAGCTAACACATCGCAGGCGGCTACCATCTCTCAGTGTTTACCTTTTGCAGCCGCAACGCCCATGACGCCCCCTGTATTTAAAATACTTGTAATATATATTTAAATAACAAACCTAGGCTAATTGACTCGTTAAACACCTGCTTAGTAAAATTTTTATAGGTTTAATGCATTACACACGAATAATTTACACATTTAACTAGCTTTAGGTAATAATTTTTAAAGTGACGTCACTTACGTGTGGCGTAGGAGCCACTTCTGTGTGGGGCTGGCTGCTGCGCCGCGTGGCGCAGGAGACGCTGCCAAAAAAAATGAATGCGGTCAATCTATTGCCATCGGCATTTCCGAAATGACCGCCCCCTACGTGCGTCGGCATGGCGCGTCGGCCATTTCTGCCTATGAGTTTTCCATGTGCGGTACTTCGTACGTGTGCTGAGGAGTTCGTCATATTGTAGTGCATTAGCATCGACGGCATGGAAGAGCAGACTCCAAAAACTCGATACACCACGATGCCGCTTTTAAAAGGGAAGTCACCGCATGTGCAGAAACGGACTGAAATCGGGCCGCATCGCGGTCGCTCGGAGTTCCCGTAACGTGCGTGTGGGACTGGCAGAAACAAAAGCAGAAGATTGTCGACAGCAAAGCTTCATGCAAAGGCTTCAGTGGACCACAGCAGGGTCGGTTTCCGCAAATTAAAGAGCTGCTCAGCGAGTATGTGCTTGTGCAGCGAGCGGCACAGCGGCCTGTGACGACAGAACTGCTCCAAGTGCGGGCTATGCAATTAGTCGTAGAAAAAGGTCTAATGCGGAGCCAGTTTAAAGCGAGCAGGTGCTGGCTAACTAACTTTATGAAGAAGAAAGGCTTTTCCCTCCGAAGGGGAATGGGCATACGCGAAAAGTTTTGCGGAAGAGTACGATGAAAAGCTTCACAGTTTTCAGAGGTTCGTCCCAAACTTGTGGCACAACAACGGCTACCTGCTTGGGCAAATCGGGAATGCCGATCAGACGCCTCTTTACTTCGACATGCCTGGCACTACAACCGTCGAGAAGAAGGGGGCGAAGCAAGTTCGCGTGCTGACATCGGTCCACGGTAAAACTACAGAGACGGCAATGCTCTGTTACACGACAGATGGGCACAAGCTTCGCCCGTACCTCATATTTGAATGGAAGACGCTCCCGAAAGGAGTCGTTTTTTCGAGTGGTGTGATCGTGCGGGCCAGCGAGAAAAATGGGTGCGCGTTGCAATTGATGTCTTACGTTCTCTTTTTTTTTTTTTTCGTCGTGGAAATCGAGTGCGCGTTACAATCGAGGCCGCGGTAAAATCGAGTAAGTACGGTATCATAGGCATAAAAAATTGTCTATTTTGGGGTGCCTCAAAATTGTGCCAGTACTCCTTCAAAAACAAATATGATTTCGTTTGGTCTCTCCCTCTCTTTTTTTTTTATTCTATAGAGGTAGCTAGCCTACTTAGTAGCACACTATGCTTCCACTGACTCTATTCCGCTTAATTTGGTTTTTTTGCTAATCTGAGCATGATTGAAGGTCGCAGCTGGTGCCAAAGCACTTCTGTGGGACCAAGCATTCATTGCATTAGCTCTGCAGTTTGCCTTTGCCAGACAATTAAAACCTGATGTCATTTATTATAACAGTAGTGGTTCCTACAGTAACAGGGTTCGCTTTGGTGGCATTTGGGGAACAGGCCACGGGTCATCTAGATTTCAACAACGAAACAGTTGCGACAAACTCTTCCACAGTGACATCACCTGCTCGGGAGAAAACTTTCTTAATGTGAGAGCGTTAAAGAGCCCATGTTGCGGAAATTTCCTTGTTGGCAGTGGTGTTTCCCACGTTAGTTTTGAGCGAAAAGTTGGTGTCCGTAAGCTAAAAATTGCAATGGATGCATTGAACTCGGGCCTTCTGCGTGTCAATCGGGTGTTTTACTGCAAAGCTGGGCCAATGCTTGAAATTGTTTCGTAAGAAGACCATGCATGTTACGCAGCGCAAGGAGTCATGTTAACGCATGTAATGTTGTGTGACAGAAGCACATTATCATACTAGGCATCACACCGTGTGAATCACGCAACAGATATGCAGTCAGGAGGCCGACGCTTTCCACAGTGCTCAGACTTAATTATCACTTTCACTGGTTATCGTTGCTTCACTAAAGGAAGATTTATGGCGTAGTGAACATTTGCAGCTGTGCCTGAAGTAGATATTTTAAGTGAGCTTGAATGACCAATGTTACGCTCATATACATTTCTTTCCTCAAGGCACCGATGAGGTGACCACGGAGGAGCAAAGCTTAGCTATTGAATGAGAAGGCAGTGTGAGAGGGCGTCGATTATGTTATCACATTCTACTCTCAAAGGCCAAGTTCAAGCACTCTCCATCCTCTCGAAGGTCATCCGGCGCGGAACTCCTACCGTATTTTCGACAAACTACATTTGCAGCCTGTCTGGTCAGGGTCAGGGCCGCCAGCGTCGCATCATGGCGACCACTGGTGGTCACCGAATGTGTTTACGTGGAGCACAAGAGTGATAGCATTACACCTTTAGTCTAACTACGAATGCATATTGAAAGGCTAAATTATTCATCTTGTTAAAAATACGCTAAAGAGAAAAATTGAGTTTTCTCGTATTAGTGAATTATCTTTTTGCAATACGAAAAGTGTCACACCTGCTGAAAGAAGATGTTTGGCAGGTGAAAAAATGTGCATAAATAAAATGCAAGTGGCGACAAGCATCTTCAAGTTGCCGTGCCAGTCGCCTCGAGGCCCCTAGATTTGGATAGTGTCTACATGGGCCTACATTGTTCCTAGTTGGCGAAGATTAAGTGCATCGTTAACACAACAAGTTTTGGAAAACTTCTTTGAGCCATTGTGGCCAAATTACGAAAATCACTTTGAAATCCATGACATAGGTATTTTTTTAATGGAAATTGAAGCTTTTGGCATTGAGTTTCTCATCTGCTAATAAAGCTTAAAATAACACAAAGCTGAGATAGTTGGTACATATTTATGCTTAAAGAAAAAACAGGGAGTGCAAACACGCACAAGAAAAAGTCAGAATGACTACTATTAAACCAATGACGGTGAAATTCATGACACTAGAGTTTTCCTAGTATGATTTATCATTCTTAACTAAGTTGTTGCTTCACTTTACGTACAGTTGGTGGAACTGTAGCTATGTTGTGTCCTGTTATTTTTTCTCATCTAATTTGTGCTCTGCAAACATGTTGGTTCCTTTAAGTTAGTGGCAACAAGGCATGTCACGAGGTTTTGGCATACTTGTGGTACTCCGTAGCGACAAAGAATTACTTAAAGGTGATGATGGCGGGCGTTAAGTGAAAAAAAGTTGTTTTCGCAAGATTTGTCAATTTTCGTCTTTATCGTATCACAGGAGTCTGAGAAATGCATTGTTTTCATTGCCAAGAGAAAATCGGGCGGGCATTCGAGTGTTCTTCTGGCGTTGCAATGTCATTTTTACATTGATTTTCTTCCCTAATTATGCATGATGTCGGTGCAAGTTTGATTCTGAAGTTTGCTTATATAAGGCTGTGTAAGGGGGTTTAATAGCGACGCCAGGTAATAGGCAGACAGCCGGTACGGAAACAAATGCTCGGGCAGTCCAGCGTCTACAGCTCGTGCTCCCGCTCGCGCTTCGCACTCAGCGATGGTCCCACTAGTGATTGCCTTGTGAATTCCCCACTACAATGCCCCGGCGACGAAGACGAGCCATCCTGGTGACTCAAGGTGATGAGAGAACAGGAGGGTCGTAACAGGGCTTGAGGCGACTGACGTGGATCGTCTCACGACCAAGGCGGCGCTTGTCCGTGGACGGCTTGAGCGGTTCAATCACATAGGTGACAGAAGAAGGGTGCTGTATGACGCGGTAAGGGCCCGTATACTTCGCTGCAAACTTGGGAGTCAGTTCAGGAGAGTGGAAAGGCAGTCGGAGCCACACGAGAGAACCGACGGGGAAGGTATTCTGAACAAGATCACGGTCGTGGCGGTCTTTTTGGAGGGCTTGGTTATCGGCTGTGAAGGACCGTGCAAGTTGACAACACTCTTCGGCATGTTCGGCCATTTCAGAAACTGGGCTGAACTCGGAGGCATCAGGATTGTATGGCAGAATTGTGTCGAGTGTGTTGCATGGGTCACGACCATATAAAAGAAAAAATGGAGAAAAGCCTGTTGTTGATTGAATCGCCGTATTGTAGGCGTACGTCGCGAAAGGAAGAACAACGTCCCAGTTGGAGTGGTCGGAATCAATATACATAGCGAGCATGTCTCCGAGGGTTCTGTTGAAACGTTCCGTTAGGCCGTTCGTCTGAGGGTGGTAGGCTGTTGATGTGCGGTGTACCGTACGGCATGAATGTAGGAGCTGCTGCAGAACTTCGGACAAAAATACGTGTCCTCTGTCACTCAGGAGCTCCCGTGGTGCACCATGACGAAGAACAAACCGGTGCAAGATGAAGGTTGCAACGTCACGAGCGCCAGCCGAAGTTAGCGCTGCCGTTTCGGTGTACCTTGTCAGATGGTCGGTAGCCCAGCGTCTACAGCTCGTGCTCCCACTCGCGCTTCGCACTCAGCGATGGTCCCACTATTCATTGCCTTGCGAATTCCCCACTACAGGCTGCTTTTACTGCCAATCGAGTCAGCATTGTACTTGATGTTCTCTTTTTTCTCTTCAAGTTAATCGAATCGGCTTGATGACCCGGCTTACTTCACTCAAATTAGCGAAGCTCAATTGCATGTGGCTGTAATAACTTTTTTTGTAAATTGTCATAGCGACAAGGTAGAAGTTCAGATGAAGTAGGAGCCTTGAAGACAATAAAATCCTTGAGCACGAAGTGTCGCAGAAGCTAATGCTTCAAGAAGTGACCTTGCTCTCTTCGCACCCATGGCCATCTGGAACTTGCTCAGAACGTTGTCGAAACATTGCTGCAACGCTGGCTTTGGCCACACCTTCTGTTCAGCAATATCGATCTCTACATGGTTGTTGTTCCACAGGAATAAATTGTTTCAGTCGCCACATTCTTTTCAGTTTGGGGTTTGACAAAACTCTGCATGGCGAGGAAAAGGACCCATTATTAAATGCAAAAGGCATAGTGACTAGTTCATTTTGGCCTGAAATTCATCTTAGACATTGTACATTGCACACGACTTAATCAGAAAGGCTAACTGGATTGGAAAGTCTGTGACTGTAAAATATCTGTAAATCGTTCTTAAAGAGTGCTTATTTGAGGACAGCTGTTAAGAGTACTGCCTTGAACATTGTGTGGCACTGAAGTTTGACATTTTGTGCAGACATATAACAATCGTGCATCGTTGCAGGGGTCCCTCTGGTGTGAGAGCTCAAGCCCTGGACTGCGAGGGGCATCTAGTCGACGACTTTGTCTTTGACAGCGGCGAAGGCGAACTTGCCAAACGCACTTTACACGTTCGGAACGCCCCTTCACCAGCTGCCACATCATCGCTCGCCATTGCTGAAATGATTGCGGACAAAGTGCAAGAGACATTCCAACTCTGACGAGTTCATCGACACCAATGCCGTGAGAATCTGTGACACTTCATATCATCTGCCGTCTACTGATTGCTCAGGTGGTATTCTAGGCTTGTGCAAATATTTGAACACTTATAATATTCAAACTAATAGTGCAGTATTTGCTTCAATTCTAATTTAAATTGTTGAAAATTGCAGAGTATACGAAATAATAAATAGGTGTACATTAATCCTCATGTGATTTTTTTTTGTAAAGTTGGTTTTGCTGCAATGGAGGGGTGCTAGGCCGTAAGAGCACCTAATTAGGTGTATAAAAGTTTGCATGCAATCTTTTGTAGATGTGGTTTCACTGCAGTAAAGGAGTGCTAAGCCGTGAAAACACATATTCAAAAGAAATTCGGACTGTCGCGAAACCCTACTTCAAGGTAATAAACATGTTTCCTTCTCATCGATTATTCTTGTTTGAACTTTTAGAAGCTTTCTATACCGGCTGATATGCCTCAAGTACAGTAAACTTGAAAACGTAACATACTTTACAGGTTATCACGTGCATTCTTCTGAAAGCCAAATTCTGCTGCTATTTGAAGTTGGTACCACTTTGAAAAAAAATAATGGCAATTGCACAGGCCATGTTTCAATTCTTAAAAATTATTGCATGCTTTAGTTGGGTCATGACAAATATGTCCATTTTGGTTTATAATATGTTATCTATACTATTTGAATATGATTAGAAATTATTCAACCAAAATCTCTATTTGCTTCGAATTCGCTTTGAACCTAGTATTCACTGTTCCTATAAGCCTACGATATTCACATTAAGTTCTGACAAAAACCATGCAATCTAGTCTCGTCTTGAAGCAGCCCAACCGACAGCGCCGAGTAAAAGGTCAAAATGCGATGATCGCTATTTTGCAGCCATGGAAGTGTAAGCAGATGTGAATATCACCGACTGCGAGGCATTTCAACATAGCGACTGCAAAGCATGTGAACATCGGTGAGCGTGATTTGCTGTGGACATTGGTGCGCAACTCTCATAGTCACCAATGCAAACGTAAGGGACTGTGAGAGAGGCTTCTCCTTGGCTTAGAGCCGCGATTGGTCAGGCCATTGCTGCCTGTTGTAGCAGTGAGTGCCGCTTTGACGGGACACTCTAAGCAACCTCGGACTGCAGGATAGCAGATAATTGCACTAGTTCAGGGGCCCCAAACTCTCATCAACTCTCAGGCCATAGTCACAATATTTAGTCCCACAAAAGGCTAGAACAGTGAATAAGCGAAGAGCGAGATAGTGGGGGGAAGGAGGGGGGGAGAAGAACAAAATTTTATATTTAATTTATTGTTGCCATTTTGAAGGAGGCTTTTGCCGTGCTCATGTAAGGGTCACTTCTAAAAGGGACTAAGCGTCAGGCTTCGAGAAGCATACCAATCTGCACAACGACTAAAATCTAGACGCTGATTCTTAAAGGGGCCCTGAAACACTTTTAGGGGCGAAGCTCCTTAAGGCGTGGGCTGTGCGTCCCCTCTATGTAGCCACCTCTCATTTAGTTCTTGCAGTGTTCACTAGATGGCGGTACCGTTCCCTGTATGTAGCCGCTTCTCGTTTAGTTCTTGCAGTGTTAACTAAAGGGCGGTACTCGTAGCTGACGATGAAAAGATGCAATATGTTATAAACTAGACGGCGGTACCTTTAGTTGATGATGAAAGATGCGAGATGATATAAGATATGAATGATGTCACATATGGCACGTGTCTTTGGTGGGCTGTGCGTCCCCTGTATGTAGCCACCTCTCATTTAGTTCTTGCAGTGTTCACTAGATGGCGGTACCGTTCCCTGTATGTAGCCGCTTCTCGTTTAGTTCTTGCAGTGTTAACTAAAGGGCGGTACTCGTAGCTGACGATGAAAAGATGCAATATGTTATAAACTAGACGGCGGTACCTTTAGTTGATGATGAAAGATGCGAGATGATATAAGATATGAATGATGTCACATATGGCACGTGTCTTTGGTGGAAGGCAATAGTCCGATTTAGTGCGGCGACGTACGCTAGGGGGGGGGGGGGCGTTGTAATGAAATCGTGTGGGAAAAATGTACGGAGGATTCGTGGTTTACTTCCGGAGCTTCGCCCACTCATCATCATTCACTTCGTGGATATGGCGGCACTTTTTTGAAATAACAATGGAATGGGTTCACTAAAAAAGGTTATTGCCTCACGAATTCAATGCCGCAAAAATTTTAGGAATCCGTCCAGTACGAGCAGAGTTACAAAGATTTGTCGCACGCTGCAATCGCATTCTCTCTTTTCCCGTCCCGAGGAGAGTATTGGAAGCTAAGAAGGGAGAGATGGCACGGGCAAAGAAAATACATCATGTGCACATCGTGACCGTGAGCACTTTTTCTTTTTTTTTTTTTCGGAAATGTGGCTTCTTCAGTGTGATGCTGTGTGCACGCGTCGACAAGTTGCCTCCCGTGGTGATTTCTGTGATGACAGAGTGCGCCGTGTTCAAATCAGCCCATTTGTTGTGAGAAGAGAAATAAAATTTTAGCTCACTTTGATAATTTATCGTGAGTTCTATGCCATGAGCTGTGCTAAAATATTTGGTTTGCGTGTTCTCGGAAACCTTGACTACCTATCGGCAGCATTTTCTGACAACGGTCAAAAGATGTTGCCGGGCCCCTTTAAGCATAGACTTCTTGTGCGGTCGTGTTTCAGCGCAAGGTATCTGCGCGAACTGCCTCGTGAAAAATAGGCTTAAGATTGGTCATATTTGCGTAGAGTATGCACACAAAGCGTTATTATGATGGACAAGAAAAAAATAAAGCGAGCACCATTTAGCATGGTCACGATCAACCAGAAAGTCGTAAAGGAATTATGGGACGAAGAAGGGCATGTGTTGGCTGCGAATCATACGCGTCCCATGTTTGAGACCCCAGCACTAGTTGATATAGATTCGTAGTTTCTTGAAGCGCAGACACGGGCAAGAGCGACGAGCGAGATGCAGTGACGCTGTGATTGATTGCTATTTTTGCAGCGCTGTATTTCTGGTAATGTTGCTGTAGTACACAAGTTATCATGATGAAAATTACAGCCCAAGATTTACTTTTTTCCTACCTAATATATTTTATGTGTCCTATTTTGCATATTTTGATGTATTTTTTCGTATGTAGTCTCATGATGCTTTAATAGTGCTGAAAGTCTGTCGAGATCATAAAGTGGCTTTATCTAAGCACAGTGTAGTCTGGTATCAGCAGTAAAGATAGAGAGGTGCTGATGAAGAAAAGGCAGAGGGATTAACTTGAATTGAAACTTCAAAACTGCCAATTGAACTAATAAGTGATAGCAATGAATGGGTAAATAAATGATTTAGTTACCAATAAAAGGGAAAGAGCAGTTGTCACGAAAGTCAGTATCACAGCAAGCTAATGTGGAGATCTCAATGTGCTGTCGTGGTCACTCTTTCTTTGTGATTTTATGCTGGCCTTATGAACACTCCTCACAGGGTTAGATTTTTTTGTTGTGCTTGTTGTTACTTGTTGTTGAAGAGAACTTAACGACAGTTCTCTGCCTAGTGTACTCTTCCTTGTGTAGTTTACAAAGGTTGTGATGCACATACAGCATAGACTTGTCACATGAGCAGGAACAAATGATGTCTGTCATTGTCCTCAAGCAGCAAAACCATCCTTCCATGTTTCTTAAAAATAAAGCACCATTTTTCTTGCCTCTCTGTATGATCAATTTCATTGAAGGTGTCCATCAGGAAGAAAGCTGCCTTTTGGCACCAAAGACTATCAAAGGACCAGACTGAGACGTGGATTGATTGGTTGTACTTCGATATTGAATGACAGCGCACCAACACCCTGAGAAAGAAGAGAAGAACAACGAAGGTGCAGCTGTGACTCGCAACTGAATTTTTAACTGTTATGTAGTTTAAGGGACGGCCCTGTTGTTGCCCCGTCTCCTATTGGCGTCACACACATTTGGTCTTGCTTTGGTGTCGTGTGCATTTGACACAAAAGCCCAGCAGGCTGCATGTTTGGAGCGTCAGCATATACGTGCCTATGAACGCCACTGATGCCGTAGTGGTAATTCCACTATGGCATTGCTTCCTCAACTAAAATTCAACCACATCCGCAGCGCCCTTCATTTTTGTGCGATTGTCGAATAAACAAAAAATATTGCACACATCTGAGGCGCAATATCAACATTCGTACTAGAGAAGGCTTACATAAGTAATTCTAAGGACCGTAGTGTTTATCACGCTGCGCTGATAATGCAATGCTATGCACGAAAAGGCAAGCGTTTTGTACCCTTTGCTAGGACGAAATGGTTAAGGTGGCTTAAATATGATAGAATATGAATATCATTCTAACTACTCTAACACGGTGATGGCGCCTACCCATCGACTTGCATTCTACACGTTATGGCCTCCGAGACAGTGGCGCACACCGCACGCTTGCCATATCAGAGGTTATCCTTTCATTTTTTTAGGTAACTGCCAGGTGGCGCTCTTGTCTCCCGTACCGTAGGTCACTAGATCCTTAACACCGTAGAGTACCTCGATGCACTTGCTCGCCTCCGCTACGCGCTTTGAGGCACTGCTTCCAGATTCCCATTCACTGATTTTCTCGTGCAGAACACAATATGAACGTTTTGTTCACGCTCTCTAGGCGCAAGACTATTGTCTTTCGATGACATTTGCAGCGAAACATGCAGATATGGGGCCAATTTTTTTCTTTCTTGAGTGTTCATATATATAGATACATGTACATATTCGGTGAATGACGGCGGCGGTGACGGCCAAAAACCAGCCGAGACTGTCCATATAATTGCTATCGTAATAAAATGAAGGGGCTACGAGGCCAAAAGGGTGCTGTCAAAAGGACATAAATGTTCAATTTCCGGCTGATTACATGTAGGAACAAAACATAAACACCAAATTATCACTTAGATGGTCAAATAGGAATCGAGTTGGAGGAGTACTGACAAGAGTATCAAATATTGTGGGCATTTGTTTCGTACTACTTCGACTATTACAAAAACCACGTTGCGCGAGCGTGATGGAGGCAGTCTAATTTGGAATGCGGTTGTTCACTAAAAACAAAAAACGCGTCCCTTAGTTTTCTTAGTCTATTAGTGGCGAACGAGGTGCAGTGCGCACACACTCGATGAAGATGATAATGACACGCGGTGAAGGTGGGGACAGAGAAAAACGGATGTTGGTGATTATGTAATGCACAGGTAAGGAGGAAGAACATAACTATTGCCCACAATATTTTGGGATTGTTGCTCTAAATTAGAACACTATTTTCGAGAACTATGTTCTCGAAACCAGTGTTCAAAATTATAGCGACAAGTGAGAATTCTTGTATATAATTGCTGCTGCTGTAATTGTTCTGGGAGGTGGGACCAGTCAATCTGCCTATATGTAGCTTTTATCCCACCATCCTAGCTTTCTTAACATGTTTTGTATTTATTTGGCAGTAAAGCTAACTTGTTTCGTGCGTATGTAAGTGGTGTGAGCGTGCGTGGGACCGGGAGGGGGGGGGGGGGGACGTGTAACGTGGTGGCAGCCTGCAGCACCCTGATGTACAACAGGTTTCAGAAGACCTTCTCCAATCGGAGAAATGAAGGCGAGCGAAGTTTCCTGGTTTTCTTTTAACGCTGGATATTGTAGTGCTAGCTTGTGACACCGCCCTCCCCTCGGAACGCCTCTTCTCTCCCTGCACAGGGTCGCTGCTCATCAGTTCCACAGGTTCACAACCAAGTCTCGCTTGTTGGATTCCGCGCTGAACGGTTTTGTCTTCCGCGAACTCCTGATGCCCTGTAGCTTTCGCCCAGCGCTGTCCCGTCCTCAGTCTCCTTCGACCGTGTCCCAATCTTTTTTCTGTACTCAACTTCTCTCACTATCCCTTGTGATCCCTCCTTATCCCATTCCTTTGTGAGCTACTGCTCAGGTGTCGCGCCTATCTGCTGACAGTATCGGGGCTCACTTTGCTCTCTATTCCTGCTTTTTTAACCCCCCCCCCCCTTCCCTTAACTCGCAAGCAACTATCCAGCCTAGAGGGTTTCCCCACAAGGGGAAATCAATTACCGGCAACCACACGTCTAGCGCACTGCACGCATGTCCGTGCAGCTACATCGCTACCGCAGGAACGTAACGCCGTTCGTAGAATTGCGAAGCCCGACGCTGTTCAGTTCGTTCTTTCAGCTATCTTTCGCTTTTCCGGAAGAGCGACGAAAGCCGATGGCTAGTTTGACCTTCAAACTGACGTTCGACGGCCGGAGGCCTTCCGCCCGGCCGGCCAAAAAATCGGCGGCGCAAGGCCTCTGCCGCAACAATTTTACACATTGTGTTGCGTTGTTTTTTGAAGATGATAGTCTTTCTTGGGGACCTTCGACGCAAAAAAATTTGTTCTGTCTATCTGTACATTTGTCTGTTTGTCCGCCCTTAACGGTACTCTAAACGGCACCAAAATGACCGAACGATACTCCAATCGGCTAACCCCATCTGCAGCGCCCACCATTATTGCTCAAGGTTCAGCGTTCATACTTGTGCGATTGTCAATTAAAAAGCAATTATTGCGCATGTCTGAGGCACATAACAATACGTCAAATTATTTATGTGTATTAAAGACGATAGTCTTTCTTGGGGACCTTCGACGCAAAAATTTTGGTTTGTCTGTCTGTCCGTCCGTCTGCCTGTCTGTCTGTACATTTGTCTGTTTGTCCACTCTTAACGGCATCGGGTACTTGAAACGGCCCACCTTATCCGCAGCGCCCAGCTATGTTGCTCAAGATTGAGCGTTCATGCTTGTGCAATTGTCAATTAAAAAGCAATTATTGCGCATGTCTGGGACACCATAACAACACGTATATATTCTGTATGTGAGCCTTTTACTAGAAAAGGCATACATAAGTAATTTTAAGGACCGTAGTGCTTATCACGGTGTGCTGACCATGCAACGCTTGCACGGAAAGACGAGTGTTTACAACGCTTTGCTAAGACGACACGATGGTGGCACCTACCCGTCGCCTTGCGTTCTACACCTTATCACCTCTGAGATGGGCGCGCACACCCGTCTCAAAGCCACGCGCTTTGTTTTCTAAAAAAAAAAAAAAAACTGCCAGATGGCGCTCATGTCTCACGTGTGACGTGACTTGATGCACTCGCTCGCCTCCGCTGCGCGCTCGAGGCACTCTAACGCAGCGCCTCCAGAATACCATTCACCGATTTTCTTGCGCAGAACATCAAATAAATGTCTTGTTCACTCTCTCCACACGCAAGACTATCGCCTTTCGACGACATTTGCAGATTACATGCAGATACGAGGCCAATATTTTTTACTAGAAAATGCATACATAAGTAATTTTAAGGATCGTAGCCTTTATAACGCTGCACTGGCCATGCAACGCTTGCACGAAACGGCAATTGTTTCCAACGCTCTGCTAAGACGACACGGTGATGGCACCTACCCGTCGCCTTACGTTCTACACCTTATCACCCCAGAGACGGGCGCGCACGGCGCGCGCCCCGTTTTCCAGGATAACTGCCAGATAGCGCTCATGTCTCACTTGTGACGTGACTTGTTGCGCTCGTTCACCTCCGCTGCAAGCTCGAAGCACTCTAACGCAGCGCCTTCAGAATACCATTCACCAATTTCTTTGCGTAGAATATCAAATAAACGTTTCGTTCACTCTCTCCAGACGCAAGACTATCGTCTTTCGACGACATTTGCGGTGTAACATGCAGATACGGGGCCTTTTTTTTTTTTCGTTGAAACAAGTTGCCGGATCGCAGTTCCGGAGTGCGTCGAGGTATAGGCGAACATCCTCAACGGTTTCGTGGGTACGCAAAGCCGCGTTCAGATCAGCACCCCCTACGAAGGCTTCCAAGGTGTTACTATATGGTTCCCTCTGGTATGTGGTAAATACGGGTGATTCCTTTAAAACGCACTGGCCGGGAAAAGGCGTCAGACTTTGTACTCACGCGCAACTTCGCAAAGACGGTGCCCCCCTCTGTCCGTTGAAAAAGCTTGCTAGATGAGAAGACGCGTTCGCATGGGCGGTCGCTTATCGATGGAGCCGAAACGATATACCCTGCGATGTCAGAGCACTTAAAGAATACCGGACAGTAGAAACCTCCGAAGCTCTCCACTGTACATGCGTCTCTCATAATTATATCTTGATTTTTGGACGTAAACCCCACAAGGATCATGACACTCGACAGTAACCCCCGTATTCACAAACGCTCCTCCACTCGACTTTCACGTGTGGCA
The DNA here is from genome assembly GCF_043290135.1 of Rhipicephalus microplus. Taxonomy (NCBI): domain Eukaryota; kingdom Metazoa; phylum Arthropoda; class Arachnida; order Ixodida; family Ixodidae; genus Rhipicephalus; species Rhipicephalus microplus. The sequence continues at coordinate 179,043,599 of NC_134705.1, forward strand.
GCTTGGGCTAGTTGGTATGGCATGACGATAGTGATAGCGCGAGAACAAAACGACGACACAGAGACGTCTCCTTCTTGTCTCTGTGTCGTCGTTTTGTTCTCGCGCTATCACTACTGTCGACTTTCACCCTTCACCTGACTGAGTTGAACAATGCGCCGCCGCTCGGCTGAAAATGACGCTGCGCTACTCAAGAATCAAAGCAGATTATCACTGATATGCAGTGACTTGTCGTGACTAGAGATGGCGCTCCCATCGGCCATCTCAAGTGAAGGTGGAGCGTCGAGTGAAGGGACGTTCTAGAATACGGGGGTGACTCGTGATGAGGGTCATCCGAAACTAGAATCATGCGAACCCAGTTGGTCATGCGAAACTAGTTGGTCATGCGAAACGAAAATCCGCTTCGCTTCAGTAAAGCGCACCCTCAAAATTAAAATAAAGCTCATTTCACTACCGTGGGGTTATCACGCACACAAAAAAAATGAGGTCAAATTTTCACTCTCGAATTTCGCGCCTAATACCTGCACACGACGTCATGGATTTCAGTGTCTTTTTCTTGTTTCTTACTTTTGCCACACTGACCTGTCGACCTTTCCTGAAACTTGGTATCGCATGTCTTTACGGTTCCCTCGGAGGACAGCTTACGATACAACTTGGATCTGCGTAAGCTCTGGCACACGTCGTTGAAATCTATGACGTCACAACAGCTGTTGCGGAAACTCCAAGGTGGTGATAGTTATAGCGCGAAAACAGAACGACGACAAAGAGACAGTAAGGACACGAATGACGCTCGTGTCCTTCTTGTCCGTCTGTGTCGTCGTTCTGTTCTCGCGCTATAACTATCGTCATGTCGTACCAACTAGCCCGAGCTGCCACACTTCCAAGGTGGTGTCGCGAACCACGTTTTATTCCGCGCATTCTCGCCGCAAGCATGGTGTTCTTGGCATCGCGTAAGGGTACTTTACACGTACAAAATGAATCGTGTTCTGATTAGTGTCCTTTCAAAAACCAAGTTGGTATCAATGCTGGGAGGCTAGGCTGGGCGTTTCGAGCGCAGATGCGTGACGCGTACTGCAAAATTCATTTTATTTTTGTGTTAGGCCAGGTATGGGCAACTATATTTTGAGGCGGAGCGCCGATTTGCTCGAAGCCGGCACAGCGAGAGCCGCAAGTATAGTGTACTAGAATAGTGTACTAGAATATTCTAGTACACTATACCTCAAGGCAAATCTGGAAGCGAGGGGGGGGGGGGGTGTTAAGGATGAGGGGCTGTTGCAAGGAAGAGAAAAACGGCGAATTGACAATAATGAGGTACAGAACTTGAATATACATAACCATTATTTTCAGCATGCACGTCCCAAGGCTGCAATTTTTAAACACAAGTTACTAGCATTGGCGTGAACTGCGTTCAGCTTCCGGGAGGGGGCGCTACTGTTTACTGCAGCGCCCCCCTCTCTACTACATCAATGTATGAAGCTGACTTGCCCCTCTTGTCGCTGTTCCCCCTCAAAGGTGACTAGGAAAAGCGGCCGCCGAGGCAGGGATTTCATTCCGTGACCTGCAGATCAGAAGTCGAGTATCGTACCATAAAGTGTTTAACGACTTATTGAAGCGAAACGTACCCATTGCTGTGCGGCGCCGCGTCAAAATTACGCTCCCTGACGCGCTGCAATGGGTTCGTGTGGTCAGGCCTTCAGCAATACTTCAGCAAACGTGGGAATTGACTTCGCGGCAGCGTCGGCGTCAACGCTAGTGATGCAAGAATCGCTATCACGTGACGATGTCAGAATAATGACAGTTCACCAAAATTTGTGACGTCATCACGACGTCACACACACACAACGTCACCACATGACATCATCATCGCATGGGTCAACGGTGGGTCGATCACAGAGGAATTCCGGGATAGTTGCCAGAAATATTCGTTGCCAGAAATAAAACGTTGCCAGAAATATTCTGCTTTCTTTTATGTGGGTGGGTGGAGGTCATCTGCACTTTATGTAGAGTAGTGCGCGCATTTTTATGAGTGCGTGTTTATTACGCTAGCAAAATTTAAAAATTTCGGGGGAAGTCTGAACCCTCCAACCCCCCCCCCCCCGTTTTTTTTTTTTTGGCTACATCACTGGTGCAAAACAAGCCGAAGCTCGGAAAGCATGCAGTTTCTCCGATTCCCCGAATCGCGTTTCCCTAAAGAAACCACGTTACTCTCAAAATCATATCGTGGTTTTGAGACATTAGAACCCAACAATTAATATTGCACTAATTATAATGAAATCAGCGTCTCAAATGGTGTGTTATAAGGGCACGGCGCGATTTTGTTGTTGTGATATATGTACATTTGTGAATTCAAGGAAGTCTTTGAACCCCAGGTTTGATTTCGGTATATGTTAGGTCAAGTGTGAGTTACACGAAAAAAAAATTTATTTATTTTTTCTTTTTGTTGTTCAACAGCGGCGTAAAATGGAGCAATAGTCTTCATTAGGGACGGGCATCGTGAGCCTCTGTTGACGAGCTGAAATTGACCACGTATACGCAAGTACCGTCCACCGCTGTAGAAAAGCGATTAGGGTGCTCGGCTTCTCATCCAAAGGTCGCGGGTTCGACCCCGGTCACGGCGGTCGCATTTCGATGGCAGTCATGGCTAAGGTCCGTGTGCAGTGTGTTGTCAGCGCGTGGTGAAAAAAACTTTCGGAGCCCTCCACCACGGCGTCTCTGTTAATCATATGGTTGTTTTGGGACGTAAAACCCCAGATACTAACATAGAAGTTAAAGTGAATAGAAGCTAAAAGAGATATTTTAGAGAGCAAAAAAAAAATGGACTGATGGTTAATTGTTCTTGCGAATAAACACGGAACAGCAAAACGGTGACAGCATTTAGCGTACGATCAAAGTCATTCCAACAATACTTTCTGAAACAAGAGTTTAAATGGAAGGTCAATGACCACGCTCGGTTCAGCTATCATCAAGCTACAAAAGACCCAAAATGTTTTGGAATGTTTCTCAAAGTAATCGATGATTCAACTAATTAAGTATCGAGCTTCCTTGCTCACGACCGAATTGTGGGAAGGTTTTCTCAGAGCGTTGCAGCAGTTGGTAGCACGCTTTTATTTCTCTTATTTCATTCATTGCCCTTTAAAGGTACGAATGTATTACATATGGGGGGAAGGGGGGCAAACACACGTTTCGAAACAGTCCCATAAAAGTAATCGGTAACAAATCAAACAAAAGAAAGAGAACAAACAAACGTACAATCTGGTAGTACAATGAGAACTTAACAACACGCTAGGTAGGTTCTTATTGTTAGAGCAAATGATGGGCTTGTTCATGTCGAAATTTTCCCCAATCTGAGGAGGAAGCATTGATGTTATGAAGCGTGTTCTACGAGGTCAGATGTGTGTGGGAAAAAGGTTTTTGTCGCTGTGGTCAATCGCTTTCACTCTTGTGATTCTTATGCGTGAGTGGCGCTCACTGAGTAATGTCAGCAGACTATACGAGGCGCAGCGGCATGTGGCGGCACCCCGTGGCGAAAATCTCATCTAACCCGACTGTTGATCTCCGTTTACGTGGGCTGTTGGGTGGGTGTTCTCTGTGCTAACGAGTACCGTGCTAGCTGTTGTGCGACTCCAAACGGCACGCATTAGCAGCTCCGAAAATAGTTAACGTAGTCCTCCGTATGATAACAGGGCTCCGCAGAAAAACACAACATCGCTCTTCTATTCTAAAATCTCCGCGTATCGCGCAGGGACGTATAGCCAGGCGCTGGCACACCAGTGACACCAAGCCCGGCCGTTCCCCTCCCCCACACCCCGAAACTTTATTTTTCGACATGGCATAACAGAGCGAAACATGACCATTGTAAGGAGGTGCACTCCTAAAAATAAAAAAAAAAGGTGACCCCCCCCCCTTCCCCCGAAAAAACTTCCGGCTACGCTAGGCCCCCGTGTGAACTGTTAAGTATGTCTTGAAAGCAGTTTCTTCGAAGCCCTGGGGTCACGGCTTCATTGAAGGCACGCTAAAGAGAGAAATGATGTTTCCACCATCATGAAAATTACTCTTTCACCATTCCAAAATCAGCAATATTGTCTCAAGAATGCGCTTGGTCAGTGAGAAAGCATGAAAAAAAGAAAAAAAATGATCAAGGGTGCCGCACCAAGCGTCGTGGTGTTATACATTTTGACAAAGTCTGCCTGGACATGCGTAATTCCTAGTCAATCAAAATGAAGCACGCTGTCCTCCTAAGGGGCCAGATACTCGACATACCAAGTTTTAGAAAATTTGTCCAGCCAATATTGCTAAAGTAGAGCATATTCACTTTGAAATCCGTCCATTTTTTTTTTTTTTGGAATATATACTTCGACCTTGTATTTCTCCTCTATTACTAGAAGTAACGACATTTCAGTTCCCACTGTCACTGGCGTCAATTGGGAACATTTTCAAAGTGGCTATTGCAACTTGATGTCATATTTCAATAAGTATGCGTTTTATTTTTAATCATATCGTAAGTGAAATCGTACTTTTGCTCCGCCGCGGTGGTCTAGTGGCTAAGGTACTCGGCTGCTGACCCGCAGGTCGCGGGTTCAGATCCCGGCTGCGGCAGCTGCATTTCCGATGGAGGCGGAAATGCTGTAGGCCCGTGTGCTCAGATTTGGGTGCACGTTAAAGAACCCCAGGTGGTCTAAATTTCCGGAGCCCTCCACTACGGCGTCTCTCATAATCATATAGTGGTTTTGGGACGTTAAACTCCACATATAAAGTCGTATTTTAAAACCAATTATAGAAAAGAAGCATCAGCTCGAGCAGCCAATAGTCAGCAAATCCACTAAGTGGCATTTGAAGGTAGGTTCTAGCACAGTGATTCTCAGCCATGGGTATTTCAGGAACATTTGGGGACTGGTGAAAGTGATGCAGGACCCCTTTCAATGAAAAGAAAAAAAAAAGGATTGATTGATGTGTGGAGTTTAACGTCCCAAACCCACCATATGATTATGAGAGACGCCGTAGTAGAGGGCTCCGGAAATTTCAACCACCTGGGGTTCTTTAACGTGCACCCAAATCTGAGCACATGGGCCTACATTTCCACCTCCATTGGAAATGCAGCCGCCGCAGCCGGGATTCGATCCCACGACCTGCGGGTAAGCAGCCGAGTACCTTAGCCACTAGACCACCATGGCGAGGCAAAAAAAAAAGGAGGGGGGGGGGGTCATAAATTAACACAACATGCAACGTGAAATAAGTGCTTTTCATTTTTCCTTGGCAAAGAATGGTCAAACAAAAGTGTCACGTCAATTCAATATCAACAGCTTATCAATAAGTAATGCGGTCTGCAGCCATACTCCACCCGTTTTCAGGTGTGCTTGCTATTCAAATATGTGAGCGTAGCAAAAGTAAACGGCACGTGTTGCAAAAAGTATACAATAAACATTCACAGCCATCTCCTCAAGATTGTAAATAAAGTCAGCTCTGCCGCAGTACCAATCGTTATGCGGGGAAGCATAGTAAAAATTCGAAGGGCTACTTTCACGGGTCCTAGTGTGCCTCCAATAGACAAGTCTTTTTTTGTTGTTGTTTTTCCTTTATAGATAGGTTTCGCGGACCCACAAAAAAAGATAGCTTCGCGGACACCCTGGAGTCCACGGACCCGCATTGGAGAACCAGTGCTCTAGCATGCATAGCTAACACGCTTTAGCTAATGTACCGTTCGGGTTAAACCATCCAATGACAATACTAGCATTTCTTTTATTGTTTTTGTTGTGCTTATAACGCATAAGGAAACAGCTTTTTTTTTTTCAGCTGCAGCTCCAAGCTTGTATGCTCAGCCTCTTGAGATTCGCCCCTGTAATCTTTCGTGCAAAGCGTGTTCATATTCACCAACAATTTTTTTTTTTCATGGCACAATTATACACACGCAAACGTATTCATACTTCATTGTCATTGCCTTCCACCAAATCATCGACTCGAATAAATAATGGTAAATTATCGGGGATTTTTTCACTTTACCCTTCAATGGGCCAGCATAATAAACACGGAGATATTAAACATATTCTGCAAGTAGGGAGTCACCTGCAACATTTCAGAAACACGACGTCTACAGAGCGTTTTTAAAACGAAAACATAGTTTCCAATTTTATATTTTGTTTCAACTCATTGGATGTGGTATAGATTGCGGAGTTGAGTTTATGGAGAGCGCTGTGCATAACGGTCGAACATTTCAAATATTATGTTGGACAGATAAGGGGTACAAACATGCAAGGTGTGACCCACCCCCCAGCCTGAATACAAAGGGTGTCGGACCCCCCTGACCCCCCCTGACCCCCCCCTTGCCTCCTTAAAAATTTAGGCTAATGTTCAGGGCAATATCCAAGAACAGAAACCGATTGACGATTTCTATTTAGTGTCTTTACCGCGAAGTTACTCGTTCGGTTTACGACGTGTCTCGACATGTCCAGACGAGCAACTCCGCTAAGCACCAAGCAAAATCTCAATGAAAAAGTTAATTAAAAAAAGAACGAGGAAAAAAAAAAACATGACGGATTGCATACACTGCAGTTAAACAGGCAACGTTGATACACAAAATCCCTTGAGACGCGTGAAAGAGTGTATTGTTATCTGCTAAACCACGAGATAGAATATGATGGCCATCGAAGGGTCGGTTATCGCAATATCTTACGATAAAGAATTCGGCGACGAAGCAGTGTAAACTTTACGCACCATACACACACTGCGTTTGTTTTAACAGACTCACGGCGTGTGTTAATCGCCATGACGGAAACATCCCGTCACAGCGTATGCTATCATAACAGTTAAGGAATTGTTATTTTTATGATCGCGTATGCAAAGCTGTACAGTGAGTACATAGATATGGGAGACAGCGCCACGAGTGCATACAGACAACAACATTTGTTCGCTCGCGTTATAAAAAAAAAAACTTCGCGAAAACAAAGATTTCACACACAAAGAAAGAAAGAAAGAAAGAAAGAAAGAAAGAGAAAGAAAGGAAGAAAGAAGGAAAGAAAGAAAGAAAGAAAGAAAGAAGGAAAGAAAGAAAGAAAGAAAGAAAGAAAGAAAGAAAGAAAGAAAGAAAGAAAGAAAGAAAGAAAGAAAGAAAGAAAGAAAGAAAGAAAGAAAGAAAGGAAACCGTCCGCGTAAATAACAATATTTGTGGTTTCAAGCGTCAAAACCGTGATATGATGATGCGGCACGCCGTAGTGGAGGGCTGCGGAAATTTCTATAATCTGGAATTATTTATTGCGCACCGGCGTCGCACAGTACGGTAGCATCTATCACTTCACCATTGTGGAAATGCGACCGCCACAGCCGATATTGAACACGCTACATTAAAGTAAGCAGTAGAGAACCACTGCGCCACCGACGCCGGCAGTGCAGGGTTCCCAAACTCAACTGCTTCGTCGAAATCTTGTCGGAATCACCGGAGTCACGGACCCACGCTGTGTGAGATAGCTATGATTGATGGAGCTCTTTCTGAGACGTTTTATGGGATGGACCACAGAAAAAACACGGTAACCAGATGGACTACACAAGAAACACACTAAGAAGGTGGACTGCAGAAGAAAGATAGTAACCACATGGACCACGGAAGAAACACAGTAACCAGATGGGCCACACAAAAACACTCTAAGAAGATGGACTGCAGAAGAAAGACCGTAACCAGAAGGACCACAGAAGAAACACAGTAACAAGATGGATCACAGAAGAAACACAGTAAGAAGATAGACTTCAGAAGAAAGATAGTAACCAGATGGACCACAGAAGAAACGCAGTAACCAGATAGACCACAGAAGAAACACAGATGTCCCACCGCTAAGGTCGAAGCACGCGGCTTCGGCTCCCAATCACGGCAGCCGTATTTCGTTGGGTTTGAGAAGCAAGAACACCAGTGCACTTTGATTTAGAAGTATTGAACGGCGCACAGACGAGACGAAGAACAGAAAATACGAGAACTGAAGGGGGGGTGCATTCACAGTGCGAAAGGGAACGTGCATCTAAAACGGGCAGTCACTTCTTCGTGACCAGCATGATTTCTCTATAAAGTTGGTTGACAATCGTGGAAGCTGCTCACACGGGACCTGATTGTGTCTGATCGAGCCGTGTAGCTTATTGTTACTGCACATAAAACATATCTGCAATTCCATTGCACCCCCCTCTGAGCGCCTATGGGGCTGCTGCTGTTTGCTTTTCTTCGTATTGTGTTCGCGCTGTTAATTCATTCCTTCTATGACGCACGTACCAACGAGCCCGCCCTCAGCCACCCGAGAACAGAACGACGACACAGAGATAAGAAAAACACGAAGGACACGAGCGCTAACTTAGCGCTCTTGTCCTTCTTGTCTCTGTGTCGTCGTTCTGTTCTCGCGCTATAACTATCGTCATGCCATACCAACTAGCCCAAGCTGCCACACTTCAGCCACCCGTTCAGAATGATTCGTGTTCATTTAAAAGAAGGTCAAAATGAATACCAAGTACCCCACTACTGCGCGTGTCACGTTAAACCAGGCCAAATTATTATCCTAAAATTATGGTTCGAGGTTAGAAAACGTGGTCAGAAAAAAAAAAGAACTCGCAGGGCTGCACGAAACGGTGCCATTCTGCTCCTCTTCCCAAGAACCGTTTAAAGAGGTAAGAATTGTTCAACCAGTCCAGTAGCCTCTGGTATGCGGACCAAGCTCGCAAACTCTCTGCAATGGATGGGAACGACAATGTAGCTGCTTAAACGTGGGCGCCAGCAGGAGGAGGATTATGAGTTGTGAAAGGGGCACTCGGCTTCACCCAAGCTAAAACAGCGCTCTCCTTTTCCCCCAGCAGTGATTCATCCCGGGTTTGCACCAACCGAGACCAACTTCTGCTGACTCTCAGTTACGGAGATCTCAGCTTCAGTGGCGTTTGTTGCAAGTTTCTTCGGACGAACGCGCCGCCCGGTTCTGCTGAAGTTCTTCAAAGCTGGGTCTCTTGCTTTTCTCTGACTTCGTTCCCCTTCAGCTCCCTCGAAGTCGCCCACCTTTCCTCTCCTCATCTCTCGTCTTATTTCATTTCTATCCTCGGCTAGAACAGCTAAGCAACGCGGAGCAGAAGAAACGTTTCTCTGGCTGCCATCAATCATGCGTCTTCCTTGTCATTTACAGCGAATTTCGTGCGTTCGTAATGTCATTTGTCTGCTGTCACACGGAGAAAACACTAGAGCTATTCGATGAAAACATTTTCGGTTGAATCCATTCCCGAAACACACTCGCATTCGATTTCGGACCGAATGCGTTGTCTCGACGCAAAGGGATTTTTAGGGAGATGGCTGTTGACTTATGTCTAGGTAACTTTTGTCATCCTTAAATACCTTACTATTTACTAGATTAAATTACGTATTAATTGACGACTGCGAAAGTTTCCCGAACAAAGCTACTCTTCAACCACAGCGGCTGGACGCCGGCCTGGTCCTGCCATGTTTCATTTGGGCTCAGTTGTTCTTGCCCGTATCGCAGGTGTTGATTGTTTAATTGCGGGTGTTTTAATGACTAAGGTGGTGACTACGCGAATCAGCTGCCACCGTCTCATTCCTGCAGCTGGAGTGGAAGTCCTACACCAAGATTATGGTTATCGACTAGCTCTTTACTTGACTTCGTTTGGCAACAGTGGCAAATTGCGTGAAACGGCTGCGTTTATATTCTAAAAGCGCCTTTTTAGTGATAAAAATATTTTTGAGGCTTTAATCGATCTTCGTTTTTCCCAAAGCCACGGCCCAGAAGAGCGGAAATCATGGTCGTCGTCTTAAAATTGGATTTGTTTTCGTCATGTGACCGAAAGCTGGTGAAATACCATTAATTTCACTAGATTTAATTCTCTGCAAATGACATCAGGTTAGCCGTCTGAAAGGAATACCCTCACTTCCCCGCAACCTGTTAGTTACGGGATGCAGGTGGTGTCACGGCTGGTACAGGTGATAAATCGAGCGCGTAATCTATAGCCCTGCCGTGATAACGTGCGTCACGAGCTGCGACGGTTTGTTCGCCCCGCCTGTCAGCTTGTCCAGGGAAGGACGTCGTCTCACCCCCCCCCCCCTTTCCATCTCCACTGACCTCATACTAAGCATTTGTAATCAGAGCTCTCGTTTTGTTCTCGGTAAATATAAAGTTTTGGTTGTATAAAACTTCAACGCTATTCCTGCAGAGACTGCTCAAGTTGACCCTTCGTAATCAACCTGTTAAACACTGATTGCACAGCGATGGTAGACATTGTGTTGGGTCCCCAAAGTTAATCAGCGTGAAAGACGGAGACGCAAAAAAAAAAAAACACGCATACAGGGGAAGAATGCTTAACTACCAACGCTGTGCTGCCCCCCCCCCTCTCCCCTCAAGGTCAACTGCAAACAAGTTATGCACATTCCCCTCCTTCAACACAATCCTATGGCCAACAATGAAAGGGGGTTGCATGCACAGTCCCTTGTTACAGAAAAATTTCGTATCTGTGTCTTTACTTTCCTTCCTGTTCCTTCCTGTTCCTTCCTTCCTTCGCATCTCTCACTCTTTCTTTTTGTCCCTCTCCTCAAGGCTTGGCTCCGCCTTCTTCAGAAGGCAGTATTTCAAGCCAACCGCATCCCTACACCCGTCGCACAGCAGTTTTCTGTTCAGAGGGTAACGCCAACTTGCGAAGGTGAGTTCAACCATACTGCTTTAGTTTAATTCAGTCTTCTACGCTGCAAGGTTGAGTGTATGGACCAAGCCGCACTGCTAGTGAACTTGCATGTTCTGTACTCGGGGCTAGAATTACGAGCTCGTCTTTGGCTTGGCCTTCTCTTTCGCGGTTCTCTCCGGGGTCCAGTGATCGTTTCTGTGTGGCTCAACTTCTCGTGGTTAACGCTACATAGCGGGCGGTTTCGAGTGGTTCGTAAAATGCGCATTTTGTCTTCTGGTAATGTTAGGGTTGAAGGAACTCTCGCGCGATGTGAACTAGAAGCGTTTGAGAGCTAGCTTTTCCTGCTGTAAACTTCAATGCGTTCTCCTCTTCATTGAGCGCGTCCAAGAGCACAGTAGCCTATTCCATCTAGATTTTTGTAAACACGTACCCGATTCACCAGCGCGTCTCATTAGTTTATTTTTGTTTGTACTGGCGCTTCTTGTATATTGCACATTACTTCTTAATGCTCTGGGGGCCTGTAGAGTGGCTGTAGAATTACTCCGTGTCCACGTAGCACAGTGTATGATTTGTTTCATTTTGCGTGCGCTCCCATTTAGCACTACCCTTCTTTCATGTCGCAAGATACTTCTTTTCATTTGTTTCTCTTTGCCGGTCAATATTTTGGGGCGCCTGGACAAAGACTCATGGCCAATCTTGTGGAATATGCATTCGCAGATGTTTCGAGTCCCAATCTTATTCCTGGCACTGTCGGTGGGCCTGATGGCCGTTGGCAGCGTCGCTACGCCCTTCGACTACATCTCGTCGGGTTTCCGAAGCCTGGCCGAATACAAGCTGGCCACCACGGCCAGGCTGGCGTCGTACCTCACGGGAGACCGCGCCGTCAAGGCCACCGTTGACCTGAAGGTGCGTGAATGACTCAACTCTCTCATGTAGTTTGGTATATTCGTGAAATAGGCGAGCGAAACAGGCACTGACTTGTGAGTGCGTGCCTGTCCTCAGTCTACAATGTTTCTGTCTCTACTGTGTCGTTTCGCTCGATGATTTCACAAAAGGTGGCACCACTGGCAAAACGTTATGTCTTCTACGTCTAGTTGTTGCCTGTCCTCTCATATTGTGACGATGACAATTTCGTCCATCTCTCGCATCTTAATCACCCACGTGTTTCCCGCTTTGTATTCCGCTCTGCTAGGTTGCCGCTGCTCCAGAAGAAACTACTGAAGTGGCCGCGATCGGGGCACCAGTCATTGCCAGACCCCTTGAGGTTGTCCACCACGATGAGGAGTCCCCGGCCAAACAGCACTTGACCATAACGACGCTATCCGACGAAGAATTGAACAATTTCAAGAAGCAGTTCACTACAGGCTACGCTGCTCTGAACTACGCCGACCAGCTGCAGAAGACTCACCGGGCCGGCGCGGCTTCGACAAAACCGCAGTACTTCACTCAGCCCGTGATCCTGCCCTTGGAAGACTACAAGGGCTACGTCAACGGTGGCCAAACCGGTGGTGAGTTGATGCGCGTCGCCTTGTTGGCGCAGGACATCCCCAAGCCTTTCTTCCCGTCGCAAGGCCTTTCCGGAGCACAGCAGGAACAGGCGCAGCTGAACGTAGACGAGAACGGAGCAGCGCCGACGCTCCCACAGAACCAGCAGCAAGGCCACATCTTTCCCTACAGCAGCTGGCAGGGGGCTGGCACGTACCCGCAGTCTTCGTACGAACTTCCAGCGGCTGCCACGGACGCTGACACCCAATCCTTGGACAGCCACGACGACATCACCGTCGAGGTGAACTCCACAGGTCCGATCAGGCACGATGAAATTGTGATTCCCGGAAGCCAATTTCCGGAGCAAACCTTCGAAGGCACGTCTGATGCCGAGCCCGCACTTGAGGGTGCCACCGTCGTCGCGACTCCTTCGGCGGAGACGGCCGTTCCCGACCAAGAGTCCAGACAGCGTCGTGACGTCGCCGATGGAGAGGAGGAAGCGGACGATGACCAGACGAGGTTCCCCGTTCCAGGAACGAACCTCACCATCCAGGGTGCGGACGTCGAGACCTACTTCCGCTACCTGAAGAAGCACGATGCCTCAGAGTGCTTGGCCAAGATCTTCTGCCTCATGGCGGCACGTCCAGCTGCGTTCGGCACAAACGGCACTATGATGACAGATTTCTTCACGTAAGTTCTCCTTTTAAGTACGAAAGTTTTCTTGTGCTGCATTTGACTGCCATGCAGGCGCCGTGACCGTAGAATTGAACCCGGGGCCTCTTGCTTAGCGCATGTACACTACAGCCGTTAGGCCTCAACAGCAGGTGTCAACGGAACGGTAAATGACCACCTAATCAAGAGTGGTGAAGGCGCTTTCTGGAACTTTTGATATCGATAGGCTCGTCAGCAATAGCATATTTGTTGGTCTATTTAACCTTCCTGACCTTAATTCACGTCTTCTTTTTCTTGTCTTAGATATGTTATTCTTATGGTTACCTTACATGCAGCTCCTACAAGCCCATGCCCGGCCACACCTCGATCGCCTTCTACAAGGAAGCGTCTCTTGCCGGAAGCCAAGGGGGAGACTGCCACGACCTCTTCGACAAGTGCACCATGAGCGTGGAGGAGATGAAGGCAGCCTTCAACCACGACGTCGGTCTATAAGGCGCGCACTTTCAGGTCATTTGTACATACAGCTTTGTCCCCTAGCTCACTCGAATATTTAGGCTGTGTTCCAATACTGACTGTAGGCGGCCAAATAGACGCTCAATGCGAGTAACATGAAATAAGCCAGAAAATGCAACAGTTACGTTTGTTTATTTTAGCTATTCTTCTCGACGAGAGGTGCCGCCTCGTTTCATAGAAGCCGTCCAGACGTGTTCCATTTTGCGGACAGCACGGGCTCGGTGCTGTCTTCTAAGCTGTCTGCGTAGACTGTCTACGATGTTGTCGAAGAATCGGAACACAGCCTTAAGTTCAGACGTCGTTCGTTATTTAAGTAGACATGTGATATGACCGACTATTGTAAATAAACATATTTGTGTCCCTCGAAATGTGCAATCAATAAATGGCTGCATTGGCTCTGCAATTCAGCGTTGGGGTGGCACTGACGCCACACAATGCTTTAGGACAATGACAATAAATGAGGTTAGCAAGTGCAAATAAATAAACTCGAAAGATACCGAAGGCAACAAGAGGTGCCATAGATATGGTTTCAATATTGCAAGTGTTGTGCCCCCAAAAAACTTCCTTCACCTCATTTACCATGCAGCTCGTAACGCCGAAACTGAAAGGACGTTTTCACGTGTCTTAAGGGTAATGAAAGTCTCTTATTACTTTTTCAAATAAAAAGAACGTACGTTCAAGGCAATATTCTGCAGTTTTTATGTAGCTCAAAAGAACAATTATTCGAATATATTTTGCCAAATGAGGGTAGGGAAGTAGAAAATCAGCGGGCTATTTTCTAACGCTATTCTCCCCCCCCCCCCCTCCCGATGCTATTCAGGCCCATCGGTGGACAAAGCCGGATGTGATCAAGGGTGTGTGTTTGTAAACAGTGAAAGCGTCCTATATGTTCTTTTCGAAGGTTAATAATTGGCAAATTCAGAGAACAGGTGAACCAAATCGCACCAGTCTACTTGAAACACAACTGTGGTTAGCGCAATTCGAATAGGCCTGGTGTTTACTTCAGAGTTTCGTTGCAATGGTGCCTTGAGCGTGCATGTCTTGTAGAGTAACAGCAGAGTGCCTGATAGCCAATATTGGGGCGCACGAGGCGTGCGATGCTTGCGCTTCTCTCCGAAGAGCTCTTTTTGGGAGAGCGTGAGTACCGGCGCCATTGGCCACTGTGCCCTTTTGTCAACATTGAGCATGAACGGGTACAACTTGTTTTTCGGCCGACGCGGTGCTTAACCATTACGTCAGAGTTGATGCGCTTGTTGCCTTAATTGCCCTTTTGAACTGTGTTCGCCACTTTGGTATATCATGCAATGGTAATTCTACAACCAAGTTAATGTATACTATGAAAAAGTATGTGCACTGACCCATTTACCCATAGTGTCAGTTGCGAGTTATATGCATTTGTTATTCTGTTGATCTGATTTCTGCTGTCTGCTTTATCTGAAAATGATGTAAACTGTGAAAATGTGAATGCATTCCAGAGTACTGATTCGTCACGCATAATTTATGCTCTGTACATAGCGCAAATAAATCTCTTCTAAACAATCAAAGTAACGTTTCTCAGCTCGTTTGACACTGTCTCACGAAACGTGAGGCCTACGGGACGGCTTTTTGCTCTCCCATAGTGGAGTACCAGGTTCTATAAATCGTTAACAACTTTTACATAACATCCATAGTTGGTTGTTGGGTGTAAGTGGGACGGTTTGCTGCTCTGCCATATTAGAGTAAACCAAGTGACCTAAATCGTTAAACACAGGCTGATGAGGGACGACTTAATGCTTCAAATACTTCTTTCTAAACACATCATCAAGTATAATGTCGATCTTCACCACGACAGCTTATAGCTCTCCCATAGTATAGAGCGCGGTATATTGGAATAAAGGATTCACAATTTATTCAGAACACACGCACTGGGTCGGATTCATGCTTCCATAGTACAGAGTGTATACAAAGTACTTTAAATCGTTAAACACGTTTCTAACACACGCTCGTGATTAGACAATAACCAGGTATAGGCTGACTGAGCTGCCATTGTGTAGTAATCTAAGTAGTCTACCGATTTTCCCAACACATCCTTTTTTTTTTCACAAGAGACTGCAATGAACGGGGGTTTCGCTTTTAGTATTACTGATTATGTAGTAACAAGCTCGAACCCTTACGTTGTTTTGGGCTCTTGATTATCCTCGAAGATTGCGACTGACACGTCGGAACTCGCACAATAAGATGGTTATACACATCCCCGTTGAGAGAGAGAGAGAGAGAATAGTTAAGTTATGGCCAGTCATGATTTGGAAATTTCTGCCGTGAGTGGTCCAATCCATCTTTATTCTTCGGTGAATTACGTTACCATCCCCGTGGATTTACGTATGAGTTCGGCCTGGGAATACTGTTTCGTATGGCGCCCTTGTCATGGGAATTGTGATTACAACTGCTCAATCACGTAGCCTTGTTTCCTTTCGAGGTAATAGCGAAAAATTTACCCTGCGCAGCGTGGTTGTATACTATAGCTCTAGCTTTCGGGATTCTGTGGTCGCGAGTTGGAATCACTCAACGGAACGATTTTCATTCGCGCTTAGTTATCATCTCAGTTCCGTGTTACGGCGTCAGCACGACGAGACGCCGTGATTAGGGTGAAAATTTGCGGGAGGTGGCTAGAACTGCGAAAGACCGGTTGGACCATTCGTTGATCTGCTGTCGCATTTCGTGTTCAACGTTTTTTTTTTTCTGCTGATATGCGGTTTCGAAAGGAACCTCTCTCACACGCCATGTGGCGACGCGTTATGGGTGCAGGTTGCAGTGCTTTTTCTCAGCAGTCGTGGAAGCAGAATTTTTTTTTCTTTCTCGGAGGACTAGGGGGGGGGGGGGGGCGAACCTTACTTATGTATGTTCTTGCGTTGCTTTGTAAGTGCGCGCGTATATTGCGCAGGTGAAATTGGAGAACTTCAGAAAACTTTGAACACCTTCCCTCCCCTGGCTTTGCCCAAGATGGGGTTACAATGGGCAGCATTTCGAGCTGGTCTAGACGCCGCGGTGGCGTAGTTTCCGCGTTTAGTCGCCCACGCCAAGGGCCTTGTCCTGTGATGATGGTTATTATTATTATATTATTATTATTATTATTATTATTATTATTATTATTATTATTATTATTATTATTATTATTGTTGTTGTTGTTGCTGTTAATAATATTACTGTTATTACTAATAGTATTATTATCGTCATCAGTCTCACTACGCTCACTGCAGCGCACAGGCCTGTCCCATATTTTGCCAATCGATCCCCATAGGTCCTTGGTACGGTCATGTTATCCCCGTTAGGTTCCAAATGTCATCAGGCCACCTAAAGTTAAACCTTGTGACAGAAGAAGAGAAGTTTGGCAGCTTGGGCTACTTGGTATGACATGACGATAGTTATAGCGCGAGAACAGAACGACGACACAGATAACGACCTGTCCCCCGTGTCCTTCGTGTCAATCCTGTCTCCTTGTCGTCGTTATGTTCTCGCGCTCTAACTATCGTCGAAGAAAAGATCAGAGTGGGTCAGTCTGGGAGAGAACAAGAATAGACAGAAGGTATAGGGAAGTCAGAAGGAAGGACGGGCATGGACAGGGCACGTAGCGTGAAGGCAAAATAACCACTGGTCATTAAAGGGGGTCACGAAACGGTCGCTTTACGACGACAATGCGACACCATTGGCAGCCACATGCTCTAACGATATCATTAGCCCGAGTGGACCTGCGTAGACGCCTTGCCTATCGAGGAACGCGGAACGCTGCTGAATATTGAGCGAGCGCGTGCAAGAGGCGCTCATTGGCGTCTGCCATACACGATCCGCGTCCCACAAGAACGCTGCTTAATATGACGTCAGAGTTGAAGTTAGCGCCGATTGCGCATGGCAAGAGTGGTGATGTGGGCTTGTTGGTGAAACATTCGAAAGAAATTTATGTATCGCGAGGCGAAAAAAACGAACACAGGAAAGAATAGACTGAGAAGACAGAGCGCTACCATATAGCAACAACGTGTTTATTTTCGACCTCCGAGCCACTTTTAAGCCATAATCGTCAGACGAGCAAGCAGATAAGCCCGTGTAATTCAGATACGTGCACGACAATGCCATCTACCTACAAGAAAACACGATAAATAAGACAACAACAAAAAAACCCTCACAGATAAAATCACGTATCACTGCATATACGCAGGAACGCCAGTTCCTTGGGTGACAAGGTAATTGAAGGCTTTCTAATACATACATCTCTCCAAGAGCATCAATAAGTTCGGCTTCTATGATCAACCGAGTCATCTCATCCTTATGCCGAGCAACAGTGATACTCTGGAACAACGGCAAAGCAACGGCAACAACGGCAACGGAACGTATGGCAAGGAGGCTGATGGGTGTCCCAACTATACACGCACTTGCAAGTACCGAGCTCCGCGTTCTTCGATAGACAAGGCATTACTTATGATGACCTCACCTAGTTAGTGCATGTGGACGCCGGTGGTTTCGCATTGTCGCTTTAAAGCGACCGTTTCACGACGCCTTTAAGAGTGACACGTTGGATTTCGAGAAAAAAAAAAAAAACCCGTGAGCGGAACGCCAACGCTTAGGTGGGTCACGCGATGCCAGCGCCACGCACACACAACACATTTTGTGAGCATCAGAATACCTTGAAACATAGGTATCTAAGGCTTTATACTTCCTAAAGCGACTTACACTGAAGAAAAAAAACAGGTTCTGTCTCGTATTAGCGAATTACTCTTCCTAAATGCGGAAATCATGCTTACCCTTAGAACACGCCTGAAGGTATAAGCGAGACAACGCTCCAACGGAAAATGTGGGTGGCGACGTACAGGTCCCGTGTAGCCACCGCGATACGTCGTTACCAATCTTATATGATGATACGTCGATACCAAACTTATACGTCGCCACCAAACTGTAGAAATGAAGTAAATTGTCCAATTAGTGGGCCAGAGACTTAACGTGAAAAAAGTTTTAGAAAATTTACGTCAGCCGATTTCACACAAAATAAAAAGCAAGAAATACATTGTGAAATTCATACGATCACGCACGTATATTACGGCATGAAACCAAAAAAAAAGAGGGGGGGGGGTCCTTCGACCTTGATTTGTTCCCCTGTTGTTAAATTTGATTGATTTATATGTGGGGTTTAACGTCCCGAAACCACTATATGATTATAAGAGACGCCGTAGTGGAGGGCTCCGGAAATTTAGACCACCTGGGGTTCTTTAACGTGCACCCAAATCTGAGCACACGGGCCTACAACATTTCCGCCTCCATCGGAAATGCAGCCGCCGCAGCCGGGATTCGAACCCGCGCCCTGCGGGTCAGCAGCCGAGTACCTTAGCCACTAGACCACCGCGGTGGGGCCCTGTTGTTAAATTTATGATAGGAATTGACATTACCAGAGCTCTCGGAGTTACATTCGTCAATCTAAAACGACTCGTTATTTCATGTAGTGTCTTTTTAACGTCTCTTCTGTCCGCCAAGAAATATTTCGCATTTAAAGGGTGCCAATAGACCACTTTCATAATCCGCAAGTGCGCTTCTCTGCGATTCGTGTTCGCCTACACTAATTAATGGCGGCACACCCTACTTCGGCCTTGTTAGCGTCGTTATGATCGGCCTGTCTGACTTGAACGTGTGAGACATTGATTTCTTCCGGGTCAGCGCTCCCAGAGATGCACCAAAAGCGGCGACAACACGATAACACGGAATTCTGCAGCGCAGTCCGATCTTCCCCTCGTAAAAGCCTTTGGACACGCCCGACGAAGTGACGACTTGGGAAGCGCTGTTGGCAGTCGATGTTGCTTGCTTGGTTCGACGTGCTATACGAAATGCGCCCAACAATTGGCCTCGAGTTTCGGTTCTGTCTGCCGATACGTTTTCCACGTTTCTACGCGGTGTCATCATGGCGACAGTTTTGCACAAGCCGTGGCCTGTACGGCGTCGCTGACCACATCGATCAGTCAAGGCTGCACCTGAACACACAAGTTGATCCGCACGTGGTAGTGGTTAGGTTAGGACCCAACGTACGCCGGTAGGTTAGCACGTATGACCCAAACTCTTCGCGCTGTGTGGTGTCGTGCACATTGAGTATTATGCAGTGTTTTCTTCCTCGCCATAGACGAACTGGGCGTGTCTCTTCCCTCTTTCCGGGGTCGGGAAGGAGGCGGCGTTACCTTTCCATTTTAGGGGTGATGATGAAGGCGACCATTTCATTGGGCCGTCCTGTACCTCAATTGTTTCTCCCTTCAGGCAGTACTGGGAAGACCGGGGCATAAAAACGAGCGTTCAGGAGCTCCCATCAAGCTTTTATGATGCTACGATCAATCATGTAATCACGTGACCTTATAAATGTAACTTCTGTAAATTAACCGTTCCTGTTGACAGCTCCGGCTAATCTCCTCGACTTCTCTCTTATACTTTGGCTGGCTCCGATCCTATGGGCAGACCCCCGGCCATGTCAGCATCTTTTCAAACGTGATGAGATTACGAGCTCGCCACTCACCAATAACTCCTCGCATGCCTTCAAGTAGTAAAATAAATAATTGTTTCACTTTAGTGTCTCTTCTTAAAGTATCTATTCGATCCACCAGGGAAATATTTCTCGGTTTGAAAGCTGCCGATTGATAAATTCACTTTTATAGGTTTCTCAGTCGCGAGTCTATAGTTTGCGCAGATAACATAAGTTGGGTTTTCCATGGCTGTTGCTACTAGATATAAACAGTTAAACTAGAAGTCCCGAAGGAGACACGGATTGTTATACTGCTACCTCTGGCGAGTTAACTTATCGGCATTTATGTTCGAAAAACGACGCCGCTAAATTGTTCAAGAAGCCTGAGAAAAAACGGTGGTTGCGTAACGTAGATAGACCTGGTGTCCCGCTGGTAGCTTTGACTCCGATGAAGCAGTTTCAAGGCGAGCTAAGCTTTTTTTACGTTCAATTGTTCATGTAAATGAGGTGTGTTTTGTCATCATCGTTAATGCATGTCTAAGAAGGAAATGTACTGTTGATATGCTATTGACGTCTGAGACAATAAATTTTCCTACATACCGGAGCTGCTATCTGTTTTATGGGAGGAGCTCTTCTTCCTCGATGAAGAGGAATTCCTTCGGCCTTGGTCTTGACCTTTTGTGCCGGTCTGTTATTGGTACGCTTATGTGTCGATGCGTCGGCTGAAATGACATGCCAACATGTAAATACGCAAAATGTACGTATTGTGAGGAACCGGTTTATTCGGCCAGGCTCGAGCTCAATCACGCTGGTGATGATATTCTTAGATGAAGAAGATGTACAGGTGATGTACAGGTGATGATGATTACAAAGAGAATAAAGAGTCATTCGCTTGTCGCGCTCACACTAATTCCCACGCGCGGTGAAAGCGGCCGCCTGGTCGCTCGACAGTATTATGAAATGCGTCGCGCATAAGGCTTTAAACGAGATACGTGCACTATATCTGTTCCTCGGCAACGATGATCAGGACTAGCGCTAAGAGGAGAAACGCGGTAATTGACAGGAGATGTCTGTTCGACCACCGTGTATGGCCCAATGAAGCGACTGATGAATTTGTCGCATAGGCCGGGGACGCGTAGTGGAGTCCATAGAAGAACTTCGTCACCAGGGGAAAAACTCACAACACGGCGAGACGAGTCGTTGCGAGATTTTCGAGTGTCTTGAGAGAGGCCGGTGTTAACACGGGCCTGGTGATGGCAGTGTGCGAGACGAGATAGGAATTCTTCAGAGAAAGGAGCCGTCGAGGGTGCAGGGGCCGAAAGGAAAGAGACATCCAGAGCGAAACTCAGCGAGCGACCATGGACGAGAAAAAATGGAGAAAAGCCGATAGTGCGTTGAGCAGCCGTATTATAGGCGAATGTCACGAAGGGTAGAATTGCATCCCAGTTCGTGTGGTTGGGGTGAATGTACATGGCGATCATGTCCGATAGGGTCCGATGAAACCGTTCAGTCAATCCGTTGGTCTGCGGGTGGTAGCTAGAAGTGGTCTTGTGAACAGTGTTCGAGGCACGCAAAACTTGCTCCACAATGGAAGATAGGAAGACTTTGCCACGATCACTGAGGAGAATGCGTGGAGCTCCATGACGCAAAAAGATGTGGCGGAGAAAGAAATCGGCGATCTCAGTGGCAGTCCCAGATGGTATAGAAGGTGTTTCTGCGTAGCGGGTAAGGTGGTCGACTGCCGTGACAATCCAGCGATTCCCATTGGATGATATAGGAAGAGGGCCATACAAGTCAATTCCAACGACTTCAAAAGGTGAGGCGGGACAAGGAAGAGGTTGCATTAAGCCAGCCGGAGCAGTTGTCGGTCGTTTTCGCCGTTGGCAATGGACACAGGAGGCGACGTACTTAGCGACGGCTGAAGAGAGAGGCCAGGCCAAAAACAACGACTTCGTATTTTGTTGTAAGTCTTGTGGTAGCCTAGATGAGCAGCGGTTGGATCATCATGAAAGGCTTCCAGAACTTCACGTTGCAGAGAACATGGGATGACGGGTACCCACTTGTTGCCATCGATGTGGTAAATGTAGCGACATAAAGCATCACCGACAAGCTTAAATTGTTTAAGTTGTCGACGGAGTCTGGCGTTTGGAGGAGTAGTAGAGCCGGTCAAGCGGTCAACAATGGTGCGGCAGTATGGGTCGGCACGTTGTTGTGAAACAAGGACGGATAGGGTGGCAGGTGATGAACTTAGCACTGCGATTGGAGAGGCGCTGTTGTTTTGGAGTATCGATGGTGAATTGCTTCCGCTGGGCAAAGGACAGCGCGATAGAGCATCAGCATCTTGATGCTTCTTCCCAGATCTGTAGGCGACATCGAAATCATACTCCTGTAAGCGAAGCGCCCAGCGACCAAGGCGACCCGATAAGTTTTTCAGCGATGAAAGCCAGCATAGGGCGTTATGGTCGGTCACGACGGTAAAGTGACGGCCGTGAAGATATGGTCGGAATCTTTGCACTGCCCAAACAACAGCAAGACACTCCTGCTCTGTGATAGTGTAGTTCTTTTCTGGAGCGGTAAGAGCACGACTTGCGTAAGCAACGACGCGTTCGCGTGAGTTTTTGTCACGCTGCAAGAGTACCGCACCGAGACCGTGAGTACTTGCGTCGGTGTGAAGGATGGTGGGTGCGGTGGAATCGAAGTGGCACAGTACCGGATCCGACGTGAGGGCTTGCTTCAATGCCGTGAAAGCGCTTTCGCAGTCTTCGGACCAAAGGAAGGGGACGTTCTTTGCGAGGAGTTGATGGAGCGGAGACGCAAGTTCCGCGAAACCACGTATGAAGCGCCGGAAGTAAGAAGATAACCCAAGAAAGCTGCGCAGGTCCTTCTGACGTAGTGGACGAGGAAAATCGAGGACAGCGGCAAGCTTCTCGGGGTCGGGCCGAATTCCTTCTTTGCTGACAAGGTCGCCGAGAACCTTGATTGTCTTGCTAGCAAAGGTACATTTCTTGGTGTTAAGCTGTAGACCGGCTTTTGCAAGGCATGTGAGGACTTCGTCAAGACGTTGTAGATGCTGCGAGAACGTGGATGAAAACACTATGTCATCGAGATAGCACAGACATGTTTTCCATTTCAAACCACGCAATACGCCGTCTATCATGCGTTCGAAGGTGGCGGGCGCATTACAGAGTCCAAAAGGCATCACATTGAACTCGTACAACCCATCTGGCGTTGAAAAGGCGGTCTTCTCTTCATCAGACTCCAACATTGGTATCTGCCAGTAGCCTGACCTAAGGTCGAGGCTGGAAAAATACTCTGCGCCCTGTAATGAATCCAGTGCATCGTCGATCCGAGGCAGGGGATAAACATCCTTGCGCGTTATTTTGTTTAGCGCACGGTAATCGACGCAGAAACGCACTGTCCCATCTTTCTTTTGAACGAGAACAACTGGGAATGACCAGGGACTCGAGGAAGGACGTATGATGTTGCGTCGTAGCATGTCTGAGACGTTTTCCTCGATGATCTTGCGTTCTGCCTGAGACACGCGATATGAACGCCGATGTACAATACGAGAGCCGTCAGTCTGGATGCTGTGAGTAGCGGTGGTAGTCATGCTTAGGGCGGGCGAGTTGACGTCAAATAGAGAACGGTGTCTATTTAACAGGGCGAGCAAATCTTCAGTTACTGATACTGTTGAGCCACAGGGGAGCAGTACACACTCGGGCGTTTGATTTATGGCGGTTAGGTACGTACACCCATCGAAGAAGCGAATAAGCCCCGGTGTGATCACAATGCCCCTACGTAGGGTATGACCGTAAGGGAGAATTGGTACGTCACCATCCACAATGTCGGTGCAATTAACACTTATAATTTCTTCGATGTATGGCCGAAGTACATAATCTGACTTGGTGACAAGGCGGATGCGTTCATCTTGTTCAAGCGGAGAAGAGTCAATGGCGTTTAGATGCAGGAGGCGCTGATGACATGATATGAAAGCGGACGCAGAAGACAAGAAATCCCACCCAAGAATGAGAGCGTGGGTGCACTCACGAAATACCGCGAAAACAATGTGATGACGAATGCCTTCTGTGCAGACACGAACGGTACACTGTGCAAGTGGACGAATGAGAGCGTTGGACGCCGCACGTAGAGGTGGGCCGCCATAAGGTGTGGTGACTTTTCGAAGGCGGGAACAAAAATCAGCACGAATAATCGAAACGGCAGCGCCAGTGTCTACAAGAGCCTCAACACGTACACCTTCTACAAACACTACTATCCAATTCGATGGCCGCTCTGGAGGAATTGTTAGCTGTCCAAGGGATGCAGTTTCCCCTCCTAAAACTGCATTGGGGAGTTTTCCGCGTGGGCGTTCGTGGAATGGGAGGCGGGCCGTAGAGGCGACACTGAACGGCGACCTGGCGAAGGCGACCTGCGGCGAGACGTACGGGAATTCCCAGGCATGTCCGTGTGGTAAGTAGGTGACGGTGAACGGTAATAGGACGATCGGGGGGGTGGCCGTAAGTAGTTCATGGTCGGACGGAAGCTTCGATGTTCTTCGGGAGCGTAGCCGCGTTGCTCGTCTTGTTGGCGCCTTCGACAAAACCGAGCGATATGTCCTCGATAGCCGCAGTAGTAACAGATTGGTCGAGGTGGGCGCTGAGGTGCGTAGTTTTTTTCATGCCTCTTTCATGCCTTTTTCATGCCACATGCACCTTGCAATATGCATATGTGTATATGTACTTTTGTGACACATTTTTGAGTGGCTGTGTTTGTGCGAACCATCGAATGTACATGTTCTTTCCACGTCATCTCATATCCATGTTCACGTAAATGAAGTCTGTTTTGTCATCATCGTTACTGCGTGTCAAGGAAGAAAGTGTCCTGTTGAAATGTTATTGAGGTTTGTGATAATAATTTTTTTCTAAACAGGTTGTCGAAGGCATCATAGCTCACAGAATCGCCGTAATTTTGTTCTAAACAAAAGCTTCTTTCATAATGCTCACTTTCTGAATGGTTGACTACGCCTCCATATAGCAGAGCACGAAAGACACTGCTAGTAATCAACCATTTCTTTAAGAGCGTTTCTCTGTTGATCACAATGAAAGTAGGCAGTCGTATACACCGCCGTAACTATTGGCCACAATCCACGTTATGCTCAGACGTCGGCGTCAGGCAGAAGCTCATCGAGAAACTACAGCGTGCGGCTTTACATCGAATTTATGAAATTGTTTTCGCACATTCACATCACGAGCTGGCTGAGGCAGAATGGGAGCTACGAGGTGCAAGCAAAGCACGCGCTTATGCAGAAAAAAAAATGTAATTCGGTTTGCAGTTTGAGAAGGTTCAGAAAACTGTTTTTGCCTCGCACGTATAGTACGTCACAATGATGCGGGATAGGCTTATCACAGTTACCTTTACGCCGTGGCCCGTTAATTATTGCAATAAGTTATTGCCGATAATTGAGGTGGTGAACCTGCCTAAGGCCAGAGAGAGAAACGAGAAATAAGGAAGGCAGGGAGGTTAACCAGATGCTAGTATCCGGTATGCTACCCTACACTGGGGTTGGGGAATAGGGGGTTGAAAGAGTAAGGGAGAGTAAATAAGAGAAAAACACCGACACACACGCACGCACAAAATCAGTCCACTCAGAGGCGTTCCGACAGGCCAGTAGAAAGCCGTGCAAGCGCTACTGGGCCTAAGGCCAGTTTGCACAGATGTCCCAAGAGCCTTCGTAGCTTGGTCAATAAAACAACAACAACAACAACAACAACAACAACAACAACAACAACAACAACAACAACAACAACAACAACAACAACAACAACAACAACAACAACAACAACAACAACAACAACAACAAAACAGCGTGGCTTAGTGGCAGAACACTGGGCTGGCATGCAGGGTACCCGGGTTTGCATGCCATTGAGTCCTTGGTGTTTTTTTTTATTGATTGATTTTTTTATTTCGTGTAATAGTGGTTACGAACACCGGCGGCGGCGGACAACTACGACCCACGTGACCTGTACTGTGATCTCATAACAGCTTTCACTATGCAAAAGATGGTCAAGGCACGTATAGCGCGTAAGTAGATAACCGCTTGATTAGGTTACGTTAGGTTCGGTTAGATAATCTAACCCAACCTAACCAAGCGTAACCAGTAAGAGCCAAGCGCGCAAGGGGAAACCATAAAGCTAGATGGGTCGAGGATGCATGTCAGCGCGGGAAGTGGCCAAGGCCCACAGCTGCCTAGAATATGGAGGCCGCTCATTTTGGGTGCATAATGCGCTTCCTCAAATAAAAGTTTATTCTCTCTCTCTCTCTCTCTCGTATTGTTAAATCACGCCTTCAGAATAGGAAAATCATGCCTACCACGAGAAGATCGCTTGGTAAGCAAGAAAATACTGAGAAAAAAAAAGCGACTGGCGATGCCACCTTCAAGATTCGCGCACCAAATGCCATGACGTCGTAGATTTTCACGGCGTCTAAAAAGACCTACGCCATTCTCAATCTGTAAAAATGAAGTACATCGCCCTCGGAGAGCACCATAGGCTTTATATAAGAAGTTTCAGGAAACTTGTTCGGGCTATTGTCGCCAAAATACGAAAAATAATTTTTTTATTGAAATCCGTGACGCCTTGCGTGGATATTTCGGCACGAAACTTATAAACGGGACTGACCTTAATTTTCTTCCCTGTTACTAAAATTATGTTGGGAAAATCAACGACGTTCAAGTTTTCCAAGTAAATTCAGTAATCTAAATGCTCTTTGAAACCTCTTCTTTCCCGGACAAGGCATGCTCCACATTTACAGAGTGCCGATTGATGAGTCACGTGCACAGGTTTCTCATCCGTGTACAGTTTTAACAGATAACGTCAAAGTTCGGTTGCCCAATGTCTCCGTTTACTGAAGTGGATCAATAGGCAAAACTAGAAGTCCCAAAGCAAATATGGAACACGGTGCTTCTGCCTTGGAGAGTAAATTTATTTGCATTTCTGAAAAAAAGTAAAAGAGTCAAATCAGATTGGATCACTTGAGACACAACCAAGTTTATCCGAGCATAGATATATTTAGTGTTCCAATAGGAACTTTGGCACCAGCACCGATTCTCGTCGGCATTCTTGTGGCGTGCATTACATAGTAGAGTACGATGTACTCTAAATCGTTAAACACTTTTTCTAAACACACATTACTGGCGCAGCAGTGAGTATTCCGCGGATAGCATAGGGACGGCCTTAGGCTCTCCCATAGTAGAGTACCGAGTACTCTAAATCGTTAACCACTTATTCTAAACACACATGTTGCATGCCCAGTAATTCGGTGTTTTTCATCACCAGGGTCGTAGAACGGGACGACTTTAAGCTCTCCCATAGCAGAGTACCTGTAGTACTCTAAATCGTTACCCACTTTTTCTAAACATGCGCGAATAAGTTCTTTTCGCTGTATATAACAGCTTGCATTGTACATACGCATTGATCATCATTGTCCATTTTTCTGCCCCGCCGCGGTGGTCTAGTGGCTAAGGTACTCGGCTGCTGACCCGCAGGTCGCGGGTTCAAATCCCGGCTGCGGCGGCTGCATTTCCGATGGAGGCGGAAATGTTGTAAGCCCGTGTGCTAAGATTTGGGTGCACGTTAAAGAACCCCAGGTGGTCACAATTTCCGGAGCCCTCCACTACGGCGTCTCTCATAATCATGTGGTGGTTTTGGGACGTTAAACCCGACATATCAATCAATCAATCAGCCACTTGAGCCGTCTCTCGCGGCCAAACGTGGCCTCCGAGATCGCTAGCGCACAGCGAGAGCGTGTTTCCAGAGGGAGGTGGGCGTGGCCCGTTCTTTCCTCCGCACCGCGGCGCTCCTTCGTATGGTCGGATAAGGCTGCTGCGCTGTTGGCGAAGCTACGTGGTCAGAAAAAAAAATCGTTGTGCGCTTTCATATAACTTTGTGCTCATTTTCGAAATGTGGGGTCAAGGAGTACGAGAGGCAAAGTCAATGCTGGGGTGTTTTATTTAAAAAAAAAACGTTTTTATTTTTCTGTAGACTTGCGCCGCCTATATTAGGAGCAGTAATAATTGCGATGCCTCAGCGAGAAATCTGCATGTGCTGGAAACTTAACTTGGAACTCCGCGGGCTGTATAGTAAAGGGAAAGGGCACTGGCGAAGAAGAAACAAAAATGACAGCCCAATCCACGCATTCTCGAGGGCCGGTACTGCTATGCGGTTATATTGCCACAGTTGATGGACATTTTTTTATATCTACCCAGGAACGGCGGAAATGCACGTGGGTAACTTTAACGCTCAGAAAAACCTGCCATAGGCAGCGCCGCCTGCATGGCAATGAAGTAACTTACCACAGAGCCACATCATGCCTCGGATATACTTTATAGTACACCCTAATGTTTCTGTAACGTCAATTGTAGCTGCACTACTAGCTACACAATTAAAAAAAAAACATCACACATGTATACTTCTCTAATACCACCGTCATGTCGGGTTAACGTAAATTGCATTTGGGTGCCATCCGCTGAAGTTTATTTGTGTAGCAGTGTTGATGGCTACCGTCCTCGTGCGCACCTGCGCTTCATGTCAGCTTACCGCTTCTGGTGTTGTTAATATGCATGTTCCTCTTGGCATTGTTACGCAACTGCAAACAACTGCTAATATAAAACATATGCGGCTGCTTAGCGTGTATGTGTGCGTGAACTTATACATATATTTAGCGCCACTTCCTAACGCCTTACTGGATAAAAATTAAAATAATACACATTCACATTCCATCCGCATGCTTAGCATAACACCAATTTCGAAGTTATGTGGGATCTGCGAAATTTTACAGAAGGTGGAGTACCAAGGTCAATACGTCGACTATGAAAAAAAAAAAAAAGATGTATTTCGCTTTCGAGTAGCTTTAGATGAATGTATAAGGGCATAGGAATATTCGCAATGCTATAATAACAATCGGATAGTATTCCTTTCGATTCGGTACTCCTATCGAATAGCACATGTTCGAAATACCGAATATTTTTCAAATTATCAACTCCGGAGGCAAATCAGCAAAGAAACAAAACGGCAGAAAATCGAGGGAGCGCTTTGTTTATATTTTTGGGTTACGAAGTTGTGACTAAGTGTCACGCTGAATCTGAAGCAACCGCTGTATTTCAAGTGACAGTTACATAACATACCATGGACTGTCAATTCTTTTATGAGCTCGCCTCATCTCAGATTACTGTGGAATTTCTTGGCCGTCTAAAGTTAATCGTGTAGTTTCTTCGTCATTGTTTTGGAACTATTAGCTACAAATAAAATATTCTTGAAATATTCAACTGTTCTAAAATTTTTTGGAGTGCATCAAATAAGCAAACGAAAGAGAAAAAAAATGAACGAAAAAACTAGCAAGTTTGGACAGACGGCCCCTGACATTAAAGAAATTACTCGAACCATGGCCTGAGATGCATCTTCAGAAAAAGGCGAACATCTTCCTGACAGACTTCTTAGTGGAGACCTGGTTGGATGATAGACAGCCAGGGGTTGGCATGTATGAATTGACGTATTAGTGCATATACTGACAGTAGAAAAGAAAGCTGTTTTCTGTTTGTTTGATTCATTATGGTGCTATTATGTTTTTTTCTAATTGTTTATTTTTGAGTGCCGTTCATTATTATTTTTATTTTTTCCCCTGCAGAACTTATGGAGTAGCCGAGACAATATGTAGCTCAACCTCTTCACAGCAAAACATTTAAAACAGAACAGTGAATTGTGTCCTCACTATTCGAGAACGATTTGAATGGTGTTCATTTGGTATTCGTATTCGATTCTAAAGTTTCCTATTCGGACTCGTTTTCATACGCACACACCGAAGGTGCGATAAATTTCCCCGCGTCACTCCGCTCGGCCGGAATCGAACCCACGACCTTTGTGTGAGCAACGGAGCATCGCAACGACCGTGCCACTGCAGCGACTCGTGTGAGCAGACGCAGCGCCACACCGCCAAAGTGGCGTCTCACACAATGACCTGGTTCCAACAACTCGGGCACGCTTTTCTGTCTCGCTGCGGAAAACCTCCAAAACAAGTTTGCCATTTTATCCGAGGTCTCGTGCGGGAGTAGGGTGAAATCTTAAACTTCGAAGGTTCCAGGCTCGGAGCAGTGCCGAATCCAGCAACGGGCGGGTGATACAGTGGTTTCAACTCTCCTCCCCCCTCACCGAGTCTTTCACCTTAACTTGCGTATATGTACGGCCACACATACACGGGCACGCACGAACATAATAACTAAGCAGTGGCTGAACCCACTCCCCTTACCCGTAAAAATATCTAGCCCACAAATTTTGTCAGAACGGCGCGAGCGACATGCGACGCCTTGGCGCTTTGCCTTCTTCCGGCTTCCGTATTTAGCGGGGACTACGCCACGAGTTTTTCTCGAAACTTCAGAAACTGTAACGGCCCGAAACAGCGTACAACACTTTGATCGCTTAAACGGAACGTGCACGAGGAGCCAACGTCACAGACGAAACCGAAAACGATGCCGTGGAACCAATCGTTCGGACGCAGTGCCCAAAGGCAGAACCGGAATCGCCTCTGTTCTCGTTCGAGAGTCATTGCTAACAAACGCCGCATGACGCATGTTACTAATCGCCTTGCCTTCAGTGGCGCGGGTGCCCGTTCTGGCAGGACAGGGGAGCCTTGTCCAGCTGCTCGGCCGCGTCTTGCGCATCGGTGTGCTGCCAGAGAGCCAGTGCCCACGTCCGCTCCAAAGTGTAACGACAGCACCTGCAGCTTGCACCACACGCCCGTTTTTTGGAAAGCCGCCCCTTGCGTAGGTAGAGAGGGGGGCTTGGACATGCAGGCTTCAACCAGCGTTCACAATAGACACGGTGTTTTTAGAAAAAAAGTTATTGACGATTTAGAGTACCAAGTACTCTACTATGGGAGAGCAAAAAGCCATCCCGTGGGCCCCACACTCGGCGAGGCCGTAGCAACAAAAAAAAATCACAAGAGCAGCTGCTCTGAAGCTGCCTCTCCAGCATTAAGACTTTTCGACGAAAAGGACGATGCTCGAACAATGCCCCGGGCGACTGCGGTGTAAGCCTCCATTTCTGTTTCTGACCCGTTCGTCTCTGGGGTGCTTGCGCCTGTTCTGTGGAACGTGGAGGGTTGAACTTCACTTGGGGAGAGAAAATCAGTCCAGGAATGAAAAGTTTCACATGGAAAATCTTTTTCTCAAGTTTTACGTGGAAAATGCTTTAGTAAGGCAGTCGACATACTTAAGTTGCAAAGCAAGCGCACTCTTGCATTCACCCGATCCAATGGGTCTAGCGAAAGCTCGTCGCCATTATCATCATTACAGGTACAGTAGACTATGCAGTTCCTCTATATGCTCCTTTTAGGTCAGTGGCGTACCTAGAAAATATTTCGAAAGGAAGCAGGGGGTTCAAGTATCCTTTAGGCACATTCGTGCGTAGTAGATTCGCATGTGTGCGTGTATTTATACGCATCGTAAATTTAGAAATTCCCGGAGGGTGGGGGGAGAGAGGTAAATTACTTAGGAGGGTTGACCTGCTTTACGTCGACCTGTTTAATGTCGACATTCATGCTTTAGGCCTTTTAATCCCTCCTTTACCCCCCCCCCCCCCCCCCGTGAGCTACTGTTGAGGTGTCCTCCCCCTGAGCGACAGTTACGGGGCTCGCTTTTCTCTTCTTTTCATTTAAAATCACTCACCCTCACAGAGGAGTTGCGCGTAGATGTGGCTAGCAGCTGCAGCTATCAACTTATCAATCACGAAAACCACGGCAACCACTCCGCCTTTGCAGGCCACATGGCCAGTGCGTTGCCGATTGATATGTTCTGTGTGTCGAACACAGGTAAGAAACTTGACCGCAGATGTTAGTGACGATCCAGTCTATACTGGAGCGACAGCGTCGAAAGATACGAAAATTGGTCGGCCCAAGCGTCAGCTTCTCTGCAACGCGTCGTTACAAGCGGTGCTTGGAAGATGAGTACGCAACTCTGCTACCTCACTATAGTGATAATCAGCAGTTGTGACCAACCTCTTACGCAAGCAGAAATAGCAAACAGAGTGTTATCTGATTCTGACAGGTGGCTAAAATAAGGCACGAGCGAATTCGAAAAGCGTATGCAGTCACATCGATCCATATATCTGGTGTGATCTTCCCACCTATGGGATGCGTTCCAACTTCATTCGCATGGGCTTACTGGTGGAACTTGTTCAACAACTGGACCCCTTGTGTTACCTTTATGTAGCGGCCGTTGAACCCATAATATGGGTCCTTCTAAAAATGCTGTTTTGTTTGCATATTTGCTTTATAAGCAGGGCTGTTTCTTCTTTTTTTGAAGTGATTATGTCTTTAAAGCACCCACCTTTCCTTTATCTCCTGGTTCACCATGGGACGCCTCCTGTTTGGTTTAGTGATTAAATTGAAAAACTGTATTGTTACAGTGTAACACTCAGAAACAAAACAACAAAAAATTAAAATAGTTCGACATACAACATAATTCGATATACAACTTTTCGAGAATTCACCGTAATTTCGGCACGCAAGTTGCTTCTACGGCAATGCTTCACTGTAATGCAAAGGAGATTGGGTACATAGCAGTACGAGGGTTTTTCTTCTTTTTTCGTTTTTGTTTATTTAATAATTTTATTTTTATCTCATTATTATTTTTAGCGGCTTGTGGTAAATGGTGCCGTTTATATTTCGGGGTGAGTTACATTAGCGAAAATACGCTACTATTATAAACACCATACAACGTTACAATGTTTTAATGCACAGCTTGACGTTCCTATCGGGCGCCAAGAGCATCCAGCCTGCTTTAGCCCTGAAAGGGCACGAAAGAGTAAAAAATTTTCGTCACAGTGAAAGATCAATGTGTGCGCACGTCTAAGCGTCCAATTACATCAACAGCAGTGCTCTGTACTAATCCAGAAATCAAGATAAACGTAGGACACCGAATAAGCCACGAGCGGGATTTTTTTTTTTTGAATGATCGTAATGACGTCAAGATTGCCGAGTACAATTAGTCATAGTACTCAAGTCAGCTGTATCAGAAAAAAAAACTTCGCGCGCATTACAACTCCTAATGCTGCTTCCGTTTCTGTTTCATTCATGGAAAAGGGAACCGCTTAGCGCTATATCATGGGGAACGACGTCAGTCGTTGAGAAGTTCCGCTTTCGAGGAACTAACTTCCGAATGCAGACATAAGCTTCGCTCCCGCGGTCACGTCTCGGGGTATTTTCGGGGACTGCAGTGCTGAGCGTGCTTGACACGCTTACAAAAGTCGCTGTGCCGGAAAGTCCGTCGGCAAAATGCCGTGTGCATGCGATGTTGCCGGATGCCCAAACGAAGTATGCCGCGCATGAGCTGAAGTAAATAAACCGACGAGACTTCCCACTGGGTGCCGAAAGACACTGAGTTTTCTAAAGATACACTAGAGGGAACTCTGGGGCTATACTGTCCAATGAGAGCTGCAACGCACGGCGCTTCAACAAGCTTGGGAATCGCGGGTAGTACACCAATTTGTCTAGCCTTCGTACCTTCGTCTTCGTGGGGCAGTGAAAATCCGGTTTGCCGCAAGACGAAATCAATCAAAGGTTCGGCAGTTACGCTTCGATACCTTGACCTAGCTTCCTGGGCTCACCGATTCAAATCGCCTCACAAAAGTTCGCACTGGTCCGTTAATTTTATTTGAAACCAAAGCAAAACGCAGCAATAAACAGAACGACAAGCGCATTCGAAGCCCATGCTTCTCATGAGAACTTAACGATCGCATCGCCAGCGTCCCCTCTAGTTAATTTCAAGAAACTAGGCGGTAGCGACTAAGAGGAGTCGTGGGAGAAATCACGCGATTGCAGGCCGTAGTTCTCACTCGATCGGCGAGGCTCCCTTCTCGTGAGACTGCTCATTCTGCCAAACTCAGGCGGGAGGTCCACTTCAGTTTCGAAAAGCGAACTCCTTGGGGTGCTTCGCATGGACCTGTGTTCGATATATGAAGTGTTCTGGTCGTTTTTTGTTCGATGTAGTTCCAAGTTATCGTGTGCCCTTCCGTTAAAGCAATGACTCTCGTTCGGCAATGGCGGAGTATAAAAGGGAATTCAATTAACCCGAGTTCGATGTAGTCGGTTTCGACTGTATACTTGACTTTGTTTAAGCCGTATCTCGTTTGCTCTGCGCATCGCACTCCTCCGTTTGCCTTCCTTTCTTTTGTTTTCTTTAAATTGACTTGAGCTGGTTTTCTTGTTTGTTTTCCTCGTTATTTTTTTACTTCTTTAAACTCGGCTATCACCTTCCTTGCGTGTGGCGAGTCCCCCTATAAGCGCGTGCCAACATTCTCTGTTGCATTATGCTATCTGCTTCCTTGTCTTAGCGATCTTCCTATTTAGAGTTCCTGTTCTAGAAGTGGGTTTTTCGTCTTTCTCGGTAACATCTTTCTGTAACACCCCGGAGACCATGTGGCACCCGATGTACGAGATACGGTATCCACGTTATGTCCATAGCATATGCAACTGGCACACAGAAGAGGAGACATAGAAAGAGAGAGAAAACTAGAAGAACAGGAAGTTTACCCAGACTTTGTTTACTACGCAAAGCGTGTACATGGTGATCAGGGGGTACCAACAAGCTTGTATGGTCTTTCAGCAGGCCTGTATCTAAGATTTCTTTTCTTTTTTTGTGGAGGGGCACTTGTTGAAAGCCTTGAAGAAGACGTAATTTTGCTATCTGTCCTTCCTGTAGCACCACCTCCATCCGAATTTTGCGGGAGGAAGAACCAGCTACGTGTCCGCGTTTCGGGGTATAATTAAGATTCATGCCGAGCTACCAAGATGACTTCTTCCGTCAAAGGCTGGTCATCAAGTCTGCTCATCGATATACATACCACTGGTCATCAAGTCTGCTCGTCAATACATACCGGAAGAGTCGACTGACGTTTCTCGAATAGGAAACAGTGATATGCACTACGCTACCAATGGTCGTTTCAGGTTTACAGATAGTACGCATGGTCGACTCGGTCATAACAAGTTGGTTGATGCTACATCTTCTACCTGCAGTCGACACATGTATTGTAGCGTAAAGTCACCGAAACGCTGAAATTCCTTTGGCATCGCGGAATGTTCTATCGTAGTACCGTGACTCTACGTTAGCATCATTTTAAAGTACTGACAGATAGAACAGAACGATCTGTACAAGCGTCGAATTAGCGTTAGCAGTTGCGGCTGTAACGGTCTGTCGAAACCAGAGACGTATATCCGGCAACGCTTATAAAGAGTAGGGGGCGGGGAGATAACTGTCCTTTACGTATGCTCATGCCTCCATTTGCACGAGTGCGTGTATATGTGACGTAACAAGTGACGGCAGGGAGAGCGAACGAGGAAGAGGTGCTCGTGCAATGGAATGAGAGTGCGGCGTCTTCTAAGCCAAACCACGTGACATGATGGACGCACAACAAAGCTTCAACGAGACGACTTAGATTAGATCAAGGTAGTATAATGAACGGACGAAATTACTTCAGTGTGACAAACATGTCGCTCGAATGCTATTGCTCCTTGAATATCAAAAAAAAAAAACACTGGCATTCCGTGATAGAGTTGGAATGATTTACACTCGTCATGTGCGTACACGTTTTCCTTGTCTGAGTTTTTTTTTTTTTTCAGCGCAGCCATGCATTATGTTCGAAGGATCCACTGTTAGGTGTACTGATGACATTAACGTGATATCATTCAGTTAGCCGTCCCACCATGTCGGGGCTTCGCCACTTTGGAGTTGTGAACCTCTCTCCCCCTCCCCCTCACTCATCTTCAATTTAGGTATACCTCAACATTCGAAGCTGAATGAACGATGACTGTTTTATGCAACCATTCTTGTAACTAACAGGCGCAACCGACTTTCAGTTGAGCGTACTTAGATTCGCCCCCCTTTGTCATTTCTGGTTGATGCCAAGAATCGGCACCAGGCATTCGCTTGTCCAGAGAGTGGGCTGCACGCTGCGAGCTAGTCGCGTCTCTCCAGGCCAACAATATAGTTTTACCAACGAGTCAACCAACGTTGCAGCTCCCGATTTCATTGCGTGCGGTTCCTCCCCAATAGCTGCCGAAGCTGAAATATATACTTTGTTCGTAGAATATTTGCTCTGAGCGAAATGATGCAGTCGCTTACTGCAAGTCCCCATTTTCTACAGTGCTTGTGATGCTCTTGTTAGCCGCAAGAGCTCAATATGTATGAAATTATAATATGAATGCTATTAAGAATTACAGTATCATTCATGACGCGTCCATTTTTACATAATAATAATAATAATAATAATAATAATAATAATAATAATAATAATAATAATAATAATAATAATAATAATAATAATAATAATAATAATAATAATAATTTAACTTGCCAAGAAACAACCAGAAGGTGCTTGTGCAGGCACACACACAAATAAAACAATAAAATTAGGCAATACATAAAGTTTTCAGCATAATAAATCAAATATATAGAGTGTAAGCGCACTGACAAGAGGAAATCAGCGCGAAATGGGAAAAATAAAAAAAAGACAGTAGAAAAGAATCATGCATTGGGGGGGGGGGGGGTATGTAGAATATAAACAAACATGCGGAAGGCTTCCCGAAAGGCTGACAAGGGAGTAATCCGTACATTGTGGAAAACTAGGTGAAGACTGTGCAAAGTTCAGATAAGCACAGTGACTGTGAACTGTGTAAAACATCAAGATCAAGAAAGTTAGCATAATAGAGACTGTATTCCTGCGAATGGCAGAGTGTTAGAAGAAGTCGGCAGGTATACGCGAAAGGATCCATTTTCGCTGGTCAACGTTTCCGTGCCAGAACCACGATACGATTGGGAGCCACGCCGTAGTGGAGGGCTCCGGAAATTTCGACAATCTGGTGCTTTTTAACATGCACTCGCATCGCACATTACACGGGTTTCTGGAATTTCGCCTCCATCGATATGCCACCGCCACGGTCGGGATTCAACCCATGACTTTCGGGTCATCAGCGTTTTTTCATGATGATGATGATGATTGATTGATATGTGTGGTTTAACATCCTGAAACCACTATAAGATTATGAGAGACGCCGTAGTAAAGGGCTCCGGAAATTTCGACCACCTGGGGTTCTTTAACGTGCACCCAAATCTGAGTACACGGGCCTACAATATTTCCGCCTCCACTGGAAATGCAGCCGCCACAGCCGGGATTAGAATCCGCGACCTGCGGGTCAGCAGCCGAGTACCTTAGCCACTAGACCACCGTGGCGGGGCAGCGCTTTTTTTTTAGCTGGAGTTGTTGTTCCCTGGCATACTTTAAACATCTCAGGCATGCATCGAGGGTTTTCATTATTGACCGTATGTTTATTCAAGGCAACGTGGCGCTTCTAAGTTGGGAAGCTGGTATCTTGATCAATTGTACCAGTAACACAGCTCTTCGAAAGTGTTGCGCCTTTAACACAACGTTTCGTTAGGTCGTGTTATCCCCGAGGCGATGGCACCGTGATATTTCACCTACCTCGTCTCCGTATTAATCTTAAAGATGGTGACACGATGAAGCATCAAAAAGAACGAAAAAAGGAAGTGTAAAAAAAAAGAAAAAATAAACGAGCCGTTTCTGCACGCATACAGGCCCCTCCATTGGTTTTGTACCATGTACGGACGTCAACGACAAAAACAACAATAAAGGAACGAACAAGTGGGCGCTTCTTTGTCCGTACACCCACCACCACCATTTTGACCTGCCTATGGCTTACCGCGGAAACGTGAACGCTCAACTTCGGTTTCTGAAGCTACAGACATGTTTTTTCTTGCTTTTCTTTCCTTTTCCCACCTGTTCCTTCCCATCTCTTCATGTTTAACTCAGACCCGTTCAAACTTTCTACCCTCGTTCAGTTTCGCGTTACCTTTGCGCACTGGGTTGTTGTTGTTAGTGGTTCATGAGGAAAAGGAAGAAGGCACCTAATTTCTGTCTGCCTACAGGTGACACGGCGCAGTGCCGCGCACTGGGTTAGGCCAGGCGTGAGTCGCGTGAGGGTTCGTCAGTGTAGAGAGAGAGAGAGAGAGAGAGAGAGAGAGAGAGAGTTGCGGCACCTTTCAAACACAATTCCCTTCTTGCTTTCTCTCAAGAATCAGTATCTTGAAAAAAAAAATCCTCTTCCTATCTCTCTCACTCTCTTGATCCCCTTCTCTCTCTCTCTGTAACGTGATCACGCTGTTCCCCTCTCAACCACGGCTATTTAAACGCACTACGCGTCAACGTGCCGCACATAAGGCATCCCTCATCCGTCCCAAATCATCAAGCTGCCGAGGTAAATTTCATATTTTTTTTCTCTTTTGTCTCGCTTTTCTTCTGTATTGCCTAAACTCATATCGGCACAATGTCTACATTCAGCGAACTCAAAACATTGCCTAGTTCGTAGTTTGGTTTTCTGTATACGTTCAAGTGTAGAATCCACGAGATTACGGAGACGTGCGCATGTTGGGAGTTTATAGACCACCCGGTACTCATTAACTTCCACAAGCACGCGAATGCGCTTACTTTCTTTTTATTTTTACGTATAGTAACTGTCACCTAAATGCGTCCGCCGTGTACTGCATCCAACTCGTGTCCTCGAGCTGGGCGGATGACACATAGCCGTTAGGATACCACGGCGAGTAGCGCGCCTAGTTTCTAGCGCCATTTGTTCTCTTACATCGAAGACACTAGGCTACTGATCATGTACAATACATGTCAGCCGTGTGGACTGAAACTTGTCCGTCGAAAGGCAGCTCCAGTGGCAGGGAATCGAACCCGCAGCTTCCACCTCTACACACGGCATTCATTCTTGAATCTCGAGGGCAGTTCTCCACAATGATTTAAATCGCAATAACGACGTTCGTTTCCAGATGTCTCGAGCTCCCCTGTTCTTGGCGGTGCTTTCCGTGGCCCTGATGACCGTCGGCGGCTACCCGTCCGCCTTCGGCTACATCTCGTCGGGCTTCCGAAGTCTGGCCGACTACAAGTTGGCGACCACGGCCAAGCTTGCCTCGTTCATCACCGGAGGGGGCGGCGGCCATGAGACCATCGTCGAAAAGGTACGATCACGGGTCCAGGCGGCACGCGCGTCGACCCCTACGCCAGATCGGTACAGTACAAAGTGGGTAGGGAAGAGTGTTTTTCCTACCTGTAAATGTCAACTCGTAAGCAATTACTGCTGAAAGTCGTGGCAACCGAGCACATGGACCTCGATAAGGAGAGAGTGGTTTACTTGTGATAGCTGCGGGTTAACGTTGATTACGCGAGGTTTCTGAGTGGACACCCTTAAGTATTGCCCACTGTCCCGAAATTGTGGGCTGCTATTTGGCTCGTCTCGCCCACCAGTGCGCGTTCATCGATGGGCGTACCTTCATTCTTCTGCAGGACGACGTCGTGGATCCGGACGAAGGAGGTGCCGAGCTCGCCGCGGCCGAGCAGCCAGACGTCTCCGTGGAAGTGATCCAGCCAGCGGTGGTGCCAGCGGTGGTGCCAGCGGCGGTGCCAGCACCACCGCCATCTAAGCCTCAGGAGCTGCCCATCGAGGGTCCCGCGTCGACCGACCCTGTGTACGACTTCAAAAAGCAGTTCGCGCCGGGATACGCGGCCCTCGATTTCGCCAACCAGCTCGAAAAAAGCCGCATCGCTGCTCACAGCCGCACCACGCCGAAGCCCCAGAAGTTCGACTCTCAGGTCCTGCCAGTGCCTCTGGAAGACTACAAGGACTACGTCACCGGTGGCAATACCGGCGGATCGCTGATGCGAGTCGCCGTGGTGGCGCAAAACATCCCGAAGCCGTTCTACTCGTCACTGCCGCCGACCGCTCAGTTGTGGAACCAGCAGGGTGCGCCACAAATCCATTTGGGACAGCCTGCGGAACGGCAGCAGCATCAGCCGCAGACCCAAGACTCCAGGAACGGACCATCATCCCAGTCGTACTCCGGTGAACATCACCAGGCACACATCTTCCCTTACGGAGGCTGGCCGACGGAGGGACAACTCCCCGGCTACGTCGCGTATCCGTACTCTTCGTACCCCGTCGCCGACAGCGCAGGTACTGGCTCTGCGGCCGAGGAAGCGACCGGTGAGGACCAAGCCACGCAGCTCGACACACAGCACGAAGGAGTCATTCCTGGTAGTCAGCTCCCCGAGCACCCCAAAGGTAAGTCGAGTGCCGTTCAGCCGCAATCTACTAGAGCTTGATCACAACACAGTGAGACAGAACCTCAGTATAAGCTTTCCTTTCCCGCAAGCAAGTTTTCTTCTTCGTTTCTTTTTCTAGCGCTATAAAAGATCAGGATTAAGACGTATGTGGCCGACAGATCTAGGATTACCAAATTTGCAGGCAGACTGTATATGAAAGGCTATGTTTAGGCTATAGTTTAACGCAGGACATTTGTATTTTTCTTCACACAGATATGGCGAGTGAGGACTTATGCACTTAATATTAGCTTTTCTTTTTGAAGGGTTTTAGGCCCAAATATTGATTGGACGCTCAAACTCGAATTTTTGGAAGTCAGCACTCATTGGTGTCGTCATTTTTCGGTTCTTCGTAGTCATCTCGTTTGCGCGAAAAATAATAATATCCGAGGTTTTACGTTCCGACACCACGATATGATTATGAGAGACGTCGTAATGGAGGGCTACAAAAATTTCGGCAATCTGTTGTTCCTTAACGTGCGCTTACACCGCACAACACGCGGGCCTCTGCCACTTCGCCACCATCGAAATGCGACCGCCTTGGCCGGGATCAAATCCGCTACTTTGGGGTCAGCAGTCGACTACCGTAAGCGTTACACCACCGCGGCGGCCTCTGCGCCAAAAATAAAGAACTTGCTCTAGATCTTGAACAAATCCACTCGCACTACAGTCGTGTTAGTACGTCTTTCTTCTTTGCTTTCGTCTCTTTATCCTCAACTAAAGCGTACACTTAATACGAAGGTACGCCCGATGCCGAGCCCGTCCAGGAGACTGCCGAGCCCACGCCGGCCTCGCAAGTGGAGGAGAGTGGTGTGCCCGAGACCACCCAGGGACCCAGGAGCCGTCGTGAAGCGGTCCCCGAGGATGAAGTCGTCGACGTGACGGGCCGCCCCGACGGACCCGAGGCGGAGGAGCTGAGGAGCGGACCTCTTAAGGACATCAAAGTGCTCGACCTCACGGAGTGCCTGGCCAAGGTCTTCTGCACGATGACAGCGCGACCGGGCGTCTTCGGCCCGCAGAGCGCCAACGTGACTGAATACTTGAGGTAAGCTTTAATAGCGTCTCAAAACCACTCGATAGGGGAGGGCTCTCGAAATTTCGACATTCACCTTCATCGAAAACGCGGCCGCCATGGCCCAGATTAGGAGCTTGTATACAAGCACCTAATCCGGGCCATAGTACCGGGCCATAGTACCGGGCCATAGTACCGGGCCATAGTACCGGGCCATAGTACCGGGCCATAGTACCGGGCCATAGTA
Source organism: Rhipicephalus microplus (assembly GCF_043290135.1). NCBI lineage: Eukaryota > Metazoa > Arthropoda > Arachnida > Ixodida > Ixodidae > Rhipicephalus > Rhipicephalus microplus. The sequence continues at coordinate 179,084,845 of NC_134705.1, forward strand.
CCGGGCCATAGTACCAGGCCATAGTATCCGGGCCATAGTACCTAATCCGGGACTATAGTACCTGTCTGTCTCGTTCTTGTATGTTCATCTTCATTTGCACTAATTTGATCTGTTAAAAAAAATTTCATCTACCTATCACAGGCCAAGAAGCCTGTAGTTCAAAAGAAGACACGAAGTGGATTAAAGTGAGACACTGCTATCGCGCTCACGTATCATGACTCAACTCGCGCATAGATGCGCCTGCTCAGAAATAGCAGTGTCGCCAGTCAAATCTCCATGGTCTGCGCGAGAGCACTGGATGGTGTTGCTATCTCAGGCAACGTCCATTCCGAATAAACGCAAATCAAGTTACGTCTATTTGTGTACGTCTATCATGCATGGTGTCGATATGAACAATTTTTATAGTTCCGTATTAAAACACCAGCATCTACGAGATTCTGAATACTAATCAGGGGTTCGCCACCCATCCTTAACCCCACTGGCCACAGAGCCACGCGTAGCAGTTCCAATAGATACTAACGCCAGATTTCCATCCAGCGTTGTTATGAAACTATACGGGTACCTTTTGTTGTCGTAATCCCTATAGCTAATAGGGATTATCCCTTTCGTTGCCATGGTGGATGAAGCGTCATGCGCTGTGGCTGCTGTTGTCGTTGTTACCCATAGTTATATGTAATAGGCGTTACCCATAGTTATGCGTAATTATTACCCGTTACCCGTGTCACTTATCTTTCTCGCACTGATGATTTTCACCTCGTGATTTTCGTCTCGACGCAGGAGTCTGGATCAGGGGCGCAACGACCCGGGCATGGCCTTCTGGATGGAGGCGTCTGAAGCCGGCAGCGCGAGCCAGGACTGCGAGGCCCTGTACTACAGGTGCACCCTCCCCGCCGAAAAGCTGATGCAACTCATCGACAGCAGCTACGCTCTTTGAATCGCTCCTCTCAACTTGTACAGCAAACGTCCACTCGTCCAAACAGTCATCTGAACAGGGGGGCGTCGCCCACTGTTCAGTTGTGTAATATATGACCCAACTGTTTTTGTAAATAAAACGCATACACCGCATCCTCGCGTGTGAAGTCGTATTTCGATGGGAGTGCATCTGCTGGCGCTTGGTGCTGGTTTTGTTCAATTGACATTTTATTAGGCTGGCGTACATATACACTGTTTTCCCGGCTGTTCTTGTGGCGCGTACCGAGGTGACCGCTAGCTAGTGCTTGTTAGTATAGTACATATCGGTCTGACTCTTGCGGGCCTTGCCAGATACAAAGAAAGCTATAGAACACCACTCTTTGGGTCTGAGCGGGACCTGGAACGCGGGGTCTCTTTTTTTTTTCGTTGTCTTAAGGTTAAAAAAAATATTTTACTTTCATTCGTGTCCCCCTGAGCTCGACCATCCGGTGTTCTTTATGGTGAACTGATATCACCCAGTACACGGGCCTCTACAGGATCGAACGCGCGACCTTCGAGTCACCAGCCGAGCCCCCTATTCACTCTCCGATCGGGCTGGCTTAACAGATGCACGAAGCTCACCGAACGGTACCATTACTTGTGACAAGAAACGCAGTCTGGGATGTTCGCGCTTGACGACTGTCTGCGCTTTCGCACGGCAGTGTGTCACGTTTATTGGTATTTTTATTTTAGTTGTTGAGCTTGTGCCACGTCTACTATGAACTGTTGTAGCATGACTGTATTCATTCTTCATGCACGCTGGTCATGATTACCAACCCCCCCCCCCCCCCCCCCCAAAAAAAAAAAAAACCAGGAAGAAAGAAATTCGATATTTTTGGGCGATGAACCCAAAAATACAGCGATTACTCACCCGCATTTTCGTTTTAATAATTTCTTCATGGAATGACAGCCAATAAGTTTATTCAGCAAAGCTGCGTGATTTAAGCGCTTGAGCACGCTTGTTCTTTCTCCTATAACAGTAAAAAAAGGTAATATTTCAGCTCGCAGCTTTCTTATATTGATTATCTGCATCATAATGATGCAAAGTTTCGATGAATCAATTGTACAAAGGTTCTTTTTTTTTTTTTTTTTGAAGCGAATGTGTGTCCACTTCTTCCGTCGGTCTGGCACAACGCTACAAAAACTCTCAAGAAAATGTAAAAAAAAAGATGACTTCTTGAAATTATACGTCATATGTGAGGCACGCCATCTGGAATAATTTTGACAATCTGGCCTCTTTTAAGCGACCCCAAATGTAAGAACACATTTAAGAACCAAATGTAAGAGGCAATTAGGAAACTCCAACCAAAAGTTGTATTACAGCGGATGCGCCAGCGCTTGGTCTGGCTTCGAAACGTCGGTTTTCCGAATACAATATTTAGTTGGAGTTTCGGTAATTGCCTCATTCCTATCCCAACGAGGCAGACTTCTGCCAAATGTCCACCTTTGATAAGAACATGTGTCTGTGTATAGATGTCGCCCAATGCTAAACTTGCGTACGGCAACTCAAGTTTAATCAGCTCCGTGTCATTCAATGGAAGTACTGAAGTGTCAGAATTTACTATACAGCAGTGTCATGCGACTAGGATCGTACAATACAAGGTTATCTCAAGCACAATTAAAGCTCGTCGCATAACCGGTAAGCAAGAACACCACAATTTTGTTTTGAAGTATATACCTAACAACAATGCAAAAGTTTCGTTTATCCTTGAGTCGCTAAAACGCTGCATTCACACAACATTTATTATTCCTCTTGTTTGGGATGACCCCAAGTGCACTTTACGATGGGGTTCAGCTAAAAAGCGGCACCTACACCGACATGATCCTGGCGAAGAGAGGCTACGACTACGATACACATCACTCTCGCCAAGTGCTCGACCTCATCTTATTGCGGTACATATACAGGCGAGTAAGGCCAAATGTTTCTGTAGACAGTGCTAGGCAAACGTACAATCAATTACTCTTGCGCTGACAGAGTTGGACAAACCACCCTTTGAGCACGAGCGTGACGAACGTGCACGTGCTAGCCTATGTGGATAGCCGACGACACAGGGAGCAACCCACACTCGGTGCGCTTCAGCCAGTGGCCACCAGGCGGCGACTCCACTCGATCTCGGGGCGATCCATCACGGTGGGCATGTCCCCTTACCTCAAACACTGAGTAAGCGTTCAGAAGCATTCGCGCCTTTATTATTAAACTGGGGAGGAACCACACAACCAGACTGACATCTTCGTTCACCTTCTGTGCTGGTCCACCCGACAAAGGAGGTGGACCACATTCACAAAAATGATTGCCCAATCCGATCCGGGCTTTTTGCGAACCCATCGCATTTTATTGTAAACGAAATTAGAAGACGTTCGTTCAAACGTACAGTATAATCTCAATGAGGCGGACCCGCAGATACGAATTCGATAAATTCTCCAGCCGAATTCCATTACTTTCACTGGGCCGAAATTCGGATGTTCCGAACACTTTTCCTGATCGTGGTGGGTCGTATGTATGAACTTTTTTTAGAACCGAAACCGTCGAGTGAAGGCAGAGAGCAGCGTGCTCGAAGCTTGGGACGTGCGTGCGCGGCCAGTGCGCGCACTATAATACAACCACCGTAGACGAAACCGCTGTTATGCTCTTGGCGCTGTATTGTATATACGACGACGACGTAACCGACAGAACTCCAAAAGTACACGCACGTCGTAAGCTCGACCACAGTCAAAGCGACGTTGCCTTCCACAAACTCTGCGGACAAAACCCTGGCAGGTGGGATCATAGATAACAACAAAAAAAAAAACTACTTCGTGTTGAAGGCACGTGCGAAGCCAGCGCACGCGGATTGAAAACTGAACTGCCGTTTTCCGCAGCTGCCGCGCGCGTTACCTCGGTCACAGTGATGCGATCATCATTAGCAACTTAGTATATACCCGAGAGCACACAGCTAACGCAGTGGTAGATCAATGGTAATATCTACACGTTAAAAAAGGGCCAGAGGAATCTTTTTGTTTTTGTCCAAAGAACCTGATATGACCTACGTCTGCGTACTTTGGCGTACAGTTTTCAGTTAACCTCAAGCGAAGCTTCGACCCTCGTTTTACCGGCTGCGCCGTCCCGTCTGTTCACGTCTGTTCCAGGAAAGCAAACGCGAGTTCTTTCGACCGAAATAGATTTTGCCGGTTGTTGAGAAGACGCGAAATCTCGCGAGGTACGAATGTTAACGCACCCCGTTTGACATCTCACACTTTCTGCTTGTTGAAAACCTACAACGTCGTGTGCTCGGCCACTCCAAGCATAAGACCGCAACGCCTACGTTTACGCATCGCCCCCCCCCCCCTTCCCTCGTTTACGATGTTTACGCCCCACATTAAAAATCCCAAGAAGGTTGGAATACAGTGGGTCTGTAAGCGGGGGTTCCGCAGCTTGAATTTTCCACTCCATTACCTCTTTCGGTACGAACACCCAGCATAATATGGCATGCTGACATTGCTTCAAACAGGCTTTCTTACCAAAAAAAAAACTACAAAAGTTGACTGTGCAACAGCTTTTCATTGTTATACGCAATGTATTGTTAAGATCAGTATATTTATAAGTGGGTTCGACTTACTAGCACTGGCGTTTACTAGCAGTGGCATAATATATAAAAATAATGATGAAGAAACAATTATTTTGTCCTTTTCGTTGTTTATACGTATTTGGATAAGTGAACAAGGTGGACGGAGTTGATTTTCATCTAGGCTAGCGTATTTATAAGTGAACTAAATCTGGCTTTCTTTTTCCCTTCTGTTTCTCTTGTGGTGTGAAGGTGCTACGATGCTGAAGACGGGTGCTGCATATCCATAAATGTGCATGATTGGGTTTGACGGTAGCGCATGCTTCTAATTTAAACAAAGAATGCAATAAAGACAAAACGGCTTCACCCTATAGTCTAAGATAACAGCCCAGCCCCGTCATGGTGGTCTAGTGGCTAAGGTACTCGGCTGCTGACTCGCAGGTCGCGGGATCAAATCCTGGCTGTGGTGGCTGCATTTCCGATGGAGGCGGAAATGTTGTAGGCCCGTGTAATCATAATTGGGTGCACGGTAAAGAACCCCAGGTGGTAAAAATTTCCGGAGTCCTTCACTACGGCGTCTCTCATAAACATATGGTAGTTTCCGGACGTTAAACCCCCATATATAAATCAACCAAGATAACAGCGCAGCATTTTTCAAAGCACCGAATTGACGAACCGAGAAGGCAAAATGGACTTTAAACGAGTATAAATAATCAGAAGGAGAAACCATCGTGAGGGCGCAAATAAACACAACACACCAGAAGAGACAAACGAGGACAGATTGCGCCTGTGCTCGTCTGTCTCTTCTTGTGTGTTGTGTTTATTTGCACCCCCATGCTGGTTTCTATGTCAAAGCACTTACTCTCCCAACAGTGAACTCTTTTGAATCAGAAGGAGGTTATCTGATTGGTGGTTACAATCAAGCCACAAGTGAAATTTAATACTTCACTACATAGTAATAATAGTATACTGTATTGGGGGCGGCGGCTCCGTCCTTATCTATGCATTCATCCATCTACTCTTCATGTGATGCCACAGAGAGGTTCTCTAGGCCACTGCTCTGCAGGCTGGTGGGGCATCATGGCAACCATCGGGACTTTTCTTCAAGTCGTTCAGTAGCTACACCGTAGCTGCATTCTTTTGTGCTCTCCCAGTACCGTGTTCTTCTGTTTGCCAGAAGCACTCAGGGGAAACGCAAAAGAACGCGAGGATTTGGGTATGTAAGCTGCTTTGGAGGCACCGACACTATAATCCGATGGTAGTAGTTAGAAGATGAGAAAAGGCACCTAATTTCTGCAGCCCGGTCGGGAGCACGGCGCAGTGCCTTATAATCCGATAAAGAACCCTCTCCAAGAGTTTAAGCAGTGGCTACATCGACCACGGTGACTTCAAGGAAAAACTAAGAATAGGGCTTCGAAAAGAAGAAGAAAAAAGAAAACAAAAACGCTATTTTCGTTCTTCCTTTGAGGGGACGAGGGGAAGGGGGTGGCTTAGTGCCTGGGGAAGGGAGAATCGGTTGTTGAGATGTAGTGAGAAACAGAAACGAGCTGGATGAGAGAGAGAGAGAGATTGTGGTTATATCAGAAGGAAAGAAAAGAAAGGTGCCGACCCGTAACTGTCTCTCCTTACGAGGACACCTCAACAGGTCAGCAGAGGAATGGGATATGGGGAATAAAAGATATAGAGAGAAGGAATAAAAAGAATAGAAGGAAAATAGATGGATAAGAAGCCGGCAGCCAGCGAGAGGAAAAAAGAAGGAGATAGGAAAGTGGAGATCCGGTCGAAGCAGTCCAAGGGCGGGGTGCCACAATGCGAGAGCTGCACGGCATCAGGAGACCGCGGAGGGCGAACCAGTCGGCGGGAGCTACGCTGAAGTCGGAGATCGCGAGGGCACAACCGTCCAGCTTGAAATCCTCCGAGCGAATGGAGCTGGATGCACAGCGTCGTGATTTGAACTCTGTAAACACCGGAGCAATCGGCTACATGGAAGAGAGGACCGCAGGTTCCGCGTACCCAAAGGCTTGCAGAGGGCCAGGAGGGATGCGCGACGTGGCAGCAAAAAGACAGGATGGAACAAGTCGGTGCTTGTTCGGCCAGAGTGCATTTCACCTCACACAAGCCATTGAATTTTCTCCGAATCGAGCTCAATTTTTGTCAGTTACTTTCAGATTTTTTAACTGTTCTCCTTTTTTTTTTCAATACCGTCCTCGTTGTGCACCTCCTCTCGGTGCAGGCCCTCGCTAACTTTCCAGCCTCGCCTGTTTGCCTATCCTTCAGAAGATAAGCAAGGTGTGGAGGTTTAACCGTTTCACACGCCAACTATTAAGAACAGTCTGTAAATGTGTCAAATCACTACAACGTTATTTCAAGGCACGCAATATTTATATATTGCAACAAAAATAACGAGAGAATTGTTGAATTTAAGTGTGCCTTAGTGACTCGTTTTAATTAAGTTGCAATTAAATATCTCTTCATCCTGAAGTCATTGATGCTTACTTTTGACATAAATAAAATCCAATCTCAGGCTAGAAGTATAGTGCAAATTTATTTTTGGTTATGTCAATTACGAGCAAGGAAAATTACTGCTTTTCACATCGCTTGCAGGAAGCTGCACATCACACTACTCGTGAAACGTGGTAGTGCCTTCAGAAAAGTGATCATATATATCAGTACACTGCAAAATTAAGTTAAATGAAGACAAACTAATCAACAGGAGGTTCAATTCATTTAATGTAGTATATATCTTGAAAACGAGTGGCGCACACAAGTATGTACATGTATACGTCTTAAAGGGTTGAGCAAGCTGTGAACCGTCCTTTAATTAGAACCCGAACTTCTCTTCCTCACCTCCCAACCACCACCATTTACGCCGGCTCCGTGCGCAGATGCGTCGTAGAGCCGGCACCCCTGGTCAAACCTAAATAGCGTCTGAAAGGGATTCCGAAATTGACAGGCTGCCGAGGTAAATCCGTCATTTTTTTTTTCTCCCATTGCCTCTTGCACCGCGTAATAAGCTTTGTGGTCTTGACAATACGCATATCTGCATTTTCGAAATGAAGTAACACACTATGTAATTACGCCTTATTGATGTTGCGCCAAAATATGCCTAATATTTGTTTTTTTTTTTTTTTTGATTGACAATGTCAGCAAGTATGGATGCAGGAACCAGATCAGTATGGCTGGTCATTCGCCACCGGAAGACGACCAACATGTTAATTACACACATAGACATCAAAAATTCTGCATCGAAGATGCAAGATTCATTTTCGCTGGGCGTGACCCCCTTGATTTTAGCCCACGGGACGGCTTTAGGCTTTCCCATAGTAGAGTACCAAGTACTCTAAATCGTTGATTACTTTTTATAAACACAATATCGCCGTCGAAGAATGACCACCGCCCGGTTATGCTCTCTCTCCGCCTGCCAGTGGTGACGCCGACGATTCACAGACCATGGCGTCTCGAATGCCGCGTCCTCCAGGAGTCTGAGTCTACAAAAAATTGTCCCGACCGTTACGCGCATCGCTCATTGGCGCGGATATAGCTGATTGGGATTGCCAAAAACAGTTGCGTCACCGTTGCAGTGCGTCGGACCGAAGACATCATGCCCGTATTCCCAAAGATGCTTCATTGTTAATCCAAAAAAACACGCATTGCCCACCATGATCACAGCCCTTCCACCGTTATGCTGGCATGGCAAGAGCAGCTCGTTGAACGGTATGTACTATGCGCGCTCATTCGCTCTCGGCTGCAGCTCGGCGCTGTAGACGTGCACTGTGTGTGCACCCTGAAGTGCTAAGGTATGCACGCATGCTTCGTCCACCGGGCTCGCCTGCCCACTCGCTAAACTCTAGTGCGTCAGCTACTGCGGGTACGCACGACTTTCAGGCATTCACTCAACACTTTCACTCAATGGATCTAGCTGTTGCTAGTGTCAGTCATCCAGCACCCGTTTCTTCGCATCCCCTGCTGAAAGACTTACCACATGATTCCAACATGTAATATGACCTTCTGCTATCACCACCATCCGATGACGAAATGAATGGTGCATTAGACGCAATGAAACAGTGTTCGGCCCCCGGGCCTGGCCGACTTCCTGCAGAGTTTTATGTGCAGCTCTGGCCTATCATAGGTCTATTCATATCACGCGTCATTCGCAACTGTTTTCGAGATATTACCCTTTCAGCCTCTTTCCATAGAGGCCGTATAACACTATAGTTCCCAAGAAAGACCCAAATTCTACGCGACCAAAAGATTGGCGCCCTATCACCCTGCTCTATATGTAGATTACAAGCTTTTGGCCAACATCCTGGTGTTCCGAATGAGTTCGTCTCTCACATCATTAATCGCTCCCCACCAGGTCTGTTCCGTTCCGGGCCGAGTAACACACACCATTACGTGGTTAACGCGCGCCATCATTCAATACATCACTAGTCGATGTGCGCAAGGACTGTTAGTTTCCTTAGATCAGGAGAAGGCTTTTGATTTCATAGAACATGGCAACTTACTAGATGTTTTACATGTATTCGGATTCCCGGATAAGTTCATTGGCCTCATTCACGTGATGTACATTAATTCAGAAAGTATCCTTTTGATAGATTCCCGTGAAAGTCACCCTTTTCAAGTCACGCATAGGGTTACCTATCGCAGAAAAAAACGCAAGGTGCAAAGCTTTTGTGCCAGCGTTCCTTTGAAATCAAAGCAAAATATTTTGTACGTGTCGTCTGGATCCGATGTGTGGAGGACGTTGATAGCGAGCACCATTGAAACAAAGAGCATCCCTCTTGAGGCGTCAGGGGTTGAAGTGACGGGGGGGGGGGGGGCAGTAGCGTGCGTGAATGGTGGGGAGAACGATATGCGTTTCGTGATCTCTTGGCCTCTCCATGGAAGGGTAGCACGCGGGCTTGTTGGCTTATGATTATCACTTTGATCTATCTCAGCGAAGAATGAGAACACACACGGAAAGAGACATCTGACGACACACAGCGCTGACTTCCTACAAAATGCGTTTGGTCGAAGTTAGCGCTTTTGAACACATTTCCCTTAATCCGATTTCACGTAAGGCAGCTCTCATCGTGGGTCAGTGATTCTTCGTGGAAGATAGGCGAAACGAATTCTTCGCTACTTGCCAAGATGCTTATGACTGATGACTTAGTGGGTGTGTGGCAAGTGGAAACGAAGCGAGCGCACTAAAAGAGTTTACTGCAGCACCGTGCAACAATGTATTAAAGACGCCACAGTAGCGACACCATGCAAAACTCGCAGAGAGTACATACGATTTTGAACAGGCCGCCCCAGGGCTACGTAAGGTGTGGGTGTTAATCTACGCCATAAAATCAGTGAAGGCGAAGTTGGAAGCACGAATCTCTTCAATGTTTTGAGAGAGGAATGATGGGCTACAAAAGAACACACTTTTCGTGAGGTACAAACTCGCGATAAACGCCGGGGTGGCACATTTCAGCTTCGTTGGTTAACCACGTGGGCGGAGTGTTTGCGCGGTGATTATGCTTATTTTTGTGTCGTTTTTCAGTGCGAAAAATCTTCTGTGCACTTTGCCTATCTTCTTCCTTTCTCCAAACATCCTGCGCACTGACGAGTGTTTTTTTTTCCTTGTACAGTATGATTATAAGGCACGTCACAGTGAGAGACTCCGGGTTAGTTTTGCACCTCCGGTCGTTCTTCCAACGTGCACCAAAACGTAAGTCCGCAATAGTGTCTTCACATTTCGTCCACGTGAATATACTCCCGATGTGGTATGGAGTCGGGCCTATGCATGTTACCTGGCTTAACTACACCATAACAGTTATTCAGTCACCAAGGCAGTTTCCCATCAATCCTTATGCCTATTTATCATGTATTTCTACAGATGCTTCGAGTTGCGCTGTTCCTGTTCGTGCTGTCCCTGGTCCTGATGGCCGCCAGCGGCTTCTCGTCTCCATTGGGCTCCATCCTTTCGAGATTGCGAAGCATAGCAGGCTACAAGATGGCGACCGCCGCTAAGCTGGCATCGTACATCACTGGAGAGCGTGGTAGCAAGGACGCTGTCGTCGCGAAGGTAGGATCATGTGCTTAGTCCAGTGGGGTAGCATACCGAGCCTGTGCCCCACCTCTTCAACCTCTTTTGACATTTTTGTTATAAATTCAATGTTCTATTCGGCGCTTGGTGGCACTTGACTTTTACAGCCAAACTTGCACGGCTTTTGTGCCACAGGTCTTTTGCATGACGCTCCTAACGGTGTACTCGCAAGACCGTCGAACTTCTTTTCTTTTAACCAACTTCCAGTGTCCAGTGTGTCCAACTTCCAGTGTCCAGTGTGAAATTCCAAAGTCCAGTGTGGAATACGCACCACTATACAATCTAGTATACGTGCCGGTTCATGTGAACATTATACCCATTCTTCACTCAGTCCACCAAAAGAACCACGTAACCTATAATGTAGACTCCAGGCCTCAGGTATATCCACTAAGCTTTTTTCCGACTATTGGCCTCTCAGTGAGAGGTGTCTTGCGTATAGCGAATTTTTCGTTGCCATGGCTACATGACTGAAATTGAATCGCACGAGCTTCATTGGCTCTTGTGTTGAGTCAAATAGGGTCACGCATTCGGCATTGAGATCATCCCTTCCCCGAGAGGAATTTCTGTTTACGGCCCTTAGTCGACACGCAGATCGATCTCACTGTATACGTCAGCGGGTTCATTATTGCGCAGGATGCACTGAAGCGGTTTCTACAAGCATTCTGCTGATTGGGCGAGCTTGTGCGTCATATTCTTTTATTGCTTTAGCGACACTCAGTGTGATCATGAAGAAAATGAACATAAGCAAGGAACGAAAGAAAAAATCAGCCAACAAGATTAGCGCTAATCTTCCTTGTGTCTCTTGTCTTCATGCACATATATACTTATCAACGCTCAAGGAATAGAGGAATACGAAATAGGAGAATTGGGGGAGAAGAGAGTCCTTCCTGTCAAAAGCTATTTTACACTCGCGGTGATCCCCGTTTTTCGCTGTTGTTAAGTACCAATTTGTCAAGTGTGCCAGACGTCAAAACAACCCAGTCTCAAATTTGTCGGTGAAAGTATTCGCAATCAAGCTCACGGTTTAATTACTGTAGGGTTCCAAGAGCCTATAGTCTTCAATATGCTAAAAGCACTGCATAGAGAACCTAAAGGGGGCAGCTGTGTAATATTCTTGACTGTCTGGATCATGGTGAAAAAGTAAAAGCAAGATGCCGATAAAAAAACTTTCAAAATAACACACAGACGTTTTGGCTCCCGTACGAGGGCCTTGTTCACAGAACTAGGTGAACAAGGCCCCTGTTCGGGAGCCAAAACGTCAGTGTGTTATTTTTTTTTTGTCGCTGTCTTAATTTTACCTTTTGACCATAATTATTTTCGACCAGGCGAGCTTTCGTCCAACTCTTGGTTCCCCTGTCTGAATATATTAACTTGCGTCCAGGATTGAGTTAAAGCGAGATCAAAACTCAACATGCCTTGTTCGTTGACGTACTACTTTACTGATCGCGAGTTGGTGGATGATATTTGGCTCGTGCTTTAGTCTCGTTCATGCTATACAACGTTGATTGTGTGCTATACCCGTGGTGTACGCCTTGTGCTGCAGGATGTCGCCAAAGATTCTTACGAACGAGTCACCGTTCACGTCCCATCCGAGGAACCAGAGGCCCCTGTAGAAGTCGTACAGCAAGCGGGGCCGCCGTTGCCACCGCCACCGAAGCCGCAGGAGCTGCCCGTTGGCGGTCCCGCGTCGACGGACCCAGTGCACAATTTCAAGAATCAGTTCGGCGCTGGTTACGCTGCCCTGGAGTTCGCTAACGAGCTCCAAGAGAGGCGCAACGCTGCCGGCAGTGTCCCGATCACAAGGCCGCAGCACTTCGACGCTAAGGTCGAGCCCGGGCTCCAAAACCACTACAAGGATTACGTCTCCGGTAGCGACACCGGCGCCTACGGAGATTCCGCTCAACCTTGGAGCCAGCAGGGCGCGTCACATGTCCATTTTGAACAGCCTATGAAACAGCAGCCACACCAGCCGCAGACCCACGAGTCCATGAATGAGCCATCGTCCCAGTCTTACTCCGGGGAACAGCACCAGGGTGCCATGTTCCCTTACACAGGCTGGCCGGCGGGAGGACAACCGTCCGGCAACGCCGCGTACCCGCACTCTTCGTACCACGTCTCCGACGCCACGGGTCCCGACTCTGCTCCCGAGCACGCGACAAGCGAGCACCATGCGACGCACTACGACAGACACTACGAAGAAGTCGTTCCTGGTAGCCAGGTCCCTCACCACTCCAAAGGTAAGTTGTGCGTCGTACGTTGCAAGTTGAACGGCGTTCAGTAGCCATCTGTTCGAGCTTGAAGACAATACAGTGCAACTATATATGCAAGTTTTCGTTTTCCCCTAGCGAGACATTTTTTTCGTTTTCTTTTTTCAGGGTGAGACAGACGAGTACGAAATGCCAAGAAACGATATGACAACCGTCGAGTGCCGACTACTAATGGTTTATTTTGATCGTCGTCCAAGCAATACTTATACCTTACTTTCAATTATATAGTTGTAAAAGAGTATCAGACAAGCAGTCTATGCGCATGCGCATACTGTATTGGTTAAGAATCAGAAATCTTGCCCCCTCCGAAAGTTCTAGCAACAGAGTGCTGATGCACTCTGAACTAATCCTCGCTTTTGCTTTAGCAAGGTTAGGTATAGATATGCTTGGAAGTTGATATCAACTGTTGGAATCCAGCTCTGATCTGTGTCTTATCGTTTCTCGATCTTTAGTCGCCATCTGTATGACGCTGAAAAAAATATTTGCTCATGAGCTTGAGCAAATCAACTAGCACTAGCATCCCACTGTTTAATGCTGCCTTTCGGTCCATTTCCTTAACTAAAGCATCGCATTACCGCCAAGGTACGCCCGATGCGGAGGCCGTTGCGGAAACTGCCGAGGGCGCGCCGGGATCACAAGTGACATATAGCGAAGGTCTAGAGAACCGCCAGGGACCCAGGTACCGTCGACAAGCGGACATCGACGAGGATGAGGTCTTCTACGTGAGAATACGCCACCCTGTACCCAAAGCTGACCTTGATCTTCGTGATCACGAGATGGAGACCGAACCTGTCGCGGAGTGCGTGGCCAAGATCTACTGCACGATGGCAGCGCGACCGACAGTCTTCAGTCCACAGAGCGCTAACATGACCGAATATTTGAGGTAAGCTTTCACCTGCACCATATACAACTGGGGCTACTAGTCAATCTTGCATGGTAACACAGTCAAGTGACCGTGAAGAAAGGCGGATGCAGGGAAGGGTACCATTTGTCCTTGTAACCCTCGTCGTTGTGTATTCGTATTTATTGGCGCAAATTTTAATTGGTTAAAAGAACTTTCGTCTACATTGGACAGCCTGAGAAAACTAGTTTAAAATGGACAGAAGGTAAGAGTTAATCATGGGTTGAACTTGCGAACAAGCTGAAAACCTCCGCACACACGCACATGCTCTGGAACAGCAGCGCCATCAGGTATATACTTTGATTGGCACCATGGATAAGATTGGCAACTACGCTAGCATGTTATGATTCTGCTTTAGATTGAAACAGCGCGAACAAGAGAGCTCACATTCTCAACTGATGGCGCTCACGCTTGTAGGAAAGGAAGAGTGGTGCGTCAAGTGTCATTTCAATTTTTTGATGCTTCCTCTCCTATAAATACTAGCCGAATTGGCGTGAAAATTTGTGATTTATGAGTGATTATTTGAAAAGTGCTTTCATTAACGTTGCGATTGTATCGGTTCTTCGTGCACTTTCTCGAACCATGTTAGCTTATACCAAAAGGTCTAGAAATCTGCCACGTAAAGTCTCAACGTGACCAATTTAATGAAACTGAAATATTGAACTCGATTTCCGTCTCAATTAATAAACAATTGATGGTGCAATCTACGACATCGGAGTTCTCAGAGCACAATTTGTCGATCTAAGCAAATTCGTTGCTTTCCTTTTGTGTCCCTTTAAAGGCGTACCTATACTGACTCCATTTTCCGAAGGTGAGTTTACTGTGCACGCCTAATACAAATCTCCTTTGGGATGATGTAGCGAGTGATAGAAAGAAAACTGATATGTGTAACCTTTACGAGACAAGAAGAAAGCATAGTGGGTCAGGAAAAAAAAACGAGGTTAGATATATCATAATTGAAATCGAGCAGAAGAAAAACACAACAAAGGTTGATTGGCGGATAATGGGACAGGCCATCGCCCTGCAGACGGCGTAGTCAGGCTCATGATCATGGTGATCATGATGATGATGGTAATACAAATATTCCGTCTACAGAGACGCTTTTGAACGAACGCGAACCTCAGCAGCTGCTGATAAGATATTTTATTTTGACATTAAAGCCCATTTTTCCGTGGCGCACCAATACCGACATTGACCCTTTATAGCTTGGCGTCAGGCTGCAGTACTGATTATGGTGAATTCACGCAGCAGCCTGGCTAGTTGCGATGACATTAAGTACGAAAATATTCAAAATGGCCGCTGTCACCAACGGAGCCACGGTGCGGAGTGGCCGTGAGAACGTAACGACACCTAGCGCGTACACGTGACGAAAAGCTGAAGCCGCGTTGTGACGTCCGGGTGGAGTATTAACCACAACCAGAAATAATAACATAAGGTAACTACTTTCCTAGCACGCGCTCACGGTTAGAGGTAAATTTTCTAGGCTCTTGCGGGCGTCGCCTATCATTTTACTCATAAAAAAAGTACGAGTGAAAATTTTGGTGTAATTTTCAAGGTCTGACCACGCATGTGCGTTTCAGCGTGTCCCGCGCGGCTTTCTGACGTGGCGCCGCCCCTCCCTCTTTAGAGGGAGAGAGTGTGGGGCCTGCTCTCCCCTTCTATCTCCATAAGGAGAGGACGCAGCACGTGCCCTCTCCCTACGCTGAGAGAGGGCGCGTGGCGACGCGAAGGTGAACGTTCTCTCTTTCCATATGGGAGAGGGCTCAGCGCCGCGTCGAAAAGACACGCGCTGTAACGGATGCATGTGGTCAGGCCTTTAGGCTGAGTTCACACTTCGGAAGTGAAGAGAAAAAGAAAACGCCAGAGCAGCCTGAAAAACACGACCGCGCGCGTCGATGTTGTTCACATTCGCTCTGGCTCATCCCGCCGCCGCTGCCGTCGCTAGTGTCGCCTCCTTATCCGCTTAGCTTTCAGTTATTCGGGATGCGTTCTTCGCGCTTTTCCCCTTGATTTTTTTTCCTTTTGTTGTTATGACATAAATATGTACAGGTGGGAGTTACCCGTCAATCTGATTCTTCTCACCCCAAAATTCCCATCTTCGTGATTTGTAATCACCGTTTTCTTTTTCTTCTGTTGCACGCAGGAATCCCGAGGGGGTGAACGGCAACCCGAACATGATCATCTTCAAGCAGGCGTCAGCTGCTGGTAGCGCGAATGAAGGCTGCGAAGCCCTGTTCGAAAAGTGCACCTACACCACCGAAAATTTGAAGGAAATTATACACGGCAACTATCCTAATTAAACGACACCTTTTAAACAGTCATAGTCATTTGTATACCAAGTATAAATTGTAATTGTAAAGCAAGTGTAGTAGTGTTTTTGTTGTACTTCTGATTGTTAAAGTTTTGACTCTCTTAAGTCTGTATTACATTTATTTCTTTAACTTATTCCACGTTGTTGCATTTTACTTGTACATATTTAACACATTTTCTGACAGGAGGTCCCCCTTCAGCCAAGTGATCTGGGACCTTCTGCTGTATGTATTTGTAAGCATGTATGTTTTGTATGAAAGTAAATAAACTGAATTAAGTGTCCTCGTACCGAAATGGACGTCACTCATTTTTAATTGTCAATAAAACTCTCACAGTCAATTCACTTAAGACGACACGAAGGCACAAGCCACCGAGTCTTTTTTTTTCTTTCTTCTCAGTCGATATATTGAATCTACCCCATCTCCCGTCGAAAGCTTCGTGCAACTAACGTGGCTTTGCACGGCCCCCTAGATCGGAGGCACTTCACCTGCTTTTGCGTTGCCTCAGTGATCGGACCACCTTTGAACAAGCTAGGAAGTCATGTGACGGTACGTCACGTGGCTGGTGTGACAAATTTCGGCATTTTGTGAGTACATCGTGACGTCACCACGTCACTAAAACACATCGAGATGGCTGTTTGGTAATATAGATTTGGCGATGGATAGCTTTCCAGTGCGCAGGAAATGTGATCAAAATCGAAATAATATTAAAGAGACGAAGCGCAGATACAATTACAGGTGTGAGTTTATTTATACACTATCGAATGGGGGAGGCGTGTGATGAGGAAAAGAACTTGGCTAATAGCCCTTTCTAGGAATCGATGATTGATGCATGGGGTTTAACGTCCCAAAACCACCATATGATTATGAGAGCTAGACACCGTAGTGGAGGGCTCCGGAAATTTCGACCACCTGGGGTTCTTCAACGTGCACCCAAATCTGAGCACACGGGCCGACAGCATTTCCGCCTCCATCGAAAATGCACTCACAGCAGCCAGGATTCGATCCCGGGACCTGATGGTCAGCAACCGAGTACCTTAACCACTAAAGACCACCACGACGGGGCACCTTGCCTATCGTATCTCCTCTCATTGATAGAAGACAAGTCTCGCAGCGATGTGGTGCTGTCTGGGAAAACTTGGTTATTAGCGCCGTAACAAGATTGACAGCACGCTACACTCTCTGTAATACTTGAAAGGAATCCACCTACAGACTTGGTAATGCGTATAAATTAAACTTCATTGAAACGATGTCCACCACATAGATGAGGTGTTGGCAAGAGACGCGAGCATGCGCAACGAGGGTGTGGACGGCGCCGCCGACGCCGGGTCCACGACACGGTGCTACTATGAAATACTCCGCATATAAAACACCAGATGGTGAAATTTCCTTAGTACTCCCTTACGGCGTATCTCCATCATGTTGTGGCTTTGGAACCTAGGATCATAGATATTATTGACTTTGCTGCTACCATGTGCCGTGAGAGCTATCAGAGCTGATGTAGGATCCTTAGCGCTTGGTATGGTCACTGGAACGGGTGAACTTTAGCGTTCGAGTGACATTATCTCAATGAACGGGAGGCTCTCCTCGAGTCGCCTTACCCCTGAAAATCCAGTCCTATCTGGCGTATTGGCTCGATGGGCCTCCCTAACGCATTACACCCGTTTACACGGGTGTAATGCGTTACCGTATCGATGCGATCCGCCAGCTCCCACATTCACGTAAACGCCGTCTATGAAAAAAAATTGACGTTGGCTGTGTGCACAAGTAGTCTCTCACGAAAACTGGGTCACGCTAAAGGTTAGTGAACAACTCCTCGACGTACACCAGATGTGTGTCGACGATGAATCACCAACTCAACTTTCCACATTGTTTCCCACGAAAGCAGTTATACGAAAGCAGTTATACAGTACACAGAATGTGAAACATTAGTTACATTGCCACCACCACCAGGGGCTGTTGTCAGATCATTGTTCAAATTTACAGCCCTCAAGCGGAGGAGACGTGGCAGGATGAACACAGCACAGTGTTCCATCACTTCCCGTCCGTTCGAGCCATATAAATTCAAACAATGATGCATTGGCGGCCAACTAGCACAAGTAATAGTAGCAGAGAGCAGTACGACAAGCCCCAAGCATTGATACGCTAAAGCAAGACGGAAAGGTGAACTTGTTGGTACTGGATTGATTGATTGATATGTGAAATTTAACGTCTCAAGACCACCATATGATTATGAGAGACGCCGTAGTGGAAGGTTCCAAAAACTTTGACCACCTGGGGTTCTTTAACTTGCACCCAAATCTGAGCACACGGGCCTACAACATTTCCGCCTCCATCAGAAATGCAGCCGCCGCTTGTTGGTACTGGTTCGTGCTTACATTCTTACATATTAGATGCACAAAAAGGACAAAGACAAAGTGTACCACATGAGCTCTTTGCTCAGAAAGAATGCTTCATTACAGCAACAGAAAGTAGGTACATAAACCCTACGCTTGTCTAATGCCCACACATGCGCACAGTTCGGACAAGGCAAATATGCTGATGATGAACAAGGAGTCAACCCTTTTCCCTTTCCGCCCACCAGCTACCTGCTTTCCTCGAATAGCTTCACTTCACACAGGCACTGCGCCGTGCTCCCGACCGGGTTGCAGAAATTAGGTGCCTTTTCTCATCTTCTAACCACTACCGCCACCACCACTTCACGGGCCAACATGACCAAAAATGGATGGCTGATGTATGTGGACGCCCTCGTGTTGTGTACTTTGATCTTGTCTTTTTTGCGCTTCTATATTATAAGCTTGATACGTTAACGTTCCGCGAAGTCACTCCTTCAATCTTTCCCACGCGTTGTATCGGCCCCACCAGGAACCACCGATAGACAGCTTATTGATCAAGAATGTTTGAGTGACTTCGCTGACGTCGTGGTCACGTGTTGAGACTGATAATGGTCCCCCCCCCCTTTTTTTTTTTTGGCAACAATGTTTTTCAGATGTGCTCCCGTCGGGCCCTCACAGTGTGACCTCCCGCCTTGGGAACGTATCGCGATGCGAGGCGATTGGCCGCGGCGTCATAATCACGGAGAGAAAAAAAGCATGATTTGGCCGCAAAAGAGACACACACAAGAAAAGGAACACTCAAACGACAAGCACAGGCGGCACTTCAACTTTGTGTGTTTTTGCGCTGAAGAATACGTTTAATGCCGTAGCTTTCAAATGAAAGCTACGGCATTAAACGTATTCTTCAGCGCAAAAACACACAAAGTTGAAGTGCCGCCTGTGCTTGTCGTTTGAGTGTTCCTTTTCTTGTGTGTGTCTCTTTTGCGGCCAAATCATGCCATTAAGTAAATACCAACTAGGCCAACAATCAGTATTATTACAATATATTTCTAGTGCAACTGGCCTCTCTTCGTGTGTGTCTTCTCCGGACTTCCTATCAAGCGTCGACATCATTGTCAGTTCCATTGTTGCAACTACCTGCCGTGCGAGATACATCGGTTTCTGCATACGCAAAGGACTTACGCCACCTGAAGTAAGTTCCCTCTTTGGCCATGTTGCTTCTTCTAAGGGCCATAATGCCCGGCTGTGCAAAATTCTGCGTTCAGAATTGTGGAGACAAGTACGCTTACTTCACGACTGGCTACGCATTGTGCACCTGAAGAATGATGTTTCATGGGTAGCGGAAGAGAAGTTAAGAACCTCCAGACGCATCATCCATCATATGACGGAATACTGGTGGAAACAAATCATTGGACAATGTTGTAAAATTAACAAGGACAGTAAATCAACGACGAAGTCATCAAATGTGGTAATGTTAGGAAACGTGAGCCTACCGGAGGACTCGGCAACGCTTCTTTCCAAGGGACCCAAGTATTGCATCGATGCCAGTGTTCCTGTGCATGAACTAGCGGCACTTAACAGATATGTGGCTAGTAAAGCCTCAGAAGAGGATAAGGAGAGGTGTCTGTTAGATGGTGTAGATAGCCTGAAAAAATGTGTTTCTGGTACCAGGCAGAGTCATAAAACTGAGGTTATGCGAAAGACAGTAGCGTTGTGTAGGGAAAAGAATATTGTCATATTGGAAGCTGACAAAGAAGGGTGTTTTGTAGTGCTTCCACGAGAAATGTTTAATTTGAAGGCAGCAGAGGCTATAAGAAAGAATTTTGTTCAGATTAAGAAGTCTGAATCAAAGGTTAAGAGTAAGGTTTCCAAGCTATGTAAAGACCTCAAGTTGCAAAAGTTAGCAACAGATATTAGAAAAATGAAAGCTACGGCATTAAACGTATTCTTCAGCGCAAAAACACACAAAGTTGAAGTGCCGCCTGTGCTTGTCGTTTGAGTGTTCCTTTTCTTGTGTGTGTCTCTTTTGCGGCCAAATCATGCCATTAAGTAAATACCAACTAGGCCAACAATCAGTATTATTAGAAAAAAAGCCTCGGCACTCACAACCCGCCTAGCCGCGCACCCGTAAGGCTCGCTCGAAAGGGGCAGCCATGAACGCGAAAATGTGCCTCGTCATGCTTCTGGTCCACTGCTGCGGCGCCCACGAGCCGTTCCCGGGCAACTCGCCGCTCTCGTGGATCAGGAGGCGCATCTTCGGCACGGCCAACAACGAGGAGCGCTTCGTCAACCGCTTGGCCACCGCTACTCAGAGCCTGGTGACCCTCATGAACGACCCAGTCGTACTCGCGGAGCTCAACAGGTTTTTCAACTTGCTTCGTACCGTGCTTCCGCCAGAGTTGCGAATGCTTTTCGTCTAGTCTACTTCTGAGAAGAATGAGAGATGCCGTTATGCTGAACAGCATATTGATGAACATACGTTAAACTGGAAACGTCGTCGGAGCCAGTTCAGTCGACCTGTCCCGGTGAAGGCAGAAACCTCAAGGCAGTTTTTTTTTCCCGTTCGAGGGTTGTTGTTTGTCCACAAGCTTTGAGTTAGCGTGATGCCACATACCGCATTTATAAATCATGAAAGGCCAGATAAGTGTATCCTCCTTTTCTGCCGGTGCAAGATCTCGGCCAAATAGGGAATGAGTAGCCTTTTTAAACTTGTGTTCTCCTCAAGGGTACTAAGTGAAAACAAACAAGCGTCACGATATGTCGGTGCCGTCGTCCAGTAGCCCGGTATTCCGTAAACAACTTGTCTAAACGGTGGCTACATTTCCTGATAATCTGAGCTAAATAACTACTGCTGATTAACCTTAAACTAGTCTTGTATTGGTTTCTACAGCATATTGCACTACTACCGTGTTGATCTCTGCTCAATACTGGAACTTAATCTGGCGGTGCGTCAGACGCGATGAAGTGACTATAGCATTGCGTGCCTGCCGTTCTTAATTCGTCTTGCCTCAAAGTCGCTCTTTTTTTTTTTTTTTCTAAAGCAGTTGCTTTGATATCCGCACAATTCTTTCTCAGGGCGAAGAGCATATAACGAAACAGAGCTAGGATCGTGTTATGTCGCCTTTTTCTGACAACAGCGTTGTAGCATTTTCATAAAGCTGTACCGAAAGTTAGCACCTCAGTTTTGACGAACTAACGTCTTTTTTTTTTTCAGATACTACACAATGCTGATTCGCAATCCCGACGTCTCCCAAATCGTGGATTCGGTAAAGCCTTCGAGCAAGCGGCCATCGTCAACACGACTCACCTCTGTCGCATCCACGGCGAAGCCACCAACGACGACCACAATGTCGACTCCGTCGGCAACGGACGAGCCGAAATTGTCGATAAATGCTACAACGACGCCCGCGGGCAACTCGTCAACAACGAGCACGAGGACACTTCGTCCCGTCGCTAATAACACCGCCTCGGGAAGTAAGGCCACGTCACCGTGGAAACACGACGGCACAAGTTTCGTGAACACCGTGAACGGTGTGAAGTACCGCTTCTACTTCGACCCCAGTCAGGTGTCTCGACCGATCGACGACGAAGCGCGGGCCCGAGTCCGCCGCCACTTGAACCTGGTGCGGTTGAACGACGTCGACAACTGCGTTTCGTACCTCATCTGCGAGATGTCCCGTTACCCGCTTCGCTACGGCACCCTAGGCGTCAAAGTGGATCGCTTCTTCAGGTACGTTCCATTTCTGTCTTGGCACTAGGCGGCCACCTTGTTACGCTGTCAAAGCAGTAACATTCATGTGGACTTGACTTCGGTTCGTCCGTCTTCGGAATCATCCGGCGAAGCTGTACATAGCGCGACAAAACGGCTTGTACGCTGGCGTCACATGAATAGTCCAGGTGGGCTGGTGCGAAACGTATTGGTTTGAGGTTAACAGCACCGCGCCGAACAAAGAGTGACGTAATAACACACACAATAAAATGGACGTTCGTCGCCGAAAAAAAAAGTTCATTGAATAAACTTCCCGTTTCGAATGGGCCTTGAGGGTCTCAGGAATTTTTTTGGAAAAAGGCATCCTATAGGGCTTCTTACCGGACCACAACGATAGTCGTCCATATATCGCGACTTGCGTTATCGCCGAGCGTCCGGTGTTCCCACGGACGGCGCTATCAGCGTGACGAATCATTCTTGATAGGATAGCATCGAGTGTCTTTTCTTCTAATTCAAGTCGGCGTCTCAATAATGCCATGTTGGACAACGAGATATTTTCAATCACGCATGTACTGTTGCTTTTTCAAAATTGTAACGCAGGTGCGTCTCAAGTACACTGGAAACAACACATGGACGAAGGCACGAAGACATAGTGAGCGAGCTCTGCTTCGATTCTTCTTTCGTCCTTGTGCCGTTAGGGTCGGCCACGACGGTATACAACGTGATTACGGTGCCGGGTGCGGGTTCCATAACGGCCGCAGTGATCGCATTTTCGGTGGAGGTGAAAGGCTATAGTGGATAGTGTGCTGTCCGATATCGGTGCACGTTAAGCAACGCGAAATGGTCGAAAGTACCCGGAGGTCTACACTGCGGCGTGCCGAATAATGATATTGTAGGTCATTCCCGCAAAGGAATGTTATTATTGTTGTGTTGTTTACGCTGTTTTAAAGATGAAGCTTAAGCGACTTGTAGAATCGTCTGTTCCACTTCGAGCAGACGATTCTGCCTCGGCTCTTCAGATATCTGGCCGCGCACTGCTTTCGCTCGTGGTATAACGTCATCGGTTCAGAATTTTTCGACCCTTTATGGCATTTATTGACCAAGCAATTCGATCGCGATTCGATTTAACAGATCGTGCCCTTTGCCACTCTAACTGAACTTATGACGATTATCTAAGATAAAGGGATGTCGTATAGTCACTGGGGAAGGCGAAAAAAATGTATGCACTCAAATCGGAGACGCGTGCGGTGCTGCATCTAATCAGTCTCGGGGGAAGTTAGAAACATGCCGTTGTAAAACGTGTCTGTGAATCTAGTTTTCTTCGCCCGATAGTAAGCAGCACGAGATTTTACGCGCAATAAAAGGAGATAAATATAAATGATAATTGCTTGTGTTGTACAAGTTTTGGAGAATTTCGACTCGAGTACAGAAAGAGTGAATAGCTAAAGAAGGCAACGTGCTGATGAAGAAATAAACATTAAAAGAAAAAGAAAGAAAAGAAAAACACGAAAGTTCACTCTTGTGATAAGATGGCTGAAATATAGCTGTAGCAAAGAACAAACATGACCCTGAAAAGACATATTGGTACAGCCCTTGTTCTGAAAAGATAACCATTTTGTCGATATACTTGTCAATATAGTTTTCGCATGATAAAGGCCACGTCACTTCGTGGGAACACTTTCGAGTGAATAAAAAAGAAATGTTCACAAAACTGAAAAGATTGCTTATAATAATTACTTCGTTTCACGGGCTGAGCGAGGAAAAGAACTTTATTGTTGATCCGGCATAAAGGGGGGAAGAGGTAGGGGAATTAAAGGAAGACACTATAACGTGCTCGGACGTCCCGGAGCTGCAACCTACTCGCGTCAATCTCGTGGGGGTCGCCGCTTTCGGCCGCTGGCGTTCCAGGATGCAAAACACGTGTTCGACCACGTGCTTGGATGCCGGCCCGAACTGCAACGAGGAGGTAGACACGCTGGTTTCACGGGCTAAAAGAACCATGTGATTGTGAGGCACGCCGAAGTAGAAGAGGGGCGGGGGTGCTGCGGATAAGTTTCGACCAAGTGGTCTTCTTGAACGCGCATACGACTCTAAGCGCACGGGTGAACTAGCATACCACCCCCGTTAAAGAGCAGCCGACGAGACCGGTAATCAAATCCTAGTTTGATTACAGTTACAGTTAACTACAGTTAATCAAACCCCCTGGAACGTTCTATGCCTGAGAGCGCGACTCCTGTACTTATCAGGGGCCTTAACTATTGGGTTATTAATATCATGCGTGGCACATTGAAAATGGCAGCACTGGTAATTCACTCGCTTCCCATCAGTCGTGTTTTTTCACATTAAAAAATCCGACTGTGATAGGTGATCGAGCTTTATTATTAGCACGACGCTTTACCTGCTAAAATACCACGGTGGGTCGAAATGTTTGTCGAATATATTCTTTCTCGCAGGTACCCAATGTGGGACACCAACTCTGCAGCTGCGCACTACGCCGCTGTGGCTCGACACGGCCGCCGCTACGGAGGCTGCCGAGGTCGCATCTCGTCGTGTCGTCATCCGATCGGGCCGCTCTTCCAGCGACACTACAGCTTCCGCTACGGACAGTAGCGAGCTTTCAAGCCCGAACGCTAAAAAAAAAAAGAGTTCTTCATTGGCTTCGAATGAAATGTCTCATCGATTCATCTGCGCAACCGACTAAGCAAGACGGAAAGACCACGTGTCATTTTTGAAAGAAACGCAGGGTGGTGTCGTTTCGTTGCTTGTTTTTCAATAAACGCCAAGGGCCACTCTTGTCCCCTGTGTTGCTTTCCGCTTTGAGTGTATATCGTTATAGCAATAGCAATGATTACATAGCGTATACGTCTGCTTTGCTATTTCCCTTATCTTTTTATCCATCCTTCCCCTTGCCCCCGCATAGGATAGCGAACCGGGCACGCGTCTGGTTTATTTTCCTGCCTTTCCTTCCCTCTCTGGGACTGACACATTACTGGTAACTCCAGTTACAAGTAAACCATCAGTCCTGTTGTGAGCGTTTTGTCTCCGTCGTTTTTCACTGTTCAAGTTCGCCTCAGTCAGGTGGGGCGCTTTCCCGCCATGCCACAGCCCATGAAAAGCGGGCATGAACCTACAGGAGATTCACACTTTGTATCAACCGAGGAAAGGCGATAGCCGAGTTTGGAAATGTTAACGCGATCGCGTGTAGGAGTTTCACCCCCGTATTCTCGAACCTGCCTTCACTCAACGCTTCGCATTCACTTGAGAAAGCCGATGGGAGCGTCATCTCTAGGTACAGCAAGTCACGGCATGTCAGCGATAGTCTGCTGCAACTCTTGAGCAGCGCAGCGTCATTTTCAGCCAAGTGGTGGCGCAGTGCTCAACTCTGTCAAGCGAAGGGGGAAAGTCGAGTCGAGGGGCATGTGTGAATACGGGAGTTAGTCGTAGAAAATGGAGTCCCGGCGTCGGCAGCGTTCCCACGGTGAAGGAAAAATCAGAGGGACGAAATAATCGTAAGTCGCGATTAGAGCCGCAATGGATCCCAGCTCCTGTGCGTATTGACTAACCGAATTTACGCAAATGCTTAGAGCTGCCTTCGAAAAGCACCCTATATTGGAATGACATCACGGTTAAGTCGGCTGTGGTCTGCAGTGTTCGTTGTCAGCGTAAGGAATATTACATATCACATGACTTTCTGAGCAATGGGCAACCAGTGCGCAATCGCAAAGATCCCGACAAGGACCACCTCTTGCGAAAAGCACATCGTCACACCTTAGCGTGCAGTTCATTTTGATAAAACTGACATCTGTGTTCGGCGGTGATTACCGAGATTGCGTCGGACCTTGGGATACCCTTTGGGCACCAGTGTAGTCTACGAACTTGGTGACGTCATGATCGATCCAGAACCAAAGTGGGGTGTGAACTTTCGACATTGCTTAGCGCAAAAAAAAAAAAAAAACAGACAAGGTAGACTACCAACAGGACGGGGCGCATAACTTCGATTGATTGATTTGTGGGGTTTAACATCCTGAAACCACTATAAGATTATGACAGACGCTGTAGTGGAGGGCTCCGGAAATTTTGACCACCTTGGGTTCTTTAACGTGTACCCAAATCTGAGCACACGGACCTATACAACATTCCCGCCTCCATCGGAAATGAAGCCGGGCTTCGATCCCGCCACCTGCGGGTCAGCAGCCGAGTACCTTAGCCAGCATATAGACCACCGTGGCGGGGCGCGCATAACTTCGACTCGGCATTTATTCGCAGGAGAAACGCGATTTCACAAGCTGCACAAGAGGTTGTGTAACACTAAGGATATCACTCAAACACCACCCCAAACGTCACTAATTGTAACCTTTTACGTGCTTACGCCGCCCACACAGCCACACCTATAGCCAAACGGTTCCCCCGCACATTTCTTTTGGGAATGTATGTACATTCTTTATTACTGAATGCGTAGAAGCCCCTTCACCCTAGATTGTTGCTTCCTTAAACAGCAAATGACTTCAGCAAGTGCTCCTCCCCCCCTCCATAAAAAAAAGCTATATTGCCCCGCGTGCTTTCTTTTTTTTTCGGTATTCTTACGTAAACGGTTCCTTACGTAAACGTAAGCACTGTCTACTCTTACGTAAACGTACTGTGGTACTCTTACGTAAACGTACTCTTACGTAAGCATTGTATTCCACAAACCACGCCCGAATGTCTGCGAAGCTTCCATATGTGTCTAGAATCTTCCGACCGGCTTGAGCGTCCAAACACGAACAGTGAAGTTTATTCAAAAACACACGCAGCCACCAGCGACGAGGCTCGAATGTTTGAGGCCGCATTTGTAAATGCCTATGCTCCTTACTGCCGATCAGATTACCGACGGCTGATGCCCTGTTCCCCGCCATCAGTGTATAGTGTGTGTATTGCTGCTTTTTACATTCGGTTTATCAGGCACAAACTCACCCCGTCCCCGCCCCCCTTAAAAAAAAAACCTTCGACCGAAGGCTGTTGCCCTTCTTGAACGTCACGACTATGTGACAGCCACTAAAAACGTACACAAAGTCGGTCCAGCTCTCGACGTTTGACTCGATGCAATAAAATAAGATTTTGTACAAACTACTTCGCATGAAATCGGAATCCAAAATATATGACCGTATTCGATCGCGAGGCTCAATTGAAATTCGGCAGTGTCCCGGGTATATCCGAAGGAGCCAGTAATGGCACTGACATACTGGCAGTAATGGCATACTGGTGTGGTTTCATTCGTGTAATACAATTTCAATCGTAGGCGTATACGCATGGTGGTTTCGCCATTAGGGGGGGGGGGGGGGGTCGAATCTTTGTCGCAGCGCTTTCCTCCCAATTAAGTCAACGGCTGACCTTGCACACAACTCGTCCCGACTCGTAGCACATCCCCCTCCCTATTATGTCATTCCGTGAAGCTGGCTGCGTCAGCCCTCTTGGATGATTATGAAAAAGAAGCCCCCCCCCCCTTCGAGGGTGCACGCCCATGATTTTAACCACTTTCGCTACAACGAGCAGATATAAGGGCTAGTTAGACTTCGTTCATCCTAGAGGGCGCGCTAAGCGAACACAGACACAACACAGGACGATTTTCCTTGTGTACTGCGTCTGTCTTAGAGTACCTGGAGACACCGGTGTATTGCGTCATGAAGAAGTTCTGTGTTCGGAACGTTGAGTACCAAGCCGTGAAGTGTACACTGCAGGCTGCTTACACAAGATTCATGGTCGATACGTATGAGTTGAAATATACTTTATTTGCCCTATGTACATACACACGAGGAGTGGAAGCATTGGCGTGTGTAACTTAACACAGTGAGGCAACCTTGATGAGCGAATAAATTCGATGTGATGCATGGGGCATTTACAAATACAAATTAGCATGTGCCACACAAAAGAGCAAGCGTACTATATAAAAAACTGAACACCCTACAATAATCCATTCCTATCATTTTTTTAACAGACGACAGGAGCAGTTCCTGCTGAGAACCAGGGATTTCGATCGCATGCGTTTTTTTTATCGTTCTTGTTTTTTGTTATAGTGGAGAAGAGGGCGAAAGAGGGAAGAGGATAGCAACATTTGCCGCAAACACAGCCTGAAAACCGCTAGTGTCTGAAGTTAGGCGTCTTGGTAATACATTACCAATAGCGTAGCGCGTAAAGAATGTGAAACACAGGACAGCACTTGTCATTGTCCCTGCCCTTGTCCCGCGTCTCACATACTTTACGCGCTGCATTATTGGTTACACAGCAGTTACACCGCAGTTACGTTTTGCTATATTCCAAACGATCTACTGCAAAAAAAAAGCTTCCGTGGTTATGTACGATTTTTTTAATTTTTTTTTCGTTGTTATGATGAGGAGACGGGGGGGGGGGGGGGGAGAGGATAGCAACACTGCAGGCAAAAACAGCGTGGAAATTAATATACACTAGAGCGTGTTTAACAACTTCTTCCTTAGGAAAAAAAAAAGCAAACCCGGAGAATGCCCAGCTTCTACGAAAAAAAAAAACAGTTTTACATCTTGCTGTTACTTTTTGTTATATTCCACACAACCTCCTTCAAGAAAAGGTTCCGTGGTTATCTACGATTTTTTTCGGTTTTTTTTTTCTTTGTTATGGTGGGGAGAGAGAGAGGAGAGGATAGCAAAATTTGACGCAAACACAGCCTGGAAATTAGTACGACACTAGAACAAGTTTAACAGCTTTATTTTAAAAAAAAACAGGCATGGATAATGATATCGCAGCTTCTACGAAGGAAAAAAATTCTTTTACATGCCGCAGTTACTTTTTGTTACGTTTCACACAACCTCCTACAAGAAAAGGTTCCGTTGTTATCTACAATGTTTTCGGATATTTTTTCTCCGTTATGGTGGGCAGAGGGAGGGAAAAGAATAGGAAAATTTGACGCAAAGACAGCCTGGAAATAAGTACAACACTAGAACGTGTTCAACAGCTTCTTACTTTAAAAAACAAGCATGGAAAATGGCATCCTAGCGCTTACGAAAAAAAAAAAAAACACGGAAAGTCTTTTACACCCGGCAGTTACTTTTTGTTATATTTCACACAACCTCCTACAAGAAAAGGTTCCGTTGTTATCTACGATTTTTTTTTGTTAT
Organism: Rhipicephalus microplus; assembly: GCF_043290135.1. Classification (NCBI taxonomy): domain Eukaryota; kingdom Metazoa; phylum Arthropoda; class Arachnida; order Ixodida; family Ixodidae; genus Rhipicephalus; species Rhipicephalus microplus. Next base: position 179,114,057 of record NC_134705.1, read on the forward strand.
GGTGGAGAAAGGGAGAGGTGAGGATAGCGAAATTTGACGCAAACACAGCCTGGAAATTAGTAAAACACTAGAACGTGTTTAACAGCTTTTTGATTAAAAAAGCAGCCATGGATAAATATATCGCAGCTTCTACGTTCTTTTGCATGCCGCAGTTACTTTTTGTTACGTTTCACATAACCTTCTACAAGTAAAGGTTCAATTGTTATCTACGATTTTTTTCGGTGTTTTTCTTTGTTATGGTGGGGAGACGGAGAGAAGAGGATAGCGAAATTTGACGCAAACACAGCCTGGAAATTTGTAAAACGCTAGAACGTGTTTAACAGCAATTTCATTAAAAAGCAGGCATGGATATGATATCCTAGCTTCTACGAAGGAAAAAAAAAAAACAATCTTTCACATGCCGCAGTTACCTTTTGTTACGTTTCACACAACCTCCTACAAGATAAGGTTCCGTTGTTATCTACGTATTTTTTTCGTTTTTTTTCTTTGTTATGGTGGGGAGAGGGAGGGAAGAGGATAGGAAAATTTGACGCAAAGACAGCCTGGAAATTAGTACAACACTAGAACGTGTTTAACAGCTTCTTCCTTTAAAAACGAGCATAGAAAATTACATCCTAGCGCTTACGAAAAAAAAAACACGGAAAGTCTTTTACACCCGGCAGTTACTTTTTGTTATATTTCACACAACCTCCTACAAGAAAAGGTTCCGTTGTTATCTACGATTTTTTTTCAATTTTTTATCTTTTTTATGGTGCGGAGAGGGAGAGGAGAGGATAGCGAAATTTGACGCAAACACAGCCTGGAAATTAGTAAAGCACTAGAACGTGTTTTAACAGCTTTTTCATTAAAAAAAGCAGGCATGGATAATGATATTCCAGATCCTACGAAGGAAAATAAACAATCTTTTGAATGCCGCAGTTATTTTTTGTTACGTTTCACACAAGCTCCTACAAGTAAAGGTTCCGTTGTTATCTACGATTTTTTTTGTTTTTTTTCTTTGTTATGGTTGGGAGAGGGAGGGGAGAGGATAGCGAAATTCGACGCAAACACAGCCTGGAAATTATTATAACACTAGAACGTCTTTAATAGCTTTTCACTTTAAAAGAAAAGCAAACATGAAAATGACATCCAAGCGTCTACAAAAAAAAAAGTCTTTTACACCCGACAGTTGATTTTGTTATATGCCACACAACCTCCTACAAAAAAAGCTTCCGTGGTTATCTACGATTTTTTTCGTTTTTTTTTGTTTGTTATAGTGGGGAGAGGATAGCAACATTGCACGCAAACACAGCCTGGAAATAAATATAACACTAGAACGTGTTTAACAGTATTTTCATTTAAAGAAAGCAAGCATGGAAAATAGCATCCCAGCTTCTAAAAAAAAACATGCGTTTACATCCCGCGGTTACTTTTTTGTCATATTCCACACAAACTCCTACAAGAAAAACTTCCGTTTTTATCTAGAAATTTTTTGTTGTTATGGTGGGGAAAGGTGGGAGGGAGAGGGTAGCAACATTTGATGCAAACTCATCCTTAAAATCAATATAACACTAGAATGTGTTCAACAGAATAGCTTTTAGAATTAAAAAAAAGTTTAGATAGACACGACATAACACGCATCTTCAACAAAAAAAAAACAGTTTCGTTTTGCACAATTCCACACGAGCTCCTACAAAAAAAGCTTGCGTGGATAGCTAAGACTTTTTTTCGTTTTGTTGCTTTGTTATTTGGGGAAGAGAATGGGGAGGGGATAGCAACAGTTGACCATACACAGCCTGCAAACTAACGTAACACGAGAACATGTTCAACAAAATAGCTTTTTCAATTTAAAACGGGAAGTTTAAAAGACAAAAAAAAAAAACAAAAGAACAGATACATTTTGGTATATTCAACTCGAGCACTTACAAGACAAGCTTCCGTAGTTATGTACGATTTTTTTTCTTTTTTTTCTTTGTTATGGCGGAGAAAGAGAGAGAGGAGAAAGGATAGGGACATTTGACAAAAACACTGCCTAAAGATCAAGGTAACACAAGAACGTGTTTAACAAAACTTTTACAACTAAAAAAAATCGTGTTCTTTCTTTGGAGTGGGAGGAAAGTTGAGAGTAAAAGGAAGGGAAAGGAGAGGAGGCAAGACGCAAACACACTTTTGCAAGTTAAGGCTGACCACAAAACACACGATATGTGGAGCACATCCGCTAAACCCCATCGCATCACTGCAAATTTAGGCACTCTATCGCTTCCGACTCTTCAACGACGCGACGCAAGACACATGCATCTTCGATCTGATCCGTTGTAGTAAGACGCGCGCAGACCAGAGACTGCAGACTGCACGAAACGGGTCACCGAGGCATCCGCGCTCGCGTCGCGCCACACCGCGGAGGGCCTCTTCAGCCGAAGTTGGCGGACAGGCTCACCAGGTCCACGACGGTCATGGGACAAGAGTTGTACTTGATGCGGCAACCCTCGCCGCCATGGGTGCGACCCACTTCGTAGGCGGCGTTGTAGGCGGCGGCCAAGTCGTCCCCACCGTTGAGCACCGTGTCGTCCATGTACCTGGAAGACATAGCGTCAGCGAGGTCGCTTTCTTAACGGGACATCACCGGGATATAGTTCCTGGCGACCGCCCGTGACTAGATTCCGCAACCTGCCTGAAGAACCCCAGGAAATCGACATCGGGTCACCTAAGAAGCCACTACCTCACCCAAAAAGTCACCAAGTGATTCAAAGAAACCATAATTATCTTCCTTTTTTTTCTGAGATTTGCTTTAATTTGGTTTCGCTTTTTCTTGTTTCATTTTTATTTATGTCATCATGAAAATTAGCTTTTGGCTTCTGGTCTCTTATGGTACAGGCCTGGGTACTTTCGTGTACTTTTCTTTCTTTATTTTCCCCCCAATAAACGTATGTATGCATGTATGACGACATAAAAGATTTTCCACGGGAAGTATTCTCTCAATGCGTCCTACTAACGGACATTTCCGTTGCGGCGGAGCACGCTAAGTTGCCCTAAAAAGCGGCCAGCCATTATGTCAACAGGCTCGTGAGCCCATCGAATCGACGTACCGTAGCAGCACGGCCTCCTGGATCGGCGCGCCACGCTATCCGCGCGCGCACATCCAATCGGCCGTCGTCAGAGCATGGCTTCCGAGATGGCGGGTGCACGGCAAGTTTCTGCCGCGCACCCGCCATCTCTGAGGCCATGGTACCAGCATTCCAGTTTATTATAAACCCACTAGACGACACTGGCGCTATAGTATCTATGGCAGCTTTGAAGTCGGCTCATGAAGTTCACAGCGATTCTCCATTCGAGACAAAACTGAAACACGGCAATATATACATCCTCAAGCGCACTAGAGTCACCTGCAGTTAATTTTAGGAAACTATGACTAGCACAGCACAACTTTAGTGAAATGTAGAATCAAAGAACACAATGTCAAAAAGTCGTTCCTTGCATCCCCCATGCTTGCGAACGGAGCAGGGGTAATACGTTACCGAGCCCCAGAGCTAGCTAGACGCGTTCAACGGGATGTCACACCCTAATGAAAGGGCAAACACGATCCCTAAATCTGGCTTCATGCACGGCCACCTCGATTCTTGCTGCCCAGAGCGGATGTCTGGATGCTTGCGTTGACTGCGTTCAAGCGCTGCGGTTCTTTCATCATTTAGTGTCAACAGTTGTGAAAGCTCCGTTACGCCGCGACGACGCTGCGGAAGAAGAAGCGAACACTAGGGGGCGCGGTGCACCCACCGAGCTCTAGCCTATCAGCGGTGACCTAAGTGGACAGTCCGTTAGCTGAACTCATCGAGGACACATCGATTGTGGCTTCCCACTGGATTTCTTATCCGTACGTTAATGGAGCCGTTTAGCAAGTTACAGAAATACGGTACGCGAATACGGTAAAGCAGTACTGTAGCGCTCCACCTTTCCAGTGACAGTGCGTCCCCCCGGACATAAGGCACCTCGTTATCTATGCGTAGGCTGACAGAACACGAGGAGGCCTGACAGGAAAAAGCTTCTCTGGTGTTGGGGTACCTTCAATGGTCAAAGGAGGACCACCGGAAGAGGAGTGGTACGGTCACCGTACCATATTTGTGTACCACATTTCAGCAGCTTGATAAAGGGCCTTCATAAGTAAATAAACATCACGTGACCACTGTACGGAAGCCAAAACGTCCAACAGCAAGCACGAAGGGGAAAAAAATTCCCAAGAAATGCCGCTAAACAGATGACATGGTGGTGCGATGACCAGACTTACTGGGACATCTGTTTCCCGTGAATAAATAAATAATACTTCCGCACACTGGCGCGGAAGTGTAGAGTTTAATGCTTTCTGCTTTTGCACATTGATTGAGTGAACGAGATAAGATATCGCAATTAGTCGGTACATATTCCTGAGGCAAAAGTAACAGCACAAACGCACCAGACGAAGAGATTGTCCTGTTCATTTAATCAATCTTCACTTTGTGTTTCCATGCGTCGGCTCTCACTTTGACTTCTTGCACGTTTTGCATCGTCTTACCAAACCTATCTTTAACTTGCGAATGTCGACGAATACGCCCCGACTTATCACAGTGGATTTTCACTAGACTTACTACTATAGTAACGCCCGGCGGTTCTTTTTTTCTATAAATCAAGTGAAAACGAACAAGCGGCATTTAATTCTGTCTCTTTATGCACGAGAGGTTCTTTCCGTTAATGGCAGCTGGTTTGATTACTAGCGATTAATTGTACGCAAACGCTCTCTCATAATCGGAATCAGTATCGAAATTGCCACGTGGCACACGTCATGTCATACATTTAGCGCAAGTTCTGGGTAAGTGGGGCACTGCTATTGATAATATTGCCGTTTCCGACGTTGCCATACATTGAGCTTTCGCTCTCATAAATTGTTATTTGCCTTTCGTGTCCCTTCAACGAAGCCGCACATGGTTTGGCAAACGTGAGCGTAACTTTTGATGTAACGAATGACGTAACGTAGAGTGTAAAGGGCGATGTACCTGAGGACGCGGGCGATGCTGTCACCAAACTTGGTGCGGCCGAGCGTGTGATCGTTGGCTCCGATGAAGCAGACCATCTTGAAGACGCACTTTCGATTGTCCATGGTGCGTGGGTCGAACAGCTTCATCAGGTCTGTCATCGCCGAGGCAGAGGAAGTGTCGCGACGGGCTCTGGGCTTCGCCGAACCGCTGATATGGCTGCTGGCGGCACTGTAGTGCAAAATAAAATGACAGAAAGAGCCGGTTACAGTACAAACGAATTTGTGGGGTCGGCGCCAACGAGGCGTTTGCTTGATTCACGGAAAACGTCATCGCAGTCGGAATCACAAGAAAGCCACGCAAATTAGCTCACAGTGTTGCTTCTCTGCTTCTCACATTTTGTGCTGTCTTAGGGCAGAAACATTTTATTTTTGCCGATGGGTTTCCAAGCGTTCCCGAATTTTCCATGCGAATACATCGGTGTCGTAGTAGTGCAATTTGTTGGATGCATTCTGAATCAAAAGTTGAAGTCTATCGAGACTAAGTTCGCCACCTTTAATTAGAGGGTTATGCAGATGAATGAAGTTCCCGAACAAAAAAATCTGTATCTTTTGATAGAGATTTTTCGTTTGTGTTTGAGCTGCGAATCGCCTCGTCAAAGTCGCGGCTAGGATGCCTAGCGGACATTTTTTTCCCCTTTTGAAAAGCTTTTTCACTTGTAGGTATGTCAACAAAAAAAATCAACTGATGCAAGACTTATTCTGCTGGAATGATATGGCTACGCACTTATACCAACCCATACTAATACGTGAAATGTAGACCAACAATTCAGCCGCGAAATACTAGGTGCGCAGTATTAGCAAGGCTGCGAAGTGTTCTTTACCTGTTCTTTGTATCCTGGCCGTCCGATGAGGTCGGGTGGAACAGGGAAGCAGGGAAGCTCCCCACGTTCACCTCAGGCCTGCCCCTCTCATCTTTGCCGGGCCGGAACTTTCCGGTGGCCGGCACAAAAACAGGCCTTACGGGAGGTGGCCCTGCGGTCTTCTTCGGGGTGGGCCGATCGCTCCCAAACGGTGAGATCTGTTCGTCTTGGACGCCAGAAAAGTAGATGTCACCTTCGGTTCCCCTCGGGATTGGCAAATCCTGCTCGACCACCGGCTTCTCTGCAGTGACTACGATGCTCTTAGTCAACGTTCCGGCTTGGCCAGTGCTGCTGGGCGTGTACGAGGGCCCAGGTCTGCTAGTCCTGCTTGGTGTCTCGTAGCCTTGGGTGGCGGGAACCTTTGTCACGACTTCGCCCTGATACGAAGGCTTGGCCTTAGTTGGTCCTTGAGTCTGGACTAGGGGTTGTTCTTTTGGGCGTGATGACTCCGGCGCAGGTGTGTATGCCGGGACGGAGGGCCGCTTTGGTGGACGTGGCGTCGTGAAGGCCGTCGTGGAAGTCGTCTTGGGTTTATCTTTCTGAACGGGTCCGTAAGACTGCAGTACGACTGGCCGCTCTGGTGTCACGTTCGTCGCATAGGGTGTTTTAGGTGTAACTTTTCGGACAGACCCGTAGGCATCTAGGGTGGACTTTGCCGGCTCCTCCGTAGTAACGACCGGCACGGGCGCTGTTTGGGGCTTCTCAGCAACGGCGACGGGAACCTGACTCTTGGTAGACTGCTGCTTCTTTAGGCGGTTCGTGTTGCCGTACGTTAGCTCAGTCGCCTGGTTTATGTAATTCGTGAACTTTGGCACATTGATTCCCTGAGGTGTCGGTGGTCGCCACGGGGCACTGAATAATCCGGCGGGCCGCTGTGGTCCTCCGAACCCGGCGGGAAATCCATAGGTTTTGTAGGGGGACGGTCCGTAGTTTGCAAGAGAGTAGAAATTTGGCGGGTAGCTCTGAAAGGAGTATTGACTCTGGAAACTAGTCGGCAGCTTGGACGCGCTCTTGGGCGCAGTAAACGGCAGGGTTAGGGGCTTGTCTTGCGCTGTGTCAATGGGAACGTTGGCCGGGACGTTGTCAGGGGACTTGTCTCCTCCTTCTGTGCCGTTGCTGGACTGATTGAAGTCGAAGCCGCTGAAATTGGCCGGAGGCGCGGGTGTGGGCTGCCGACCGCCCTCTCCCGGTATGCCCAAAATGTTGTTCACGAGGCTGGGCACGAACTGTGGGTCGGCCCTGACGATGTTGCGCACGAGGTTCGGGTCCTCGCGCACGAAGTTCAGGAGGGCCTCGATGTCTCCACCACCGATTTTGCTACCAGTCAACCCCGCCGTGCTGTGCGCCGTCCCAATGGGAGTCTGCAGCGGCTTCGCACCGACGATGCCTCGCAGGAACTTCACTACGAGGTCGGGGTTGTTGCTGACGATATTCGACACGGCTGGCGATTGGGCTATGTGCAGCAATTGGTCAAAGGTGCCGCCGGTCGCCGGCTGTGCTCCTTGCAGTATCTTGTCTGGCGACAGGAATTGTGATGGCCTACGGCGGACCTCTGGTTGCGGGGGCGCAGGAGGGAACACGAACTGGAACGACGGTGGTGGTGGCGGCGAGGCAAACTTGGAAGGTTCAGGGAAGACTAATGGCGGCCGGATGGGTACCTGTGGATTATGCAAGATAGTCTCATTACTGACATGGATGGCGTGTGTACATTGCTTCCTGCCATCTGGACTTTTGTCCGCTGGCAGTTCATGTCATGGCCAACTCCGTTGTTTGCAAAGTATTCGATCACAATAAAGTATAACTAGGCGAAAGCGAAATTCACCCATCGAATGCAAGCCAAAACCCCAAGAGCAACTACGCCACAGTAATTTGGTGAGCCCTATTACACTCATCCACTGAAAATGAAGACGCCATCGGCGGGTAAGAACGTGTGTGCTACTAAAATTGGGCATATAATCGCAGGTTCACTTAATGTGAAGAAAGAAACGCACGGGCTGCACAGGTGGCGAAACACTAGTTAAGCATTTCAGGATATGCACAGAAGAATAAATGAGAGAAACTTTACCGAACTGTTAGATTAAACCCGGCAATTTAACGCCAGGGCTACACGTTCCAGCTTCTCTACTTAAACATTCGCACGTAAGGGGAAGGGGACGCAATGTTTTTTTTTTGTTTTTTTTTTCATCCTTGCCACTTGACGCACACACCGAAGTTGAAGGAAGAAGAACTTATCCAGACACGTATTCACATTATGCCCTTTAGCAGAACAGACTCTTGGGCTTCTTGGCTATCCATGAACACTGGAAGTGGTGAGATACTATACTTACATAAAAACGGTGCAACTATGATCGCACCTTTAGGTTAGAAGTTCAAGGGAAGATAGAAGCTTGAAGAAGAGACGAATTCGCGAACGCACGTGTTGCCAAAGCTGGCGTTTCGACAAGCGCATTTGTCGTCTTTCAATGCTGCAAATGATTTGCAGTCTTGAAGAAGCAGATTTGAAGAAGACCAGTTCGTTTGTGAAATCGTCAGCTCCCGCAGTACACAGTGTTCACAAATTGGTCACGTATTTGCATTTTTTACACGTTCACAAACATGTACACACGCCCGTACAGGGGCCGTCGAGAATTGTCAGGCCACGCTGCCATATAGGAATACGTGAGATGGTGGCCTGGAAACTTTTGACGGCATCCTGTACATACAGACGTGGGCGTATACATAACGATACCAGAATTGAAAAGAACGAAATCATGACCCTGCCTATATGCTAAACAATAGAAATCGAGTGCAGCCGCCTCGAGTAAGCAAGCAGTACCGGGAATAAGGAACACGCAAATGCTGGTTTTGGCCCTTCAAAAGTGTATCAATAGGTGATGCACGGTAATGTCTACTTATAGGTTACCTTTAGCTTTAATTTGGAGCAGGTGATGAGGAATTTCAAAAGGGTTATAACAGCGTTTTCCTAAAGCTTCTTGGAAACAGCAACGTTAACTTTATTTTAGCACATAATCTCTGGAACGATAATGAGTCGGTGAATCATATGCATCAACGGTACAAAACATATAGGTAAAACATAAGGTAAACATAAGCAGCAATGTTGTTTTACAGTCAGCCCGATGAACTGTGTCACCTTATCTAGCAGTGCTGTGGAACTTGTGAATAATGCAAAATACGGGTAGTTACATAACGACACCCTAATATCCACTATTAGTGTAACAGAATAGGTAATGAGGCAAGAAAATAGCTTTCATAAGATTCGAGGCTAGAACGACCCTAACAAGGCAGAGAGAGAAAAAAAGCAAAAAAGAAAGGCAGAGAGGAAAAAAGAAAGGCAGAGAGGTCGGCCAAGTTTGGCTCGGTGGGCAACTCTACACATGAGGTGGCGAAACGAATGAATAATAGATTCGATAGAGAGAAGAAAGAACAAGCGTTAAAAAATAAAGCGAAAATGTTTCACAAGCTGGGTCAGTTCATGATTCTAAGTGATTTATTTAAACTTAACGGAACTGTATTAACAAACAAAGAGACATTTCACCGCCTCTGCAGATGGCATTTTCAGAATACACTGGCCTCCAATGAGTGGAGGTCACCTAGTCCCCTGCTAGCTACATACGTCCTCTTGAACGTCCGTTAGGAGGCCCTGGTTGTCATTGCAAGCCACGGCCACCAATTTGTCAGAAGTCTCGGGAAAACGGACATGGCAACGAGAATTTTTTTTTTCCTGCGGCCTGTCTACCTGGTTTAAGTTCAAGAAAAGCAGTGACCATAATAAAGCAAAGACTGCTAATAAATTTCACGTGGTCACATGGGAATCAATGTACTACATCCCAGCAAAACCAACCTGAATGAAGTAGTTCACGACGAAACGCGATGTTTGACATTTCACGATGGCCCTGATAGGCTAGACAATCCCAGTTGGGAAGATAACTCGGACCTATTACTCTCTTTTTGCAGCATAGTGAAACACTCTGAGCTTGGGCACAGGAAACACCTGCACCAAAACCTCAGGAGAACTCCCTTCCAAACTGACAGTGCTCCAAACCGGATCTTTCCCATTGAAAGAAAAGTTTACACCCACACAATGTCGTCCTTATTCACTGCCGGGGACCCCTTTCCTCTCTTGCAAACGTTTTCTACGCAAAAAAAAAGCAAGATAGCTGTGGGGTGATTCTCTACGCGAGGGCCCTAAGAAAATCCTCGGAATCATAATACAAAAAGCTCTACACATCGTTGGAATCATTCTGGAGAACTCGGGCTAGGGGTTCCATGCTCCTCGTTCATTTGTAATATTAATGAAGATGTTTTGCTGCCTCTGTCCTCAAGTGGTCATAAATTACGCTGTACAAAACGAGACAACGCCACCTCGCTCCCGATAACTATTAGGGGTTTTTATCAGTGACGATAAGACCGTACTGTCGTGGTTGGCTAGCTATTCTTTTTTAGTCTGCGAGGCCTCTGTTAACCACTTTGGTCAGCTCACTACCATCTAAAGCAATCTATTTGCGAAGCATGATGATCTTAAAGAACCTGCGTGCCAACGACAACGGTATGGTGTTTCCGTACTTTACGGACCGTAAAAGGCAGCTCAGCAGCAACGCCATGATTTTTAAGGAGGGGGAGGGGGGGGGGCAAAGGTGAGTAACTTATGCATTCTGTTTTGGCTATGTTTGCTCTTATTGTGGCATAGGGGGTGCCCCATGCAGGTGAAAAACTTAAAGCGTGCCGTCGTTGGTACGGCTAAAACACCCTATTTTCTAACAGCGCCGGCGAAACTGACCACGTAACCTGCAAGACATAGCAGGACAACCGGAATAATAATGCCTGGAGTTTTACATCCCAAAACGCTGAAACAATTACGAGGGGCGCCTTAGTGGTGGCCTACAGAAATTGACAACACTCGGTGTAGATTAAAGTGCACTGACGTGGCGCAATAATACGAGCCTCCAGCCATTTGGTCTCCATCAGATTGCGACCACCGTGATAAGAATCGAACTTTTGACTTTCGGGTCGGCAGCTAAGGACCGTGACCGCTAGATCAAAAATGAGGGAAAAGGAAAACATGAAATACCCTGTGGTAACGAAAGTATGCTGCTTTCGAGGAAGTTTACTGATATGGGGGGGGGGGGGGGTTAACGTCCCAAAACCACCATATGATTATGAGAGACACCTTGGTAGAGGGCTCCGGAAATTTCGACCACCTGGGGCTCTTCAACGCGCACCCAAATCTGAGCACACGGGCCTACAACAGTTCCGCCTCCATCGCAAATGCAGCCGCCGCAGCCGGGATTCGATCCCGCGACCTGCGGGTCAGCAGCCGAGTACCTTAGCCACTAGACCACCGCGGTGGGGCCGTATGAGGTTCGAGGAAGTGCGAAATACATTTACATGAATGCGACAGTAGCGAATCGTATTTCCAAGAGCGCTCTAAGAAAGGAGGTGCACACCATACATATAGCACGCGTAGAACACCACGAGCATCACAGGCAAAGTTGAGGCTAAGTTTGAAGTCGGGGCGTGTTGGTAAAGTTCAGACGCACTTGAATGGCGCAGCCATAGAAATATTCGCACACAAGAGTGTTGTGTGTAAATATTTCCTGCAGTCCAATCACTGCGCTGTCCGTCACAGAAGTTCATGCGCACCAGAGGCCACCTGTGGCAGAGCGGTGTGGCCTGGAGATGGACCGACAGGTACCAACTGCCCAAAAGGGCGTATTGTCCTGCAGTTTCATCAGCATGACTTTTTTTACGCAGGAAGTTTGTTATCGCTATTACAAAGGTGGACTCAATGGAACACGGGTTTAATAGAAGACAGTGAAAAGAACGGCCACCAGGTCCGTGGATCCGCGGGAGTATGCAACCAAGGGCGGTGCAGCGACGAGAAGGTGAGAGCGGGATGGGGTGACACTCACCAAACCGCCTGCACTATGGGATTCGCTCGCTCGATTTCGCGCGGACCGGTTGTGCCCTCGCGATCTGCGACGACAGCGCAGCCACGAGGGCTGGCCCTACGCCATCTCCTGACGCCGATATCCGACGACAGCGTAGCTCTGGCCGACTGGGCTCGCCCTACGCCATCCCCTAACACCGACAACAGCTCTCGCCAGTGGTGCCCCGTCCTCGAGGACTCCTGCGACCGTCTCCATCCTTCCCATCTTCTCTTTACTTCCGTCGTTCGCTGTCTCTGTGCCTCACTCTCTCCTTCCTCTCTCTCTATTTCTCTACCTTTTAATCCTATCCTTTTAATCCCTCCTTTACCCCTACCTCTCGTGAGCTACTGTTGAGGTGTCTTCCCCCTGAGAGACAGTTAAGGGGATCACTTTTGTCTTCCTTTAAAATCACCCCCCCCCCCCCCCCCCCCGCCTACACTATGTGGTTTCATCCTTCGGGGAAGCATTCTGATCCCTGAAGACCCTCTTGTCGCCGTAGCTGTATCTACAGTTCCTTCACCCACCCCCCTTCCTAACAGTCTAATCAAAGGGAAATAACTATCGCTTTCGTGCTGAAGTGCTAAATACGCAAGAAATACCGCCTTGAAATGTTGCTTCACGGCAACGCTAGTCATTGTGCAACGAAGCCACATTCAAGGACACGATTAGAGCTGCCGTGAAGTCGTTTTTTTTTTTTTTTTTTTTGCGGGAAATCGGAAGAGCAGTATTTCCAATGACTTATGAACACCAAGAGTACTAAACATAGAAAACTAAAATATATAACAGAAAAAGTGGGGGGAATGGATCATTCATTGAGCGTCGTACGATTCACGAAGTACGTTTCGCAACTTTAGAGGTTCTACCAATTGAAGTAAGAGATGGAACTGACGGAGATGGATTGAGGTGGCGATGAATGAAGTATAACACCGTGTCTCAAAGCCCTAACTGTTCTTCAACGTCTTTAGCTTGTCCAGCGGTGTACGCGGAGAGGTTCACGGATTACAGTGTTATCGGGCGACGGAATGCACGTTTTGCGATACTAATTGCGACCATCCCGATGGATCATTTTGATGATGATAATGATGATGATGATTTGCCCTTTGTAACGGGTGAACGCATATACAACAAGGGTGTTGGTTTTTCAATACAGGATTTTTCGGGGCATAGCGCCACGTACGAAAATTGTAAGAAATTGACCAGGAAGAGGTGCACTTGCAACTGAGCTTCACTTTGCGTTGATTGCACATATAATGTGAAAAACACGTTTTATCAATGACACTAACAGAATAAAACCAGATAAAACCAGTGCTCATGAGACTACTGTGCACCTGATCTGGAGAAGACACGAGTGCCAAAAAGATAGAGAAGAGAGCAAGAGCACTTGGGGCGCCTGTCATCAACACGTTGTGGAGCAAGTGACTCAGTAAGCCAGGTCTCTTGACCTGTTTTGTGAAATAGATTATCTCGACGATTAGAGCGGTAGGCAGTTTAATCTGGTTGTATCTTGTTTTATTATGTGGCAGTGTCGTCAGTAACGCATGAGGGTTTTTTTTATATGTGCAATCAGCGAAAAATAAAGTTTAGTTGCGAATGCGCCCCTTTCCTGTGAACTTCTTTCCTACAATTCTCGTAGGCGGCGTTACACGCGAAAAATTCTGTAATGAACAGATATTGCGTGTTCTAGCTTAGGTATAGAGAAAAAAAAAGAAATAAGAGAACGAAAGCACAAAGCAGAGTTCACTTCTGGTATATCATTTCCACCACTGTTTGAGCTTTGCATGTGGTGGCAACTGCTTTTGCAGCCCCGATCGTAAGGGCCAGTCCCTGAGATAGAGTCACTGTATATGCGACCGTACGGTAGCATATACACTAACTTTACCCTGAGATATAGTACAGCGCCCCTGGCGGCCGGAGCCAAAAGTGTGCTTGGTGGCTTTGCGGTAAACGCGCAGCATGGGAGCTGGTGCGTTCCTTCGCATGCAAGGCCTCCGAGATGGAACAGCCGGAATGTTTCGGAGGCCACGTATCACCAAAATGTTTCGGGTCGCCGCTGTCGGAGTGGTTCCGGTGTGCATGCTCATAAGGCGCATCATAGACACTGGCCTTTAGAGGGCCAGTAAACAACCCCGAGTTCCCAAAATTGTTATACAAAGAAATATGTGCACTTTTGTTTTGTGAACATGCTGCCACAAGAAGTTTGCGAATATGGGCTATATTAAGGGAGTTACAGGGGTTATAACACTGGTTTCAAATTTTTGCGCGAGCACGCCACCATTCTCCTTCACAAGAACCCTTCCGAGGGTCCCGCTGCAGTCTTCCGACTATGGGACCCTCGTCTTCATATTTTTATGTATCCAACATTTTATAGCATAAAAAGGCCAATCGACGAGTTAACTGCAACGTGAAGCAACCGATGGGCGACTTTGCGTCACTGCCCGTGAAAGGAGAATTGGTCAGGTGTACGAAAGGAGCACAGGAATTGTTTTTCAGAATGAAAACTCTGCGCGGCGTCGTAATAGAGTTATAGTATACCGGGCTTACCGGGCGTACCGTGATAGCGGAATCAAAGGGCGCATGCGCAGATACGTACGGCACCCATACCGCTTCCCGCACGCGTGGTATTTTTTTCAGATTTCACGTTACCGTGGTAGCGTAGGTGTACGTAGTGTACGTAAACATGGCGGCGCTCTCGGACGCCCGCTTCGAAGTGATTTTGGTGTAATTGTTGAAAGATTCACCCATTTCTTAGTAAACGACTGTTCAAAGTGGCCTCGCTTTTCTTGAGTTAGCTTCGATGACCGAGTATTACGGATAAGTTGGCGTAGGTTTTGAGATAGCTTCCCATTTCGAACGTGTCTAGACCTAACTACAATATCGATGTAAACAAATCGGCAACATAGATGTTTTCGCATTTGATGCGTGCTTCATATTTATTTACTTTTATTAGTACTGAAATAAACTTCTAATAATGCTTCGCATGGTGGCATAGGCAAACCTTCTCGTTTTCTTTCCCTTTTCACTGTTCTTCAACCTATTAACCCCCTGATAGGTGGCGCCACCGTTCCAGCTGGGGCACGTAAACCTCGTAAACGCTATCTCGCTAAACTATAAGACGCTGTCCGTAACGAACGTTTGCTGCACGGCAACGCCATTCCCTTAACCTATGCTATCACGCTAACGCTAAACTATAACTGTCTACTATTCGGAAAACGTGATGGCCGCGGTATGCTTAACGAATTACCGAGCTTCTCTGGGGCGTATGAAAAAAGTCAGAGCCCGGACAGGCCCTTTGAAGGGATAGTACTGAACAAAAATTGGGAAAACTAATAAAACTTCAAAATTCGACTTCGTAGATGCCACTGTTCCGATAAACGGAGCTTATTTCCCATATTTTTGGACAGATGATTTTATTTTGGATGTATTGCGGTGCCTGCTGGCGAGCGCGAGCGGTGACGTCACACCCACCGAATAGAACGCAAGTTGCACGTGTTCTTGTTCTCTTCCTTTTCGGCCCCTCTCTTTTCAACCCACTTTTTCCCTTCTACAAAGCACTGGTGCCTTGTTTGCCCCAGTCAGAAGCATTGATCGCTGCTGTTGCTGTTAATACTGGTTCTGGGAACCGAAGTGGAAGTTGAGCGAGTCGAGAGATGCGGGCGACGGCTGGCATTGTTGACTTGCCTATTTTTTGGTGTGTGTGTGATGTAACCCATGGTGACCTTCTCTAGTTTATGGCGCGGAGGCTTTACGTGGAAGTTTGTGAAAAACGCATCAAATTCAGCAACAAGGGAAATCTGGGCTAGTTGGTAATAGTTCATTTTTCGATAACTGTTTCATCATTTTTCGATAGCCTATTCATTACTTTCCCGTAGTTTCTGCCTGAAATTAACGTTGTCTCTATCGATTTCAGCGCAGAGTCTTTCAATTTGACTGACAATCTTGCCAAAAAAAACTTTTGTTTTAAAAGTCTTAAAACTCAACTCAGTCGGCAAATGATTTAGACTCCAACCAAAAGCTTTCAAGAAACCCGACGTTTTTAAATCGACTTGGTTCCTCTAAATTATCTCCCAGCTTCATACGCAACCAGACAGACTTCTGTCGAATGTTGACATTCAAGTCAACTCAGTGGGCAGTAAGACACATCCAAGGATTTACACCAGTAGAGAAGTGGAATGCGCTAGGTTTGTGCAATAGCAATGCTCTCCTTGTCTGATTCAACTAAATTCCCTCCACCCCCACCTCCAGATGACACCCTTCTAACTGATCTTAATGCCCAATTCTAACGATTATGGCCCAAAAGCGACATTATAGCACAATAAAGTTCACAAAAGAAAAACTTATTAGTCTAAACTGAATCAATGTTTAACATTAGTCTCCTTTTAAAGGTAAGCCGGAAATGGTCTAGGCCCGTGTGCTCAGATTTGGGTGCACGTTAAAGAACTCCAGGCGGTCGAAATTTCCGGAGCCCCCCACTGCGGCGTCTCTCATAATCATAGGGTGGTTTAAACCCCACATATCAATCAATCAATCAATCAATCAATATCCACCTTTAAAGGTGGTTATAAATGCGACTACTCGGTATTCACGAAAAAGAGCCACCCTCACACCCAGCAACTTTCATAGTTTAGCTACGACGCAAAAAAGAATCTTGACACCGGACGAATAGAAACATTCCGTCACGTCAGCTAGCTATAATTCCGTACAAACAAAGATAATCTGACGACTACTTCGCGGATGTCAGTGTTTCGGCTACTAACAAAAACATTGTGGCTCGCTCACCTCGAACGGAGAAAACACAGTCTCAGCGAACGCCGTGGGCGGAATGCCACCGGGGAAGCCGTACGACTGCGGTCCCAGGAGCGGCGGATGCTCGAGTGTCCTGGGCCACGGCGGCGGACCAACCAGAGGTCGAATCGCCCGGTGGATGTTCTTGGCGGGAACGTGGACGAACTCCTTGCGGACGGTGATGCCTCTCTTCCCGTCGCCTCGGCTCCCGAGCACGCCAGCGAGGAAGCTGAGGACGCGGGTGAAGATGGCCACCTTGATGCCAGCCAAGCCGATGCCCAGCGCCAGCGGACCCAACGGGAGGGGTAGGCCAATCAGGGCAGCAGGAAGCAGGTACGCACCCAGGGAGCCGCCGCCGAAGAAGGTGCCGTCAGAGGGCGAAGGCAGCGTCGCCAGAGTCGTGAGCAGCAACAGGGCGAGCAGCAATCGGGAAGTAAGCATGATTGATAGCAATATCGACCGCTTAAAAGCTGCAAGGAGGAAAACGGGATTTCGTCCCGTTTTAAATGCGAAGCATTTCTTAGCGAACTTCGGTGACTTTGATCTATCTATCTATCTATCTATCTATCTATCTATCTATCTATCTATCTATCTATCTATCTATCTATCTATCTATCTATCTATCTATCTATCTATCTATCTATCTATATCTATCTATCTGTCTGTCTATCTTTCCTATCTATCTATCCTATCTATCTATCTATCTATCCTATCTATATATCTGTCCTATCTATCTATCTATTTATCCTATCTATCTATCCATCTGTGCTATCTATCTATCTATCTATCCATCTATCTATCTATCTATCTATCTATCCATCTATCTATCTATCCTATCTATCTATTTATACTATCTATCTATCCATCTGTCCTATCTATCTATCTGTCCTATCTATCTATTTATACTATCTATCTATCCATCTGTCCTATCTATCTATCTATCTAACCAACTAACTAACCAACTAACTAACTAACCAGTCAGTCAGTCAGTCACCGACAGCGTTCGGTTATATGGTTTGTTCTCCCGGTGCGCCTTTGATGGAGGCGCTGGGGGCAGGCATCACAGGCGTAACCGGGTGGTCTGAGGTAGGGGGTGTAGTTTGAATGTCCGTTGCCCCCAAACTTCTTCAATTTTGCATGTGATTATATGTGTATACACGCACATACAAACGCACTCACAACCGTGCATGAAGTGTTGAATCACCCGTATACGCTAAGGCCCCTATACTTCGAACATATAAGGGCTTTAGTAAGCGCCACTGTCTTGTACCTGATGTCCTTATATATAGTGTCAGGTTTGTTGGGGTTTGGCGCCTCAGTTTAAAGCTAGTTAATATCAAGGGTAAGATGGTATGATGATTATGATCCGTTGGTCGGTGACACGAATAATGTTGCATTCCCGTCGCGTACGTCATGAAAGACTTTCCACCAGACAGTGCCACATGCCTGCGGGTGGGATGCGAACCACTGGTACGCGGGTGTGCGCCACATGTCACAGTTTAGGGGAAACGTTGCTGGGGCTAGTTGGTTCATAATCCTAACACTTGGGAGCGCGAAATCGACGAGTACAAGACGGGTGGTAAAAGGCTACGGTGCGATAGGGGCTGACAGGACAGACACAGCACTTCTATGGTGCAAAAAGACTTGATGTGACAAGTGTGTGCCCCGCTGTCTTTTCCGAGACTTTCTATCTCTCGTCTTCTTTTTCTTTTTTTCTTTTTCACTGGCTTGGTAACACTATCTGTGACCAACCGATTTAAAGGGAACAGCCACCTATCATCATCATCATTATCACGGCCAATCTGTTAAAATAATTTGACGTTTCATCTGCCTATGCATTGTAAGAACTGAGTATGTGAACCAGTGCTGTCTAGCAAGTGAATTCTGGGCAGAACTGGAAATGCTCTGGTGAGAGAATGCAGGCTTATCACATTAAAAAGAAAGGACGTGATTGTATTAGTGACACTTCTGTTATGCGGCGTAGTCAGGAAAAAGCCGTTTTCAATGGCGGTTCCAACAACGAACTGGTCACCGTATTAAGGAAAATTATTTGCATTACCGTTGTGTGGGGACAGATTGTGGATCTCTTTAGTAGATTGCAAATAGCACTCTAAGCGTACATAATTTCTTCTGAATGCCTTCGAGACTTGGTTGTGATAGGAATATATGTTGCTCTGCCGATCCTGACTAGTGTTCTAAATGTGATGTGCATTGCGCCTGCGTACGTCATTCGGCTGTGTATATTTTGCTTTGTCTTGTTATGTGACACTTTAACATAACAACAAAGCAAAGCACCCGCGTTATGTGACACTTTAACATGTGTTCCTCTTGCAATAATCTCGAATGAGATCAGTAGCATTGTTGAACAAAATAAAAAATATATATAGTTGGGACACTCATGAAGTAAGCTGAGTTCTGAGTTTGCGCACTGTCCTGTGCATCTGTGTTCCTTCCTGTCCTCGTCAATTTCGTTTTAAGACCCAGGAACGACGACAATAGACATGGGCGCCTCCTCCTCACCCCCCTCGAAACAACCGCCGCCACGTCGACCAACCTCATCGGATCTAACACGAGCTAACTCCAGAAATGTCAGAAGGAAGTCACCCCCTATAGTTGAGTCATGGGCCGCGGAGATTTCGAGAAAAGACCAGGCCCCTTCCCCAGCTTTGGCTGTGCGGCTGGCCTGGAAACTTCGAGAACCCAGGTCTAACGTATATAAGCAAGTAGCGGAGGGTGGCGATTAGGAGTTGAAGTGTTTTTTTTTTTCTGCCGGTAGACGAAGGCTCGTTCTACAATAACAAAGCAGGAGATGAAGTGAGTGTTTTCCGCCAGTGGAATAAGACGTGACCAGGAGTAGCAACGCTTGAGTGGCCGATGTATTGCCGGCGAAGAGAGAGAGAATAAAATGAGGGAAAGGCAGGAAAGTTAACCAGAAAATGGAGGATCCGGTTTGCTACCCTGCACTAGGAGAAGGGGAAATGGGGAAGAAAGATTGGAAAGAAAGCGAAAAGGGAAATAGACGCGCGCAAAAAAAAGGGGGGGGGGGGGAGCTGGGGTGCTACAGTCTATACAATAGGCCGCTGCCACGCAAAAAGTTCAGTAAGGCCTTCACTGATTTTCTGTGAGCACACCAATCATGTCGTCTTTCCAGCACTGATTGTTCAGACAAAGGTCTGTCGTCAAGGCTAGCTAACGCAGCAGCTAGTTGCCGTCTTTGCACGCTGTAACGAGGGCCGTGACAGAGAACGTGCTCTATAGTTTCATCGCTGCCGCAATCACCGCAAGCAGCACTGTCTTCCATGCCGATTCGGAAGGCGAAAGCTTTGGTGAAGGCGACACCAAGCCATAGTCGGCAAAGCACCGTTGTCTCGAGTCGAGAGAGTCGTGACGGAGGCCGGAGTCGACGAGACGTGTCCAGTCTACGCAGTCGCGTGTGCCGTAAGCACTCGGTGTTCCACAGGGATTTTAATTCTGCATTAGCGATTTTTCGGATGGTCATTGCAGCAACCGGCGAAGAAGTTTTGTTATGAAAGCGCGGTCAGTTAATGAGAGTTTCCTGGAAGAGGAACCTCGAACGAAGTGGGACGACAACCGTCGCTGGACTTAAGAGTGTTTCCTTGAAGAGAAGCATTCAAGTCTTGTACCAAGAACTTTGCACTGAACATGTTCGACAAACATTTTGTTCTATGAGTGTCTTGGTTAGTTAATGGACGAGATTGCATTGTAGCGCGTGTTGTTTGTACCCGTTGTTTTCAATTCACTGGAGTATCTTGCGAAGGGTGTTGTATTGTATTTGATAACTTATGCCGAGTGTGCACGTTTGTGTATCGTTTCTTCTGCCTTATCTGAGAATATATTTTTGTTTTCTTATCAACTCTCCGCTCTGCCTCGTTCTTTGGACCACAGCTGGCGTTCGCTAGCACGCCGAAAGTGCCAACACTGAATTGTCCGCGCTTTCGTGGTGCATTTCGCGGGGCCGACACGTCAGCCCTTGGAACAAGCCCGGCGATTGCCCCCCTTGTTACGCGACAAGTGACAAATATTTCATGTATTGAGGAGGACATATACAGGACGCCTGTGTTTGTAAAGCAGGAAAGTCACTTTCACTATATTCACAATCAGACACGTGTCAGACACAATCAGACACGTGGTAGACCATCCGCTTGCCACGCAGACGAACCAAGTTTGATAGCCACTGTGCCCTAGAATTTTTTATCATTTATTTTGTTTGCATCGTTTTCAACTTTTCGATCATTTTGATTTTTCGCTCACAACCAACGACAGCGGCGCCAGGATTCCTGCGAAACAAGCTCTTTAACGTTGTCGCGTTAAAACTGACATCGGTAGCGTTTTTGACCCGACAAACAGTGTACCAGCAGGAATTTAACGCAAGCATTTTGCGTGGCAAATCAAGCATTCTACCACAAAGCCACGTCACGTCTCGGTATATTGAAAAATACGCTGCTCAGGTGCAGTGTTGGTAAAACATCAATTGTAGTTGCAACGCTGGCTATCCAATAAACATTACATATGTACTCCTATGACGCAGCAGTCTCGTCGGGTTGGGCGCACGTTAAAGAACCCCAGGTGGTCGAAATTTCCGGAGCCCTCCACTACGGCGTCTCTCATAATCATATAGTGGTTTTGGGACGTTAAACCCCACAAATCAATCAATCAATCAGTCTCGTTGGGTTAACGCAAGCTGTAGTTAAGTGCCACCCACCGAAGTTAATTTATGTAGTAGTGTCCAGGGTTACCGATCTCGCGAGCACAAGCGTTATATATCAGCTTACCGCTTCTCGTGTTGCTAATACTGATGTTGCTGTTGGCATTATTTATTACATATATTTAGCGTTATTTCATAACGTGTCGCTCAATAACAATATTACGACACGGTCGTGCGATCTGCGAAATTTTTTTGACACTTCCTAATGTTTTTTTTTGCGTTTGACGTTGTCTAACTGCATTTATTTGTACATTCACGATCTGTTTGGGCCCAATTTCGGTCCTGCGTTATTGTGTAAATAAAAATAATTTCAATGAATGTACGCAAACATCACAAATGTTTGTCTTAATTACTAAGAGATTGTCAATCTTCATAACTTAACCAGAGGAACCAGTCATTCGGGGTATGCTCTGGCATTCAGCCCAACAATGCCATACTATTCATCCAAGTACAGTGCTTGGGTGCCGCATTACTGTTATTTGCTCAAAAACTTCTCTCCTGATCTCAAAGTCTGTTCGGCACCATGGACAGTTAGCAAAAATTTTCAACGCGGCTTTGCTGCATGGTTTGTTTTTCAACCAAAAACTCTCGTTCACAGACTTCTCTCCTCGCACACTGTGCTTTCACCGCTCTGAATCGACAATCTGCGCTAATCTCCCAAGCTGACTTTCCCGCAAAGTTGTCTTCGAACCATGAGTTATTGTTCCCAGACTTCTTTTCCCATCTCATTGTGTTTTTGCCTTCCCCCACTCCCTTCTTTACGAACGACGACGGCAGGTGCTTCGGTTCGAGGAAACGTTGGTTAGAGCTGGGACAGCCGCACAGTCATTGTTGGGAGAAAACTTCGTTTTGTCGCACTCGCATGCCTTCGCTGGAATAGCAATGAAAGTATTCTGAGCACAATTTTTTCGTAAGGAACAGGGGAAAAGCAAAAAAAAAAAAAAAACCTCAGTGAGCGAGAAAAGTAGTTATGTGAACGAGTTTTGGCAGTTGGAAAGCAAACCGCATACAGTAAAGCTACATTGTAGTAAAGATGCCTTGATGATTTCTGCAAACTGACCATTCGTGGCGCAAGTAGTCTTGTCACGTAACGTCATGTGAACGTAAGCTCTCGACTGGGCCATCCGCAAGGGATATAGGCTTGCGAATTTCCTCCTTACCCTGATTCGGCATGCACTACAGCCGCACACCCGTTCTGCCTTGTTTCGATTGACTATCTTGCTTTTGTGCGTCTACAACTAGGCAAGCAGCGGAGGAGACGCCGCATGTATCCGTTTCTGCGTGTCTTGTGAAGAAATAAGAGGCGAGGAGTGCAAAGCGCCTGGTTGCAAGGGTTGATATGTGGGGTTTCTGCATCCATACGTGCTGACATTCTCAATAAAAAAAACTAATACAACGCATATTTTGGCGCAACATCAATACAGCGTGATTACGTAGTGTGTTACTTTATATCTAAAATGCAAATATGCGCAATCGTCAAGGCCGCAGCGCTTATTACACGGCGCAAGAGGCAATGGGAGAAAAAAAAAATGCCGGATTTACCTCGGCAGCCTGTCAATTTGGGAACCATTTCAGACGCTATTTAGGTTTGACTGAAAGGGCCGGCTTACGACGCATCTACGCACGGAGCCGGCGTAAATGGTGGTGGTTGGGAGGTGAGGAAGAGAAGTTCGGGTTCTAATTAAAGGATGGTTCACAGCTTGCTCAACCCTTTCAGGCATACATGTACATACTTGTGTACGCCACTCGTTTTCAAGATTTATAGTACATTAAATGAACTCAACCTCCTGTTGATTATTTGCCTTAATTTTGCAGTGTACTGATATGATCACTTTTCTGAAGGCACTACCACGTTTGACGAGTAATGTGATGCGCAGTTTCCTGCAAGCGATGTGAGAAGCAGAAATTTTCCTTGCTCATAATTGACATAACCAAAAATTAATCTGCGCTATACTTCTAGCCTGAGATTTGATTCTGTTTATGCCAAAAGTAAGTATCGATGACTTCAGGATGAAGAGATATTTAATTGCAACTTAACTAAAACGAGTCACTAAGGCACACTTAAATTCAACAATTATCTTGTTATTTTTGTTGCAATATATAATTATTGAGTGCTTTGAAATAACGTTGTAGTGATTTGACACATTTACAGACAGTTCTTAATAGTTGCTGTCTGAAAGGGTTAAGCCTCCACGCCTCGCTTATCTTCTGAAGGATAGGCAAACAGGCGAGGCTGGAAAGTTAGCGAGGGCCTGCACCGAGAGGAGGTGCACAACGAGGACAGTATCGGAAAAAAAAGGAAAAAAAAGTTAAAAAATCTGACAGTAACTGACAGAAATTGAGCTTGATTCCGAGAAAAATTCAATGGCTGGTGCGAGGTGAAACATAGTCTGGCCGAACAAGCACCGACTTGTTCCTGCCTGTCTTTTTGCTGCCACGTCGCGCATGGCCCTCTGCATGCCTTTGGGTTCGCGGAACCTGCGGTCCACTCTTCCATGTAGCCGGTTGCTCCGGTGTCCACAGAGTTCAAATCACGACGCTGTGGATCCACCTCGTTTCTGTTTCTCACTACATCTTAACAACCGATTCTCCCTTCCCAAGGCACTAACCCACCCACCCCCCTTCTCCCCTCAAAGGAAGAACGAAAATAACATTTCCTCCCCCTTTTTTTTTTCTTCTTTTCAAAGCCCTAATCATAGCTTTTCCTTGAAGTCGCCATGGTCGATGCAGCGACTTCGTAAACTCTTGCTAGAACGTGCGGTGCACATGAAGGAGAGGGTTGTCCATCGGATTATAAGGCACTGCGCCATGCTCCCGACCGGGCTGCATCAATTAGGTGCCTTTTCTCATCTTCTAACCACTACCATCGGATTAGTGTCGGTGCCTCCAAATCAACTTGCATACCCAAATCCTCGCGTTCTTCTGGCGAACAGAAGAACACAGTATTGGGAGAGCATGAAAGAACGTGTAGCTACGGAACGACTTGAAAAGTCCCGACGGTCGCCATGATGCCCCACCAGCCTGCAGAGCAGTGGCGTAGAGAACCTCTCTGTGGCATCACATGGAAGAGTGGGTGGATGAATGGATAAATAAGAACGGAGCCACCGCCACCAATACAGTATACTATTATAACTATGTAGAAGTATTAAACTTCACTTGTGGCTTGATTGTAACCAGCAATCAGATAACCTCCTTCTGATTCAAAAGAGTTGTCTGTTGGGAGAGTAGGTGCTTTCACATAGAAACCATCGTGGGGGCGCAAATAAACACAACACACAAGAAGAGACAAACGAGCACAGGCGCAATCTGTCCTCGTCTGTCTCTTCTGGTGTGTTGTGTTTATTGGCGCCCTCACGATGGTTTCTCCTTCAGATTATTTATGCTGGCTTAAATTCTATTTTGCCTTCTCTGTCCCTGAATTCGGGGCTTTGAAAAATGCTGCGCTGTTATCTTGGTTGATTTATATGTGAGGTTTAACGTCCCCAAACCACCATATGAATATGAGACACACCGTAGTGAAGGGCTCCGGAAATTTTGACCACCTGGGGTTGTTTAACGTGCACCTAAATCTGAACACAAGTGCCTACAGCATTACCGCCTCCTTCGGAAATGCAGCCACCACAGCCGGGATTCGATCCCGCTACCTGGGAGTCAGCAGCCGAGTACCTTGCCACTAGACCACCATGACGGGGCATCCTAGTAGCAAGTGTAGTGAAGGTGATAAGGAACCAATGAAACGGGATTGGTTCCCGGGCCTCTCCAAAGAAATGACCTCTTACCAATTCTCGTACGCGATTTGTTTCAACCAGTGAAGACTAAGGATTGATATATTAAAAATCGGGTGGTAGAAAGTAACCATTTTCTGCGATCACATAATGAGCGTGGCCAGACAAGGATACCTATTAAGAAGCAAAAAGTTCGCTCTGAAAGCAGCCATTAACCGATATATATATTCCACAAACGCAGACTGTTCATTCACTAGCAAAAGCTACGTGTTGTTGACTGCGCAAGCAATGCGGCTCTTTTGCGTGTCGAAAACTGTACATTGGTATTGCGCTCCCTGTGGTTAAAATACAACTTCAAGCTACCGTTTTCGGTATAGTATACAGCGGCGGCAGTGAAATGTGGGTCGGTTAAACCTGCCTTCTAGTGAAAAAGAAAGAAAAGGAAAAAAAAACTTTCCTTTAGGCATCGCAAGTCCATTGACAACGCCCCCCTCTCTCTCTCTCTTCAAACGTAAGTTTCACTGTTTAACGCATCTGTGCTGCTACGGAGCTAGCTTAAGTGCCTTTTTTTTTTTCATGAAATAGTTGTAAAACTTTTGTTGCAATAATAAATATGTGAGTGAGCACTCTTTTTGCAGGTTTGCATGTTTCAAGAGCAAACATGCCCAGAAATAGGCTTGAATGTGTGTTCTAATTTCAAAGTTCATTATATTGGCGTGACATTTTCATTTGACCATTCTTTACCAGGGAGAAACATAACGTATGACACCCTTCTTCAATTTACTCACTTTTAGGGGTCCGTGATCACTTACGCCAGTACAAAAGGTGTCGCCGAAGCATCCATGGCTGAGAAAATTGTATTCAAGATACAGCAGCAATGTTAAGTATTCCGAACTGAAAATTTTTAAACTTAAAATTAGCTTTAGGGTGATTCAGTCTGCACGACTAATGTCCGCATAGTCCTTTTCCGGCCACAGTGCGAACAAAAGCCCATTGCGCTTTTTTTTACGTAAGAAATATAAACGTTGCACTTAGAGCTTTGCCTTCATTTCAACCATGATCACAGCCTCAATGAGTTAGGCGAATACGTTATAATGCAGGGAAGCGTGCTTCTGAGTTACGAGAAGGGCGTAGTTATGTTTGGTCGAACTGGATAACAATATCGACGAGGTTTGAGTCGCCTTACGTTCATAGCGAAGTTGACGTAAGTGCGCAAACAGTGCACACTTGATATAAATGCACTACGAGTGGTTACGACGTAACTACAGAAGAAGAGACAAGGAAAGAGAGAGTGCTGACTCTTCTGTAGTTACGTCGTAACTACTCGTTGTCCTGCGCTGTGCAGATATGTTGATTCCCAGTCACGAACTAGCCCAAGCATCAGTCTTATTAAATAGCACTAGACGGAAATACGAGGCACTACGCAAGCACTGCCTTTCAAACGAACGTTTCTTTTGTTTTGTTTTTTACGGACACGCATACACGTTATTAAGAGACACAAAGCAGTTCTTGAACAATTAAAAAATTAACGAAACAAGAACAACAACAAAAAAACAAGCTCACCGGACGCAGCTGGAGTCTGGAGACGCTTACAAGAAACGGGCGCGCGATTCTGTACTCCGCTTTATAGACGTCCGGTGGTGGTGGTGTCGGTAGTGCCTCTGACGAAGGAGGAAAAAAAAATCGCTAACCTTTGCAGCCCAATAGGAAGTGCAGCCAGTGGTCTTACGAGTGGGAAAGAGAGACATGGTGCTTTGAAGTCAAGAATGAGGATTACTCTTGGGACCAACCAATAAGAAGACGCGATCGTATTCCTTGGAGATAGAGGAGGGGACGGAACCAGCTTCAGAGCGTGTTGAGAGTGTAGATGGACAAAAACCGAAGGGCCGGCATGGGTCGGTGACCACGAGCAGGTGCGTGGGTACTTAGAACTCACCGCGAACTAGGTAAGCTCCCAGTACGGCGAACTGGCAAACTATGCCTGGTGCAGAAATGTGTTTCGCAGCATGGCACAGCGTCCAGCAACGATTACAGAAATACCCCCTTTTCCTTTCCTTTAACCTCTTACCCCACCGACATACAGTGAACGTCATGGGGGGGGGGGGAAGGGGGAGGAGGTACAGGAGAGTAGAGGCCACCATTTCGAGATGATCACGCACACGCCAAAGGAGGGCACTGCGCTCTGTTCCCGACCTGGTTGCAGGAATTAGGTGCCTTTTCTCATCTTCTAACCACTACTACCACCACCACCACGGCAAAGGAAAGACAGGTTGGAGTTCCTTTCTTCCCTGTAGACAGATCCTGAAGCTACACGCCAAACGCCATGACTCATGCGTAATGCAACATCGGAGAGCGAAGAAGAAAAAGTCACTGAGCATCTTCTGCGACGTGGACGGTCGCACCGAAGCGAACGCCAGCCGCCAGTGTGCCAAAAAAAATCAAAAGCGTGTCGCAGAAGAGCAGAGAAAAGGGGGACGAGCGGACATGTTCTTTGAATATGGGGCAAGGGCTACTCGTTTCCCCAGCGCTTCCGGGAGCAGAGGACCTGTACGCCATTGCCACTGCTCCGTTTTTCTTTTGATACATCCTCATCCGAGGAATGGGGGTAGCAAGGAGTAAGGGGGAAAGCAACATTTGAAAGAAGTAAACTAAGGCTTTGTACCTCGCAGCGCTGGAATGTGCGTGCAGAGACCACCGAAAAGTGAACGTAGACTGCCTCACTGCCGTGACCAGCCATCTTGTTGCGTTCTTTCAAAATCAAGTTATTTATCCTCGTTATTTTCAATAAAGTCGCGCCAACTGAGTTCACGTGCGCGCTTTCGTTTGAAAACGAGATATCTTGTGGTAACGTCGTGCATGAAAAGTCAGAAACGAAAACAAAGTGCAGCAAGACGGACGAGGCAAATGCTGCTTCACGAAGGAAAGCTGAGTTTCAAGGCCCATCTTGCCCACATATGCTTCGCAGGCAATCTTGGTCACACCAGAACTGCCTGTTCATCGAATGTTCACATTTTCACCCTTCGGTCTTTAGTTCAGTTTCACTACATTTATCAATGCGAGCCGCTTCTTACGTTGTGTACACAAATGTTCGATAATAAATTTATAATAATTCATAGTGTTATTTACTCATTGTATGCGAGCTGCTTTCCGATAAATCTGAGCTTTGCCGTAGTAACCCATATCGTTCGTCTCGCCTGGTTAATACGGGCATTATGCGTCACCTGAATGTCGAAAGAGACTGCAATGTCCGAGTTGGCTGCAACGGGTTGGTACACATCGGGACGGCGCATAATGAGAAGCACCGACCTCGTGGTCGTTAGTAGTAACCCCTACTAAGCTGCGCCTACAGAACGAGGGCGCGGCTGCCATTGGCCCCTGAAAAGGCAGACAGTGCTTAAATCCTTCGACCGCTTTTTGTGGCAGCGCAGACAAAACGAAGTGCCGAAAAATAAAATTCCGAAAAACATAACGCCGAAATCAATCACTTGAACCACGCCGAAACTCAAATTAAATTTCAAATCACGCTATTTCCGTCTCATGAACAAGGAACCATGAAACCCGGTGAACAAGAAACCATGAAAGACAGATTAGAAGACAACGTAGGAGGAGCGATTAGAGGCCGACTCCGCCACTCAGAGAGCAAGAAGCAAAGGTTACACGAAAATCGTTTGGCACCTGCTTTGGGTTGCCGGGACAATGTCGACGTTTTAAGTTTTCTACTAAGAATCGTAGGCAACTAGGAATGACTCTGCTATGCGACGAAATATGAGGAAGTATTTTTCCGATTTTTTTTTATTCTTTTTTGAGACCTTGAACCGTATGCAAAAGCAACATGGCTGTTGGAAAAGAGGACGAAACCATGTCCAAATCTTGCAAGGCTGGCGGAACATTAATCTTGGAACCTTTGTGTATAGCTCGGCGATGCAACCACTTTGGTGTTTCGGTGTTTCGGCATTTTGATGTTTTGGTGTTGCGATTTTTTGGCATTTTAGACTTTTAGTCATCTTTTTTTGTTTTCTACTTTTTAACTTTTCCTACTTTAAGATTCGGCATTCCGATAATTCGTCTTTTTTTTAATTTTCGGAGGCCAGCGAGACTTCTTGCAGCCGATGCGTTGACAACGAAAAATGGTTCAATGATTTTACCACCAGCAACTCGTTTTTTTTTTCTCTCGCTATGACGGCGAGAAGTAATCGAAGAAATTTCGTACCTTACAAGCAAAAACGCCGTTAAGAGTCTGTAGCGCCACCAGGGTCTTCTAGATGTTTCTATCTCACGACAAATGGACCCCAGAGAGTGGTGGTGGTGGTAGTGGTTAGAAGATGAGAAAGGCACCTAATTTCTGCAACCCGGTCGGGAGCACGGCGCAGTGCCTCTCCCCCCCCCCCTCCCCCGAAAGTCGTTCCGATGCGGCGTTCTTTTGTGCTCTTCGCGTTTTGACTGTCGCGCCGAGGGAACTCAGTGGTTCACGGAACCACGCAAAGACATAAGCCCTCCTCTGGCGCACAAGAAGGAGACGAGACGGGGCACCGGCGCTAATCGTGTCCCACGAGCTACCACGAGACGCGCGCAGTTTTTTACATGTCTTGCTCACCGAACTGGCTGCATGGTTGCCACGGCGTTGCACCACATGATGTGCGCAACGTATTATTTCAACTGCCTTCCGTTCTCGCCTCCAGACAGCGTTAAGATTAACTATGCTTCGGACGGTCGTTAATAGGAGGAGAATCGGTAATAGGATGGGCCGTCAAGCCACAGCTTTTTTAGGGAGACCCAGAACCCTGAGGCCAAACTGTGTGGCCCAAGACGATTCTAAAGGGGCACAAATATTCGAGCCACACGGAGTCCGTGAGAGGAGAAATCGACGTAAGCACAAGGGCCGAGCTAAGTCAGACGTAGGCTATATTAACATGCAGGGTGGCAGGAATACGTTAAACTGGGAAGAGATAGAAGAGCAGTCAAGGCAGGAGGAGCTGATGGTATATGGGGTTGTGGAGGCACATCTTCGGGACATGGAGCAACCACCTTGCAATCCGGACAACGTATGGAAATATTACAATAGAACAGAAGGCAGCAAAAAGGGGGGGGGGGGGTGGAATTGGTGCATTTACACATAAAAGTGTGGGTTGGCAAAGAGTCAAGCAGGGATGCATGGAACATTAATGGTCAAGAGGGAAAGTAGCTGGGCAGATGTCACTCTTTGGTGTGGTGTACTTGTGGACGGGAGCAAAGGCCAGAGAGGAAAACCAGGCAATGGTAGAGTGTATATCGAAGGGCCTTAAGGAATGAGGAGGAGAGTGCGAGATGATTATACTAGGAGATACGAATGCACACATAGAGGATATAGATGAGTATACTGACCGAACAGGCAAAATGATCATGGATATGTGTGAAACGCATGATTTGATCATTTGCAAGAAGCATACCGCCAACTAGACGACTCAAAATTGTACGAATACAAACGTATCGTATCAACAGAACTAAAGAAACTATTGGATGCAGAAAAGATAACCAACACTGACCACAAACTAATGCGAGCAGCATACCCTCGTCCAGGCCGCTTCTACATCCTCCCAAATATTCGTAAACCCGGCAACCCAGGTCGACCAATCATATCAGGCATCGGTACAATAACTGAACCCATATCGGGGTACGTGGACAAACAACAAGCCACATTCCATGCACCCTCGCGTCGTACATAAAAGAGACCATACATTTTCTTCGAGACATTGCAGGTCTGGGTGTGCCGGAAAACTCGTACTTGGTTACTCTTGATGTCTTTTCATTGTATACAAATATTCCTCACGATGACGGCATAGCTGCATTACAAAACATGTACACAGACCTTAGACAATCTAACAACCCAGATTTCTCTGCCATCGCAACTTTGACGAGGATGGTCCTCGAATTAAATTCATTTGAATTTAACCAAGAGTATTTTCGACAAATCATCAGGACCGCTATGGGCACCAAAATGGCACCCAATTATGCCAACGTATTTATGGGAAAGCTAGAATAGAAATTTCTTGGACAAAGTTCCTTGACACCACTATTATACAGAAAATACATTGACATCTTTCTTATTTGTACCCACAGCGAGGATGAGCTTCTCACCTTTATCAACACTTACAACACTGTACATCCGAACATACACTTCACACACACCTACTCGCAAACAACCGTAAATGTTTTTGATGTTACCATAACGATAAAAGAAGACAAGCTTTCTAGAACCCTATATCGCAAAACAACGGATCGACAACAAGACCTCCATTACCAAAGCGATCACCCGCGCCACTGTAAAAACAGTATTCCATACAGCCAGGCTCACCGGTTTAAGCGAATCTGCTCAAGAGACGCTGATTTTGACACGAGCTCACAGAGGCTAAAACTTATGCTCGCTAAACAAAAATACCCCCCACATGTAAGTGATGATGCCGCTAAAAAAAAAAAATGGCAGCATATCCACGGATAATGATGGATAGTGGGGCGAAGCATCCGTCCGTCCATTCGTTCTTGCTTCCCGTGCATCCATCCGTCCGTCCGTGCGTGTGTCTGTTCGTGCGTCCGCCCGTTCATCTGTGCGTCCGTCCCTGATTTCGTCCATGCATCCGCTCCTGCGTCCGTCCATGCGTCCATCCGTCCGTGAAGCCATCCATGCGTCCGTCCATGCGTCCGTCCATGCATCTGTCTGTGTGTCCGTTCGTCCACCTATTCAACACTCCAAGTACCACCATCTCGCATCTTTTCATCATATATTCCTCATATAGAAGCACCACCATCCAGCGGGCATTCCAAGGACTGAATGAGAGGAGGCACACGCACACTTTCCCACGGCTTGCGCTTCGTGTCTACTTCCTACCTTTAACCACCTCGAGTTCATGGTATATACTAGTTCACTGTATTCACGACACTGCGGCCCAACGCTCGCTAAACCTTTCTAAAACCTAGGAGGTTACGCCCACTGCGGCGAGTATAAAGTAGCAACCCTTTCTTGTCTTCTGTGGGTTGTTGAACAAAAAATTCGCAGCCTGTGCGTTAAAACTAAAAGCCCATTTCTCCTGTCTCTCATTCCCCCTTAGCAGCCATTGGCATGTACATTGAGCACTATAGTTTATTGTTCAACAACGCACAGAAGAAATCTCTCACCGGCACCACCTTGGAGGTCAAAATGTTATACTTTTTACAGAATACTACAATGGCTACGGGGGACGAACGGGTACCACTATAAGGAGCTTCGCCCCTAAAAGCGAGAAAAATGAAGCGTCATGACGTTATGAAGCGACCACCGCAAAAAGAGCCGCAACGAACAAACCTCTGCTTAAGTGACAGCACAAACTTCCCCAATGTAAACAAAATCCTTAAACGACATTACAACATTCTGGAACAAAGTGAACGTCTGAAACGCACATCCCCATCCGTTCCTGAATTTTACCGACGACCGCGCAACCTCAAAGATACACTTGTCCACTCTCAAATCAATACCTCACCTTCTAATAATTTATGCCGACCTTGTTTAAAGTCACGATGTCTTGTATATAAAGCAATGCGAGAAACACGCAAAGCAACCAGCACACAATCCAAGTTTTCGATTAACATACGAGGAAACCTAACATGCGATTCCTCTAATGTGGTATACCTACTCGAATACAACGTGTGCAGTATGCAGTACATCGGACAAACAGAAACACCATTCAGGATTCGTTTCAATAATTATAGAGCCCGTAGGAAATCAGCCCTAGTCTACCTCTATCAAAACGTCTCCATCTTCCCGACCATGCATTCAACAGACTATCAGTAACAAACGTTCTCGGTTTGATTCAAATCCGTCTCCTAGAGACGGGATTTGAATCAAACCGAGAACGTGAACAGCGAGAGTCATACCTTATCCACCGATTCAACACCCTCAATAGAGGAATAAATGAGAATCCGGGTACACTTGCAGCAATTAAAGCATCAAAAAACAATAACGGCAATAATGAAAATAATAACTGAGTTCACGGCACTGCAGCTGCGAAGGGCACTGGGCAACTGAAAATATTCCCAAGTGTAACTACTCTTCCTAAGTACAGCTGTCGTCTGTTTCTGTTTTTACCTTACTATCTAATCAATTGTGCAAAGCATGACATGCCCAACAGCAACCCTGTGCACAATCGGGAGGCCCCTACTGCACGCGTAATCCAGAAGCGGGCGAGCATCGACATTACACCCGCTTGCCAGCCTCTGCGGCAATACACGGCCCCTCTTTCAACGACGAGATGTCGACGAGGCGCTGAGTAGTTAAAGGCTTAAACTTCTTAAAAAAAGCTCTTTTCCCCCACGCCGAACCGCCAGAGCCATGCGGCGCCTTCTGGTCGGGAACAATTCGTTAGTGAAAGGAAGAATACACAGACCGCAGACATCCTAAGGTGAAAAGGAGAAAAGGGAGAGAGGGGGAGCTGGAAGGGGAAGGAGGAGTGGAAGGGGGAGTCCATCTTATATCCTCATTTTGTTTCCTCTCCCTCCTCCTCCGATTTTAAGATTTTATAAAGCTGAGCACCAACAAACTGTACCCCCAATCCTGATGAAGGCCGGACTCTGGCTGAAACGTCGAAATAAACCATGTTAGCTCCACCTTTTAGCTCCACTTGTTCACTGGAAGGGCTGGGGCTGAAATTAACAGACCCATTTTTATTCTTTTTTTCGCACACCTGCTCCAAGAAACTTTGAACTATAAGTGGTTGAAGGGTTCAATTTATTGTATGAATTTTCAGCCAGCCAGGCATATCTATGTCCAGTGTGTTCGCATTGAAAGCATTTTATTATTGTTCCTAAGAGCCGAAATAACGCCATGGGCCGATCTGAATGATTGCGATCAATTTTTAGATATCGGCTATTATAATAGTGCTCATTATTGAGAGCCGTGACGAGTACTAGTAGTCCTGACGATAGTTATAACTATCGTCATGTCATACCAACTTGCCCAAACAGTCACTACTAGTAGCCCGCTCTAAAATTACAGTACGCTTTTTCGCACAGCAAAAATGTACTGCGGTGAAGGTGGCGTAAAAACCCGTTCTGAACGTAGTAGGGCAGGGCCAGCAAATTTTAGAACCACAGTCCTTTTTTTTTCTGTTCTTTCGCAAAGTTAGCATACAGTGAACTAATAGTTACCGTTATGATCTACAAGTCTGTATTAGATTGGATAATTTGAAAATGCAGGTGATTACCGCATCGTCCCTTCCTTGCTAAACCTAGCGATAGTGAGAAAATTTTCAGGCTTCTCGGGTATTTTGGCGCTGCGTAGCGCTACTTCAATAAATATAACGGTTTCGGCACCACTTTGCGCGAAAATAAGAAAATTTTATCACATTGGCGCAATGGGTGCTGCTGTTGAATGTCTGCCTTATAGAACACAGTGAGAAAATCCACTCTCATGACAAAGGTTCTTTGAGCGTTAATCAACAGCTGAGAGAGAGAGAGAAGAAAACAAGAAAGTACTGCAGCACTGGCAGGGGCAGCGCCAGCAGAAGTGGTGGTGGTGGTGGGGGGGGGGGGGGGGGGGGGGGGCTGGTGCTTTTCAAAATGTCCGCCTGCCCTCCTTTTGCTCCCCCCCCCCCCGCCTTGCACAAGCGATTTCAAAACTCAAAGCAGCCAACCCCCCTCCCCCTCGCCCCTGGTAAAAACCCTTGTACCCGCTCTGAGCACTGGCAGAGCCAGGGTTGGAAGAAAGGGTTGTCTAGAACCCTTACATTTTTTTCTATCTATCTATCTATCTATCTATCTATCTATCTATCTATCTATCTATCTATCTATCTATCTATCTATCTATCTATCTATCTATCTATCTATCTATCTATCTATCTATCTGCCTACGACTTTTAGCTCTGCTGGCCGTTTCGATGATAATATCGATACCAAAATTGGTATGGTATAACATGACTGTATGACGAGCATAAGTGGTTAGTCATAACATGAAAATCATGACATGAATGTCATGATTTACATTTCATGGCCTTGCTGCAGCTCTTGCGCGGGCTTCCTTCTCATGACATATTGCAAAACCGGTATGGTGCGAGATGACTGCATGGCGAACACAAGTGACACCCTAACGTGGAAATCATGACATGCATGCATCATGCAAGACATGACTACACACCACACTCTTGGTTCGCTCGCGGTCGCTTCACTAGCTCGACATATACCAGATTTGGTATTAGGGATCATGAATGGATGATGAAGGTATATGAAGGACTGGTGCAAACACGATAATCATGAGATGCATTTCATGCAAAAACATGACTACATGCCATGTTCATGATGCTCTCGCGGCCGTTTCACTAACTTCACATATACCAAACTTGGTATTACGTGACATGAATGGAAGGTGAGGGTATATGAGTGGTGCAAGCATGATAATCATGACAGGCGCGTCATGTAAGAACATGACAACATACCACACTCATGATGCAATCGCGGCCGTTTCGCTTGCTTCCCATATGCCAAATTTGGTATTACGTGACGTGAATCAACGACGAAGGTAAATGACACCTCCAAACATGATATTCGTGACAAGTAAATCATGTACGGCGTAACATACGTCGGTTACGAAACGTTGTGCTGAATTTAAAGTGACATACCAGCCTTCCTCATTCGTGCTTCCAATATCATCGATTGCGACTGGACGTGGGATCTGTCATTTTTTTTATTTTCATGATTTTGCTAACTACAAAAGAATGTCTGAGCAGAAAATTTCGAAAAGCGTTTTGAAGGGTCGTGTTTACAAAAGTGCACATGTTTACGCATAAAGCCAACAATTGGTAAAACCAGCTGTATGAGAAGACTGAATAATGAAAGGTTGTAGATTTTATACCATTTTAGAAAGAAGCAGAGGAGGCATGAAAGACTTATTTGGTTTATTCTCTCTTCTAAAGTGACATAAATAAGCAAATTTTCACGAGGCAATCATTTTAGGCGAACAGAACTTGTGCTGCTACCTGGTTTTGGTCACTAAAACTATTTGTGGCAGCTCACGGCCTTCGGGATTCAATCGACACAGCTATTTCGGAGGCTGAAAGCGCGACGTTCAGTTTTGCTGCGAGTAACTAGATGTCGCTACGGGTGTAAAAACATCTAGCTCACGCGCTTGGCGTTTCGTGTTGTGTCGCGCACCTTGTAGTCTCCAGCGGACGAGACAAAAATAAGGTAACCTAGCGCACCCAGGTTGTTAAGAGCGGTAAGAAGTTAGCTAGACAGAGAGAGCATATGCGTAGCACTTGATTTTCACGGCGCGCAAACCTGAAGTATTCAGACAGTCTTGTGTTTGACCGATACGTGGACATAACGAAAAGGTGGAAAAAAAAAAATCGGCCAGCCTCGCAATAATATTGTAGGAAGCATTAATCCTGAAGGAAGCTCGCAACTGGGCGGTCTTGCTTGTTTCGCCTAATTTTTTTTTCTCTTTCTCTCTGTTTTCCTATTTTTCGTCTCTGTTTACTTCTAATTATATCGCTCTGTGTACTTCCTCCTTCAATGCATGGTTCTTGAAGAAGAGGAAATAGACACATAATTTCTGTCTGCCTTGCAGGGTGCGGGCCACAGTGCTATTTGGTCAGCGCTACATAAATTAATTCAGACAACCTGAAGGATACGCTGCTTGTGGTACTGCTAGATATATCAAATTCTTTGTCCCCATTCTTCTATCTTGCTAATTTGTTTAATATATTCTGGTTTATCAAATTCTTCTGCACTTTTTCACGTTTTTTTCAAAGGAACATTATTAGTGTTCTTATCTAATTTCTCTCTCTTTCTTTAGCAAGCGTTGTATAAAAAAAATTTCCATTTTAAGGCACAGTGTGGCCAATTCCCCTTGTGAGTATGAGCCAAGATCTGGGTGACAAGACAAGACACGGCACAATGCTTTGTAGGGGATGGGAGAAGTCGGATAAAAATATTAGCAGAAAGATGAAGAAGAGAGAACCCTCGCCGCGCAGGAAAAAAAGAAATCGGAAAGACATAGGATCTTTCTAATTTCTCTTTCTTCTATTTATTTCTCTCTCACTCTATATTTCCCGCTTTTTTTTTCTTTCTTTGTCTTTCCCACTGTATATATATGCCTCCCTCACTGTTTTCTTTCTCCTTCCTAATTTTCGTTATGCCCCCTTCATCTGTCTTTTATCTTTTTATCTGTATCAGCCGTTTCTTTCTATATCTTTTTCTCTCTATTTGTTGTTGTCCATCTATACTTTTTTCTTTCTTTCTCTACCTTAAGTTATCTCTCTTTCTCTCCTCTTTTTCGTCAATAAATGTTACTGCATCTTACGCAGGACCAATCGGCACACGTGTTCTGTGAGACATATGAGATCAAGAAGAGGAGGAAGAGCGCGCGCCTGTCGTTCCGTGACGATCATTTTTTTTTTTTTCTCTCTTTTACTGATGCCGGAGTTGGCTTCTTTACAACCTGCTGCTATTTCACATTACGGCCTCGGTTAAACAACAGTTTTTTTTTTGTTTAATTCCTTTGGTCCGCTATATATCCGCAGGGATAAGTACCTTCAGCATTGATGGTTTTACGAGTGAAAATGAGAGAATGCCTTGCTAAATTCTGCACCCTGATCACGTTCGATTAAAATTTTACCTTTAGAAGCGTAGTAGCGTTATTGTCACCCTAGAAAACCTAATCGAAAAATCCACTCATTAACGTCAATTCCCGGCGTTGGGTATGAGCCATCGTCCGAGGACAAAAATATGGAAATTCGAGCGTATTTTATTTTCGGGCGACCCTGTTTATAAAACAAACGGTCAAAGTTGTGGATGTCTTGCAATAGTTTAATAAAGTTTCAAATATATTCAGACTGTAGGCCAGTTTATTACACCTAAATTGCTTTTTTCGCAATTGCTTTCTTTATTCATTTATTTATTGTTGTTGATGAAAAAAATCTGCTCCATTTTTCTATGTCCGTTACCTCTAATCGTCAATTCCTTATATTGTTTCCCTTGATCCCGCTCATTACTTTAATAGACGTGAGCTAACAAATTAACAGTATTTCGTCAGAACTACCCTGTTCTTGGTGCGATGCCCCAGCGTAGGTGTGTGCCACAGCTTCCAGGCACTTCCTTCCTTTCTTTTATATTTGTTGAAGCAAGAAGCACTGGGTAGGCAACCCCGCCGTGGTGGTCTAGTGGCTAAGGTACTCGGCTGCTGACCCGCAGGTAACGGGATCGAATCCCGGCTGCGGTGGCTGCATTTTCGATGGAGGCGAAAATGCTGCAGGTCCGTGTGCTCAGATTTTGGTGCACGTTAAAGAACCCTAGGTGGTCGAAATCTCCGGAGCCTTCCACTGTGGCGCCTCTCATAATCATGGTGGTTTTGGGACGTTCACCCACACATATCGGTCAAATCATCAACACTGGGTAGGCATCTCAAAGTTTGTGGATAATAATTTAGCCTATCGGGAAGCGACCCGCAATCCTACCCCTATAAAACGGGGGTGCAATCCTTCCGGACCCCAATAAATGTTTTTCATCCGTCCGTCCGTCCGTCCGTCCGTCCGTCCGTCCATCCGTCCATCCATCCATCCATCCATCCATCCATCCATCGGGAAGCGCACCTACCGGCATTGCTTTGTCGATTCTGCATCTTAATGGCACAAACATATTTTTATAGCTTACCGGCAAGATCTGAACAGTCATGTAATCCAGACGCTCTTTTTCTCGCCCACCAAGTCACGGTTTCACACAGACCAAATATTTGTTCGAAAGAAACCTGACAGTAAACATATGGATGTTAGTAAAGCAATTGAAACGAATGGCTAAAATCCGACTACTAGACAATATTATTACGATATTTTTTTCTAAATTTCCAATCTCTCAAGTGCTTAAAGTCAAGTTACAAGATTGCCCTGTGCATATGCAAACAAATAACGTGATAGCCGCAGATGCCTCTGTGAATTCTGACGGCAGGCTTAAGAATTGCTTCCCTCTTAGTTGGCTGGTCCTTCTCCGTGAGAATGCCAGATTTAGGTCCTGTTTTTTTTTTTTTTTTTTTGAAGCTTAGCTCTCGCCTATCATTCTGGCGCCTCGAAAACTCCCATAGAATGAAACCGGGGTGATTATAACAGCAATTTCCCCTTCGGTATGTACAGCTCTTACAGCTTTAGAGAACTCACAAGCCCTTATGACATTCTCCACATTAGTATTAAGCCTAAGCTCATAAAATTACCATGGTTTGCAGGTAACTGTTGGTTGCAGTTTAATGGAACAGCTGATTGCCTAGCACGAGCATCGCTAAATGGTCCAATAATATTGGTATTTCTAGCAGTGGAATATATAACGCGATCATATGCATAAAGTTAGCTATTTTATAAATATGACGGAAACATAAACGAAATGAACTGAATATCAGAACGAAAAACTTTTGTGGAAACATTAGTGCACTTTCAACCACTTAGCACCCTTAAGCGAGTTTAAAGCAAGCAAATCTCTCTTTTGCCTAAGCACAATTAGCAAAAAAAAAAAAAAAACGTGTAAGGGTGTCTCACCTTCACAAACAGCCTTAGTGTTCTAGCCAAAACACACTCAAGGAGTCAAGGGTCTTTTGAGTTATCGAAGTACCCATGACCCAACAACAACAAGTAAAATAACATATGGTACTCGCTAAACAACAACGAGTAAAATGACAGATGGTACTCGCTAATTAATAAGTCGTTGGATCTTAGGCAAGTTTAGTTTAAAAGATACGTCTCTTTCAGATCTATCTACAGTGATAGCAATAATTTAAACCTATTATAGTGTTCATTTATACGGAACAGGAATATTCCCGCTGGCGATGAACGGTGGCTTAAGACACTGTCGCTACATGTGTAGATCAGATGGTCGCTTTAAAGGTATGTAGCGCGAGTGCTCCATCCACGGGGTTATATTACAATGCGCTCATTTGTGTGTATGGTTTTTCGTTTGCGTGCATATTCTATGCTGATGTCATCTGTATGTGCACATTCCCTGACTGATATATTTTATTAGAGACGAGGGAGCCTTTGCTCGGGGCTGTGTGCGTCCCTCGGCGACCGTCCGCTCCCCCCCCCCCCCCCCCCCACTGCGCATGCGCCAACTCTCGCCGCTCTCCTAACGTGAGGGCGAGAATGTGGAGTTGAGAAGGTAGCAGATCGCGGCTTCCTCTTCGTTTTCTCTCACCTGAGTATCTCTCCACCCCAGCTGTGAGCTCTTACATAATGCTGCGCTCGCTCGTGCCATTGCACTCTCCTAGCAACGCTGGGTGTTCACTTTACGGTACGCACACAGTAATACACAAAAACGGGAAAGGGGGCAGCAGAAGCGGTACACAACGCCACGCACACATGAAACATACATGAAAACATAGTGGAAACAAAAAAAATGGAAACACAAGTGAACACAGCGCTGCATGCTTCGCATCCCCACATGGTTCCCTTTAGTGGAAGAGATGGTGTAATATTTTTTTTTAATTTTTCAATAATAAAGATGTATACACCATTGGAAACGCTTCATGGTATGGACATTTCGATACGCGAAAACACCCTTTTCCTAGGGTGTAAGCGTGTCAGTTATCAATTATCAAGTCGACCTTGATTGTTGAAATAGCGATCCCGAAACTTCGTATTGCTACTTTTGTGCCAAAGTGCTTATTTTTGAAATAAAATCACGTTTTAATGGCCCGCATCGCGGAAGCGCACTTCAAGTCAACCGCCCGAAAGTAGACTCTCAGAAGTCACTGTTAGCGTGGCCAATGTTGCCCGCCTTTACGACGCGGCCACCAACCGAGGAGGATACATTCTATGTATCCTTCTTGCCACCGACAGCAGTGAAAGCAGAACGAAAGTTGCAGGATCCCCAGTAGTAACAACATCCGTGCAATCTCGAATGCCATAATTCTGCTTGCTTGGTTCAATTAAGCCCCGCTGGATGGCACCTCATATCCAGCCTATAGGCTGGATATATAATCAGCTGAAAACTGGGATTTTGAACCACTCACGCCAATCCCCATAGTACCGCCACAAGTTCTTTTTTGTTTTTCAATCAATCAAACCGAAACAGAAAAGCTGCATTTCATAACGGATCTTGGTGCATGGAGGATTTTTTTTATTACAGCAAGTTTGATTGCTAGTGATCAAATGTAGTCACGCCTCGATCATTTCACAAATGTCCCACTCATGGCGCACGTCATCTGATACGCTGTCAACGCTCAGCTTAATTTATCTTAAGTAACACCCTCCTGTTATAGTAGTGCAAATTTAGACGTTTTTATACAAGATCATGCCCCCCCCCCCCCCCCATAAGCTCAAAGTCGCACAGAGTTGGCCTGGCGAGATAGCTCTTCAGTCAACTCTGCGAAAAATAGAAGCTATTCAAGAATATTTTCATCATGTCATAATATTCTTTACTCATAAAAACACTTCTCGTTATACCTTTTGTGAAGGCAGGTTTAAATTTAACTGCAGAAATTGTATAAAGTCTGATGCGGTTTGTAACTATATTCAAGCTACTAAACATATCCAATTTTAGTCTCTTCTTTAGTAGGTATAAAGGCCTGTCAAAGTTTAAAATATCCGTCACAAATTTTTCTGGTCATATGTATGCAGCTGTCTGGTCCGCTCGAAATTCCCGAATTTCGTGAATATATAAGCTGTTAACATCCTTTCTTTTTCTCCATGAAAATACTTTCGGTAACAGGCATTATTAGATTTATCAAATTTTTACGCATCGAGATGTCGAGCACCAACGGCATCACATTTTTTTTTTTTACAATAGTCCAGGGGACAATTTCATGTTGATGTCATTGCCGAGGTCATCATACGTGTCACGACCACAAAGTAACGATTATCAGGAACGTACGCATGTACGGCGGCACTATTGACAACCATGGTAGATCAGTGGCTGCGGTGCTATGGTCCCTGGAATACGCTGGCCCCAAGGTCACGGGTTCAACCCACTTCCGGCTGCGCAATGTCAGTGCACGTTAAAAAATCACCAGATATTATTATTATTATTATTATTATTATTATTATTATTATTATTATTATTATTATTATTATTCGGTTGGTCTTAGGTTAGATATCTTCAAGCAATCCATTCAATTTGAGTCATTTTGACCCTCTGATGTTCTTTAACGTGTAGTTCAATCTAAGCGCATGGATCCTCCCAGAGTTGCACCCCTCTTGGAGGAGCAGCCGCCAAGGCCGAAAATCTCAGCTGCAACCGCGAGTTTAGGAGAGCTTCACCTCACGTCAGAAGTGACCACAGTGGGCCACTATGGCGGCACACGAGAAGCCCTGGCTGGTGCGTA
The DNA here is from genome assembly GCF_043290135.1 of Rhipicephalus microplus. Taxonomy (NCBI): domain Eukaryota; kingdom Metazoa; phylum Arthropoda; class Arachnida; order Ixodida; family Ixodidae; genus Rhipicephalus; species Rhipicephalus microplus. The sequence continues at coordinate 179,156,417 of NC_134705.1, forward strand.
CTGCGTTTTCCCATAATTATAAGCGTTATAACCGTTATTAAATTGCCCCTGCAACACTTCTGCGGCGTGACCAGAAACACGCGAGCCAAACATTGCAGCGCAGCATGCGGCCTGGACAACTAATTGTCAGGGTCAGCTATAAATATTTCCCTCTTCTTTCTATGAATGACGTCATATACCAAATGACCATGCCACGTGTACAGTTTCATAGCCACTGGCTGGTTTGAGCATCGCAATCTGCATGGTTGCAGCGGCCGCCGCAAGAGGCCGCCACATGCCTCACGCGCACTGGCAACCAAACTGAAAGTAAGCCGTGCATTCAAAGAAAAAAAAAAGTGGTCAAGGTCATGACGTGCACGTGACGTAGCTTATTTCTCCCACGCCATCCTTCCCTCCTTAGCTTCCAGCACGCTTGTCGGAACGATAGAAGAGAGAAAGCAATTTCTACGGACGACAGATATATGTAAGCCCGCTCGTATTTCTAGGAGATAAGGGGAAGGGGGGGGGGGGCTGGAGTTTTCAGAAGTTTTGGCTGCTCCCAATAAAAGCAAATATAGTCAAAAGAGAACGTATGAGTTACCATTCTTTCTGCCCCGCTTAAAGAACTCACTTATCGTGGGTGCCCCCCCCCCCCCTGCCCCGCCCCCAAAGGAAAAAATCCTGGGGCTGCCTCTGTATACTTGACAGAAAAAAAAGTTTGCTGGGGTATTTGTAGGGCGCTAAACTCCTTTAGTGAAGCCATCGTAGGCTACTTAGAAAAGTGTTGCATACCCTTCTAAGCACTCGCACACAACACATAAACTCTGAGACAAAAACGATAGAATGCAGTGTTTTTAAATGGGCCTGAATGTAGTCACGGTAATTGTGTCTCTCATGCACATATATATAATCTCACTGAATTATATACGTTATGCAAAAGACACTGTTTTCAGTTAGCCTATGGTTGTCAGTGTCTGCAATCGTGGGCGTGCGTGTGACAGACTCATTCTTCGAAATAAATTCAATAAATGCTACACAGCGCTTTTCAATAAAATCCAATCGTGAGAAAGCATAATTGGGGACTCGTGCTCACGCACACTTCGAAATAAATAAAACGATCTGTCCTTTTCCGAGGTTGTTGACTCGTACGCGCGAACGGATGCCAACTGTTTCGGCTTCGCCGCAGTGCACCGCGTTCGTGCTGCGAAGCAGATTAACGCGTGCGTGTGCCTGGTGAGTGAGTGCATGGAGAAAAGGGCTTTCCCCAAATGGGCGCTTTGTGAAAGCGCCACTCTCTCTTTCTGTCCAGACACAATGACTGGACACTCGAAAATTGTTGACCGGCCGGCGGACCGGACGCGCAACCCTTTCTGTCCGAGCGTGCTTAGGAGCGCGCTGCCGTCCGATGTAGAGCAGCTTGCACGGTGGCCCTGCGATACCCCTTTTTTTCGGGATGACGCAGATGGACCGCGATCGCTGGGAACAACGACTGACCAGTCGACGCCGCTTTTCCCCGTTAACACCACGAGAGGTCTTTTGTCTGCTGACTCCGTCGTACACAGTCGCCCCCGCGTCCCATCGAACGAGGTTTTGCTTCGTTGTTGCTCCACTTCAAATGGAGAGAAAGAGAAACGAAAAGCGCTCGACGAAAATGTAGAAGAGTCTCGCGACTCCATGCTGTGCTTGCTCTCAGTCGATGCTTTCAATGCGACTTCGTGGTTGGAATCGTTAGTAAATTCTGCTAATCACAGCAACGAGTGTGAAAAGTTTGGCAAGCTTTTCCATCGCGTGACTGAGCATGCACGAATACAACGGAGCTGCTTTGACAGGTGGTGGCCGTCAGTTGCCGAGTTTCGCCACCAGGCCAACACTGGCCACAGAAAACAGAAAGCGCGAATAGAAAGACACCGGGTGAAGGTACGCACCCACACACAGAATAAGTAAACACGTGCATACATCCAAAAAGGTGCGCATTATTGCACATGCGCATTGCACCTTTCGCCCCCTATAGAATTGGAGATAATTTTCTGTGCAGTATAAATAAGATACACAGATTGATTAGCACATTCAGGTCCCACATGTCTGTGTGGAACAGCCTTCCATATTGCCAGTCTGCATTGAACGTTACACTGACAGTCATGTTATGGCAATGAAAGAACGCCTATACTTGTGTATCGTAAATACACGCATGTTATATGTGTGTATCTTAGAAAATAATTTAGCGAATACACACATGTTATATGCAAGTTTTAACAGACTTTTATTTCTCCCAAACACAGCACTCGGGAGGGCTACAGGTCATGGTCATCATTTCAAAATGGCATTTGTTTTCGTCGCGTGCCAGCACGCAGGTAAAATGACGTTAGGCGCGCCTCATATCATTCGTTGTAAATGGCATTAGATTTGCCGTGTGACATGGACAATTGACTTGTCGGTATGTTTTGACTATGCTTGTTCTTTGTAGGTTGGCGGGGGGCAAAGGGGGGCGGCGGAAATTTTGGACAGACTACAGCCCCCCCCCCCCCCCTCCTTCGGTCGAAGCGTAAACGAAGCGTAACAGTTCGGTCGAAGCGTAAACTTCGACCGAACTGTTCTGCTATGGTGAGAAAGCCGTCAAACGCAAGGCGTGGACATGGACGTTAACCATTCTGTGAATAGTTAATACGTAAAAGCAGCAGGCTGTGTCCAGCTACGTCAGCGGCCCTATACAGTGGCGATATATAGAGCGAGGGACACCGGGGGTGCATCTGTCGCGCGACAAGGGTCATCCAAAAGGGGAGCGACGGGGTCAAGCAGCGGTGCGTGGCCCCCATCGGTCCGGGGGGAAAGGGTACACGCACGGAGCAACACCTAGAGGGTGTTGCACGGAGACGTCCAGCTGCCTTCAGCCAAGTGGCCAAAAAGAGCAAGAACCGAACCTTCGCCGAGGCACCTTTCTTTCTTTCTTTCTTTCTTTCTTTCTTTCTTTCTTTCTTTCTTTCTTTCTTTCTTTCTTTCTTTCTTTGTTTCTTTTTTCCTTTCTTTCTTTCTTTCTTTCTTTCTTTTCTATATAGACCATATTTTACTGCATGAAAATGGCGAGCATGCACGGTTTTACTTCAGTTCGACTGCACGATAAAATAGACACAGACACGAAGACAAACCCAGCGCGAACTTTCAACTAAGTTGTTTGGGCCACGGCAATGGCCTATGTACTGACTCAATATACACAACGCATGCGCGCCCACTGACGCAATTACAGGCTGCACGAGCACGTAGATTCAACTGCTCGCGGGCGTAGAGTAACACTCAGTGCGTTACTGTTGACTGGTGTTGTAAACTATGCCATTTAATTACTTTTGTGCAGAAGGTCTGAATAAAATCGATGAGGATGGGACTTCCTGCTGTGCATACATATGTGTAAGATCACGGATAACTTTTAATAAGAAATTTTCGTTCGAACTCGAGCGGGCTGATCGACCAAGCCTCCAGGACATACAGACCACTTATATAGGTGACGGTTATAGGAATCATTGCCCGTTTGGAACACAATCTGCATTGCCGCAGCAAGGCAAAGTCCTTGAGTTGCCCAGAATGCCTTTGCGCGTGGTTGTTCCATTCGGCTAATTTCGCTGTCAAATTCCGTTGAATTGCCGCTCGGACGTATCCCAGTGTTCATGACACGATTCGATGATTTATTCGTGCAGGAACTGGAGCTTTCTGACTAGGTGCTGTAGTTATCAAGCAGAAGAATGAATCCGCATGATTTGCCCGGCCTGCCATCTGCCGTGTCGTCCGCCCTTACTGCCAGAACACACGACAGCGGTGGCGCCCTCAAGCGTGCGAACGTGTCAAAGGGAGCGTGCCACGCAGAGATCCGGTCCACTCCACCAATTTCGGTGGAGCAACTTTTCCTGCTCCTTGAATTCCCTCTCGCTCTGAATCTACTTCGACTCTCTCATTGGAACACTTGACTCCCGCCTTCACTCTGTCATTGGAACACATTTGCTCCAGAAGGAGCCGAAACACTTACCCCGACTTCGCCATTGGAATTCAACAGTACTTCGGCCCACCCCACCAACAGGCGGAACGCACAATAAAGTTGTGCATTTCCTTCCTTCCGAGTCTATTACACGACATGCAGTGCGTGTGTTTTAAAACGAGTGCGATTTTTGGGTTCGGCTCTTTGTTGATCTGTGTCTCGAGGGAAAAAGAAAATGGCGAAGCGTGCTAAAGTCGCGCAAGGCTTAAAAAATGAAAGCCGGCGATTCTAAAGTTTAATCTGGTTTCTTTTATTGGTCGCTTTTATCTGCGATGCAGGTTCAATGGGTTGCCGATAGGCTTTAGCTATAGGCGATGCTAAACTGTTTCCGCGTTGATTCTCGGCGCAGAGAGATTCAAGTCAAACCACACGAAGTCTCCGACACGACACGGTTGTCCCAACTTCAGAGACTCGCGCTGAAACCGAGCATTCGCACCTCTCGTATATCTGCGAGCGCGTCATCTTTGGCGTCGACCTTCCATCGCTTCGGGGTCTTCTAGAAGCTGCCGTCGCCTTTCCCGTTCGCAATCAGCCTCGTGATCGACTTACAGGTGGCCCCACCGTCACCGCGCTATATAGTGTGGATGCCGGCGGCGGCATGGATACAACTGTGCGAAGCGGTGATTTTTTGTAAGCTGTGTGAGCCGATTGCGGGCGAATAAAATGCGTTGACTGCAGCCTATATCCTTGAAAGGGCCCTGAAACACTTTTTTCAAGTAACAATGGAACGAATTCACTTAAAAAAAGCTTATCGCCTCACGAATTCAAAGCCTCAAAATTTTCAAGAATCCGTCCAGTATACGAGCGGGTTTACAAAGATTTCTCGCACGTTGCAATCACACTCTTCTCTCGTCCTGACGAAAGCGCTTGAAGCTAAGCGGGGGGCGGGGGGATGGCATGGGCAACGAAATTACGTCACGCGCCCCTCGTGACCTTGAGCACTTTTTTCTTTTTTTTCTTTTCCTTCGAATACGCACCTTCTTCAGTGTGATAACGCGTTTACGTGTGGACAAGTCGCGGCCTCCCGCGGCGGTCTATGTAACGACCGAGCGCGCAATTTTAAATCAGCCAATGGCTGATAGAAAGCCTTTTACGAGTGATTTTTTTTTGTAGTTTCCTTCGTCATTTGTCGAGAGAAATTAATTTCGAGCCGACTTTGATAATTCATTGTGAATTGCGGGCTGCGCTACAACATTTGGCTCGCGTGTTCTCGGGAGCCTCTATACTACCGATCGGCAGCGTTTTCTGACCATGTTCAAAATGTGTCGCAGGGCCCTATTAGTATGTATGTTGTACATTGCCGAATGGATGCCCGGAGCTTTCAGAACGTTGCCATTACTCGTGAGAGAAACGCAGTCTGCCATTGGAAAAGAATGGTCGCGCTTGGCGACATTCGGCGTTTCCCACTATGTCACGTTTATTGTATTTTCGTTTATAAATGTTGAGCCAGTGTGCTACGCACTGTTGTAGTGCGATTGAATCTATTATTCGCTTCATGCATGCAGGTCTTGTACACCTCAAAAGAGAGAGAGAGAGAGAAAGAGCACAAATTATTTAGCGATAGCTAAAATAACCGCGAATACGCATCCGCATTTCACTTATTCATTTCTCCACAGAATGAATGTAGTGGACAGTTGATAAGTTTATTCAGGAAAGCTGCGTGGCTGACAACGCTTTATCGAGATTGTTTTTACCTCAATACCAGTATATAAAAAGGCAACAGTTGAGCACACAACCTTTTTTGATTGATTATTTTCGTGACAGTAATGCAATAAAGGTTCGCTTACTCGATGAAACAAAAGTAAATATTTTATTTCAGACGAATAATGTCTGCTCCTTTCATCCGTTTTTAACAATGCCACAAAAGCGTGCAAGATAATGTTAAAAAGAAGAGAAAAAAAAACATGGCGTTTCGCACGAACTTATACGACACGCCTTCTGAATTAATTTCCACAACCTGGACTCTTTAATGATAACCCAAATGTAGCCATACGGGCATGTCTGTATAAATGCCTTGTCTGTATAAATTGAACCTTCAGAAACTAACACTGCAGTGTTAGTCTGGGAAGGTTCAATTTTGCGTTCATACTTCGAGTTCTGAGCTAGTAATTGAAAATTTGCGCAGTGAAGCATGACTATTGACTCGATTCAGGTGCAAACATCAATCAACATCAAGTCGAAAATTCGAAATGTTTACATGCAATTATTGACTCCTTCTCCGGCCGGCCTCGCAGTAACCTGACCACATTTACTAATGAAAGTTGTACGTCTAGCTCTCACGCTTTCCACGTGGGAGCTATTTCCCCCAGTTAACATTGGCTGATACATAGTTACACATATAGTTATATGTCATATATAGTTACAATTGAACAGAATTTTACTGGCATGTAAGCTAGGCCATTTTTATTATTGTTCTCTTGTGCGTGCATTTCTTTTGCCGTTAGTAGTATTTTCTTGCCTCTATTTTTGGGCGTCTTACTAGCATAATTAATGTTTCCATTCACTGTTGTAGCATGACCGAGAGAGAGAGAGAAAGAGAGAGAGAAACAACTTTATTTCAGCACGACACAGGACTGCAGCGTATGTAAGTACATAAATTGCAGCTGAGAAGCGAGATGGCATCGAATATAGGCTCAGGGAAGAAAAGCCCGGAGAATGCGTGACAACTATTGCACGCCCTCGAACCTGGGCTGTTGGTATTGTAAATAAACCCGCTTATAAAATAAAGTAAGAAATAACTTGAGAATCTGTATAGGCTATAGGCCGAATAGCACGACTTCTGTTCAACTGTCTTCCGATGCACCCCTTCGTGGCAGAACGAAAGGTTTGCAAGGAGCCACGTTTCAAAGCATTCACGAAACGGGAAAGTGAGTCGGAAAGTGACCCGGATACACTCAACGCACGGGCACGGTTTTCACCCCGAGGACACGAAGTTACGTGGGACTCATGCGTTAGCGCGGCTCACACGATAAGTCTCGTGCAATGCGTTCACTATTACTTTCGGGCTCAAAAGGCGTGGCCGAATTTACTCATGCGCGATTCCTCCACGTACGAGCAATGCTAACCCATTTCACGAAGGGCTGCCCTAGAGAACTCCTGCGCGCACGAGCACAAAAAAGGAGCCGCGCTTCTTCGCTGACCACTGCGTCGACGGCAGCTGGAAAAAAAAAGGGGGGTGTTCCTCGCTGACCATCGGCGCTTTTGTGCTCGCACGGACAATCGGCCGACGCTCGCCTACAAATCTAGCAGCCGTCTGGAAGAAGCGTGCTGCTCAGAAATACCGCAATTTTCGGTATGATACCATACACCGACGTCGGGTTACCAGCAGCTTGACGTGCGTTCGTCAGGAGAACGAATCACGGCATAAGTACATCAAAGACAGAGATAAAGAGAGAGAGAGAGAGAGAGAGAGAATTGCAAAGGAAAAGCAAGGATGTTAATGCAGGTGACACCAGGTTTGTTACCCTATACGGTGGTAGAGTAAGGTTAGGAAAATAATAGAGAAAGAAAGAAGGAAAGAGATAACGAAAAATTCACGCAGGCAAACAGCCGCGTTCATCATGCATGCGTACCCAGAAGCTCAGAAGAACGGACTGTCGGGCGAGTTGGGGTTCCATTACCAGGAAAAATGCTGTGCTGTTCCTGTCTCTCTTCGTCCGCGTTTCCCCGAGTTTATTTTTTCTTGCTTGATAAATTACCCAGAAACTAGCAAAGTGGGAACAGTTACAGAGTACACTTCAACCCGCAACTGTCTCACATTAACGCTGCTGCAATCCGTAGTGTTAATGTAAATCCACCGTGCAATAAAGAGCAGGCGCAACACTCCGCTGATGACCGCCGCTGGGAAGACCTCCGAGACATGCCATCGCTGGGTTGAGGTCATTGATAATCACGTAGGGCATACTCCGCAATGGAATCGGTACACTATTAGCTCGAAGTGCACTGCAAGTGTACTGGATATCTTGGAGCCAGTCATTTCAACTATATCGGTGATTTCACAAGCAGCACGGATGCGGACAAGTTCAAGATAAAACCTGTCGAGACCTACGGACAAGTTGGAGATAAAACCTATGGATAAAAAGCACTTCTACTTCAACTTTGTCGTTTAAATTTCAGCACAGATAACCCAATCGTACCGCAGAGTTGGAATGGAGCAAGATGCACAGAAGATCACTTCAAGTAAGGGTACGAGAAGATATTACGTTCGAGGATTCCAGTTCCCGCGAGGAAACAAGATCGGTTAACAGTGCCGTGCCCAGCGTTGAAACCCATTGGGTAAAATACGGCTAACAATCGTGACGGCTGTATGGAAGACTATGCGGCATACTCCCCCGCTCAGGGGTTGCTTTCTTTTAATGTTTTTTTTAGGGTCAATCGCATCGTTTTCGCTTTATGTTTGTTTTTTCATCCAACACGCAGACGTCTGAGTTGTATAGAAGGTCTTTCTGTCTTCCATTTTATTTTTGTCCCTTAAAAGTGATCGAGAACTGAGAGAACTGAGCGAAGTGGACACTGGTCAATAAAAAAAAAAGAAAAAAAAACGAGCCTGCCTGCCGCGGGGTGCGCCGCCACAGGGAAAAGCTTTCGCCTTCCCAAGAAAGCGAAAGGATTTTCACCTTGGGAGCGGCTTCCTCCTGTCTTTTTCCTTTTCTCCGCGAAGGAAGCCGTTTTTTACCCCTTCCTGACAGGCTTTCACTTTTCTCGGACACTGAGGACTTCCCGTCCATACAACGAGACTCAAAGGTTTGCACGTTATTTTCAGTTTGCTTTTTTTTTTCTTTGACCCTCGTTTATTGCTTTTTCTCGATAGTTCTGTAGGTCAGCAGGACCAACAAAAACGCCCTACTGAGGCACGGCCTTTCCTCGGACTTTTTTTTTAAACCCTTAACTTTTATTTTTTTTTGCTCGGGTTCCAAACGGTCAAGCTGCTGCACCGCCTGTGCTTTTCAAAACGTCTCCCGCAGTGACGGCGATTGTTGACCACTGGTCGAGAGTGATGGTCCGGCATGCGCCAGGTACGGCCATTTCATCCCCGTACTCTCAAGACGCTTCCCAAGCGGTCAGCGGAGTGGGCAGTTCGTGCTTACCGTGGAAACGTCAAAACAAACGACAAGAAAACAAAAACATCTCGAAATCTGCGCTAGCGCGCAAACACTTTGTCGACGACTAGTGGGGTACACATCAGCTGCCCTTGGCGTTTGCGAGGACAGATGGGACTGTTTGGCGAAAACTTGCAAGTGTGGCATGCGAACTAGTTGAAAATGTTTTGGTGCGGGGCGGTACGAAAGGAGAAAAAAAACAAATTTTCTTTATATAACGACAAAACTTGCAGGCTTTGCGTTGTTTAGATAAGCCAGCTATATGTGAAAAAATGATAGCAACCATGCCACTCTACGAACATGAATATCCAGCGGAGTACCAAACAGGACACATGCTTATCTGTCAGGGGGGGGGGGGGGGGGGGAGGGTTAGAGAAGGAGGTATTCAAAGGCAATAGTGATAATATAACAAGGTTAATACGGAGTTTCTATTCCCACAACATGTGATAAAGCCACGAATCCATAAACTTCGCTCATATCTATCATTGCTACGCTTTACGCAGCGACAAGAAAAAACATTTAAGAAGAGTGGGACGCAGCCCTTTGCTAGGGCGACATGAAAGGGACAGTTATAGGCAGTGCGACGGTCAAGCGAAGCGGCCGGGAAGCTATAGGTCTTTCGGTCTCAACGTGGGAGCGGCCCGCTTCAGGGCTATAGGACACTGGCGCGACCTATTGGACCTTAATAGAGTACTTTCATCCATCCATCCACCCATCCGATGACAGTGATAATCGCCTTGTGGTTGCTATGGCATATCACGGTTTGTTCTGCGACCACTTTCAGCAAAACGAATTCGTTTCTGTCGTCGCGCAATGTATTCTGCCTTTATTTCCGCGCTCTAACTTCTATGACGGGTCTCACTTTTATGCATGAAAGCGGCGAACGCGCGTATAGGGAGAAGAAAGGATCGTTTGACGTCATTCGAAACCCTCGCGTGAAGTGCCAAGAAGCTGCAACTTAATCTTTACCGGGAACGTGTAGGAGGGTATTTTCACGGCCACTCAATCTTTCCCTTTGGAGGAGATCGTCAGATCGTCAGTAGCACACGTCAGTCTATAGCACTCACCAAGCATTGCTCCCATGCTTCCATTTTTAGGAAAAGGCACCTTAATTTCTTTTTCTTTTATACTAATATTAATCGGAAAGGCAAACGCAGGGGCTCCACATCTTATCCTCTTGCCAGTAAGAAGGGGGAGATTGGAGCGAAAGCCTCTCGCGAAAGCCTCTCGCGAAATCTCGCGAGATTTGGTGGTGAGTACATCCTCGAAAACACTCCCCCCCCCCCCCCCCCCTGTCCCCTCTTCTTACCCTTGCTCTCACAAGGATTTCAGAAGATGATGCGGTTCTCTTCCTTCTTGAGGAACCCCTTCGCATGACTGTGAGCAACGATTCGGAGGCTATGCGAAGAAGAACCAACAACTTCGTTTAGCAAAGGCCGTCCACTTGGCCGGTGACCGGTCATTCGAGCTTTTACCTCGCTCTATCTTGCAGGCCTTCGAGATCGTGCGACGGCCGTGGGCGTCGATATGTATGTGGTCCTCGACGCACAGACAAGCTAGTCCGAGCGTGTGCGGTGAATCCGTGCATCGCGCCCTCCTGCACACAAAAGACCCAAAGGCGCCTTCGCGTCTCGAGGAACAAACAGGCACACAAAAAGTTTCTAGCCGTACAAACGGGGGCGCGCAGTTCTGTGCACTGCCTGGTATGCACTGAACGAGGAGTTCATGCAACTTCAGTGCCAGTGTGAAGGAAAGAAGCGTAAACCTAATTAAGGGCTCATTTTCTTTGTTCGACACGGTAATAATGAAAACTTACAAACAGTGATGCTAGGAATGATACCTTGGCATCATTATCAACGATACCAACAAAAAATGATGTCCAAGAAAGACAATGATGCCTTGGCATCATTGTCTGATGGTTATAGATCCAGTATGCGAGGTCACTTGTGGGCACCACCATGTACTTGAAAACATGTAGTTCTCATCAATACAGCAGCAGCAGTGAAAAAAGTGCACCGGAAACTTGCGTATTAATGAGAGAAGTATCAAATGCGAAAAGATTTCCTTAATTTGGAAGCGTCATTGAATTTTGTGTATCAGTTATTCATTGTTACCCAAACTTTCACGTTCTCGATCCTTCTTCTTACGATGAATCGTTCTTTGATGGATTTTTTTTTTTTTGATATTGCCCAAACAAACCTTCTTTCAACCTATTCATACGGACGCAATGTTGATTGACATGGCGTTACTTAACCCCAACCTAACAAGGCTAAAAGTCTATAAGTAAACCCAACACCCAATCTATAAAGCCTGATACAACTGACGTCCCCTATAAGTGTCCCTTAGTAAGAGGAATAACATCGAAAGTTCTCAAACGTGAACGCAAGTAAGGATGATTACAAATGTGTTTATCACTGGAAAGGAACTCCACAGAAAAAAGAAACGGCACGCAAGGTTACATTCGTTACATATCACTTTGATTACATGGCCTGTGGTCAATATTTTTTTAATGACTTTCGCGTAAACTCAGTCAGAACTTCCACCCGTCGCGCACGTGACTCAGGTGCAGCTCAGCCACGCACTGCAGCCAACAAATCAAAGGAAAGTCAGGGTTTCCAGACGGACAGCACCCCGTTCGTGCCGCTTGAGCGCGCAGAATGGTCCGATTATACGCAACTCACACAAGAGGGTTGCGGCGGAGGAGTCCGTCCGTCCTTCTTTCCTTCGTACCCCAATGTGACACCTCTCTTCGAACTCCCCCTTCTCCTCCACCATTCCTTTTCCGGCGACGCGCGCAAACACTGCGCAGTGGCCCGCTCGGATTCTTGGTCGTCTTCGGCTTGACGACTCGCGTCAATGCTTTCGAGAGGCGTTATATACGTTATGTGCCCGGACACCACCACACCACTTCGAAGAAGAGAAAACTCTTCTTCTTTCCGAACGAACGCGTCCAGCCCCCTACCGGCCAACCCGCGAACAATCTCTCGCTATCGACGTCTCTCGCCTGCCAGTCAAGTGACGAAGGAGTTCTGTCTTTGGCCGTCGGAAGCCAATATTGCGCGGGGTGATGGCAACCCTTTTCGAGATGATGAGGGCCTTCTTTGCCTCTCGGTATACAGTGTCCTTCTGCCCTCGGGGTGTTTAAGGTTGAGTGCGCTGCATAGATTAGGGAAGAAGCAAGAAGCATAAGGACGAGGTATATTGCGGTTGACAAGAGAATCGGCGAGGAGCTGCTGACTGGCCGTTATCGACTGCTCGCAGGTCCCGTACTTAGGCCGCGTAAGAAGAGCCTCTCTGTGCGTGCTTTTGTCGCCTGCGCGAAAATACAAAGCACTCGGTACGGTGGACGCTGTTTTCTATATATGTCTTTCCTCAAGGTGGTACCACGGGACCACTCGTCATGTGTGTGACAAAACTACGAACTTTTCGGAGTGCAGCTTCTAGTTGTTGCTGCTCGGTTTTGTGAGCTTCAGTCAATGCCAAAGTTTATTAACGCCGCTAAACGAAAACGCGTACAACAGAGATGCTTGAGCAACATAAAATCGGGTCCATGACCCTCTCGTATATATGCGTGCGCGAAAGTAAGCACTGTAATAAACCGGTTTATGAGGGAAATTTCCTAATTATGCGCAAGTATAATATCGCAAATTTATAAAAGCATTGCGAAATCTTAGGAACTGGGGTATCAATGTAAAGTATTTGTAACTCAGGAGTTATCACAAGTAGCTATCGCGACTCTGCAAAAATCGCCTCTTGAGACTACTGAAGAGAACCAATATGAAGCGTTCTACACCGCTCTTATGTAAGCTGTGTCAACTTGTCAGCAAAACATTTGCAAAAAAAAAGGTTCGAATGAGCCGCGACAATTGGGCGTCGGCTGCAGTGCAGACATGCCATCGCTCTTTTTTACAACAGGCCGTGCTTAAGCATACTGCGATATCTGTCAGTCGTGCAAAGTATCGGAATCGAATATTAGGGCTTCAATTATAGTTGCTTTTTTTTCACTTATTGAATCCGTTCTTAAATATACCACACTCCCTGATACACTTGCATAAGCCGACTTGATGGCGAAAGACGTCTTCTTTTTTGTCTTCTAAGGTGATCGTATTGACCCCACCCCACCAACCGATGTTTTCTGCACCCAAGACGGAGTCGCATAGCCTCCGGGATCGGATGCAACAGAAGCTTTCTGCACCTCACGTGGTTTTGCAATGTCTCCGTGATCGACGCACCTCTCAGATCAAGCGACTGTTTCATGGGATGACGTCATAAAGTGATGACAATTTTCTGCATCACTCGCATTGAGACCAGTAGTCACTTTTGACGTTACATGAAGCATCTATAACGCTTTCGCCTTCGTAACTTTTCAGTGAAGCCTCTACACAGTCACGCAGCAGTATGCAGCTTCAACGCTCCCGCGCTGAATAGCTCGTTTCGCAGTAATTCCCGCGTCGGCGTCAGTCAGAGTGGGGAACGAGCCCGCGTCGTTCATGTGGCATGCGGATGTTCGACCACACACAGCCACGCATGCATCTGCTTGTGAATACAGTGAAAGTAACTCTCTCTGTTTGGCAATGCATTGCGAGTAACTTTCATGATCTACAAACACACGCGTCCTGCAGGGTACGTGCGCCACAATACAGCGTGAAATATTGCAGTAACAATGAGTGGTACAAGCGCCGCATTGCCATCGGGCGCCAGAACTGGTGATCGTCACAATGACCTCACGGTACAAAGCCGGTCTGTACAACAAAATGCACACGCGTTAATGCGCCTATTCCGTCAAAGCCACATAAGTGGGGGCATATACCAAGTTCGAAAAAGATTTGATGCACTATAAGGGTTTGAAGTATACGTACTATAGGAACAGGACATCACTATCATGTTCAATTCCTAAAGGCGAAGCTCAATAGTCCCACGATTTTTATACCCGCCACAGTGGTCTATAGCTGGTTATGGTGCTGTAGAAGGCTGACCCAAAGGTCGCGGTATCGAATCCCGACCATGGCGGCTGCATTTTCGACACAGGCGAAAGTGCTTGAGGTCTTTGTGCCTAGATTGGGGAGCACGTTAAAGAACCCCAGGAGGTCGATCGACATTTCCGGAACCCCCCCACTTTGGCGTTCTTCGTAATAGTATCTTGGTTTTGGGACGTTAAACCCCAAGAAATGTTAGTATATGTTAGTATACAAGGTTCTCTCCGAAACCACACGTCAACACTCAGCGTATATCCAACGTGAACTTATTTACAGCGCAACACCAGAAAAACAAAGGACAAGGAAAGAGCAAAAAGAGAAAGAAAAGACGGCGCTTCTTTTCTTTCTCTTTCGCTCCTTCCCTGTCCTGTGTTTTTCTGGTGTTGCGCTGTAAATAAGTTCACGATGAATCCTAACCAACTGGCCCAACTTTCTGTCTTAACTCAGCGTATACCCGACCGCTATCATCATCATCATCATCATCATCATCATCATCATCATCATCATCAGCCTGACTACGCCCACTGCCGTACAAAGGCCTCTCCCATGTTCCGCCAGTTAACCCGGTCCTGTGCTTGCTGCTGCCGATTTATACCCGCAAACTTCTTAATCTCATCTGCCCACCTAACCTTCTGTCTCCCCCTAACCCGCTTGCCTTCTCTGGGAATCTAGTTAGTTGCCCTTAACGACCAGCGGTTATCCTGTCTACGCGCTACATGCCCGGCCCATGTCCATTTCTTCTTCTTGATTTCCGCTATGACATCCTTAACCCTCGTTTGTTCCCTAATCCAGTCTACTCTTTTCTTGTCTCTTAAGGTTACACCTACCATTTTTCTTTCCATTGCACGCTGCGTCGTCCTCAATTTAAGCTGAACCCTATTTGTAAGTCTCCAGGTTTCTGCCCGGCCGCTATATAGCTCTATAAGTAGCGTTTCAATGCGACCACTTTCGTACACTCTTAAAAAAAAAGTAGTGCTACTTGCTACTTTTGGGTAGTAACAGTTTGTCACATATGTTACAACCCTGTTAGTAACGGGAGTTAGTAACGGCAAGCGTAGTCACTGTTACTACTCTTGCCGTTCCTAGCAGCAGCTAGTAAAAGCAAGGGTAGGAATCCTTACTACCGTTGCTGTTACTAACAGCAGGTAGCAACAACAAGGGTAGTAACTGTTACTGGCCTTGCCATTACTACTTCCTGTTAGTAACGGCATATGTAGCAATAGTTACTACTACTCCCATTACTATAATATGGTTGTAACATATGTGACAAGCCGTTGCTACCCAAAAGTAGCAAGTTCCACTACCTTCTTCCAAAGTTACGAAGCTAATATGTTAGTAATCGATGCTACGTTCTTACTAGCTACGGCTGGTATGGAGGTACGACAGACTCTTCGAATACACAATTGTGTGCACACCAGGTTAGTTGAATTGATTATTCTGATGGCCATATTTTACCGAGAACATTGTAGCTGTAATGAATGCGACGAAAATGCGGGTATATATACCAATAATATAGATATGCACTATACATATAAAATCAGAATAATTGCCAATGTATTGCATCATGGTATTTAGCACTTTTTCTTGGAAAACACCTGGTTCTGTTCCACACTGCGAAATATATTATCATGAAAGACACTACGAACACACCTCCAAATTCACTGCTGAGTGTCAACGGCCGTATAAAACCACAGGTTTATGCGGCTGACATTGTCAGGAACAAAACAATGCATTGTTCCAAAAGCCAGGGAGCAATGAAATATGCCACACAGTGCATTTTTATATGAAAACATTTATTGATAACACACGTCTGTAGGCATAACTTAAGTTGCCTTTTCAAGCGATGATATTTGCCGTATGACTAGCGGCATCTGCTTTGCACTTGTCGGCAAGCCACAGAAATGTTCAAGTAGAGTGAATGTTTTTTTGTTGGCGCCACTGTACTTGACATCGAATATCCAGTATATTTCCATAAGCGCCGTCATACCTGCAATTACATCAAGCACCTCTACACTAAGCCCTTCAAAGCTCGCAACTATGTTTGTAGCTTCAGAGGCATTTTTGCCCTTCAGCGAAAGGGCAGGGTAGGTGTCCTGTAAAATGAGTAATACATAAAATCAGCATCACTGATGAAAAGTATACTAGCTGATATAAAAAAAGGTAAAGCAAATAAGCTCACCGGTCCCTGCAGAAATCGCGGCTGCTCCTTTAGGAGCATGGGCAGCAACTCGACAATGCCAACGGCAAAGCGATCTGTTGACGAAATATTTTTAGGCACATCAAACTTTCACATATAAGGGCATTGACAGTAATACTCCTATGAAAATGACTTATAAAAGTTTGGAAATTTGGGAAAACTGGAAAAGCTGGCAAGCTTCTACACGTACATTTCTTTTCGTCACCATCCAGTGCCTCGACTTCTTCTTCAATTGCTTTCACAGCTTCCTTCGCGCAACGACGACACTTCGCAAGCTCAAAACACCGGTCTCCATACCGGTTTATAAATTCCAGGACCTTTTTTTCTAAGTTAACGCCAGTGAGAGCAATGAACTCCTCATGAAGCTAGAACGACAAAAAAATTGTACCGAATCACCAACAAATTTGCAACTATCGATAACATAAAAAAACTCATTGTTAAGTTCTCTCACATACATTTCTGCAGCAGGATCAAAACCACAGCTGTTTCTGCTCACCATTTCAGCCTTTGCCAAAGCAGGGTATTTCAGCACCACATCTGCTGTTGATGGCCTCATTTCCTTCATCCACTTCTGTCTAGATGGTCTTGTCTGCTCCATAGAATCACCGAGTTTTTGCATGTCAGGAATAGGCCGCTTGATTTCTTTCACCATGTAGTCAATATGGCTATTAATTGTAGCCTCATCATGCTGAGAAGCGACATGTTGGGAGAGATCTACAATCTAATCAGCAAAAAAAAGATGGTACTGCACAGTGAAAGATCACGACAAATGACATGAAATAGGCAGACATGAAAACTCAACTTTTTGCTAGCTCAGTTGAAGAATGTTGGCATTTTTTTGAACTGGACATGTGTAGAGAACTCAATTACAGGGTTGACTTACGTAAGAGAACTGAAGCAGTGTGTACTGATACCATCTTGCTCTGCGAGTGTGTCATAAATTATGTTAATATCAAAGTTCTCACAATGATTCTCTCCAATGTCGACCACCTCGGCACTTCACCACTTCCAAATTTACACCTTGTGAACCAGCATATCGCAAATGTGTGTGTAAAACCAGTGAACCACGCCTCCTACCTATATCAGAAGGAGTCTGAAGAGGTAACACTGATTTTAAATATTGCCAACTGCGGTGTCGGTGTTAGAATACAAGAGTTGTTGCCTTTATATGTATGTCATATATGTAAAACTTTGACCAGATATTAGTTAGTAGTGCTTGTTCTTTCATATAAAAAGAAAGTTTGAAAACTTGAAATTTCGAACCTAATATGTATCTTGCCTCCCCCCCAAAAAAAAATGTTCACCTCTAAAAAGCTTCTGGAAAAACATTGGTTTATGTATAGTTACATGGTGTAGTCAACAAATAAAGAGCAATAAGGAGCTTTTCTAATGTAGAGGACAGACAGATATTGAAGCCAAGCATAGCATATGGGCATTGTTTATGGTGGCCACTGAAAGGGCATTAATTATCGCTGGTTGGAGCTTTCACATCACATGCTCACTGAGCTGCAGTAGTTTGATTTCACCTGTCCACTTATTTCAGTACTCATGCGAGTTTAATAGTTGAATCAAAGGATTGTCAGTCACTTTCAGTGATAAGTATGGTGCAAAATGTAGAACACAATATTTAAAGCTGGAATGATGCATGATGTCAATAACAAGCTGATACCGAGCAATAAATCTACTACTTGCTAACCAAGGAGCATGGAATCAGCCAAGTCGGGAACCTAGCTACAAAATGAAGAAAAGAATGAGGAATCGAGCAACATGCCCGCGGCACTTGCTGAAACGCCGAGTTTTAAACATACAGGGACACATAGAAGTTTGATAGAGCGTTACCATCTTGACTCAAATAATAGAGCCTTGCATGAAAACTGTGAAAGTTGTTGTTTTGTTCTCCATAGGAGATAAGATGATTTTTTTGTTTACCAAATTTATTTTGTCTTATTTTGCATTTACTATACTTTAACTGTCAATATGGCCCTGAAAACTTGCCTGGCTTCTTAATGTGTTGATATGAAGAGCTTATATCGTTAAAAACATGAATAATGTTTTACTTCAGTAGCTCACACATAAAATAAGAGTGACTTCATAGTTGAGTTCTATGTACCAGTCCATTTGACGTTTCACTTACCACATGGCAGTGCCGCTTAGTATTGGTGCTTTCTTCTAAGTCTTTGCGTTTTCCGTAAGCTGCTCTCGCTGCTTGAACAGCTGGAACTGTGCACAGAGACTTCCTCATATATGCGAATTTGTATTTCAAGGAGACTTTCCATGAGTCCTGGAAACAACAATTTTTTTTATTATTTCAAATTTCCGCACAGTGGACACTGTCCTCTTTGAACATGGTCACTTTTGAAGCAAATGATTCTTTGGGAACCTTGATACACTGCTTTTAACCTGCTATGGGGCAGAAGCAGATTCAGGTGACAATACCTGGCAAATTTAGCTGTTCCTAGTAATATCAGCATATCTGTTGTATTTTAGCTTTATCTGCTCATTCCAAACTCCGGTTCCTGCATTTTATGTATGTGCTGGAGCCATGCGGCATGGCGAAGATCGTGGCATTTCAGTCGCAGAACTGAGCTTGTGTGAGCCTCTATTCAAGCTGTGATTAGAAACTACATATACCATTAGTGGTAATATTCAATCCCCAGAAGCGATGCATTACATCTGTATTTATCCTCTTAAACCGGTGTTAAAGCTTATAACCAGGGCCAGTTTTTAACTTTATTAATGCATGATATGAATATATTGGCCATGGGCACCTAGTTGATGATTATTATCAAACCCTCAAGTTAATGTCTGCCATTATCAGAGTTCGATGAAACGACTCTAAGAACATGCATGGCAATTATTCAAATGTAATAAATATGGGGTTGAAACTTCTTGAATGCTCTCCAAGAACAAAATAACTTGAAGGGCACCTGCAGTCTAGCTCACCAACATGTATGACATCCCAATAAAGTTATAGGAATGCCATTGCTTTAGTGCTTACCCAGCCTGTGCCAATAGTGTCCCTTAGCACTGGATATTCCAACACGAGAGATTTTGCAGCTGCTTCGTAGAGGCTTCCTGGATAGCTGTAAAAAAGAGCAACTTTAAAACCTGTACTGAATTAAACACATGCAAATACATGCCTATACTTACACTGTTATAGTCATGAGATGATTTGCAATCCACCCTACAATGCGGGATTTAGTGTGACTGGACACTTTTCCTGGTTGTGTCCTTTCAATCGCATCCTTAATATCTAAGGGCACAGGTGGTAGCCTATAATCATTTTCACAGCAGGCAAGCTGCTGACTAGGTGACTGCTCATTACTTTCAAGGGTCTTGGGCAGGCTACCTTCATGCACTGCTGTCACTTTGTCAGTTGTGCTGAAAACAGAGGCTAGTAAGTGATGCAGTTTTCCAAAAGCAATATTAAACTTGGCACCTGAAATTTAGGTACTGACCTGCAGCTCATTAAGAAGTTTTCACTGCACACAAGCCTGATTTTATCTTTCTCAGAGAAGACATGGCCAGCTGGTGGGTCCACAAATTCATCATGTCGGACGTTGTATACCTGAAAGAGATTCAGATGTGATGTTCAAATTCCCATAAAGTTACCTCAATAGGCACAGAACCTGAAGTAAGCAGACTACCAATGTTATATTCAATAGCACCCTAGAATCACTTTACTTGTCCTGTTTTTTTTTATTATTATCATGATGCCGTGTGTATTGTCGAGAAACCCTTAATGTATGTATTGTAAAGAGCATTGTAAATTACTCGTCTGGACATTCGGTATCAGTAAGTTCAGATTTGTGAAATAGTGACAATTAAACTTGTGAAATTTCACTGTTTCATAACATCAATTAGAAATAAACAAAAGCATTTAATGATTGCTGTACTAGCAGAAGATAATCACTGTGCTACAACGAAAAACCACACTCACAGTATCTGCTATCTATAAAATACTGTATACGCTAATGGCACAAGTCTTCATTCAATAGACCATGGAGCCTTATATTTTCGCACGTTGAAGGAATTATTAGGCTGCATTTCTTGCGTGCGCTAAGCTGAAGCAAATTTTTTAGCTCTGTTGTTATCTCTGTCGTCAAACTTTTCTTCTACAGTGTATCACAATTTAGAAATTAGAAATGGCTCTAGCCAAGTTCGTAGAGATCTCGACGTTTCGGAACCAATTCGGTATTTTCCTAAGGAGATGACTATATTGGTCATGGAAGCATCTCCCCGTCTTGTTTGACAATGGCCCCTGCTTTCTCTTTCTCTCGCGTATCGGAGGCTGTGAACGTATACAGAGGGAATTGTTCCTAACGACCGGTTCATGTTTACAGGTGTGTTCTGAATGTAACAGCATTTGAACAAGAGCCTCCTTCATAGATTCCTTTCTGTTTCAAGAACAGAAGCGATGTCGAAGTCGATCTTATGATCGTGCTTCTCATATTACTCTGCAAGAACGCTATGCTGCACTTCTATCTTCCAGACTGTTTCTGGGAAACACTTTCTCTGACCTATGTAGCTGGCTTTACCTGGCAGCTATCACCTTTACAAAAATGGCTAAAATTCAAACTGTGTTTCAACATCCAACACCACCGCTTGGCAACACCATAGTTTTTTGCAGAAGCGAAATCATGCGCTAATAAATACAGTGTTGATAGCCCATTAATGTTTCGAGTGCACACATTTCGGCAATGAAATAGCTAAATAGAGATAAAGGATCCGTCGCTATTCCATTGGTAATTTGAATACTCACACACCTAATAATTATTGATGATTTCACTACACAAAGCAACACAATATATCAAAGAATACAAAGCATTAAACACACCTAACGACACCTGCGAGACAGAAATGCCGACCGTGGGGCAAACGTACAGCATTGGTGAACAAGCATCCAGAACACAAGACTGCGCGCGCACGCACGCACGCACGCACGCACGCACGCACACATACACACACGCACACGCACGCGCACACACACGCACACACACGCACGCACACACACACACACACACACGCACGCACACACACGCACACACACACACACACGCACACACACACACACACACACACACACACACACACACACACACACACACACACACACACACACACACACACACACACACACACACACACACACACACAACACTTTACGCTAGCTTTGAGAATTTTCAGTTTCTGACGAGCATACCTGGGAGCACAGCTGGCGGTCCCCCCGCCCCTCACCCTATTGTCAATTAAGACGTAGAAGGGGGTCGCCATGTTTGCCCCACTCATTGACACAATAGGGAGAGGGGTGCTGAGTTTCAGAAGGCAGCGCAAAGTCAGCCAGGGTAGTATGCAGATATCTTTTTCAGAGGGGAGGGCACGTTTCTGATCTATAGTGGGTACCGGGCAGGTAAACGTTCATTTTGTTCTGTGTAGGCAGAGCGAAAAAAAATTTCGGGGTGGGGGGAGAGAACGTGCCCGGCGTGCAACCTTCACCCAGCCCCCCTCTTCAGAGGGGAACCCTGCGCATGCCGATGCTAACAAGCAGCTTCTGCACCCACGCTATTTTCACTATGGAAGATACATGCAGTAACCACAGAAATTAGCCTATTCCATGTCCTTCGAAATTGATAATAAGTCTTTCTTGTAGTCCAATTTTATTGATTTCATGTTTTACGTGCGGTACAAAAGTCTTACTTTTTTTTGCTGATCTCCTTACATACCTAACCTCTTAACATCCTAGCTATGCCTTTATTCGTGAACAATCTCGCTCAATTTGAACACCAGGAAACGAACTCAGCGACGGCCACTCATCTTACCAACGCCGTGTCTTGGTGCATTGCCTGCTCGATAACTGGATGACCAAGCGCGCTGCCCCACTTTCCGCTAATGAAAGTTCGTGCGTGCCTCCGAGAGACAGATCGAGTGCGCATTTTTTTTTACCATTTTCACCTCTCATCCTCTACATCTGTCATTCCCACTTCCCCATCCTCGGTGCAGTGTTGTTGAGTTGACCTCCGAAGTGAGCCACAGTTACGAGGCCACACTTATTTCTTCACTTTTTTTTTAAAACCACCCCGATAGCCGATTCGCACCATTACATTATCGCAACACAACCACTGCGAATGCCAGCAAAGGGTGGTTGCGCGCCGCCGAAGCGGAGATTAAACCTGGTTTACATCTCCCATCAGCAACTCCGAGACCACGTGCACGCTTCGCGGGCCGACAGCTCCAGTGAGAGAGCAGGGCAAGAAAAGCCCCACGCTTCGAAAAGCGCGAGCGCATGCTTGGTAAAACTGTTGAAGCACGTGCTAACAACGGAATATAATCAGTACTGTTTGGGCCACTGTCACAATGCAATTCGATGCACTTCAGGATAGAGACAACATACCTCAATCCGGCATGCTTGCAAAGAATGGCCAAAGTCTGTCGTCTTCAAGGCTTCCAAAATGTCCGCCTCCGTCGGTCCACGAGCAGAAATAATCTTCTTGCGGCCTTGAAATGACACCAAATATTGGAATTCCGGCGGCTCCATGAATACACAAGCACGTGGGCGCGGGAGGAGCCGTTGTCAGATAGGAAGGAGACGCGGCGCCGAAACGCTTTGTCCCAGAGTCACACTTAACTCATCAACCCATCATCATCCTACGTCTGTCCCGGCTCTCCCTCCCCCCAGGGCTGTGTGGGGGGAAGATTTGTTTCGGGCAGACGGCCATGCCCTGGCAAGGGGGCCACCGTTCGGCGCCAGGCGCCCAACAGACGCGGCCTGCCTCCCGGCATACGAGCCAGGGAGGCCCGACAAAGGGACTACCCTCCGGCGGAGCAACTTCAGTCGCAACGCGCAAAGTGAACGTACCCTGGCTGGTTGGGCTATCGCGGCGCATGGGGCGCGCTGCGGTCATGGCCCGTCTCCTGACCACTAGGGCCCAGCGAGACTTGACATAGGGGCTACCCTTCGGCACGGTAGCTCTCGCCACCACACGCAAAGCGGACGTACCCAAAAAAGTGGCAGCGGTGCTGCCTTCGGTCGCGGTAACTTCAGTCACCACAACCAAAGTGCCCGTGCCCTCACACTGTCGCGCGGCTGAGACCCTGCGACAACACCCCCACAGTGCGGATGGGCTATCGCTCAGCGCGAGGCGTTTTGCGGTCATGGCCCGTCTCCTCACCACAAGGGCGCAGTGAGACACAATCCGTCCTGTGGGGTCTACGGGACTACTATTTGGTGCAGAGGCCAGTGCTGCTGCACACAAACCAAACGTACCCACGGAAACCGGCACGGCTGAAAGCCGGCTTAGTCCTTCTCGAAGAAGGGAACCACCTTCCGCCTCGACGAGTAAAGTAGCCGAGCCTACAGAAGGGGCCAACACGGACCTTGCGGGTAAAGCCCGACAAGGTGACAGGATCACCTTAGCACATGCAAAACTCGGGTGAAAGACCATACAGACCAAACTCGGGGGCGACTGGCTCACTAGGCCTAGTCGTGGAGCCTTAGAGAAAGCCATCATTAAAAGTTGATGGTTATCTGCCCTCCTGCCTCACTGAAAATCACTGCCGGACGGTGCCACGTCTCGTAGAACTTCTTTGCACCAAGGCGCTGCCACTCTCGGTGGAGAACGAACCAGACCTCCTTCCGTACTTTTGCAAGCACTTCGAGAAGCCCGGGTCGCTTGCCATCAAAGACGGCACAGCACCGTGCAACCCACACTTGGTACGAGCACTCAACAAGCAGAAGCACGTATTGCTTAGCCGCTTGTCGCGACAGGGGTTGAAGAAAACGAACGGTGTTGAAAGGAACACCTGGGTGGCCAAACAAGCTAGCTATCCTTCGATGGAGGGCAGCTGGTAGTGCGCACTGAGAGAACACGTGAACCAGGTCCTCCTTAGTGCCACAAAAAGGGCACACTCCTCGTTGAGCAATTCTTGTGAAAGGCCTGAAGCTTAGAGGCAGGCGATCTCTGGCCAGGCGATACATGAATGTAGCGCGCTTGGCGTCCAGGAAACTGGCAGTAATTAACCGCCAGTTAGGACTGTATTCGGACAGGTCGTGTTCTCTGTAGCATTCGGGTAACTCCGGAGCGAGTCTATCGACTAACTCGCGGAGTTCGATTGAATCTAAATCTATCTCGGGGTCGACCTCTTGGAGACGGGCCAAAGTAGAAGCGGCCCCTGCATAGAAGGCAGAAGGCGTTCCCGCCCGAGGCACGGAATTCGAAAATGCCCCAGGCGAGAACAACCTCAGCCTGGTACTCAGGAAATAAGACGCAAAGCTTCTAGTAAGGAGCATATCTGACTCAAGAGCTACCCGTGTCCATTTAACATGTAATGCCGTGGTCACAACGCTAAGGTCGGGAATACCTAATCCTCCTTCGTCCCTGCGCAACTTCAACACGGGGCGCGCCACAAAAGGAGCGGCACGACCCCAAAAGAATTTGAAAACTTTCTTTTCCAAGATAACTTTGGTGTGGGGTTTAACTGGCATAACCGAACCTATGTACGTGAGGAAACTGAACAACAGTGATTGAATTATCGTGGCCCTGGCTGTAAGCGGACAAGACAAGGCACCGAGTTCCTCAATCCTATCAGTAAGCTTTTGCCTTGCTAACCGCCAGTTTTCGGTAGTCAGGCCATCTGGCTCGAAATGGAAACCTAATATACGTAGGCGTTTCTTTATGGGGAGCCCATGTACAGGACGTGGACTGGAGGGAGCACAGTTCAGATACATGACTGCGCTCTTCGACTTATTTATTCTGGCGCCGCTCGCCGAGCAGTACCCCTCCATAACGTCCAAGACGGTGCAAACAGTTGCCTCGTCCGGGACGACGATAGAGAGGTCATCTGCATAGGCAAACATTGCCACCGGGGGGGAACCTGGCGGAAGGGGAAATCTACCTATGCTGGTGTCTTTAGAAAGCCTCTGCAAGAGCGGCTCGAATGCGAGCACGTAGAGAGCGGGCGACAGTGGGTCACCCTGTCGGACTCCACGGCACACACCGAACGACTCCGAGACGCGATCTTGTATGACAACAGCAGAACTAGGACGAAAGTAGAGAGCCCTGACCATGCTGATGAACTTTGAACTGAAGCCCGCCTGCTTTAAAACTTTGAAGATGTACTTGTGACTGATAATATCAAAAGCCTTTTCTTGATCAAAAGAACAAAGGATTCCACTTAGGTTGCGAGAATTCGACCATTCTATGAGGTCCCTGATAGCGAAACCATGAAGTTGGCACGACCTATTTTGGACACAACACGCCTGGTACGGACCCAAAACAGTACTGAGCACTGGAGTGAGTCGAACGGACAGGCACTTAGCTATGAGCTTGTAATCACAGTTCAAGAGGGTGATGGGCCGCCAGGCTCTCAGGTCGGTGCGTCTCGTCTCATCCTTGCACAGGAGAGTGATCCGCCCCTCTCTTTGAGTTGCTGACAGGGTCCCCTCACGGAGAAGCCTGTTTGCCAATGTGGTAAAAGGCCCCCCCAAAACTCTCCAAAACTTGACATAAAACTCGACTGTCAAACCATCTGAACCTGGGCTGCGATTATGCTTCATGGATTTAAGGGCTGCAAACACCTCCTCTTCGACGAAGGGAGTGTCACAAATATCAAAGTCCTCGTAAGTTTTGGTGAAAGGAAACGAGTACGGAGTGGGAGGTGGTTCGGCGTAAAGGTTCTTGTAGAACTGTCTTGCCACCTCTAATACTTCGTCCTGCGTTTCCACTAAGCCGCCTGTGTTAGGATCGACCAAAGAGGTTATCGCTGAGCTCTTCCTAGCCAAGTGTCTGCGAAGGACATTTCTGCTGCACCAAGCCTCCATTTCCCACTGCTCTGCGCGTGCTGTGGCCCGCAAGCGGTCCCAGCGTCGCTGGAGCAGGACTCTATATTCTTTGCGCAGTGAAGTAAGAGCCGCGGTTACCCCCAGGCCGCAGGACAATGGCTTTGAGAGCAGGAGGATCGCGTCAGAGACCGCTTTGATCTCGGCGCGCTCCTCCCGCGCCCGCCTCTTGCCCCAATCCCGAAAGCGCTCCGCGACTCCGGCCTTCACCGTGTCCCAATCGCTACCGTCTAAGTTCTGTTCGCCAAGGAGTGAACCTATGAGGTAGGTCGCCACATCTTTTGTGGCGTCCTTATCTTTAAGGAGCCGTGGATTTAAACGCCACGGTCGCTTGCCCCATGGCCCCAAACTAGAGTCGGCAAATCTCAGAGCAAGGAGGCTATGGTCACTCAACGCGGAAGAACACAGCCAGCTAGAGTGCATGCTAGGAGCAAGCGAGGGCGAGACATAAAAACGATCGATCCTCGAGCGGCTCCCCCTCCCCGTCCAAGTCATGCCTGACTGGAGAGGACGGAGGGACCGCCAAGCATCGACAAGCCCCAGCTCTTTAACAAGCTCCCGCAACTCTAGCTCGCCGTTTCCGTCTCTAAACTTTGGAGTTCCTTTGAGGGAAACGCGATCCGCTTTTTCTAAAACACAGTTGAAATCGCCTACTAAAATGACACGGGAAGGGCCAACTAGATAAGAATCTAGGGAATTAAAGAAATCTTTCTGCTGTCCGCGCTTTGCTGGAGCATACACATTCACAATTCTAACGCCAGAGTCAAGATCCACTGACAGAACACGGCCGTCCGAATCCCTGGCGTAGCGTAGCACAGAACCGGTGAATCGTGGCATTAAAATGACAGCAACTCCCCGGCAATGTGCGCCACCATAATTCCAGTAGGATTTTGTGCCAAACGTTCTGTCAAAGTTCTTAATCTGTTGCAATTTAGACACAAAAGTTTCCTGCAAAAGGAGAATGTCTATTTTTCGAGACCGAGCTAAATGAATGACCTCAGCTTGTTTCGCTGCTCTAGTAATACCCCGACAATTAAAGGTAGCAATAGTTAGAGAAGAAGCCATGATGAAAGATAGGAGAGAAGACAGACTCTAGAATAGGCAAGAAGCGAAAAGAAAATCACAGAAGAGAAGAAAACAGCAGATACTCGAAGGTATCAGCTGCTGAAAAGCTACCTAATATAAAACCTACGAACGAGAGTCCCCCTCGGAGAGGGAATCCTCGTTCGTGGACGAGTACACTGTGTTAGACATTAACGAACACTCGCAATTGCCTGGTCCACAGTTAGGGCAAGAAGAACTGTTGTTCAACTCACCCGTGGTACCGTCCGTGACAGTCGACGAGGTGGACTCCTCGTCGGACTCTGTCGCTGCGGCTCGCTTCGGAACCGGGAGGTCGTCCTTAGGGCTGCCGGGGCCGCCGCTCGGAGCCGCCGCCAGCCTCTCCTTGGAGGGCCCTGGTGATCGGTTGGCGCGCCGCTTCTTGCCCCGAACAGCGTCCGTCCAGCTCATGGGTTCCTGTGTCTCCTCGGCAGCAGGCGCGTCAGCAGGGCTGGTCCCGGGCGCACCGGCAGGCGAGGCCGGCGACGGCTCGGCGGCAGCAGAGAGGGTGGGGGCCTCAGCTAATTCCGACCCCGCCTCCTGCTCTTCCCCTCCTGGAGCCCGTTCGCTAATGGGCTCCGGCTGTGGCTGGGTCGAGCCCTCGGCGTCCCCTGGAGCAGCCTCCCGATCCTCCGCAACGCCGCTCACCTGCTCCTGGGAAGAAGAAGAGGCTACAGGCGGGGCGGCCGACGAATTCGTCCGCGCCTTGCACTGTGAGGGGCCATGATCGCCGCCGCAGTGCTTGCATTTTACCGCGCACTGGTCGTGACCAAAAGCCCCACAGCGCACACACTGTGGCACAGTGCACTTCGCCGCATGGTGTCCAGTCTTGTAGCAGCGCCGGCAAACCCGCGCGACGCCCTCATACTCAAACTGGACGATGACGTCCCTCACCTCGAGCAGGTTGGGGACACTCTTGTGCATCTCCATCTTGATCATGAGGACGCCGGTCGAGACCCCCGGCAGATACGGTGATTCCTCTCGCGCCACTTCCAAAACCTTTCCAAACCTCTCCAACAGTTGTACTATGATGCGCTTATCCGCGTCCGCCGGGAAGCCAATGATGCGCACCACCTTGACCCGAACACCTCGGTACTGAAACCTGATCCTCGCATCGCGAATGGCGAGGACGGGATCGTCTAAAAACCGCCGATTCGCCTCGTCATTCGCGAATGTCACCTCAAACTTCCCTAAGCCATAATCCTGAACACACGTCAGCTCACTGGGCGTGAAGCGCTTCACGAGCTCTTTGCAAATGTCGGCACTGCCGACGCCCTTAGGCACGCGTGCGTAGTGCACCCGCGGCCTAATCTGCGAGAGCAGACTGGTAGACATCGTGGTACCACCACCACGAGGCTACCAAGTCAGTTAGGAGCTAGCCTAACCTGAAAAAAAAAAAAAAAAAAAAAAAAAAAAAGGCAGAGAAAAGGGGACAAGAAACCTCACCAAAACCGACGAAAACCTGTGCAGGAGTCCGCCGGGTCACCGCATGCGAACAGCGGGTCTCCTCCCACTCGAACCAACCAACACCTCCAACGACGCCGGTTGCCGAAAACAAGAAAGCTGCTGCCTTCTGAGATGAGAGCCGTGCTCGAATGGTCAGGGAGGAAAGCTGCTGACACGTTCACACTGCGACAACCTGCTCTTTGCCTGGCTAGCCACCCTAGCCTGGCTCAGCTTCCGTCGATGTGTGCGCCCCCTGCCGCGTTTCAGTAATCAGCGCCTCCTGAAGGTAACTATCACAACGACGCTGTCTGTTGTTAAAATTTTGAATCTTGAAGACCATTTGGCTCTGTGCAGCGGAAATTTGTCCTGTCTGAAACCTGTAGCTGGCATGCGAAGGTAATAAAGAACATTTTATTCATTATGCCGGTCCAGTTGGGGACAGCGAGTGAGTAGAAGGGCATGAAAAGAGAACAAGTTCTCCCCCCCCTTTTTTTTTCCTGGTCTCTTCTCTCGCTTTCTTATTCCCATTTCATCTCTCCACTCTAGTCTATTATCCCCCTTCCCCAGTGAACCACTGCTCAGGTGTCGCAGTTGGCGGCAAATATTTGCGGGGTTCACTTTTCCTTTCTTTTCCGATTCTGAAAACCACTGCCCCCCCCCCCCCCCTAACGTTCGACACTGTAACGCGCCACCACCTTCCATGTTTATATAGCTTACAATTATGCGCTTAACCAGATGGACATTGGTACAAATAAGTAAGACCACCACAAAGAAGCTAACTCAATTCAATTTGTGTGCATCGAGCGCACAAATTAATTAATTTATATTAATTCTCTGCTGCATGACTCGCTCGTGTAGGCAGATGCCACGTCCGTTTTAACGTGAATTTACGACGACAGAAGTCATGTGCAGCTACCACTTCGCTCAATACTAATTAAGCAGCGGTTGTGTTATTTCAGATAGTGTGATGCAGCTCCCCACGTGTTGTTTTGAAAGGTGTGAGACACAGTTTTCAAGGCCACTCGTAAAAACAAACTGCTTCAAGCATAATGTAGGCAAAGAATTCTGTTATCTCTCGGCCATTCGATGAGAACTTGAATATGTTCTCCGAGCACGTGAATGAAGTGCTAAGATTTCATTTATCGTGGCCATTGAGTTCGTGACAAAACAATCACCGGTGTCAACATCATTTATTCTACAAGCGATATTATGTCACTTCCGCACGGTCTCACTCCGAGAGAGACTCTAATGGAGTGATTGTGTTGCATGTAGGTAATATTCACTATCAAAACCTGTGTGAGAAATTTTTTTTGTTGCTTCAAGGTCTTGTTGTTCTGTTAGGAAAGATATACATACATTGGCTGAAGGAAAGAAGTGAAAACTGAACGGCTCGTTTTTCTTTGTTCGACAGAATATTAATGAGGACTAACAGACAATGATGCCAGAGATAGTATAGGGAATGTTATTCGTAGTTATTGCAATGTAAGTTTGACGAAATAAAAGTGGACGAAAAGGTAACTTACCGCAGTCAGGGACCGAACCTTCGACACGTGCGATGCTCTAGAGCAGAAGTTGGCACAGCGACGGGCCAAATGGAAGGGGGGGGGGGGGCTTTGCGAGCAAAGGGATAATGTAAAAAAACTGTAAAATCATGTTTATTTTAAGCACGCGTCATGAGGTTCCAATTAAACATTGGTTACTAAAAAAATTGCATTTTAGGCCAAAACTGCCTGGTCCTTTAAGTATACGAAGAAATAAGGTTAGAAGGAGAGGGGGGGGTGGACGTCCTGCCGGGGCCACATATATAGTAGTGCCTCGCGGGCCGCAGGTTGCGAACCCCTGCTCTGGAGCATCGCATGCGTTATTCGAAGGTCACAGGTTTGGTCCCTACCAGCGGACTGCTATCTTTCCATGCCATTTTCTTTCTTTACATGTACATTGCAATTACTTCTAATAACACCCTCTATATATTTCTTGGAGTCATTGTCTGTTAGTTCTAATTAAAATCATGTTAGTTGACAGAATAATGGGGCGGGTGGCTGCCTTTACAAAGCTCGTCGGAGATATGACCATATATAGTTTAGCTAGACCACTGCGACGCATTTAATCAGGATGGCCCCGGCATATCGTACAATTGAATGGTATCCAGAGGACCGCTGAATCACACTAAAGAGTTCAAACATATCGGGCGCGTATGTCTTCTCGATCTGCAGTTGTCCAATTAATGTTTTATTATTCTTCTTAGAAAGTATTCCCAACCTCCGCTTCTTAAGATGGCACACTGTCTGCCATATTAAACCAGTACACTGCAGCGTCGAATCGGCATGCATATTCCATCGGCATATTTCACTAGACCAAAAAAAGTGACACTTTTTGGTTGAGATCTCGGTTTGTGCTCCGAAACACGGAGCCCAGAGTGGTCTATAGCCACTCTAGACCACTCTAAGTTACTGTGACCATTGTGCCAATAGACAACTGAGGTGGGTGTACGTGGGGCAACCGGGTTGGTGTGTAAAAATGGCTGATTGTTCGAGTTGGTGTCGGTGTGTAAACATTCGGCTAAGCGAGCATCTTAATAATTCTTCTACAAACGGCTATTCACTCAAGTCTAAACACTGTGTAAAGTAGGTACCAATAACACGTGTCACCCACTTCTCGACAAAACAAACATTTGGTATCGCCGCCGGGATCGTTGCACTCGAGAGTCGTTCAAATTTTTACATCATCACCAGACGTGGACGCAAAAGCAAACCTTTGCTACCTTTTGATGATTGTGAGCTGGAATAAGCATGGTACGTGGGCGTAATCTCGGCACCACACAAGTTGGCTGGACGGTGTCCGTGGGTCAGCCACGTTGACAGAAATGCCTGGATGCCTGAAGAAGCACACCATACCTTATGTGAAATGCGTGACGGTTGCATAAATACCGCTGTCGTGTGGGAATACGTACGTAGGCCAAACAGGACGCTGTCTCAACGACCGACTCGGGAGCATCCTTTATCTCTAAAGAATAAAAGAAATGCGTATTTACCTGCGCATGGTATAGCCTGCAGATGTGATCCTCGGCTTCGCGAGGTCAAGATAATAGGCAGAAGCAACGAAACATTAGTGCGAGCTATTGGGGGCGTTTGACATTAAGAAAAGAGGCACAGCTTACATTATTGATACGACTATTTTACTTTACCAAAACGAGCTGCAGCTTTCTGACACGCGAATGTGACCAGTGTTTACCGATTTTGACGCACGCATTCGCAGAGATTTGTAATCTGGTGGCCTGTTCTTTCAAATAAACAAAGAAGTTTATCGCACGACCTTTCTGCTCCCTCCTACTTATTTACTAGAATCTGTGTTTTTTCCAAGTTTGCGGTATTATGTACCCTACTGACGTTAAATCAAATCGCCCAACAACAATTTATACTTAGTGTTGCATATTCAGAAATTTTTCAAAAATAGTTTCCTTCGCTTTACAAGTACGTTTCATAAATGTTACTTTACTGTTTCTGTCGCATACATTTCACACAAAAAATTCAACGGTAATGTTTGCTTATAACACCCTCATCACCTGTCGAGAACGACGGGTGATGAAATTGGTCCCCCGCATTGAATATGTTCCATATTTTTGATCCCATAAATTATGCAGTTTAAAAGAAAACTGGGTTCCTTTTCGGGCTGCTTGGTGCTATATACATAAAATATGAAATACTCAATCAAATGTGATACATCCTTTTCAGATTCCTGTCGATCTCACTTCAGTTCGGTTTATTACCTTATCTCCCGTGGAATCACCCGTTTAATTTCTATAACCATGGTTAGGAGACTAATTGCGGTTATGCTTGCTGTGCAGTCCTTTAATTAATGGACTTTACTTGAAACAGAGGGACGCCAATCAAAGTAAGGAGTAAACAAATGTTTTGTTTTGTTGTTCTTAGGTGCAATATCAAGACTAACAAAGAAAAACTAGCCCTTGAAATATCCACTTCTTTTCTTCTTTTTTTTTAGCTGCAAGAAAAAATTCCACGATTCGCGTACTTTTTCTTCCTGCCGTGGGGTCGTGCCTATTCTTCATGATGAGCGAAATTATATTGAGCGCACTCGATTAGCAGCGCACCTTAAGCCGGTTGAAGTTACTGGCTGTCTCCTTGCGAAAGGGGCATGCCCTTCCTGTACCGACGTGGGTGCCGCCCGCAGCCGACCAGCCGTCTTGAAAGACGTCAGCTCCTCAGGGGAATGTGTAAAAAGTTTGTTGACTGACTGACTGTCTTGGATAGGCCAGGATTTCGCGAAAACCTGTTTAAATAAGCTGCATCTTGTTCGACGACGCCGGCATTGTGAAAATAGATGCCGTGGTCCGCGAACGTACTCTTTGTCACTGGAACTTGGGGACATCGCTCTTATGTTGCCGTAGCTTCTCAGGAAGTTCAATACTTGCCCTACGAATGAAATGTCACAATAAGCACGTGCGTGGCATGAAGTAAACCAACCCATGCGCTTTCCCTACGGGCAGCCTGTATTTCGGGCACGATGAAGGGCAGGTCCAAGAAATCCACCTGCACAGTGTACTTCCACGAAAAGCATGTCCGTCCAGTTTAGCGTGGCTTTTTCAAATCTTGAACTTGTTTTGCAAATAAACAAACGCTCGCTAATTGCAACGTATATCGTTGCAAATTTGGCGAGTGTTTGTTTATTTGCAAGACACGTATGCCCCTCGCCAGACGGTGTTTCGTCGAATCCTTCACTAGATCTTGAACTTGATTTTGAAAGAAACCGTTTCTGCATCGACCAATATTCACGGCGCTGCTAGACACGTGTAGGAATGTGTACCCTCTCGCTACCCGCAGCTAAGACGGCACATGAATTCCCGTGTAAAGGCAACTACTCCTTATCCTTATTGTCAGTGAAAATATCTCACCCTTGCCACCCACCCCCCCCCCCCTTCCTCCACGACGCCCGCCTTCCAGGTGCAGTCTAGCCCGGCCGTGCAAAAACCCTCAAAGAATGCGGAGCTTCCACGTGTTGCCGGTTCATGTTTTTCGCCCTCCGCCGTCTTGTCAACTTTTTGGTCCTAAATGGTAAGCCATGCTGGCCCAGTTCGGCTGGTGAAAACTACGGATAGAACTGCAGTTACGTCTGCCATGTAGCTACCTGTAATCATGGTGAGCCGTCGGCGTACTTAGTCCAGAATACCGCCCAGCGGCTGTACGCAAATACTGCCGCGAGTGAACATGTTACACTCATGCCCAAGATGTGCGTTCTCGTCCACGAAGCTCTGCAAAGTCGTCTGGCACATAAGAGACCATCGCCACGACAATAGATTTTCTATCATGTGCGGTGTGGATGGGTGTGCGAAAACCTACAGTGAGTTCGAATCTTATCGAAGGCACATTTACCGTGTGCACAGACGATATATGGACATGGATGACGCAGAGGAAGCCGGTGTTGAACCAACAGTCCTCGAAGAACCACCGGTGCGTGCCACAACAAGCTGCGCTGCGCACGACACAGTGGGTGATCACAGTGAAATGTTTTCATCTGGTTGCTCGTCGAACATGATCAACACGGAATGCGATGCGGTCTCTGTTCCCACTGCTCGAGTGACCACAATCAACGACTTCGTGCTGAAAATAAAAAAACAGCTGTGCTTACTTTTTTTTCGTGTTGCAGAAGTGCACAAGCTACCGCACTCTACGGCAGAAAGTGTTTTCAATGACTTCAAGATTACCTTTCTCGACATAATTCGGACATTCGCTTCTGTCATTGAAAATAACATCGCGATGGAGTCGGCAGGAATCGAACTGCGCAAGTTACTCGCTGGTGAATTCTTAGAGGATATTTTTCAAGCAGCAAGTAGTAAATATAAGCGAGAGCAATTCGCCAAGCGTCACCTGCCCTACGTAAAGCCTGAAGTGCGTGATCTTGGTGCTGGTGAGACTTTTCAGTTTGTTCCTATAAGTGGTGTCATGCGAAATCTTATGTCCTCTGAGAACTTCCGCGACCACATAGAGCTAGATTTCTCAACAGGAGCGCCTTCACCAACGCTGCATAATTTTAGGGATGGCTGCATATACAAAGAAAAGTTGCATGCACTACTCGAGGATGGCGCGCAGTATACGCTTTTTTTTGTGTTGTACAGCGACGAAGTGGAGATAGTGAATCCGCTGGGGTCAAAGCGGGGTGTTCACAAAATCCTTGTCGTGTATTTCAGCGTGGTAAACATCCATGCCAAATACAGATCACAGCTCAGCTCTATCCATGTAGTTTTAGTTGCACCATATAGACTTGTCATCAAGCACGGAATCAATGTTATTTTGAAGCCAGTTGTAGATGACGTATCAGCTTTATGGATGACTGGTTTCACTCTGTGGAAGAACTCTGTTGCGGTAAAGGTGAGAGCGATTCTTGTTGCCTTTTCCGGTGATAACCTTTCAATGAATCGACTTGGCGGATTCACGTGTTCTTTCAGCCGTGGTCGTCCATGCAGATTTTGTACTTCACCAAACTCGGCGTTCAACACTGCCTTTCACGAGAGTGATGTTCAGGTTCGAAATCTGCCCTTGCACCAAAACCACGTTGCAAGTGCTAAAATAAATAGGCAGCTAGGCACAGCACTGTACGGCGTTAAAGATGAATCTCCACTCACAGATGTTGCCTATTTTGATGTGACAGTGCAACTGCCTCCGGACTTGATGCACGATGTGCTGGAGGGAGCCATTCCACATGTATTAAGGCACATTTTGCAAGGCCTGCTTCGTTCTGGAGTAATTAGGCACTCAGACCTTGATCGTATCCGCACATTCGTTTTTGGTGCTCACGACAAAAAGAACAAACCGGAAGAAGTCGTGAAATCCTTTCTTAATGGGCAAAGTGCATACAAGGGAACAGCTTCTCAAAAGTGGTGCCTATTCAGATTTTTTTCTCTTATGTTTGCAGATATTGTTCCTAAACAAAATGAGCACTGGGAAGTGTACCTACTTCTGAGAAGCATTGCAGATATAACATTTGCCGACAAGATTCCTCACGACCATTTGGCATATCTGCAAGATGAAATACGATTTTTTTTATCTTCATTTGCTGCTCTCTACCCTGGTGCAATAATACCCAAACTGCATTTCTTGATTCATTACCCTCGGCTCATCAGTGAACTTGGTCCACTAAAGCAATACTGGTGCATGCGATATGAAGCCAAACACCAGTACATGAAAACTATTGCACAGCGCAACCAAAACTTTCGAAATATATGCAAGTCTATCGCAGAAAGACACCAGTTGCTGCAGAGTTTCGAATTTTCCAACTTAGAAGTGGACCGTGGCATACAGACTAAAAGATCCAGGCAGCTGAAGCTAGAAGACTTGTGCTCATACATGCGCAAAGTTGTCTCTCCTGGCATTCCAGTGTGGGAAGTTGGTTCTGCCGAGGTGGAAAACTTGGTTTTCAAAAAGTTCGATGTAGTCATCCTAGAGAAGCAACAGCTGCCACTTTTTGGCCAAATAAGAAGGCTGTATATTTACTGCGGAAGCCTTTTCCTGCTTGTAGATGTGCTCATGACAGTCAGATTCGATCGTCACCGCTGGTCGTATGTTGTCGACAATACAGACGAGCAAAAACTTGTACAGCCCTTCAATCTTCCATCACCTCAA
Organism: Rhipicephalus microplus; assembly: GCF_043290135.1. Taxonomy (NCBI): domain Eukaryota; kingdom Metazoa; phylum Arthropoda; class Arachnida; order Ixodida; family Ixodidae; genus Rhipicephalus; species Rhipicephalus microplus. Next base: position 179,192,705 of record NC_134705.1, read on the forward strand.
GTTCTTGACCTATATTTTGGTGCTGAGCTGATGCTACGGCCTGAAATTATGATTGTTGAATGATGTCCAAATTGTCATCTTAGACAGCTTTTTGTCACGGGCTGAATCTAAACTACTAGTAGCGTAGCCAATGTTTTTTTAGGAGAGGGGTTTCAGTCATACTTCATATATTTTTGCTCTGGAGTTTGTGTATTTGGAAATGTCCTCCCTGGCTACGCAACTGAAGATGACGTATGATTTTATGTTACATCTCTCTTTTAGTGTATGGTTTCTAGTGTGCTGTCTTTACTGTATTTATCTTTTACTGTACCTGATGCACCCTTTCATCTACTGTTTTCTAACCAAAGCTTGTTACATTCTTTTTCTTTTATCAGTGTTATTGGTCTCTTCCCACTGTATTGCTGCAGAGCGCATGGCACTTTGTGTGATAACAAATTAAATGATATCCACCACATTTATAGTGAAACGCATTGTGCATGGTTACTTTGTTACATATTGCTCTGTTTATTTAGTAGTATCCGGAGCGGATAATTGATATGATTGTTACTTTGGACTATCTGATGCGCACATCTGCTGTTAATGTGAAATTGCTACCTTCAACTGCAACCGAAATATTATCATTCAGCGAACAATTTCGGTTAATCAACATGAAACACAATGGGCAGCCACAAAGTTACGGCTTAGGGCCTGTTAGCTTAGAGTTATGCAAATGTACAGCTGTGAAAATTTACACCTATAGAATATTTTCTGTTTTTTACACATGGTGCCTATATATATATATATATATATATATATATATATATATATATATATATATATATATATATATATATATATATATATATATATATATATATATATATATATATATATATATATATATATATATATATATATATATATATATAAGGGAAAGAAGTGTATAATTAAGGGCTCGTGTTTGCGTGTTTTGACACAATAATAATGAGATCTAACAGACAATAATGCCAAGAGGAAAGTATAGGGAAAGGTATTAGACCAAATTGTAATGTAAACGTGAAGAAAGAAAAGTGGGTGAAAAAATAACTTTGCCGTGGGCAGGGACCGAACCTGCGACCTTCGAATAACGACCTTCGAATAATATATATATATATATATATATATATATATATATATATATATATATATATATATATATATATATATATATATATATATATATATATATATATATATATATATATATATATATATATATATATATATATATATATAAGGGTCATGAACCACCCCTGGGCTTGGTGAAGAGAGAGACCGTGATCAAGTATAGAATTTGTATTTCAATACCTTCAACTACTCAACATTTCAACTCTTTACTAACAAGAATACGAAAAAGTTAGTAATACCTCAAGTGAGGTAGTAAACGTTGCAGCTACTATACTTCTTTGCATGCAGCTAGTAACTGCTTACTAATGTATGTAGTAAATAGGTAGCAAAGAGGTAGTAAAAATTCAAGAGAGGTAGTAACAGCTGCAGTTGCTACCCTATTGCAGTTAGGTTGCAACTGTTTACTAATGTAAGTAGTAAATAGGTAGGAAGAAGCTAGGAACGGTTCAGGAAAGGTAGTAACCGTTGTCGTTACTACCTGTTCGCTTGCAGTTACTACCTTTTTACTAACTTTTTTTTAAGAGTGTAATTCCCGATGCGCGGCGATATGTTACAATCATCATACCTTTGCGGTTGTGACAGCCTCCAGTCAGTGATCACGCAGATACCTCTGATGTACAAGCATCCTATATACAGCGTGGCTGCCACGGTATACGCAGACGAGTCATACCCACATTTGCATCTAATGAACGGCGCGTGTTCGCCGGTGTTTGCCGCTTGCCCGCACAACACGACACGGCCGCGGTGCTCTGTGGGGTAAGCCGAGCCCGCTAATACGATGCAACGTGCAGTGACTTAATCGACGGGCAGGGATGTAAAAGAAGAGATAGCACTCTCAGATCCATTGTTTCGCAGCAGCTGCTATACCTCGCTGCGCTTCAGCGAACGGAGCGAAGCTGAAGATGCACGTCTTGCATAACCGATCGTTCTGTGAAAAAATACCGGAAGCACCTACGAAAGTTCAGTATCCCAATCACGTTTTACCACGTGACAGTTTACAAGTGTAAATCTATAAACGAACATGGACCAGACAAGAACAGGTAGTTCAAGAGCAATAACAAATTATAGTAAATATAAAACGCGACGAAATTGCTCCAGGAATACAAAACGTAATACGGAGTGGTACTATGAAAATTAGAAAATAAGATGGTGTAGACTGTTTTCTACAAACAGAACTTTCGTAACTGAGAGATGCAATATGAGCATAGAGGCAGCGAAACGCAAAACGTCTTTACAAATTGTTTTCCTTTTATGTTAAACCCGAGCCCTTCAATAAATTCACTATTTCATAAGTGAATAACTCTGGCGAAGCGTATTATCTGCATAAAATAAAATACGGGAAAAAAAGGTTACCATAACATGACGCTTCCTTCCGTGAAATTACCGTACCTTTCACCACACACATATGAAAGCAGCTAGCTGCAAGTGCACGAACGGCCTTTTCTTTTTTTTTTTTTTTTGATGATGTGCTTGGAAGATACGGCTGTCGGTATTGGTGGCACTCTAGTCTATTCGATCTCCATTAGTGTCCCTCGAGAATAGCATTGCATCAGGACCAATCATACGCATGCCGGCGAGTTCTTTGTTGCTTCACAGACACACGAACTAAAGAAAAAAAAAACACGGCGGTATGACGGGTGGTTCGCGGTGGGGCGGATGATTATGAATAAAAGAGTATGCTTCCGGACGAACACCATGGCACTAAGCATTCGTACTGGTATAACCGATAAAGATAGGGGAAAAAAAGAAGGTAACGGAGCATATGCACGTATAGGATAATGTAAGAGGAAGACAGGATGTGGGCACAAAACCGCATCCGGTCTTTTTTTTTTTCAAAGGGCGCGCCCCGGTACTGATGCAGGTGTGACCGTTAAGATAACCAACAACAAGAAAAAGGTGTACGCTTGTCACACGATGCAGAAGCGAATGAAAGAGGGAAGACGGGGGGGGGGGCGAATTTAAACAGCAAAGGCTTAACGCCTGTAGCTACCGCTGCCTCTATGCAGCCCTAGCTCGCACAATACGAGTTTCTTTTTCGTGTCCACTTTTGGTCGTTGCCTAAGTCGATACACTATATATGTACCGTCACCCACTGTCCGGTTAATCCTCAAGAGCGTTCCCTGTGCGTTAGATGGGGGTGGGAGGTTGGTCCCGCCGGAAAGAGACAGATAAAAAGAATAAATGATAAAAAAAATATCACAGGGAGTCGGGTTGGGCATAGCGAAGACAGAAATGAACCGAATGGGAAATGGGAACAAAAAATGGGAAGAAACAAGCTTCCCGCACTAAAAATGGCGTCCTCGCAGCATCGAAGGTGGGGCGTCCACGGTTGCCAGCCCTGATTGTGCGAGTCCGCCGGGTCTGCAGCGCCACCGATCACAGTGCCTCCACGCGGCGTTTTGCTGTCCCTACTTGTTTACGTCTGCTCAAGTGGAGCCCTCCTGCCCCGTTTGGAACGATTTTCCGTTCGCCCTTTCACTTTTTTTATATATATATTCGTACGCAGGATGTACGCCCATACCCTTTTCTTTTTGGACCCGAAGTGCATGACGGGAGGGTAAGTACCCCCCTCCCCCCTTTCTGTCCATACCCCATTCATGCCCTATCCATCAAAGCATCACTCACGCCTTCGTTCTGGAGCGCAGACAACAGCGGCGTGCGGAAAGCTGGAGCACGCGGACGCAAGGCCCTGGCCATTAAAGCTGGCCCGGCTCTGGGGCTCTCCACCATTTTTCCCCACATGCAGGCTTGTTTCTTTCGGACGGACCCCATATGTGTTTCGGAAGCGGAGGTTCTTCCTCTATCGACGTTGTCTACCTCAAATCCCGAGAACGTAGTACATGTTTCACTTTAGAAAGACATCTGGGAATTTCTAGAGTACGTAACTATGTCTAATGACAAGGATGCAAAGCATCAGCCAATATACAAAACACAAAGAAAGCATAAAATAACACAGGCACAGTACACACGATATATATATATATATATATATATATATATATATATATATATATATATATATATATATATATATATACCCCACCCCTTATCCATTTGATAAGTTTCGCAGATTGCGGATCACTGCGCCGAGGTAAATTATAAATAATTGGTGTGCTGGACCTCATGTTTTTTTTTTAACTTGCGTGCTAACTCTCTTGCGGTGGTGTGACGGTGTTTCCAACGAGTTTATTTGTATACATGCGCGCGGTTCAGTGCAATACGGGATTTTCCCACTTTCGAAAAGCTCTGTATTTAGCTCTTTTGTAACATTTTTTTATGCTGTAGAGTCCATATTTACGGACCTTAGACCCGTGAAGACAACATCGCGATCCGTGACTTCACGGCGATCCGGCTGTCACGAGAAATTCACGGTGGAGACGTTGCCACGGAGTCTCTCGCTTTCGCCATTTCTGGCTTACCAAATATCTTCCCCGAAATGCAGGAATTAGAGTTCTCCACGCTCAGCTGACAACATGGTAGGAGAAGAAGCACAGCCATAAGCAGGTCGCGTGGACGATTCACTTGCATCAAGCAAGTAACTTTCGCAAAAATGAGCTCACCAGGCTAGAGAACAGAAATTGCAGGACGTTTAAGAAATTGTCAGTGCCCAAAAGAGTACATTTCGAAGCATAACCGAAAGCGGCATACATAATCGAGTTCCCCATGAATGAAGCAAACGGAACCGGTGCATTCGCGAAACCAGTATTGCGCGCAAAGCTGGCATCTGGGCTTAGTTGGTATGCGGTTCTTGCGTAACAGTAAGGGAAAAAATATAAGAATACACACCACCAATTCTTACGTTCCTTTTCACAACGAAGACTTGCGTGATGCACTTTAGCTCACTCTGCTGATATTCGGCCCAAATGGCACCACGAGTGCTAATGTGAACACGTGGGCTGTCAGACTTGGCCGTGGTCTTGGGCGTGCGCTCGAGGGGGCAGAGGGCGCCGCCGGCCACTCCCTCCCCCACTAGTCACCTAGGTATAAGGGGGGGGGGGGGAGTGAAATCCCCATACATTGTTTGAACAGAGAGAGAGACGCTGCGATTAACCATTCGCCTCCCCCCCCCCCCCACCCTCCTGAACGGGATCCCTGTGCAATCCTATAGGCCGCGCTCATCAAGAATGATACCGACGATACGGATAGCCAACGCCTATATACAGGTGAAGTGAGAGTCAGCTCTGACTTCTATACTGCTCTGATGCTTATAGTTTTCATATGGACGAGTAGTGGCCAATCCATAAGAATGCAAAGTGGACATAGCGTTTAAAGCGAGCTCCCCAATAATCTCTTACACACTCCGCACTTTTCCTTCCCACGCGGGTTATGCGCATGGTCTGAGCACATATATGACCAAAAGTAAACACCAGAAACGCTAAAACGAGAGACAGTTAAGGACATTTATGCTTCTATTTCCGTCGCGGCTCGAGAGAATGAGTGTCAGCTACGGCCGCAGATTGAAAGCTCGGATCGGTGAGGGGGGGGGGGGGTCTTCATCCATTCGAACGTGGCCGGGCCGTTTAATGCCCCTCTCCATACAGAGCCCCGAAACCTGCAAAACTGCAAAAAGCGTCTGGCCCAGCGAGAGACGGCTGCAGTGTGCGGACTGGGACCACAGCAGCACTACCAGGGCCAAGGACACCGCACCCTTTGTTCCAGCAGGGGCCCGGCGGATGGCTACGGACTCTCCCGCTGTGAGAAGGACGACGTTTTCTATATTTGGCATCGTCGGCGCGCCGGGCCGACGGGCCACGTATACATACGCACGCACGTGCTGCAGCGAGTAGCCAAGACATGATTTGTGGCTGACCGTTGGTCAAGCTCGTCGCTTGTGCGGCGACGAACCCCTTTATTCCCCGTAGCGCCTCCTCGGTTTCCGAACCAATCTCCGGGACCATACATCTGGGACGCCGTCGCTCTAAGTGAACTCAGATTCGGCTAGCCTTTGAGCTCACTGGTGTTCCCCCCTTCACCCCCCCCCCCCTTGTGGACACCAGCCATCGCACAGGGGGATCGCTACTGGTTTCATTTTAAAGGCGATGCGCGTGTGTGGGCCGCGCCGCAGCTTGCACTGGTTGACCGCTCGCGTGTTTGCGACGGTCAGTGCGATTGGAACTGAGGGTTGCAAGGGGTCGAGGGGGGGGGGGGGCGTACTTAGAGTCGGGGGAGCTATACTAGGCCGTCTGTCGGCCCTCGTCGCGCGAACTCTTGCGCGAGTCGCGTGACTCAGTGGCCCGTCATCTAGGCTTTCTTGCTTGCGCGGCGTCGATGGGCGACCGGGATAATCGTGTGACCTCGGCTTTATGGCCACCCCTTTCCTTTTCGCCCTCCATCTCCGCTTCCTGGGAAAAAAAAAGGGGGTACTCGAAATTTCCACTCCGGGTCTCCCCGATTTTCTCGCACCCCGGGAATCGCCGCAATCATGGGCAGCGGGAATAAGTGGATCGCTCTATGCATAACGGTAACTATTAAGTGTCTGGAGGTACCACTAAACGTAGCGAGCCGCTGAAGTTCCTCGTGGCAAGTGTCCTGAACAAGAACAGCGCCATATACGGACGTTCACGGCCATGAGTTTGTGCAAGCTAGGGCGAGCTCGATCGAGTGACGTCATTACGTCGAGCAAAGCTATAGCTTCACTGGGAGTCGGTTTGAGAGATTTGATTGTGAGGTTTTGTGTTCAGATTACGGTCAGATTATGACGCAGGCAGCCCAATGTACAAGTGGAGAAGACAATGGGAAACATTTCGACCAAGTGAGGTTGACGTTTATCTAAAAGTTTATCTGCTAGCGTGGGTCTCAGATGATTTGATTACCTTGTGCCGTTGTTAATAAGGTTTTGCTTGCATACATAGATCCCCATAATGGGGATAATTAAGAAAGACCACTGTATCTGACGAGTGCAGCACCAGGAGTTGTACCATGTCATCCAGCAGTAGCACCAGAAACATTTTTCCAGAAGGGTTAGAAAGGAGGTTTAATCATAGTTTATGTATGTCTGTGCGTGCTTTTGTATGGTGCTTGCGTATATATAAGCAAAAGTGAAAGATTTCAGGAAAATATAGACTCCCCCCCCTTTCCCCCCGGCTACGCCAAATTTACACAGAACAAGATAGTCACTGTAAAATACATAAAATTAGCCCCGCCGCGGTGGTCTAGTGGCTAAGGTACTCGGCTGCTGACCCGCAGGTCGCGGGTTCGAATCCCGGCTGCGGCGGCTGCATTTCCGATGGAGGCGGAAATGTTGTAGGCCCGTGTGCTCAGATTTGGGTGCACGTTAAAGAACCCCAGGTGGTCGAAATTGCCGGAGCCCTCCACTACGGCGTCTCTCATAATCATATAGTGGTTTTGGGACGTTAAACCCCACATATCAATCAATACATGAAATTACAAAAGAGAAGTTAGAAGTGATAGGCCATACAGTGGACAAAAAACAAACAAACAAACAAACAAGGCCTACTATAAGGGAGAAAAGGGGGAAGGTGGAGAGCCAGGCAAGACTATACAGCATTCTCATAAAGTATTGACCGAAGCCGCGATCTGATTGATACAACATAAGCTTCGCAGCGTTGGTAACTCGACCGTTCTGCAGCATCGCGCAGTCGCATTTTAAGTAAGCGTCACCACGCGAAATGAAAACCGAAAGACATATATGCCCAAGAAGGAGAGAGAGAAAGCTCCAATGCTCTCATGGACTTGTCCATATAACCCTAACTTAGTGACACTCTCTGGGGCACAACGCTGGGAAAGGCGTACGGGTTATATACACCACAGGGACGGGGCCCCGAAGAGTGTTGCTGAAAAGGCATTTGCCAGTTCCGCTTGGGTGATCAAAGCGTCTCCAATCATCAGCGCGCAGACGCAACCACCACACGCTGTCGATCTGAGGAGACGTGCCGTTGTACACTATGCATGGGCCTGGCGTCAAGTTTGGTATCTCGCCGTATACTTGTTCCTCCCACAGCCCGTACATGGAGACAATCCAACGTGACAACAAAATCGGAACGTTGTGTGCTTGCTTTGAATTAACAGAGGCACGAAACGATAACGACGAGTCTGTATCGATCACGGAACTCACCGAGAGTCTGAAACACTCGCGCTGCATATGCGATCTCGAGTTGATGCGACGGCTAGTACTTTTCGCGTAAGCATAGTCTTGTATAGTTTAGTACAGCGAAGGGGCTGGAAACGAAAATGATTATGATGAGAACAGATAGGGGGCTGGGGAGGAGGTGAAATGAGGAGGAAAGAACGAGTGCAGAGAGAGAGAGAGAAAGAAAGAGAAATAGATGGAAAGAAAGAGAAGGACGGAAGTAGAAAGAGAAAAGAAAGAGAATATAAACGAGAGAACAAACACAGATAGAAAGAAATAACGGCATAAAAAGAAAGAAACTAACGAGAAATAAAAAGAAGAGAGAGAGACAGGGATAAAAATTCAGAGAAGGAAATAGAGAGAGAAAGTGGTAGAAAGAAATAAAGACGAAAGTTATAGAAAAAAATTGGCCACCATGCCAATCCGCGAACGTCAATATGAAGACCAAAGTTGTATAAAACGCCACACATGCCGATGAGGACGGAGAAGGTGGGTGGCATGTTTTATAATTACTTTAAAGTAATGCTATTGATAATCTATCTCAGGTCACTACGGCAGACCATGATTGATTCCGTGACACTTTTCAGCAAGACGAATTTGTTCCTTTTGTCAAGCATTAAAACGGTTGAAAAGTTTATTGCATACTACACTTCAGGTGGATACAACTGTCTGGTGGGACAAAACCATTTCGGTAGCGCGTGCAAACAAGAGAACAGAGACACGACGTAGCTTACAGCACTGAAACGCTCTCACAGATCCCGGATCACTGAAGGAACCGAAGAGAAAAGGATACACAAAAAGCACAAAGCGCGTTTAGAAAAAGTGGTTTACAATTTAGAGTACTTGGTACTCTACTATAGGCACCCGCGGCAATGAAGTTTACGAGATCTGATGGTAGCGCCAGAACACAAAGCCTAGCTAGTAGGCGCAGCAAAACCGAGTCTTCCAATGCGTAGTAGCGAGTAGACGCAGCAAAACCGGACTTGCACGTCCATATCATTTTCTCTTTTTAGTCGTGAGCAAGCTGGTCAGGGCTGATTATGTAAGCGCCCAGGAAGCGTTCTTTGAAAACGTGCAAAAAAGGGCACTGAAACTTCTTTCAGCGAGCGTTCCATTTTCTTGGTATCCCTGGCGGTCGGTACCAACAATGCTGAGGCGGCTGATGATGATGATGATTAAAGGCCTCCCCTTTGAATCGGGGTGACGGCATGCGCCATCTAGCCTACCTTAATAGTTCGAGTTTAAATTTTGTCCCTCAACTCGGATGTCTTTTTAATTTTGCCCAGCCGCTACTCTTGGCTGGGATGTTATTTTATCGACTTCTCTGCTTTTCCTCCACCAATACTCCAGCCGCTGCTTAGTAATACCTACTGCTGACCAGTTAATGCTTCCATCAACCGCGAAGCCCAGCGCCTCAGGAAGTGTGACCTTCCCCCCATTTCTATCCGGCTGAATCTTTTGGCATTTCATGACTATGTGGTCGATTGTTTCTTTATTTATGCCACATCCAACACATGTCTCATCCTGTGACGAATATTTGCTCCTGTAAGTTAGAGTTCTCAAGCAGCCAGCCCGCGCCTCAAAGAGCAACGCACTACCTTTATTGTTGTCATAAAAGTTATTCTCTTTCCAGATCTCTTGTTTGCTTGCCTTGTAGATTCCCAGCGATCCCTTCTTTTCCATCCTCTCTTTCCACATGAGCGTCTCTGTTTCCCTCACTTGCTTTTTAACTGGCCCCCTTTGCTTATTTTCTGCGGTCAAGTTATATTTAGTCGCCAGCTTTCGCGTCCTCTTCCACCATTGGGTGTCCACACTTTTCAGGTACAGGTATCTGTGCACTCTGCCTGCCCAGTTCTTCTCATCTAAATGTCTAAGTCGCTCCTCAAACCGTATTTTACTTTGTGTTTCCCTCGCCTCAAATGAAGCCCAACCCATATCGCCTTGTACAGCCTCGTTTGTAGTCTTACTGTGAGCTCCCAGAGCTAACCTGCCGACTGCCTTTTGGTTAACCTCCAGCCCCGACAGTATATCTGACTTTAAGCATAATACGGCATTAGAGAACGTGAGCGCCGGCACCATTACCCCTTTCCAGATGCCTCGTACTACCTCGTACTTATTGTGTCCCCAAAGTGCTCTATGTTTCATTGCTGCTGCATTTCGTCTCCCTTTCAGTTTGAGGTGTTCTTCATGAGCATTCAGGTAGCCTTTTCCTTCATTAAGCCAGATCCCCAAGTATTTGTACTTATTTACTAATGGTATGTCTTCCTGTTGTATCCTTATTGGTGCTACATGAGCTTCCTCGTTGAACACCATGACTCCAGATTTCTGTGGGTTAAAATGTAGGCCTAGGTACGTTGCCTCATCACCACAAATGTCAGCCAGTTTTTGAAGTTCTTCCGCATTATCCGCCAGCAGCACTATATCGTCTGCGTACATCAATCCCGGAATCCGTTGCTCCACTAACACTCCATTGCTTCGGTGTGACAAATCAAAGCCCAATCCACTCTCCTCTAGTCGTCTTTCCATTCCTCTAATGTACAGTGTGAACAGCAATGGTGAAAGAGGGCACCCTTGTTTTAAACCTCTTCGAATGTACACGGGCTCTGTGTATGTACGCCCTTCCCATGTAATGTGTGCCTTGTTATCCTCATATATTGCCCTTAGCAGCCCTACAAATTTCGACCCAATCCCCTCCTCTTCCAGTATATGCCACAGCAATCCCCTGTCCACGTTGTCATAGGCACCCTTTATGTCCAGAAACAGTAGCCATGTTGGTCTGCCCTGTGCTGCCGAAATTTCGATGGTCTGGGTTATGACGAAAAGATTGTCTTCCAAGCGTCGACCCGGCCTAAATCCATTTTGCAGTTCCCCTAAAATACCGGCTCAAAAAGCTTCGTCGCGCCCTCTGGTTCACTGACGGGTGCCTATGGGAGAGCTTAAAGCCGTACCGTTCGCCTCGAGGTCCAAGTGGTGAGTTCAAGTGATACCAGACCAAGCTCGTCGTATAGACGATGAAGAAGCAAAGTCGAAGCGTGCGACCCAGGTGTTTATCACTGGTGTTATCCCGACTTTTCATTAAAGTCTTTCTTAGTTATTTGTTGCATCGATCCTGAAAACTAAACTGGCATTTCCCGTCTTTGTGTTCGATTCTTTTTTTTTAGTGTACCAGTATATAGAGAAATTCACCCTATATTTTCTGTGGCACATACGTGATAAGAGTTTCAACGCGAGGGCGTTAAAGATCTCGTTTCTTAGAAGTTCTGGTGCCGGCGTCGATGTCGTTGGTTATAAGCGAAAAACCATCAACTTGTCCATGACCGAAAAATCCAGAATAATGCAAGTAATAAAACTTTACGTCCGAGTGAGAGTCGAAAGCACGCTGCTTTCGTACGTGGCAAGCAGATCTTCCACCACTGGGCACGAAAAAAAAACGCTATGTGAACGTGACACTGTCTCCCAAACACATTTAATAATGCGTGGCAGAAGCATAGAAAAGCGCCAGGCTGTCAAAACGCGTGAATTGCCTAACGAGTCTGTGTTTTTTCTAAAGGCCCGCCCTTTGCAAAGGGCTCAGACAAATTTCATCATCAGCCCCTGCAAAATAACCAGCAAAGTGAGTCGATGCGCATATTTGCGCGTATTGTATAAAGACGTGTAGTGAGCCATTCATTGATTCGCAGAAGAAAAAAAATTATGACGTGCTCAGGTCATTACAACTATACGACCCGTTTCACGGTCTTATCGTCGCGGTGGGTTGCGCCAGTTTAATAGGGTTCAGAAGGGTTGACAGGCGGGCTAGTTGGTACAAATTCATAATGAAATAATTGGAAGCGCAAACCAACGGGACACAAGAGAAGAGACAAACAAGCGCAGACTGAAACTCAGTTTATTCAGAGAAGAAATTATATACCAGAAAGAAGAGAAAAGAAAAAAAAAACTGGGGAGAAGGTTCCACCATGATCAGGCGTCGTTCAGAAACGATATTTCACAATCTAACAGTGATATAGACGGTGAACTAATACAATTATCAATATTCTTTTTAATAAAAAAGGCTTCCGCAATCTCTCTAGTTTTCGTGTCATGATGGCTGTATAAGACAAATGTGTGCGAAAATTCAGGTACGCAGCCACACTTTTTGCAATGCGCGGACAAATGTAAAACCGGGGCTGAATTCAACGCATTGTAGTGTTCACGCAGGCGAACATTCAAGCAGCGCCCAGTCTGCCCAATGTATAACCTGCCGCAAGACAGTGGAATACAATAAACGAAATTAGATTGACAATTGGTGAAAGAATTGATATGCTTGACACCACAACCTTTCTTTACAAGACCTGCCTTCATTGTAAGTCAATTCTAGAACACATTTGCTGCAGTTTTCCGCTTGTTTGTCTCTTCTCTTGTGTCGCGTTGGTTTGCGCTTCCCATTGTTTCATTATAATAGGGTTCAAACAACCAGCCGACTGTAGTTGCAGTAGGCATTCCAGGACAAGTCTCAAACTGCTGATGTCATGACAAGATTTCGAGACTGAGAGAGAGAGATAATAAACCATTTATTTGTGACCAAGGAAGGAATGTCCGTGAGTGGGATTCTTAGTCCGGCATCCCATTGGCACGGGCCGCTGTCCTCGCTCGTCCCACGAGGGCCCTCGGGTTTTGGGATCCGAACTGGACCGAGCAGCCTCCCACCCTACAGTGTTGTGTTATACTCTGGGTTGTAGAGGTGGATTTTGTGGGCATTCCCATACCATGTGGTACAGGGTGGCTGTTTTATTGACGCAGAACCTGCACTGTGGTGCGTTTGTGTCGAGATCTATCTTGAACAGTATGTATGGATTGGAGTAAGACAAGGTCTGCAGGCGACGCCTGCAGACACAGGAGACATGAGCATGTTGCGCCATCTCTCGTCGGCCACAGCGGTGACCTGCCGTAACTGAATGGAAGATAGGCGAAAAAAAAAATTACGTCTGACGAAAAAAAAAAAGCTAGTTATCAAAACGCCTCCCGGCGTTATATCACAGGGACTTTCTTGAACAGTCTGGAGAAGTTACAGTGCCACACTACAAACCATCTAGCTTCCCACAGCGTTTAATATTTAACAATGCGATCCCACACCAATCGGGCGGCAATCAATTGTCCTGCAAAGCTACACGTTTCGTGGTGAGACAGTGCACCTTTGCCTAAATGTACCAGTGGGTCTCTGCTACATATAACCCGGAGTGGTTTTTGATAAGTAACGTTTTTAAAGAGATATGATTTTTCGCCCCTATTTTCCCTTCACTTATGGCAAGCCGCCGTTCCTGCTGCCGAAAGATGGCGCCACGTCAAGATGTCCCCCCAATTCTTGGGAATGCGCGCGCAGTCGTTCGTTCCTATACGACACGGTTGAGGCATGCACTGAGAGCCGAAGCCAGGCTATAGCTAGTAAGAAAGTCGTGTGCACGGGACCAAATAGCGCAATCGCGTTCAGATCTTGAAGGCGAAGCTTCAGTGTCCTCAAAGACTTTTTTTTTCTGCTTACGCCCCCGAGATTTCGAAACGAAAAAGAGGTGCACTGGTTCGCCATGAAAACACGTGCTCAGCAAACATTTTTGTTGACAGTATTATCTCTAAACTAATTTTTCAGATTGACTTTAATTTCGATTTAGTTTCATTTAAGTATCCTGCCGCCCGGTTCTTGACCCATCCCCCTCTGTGGGTGAGCGCTATCCGTCTTAAGGTCATCAGCATCAACATCAGCATTGCTCTGCTGTGAGCCAGCTTTGCCCGATATTGTGCAGGCAGCACTAATCGATTTCCTTCGACCCGAATAATTGACTTTCCTTACTACGTATTTGCGTATGCGAGTCGTACATATATCTCGGAACGATTCTGAAAAAAATATTTTGCGTCATTTTGCGTGCACGTCGTTCTGCCTCACACAGTCAGAGAGGCGTACTGTTGTTTGAACACTTCGCACACATTGATGTCGGTTAGACACATTAAGCAACATATGGGTGTACTATGAAAATAAGCCCTTACCACGTCTTTCCCGCAATTTCACCACCAAAAGAACGAACAACATTGTAGCACACTTCAGACAATCATTGGGCCATACAGGGCCACTTTATCGAGTAAGGTAGGAGGCTAATATAAATTGTTCATTTCGCATAGTTGTGGTATACGCGCCTCTTTGTCTGTCCTAACCGTTTGAATTCTAAATTGCACGTAATCGCATCTTCACCCGTCTTGAATTTTCTCTTCATGCAGTTGGAGGAGTTGCCAACCCCCTTGCGCCTCCGGTATCTGGTTTGAACACCCGCTGCTCGAAGCTTTCCTCGCTTTCAGGTGGCATCCTACATGGCTCGAGGACGCACGAAGATGAAGATGGCCACGCTCCTTTCCGCACTTCCAATGCACGCTCCTTGGCGAGAAACATCTTGGCACCGGGCATGGCGGCCGCTCTTGCTGAACCTCTGCATTCTTCGCGCGTCTAGCCGAGCTTCCATGCAGGGCTTCGGGCTTCCCACGTGCATCTCCTATGACGATTGCAGTTCGCCTTCCTCATGGCACTGCGACCCTTGGGAGCCCCGCAATCCGTGTCACTGGTGCTGCTCGGGGAGAAGCTAATCGGGCGCTTTCTATGGCTCACTCTTGGCGCTTTCTTTGCGAGCTGCCTTGCTGGTAAAAATATTTTCGCCAGCAGGCTGCGCTGCATCAGTTGCCTTTCGCAACTTTCAAGCCACCGTCGCAGCAATGGCTTTACACGCTAGTGACTCCATTGACACGCCCTGGAGCGGACGACCGTGTGCCTTTTTGGCAGCCGGAGGATCATTGGTAAGGCCAGAGGCATTGTTAGCGGCATCCTGATGACTGGCAGCTGGAGCCTCGTCGGAACGGCCAGCGAGCAGCCTGATGACTGGCGGTCCGAGCCTCCTAGGAAGGGCCAGCACCATTTTTGTCAGCAGCAGCCTGGCGAATAGCATCTAAAGACCCTTTAGAAGGGCCGGCAACATCGATCGGGAGCAGCAGCCTGATGACTGGCAGCTGTAGCCTCGTTGGAAGGGCCGGCACCATCGTCGGCAGCAGCACCCTGTCGACTGGCAGCCGAAGCCTCGTTGAAAGAGCCATGCCAATGTCGGCAGCAGCAGCCTGTCGAGTGGCAGCGGGAGCCTCGACAGAAGGTCCGATGCCATTGTTGGCAGCAGCAGCCTCGTTGGAAGGGCCAGCGCCATTTTTAGCAGCAGCAGCCTGGCGACACATAGCCGAAGCCTCGTTGGAAGGGCCAGCGTCATTGTCGGCAGCAGCAGCCTGACGACGCACAGCCGGAACCTTGTTGGAATGGCCAGCTCCATTTTCGTGAGCAGCAGCCTGGCGAATAGCAGCCAGAGACTCGTTAGAAGGGCCAGCACAATCGATCAGGAGCAGAAGCCTGACGACTGGAAGCTGGAGCCTCGTTGGAAGGGCCAGTGCAATTGTCGGCACCAGCACCCTGCGACTGGCAGCCGAAGCCTCGTTGGAAGGGCCAGCGCAATTGTCGGCAGCAGCAGCCTGTCGAGTGGCAGCGGGAGCCTCGTCGGAAGATCCGACGCCATTGTTCGCAGCAGCAGTCTCGTTGGAAGGGCCAGCGTCATTTTGGTCAGCAGCAGCCCGGCGAATAGCAGCCAGAGACTCGTTGGAAGGGCCAGCGCCGTCGATCGGGAGCAGCACCCTGCGACTGGCAGCCGAAGCCTCGTTGGAAGGGCAAGCGCAATTGTCGGCAGCAGCAGCCTGTCGAGTGGCAGCGGGAGCCTCGTCGGAAGATCCGACGCCATTGTTCGCAGCAGCAGTCTCGTTGGAAGGGCCAGCGTCATTTTGGTCAGCAGCAGCCCGGCGAATAGCAGCCAGAGACTCGTTGGAAGGGCCAGCGCCATCGATCGGGAGCAGCACCCTGCGACTGGCAGCCGAAGCCTCGTTGGAAGGGCCAGCGCAATTGTCGGCAGCAGCAGCCTGTCGAGTGGCAGCGGGAGCCTCGTCGGAAGATCCGACGCCATTGTTCGCAGCAGCAGCCTCGTTGGAAGGGCCAGCGTCATTTTGGTCAGCAGCAGCCCGGCGAATAGCAGCCAGAGACTCGTTGGAAGGGCCAGCGCCGTCGATCGGGAGCAGCACCCTGCGACTGGCAGCCGAAGCCTCGTTGGAAGGGCCAGCGCAATTGTCGGCAGCAGCAGCCTGTCGAGTGGCAGCGGGAGCCTCGTCGGAAGATCCGACGCCATTGTTCGCAGCAGCAGCCTCGTTGGAAGGGCCAGCGTCATTTTGGTCAGCAGCATCCCGGAGAATAGCAGCCAGAGACTCGTTGGAAGGGCCAGCGCCGTCGATCGGGAGCAGCACCCTGCGACTGGCAGCCGAAGCCTCGTTGGAAGGGCCAGCGCTATTGTCGGCAGCAGCAGCCTGACGACTGGCAGCTGGAGCCTCGTTAGAAGGGCCGGCAGCATTGTCGGCAGCAGCAGCCGGGCGATACACAGCAGGAGCCTCGTTGGAAGGGCCAGCGCCATTGTCAACAGCAGCAGCCTGGCAATTGGCAGTCGGAGCTTCGTTGGAACGGCCAGCGCCATTGTCAGCAGGCCAGTGTTTCATTGGTCCCACTTTTGGCGAATCAAAGTTGGCCTTCGCCGCAGTGTCGTCGCTGGTGGAAGTTTTTCCGACTGCGGACTGCGTTGTGTCCGCTGCCTTACGCAACGTTCGAGACGTCGTGATTTGGTGGACGACCGCGTGGCAGCTAGGCAGATGGAGCCTCACTGGGAGGGAAAGCAGTACTGTCCTCAGAGGCTGCCCGACGCTTTCTCGCGACCTTTGGTTGACCTGGGTAAGTCTCGGCGCGTTCATTCACCGTGGCGTCGTTGCTCCGGGTCTTGATGCCACGTCAGCCCCGTCTCCCGCGCTGTGCTCCTTTGCGTTTCCAGTCACCGGCAAGCGGTTGCCAGAAGTACGCCTTGATGGAACAGCGGTGGGAGCGTGGACTGAACAGCCAGCTGGACTGAGCTCCTGCCACGGGCCGAGTAGAGAATGGGTGAGCAGGACGTGTCGACAACCCCGCCGGGTGCCAGGCGAAATCAAATTCTTAGTGGGCGACGTTCGGTTCTCGTGCACCGCGCGCATGCATTGCTTCTTTTTCGTCTCCCGAGGAGGTTTCAAGAATTTGAAGCCACAGGGCGATTTCCAAAGTGAAAAGCATCGCGTGGCTTCCTAATCAACGTTAACGTTGTTTATGTGTTTTCGACGGTATATAATATTACCGAAACAGAACTGTTAGCGTCGATGTTCGCCGTGTGTCGTAGATAAATCATTATCATCATGATGAACGTGCACGTGCTTTCCTGAGGTCTTCTTCTTCTTCTTTTTCTTCTTCTTCAGATAACGATGATGATACCTCAAACATGGATCTTACCCGCTCAAATGGATCGGCCAAGAATTTATTATGTGAGTCAACTTCTACTTCTTATGGTACTTTTTTCGAACACGTGCGCCAATTTTTCCGGCGTGGTTTGCATTAACTCGGTAGAACGATGCTCCACAGAAAGAGAGAAATGCAAGGAGAGAAAATGATAGTAAAAAGGGAGGAAATTCTTCGAGAAAGCATTTTCCTGGCGACACGGGATCCATACTCGCGTACACAAAATACCAGAACGAACGCCCTCAGCCATCGGTTTCGGGCACGCTAGTATACAGCATAGCATAGCGTTGTATATATGGTATAGTATAGCAACATGGTGCGGAAGAGATGTGATGGTGAGGAGGACAGAAAGGAGCATGCGATAAAGAGTCAAGGGGTGAAGTACACGTTGTTCCTTCTTCTACCAGTCAGTTTCTGTTTCTGTTCTTTCTTCCTTGTACTAACGACAGATGGCGATAAAAAGGCTATTTATTATATATATATATATATATATATATATATATATATATATGTGTGTGTGTGTGTGTGTGTGTGTGTGTGTGTGTGTGTGTGTGTGTGTGTGTGTGTGTGTGTGTGTGTGTGTGTGTGTTATCACAGAATAACTTCTTAGACGCCAGCAGAAAATATGATTAAAAAGACACGTCGAGCTTACACAATGTTTCCTTTACGTTTGGGCCGGGGGACCAGCGTTTGTCAGAATAACAAGATTTATTGTGGCGATACAGCATATAATCACATAAATTTTCGATTAGAATGATCCCGTGATCACAAAATCTATAAAAGTAGAACAACCAGACATCATATTTATCCATCGGGGACCCGTTTTGCATTCACTTATAGGTGATCGCGACACGCGCACAGGAATCACAGGCGGCACAAGCAATGATATCGACAGCAGCCACTGATGCAACACACACCGTTTTGCCGCGCTTTCATTCAGACCGCCTGCGATTGCATTAATTTTAAAGGTGAAAAAATGATTCGCGAACTTCCCAGTCATGATGCGTTCGGAAACCAGATTCTAGAATCGTATAGTTGTGAGGTAAATGAGTCGGCCAATATAGCATGCTCCGATGTCGGAAGGCGAAAACATTAATTGAGACATGACCCTTGTGGCTGGTAAACCGATATTGGAAGGGTGTTTCGGTTTCGCCTATATTCACATATACATTTCGCCGATTGAGCATTCCAGGAGGTACACTATGCATCACGCGTGTCGCAGCTATAGCCACCATTTATTTTCAGGTATAAGTTGGGTGCGGTGCTGTTTGCGATAAGTGAAGCGGTCATGTGATGACATACTTCACAATAGGCGTTTGTTGCGTGCGTGGATGGCAGCCAGTAGCTATACTGCATGTGCTTTCCGACGACGTGAGTGCTTAGGTCAGGGAGATTTTGAGCTCTTCTGCACGCCACACGTGGTGGTTCTGGCGAAAACTCATTTTAGTCGTTCGCTTTGCAGACGTATGTTGTGGTGCTTTGTTAAAGAAAAAATCACCGTTCTCTTCTTCTTCGCTCCCAGAAGAAGTGAACCAGATTATCCGTACTGGGAATGAACAACACTGATGGGCGAGAGGAGTATAGTGAAAAGAGGGAGAAAGAGACAAAGATAAATCAATAGGTATAAATAAAGAAGAGAGAAGGAAAGATATAGAAGAAAGAGAAATCCTTGGCGAAAAACTTTACTGGCGAGGTGAGGCGAGATTCGGACACGCGTATACACACGACACGAAGGCAAGCGTGCCAATGACACTCGGCACAAGTAAGCGATGCAGCGCGTCAGCGGGTTGCTTTGTGACGCGGTGTCGTGCTCTCTCATTATGTAGAGAAAGGTACGCTCTCTCTCTCTCTCTCTCCATAAGAATAAACTGTGTAACAGAGCAACAGAAAGCCGTTAAACTATATTTCTTGCCCCGCCGCGGTGGTCTCGTGGTGAAGATACTCGGCTGCTGACCCGCAAACCACGGGATCGAATGCCGGCTGCGGCGACTGCATTCCCCATGGAGGCAAAAACGCTGTAGGGCCGTGTGCTCAGATTTGAGTGCGCGTTAAAGAACCTTAGGTGGTCGAAATTTCCGAATTCCTGCTCTACGGCGTCTCTCATAATCATATGGTGCTTTTGGGATGTTAAACACCACTTATCACTAAATCAATCGATGAGCCCCTGTGATCACGGCATGTGTTTAGAAAAACATTTTTTTTCAACGATTAAGAGTTCTTAGTGCTCTACTGTGGGAAAGTATCCTCTGTCGGGTCAGGTTCAACACTCGAGTTCTTGGCCCAGTGTTTCTAGGACTGCATAGACTAGAACATTAGAAGGGTAGAGCGCGCCCTGCAAGACTGGCACCTACCCCACGCAGGATCCTGTGAATGAAGTCTTTTCTCTCTCTCTTTCTCTCTGGGAAAACAGAAAGTCATCCCAGAAAGACAGAACAGAGCCAACGATGAGCGTTCATCGTGCTTGCACGAAATTTTATCTTTCAACAGGAAACCCCGAAACATAAAAGCGATAACTGACACGGTACTCTCTAAGTCTTTACTCATGGTTAACCTGCAGACCCAAAGCGTGCAGCCCCGGTGTTTTAAACTGGGGTAATCCTGACTTTTCATTTGGGTATCGTTCAATTATTGGTCCTGTTCAGTTCTTTTTTTTTAGTTGACCAGTGGCGAGTACAGAGCGATTCGCCAATTTCCGTGGCACATACGCACTCGAAGTTTTAACGCGACAGCGTCAGTGACCTACCTCGTTTCGTAGAAATTCCGTTGTCTGTGTCTGCGTCATTCGTCATCTTAACAGCCCCGAAAATGTGATAAAGACGCGAATTGAATAAAAAATCACGCCATATCCACCGAGTGAATGATGATGAGTGCCGCGTATACCTTCGGAGGGTTTTATCCGAAATAAGTGAATCGTCCATCCATCCGCCAGAGTGTGTGCGTGTGCGTGTGTTCATGTGGGCATGGGTGTGCCACGAGACTTTCCGACTAACGAGAGGTATGCAATTTTAAAAGCATACCCATGTACATGGGCCGGGCATGTAGCGCGTAGACAGGATAACCGCTGGTCATTAAGGGTAACTAACTGGATTCCCAGAGAAGGCAAGCGGGTTAGATGGAGACAGAAGGTTAGATGGGCAGATGAGATTAAGAAGTTTGCGGGTATAAACTGGCAGAAGCAAGCACAGGACCGAGTTAACTTCCCGACCATGGCAGAGGCCTTTGTCCTGCAGTGGATGTAGTCAGAATGATGATGATGATTATGAGGTTGGTGGTGGTGATGATGATGATGATGATGATGATGATTGATGGTGATGTATAGATACACTATGTCAAGGAGTAAGAGAGAGGTGAGAGGTAAAAGCTCAGCCATGCCCGGGATCATGTTATGGTCCCACCGGCTTGCTGGGACCCATCCTTGAGTGACCTATGTAAAAGGCACTAACTGCTTCATTTTGAACCAAACCATTGACGTATTTATATACCTATTTGCGCATGCGAGACGTACTGTGACTTGAGCACGATTCTGAAAACTCTTACGACATACTGCGGAGAATCCCTTACAGAGCCTGAGCGATGTACTGTATTCTAGTTGGACAATCTCACCTTCATAAATTTTAGTTGAACAAATAAGGCAGCATTGGTGCACTGTATTAAACCGCTGTCGCATCTTCCCCGCTATTCCACCCGCGAATTACATGATAGCACACTTTAAACAATAATTAATCCATACAGAGCCACTTTATTGGAAAAGTAGGAACGAAATACGATTTGTTCATCTTGCGTAAAGCTCAAGTCTAGGCGCATCTCCGTCATTCCTCATGGATCGATATTTACGTTCTAATCACGGCTTCACCCGTCTTCCACTTCCTCTTGAAGCTCTTGGGTGTGTTGCCAAACCTCGTACGGCTCCCGTGCTTAGTCGACGAACCGCTGCGCGAAGCCTTCCTCGCCTTTAGACGGCTTCCTCCGTGCCTCTAGAACGCGCGACTATGGACGTGGTCATACTTCTTTACGCGCTTCCACTGCACGCTCTCTGGTGTGGAAGCTTCTGGAATGGCAAGAAGGAGGCACTTGTGGCGCCACTGCATTCTTCGCGCATGTGACCGAGCCTTCACGGCTTCAGACTTCATGCGCGCGCCCGTATGACAAGTGCGGAGCGAGCACCTGGACCCTCCGCGGCTCACCTTCCTCTCGGCACTGCGACGCTTCAGAGCCTCGCTGATTGTGAGTGCTGCTCGGGGAGGAGCTTCTCGGGCGCTTCCGGCAGCTCCGGATTGAATGCTTTCTGACTAATCGCACTCAGTTTGTAACAACTAATGGCTATAACTCACCTCTTTCCAAAGTAACATCCGGCGTACCCCAAGGTTCCGTATTAGGCCCTTTACTTTTTCTTATATATTTTAATGATCTCCCAGACAGCATTAACTCCGCTATAAGGTTATTTGCAGATGATTGTGTAATTTACCGCGAAATAAACAATGAATATGATAACCAATTTCTACAGTCAGACCTTGACACTGTCTCAACCTGGTGCAATAAATGGCTTATGACTCTCAACTCCAACAAATCTAAATGCATGTCAATAACCCGGCGATCTATTTCTCCCCCCTGTACTTACAGAATTAACGCCGTTCCCCTCCAGCATGTCTCTTCATATAAGTACCTCGGCGTTTACATTACCAACAATCTATCTTGGCACACGCATGTTACCTACATCTGTAATAACGCTAACCGAACGCTAGGATACTTACGCCGCAACTTTTCTCGCGCTCCGCTGTCCCTCAAAATTTTATTATACCGATCACTAATTCGCCCAAAGCTTGAGTACGCGTCCGCTATATGGGATCCCGTGCAGCAAAATTTAATTAACGCGTTAGAATCTGTTCAGAACCGCTCAGTTCGGTTCATTTGTTCTAATTATTCTCGTACTGCTAGCATATCAGAAATGAAATCTAACCTTGACCTACCCAATTTAACTGTCCGGAGGAAACTGGCGCGACTGCATTTTTTTCATAAGATATTTTTTCACAATCCATCAATGAAGCGAGACCTCATTTCACAACCGTCATACCACTCATCGCGCATTGATCATCAGCATAAGGTTGCCATTCCGTTTTGCCGCACCAAATTCTTTTCAGCAGCCTTCTTACCGAAAACAGCCGCCGATTGGAACCACCTTCCCTCTTCCGTTGTATCAATAACAGACCCTTTGTTATTCAAGACTGCAATTTCTCAGCAATGCTTGTAACCATACGCAGTTTCCATTATCTATCTTTGTCTTGTATGTGCTTGAATTCTTATACATTTTTAGTTGACTTATGTTGCCTTCCTGATTGGCGCATCTGATACTTGTTTCTTTATTTTGTCTTTTTTTCTTGTGTGTTATATATGTTGTACCCACCCCCTCTGTAATGCCCTACGGGCCATGAGGGTATTCTAATAAATAAATAAATAAATAGGGGCTTTCGTTGCGACTTCCCCGCTGGTGCAAGGGTTTTTGCTAGCGGGCTGCATGCGTTGTCTTCGTCGACTATCGAGTCGCCGTGCCAGCAATGGCCTCAGGTGCTAGCAGCTGCATCAACACGACCTTGGGTGGTCGACCGCGCGACTTTTCGGCTGCCGGAAGCTCGTTGGAAGGGCCAGCGCCATTGTCGTCAAAAGTTTGGTGACAGGCACCCGGATCTTCCTTGTAAAGGCCAGTGCCCTTGTTTGCAGCAGCCTGGCGAATGGCGAACAGAGCTTCGTTTGAAGGTCCAGCGCCATTGTCGTCAGCAGCAGCCTGGCGACTGGCAGCCGGAGCCTCGTTTGAAGGGTCAGTGCCATTGTCGTCAGCACCAGCCTTGTGACAGGCAGCCGGAGCCTCTTTGGAAAGGCAAGCGCCATGGTATGCAGCAGACTGGCAATAGTCCGTCAGAGCCTCGTTGGAAGGGCCAGCGCCATTGTCGTCAAAAGTTTGGTGACAGGCACCCGGATCTTCGTTGTAAAGGCCAGCGCCCTTGTTTGCAGCAGCTCGGCGAATGACTAACAGAGCTTCGTTTGAAGGTCCAGCGCCAATGTCGTCAGCAGCAGTCTGGCGACTGGAAGCCAGAACCTCAATGGAAGGCCCAGTGCTATTGTTCGCAGCAGCCTGGCGATGATCCGGAGCGTCAGTGCAAGGGCGAGCGCCATTGTCAGCAGCAGCCTGCCGACTGGCAGTTGGAGCCTCGTTGGAAGGGCCAGTGCCATTGTCGTCAGCAGCAGCCTGGTGACTGGAAACCGGAACCTCGTTTGAAGGGCCAACGCTATTGTCGTCAGCCGCAGCCTGGCGACAGACAGTCGGAGCCTCGTTGGAAGGGTCAGTGCCATTGTCGACAGCAGCAGCCTGGCGACTGGAAGCCGGAACCTCGTTGGAAGGGTCAGTGCCATTGTCAGCAGCAGCCTGGCGACGATCCGGAGCGTCATTGCAAGGGCGAGCGCCATTGTCAGAGGCAGCCTGGCGACTGGCAGTTGGAGCCTCGTTTGAAGGGCCAACGTTATTGTTGTCAGCAGCAGCCTGGCGATAGACAGTCGGAGCCTCGCTAGAAGGTCCAGCGCCATTGTCGTCAGCCGCAGCCTGGCGACAGACAGTTGGAGCCTCGTTGGAAGGGCCAGTACCATTGTCGTCAGCAGCAGCTTGGTGACTGGAAACCGGAACCTCGTTTGAAGGGCCAACGCTATTGTCGTCAGCCGCAGCCTGGCGACAGACAGTCGGAGCCTCGTTGGAAGGGCCAGTGCTCTTGTCGACAGCAGCAGCCTGGCGACAGACAGTTGGAGCCTCGTTGGAAGGGCCAGTGCCATTGTCGTCAGCAGCAGCCTGGTGACTGGAAACCGGAACCTCGTTTGAAGGGCCAACGCTATTGTCGTCAGCCGCAGCCTGGCGACAGACAGTCGGAGCCTCGTTGGAAGGGCCAGTGCCATTGTCGACAGCAGCAGCCTGGCGACTGGAAGCCGGAACCTCGTTGGAAGGGTCAGTGCCATTGTCAGCAGCAGCCTGGCGACGATCCGGAGCGTCATTGCAAGGGCGAGCGCCATTGTCAGAGGCAGCCTGGCGACTGGCAGTTGGAGCCTCGTTTGAAGGGCCAACGTTATTGTTGTCAGCAGCAGCCTGGCGATAGACAGTCGGAGCCTCGTTATCAGGGCCAGCGCCATTGTCGTCAGCCGCAGCCTGGCGACAGACAGTCGGAGCCTCGTTGGAAGGGCCAGTACCATTGTCGTCAGCAGCAGCCTGGCGACTGGAAGCCAGAACCTCGTCGGAAGGTCCAGTGCTATTGTTCGCAGCAGCCTGGCGACGATCCGGAGCGTCATTGCAAGGGCGAGCGCCATTGTGAGAGACAGCCTGGCGACTGGCAGTTGGAGCCTCGTTTGAAGGGCCAACGTTATTTTTGTCAGCAGCAGCATGGCGATAGACAGTTGGAGCCTCGTTTGAAAGGCCAACGCTATTGTCGTCAGCAGCAGCCTGGCGACAGTCAGTCGGAGCCTCGTTGGAAGGGCCAGTGCCATTGTCGACAGCAGCAGCCTGGCGACTGGAAGCCGGAACCTCGTTGGAAGGGTCAGTGCCATTCTCAGCAGCAGCCTGGCGCTTAGCTCGCCCGACCTTTGGCGAACCACAGTTGGCGTCCACCTGTTCCTCCGCGGTGACGTCCTCCCTAGTTGAAGGGTTTTCACTACCAGACAGCACTGCATCCTCAGCATTGCGCAACTTTGGAGCCACCGTCGTAGCAATGGGCAACGGTGCTGGCAGCTCCACCGACACACCTTTGGGTGGTCGACCACGTGGTGCCTTGGCAGCCGGAGCATTGTTAGAAGGGCCAGCGTAGTTATGGCCAGTAGCAGCCAGGCGCTTCGCTCTCACAACGTTGGGCTTAAGGTGGGTGGCCTCCGCCGTGGTCTTGTCGCTCCACATCTCGATGCCACGTCAGCCCTCGATGACGAAAAGCTCGCTGGGCTCGTCAGGGTTGCTGATACCCGGCTTCTGGTTCCTGGAACAACAGGCTTTGTGGAACAGCAGCGAGAGGCCAGATCGAACAGCCAGATGACTTGAGCCCCTACTACTGCCTGAGTAGAGTACGGCGGAGTAGAACGTTGGCACCTTGGCACACACCAAAGCCGGGGGATAGTCCAAAATGTCTAATCAGCCACGTTCGGTTCTCGTGCACCGCATACGTGCATTGCTTCTTCCTCGTCTTCTGGAAATTAGTTGAGAGCATTTTAATCCGCATCGCCAAGTTTATTTGTCTACATTAGTATCACTTGCATATTCGATGGTATAGAATTAAGTTTTATGGTCGATGTGTGCCGTGTGTCGTAGATAGAAAATTACCATAATTATGAACCAACAAGCGCTCTTCTTCTCATCTTCTCCATCATCGTCTTCTGCTTGGCTCCTCAAGACGCGCTCCAATATTTCCGGCGCGTGATGCAAGATGGCGATTTCGCGAAACTTGCACGTTAGACGGCGTGACAGAGAGAGACAAAGAGATGATTCATTAAAAAGCAGAGAGGTATACTTGAGCTAGTTCGCTCTAGCCTGCTACTCTGCACGTAGGAAGAGGGACAGGGGAGAACAATGGGAGTGGTGAAGGGTGACGATGGGGGCAGAAACAAGTTATACGTGTATGCAATAACGACGCACCACTGGGGCTTCGCTATAGTCTTGTGTGCAGTCCTGGACTTCTACATGCGAAGCATGTAATTTGAAAATTGGAAAAGGTGTGTAGTGTATATAGCATCAAGATGGTAAAATGTAGTTAGTTCTACGAAGAGAGAAATGAGAATGACAGAAAAAGTGGAGAGATAGACAGAGAGAGATAAAAGATTTTTTTAAAAATGAGAGACGGAGAAATGACAAGAAAGAAAAAATAAAAATAAAAGAAAAGCGAGAGGTCGACTACATATATATAGAAAAAGAAAGTGACGGGTAGCAAAAAATATTGAGTGGGAACAAGCATAGCAAAAGGTAGGAAATGAAGAACTCAAGGGGTAATAGGCGACTTCGAGCAAGCTGCGCTAATTTTCTTTTTACTCCACAATTGGTCGTTTTTATCATTTTCACTGGTATAGCGCACCACGACAAGGACACACACAAAGGAGAGATTCACACACACATAGCGCTGTGTGTGTGTGAATCTCTCCTTTGTGTGTGTCCTTGTCGTGGTGCGCTATACCAGTGAAAATGATGAATCCCAACCAACTAGCCCGGCAACGTGCCTTAGCAAAGGTCATTTTATCCCCGATTTGTACATATCCACCACGCATAAAGGTGTTGCATGCGTGCAGTCATTCGTACATACCAGTGCGAAGGCAACGGTGCCGCGGTGCGCTGGTTCGAAGCTATCATTTATTATCGATCTGAAGCGCTCGTAAAGTGCTTGCCGTCACGAAAATAAGTCAGCGCCATTGGATGGAGCATTTACGCGAATTTTCCGCGATAAGGACAGCCATGGCTTTGGCAGCAGCCGACATTTTAGGTTGTAAACGTAATAGACCAAAAAAAGAGAGAAAGAAGGTGGAGTTAATACAAGAATATCTGTCAAAGAACATCTCCAATTGGCTATAATTTAGTTCAGAAAAGGAACAGACAGAGAGACAGACAGACAAAGATCTTTATTTGGTCCTGAGAAACGCTACTTCTTTAGAATAACGTCGCGGGCCGCTCCCACGGAAAGGAGACGTGAAATAACCAAAGTGGAGAAAATAGTCCGTAACAACACCGCCAAGTGATGTCAATAACACTGTCTAAGAAAAAAAGTGAAGGGAGCTTCTCAGTAATGAAGCCGAGTCTGAAGAAGCTGCTCAGTGGGGATAACTTCTTTATCTCTAGTATTTTAATCTTTCTTTCTTCCTCTCTTACTTTTCCCTCTTTGTCTACCAGTTCCGCTTCATTTTTTTTCTCTTCTTTTATTTTTTATTTTGTTTTATTTCATTATTATTTTCGTGTTATGCTTCACTATTTCTTTCTTACCATTCCCTCCTCCTAGGCCTCGCTTCACTTTTCCGGTGCTGAACCGCAGGTCACGGGATCAAATCCCGGCTGCGGCGGCGGCATTTTCGATGTAGGCGAAAGTGCTATGTATACGCCCGCGTGCTCAGATGTGATTGCACGTTAAAGAACACCGTGGGTGGTCGAAATCTCCGGAACCCTCCACTATTCGGCATCGCTGATAATCATAGGGCGGTTTTAGGACGTTAAACCCTACATGTCAATCATTCACTTTTCCGCTCCCTTGCTATACTACATGTACAAGATACTGTGCTACATATAGCGTGACTAGATTTCCACTTGAGTTGTTACAATACTCACCTTCTATAATTGTTTGTACGCAGTTAGAATCCTCAACGTGCAAAAAGAAAATTCACGAAAAGCAGTTGTTACGGCATGCGCGTTCTAGTTGTTTGTACGCAGATAGAACCTCAGTACCTTCATTGAAAAAAAAAACAATGGAATGATTCTTTTTCTTGCTTTTCATCTTTCTTTCTTTCCCTCGCTCATCAGAGTTATTGCATTCCACGCCGGACATCTCGACGCACGTGTTCAAGGAGCAAAGCAGAAGAGGACGAAGTGGACGAAGAAAGCGTGTGCCGGATATTGATCGTTATAGTTTTCTGTCACAGACTAACAGCACTTGAACGTATAAAGTGATTGAACTGTCACAATGTGTCGTCGCTCAGTCCTGCTTCTCTAAGAAACCGCTGCAAGGCGCTTACAGCGGCAGGCGTTGAAGTCCGGGTAAGCCATTGTCCCGTAGAATTTTGTGCAGACCACACTGTACGGTATAATTAGTATAAATTAAACGTGCTCTCGAGTTCACAAACGGCACACTTTCCAGGTGTTCGGTTGGCCGGCATCCTCCAAGCTGCAGTGTTCGGTCAGTGGGATCGGCGGCATATTCCTCCTCGGCGCAAAAGGCGGCGCAGGCTCTAATCTCGACCATCGATCAGAGCTCAGGGAAGGGAAGGGGTCGGGTCCATTCATGGGCGTGCATCCCGTTCCACGCGACACTGGCACGCGACGGACTCGCGCGGCACGGACCAGTGTCCCATTCTAAGGTCACTGCTCTCCGAGGGTCACACGGATAAGAGGAGAGAGGAAAAGATGCGATTGCGTTGAGCCTACGACCCAATGTATGCCTATATCAGCGCATGCGCATGAGAGAGAGAAAAAAAAAACATATCGTTTCACACGATCGCGCGACTGCAGCGACTTTCGGACCTTCTGCACGAATAGCACCTTTTTTTTCTGTTCTTTTCCTTTTTTTTCCGTGTGCGTCATTTTGGCTTAGCTTAGAGTGTATACACGCATGTACACGCACTGAATGAGATCAAGATTTTTTTCGGAAGGACCTTTGCACCCGCACTGCACCCCCTCATCCACGTGACGTCATGACACCTATGCCATCTGTACACATTTACAAACCTTCGGGTCATTCCGTATTTCTTTAAAATCACTCCTCTTTCAATCACCTTTTCTTGATGCATGTATATTTGAAAGTGTATTTCTTACGCGAGAAACAGTGTGAACTCCATTAGAGAGCCTGCCCCAACGCCGGGTCCCCATCCCTTATCTCTCATCCGGCTACTATACCCGTGGGAATAAAAGGTATTTTAAAGTGTCATATATATATACATGCCAATAAACCTATTCGTTTTCCAGATACCGGATGACTTTGCAAAGCACTGCGTATGCGACAGCCAAGGCCTTTGCAGAATCACACTCTTGCCAATATCGGATGGCACGCTTAACGCACACGACAGCTGTCAGTTCTGCCGAGCGGCTTGCATATTCAGCTTTTGGGGACACACATCACCGTTGCCCAGTCTGCGAAAAACGCTCGCTGTTTACTCCCCCCCCCCCCCTCCGCCAGAGCTCCTGCACAGTGACGCGCGAACACCGTGCACAAGAGTGAATCCATTGTGGTTGCGCAGCTATTAGCGCTTATAGACGGCTCCGTGGGGCCTATATACCGGGTGCCAGCGCTTGTGGTGCCACCGTTGCTCCGATGAGGCCATAACTCTTTCGGGAAGCGCCCGTTTGCTGCCACGTCTCCCTTCACGCGCAGTCTCGCAAAGATTACGTGCAGCGCTGTTCGCGCAGTCACACGCGAGAGGTGCGGACAAGACGGAAGGCTGCATGCAATGAGTTAAAATGGGGGTTGTATGAGTTGATGGCTTTCCGTCATTGTGTTTAGAAAAACGTTTATTTTGACGTAGTACGTATAAGAGACAATCGGACGTGGTTTTGTACAACAAGGGCAGCCACTTTATACCTTACATATCTTAGTGGTGGCATCGTAGGCTGAAGGCAACGCACAAGGGAACCCAAAGAAATGCGGCCGTGGAAGGTTTGCTGGCCACTTGCATATTTACACGCGCCATTTTCGAGCAGTTGGTGTTCTGTTGATAATGATCTTATCAGTGACGAACCGCTTCTGATATGGCAAACTGATCTTTTTTATTGCAGTGACTTGTCGTTTCACGTTTCCACATTTCATCGTTGCATGAACAGATCACGTGACCATCGACGTTGCCGGTCGGAAGGGAAGCGTTGCGCTGCTAATCACGTGAATGAAGGTTCAGTTCCGGGCCGGGAGGAAGGAAATTGTCAGGAGGTAGCATTGCACAATGCTATAGAAAAGATAAACGCAAGACGACAAAGAGGACAAGTGGAACACCGGGCACGAGCACGCCAACTTGTCCCTATTTTCCTTATAGTGGAGGGGCTCCTCAAACTATTTAGGAACGATAAAACGTAGTACACAGACCTATACATAGGGCCTTTCTATAGTCTACTCACAACTCTAGGTGGCAACTCTAGCCGGCTCACAACTCTAGGTGGCAATATATATGTCTATATATAGACTGCAGTCTTTAATACTTCTTTAGTACGATAGCCTCTGTGCATTGCCATTGTCTCAGCGATTACAAACTCACCAGCCATTTGCATTTCTGCTCTTCGCTATCCCCATCCCTGTCTTTTTGTGTGTGTGTGTGTGTGATTCAATAAAGAATTGTTCAGAGCCAGTGGCGAGGTGGTTTGCGGGAAACATACCACGCAGAGTGCATCAAACGACTGATTCAGTGTGGCGCGCACGTTACTGAGAAATAACAGGCTATTCTTATTACACTTATAGCGCTTTTACGAAGGGCGGGCGCGTCGAAAAACGTACAATGGTGACCTGTAACTGTAGCTGGGAACGTAGCCCCAAGTACATTGCAGAGTGCCACCTCCTCCATTTGTCCTACCTCTTCAAGCCTGCATCGAAGTTTGAGAAAGTGGCTTTGGGGATATTTGATCAGATGCACCAAAGGTTGTCGCAGCGCAAGCAGACAGGAAGAAGAATTAAAGACTCGACTCGACGAACAATACCTTTAGTTGTTAAAAGTTAGCACTCTTTCCGCGTCCGCTTCTGCTGCCTATGATAAGTTTTTGTTGCTTCATCAAAAGACATTCGAAGCCACCTCTGCTTTGATACTCATCAAATTCTCTCCCAGCCGTTCAAATTCAGAACCATGCCTAGCTACCATATATACTAAGCGACAAGTATTCATAAACGACACCAAGTGTAAGCAAGAAAGCTGCCGTACAGACACAACTGTCCCAGGCCACGTCGTTCGGCGTCGAACAAATGCAACTGGAAAGACGCATTTTATCCGAACAAGGAATCGCCGCTCGTTTCATCTACCCGACATGCATGGCGTGCTGTTCTTTCACCCCCTTCGTCTGCTCGGCCAAACATCCGCAGCTGCTGCGTTTAGACTCGTGCTGCACAGAACTGAATCTTTAACACTTTTTGTCCTTTGGTCGAGAATTCGCATGCGCACCCGTTCTATGTACAGTTCACCGACCAGCGAGGGTGGCTGTGGTCGCTCATTGGGTCACTGCGGCTGCACCCTTTCAGCCAGTGGCTGATTCAGCCTAGACGAGTACGCGACGCCAACAACAAAAAGGTGTTTCCCCGGGGGAAACCTCGGGTCCGTCCTCTTGCGTCCGCGGATACACATGGGCAAAGCCTGATGGATGACGCCACGGCTGTCAACGAAAGGCTGCAGCTTGCGCGCATCGGCCGTGCATGCACGGCCACGATGTGGCGCGTCCGTGCGTGCGTGTTCGCTTGGACGGCATGTTTAGGCCGCTGCTTGCTGCGAAGTCGGGCAACTTTGTGATCGTAATGGGCATTGGTAGCGGTGTGCCACGGTGTTCAAGAAAGACAGAATATGCATTACGATGTGTAAGGCAGCTACATTCTAAAAGGTAATTTTGTCCGATGCCAATACTTCCTTTTTGTTTTTGGTCTGTAGACCCCCCCCCCCCCCCCTTGTGAGGAAAAGCAGCGATAACCCAAAATAAGGACGGAGAAGGCACACTTCGAAGGTGGTGACTCATAGCCAATCCTTCGGAGTGGGTGGGTGGGTGCCAGTCATATCATCATCATCATCATCGTCGTCATCATCATCGTCGTCGTCGTCATCGTCATCATCATCATCACCATCATCATCATGTGAGTGAGTGTGCTTGCCTTCTTTTCGGTCCATCTATTGGGTTTTCGCTGGCTTTTCTTGCAGGTAAACATGAACCAACCACTCAGTCCAGCTCTTCATCTTCTCAAGACATTAGCCCTAGTTGCGTTAAACCTTGACGGAAAATCCACGAATTCATCCGCCCATCCATACACTGCACGTGCGTTGACTCTTGAGAAGTCGCAGCTGCGTGCATTCATACATGCGCGTGCCATTTCAAGCCCCGTGTATTAATGAAGACGATGTAATCGCGAAACGCACGGCATGCCCAATCAGACTCGTCTATCGGCCACAGCTATATATATGGTGCCGCAGTCCATTCTTCGAGGTAACGGAGCACCACGGTCCCCACTGCAACACAGCCCATTCAACTATACATATAGACGGTATACGGTGACATAATCCCGGACACCCCACCTTTACATAACCGCGCATATATACCGACCTACGGCCGACACGCACACAATAGTGAAAACGACGTTTTTTCCCGCAGGCTGCGCATTTTGTCGCTTGCGCTACACGATGGCCACAGATTCGTCGCCCATGCGTTATGTATATGTTTTTCTTTTCTTGTGACACATCTCTCCACCGACATTTATACCACCTACGTTTTTCGACGGTCTGTTAGATCGACAAGAGGGCGTGATGATGTCATTGTCAAGGTTGCCAATGCTGTCCTGCTAACAGAAACACAGCGTGAATCCCGCGGGAGAGCGTTTATAACCGCGAGGTGGGGAGAAAAAGACAGCAGTGAAATGACGTACGGCAGCATGCACACTCCTCAGAACATAACACACAAACACGCGAACGGAAAAGTGGGGGGAACGAAAGTGATAACCGAAACCGGGAAATGAAAATTTAGCGACTTGGAGTTGCGGGTACACGAGTGCGATGACCGCATTTGCATAATCTCGCCGACTATGTTATCGGCGAAAAAAAGATCGCTGTCAAAATTGAGAGAGCAAAGCATGTAAAAGATATTCAGTGGGGCCTCCTTTGCTTGCGTGAATTGTAACAAGCAGGCCATGACCACGGAGCCCATCTCAATGCATCGTACAGGGTAGCCAGCCGGTCTGAGAACTGGCTAACCTCCCTGTCCTTCCTCATTTATTCCTCCTCCTCCTCCTCCTCCTCCTAAATGCATCGTGTCGCGTGCCATATTTGTATGTGGTTGGGGATGGGAACGTTTCTGGTCATTTTTGTTTTAGTGTCCTGCACTTCGAAGCATGTCCGTCATGAGAGTTCCCAACTAACTATAGAGGTCTATATCGCTCCCTAACACGTACATCGCGGGACTGTTTCGCACTGTCACCTGGTAAGAAGTGCGAACCGACTGGAAAGATCACGCTAATCCAGTTCATGCGAACAAAAAAAAATAATCTTTTGACCTCGAAATCATATCATATACATCGCTGGCGAACAACAAAAAATGGACACCCGTCATTCGGAACGCGCGTTCATTCTTTGTGGACCGTGGACGGGTCGTTGACAGCTGTCAAAATACCACTGTGAGAGCTTTCGCTCTTTCATTCAAAATAAAAAAAAGAAGCATATACTTACGCTTTCAGTGCACGCGCCCGCGCCCGATTTCCTTTCTCCAGCTTCGATTTCGCCGTCGTCCGACCCGCCCTGCAGGGCGGTTTCGGACAAGCGTAATTTACTTGTTGAGCCACAGGGGCAAGGCATACACTCAAGGAGCCTATATATTTTGTTTTAGACAACATGCGTGTGTGTTGTACGTGTGTTACTACTATAGGCGTGACAAGATTGCTAACTCTCTTGAAGAAAACAGATTAGGCCTCGCGTTTACAGTCCTTTTTTGTGTGTGTCGCTGTTTATTCGTGTTTACATGGCTTTTTTTCTTTGTTTCTTTCTTGTTCTGTTTTCTTTTTTCTATTTTCTTTTTTTTTCTCCCCTCCCGTCTTCATTTCTTCTGCCTAGAAGCAGGCAGGCGTTGTGGCCTTCTCGTGGCAGTTGTGAGCCTGTTCTTTCCCAATTTCCTCCTTGTCTCCATGTTTTCTGTGTATACAAATTACTTAATTAATTAATTAAGCTCTCATTTTGTGCAGACACTTTCGTATTGAAAAACAGACTGACTGCGTAAGTGTTGTACTATACGTGCCTTAAGTAAATGACCTACAACGAAAAGCAACAGATAACGAAGCCAAGAAAGGTACGTCAAATCTACTGTTCAAAGTTTATTCTAATCATTACGATATAGATATAAAAAGTATAAAATGAATTTTAAAAAACTTGTACTAGCAGGGGTCAAACCTGCGACATTCGAATCACTGGCCTTAATGGGAGATAGAGGGGCAAAACCAACTGAAAATGCGATTTTCCCGTTTTCATAGCACGGTATTGCAGCAGCATTACTGACAAGTGTTTCAACGGAGTGACACGTTCTTACGCGCAGTGGAAATCATTTGAAAACGGCCCCCAATACGTACGCCGTATCCCGTGTCTGCTCCACTGCGACCCAATCTTTTAATGGCGTTTTCTCCAAACGTTGCTCGTCGTCGGAAAACGAACATTTTCTCTGCAACCAGTGCGGCTATCAACTTGCAAACTCTTGTGATCTTTTTTTCCGAATAGCATGCGCCCATTCTGAATGAAAATAGTAGTGTTGCCTCCAGAATTGCACCTTTGCAAAAGTTTTTCTCTAAGAAAAAAATAGCCTTAAAATTGTAGTCATCAAACATCTCCAATTTTACCTAAGAAATGGTGATGAATACAATTATTCTTTTGGTTCAGAAGGAGACCCTGGGCACACGCAATAACCAGAAGCGATTTCAACACTTTACATGCAGAATTTTTTTTCACAAATGTTTCTTCAAAAAAATAGTAAAATGATATTGTTTTATTTTTATAATGACTTGGTTCTTTCTTGCCACATTCACAAGGCATTTAATAAGATATCTATTCAAGCTACTTTCAAAATATCATGGAGTTCACTTTTAAAACAACTGAGCGATAGGCAGTAGTACTTGCACACGTGTCTTTGCTGTCCATCCCCCCCTTAATGCTCTTACCAACTGAGCTACAGCGGAGGTCACCCTTCGTCCACTTATGGAGTGTTTATGAGCATGCAAACCCCGGAAAGTGTCAGATAGAACAAAGAAAAAAAGTGCCGCCACATCCACGAAGTGAATGATGATGAGTGGGCGAAGCTCCGGAGGTAAACCTGGTAAACCATGAATCCTCCGTACATTTTGCCCACTCGATTTTATTGCAACGCTCCCCCTAGCGTACGTCGCCGCACTATATCGAACGATGACACGCGCCATATGTGGCATCATTCCTATTTTATAACACCTCGCATCTTTCATAATCAACTACACGTACCGCCGTCTAGTTTATAACATCTTGCATCTTTTGGATGGACGGACGGACGGACGGACGGACGTACGGATGGATGGATGGATGGATGGACGGATGGACGGATGGATATGGCTGTACCCTTTAGATCGGGCGGTGGCTA
The DNA here is from genome assembly GCF_043290135.1 of Rhipicephalus microplus. Classification (NCBI taxonomy): domain Eukaryota; kingdom Metazoa; phylum Arthropoda; class Arachnida; order Ixodida; family Ixodidae; genus Rhipicephalus; species Rhipicephalus microplus. Next base: position 179,228,360 of record NC_134705.1, read on the forward strand.
GCGTAATACTTAATGCCGTCAGCTACAAGTACCGCCATCTAGTGAACACTGCAAGAACTGAACGAGAGGTGGCTACATACAGGGGACGCACAGCCCACGCCTTAAGGAGCTTCGCTCCTAAAAAACGAGAACATGGGATGTCATCTTCTTTAGTGCCCGGACGTTTCGACAAGCGGACCTATCTGCTTCGAGGCATGAGGAAGAAAAGTCCGCTTGCGGTCAAATCTGGTTACGGAAGCTTGTCTTGTTCGGGGGGGGGGGGGGGGGGTAGAAAAAGTGGGCAACGATTCAGAGTGCTAGGTACTCTACTATGGGAGATCATAAAGCCGTGCCGTGGGCCTCACAGACCCTGTTGACAAAAAATACGCCGTGAACGAGTTCACGATCGTGTACCTTGTTCAGTAAAATCTATAGCATATACGTTTAGTGAAAGTATATAGTTTGAACTTTAACGTACGTTTGTCCGCTTGTCGAAACGTTCACCACTTCCATGAATCGACACCACGCGTTCACGAATTTTTCATCCCGACAAAGTTTCTTCCTTTGCCAGAACTTTCTGCCTTTACGTACCTTCGTATAGGTTCGTATTTGTTCTTTTACTTTGCGACGACAACTTTTATGCGAGAGAAAGGCCAGTGCCCCACATTCGCATCGACCTCTTCTTACATGCATTTGTTAAAGAAAGAGGCGTACAGCATCTCATCTTATTTGGAACACACTACACAAACAAACAAACAAACAAACAAACAAACAAACAAACAAACAAACAAAGAAAGAAAGAAAGAAAGAAAGAAAGAAAGAAAGAAAGAAAGAAAGAAAGAAAGAAAGAAAGAAAGAAAGAAAGAAAGAAAGAAAGAAAGAAAGAAAGAAAGAAAGAAAGAAAGAAAGAAAGAAAGAAAGAAAGAAAGAAAGAAAGAAAGAAAGAAAGAAAGAAAGAAAGAAAGGGATCAAACTGTGACATTCTGGTCGGCACTCAAGCCCCGCTACCACTGCACCACCGAGACGGACTATCTTGACAGTCAACCTCGGTTCGTACTCACAAAAATGTCTTAGACTGAACTTTTTCGTCAGGGATGCGAGCCATTTTCTTTAACACGTCTCTTCACTGACGTTCCTACCGTCTACGTTTTCCAACAGTCTGTTCCATCGATAAGAGCTAGTGACGACGTCAATGTCAAGGTTGCCAACGCTGTCCAATCACGATAACGAACATCCAATAAGCGAAGCCGGCTGACCAATTGGAATCGTCGTGCTTACCAACGAAAAGTTCTCCGAAGTCGACCCCTGGTTTTTTAAGACGCGTTCATGCAGGGATGCTAACGCAAGCGCTATAATAATAGAGCCATGGAAACGTGCACTGCGGCGGAGTTCGCGGCTGGGCGGCTTTGCTTGCGCGGCCGGGCGCAGCGGCGTTTTTTTTCAAGCGCGCCGCGGCCAAGTGTTTTTTTGCGCCGCCGCCCATTCTTAGCGCAGTGGCGGAGCGCCTTATTTTTGTCGTCTCGCCCAGAGAGTCGCGCTCCTCTCTCTCTCTCTCTCTCTCTCTCTCTCTCTCTCTCTCTCTCTCTCTCTCTCTCTCTCTCTCTCTCTCTCTCTCTCTCTCTCTCTTTCACATTTGCAGTCTCCTTGATTTCCTCTTCACCCCAGGAACGCGCTGTCGGCACCGGGCCTTTCATGTCCACGGAGTTAAGGACTAAAAAAGCCCGAGGCCCGCACCACCACCACCAGCGCCGCATCGAAGGAGACACTCGAAATAATTGCGAGGAGGAGGGAACGAGGAGTGCGGAGGGGAAGGGTCCGAACCGCGGGCTTTGGCTCTCCGACAGAAACGCGCGGATTGAAGTGCGGTGCACTCTCCGAGATGTGGAAAGTGAAAAGAGAAAAAAAAAAGAATCTGCGAATCTCGAGAGAAAACAAAAAGATTCGAGCGGCGGGCTTAAAAAAGCTTGGGGCCGCTCGCTTTTATAGCCGCTACCGTGCAGTGCCGCTGCACTGCACCAACTGCCAGGAGTCCCCGGAACGCAGGGCGGCTGCTCAGTCCCCGATTGCTCGATAAGAGGGCAATGCTTCCGCGGCGCTTGAGTGCTGTGCATTGCATACATTGAGGCCCCTTTGGAATCCCGCATGTAAATACAAGCTTTCTTTCTGCATTGGCTCAGTGCCAGGATTGTTTCGTGGACCCGAGGCCCCGCTTATGTGCCGGCTAGGAACACCGAGTTTGTCTTTTTTTCTTAGTTTTGCACAATACTTCGCTTCCTGATTCGAGGCGAGGTATATATGTCGCCATCTAGAGCTCTCACGTCTAGACACTGCTTAATTGCTCCCAGTTTTCCCCTTCTTACACCGAAGCTGCGAAAAGCAGGTCCGTATATGCAGTTTTTGGGTATTGCAGGTATGTCTTGCAGAAATTGGGCAAAGCCCACGGCCCACAGTGTTCTGTGCATCCTCCGCCGACACCATGACGGAGACACGATTTTTCCGACCTCTCTGCCTTTTTCTGTAAATAAACTGATCTCTCTCTCTCTCTCTCTCTCTCTTTCTCTCTCTCTCTCTCTGGGGTAAGTAAATTACTGCAACCCGATACCACGTATGTGTATGTGCTTCGCTGCAAATGTCGTCGAAAAACGATCTTCTGTCGGCCGTCTCTTTCGTGCATAGCATCGCATTTTCAGCGCAGCGTAATATATATGGTCTTCTGAACGACGTATCTATGTATGTATTTCCTAGTAAAAGAAATCACCACCTGATAGGTATTGATGTTTTGCCTCAGATACGCCTAATTGAAACGTTCCCAATGCCGTTCCAATAATTCCATATGTCAGCTTGCGGAATCCAGTTTTCCGTAAGAATTTTTCATATGTAATTATTGGAATGACATACGGAACGTTTTAATAGGAATTTGCTTTTAGGGCCGCAGCTCCTAAAGCCGTGGGTCTGTCCCTCCTAGCTCGTACGTGGCCGCCTAGTTCGATGACTCCCTCAGCAGGTGCGGACGGACGGACGGACGGACGGACGGCCAGACAGACAGACAGACAGACAGACAGACAGACAGACAGACAGACAGACAGACAGACAGACAGACAGACAGACAGACCAAGATTACTGAGCTCTTGCACTTCCCGCTCAAGTCACCATGACGTCATATCTTTGAAGGTGCCTGTTATGGGGCTTATACGCAGTTTAAAATCGGTAAAAATGAAACACACATTGTCTTTTTGGGGAGTCAGAGACTTGACATACAAATTCTCAGGAAATTGCTTTGAGCCAATGTCGCCAATATGTTAAAACTTCACTTCGAAAACCATGACGTCACCACCAGAAATTTCAGCGGGACACTCAAATGTCAAATTTTCGACATTGATTTTCACATCTATTAATGAACCTATGGCAGTGAAATCAATGACACTGGAGTTTCCAGAACATAATTTAGCCGCTTAAGCTCACTTATCGTCTCGCTCTATAGCCTCCCTTCAAACAAAACCGTCTCGGGCGTCCTTTCTTCTCAAAGCGTGTTCTTTACTCGTCAGAGAACAGCGCGGGCACATTTATTTTCGCCGTCCACTCGCCGATCTCCCATGTTCCCTTCCCATTGTTCTGGCGTCCTCCGACGAAAGACCAAATCACACAAACGCCAATTGCCCCCTTTCTCTCTTCTCTCTCTCCCCCTAACAGACGCTCTTCCTTTCTCCACGCGGTTTCCCGCGCCGTTCCGCACAGTGTTTGTTCCAAAGTTGAACTACACGCGAGAAGGAAATGGGAAAGGGTAAGCGGAGGTATACTCTAGACAAAGAAATGAAAGTTTTAAGATAGAGAAGAAGGGGGTGGGAGTGCCACAAAACAACTCTGGCTGTCGCAGCCGCGGTCTGGTTGCGGCAGCGACAAGACCTGTCTGTCTATTTGGGTGCCGCTTCTCGGAGGAAAAAAAAAGGCTAAGCTGCGACGAGCTTCGAGCGCAGCGGACAAGCCTGAGCCTTGGCCCGACGATTAGGCGGTGTCCCCCGTACTGAGCCGTGGTTGTAAGAATAGCAGACTGGGCTTGTTGGTTTAACATATTTGCAGCTTAAGGCGCGAAAACGACACGGACGAAGAGAGACAGTACACACACACGGAGCGCCACTTCCAACAAAGATTTATTTCGAAAGAGCACAGAACATATATAGACACCGCGCGCGCCGTCACCGTGCCTTAATGCGCAGCCGCATTTAAGTAGCGTAGCTCCTTTGGCGATAAAGAAATGGAGGCTACGCTGACGCACAGATCACCTAATTCGATTATTCTCTTGGCCTCAATGATTAGTCTTACTGATTTATCAGGGCTTCGGGCGACTACCGCGCAGGCGCTAAAGTTAGGAACGCAATGACAATCCCGGCAGTGAATTGCGAGGTGGCCCTCTCTGCCATTTCTGACGTTGTTATTATGCTGTCTTAGCCTATCATTCAGGCATTGCTCGGTATGGCCTACGTAGGCATTGCTCGGTATGGCCTACATGTATGATCAGTAACAACTGATCATACATGTTGGCAGTATGAGCCTCGTGCTAACAAACCATTACTACCTTTTAGCTCGTCCCATTCTAAGCTTGTCAAACGTAGCATCGCCAACATGTGCCTGCTGAATGCTTTCAAGAAATCCTGCCCACACAGAGCAGCAGACAGTTTCCTCAAGCAGGTTGACCGTCTTGAGCAGGCGGGCTATCCACAGCATACTTTGGTGTCAGTGGCGGAGAAGATTTTGAAGAAGTCGCGGAACTGCCACACAAGCGAAGGGTCACCCCAGGATAATGTTAAGCTTGCTGTGATTCCTTATATACACCGCGTATCCCATAATCTGAAAAAGATTGCCGAACAGGTTGATGTAAAGGTGGTCTTCTCTGCGCCGTTAAAACTTTCCAGGCTCTGCAAGTTGACTAACCCCTTTCTCAGGAAAGCTCCGGCCTGCAATGTGAACCACCAGAACAAGTATGTAATTTGTCAGAAGGGTGTGGTCTACGAGTTCCCCTGTTCGTGTGGTAGATGGTACGTAGGCCATACCGAGCAATGCCTGAATGATAGGCTAAGACAGCATAATAACAACGTCAGAAATGGCAGAGAGGGCCACCTCGCAATTCACTGCCGGGATTGTCATTGCGTTCCTAACTTTAGCGCCTGCGCGGTAGTCGCCCGAAGCCCTGATAAATCAGTAAGACTAATCATTGAGGCCAAGAGAATAATCGAATTAGGTGATCTGTGCGTCAGCGTAGCCTCCATTTCTTTATCGCCAAAGGAGCTACGCTACTTAAATGCGGCTGCGCATTAAGGCACGGTGACGGCGCGCGCGGTGTCTATATATGTTCTGTGCTCTTTCGAAATAAATCTTTGTTGGAAGTGGCGCTCCGTGTGTGTGTACTGTCTCTCTTCGTCCGTGTCGTTTTCGCGCCTTAAGCTGCAAATATGAGCCGTGGTTGCAGCACCGACTTGAAGAGCACCTGTCTTCGGCAAGGTGTGTACATTGTACTACTACATGAAGTTGAGGGTATATGATGTTCAGGAAAACATCTTCAAATGATGAATGGTAGTCTATATATCACTAGCCTTCAGGAGGAAGGTGCATAACAGCTGCATCTTACCGGTACTTACCTACGGAGCAGAAACCTGGAGGCTTACAAGAAGAGTTCAAATTAAGTTGAGGACGACGCAGTGAGCGATGGAAAGGAAATTTATAGGTGTAACATTAGGAGTCAAGAAGATAGCAGAGTGGGTTTGGCAGCAAACCGGGGTTAATGATATCATAGTTGAAAACAACAAGAAGAAATGGACATGGGGCAGACCCGTGACGCGCAGGCAGCCGGGATGACCACTGGTCATTAAGGGTAACTCACTGGATTCCAAGAGAAGACAAACGCGCGGCGGAGGAGACAGAAAGTTAGGAGGTCAGATGAGATTAAGTATAGTTTGCGGGTATAACGTGTCAGCCGCAAGCACAGGACCGGTTTGATTCGGTAAACGTGGAGAGGCTTTTGCCCCGAGTGGGCGTGGTCAAGATGATGATGATGATGATGATGGTGATAGAATTCCTTACGATCGACATGATACGTATCATCCTGCAATTACCGTCCACCTGCATCATATTAGCTGCACTGAGTATACGATGCCCCGAAATGCGTACTTCAATCCGAGCAAGCTTAGCAAGTTCCATGCTGCCGTTTCGATTGTATACCGTGAAGGAAGTTCTGGCTCGATCTGTTCGCAAGTGCTCGCCGCGTCTCATGATTGGGCTCCTGGACTGAGGACTCACGCTCTGCACCCATTGATGGACCCTGCGTTTTTTTTTTTTTTAATGGATGCTTTACCAAACCCACTCATTACAGACTCGCTCTCTCACTTCAGTTAGATTCTTCAGAAAAGTACTAGTTAAACTATTTTTATACTTACTGCAGAGTTTTAGCGCTACACCCTTAAAAAAAGCTTGTTAAAAGGTAGCAACTGCAGGCAAATAGGTAATAACTGCAGTGGTTACCACCTTTCTTCGACCGTTACTACCCTTTTGCTACCTGTTTACTACCTACGTTAGTAAACAGTTACTACCTGCAACCGTTACTAACTTTTTGCGACCTCTTTACTACCTACGTTAGTAAACAGTTAGTAACTGAAATGAATGAGGTAGTAACCGCAGCAGTTACTACCTTTCTTGCCCCGTTACTACCTCTTTGCTACTCGGCTTTTGACTATCTATTCCAATATAGCGTGTGAATGCGATTCTGATAATTTATGAGAGGAATCGTCTCGACGTATAATCATTACACAGAAAAATGACGCAGAAGGTATCCATAGATCGAGAAAATACATTTTGTTTTAAATTACGCAACCAAAATATGTAAACGTCATTCTGATATTGTCGCAACGAAGAAGTACAAGTTAACGAACCATAAGCAAGTGCTACACGCGTCGTAATAGACAATCACAACAAAATTAGTAAATACAGCACATATTAACAAGACCGGCAGATCAAAATAACCAGACAGTCACATATAGCCTTGAGGACAGTCACAGTTAATCCACTGTGGCGTGTCTCAAAATATTATCATTGTTCTGGCGCACCAAACCCCTAAAACGATTATTACCTTTTAAACGCAGTTATATTAGTCGTGTGAAGCATTCAAATGCACTAAGAATGAGTTCGGTACATTGCTCCGGCCACTGTACATAATAATGCCTTTTTGCGGCCATTTTATAATAAATAAATGTGATATATAATTTTTTATAAGCATGTCTGATTAAAAGTCTTGTGCTACGTCACCAAACACACGTAACCAGGTAGTATAATATAGTGCTATCGGTTTATATTTGTAAAAATTCATCCTGAAACGCAAGTGCTCCCCTGTGCCAGACATGCCCTTGCAAAATAGGGGCTATATATACCCCACGCTTACTTCTTACTACATGTATACGTGAAAAATAGTGAACTTCGCTCGCTCTCCGGCGCGCCGATGCTGGTCACAGTGCAGCAGGGCCACGAAGATTGAACGATGTGAGATACCGGATTGAATCTGCACGTGTTTCAATGAAGTTTATCAGCCAGCCGTTCCGAGCATTCCGAACAGATATGACTCCTGACGTGTGGCCACTCACAATTACATCCCCTGATGTCTTGATGGCACGTCACTTGTTCTTTGAAAGGTCTCAGGTTGCGAATGTGATAGGAAAGCTTTGAAACAGCCCTTGTGCTGTACCCACACTTATATACACTGAAGCAGTCAACTTGCACAGGTCGAGATTCATCCCTTGGAAATGAATCATCGAGCAGTTCATACAGAACGTCGTGGTGGATTTCTGACTTGCATATCAATCTCCAATTGGCATGGCCGTGTTGCAGTATCGTTTCCACCAGAGCCAGCCACCGCTTGCAACTGATGAGACTCGCATCATTCACTAATGCCAAGATGGGCAGCAGAAGGCTCGTTTGGCACAACATCCATGGTTGCTTGTACTGTCATCACGTTTCGGCGTGATCGCTGGCTGGTGTAATGAACAGATGCGGAGTCTACAAGCGAAAATTAAAGGTTGAGCTCGCTTGCGCCTAAGTTGAGCAAGTGCTCAAAATCGTCAGCATCGGCGCGCCGGAGAGCGAGCGAGCGTGAAAAATAGTGAACTTCTTCGGTGTATGCATTCTCCGCATTCATGGCACACCCCGCTTCTGAAGCAAATTTGTCTAGTTGTAAGACATTGATTAGCCAACATTAACAGTGGATAAATAATATGCCAAAATGCATGACCTGCGTTGCTACTTCTTTTCTTTAAACCTTTAAAAGTTGCTACCAATGGGTGGTAACGGCTAGGTATAGTAACAGTTACTAACTGCTGGTAGTGACAGCAGAGGTAGTAACTGTTAATCCACCCTCACCGTTACTAACTGCGCTTACTATACCAGGGTTGTAACATATGTGACAAACCATTACTACCCCAAAGTCAGCAAGTGCTACCACCTTTTTTCTAAGGGTGTAGGGGCCCTCGAGTGGCCTGAGTACCCACCTTCTTTACGCTGGCAGCTCGTGCACAGAAGAAAACGGAAATAGTGAAAAGGAACGAAAGAACTTTGGGACCCAACGGACTAACATTATCTATCGCTAACATAATCTTTCAAGCCCTACAACACTATTAATGTATCATAAATGTGCTCTTCATGGTCAAAAAAAAAAAGAAAAGAAGGAACAGATCGAGCGTATACCGTCCCGATATTTTGTCCCTGCTTCTCGTGAGTATACTACAATGTTCCAACGAATGGGACATAGTGCTTCGTTTCTCCGAAGGAAGCCTTGTTCCCAGTGCTTCATTGTGAACGTGTCTTCATGTGAGCTGTGTTTTTGTTTATAGGGGATCGAGCGGAAACGCCGTCCCGATCAGTGGACAATGTTCAACATCTGGCCAAATATGTCGGTATGCATGCAGGATAGAAGTATCTCGTAATAGATTGCTCGTTTTCTTATTTGAACTTCTACACTTTGGTTTTACATAGATGTGTTGTAGTTTGGGCTAGTTGATATGACATGACGATAGTTTTAGCGCGAGAACAGAACGACGCATTCGTGTCCCTTTGTCGTCGTTCTGTTGTCGCGCTATAACTATCGTCGTTTGGTTTTACGTTGAGGCAGTATAGTATTGTATAGTTGGTGCGCAACAGAGATCTACACAAGCAGAGGCGTAGGCAAAAGTTTATTTCAGTGAGTACAAGTATTCGATCTGAAGGGAGTGGGGAGTAGACAGGCTGGCCCATGGTAGAACAAAATCGGGAAGGGGTGAGGGAGGGGGCACGAGCTCAGAGCACATCGTGGCCCGTCTCTTTTCTGTTTTGTTACTGCACTCAAAAACTGCGTAATACGTTCCCAAGTTATCCCGACTGAAGTGTTCTCTTTTCGTAATGCACGTGGAGTGAAACAGAGCGCATGAGCTGCATACATCGTATACTGTTTTCCTGTCACGAGACTGTGGATTTACTCAAGTCCGATAGTTTAAGGCCACAAACTGCTCGTGCGGCCGGACACTGCTATGGCATGCTCGTGTGACTCGTATACAAAAAATCATCAACGATCTTCTTCGCACTGCCACAAAGGTACCTAAGGTGGAACGCAGAATCTGTCCTATACGTTGACTTAGTATAAGAATGGGGGGGGGGGGGGGGCTGCGATAAACCATAATAGAGGAGGCACTGACCCAAGCCCCCATATCTCTAAAGGGGGACGCCACTTATACACTTTTGGCAGCAGGCCTCAAAACGTGCGAATCGCGCAACCAGTAGACGGTGTAAAGCTGCACGCCCGTTACGAAATGTGCAGGATGCATGCGCGTGGTACCCGCAAGCGTATAGTGGGTACGTTTCGATTTTACAAAAAGGAAGAATTACGACGCGCTGCAGGCACTTCGCAACTGCATTTGCACTACTAGGCATTCTATAGGATATATTCGAAACTGCCGAAGTTACGCGCATAAACCACCTTTTTCTTGCGGCACGGTTGAAGGGCCCATATAGACTGTATTTCAGTACACTTGAAGAAGAAGCTCAGTAGTACTCCTAGTTTGTTTGTTTGTTTGTTTGTTTGTTTGTTTGTTTGTTTGTTTGTTTGTTTGTTTGTTTGTTTACATCAAAACATATGTTTTCCTGCCAAATATTTCAAGGTCCTCGCGCTAAAACCCCGACCGCACGAGCTCGACGGGGTCGTCGCACTATATATACCCTAGTCCATACTGGGCCACACATTTTCCCGGAGCACGGGTGCTGTGACCCTTTTCCTCGGGTATCGATCGGGTTTCGTCTGGCAGCGTCCAGACGGCCGGGCATCCTGTGAGGATAACGGGGACTTCCCCGCGTACACACACACGCCTCGAGGGGGAGGGAAAAAGGCCGGGGAAAAACGGGGTCGACAGTCCAGCCCCAACCCTACACTGCCTCTCCATGTGGCCCGTTTCTTTTCCTTTTTTACCTCTTTTTCCCCCTAAAACGCGCAACACCTATAACACACTCGAGAAAGGTCGCTCCTGCTTCTTTCAGAGCTAAAGCTCCTGTCCCCTGTTCTTCCGTTCTTCTTCTTTCTTTCGTTCGATCGTTCGTTCCTTCTTTCTATGCGACTTCCTTTCTCGCTCGACTGTCAGGTCTAGAATTCTTCTCGTCTGCCTTCTTTCTTTCTTTCCCTTTCCTTCTTCTCTCCTTCCCACCGACCCATCTTCCTTTCATTCTTTCACAACTACTTTCTTTCTCTTTTTGTTCTGGTTCTTTCTCTCTCCTCCTTTATTTCGTCTTTTCCTTGCACTTCCTTTACTTCTCTCTTCCTTTTCTTCTTTCTTTCTCTTTCATATTCCCGGCTGACCAAATGCGAGAGTGCCACGCGCACACCTTTCTTTGCGTGTTGTTGTTTTTACGTTGATTTCGCTCCTTCGCCCCTCTATAGCTCCCTCACTGCAAGGGTGCAAGCAAGGGCTCTCCTCCTAAGATCCAAGTCCCCCACCTTCCCTGCACACCCCCGGATCGTGCCGCTTGGACGAAGCCGATGGCATACACGTACACGCTGCAGTCCAGATCTACAGCGCGGCTCCCGGTGTGGCATATATCCCCTGTGGACGGGATCATCATCTGCCGCCTCTCAGAACAGGCACTGGTGCAGCCGTATATCTCGCGGTGTCCATAAGTCAATCTGGCTCATCGCTTCTCGCTTGCGAGAGAGTGCGAAGAAAAGCAGGTCGATGTGTAACGCGGCAGGATCGCGCAGGAAATCCCGCGTAATTTATGAGGCCTTAGGAGAACACGGCACGCGCTAACAGGGGGGCGTGTTTCCGTCGTGGTTGTGCTCTTGATACTGTATATGCAAGCTGCGAAGTGTATGTGGTATCAAATGAACGTCTTACTGGACTGCACACACACACACACACACACACACACACACACACACACACACACACACACACACACACACACACACACAAACAAACAAACAAACAAACACGCGCGCGTGCGAGAGAGGTTCAGCAACAAGTTCATTTGATAACGTATAAGCTTAACAGCTGATGTAAAGTACACACACACAAGCACACACACGCAGCTTATACGTTGTAAATTGATTGATATCTGGGGTTTAACGTCCCGAAACCACCATATGATTACGAGAGACGCCGTAGTGGAAGGCTCCGGAAATTTCGACCACCTGAAGTTCTTTAACGTGCACCCAAATCTGAGCACACGGGCCTACAACATTTCCGCCTCCATCGGAAATGCAGCCGCCGCAGCCGGGATTCGATGCCGCGACCTGCGGGTCAGCAGCCGAGTACTTTAGCCACTATAGACCACCGCGACGGGGCTATACGTTGTCAAATGAACTTGTTGCTGGACCGCCCTCACGGGTTTGTGTGCTTGCGTGTGTGTGTTTGCGTGTGTGCTTGCGTGTGTGTGTTCGTGTGTGTGTGTGATGGAGCGCGTATGGGCTCCGAAACGTCTATTTCGTCGTTTACCGATCGATAACAAGACTTGTGATCGCCGTATAATGTCTCAAGCCGTCGGGCGCGGTTTGATCTTTCCTGCGGAGCGCTATTCGATTTCAGCATGTTTTCTGCGCTGTTTATTATACGCAAGTTGAATCCGTGCCGCATCAGGCGAATGTTTACCTGTTCGAAGGAATTATTGCAGTCCGCATTCGTGTTCAGTCACTGAGGTGTTTCGGAAATTTATTTTACAAGTTTCGGAAATCAAGAAATAAAATCAATCACATTAACATTTATTACATTTTAGTACGACTTATTTTTCCGAACAGGCACTCTGCTTTGGGTCCCTCGCTTCTAACAAACTGTTGGGGGTTAACATCCCACAACCACTTGGATGGTGACTACACAGTTCTGAAGGCACGCGGCGAAAACGAAACTATACAGCTCGTCGCAACTCCGACTCCAGTCGACGTCGAACGCGATCATGAATATCGCCCGCCGCGGTGGTCTAGTGGCTAAGGTACTCGGCTGCTGACCAGCAGGTGGCGGGTTCGAATCCCGGCTGCGGCGGCTGCATTTCCGATGGAGGCGGAAATGTTGTAGGCCCGTGTGCTCAGATTCGGGTGCACGTTAAAGAACCCCAGGTGGTCAAAATTTCCGGAGCCCTCCACTACGGCGTCTCTCATAATCATATGGCGGTTTTGGGACGTTAAACCCTACAAATCAATCAATCAATCATGAATATCACCCGCACAGTTCGCGCGCACCGTGCAAAAAAGAAACAAGTTTGCCACAGCCCCTGAAGCTTTGGTCACCAACAACGCGATTGTGGGTAGGTGGCGCAAGGTGGCCATGCCTTGTTGAAGGCCTGTGGCTGTTTGGTTCGCAAACCGCCGTTTTCGCTCCTTTGTCAAGATATGGCGCGTTGTGTGGAAGGTTCGAATGAGCCAGGTTGCGGCCAAATATGACTGAGTTGGCGACAGTTTGATGCCTACGAACAATACATACTCTTGCCAGGAATAGAGAACACGTCCAAATTATCCGAACTTTTTTTTCAAATTAGCTAGCTTTTACTATATACAGCAATGAACTTTCTAATTATTCGGGTATTTCGATGAGTGCATGGTCGTGGCTTCAATTGCGCGAATCTATATACATGCCGCGCCGTATAATAAAATACGGGACCATATAGACTGTGCGTAGACTATAGTTACCTATGTATATGTATTGACATGGCCGGTGTCGTGACGTGGACGAAAGCAGCAGTTGGATTGTTAAAGACTTAACTTTTTTTTTTATTTGGATAAACATACGCGCAAAAAAATGAAAACGCATGTTACAATCCATTTGACTTTCAACACTGATAGCAGCAAACAGGGCGTTGACTTTCGTTTATATTATCTGCGGTTCAATGCCGTCTTGAACGTATAATCTTAAGAGAATGGTCTCGAAGAATCGGAACGATTTTTAAGCTTAGAAGTGTGGCAACTTGGGCTAGTCGGCATGACATGACGATAGTTATAGCGCGAGAACATAACAGAGACAAGAAGAACACGGTTATGTTCTCGCGCTATAACTATCGTCATGTTATGCCAACTGGCCCAAGTTGCCACACTTCTAAGATTAAAAAGCGTTCCGATTCTTGCAGGCCATTCTCTTAAGATTATACGTTCAAGACGGCATTGAACCGCAGGTAATATAAACGAAAGTCAACGCCCTGTTTGCTGCTATCAGTGTTCAAAGTCAAATAGATTGTAACATGCGTTTTCATTTTTTTGCGCATATGTTTACCGAAATAAAAAAAAAAGTTTAGTCTTTAACATTACAACTGCTGCTTTCGTCCACGTCACGACACCGGCCGTGTCAATACGTATACATAGGTAACTATAGTCTACACACAGTCTATATGGTCCCGTAGGCGCGGCATGTAGATGCACGAAACTGAAGACACGACCACTCATACCCGGATGATTAGAAAGTTTGGTGCCTGTATATAACAAAAGCTCGTTAATTTGAAAAAAAGATCGGAGAATTTAGACATGTGCTCTCGTCCCGGCAAGAATATGTATTGTTTATAGGCATAAAACTATCGCTATTTCGGTCATATTGGGCCGAACATAACAGAGACAAGAACACGGCTTACATACATTTAATAAAAAAAAATACGAACGCGGTCGTGTCTTTTGTGTCCTTCTGGTCTCTTTGTCGTCGTTTTGTGGTGCTGCTTGTACCCAGGGATGGCTCCATATGCTCTCCCATAGTAGAGTACCTAGTACTTTAAATCGTTAACCACTTTTAGGGGCGAAGCTCCTTATGGCGTGGCTTGTGCGTCCCTCGTAGTACGTAACCACCAGTGGCACATACCCGAAATAGCGGTCCTTACGATTTTGACCTCCAAGGTGGTTCCGGTGAGAGATTTCTTCTGTGCGTTGTTGAACAATAAAAGATAGTGCTCAATGCACATGTTAATGGCTGCTAAGGGGGAATGAGAGACAGGAGCATTCGGCCTTTAGGTAACGCGCACGCTGCGATCCCCATTAGCAGCTATTGGCATGTACATTGAGCACGATCTGACAAGAAAGGGTTGCTAGGTTATACTCGCTGGGTGTAACCTCCTTGGTTTTAGAAAGGTTTAGCGATCGTTGGGCCGCATAGCCATGAATACAGTGAACTAGTATATACCATGAACTCGAGGTGGTTAAAGGTGGGAAGTAAACCCGAAGCGCAAGCCGTAAGAAACTGTGCATGTGCCACCTCCCGTTTAGTCCTTGAAATGTCCGCTGGATGGCGGTGCTTCTATATGGAGAATATATGATTAAAAGACGCGAGATGGTGGTACTTGGAGTGCTGAATAGATGGACGAATGGACACACAGACAGATGCATGGATGGACGCACGCACGGACGGGTGGATGGACGCATGGACGGTTACACAGACGTACGCAGGAACGGACGGAAGCAAGAACGAATGGACGGAGGAATGCTTCGCCCCACTCCCCATCACTCACTCCGTGGATATGCTACCATTTTTTTTTTTCTAAACACACCACCGAGCATGTCATAGTGATCTTCCTTCTCGGGACGGCTTTAAGCTCTCCCATAGTAGAGTACCCTGTGCTCTAAATCGTTACCACCTTTTTCTACCCCCCACCCCCTCTCGTGCTATAACTATCGGCTTTTTAAGCGTTGCGTCATGGTCCGCGCCGAGAATTGCTAACAGTCTCCGTGGTTGTAACCCTAACACATCAGAATGAAGCACTAAACATGCGTGGCAATATGCTGTTACGAATACTCCTGAAACACGTGTTCAGCGATACGCGTAAGCTCGAATTCCACATCGTTTCGATGTCTGCAGCTGTCCGTCGCGAGGATTTCACCGTAACCTTTGAAAAGTTTGCAATGAAGCGTAAATAGGTGACATTTCTCAATTCCTTGAATATTCGCAATGATGTTAACAACGATTGCCATTATACTCGGTAAATTGGATGTAAAGAACTCGATTATGACACCGGCAAGTTGCTCGACTGAGGCAGACCCCACTTCGTGCGTTTCGACCTGGGTTCCCTCGGGATCTTTACTTTCCTGTGTACAGTAGCGCAGAAAATAAAAGTCCTCATCATTCGCCCATTTCAGCAGCGTCTCCAGATGTGCACGACCAACAAATCCTCCTCGCTCATCGCCGGGATGCAGCGAATGACGCGGATAAACATTCTGAGAAAGGGGAGCATTTGTGACGCCGCCGATCAAGATGCATGCACCTGCAAGCGCGCAACAAAACGGCTCCGAGCCGCAGTCGTGAGTGAGAAGGAACCGGGACATTCTAAATGGCGGTCGCAACTCGAGGGACGCGCGAAGAAGCTAAGCGGAATCCATCACTGTCTTAGGCCCGACCGGGTGCATCTCCGTAATCTCCGAATGTAGCATTCCGTTATGATGACGCCTCTCTCCACCCCCCATCTTGCGTGTGTTTGTATGTTTCAGGCACGCGCCGCATCTGGACCGGCGTACGCAATCTCTACCGTAGCGCCGCCACGCGGTACACACTCCTTCCCCTCGCGCGGCAGACAGACGCCGCCGCGCCACACTTACTCTGTTGTCTCCTCCATTCGCCAAGGTCGAGACCCTGCCCCGCGCTCATTGGTTTTCGACGTCTTCTTCGTGCCTGTCGGCGCACGCGCCGTAGAAAAAGGTGCGGGCGTCTCGGATGTCATCGTGCACGAGCTCTGACAGCACGTGCGGCACGTGCCGGTCCCCCTTTTTCTGCGGTCTCCGCGCGTGGTGACCCCTACACAGCCGACGCGGTTTGGCCGTCCGGTTATAGACTCGAGGAGAACCGATGGCTGTAAACGATACGGCTCGACTCCGCTCCACTCGTTCGTCATGCACCGAAGACACCCTCCTTCCTTCATCTCTATACACCGTACGCCGCAAAGGGACTGAAAACACCGTCTCAAAACGCCGAGGGGTCACCACCCGTGGCTAACATCGCCCACAGGGATCAACGAACTGCGCACGCGCCACGGCCGGAAGTCCGAACCCCGGTGTTTCCCCGCGACGTTCGAAAAACGGAAAAACTCGAACAAACCCCCCGTGTTACCGAAGGAAGGTCGTGAACCCTTCGGTTTGTAGTAGCTTTCTTGCGCGCGTAAACGCACACGGGCTGTGTCCCAAGCGCCCACGTCTACGCAGCCGCCGCCACGCGGTCATCGTTGGTGTAACTGAGTCGTACACCCAACATGCGGGCGAAAGGAGGGGGAAAGCGCTACCCACCTTCCTAGCTACCCTACCTACCTACCCACCGCTTAACGGTTCTTCTAAATAGAAAGGTCTCGGCCGGGATAAGCGAAAAGTCTTCCGAAAAACGCCGAAGTGTGTGTTTCGCACACACACACACACACACACACACACACACACACACACACACACACACACACACACACACACACACACACACACACACTGTTGCGGCGAGCGAAAGCAAAAAGAATTAACACAAAAGATAAGGCGCGCGAACGCCGCCCGGAAAACACAAACCAAAACAAACCACGCGCCGGTCGGTCCGTCGGTCGCGCGACGCGGCACGTGCTCGCGGCGCTCTGCCCCATTGGTCGGAGAGATCCTGAATGGTGACCAGTCAGGAAAGCGGGATGCGTTGCCTGGCAACCACGTAGGCCAATGGGGAGCCGCGGGAGATAAGGGGGGGATGCTTCCCCCTGTGAAAGTTTTTCGCCACACGAACGATTGAGGTTCATCCTCGCGGGGTTGAGTCGGTGGATTCGAGGTTAACGCCGCCTAGGTGATCGTCGCCGGTGCCTCTCTCCTCCATCCACGCGGTCGGTGATGCGACCGCGGCGCCCGGTGGCGGCGATGTCGGCCACGGCTCAACATCGGGGCGGAGCGGACGCAGCGCTACCGGCCGCGTGAGTTCATCCTTTGCTCCCGCGGTTCTAGCCTTTGGCGCTCTCGGAGCCTGGGGCTTGCGCGCGTTCGCTGTAAAAAAAGTTAGACAACTCAGTCTTCGGAATGAGATCGGTTGAAGACAACGATGGTGCTAGTTTGGTAGCTGGTGTTATAGTTGCTTCATGTCAAAGTTTGGATTATGTGCTGATATGAGGAACGACAAAAAAAAAAAAAGACACTCAGACGGACGGGCATAAGTTAAGGGAACAGAGCACATAGTTGTGTTATATCTATGTTACCACTTACGGCAGTGCTGATCCGAAGGTCACGGAATCGAATGCCGGATGCGGCGGCCGCATTATCGATGGAGGTGAAAATGATTGAGGACCATACATTTAGGTGCATGTCAAAGAACCCCAGGTGGTCAAAATTTTTGGAGCCATTAGCTGCGGCAAGGGATATCGTATTTGAGGATCTAAAAAGCCAACAAATATTATTAATATTATTACTGTGTTGTTAACAATAAGCATGTAGCTCTGGCTATCGTTTAGCCATCTTTAGCCGGCATTATAACTTAACACCAGCCGCATTAACACGTAATTTCGTGCTAGTTGGGTCAACACGCTTGTGAAACAGCGCCAGCTGCAACAAGAGTCGATTAAAGAAGCCCTGCAGAAAGTAATGCAAACAAACAAATGAGGTTATGAGCTCGACCACGAAGTACAAATCCTCGCTGACCAGGATAAACAAATTTCTTATCATATCTTGCGCCATTTTACGACCAACATAGCTGATAATGTAGCCAAGATTGGTCAATACTAGCTAGTGCTGGAAGTATACGAGTGTAAACACGGTACTTGAAGTCACGTGGCTTAGAAACCGCACCGCCTTCGGGATCGTTTAGTGAGCAGCTGTATCACTTTTTTTGTGAGGGGGGGGGGGGGGGGGTGAGCATCTGTTTACATATGCCATCGCCGAACAGACTGCAGTTGTTGGTTCTGTTTGCTGCGTCTATATTATTTAATAGGCGGAAGACAACAAATAAAAAGTGATTCGAATTAAACATATTGCAAATGGAAAACAGGAGGTTGTCGGTAACGTAAGGTACCTTCAGTTCACTGTTCTGTTTTGCTGTATTTTCTGTTCTGTTTTGCGGCAAGGCTCAGCACGAGAAGCAGGTGTAATGAACGTATACCTCAGTAGATTTCATTTTGTGAACGTTCGCTACAGATAAAAGACGAGAATCTCCGAATTCCCCGACTTGAGCACTCGGTCGAGCACTCGAAAGGGCTCCAGAAAATGGAGAGTGAGTGTGCGTATTACAATCGAATCAAGTGCTTCTAGAAGAGCCTGACCATGGGCATTCATGTCACTTACTACTCGCAAAGCCGTGTCTTTAAATAGCAAAATAATGATACTGAAGCTCAAAGTGGAGGCTCTGGTGAGTACGTTAACAAACGGGCAATTACGTAAAGATTTGCTCGTTATGAACGAATGTGTGGACAAATGTTGGACAACGATTCGTAAAAGAAACCGGTCTCAAAAAAAAAAAAGCGCCACGGCGAAAAGCTTCATCATTCCGTCCGGCACCCATGTCCACGTGCAATGTATTTGATTCCTTTGGATCTATTTCATGATTTATATATATACCAACCATGACTAGCCGGTCCATTATGGCGATGACATAAGCGCAGCACGGATGACCACTGATGTACTGTGAAAATATAATTAGAACAGTATGAATAGAATAGGCCCTTACACTGCATTGTAAGCGAATGACAGCAAGGTGTCACTTAGCATATGCAATTGATGATGAGAAAGAAATGAGGTACGACTCAGAAGTTTTTTTGTTCGCCTACATAACTACACGATTTTTGTTAAATGACCAAAAAAAAAAAAAAGAACCGGCAGTGCATTTGTTCTTTCACAGAACATACGTCTTTTATTCCTTTATGCTCTTGAACAGAACTTATTGCGGTATTTCTGTGTTCATTTTTCCATGACACAGAATCCTTATGGTGATGGCATTGGAAATCGCATTTTCCCATTCAAACTGTACTGTTGTTTCACTGCACGGCACACAAGTTATGTCAGAGAACAACTGTCTCCGATATGCATATGCACGAAGGGGCTATGGGACATCTGAATCGTGAATGAAACATTTAGCTTTATCTCCTGAAAGCAGCACAAATCACTTTTGCTAAGTCTGAAGTGAGAGAACAGAAATCCATCAGATTCTTTCTCGCTTCTCGAATCCTTTTGTTACCCCCCCCCCCTCTCTCTCAAGTCCGGCGCCCACTGTGACGTCACAAGCCGGCCGAGGCGCGTCTCGGTACTCTCAAAATGCTCACACTTCCTGCGTGTTTGCGACGCTAATCCCGAGGTCGTCATTTTTGTGCAATTTGTGAATTCAGCAGCAATTTATGTCGAGTATATACGCAAGCTTGAGAAACCAACACTACGCGGCAATAACTTCCGCCTTTAGCCGACGCAGCGTAACTTGCTGAGTAGGACAGTCCGTTGAGCCACACACAGACGGTTTAGCACGTAAACTAATACACAGGCACGAGAAATTACGGCACAGATACACGAACAAGCAAAGACAAGCGAGGACTGGCGCAACCACACCGATTGTATATTCCAGTCTACGGACCCTCTGCGTAAAACTGTTCCCTTACGGCTGTCATAATAGAAATGCCTACGCTGGAGAAGGGCAGCAACCCCCTCTAGTAACCTGATGGCGGGTGCAGTGCCTGCCCCGCACGCATATGAACATTAAATCACCTGAGGCTCATACCCGCCTTATACATGGGCCGCGGTATGCGGGGATGTGCCCCGCTTGTTTGAGGGAAAGTCATGGGCGAGCGCACTAAGGGGGCAGAGATCATTTAGACATATTTATCAGCGAAAAAAAAAACAACTTATAGAGAAGAAGCACAGACACAGCGTTGTGAATTTGTTTCTCTGTGTGTGTTTCTTCTCCATAAGTTCTATCTTTTTTCGCGCTGATAAATCTGTCCAAATAATCATGAACGAACTCGTCCAAGCAGCAGTTTTAAGGCAGAGATCACCTATTTGGAGGGGGGAGGGGGCGTAGCCAGGTGGTGGCTCTCCGTGTCCGTGCCCCCCCCCCCTCCACGCACACCTATACATGGAGGTGGTTTGTTGGGCAAGCTGGCACATAGTCTTGATGCGAATACCAGCAGCACAAAATGAAACTGATTAAACCGAGACAAAAAAAAATCCTTCCTGTCCCTGTCTCTTTTTCTTGTCTCGGTTTCTTCAGTTTCATATTGGTGCTGCTGGTGTTCCCACCAAGACATACATAGCCCAAAATGACCATTTGCCTGCCCGGTCCCCACTTTAGATCGACTGTTTCCCAGTCATGAACCTCTGTATATGTTTTAACCCTATCGCGTCGAAGAGCTTGTTTCGCAGAAATTTCGACGTCGGTGTCATCGCAGTTGGGTTGTGAACGAAAAAAAAATAGATGCAAATGAAATAAATGAGAAAAAAATCCTGGGTCAGAGTGGACATCGAAGCCGGGTCCCTTGCGGGCTAAGCGAATGTTTCACCACACGGCTCCACGCCAGCCTGTGAAAAGGATGAAAAGAACTTTCTCTGCTTGGAAATGCTTTGAGAGTAACTTTCATGCTTTACAACCACGCGTCCCGTGTACGTGCTTCACCATACAACCTGAACTATTGCCGCGATAATGCATGGTGCTAGCGCCCATAGTCAGCGCGCGTTGAAACTTGCGACCATCATAATGACGTCCTGGTTTAGAGCCGGTCACCCTCTGCAAAAGGCGCACACGCTACTGCGTCGGTTCCTGAAGGTCACGTATAGTGGGCGCACAGCAAGTTCGAAATTGTTTCATCCGCTGAGTGTCTGAAGTACGCACTAGGAACAGGACGTCGAAGCTTTAGGGTCCCCAATTTTTTTTCCCCAATGGTGCAGCACGTTGTTTTGTGCATTTGAACAAGGAAGATGGAAGGGGGGAGCGCGAAAGGAGCTGCAATGAAATCACCGTCGTGCCATCAACACTTGCCTGAATTTTATCAGCCAGCCAATCAACAGTAACTAAAAGCGTCTATTTCTACTTTTATATACCGTAGTGACGGTCTCAAAAAAATAATAAAGAACCGAACACCAGTTTTAACTTAACGAAAAAAAAATAAGAAAAAAAGATTACCTGTTACTTTTGGGGGGGAGTACTGACGCATAACAGCACTTGAACGTGCACGTTAACTCTTCTTTCAGAAAGACGTGCCTCTTCGACTCCCCAGAGAGGGTATAATACGGATCTCAAAAGAGAGAATTACAAGATGCCAAACACCCATAGATATTTTCTGACAATGCATCGGATATAAAAAAAAAGAGTTGCGAAGTTCTTTACAACACTCCCTCCTGACTGAATCGCAGGCGTTTTTTTTTTTCGTTCATTGTTTCTTCCTTTCCTTTTCTATTTCGTTCTTTCAACCCCGTAGAAAAATCACCCGTGCCGTGGCTGCCGGAACATCATCGCGCTGTGTTCAGCAGCGTCCCTGGCCACGCTATAAGCCTCTAAGCCTCCTCATCAGCATGGAATGCCGCGTGCAGCTAGACTACACGTATTCCTTCAGACGCCTATGCCCGATCGACAGCAGTTCATCACCGACAGCAAAAGAAATCAAGCAGGGCCACCCCTTTCCGAAGCAGACTCCTTCCTCCCGTCTTTTCTCGCGTTTACTTCGATTCGTCGGGCTTCCTTCTTTTTTTGTGTGTGTGTGCGGCTTATTCAGCAACCCTACCCCCAATCTAATTCACCGGCTCCCCCTTTTATCTGGTCGGCTCGCTCCTTCTGCTTTTTGGCGGTGCGCATGCCCAATGCAGCTCGGCTCTGGACCATGAGTCAGCGGTCAGCAGGGAAACGGGTGGCCACTCGCTTCTTTCGGGTGCGGAAGGGGCCGATCGACTGACCACGCACCTCGAGGGACGACGCCAAACAAGACCGGCATCTTTCGGGTTCGCCACTCACTTGTTCGTGACGAAGTTGTGCCACCGTATAACTCGGGAAGTCCTGTTTAAATTGCGATGAAGGAGAAGTTCGGTACAGGGGGTTGCCGTGTGTATGCATCTTAATATTTGTCTTGATTACATCGCTAATTACTTTCATAGAATTTTAAAACTAAGTGTTTTTAAATAAAAGATTTAGGCGCCGTACACAGAAAATGCTACAAAAATAATGAAAGCGACATATGCGAACGGGAAAAAAAAAATAACATTTTCAAAAGTGAGCTGGGTACTTGTGCTGTTGTGGGCGTCGCTTTCCAATAGCTAATCGCGTCTCGATCGTTGGCCTGTCTGCAATTAGCTGTTTACAGAAAACAATCGATAAGTGGCCAGTTTCATATAGAATTCTGGGACGGCCCTCTGCTCTCCCATAGTAGAGTACCTAGTACTCTAAATCGTTACCCACTTTTTCTAATCACCAAAGTTACACGGCGGGGTACGGTATACTTCACGTGCGAGTTATTCACAATTCACATGATTATATTGGGACGGCTTTCTGCCCTCCCATAGTAGAGTACCAAGTACTACAAATCGTTAAACACTCTTTAGGGGCAAAACTCCTTAAGGCGTGGGTATAGTTCGTCACCTGTGGCCGCGTTCATCCATCGTCTGTCTGTTTGACGCACGGATGGACGCATGGACGGAAGCGCGGACGGACTGACGGACGCTTCACCCCACTCATCATCATTCACTCCATGGATATGCTGCGATTTTTTTTTCTGAAGACATTGATATCAAGGCTAGTTTTGTAAGGTTATGGTGGGTGGTGCACCAGTCCGCCCTCTTCCAGGGTCCCACTGACTACAGCGGCTCGCCCGTCCTGGTCAAGGGTCGCCAATTGGCTTCCCATTTCCAGTTTTGCGCGAGCCGCGCCTATTCAACAGAGGCGACAAGGCAGCCTCCGGAGGTTATGCGCGCTGACAAAGTGTTCCAACGTCGGAGTTCCTCCGCACCGTGGACTTGTGTCGCTGTGTCTGTGAAGGTACATTCTGTGTACCCTGCATGCGTAAACGTGGAAAAGTGTTTGTTTGCACGCAACGCCAGCCCCCTGCTTGTCTGCTGTGTAGGTTAGCGTAAGAGGGAGCTTTAGTTCGCCTACCTATAATCTTTGGAATTCGGGGATTTCTCTGGGTGTTCCAGGTGTCGAAGTGTCCCTCCGGGAGTTGTGGTCCGCTACTCGGCCTACATGTAATGCCTCGAGCCAAACGGTGCGGTCCGCCCGTTCGCTCAACTCCTGAGTGCGCCAGACACCAGGTGTATACATTGTGATAGCCGTCCCAACAACACCAAGGAAAAGATGGCTGGCGTTCCGTGTGTCTGTCCGAATAAATGCCGATTCAGCCTTGGCCTCCGCAGCGCGTATATGGCCAAAGCTGTAGCCACGGCTTGGGCCGTTGCAATTTAATCTCGTGCGAATGCACACACTGCAATGGTTGTTGGCCGTTGGTTGGTCACAAGTGCGGCGAAATCAGGGACAAAGTTTGCGTTTCGATGGTATAGGGATTCGCGTCTGTAAAGTACGTATTATAGAATCACCCCGCCACTTCTGTAAGGTGGCCGCCCATGGGCGCGTCTCCGTGTTTCGTGATGCACTGAGTGCATGTGACGAGGGGAATCGGGGCCACGTGGTTCCTCTCTCGGATTCGAGATGGCAGCAACGTGGTCTGATCATCGCAGAACTGTGGCGGGAGTGGGCAGTGCAATTTCTGTAAGACCGAATAACGGGCCTGAACAGTCCTGCTAACTCGCTCGCGCTGGGTCATTAGCGTATACAGCCGCTGCATACTCCTCGTACCTGTTATGCCAGGCCCAATTCATGCAGTCGGACCGTGCTTGTGTTCTGCAGGCAGGTCGAGTGCTGCTCCACGGGCGAATGATCAGCTGTTTGGTTCGTAGCAACCAGGCTAGCGATTTTTACGTTGCCATTGTTGCGGGGATGTGTAAGCGTGTCCATCGTTGTTGCCTGTAACCACTGAAGTGTTCCGTTCTTAAACGCGCGCATTCCATGGAGGTCCGACCCCCCGCAGCTTGAAGGATGGAAATATCTCCCTCCCGTCCCCTACTCCGAAAATTTTCAATCGCGCGCACATAAGAACGCACACACGCACATGCATAAAGCATAGGGCTAAAGCCCCTCCGCCACCACTTCCCCCCCCCCTGAATATCTAGCTGCGTTATTAGTTAAAACGGAGCGTTGCGCAATGCAGTGCAAGAGATAAAAAAAGAGGAAGATAGAAGTGCGTCGGGCACGTACACGCTCCAGGCTCTGCTGGGAATCTTCCTGCTCAGTAGTGCAATGGCCAGCAAACTATTTTTAATTTAAATTAATTACATGGCAATTTACAGCTGCCGGTCGAAAGTGTAGTGACATTACATTACTATTACTTCTGAAAAGTAATGAAATTACTTTGTGCATATCGAAAGGGTTTGCAGCACAAGCGCGGCAGAAGCGCAGCGAGGATCGGACGACAACGACACAGCGCTCGTGTCATGCCTCTTTGGTTTCCGTTCCTGGCTGTTAAGCCTTTCTTTCAGCACTTCCACGCTTCTGCTGAAAAGTCTTTATTTTATTCATTCATCTATTTTCAGATACCGCAGCTCTATGCAGGGCTATTGCAGGAGTGGGGTGCATTTACACGAACGAAATACAGTGACTACAATGTTGGTATAAAAGCAAAAAACAAAAGAAACAAAAAAAACAAACAAAGAAATAATGATTTATTATAACAGTGCGTCTACAAAATCCGACAAGGACAACCTACGAATGCTACCGGGTAATTCGTTCCACCTTTCAATAACTCTTGAAAAATAAATGTTTTTGAAAATGTTCATGTGCGTAAATAAAGGATTTACGTTGAGGTTGTCGTATCGTCTAATCGAAAGAGTATATTAGCATATTATATGCAATCATCTGAAAACAGTCGGCAAGGTGAGTGAATAAATGAGTGCAACCGCTTCAAGGAATCGGTATCCCGTCTGAAGGAATTTTGAAGCTTGAAGTAATTCATTGCTGATGAAGGCGAAAAGATCATGGCGATGGCAAACTTACCGTCTTCCTTTATATGAGGAGGAAGAATAAACTTTATTATAAGAAACCAGCAGGTTTAGGTGGCCAGGCCTATAGGCCTCCCATAAGAGGACATCAAGGACTTGCCTCAACGCCGCCTCACGGGCTTGCTGGGTCGCCCAGGTTTGGTTGTCAAGAGTGGGGCTCCGAAAAGCCTCCATCATACCTGGGACTCAGTTTTGTTGACATTGCATGTTTTGTACGGATTTCCGACACATCAAGCATACTCTATAGTACAAGGCGTATAAACGGTTTTTACAACAACAACTTAGTGCATTTCGGAGATTTAGATGACGTACGACGTATAGGTAACCAAATTTTTTCGTTGCTTTAGATGCGATGTATAAATCAATATGCTTCGACATTGCAAGTTGAGTGATAAGATAACCCCGATGTATTTGTATACTCTTGTGCCCGGCTTCGGTATGTACGTTAATCAACTAGCCCAAATACATTTCCTTCTTCACTTTGTGTACACGAATGGGAGGAGGAACAGGAATGTTTATTGAAGTTACTCAAAAAAAAAAGGGTGGGGGGGGGGGGGGGGCATTGGACGCTAGCGCCTATCTTCGTCGCATATCACGGCGTCCTTTCGTAGCATACGTCCCGCGCCAGAAAAGGAGTGAAGAGGTTATGTCCCATATAAGGCCGTAGTGGCACGTGACCCATGGTTCCGAATGAAATGGCACTATAGGAGAGGTCCGGAGAGTGGGTTGAGATTCCCATATATTTCGCTACTTCCGGCGCACCGCCATGCCTCCTTCGTTATCGTCCACGCACCCCTTCTTTATTTTTTTTTTTTTTTGCAAAGCCGTCCGGCGGCTCGGACCACGAGCGCATGGTGTCCGGAAAGCGCGACCCATTGCCTTTTTGGGGACGTGCAGTCGCCACTGTATAACCGGATGGCGCCGTCGACTAGTTTTCTCTTTCCTTTTTTTCCTTTGTTATCTTTTCGTCGATCTCCTTCGTGACCTGTCAACTAACAAACGCCCTCCATGCACTATCGCATCAGCGCAGACGCGTGTGCGGCGGGCGATACCGCATATGACCACGCGTGCCATTGGCGCTTGCGTGTCCGGTCGCCACTGTCACGTGACCATATATGCTACGCTGCATACATCCAACTGAGACATCCTAGACGCTAGAGCGAGACTTGTTGCAGCCAGGCTTCTAATGAAATCGAACCTTGGGCTAGCGGACTTGAAACTTCGAAAAAAAAAAACTTCTCGTATGTGTTTTTTTTTAAAAAGAAAGATCATCTAATAAAATAATTCCCTTAAACAATTACTCATCTCAGGACCTTCATACATTTCCTCACGCTTTTCTTTTTGCCACACTGCCCCGCCGCGGTGGTCTAGTGGCTAAGGTACTCGGCTGCTGACCCGCAGGTCGCGGGATGGAATCCCGGCTGCGGCGGCTGCATTTCCGATGGAGGCGGAAATGCTGTAGGCCCGTGTGCTCAGACTTGGACGCACGTCAAAGAACCCCAGGTGGTCGAAATTTCCGGAGCCCTCCACTACGGCGTCTCTCATAATCATATGGCGGTTTTGGGACGTTAAACCCCACATATCTATCAATCAATCAATCAATCAATCAATCAATCAATCAATCAATCAATCTTTTTGCCACACTACTGTATTTTCCCGACTCCTTTTTACCTAAAACTAGCGCCGAATGGAACCGCCTTCGCCCCTCCATCGCCTCCATCCCCTACATCGAAGACGTGTCATCATTCAGGGCTGAACTAACCGATTTTGTCTCTAGCCTATAATATTGTAACGCGGACTGAAAGAGCGAGAAAGAAGAGGAGGTAGGACGCTCTCGAGCGATGGTGATTCGGCAGTGACGGTTGAGCGCTGCCATTTTCAGTGTAAATAAACCCATCACCTCCACAACAATATATTAGCGCTGTTTGAAAATTTAATCACATTAACTTGTTGTATTTCTATGTTATATTTTTTTTTCATTCTTTATTGCTTTTGTATAATACACCTCCGTCTCTAACGTATTTGTGCACCGTAAGGATAGAATAAATAAATAAATAAATAAATAAATAAATAAATAAATAAATAAATAAATAAATATGCATTCGCAATAGCAATTATTTACGTATTTTACCACCAGTATTGCGGTCTTCATTTTGGTTTTTCTGACTGAGTAATAAGTGAAGATGCTTTGTGCTCCAAAGAAGCCCGTTATTTACACAGTTGTCTATAGCTTGTTCTGGATCGCTTAGCGTCAAACCCCGGCCGAATTTCGACGGCGGCGAAATGAATTAGGCCCGTGTACTATGCGATGTCACTGCATGCTCGTATAACGAGCAGACAGTCGAGGTTTATGCAGCCCTCCACCACGATGTTTCTCGCAATCATATCGAAGTTTCGGGACGTAAAAACCCCCCTGCAGATATTACGATTACATTCTTTACTATCTAAAAGACAACCGCTGAGATCACAAAAAAAGCAGCTCTTTATCCTCCGCCGGAGTTTTAAATCTCTTAAGCACACTTCGAGACGTCAGCGGGATAACTTGCGCGACGTGTCGAGCAACTAAACTCTCGATTTGGTCCACTATATATATATATGCAGGGCGCATCAGTGGTGGATTATATCCTCGCGCACTTTGTCACGCAGTGACAGACAGGGTCGTTCTGCCTCGTCTCGCTTGAATATCGCGCGTGATCAACCGATTCGACTTCATCTCCACAGTGCAAGCGCAAGCGGAGTTAACGGTGCGGAACCGAAAAAGCACGAAATCCCGAAAGGCTCAACGCATAGTGTATGCTGCGCCCACATGTCTTCCAAGGGTATCTAATGCATTCGCTAGGTACCCAGGCAAGAATACACGTGCACTGGGTACCCAGGGTCCCTAGTGCATTCATTAGGTATTTAGTACATTCACTAGGTACACCGGGAAGACACGCGCACTAGGTACTCAGGGTACCTAGTGCATTCATTTAAGGCGAAGGCAAAATTCGTTTCTCTTGTTCTCAGTTTATGCGAATGGGAGCAGAGAAACACGAGCCGTCACTTCACGTGCCACTGCCAAGCGCCGTCCTGACTTTCACCTCTTGCATCTTTTCTCTTGGACCTTTTTCAGTGCACAGCAAACCACAACCGTTTTATTTCCGCTATCGCTCTGTCGTCAGGTGTACCGAAAAGCACCGAATTTTCTCGCACGAGTATACACTCTGATTGAGGTTCGGGGATATAGTGCTCTGTACAAGAAATGTCTATTTTGCTGGCTATATATCTGTTACTGTACGCAGGGCACGACTGGGCGTGTGATGCTTTTCGGCCTGCTCACACGTGTGTAGACACTAATCGAAAGAAACAAAAAACTGAACCACCTGCGTGCAGAGAAAATCTGTGCACGTAGCAACAGAATAATAAAACAAGAGAGACAGAATAAGGAAGAAAGAAAGGTGAGGAAGTTGACCATGACAAAGCTCGGTGGGATATACCATGCACCGGTGAAGGAACAAGGGGCATACTTTCGCGATCCTCGTTTTCCCTCACAGGTCCGCGTGCGGAATAAAGGGCGAATATGAGACCCTTAAGGACTCATCAAATACTCTGTGTCGTCGTTTTGTTTTGACGATAGTTATAGCGCGAGAACAAAACGACGACACAGAGACAAGAAGGACACGAAAGACACGAGAGCTGTCTCTGTGTCGTCGTTTTGTTCTCGCGCTATAACTATCGTCATGCCATACCAACTAGACGAAAGTTCATTTCCGATGGAGGCGGAAATGTTGTAGGCCCGTGTGCTCAGATTTGGGTGCACGTTAAAGAACCCCAGGTGGTCAAAATTTCCGGAGCCCTCCACTACGGCGTCTCTCATAATCATATGGTGGTTTTGGGACGTTAAACCCCACAAATCAATCAACTAGACGAAAGTTATAGCGCGAGAACGAAACGACGACACAGAGACGAGAAGGACACGAAGACTCTCCGTGTCGTCGTTTCGTTCTCGCGCTATAACTTTCGTCATGCCATACCAACTAGCCCAAGCTGCCACACTTCTAAGATACCAACTAGCCCAAGCTGCCACACTTCCCCCACCCCACCTGCACTCCATTCTATACATCTCGAGTTTGGCGAATTTGACAAAGTTAAACTTGCGAACACGCGGTTAAAATGTGCGCATTGTTACTTTCGTGAAATGAAAGAAGAAAAATATGTCAAGAGCCGCCCTTGTCGACGATCCTTGTCTTCCCGCTAAAGGTCAGTGTTTGGCTCCAAGTAAAAATATCAGGCACGGTGGCCTTGTGAGCGACACTCCAGCCACCCCCCACCCCCTTTCTCTTCATTGGTCGCTGACGCGTTGGGTCGTTTGCCTCGTACGTATACACCGTTATCGTGCGGTGTCGTTCTTTACACAAACGCGAGTTCTTCCAAAACCACTCCGGCTGCTTCATCTCGCGAGAGACACCCCCCCCCTCCCCCCCCAGCATCCCCTCATGCTCCCTACCCTCGCGCTTCGCCTGCCTAGCCATCCCTCCTTCCGTCCGTCGCACTTTTTTTCACCATCTTTTGATTATTTTTTGACGCGCGTTTGTTCAACTCTTATCAGCTTCCGACCGCACTGCAACCAGCCGGCTTGTTCGCGGCTTAATGCGTAGGGTCTGCGGCTTCGCCGTAAAGTTCCAAGTTCGACTCTCTTTGCCCCCAACTGGAAGTGCATATCGTTCCCTACGCTTTCTACTGGAACGACGAGAGACTTGTTTTCAGGAAGAGCCGCGCCGATAAAGGCCGCGTGTCTTCATTTTTTTTCCTTCATTTCTTTCTTTATTTGCTCGTCTTTATTTATCAGCCGCGTTATCGTTTTTGCACTCGATAAGGCCGCGAACTGTCGATGACCGTACATGGAGCTGTACCAGCGTATGCACACATGGTGCAGTTGCCAGTCACTGTAGCTGGAGTTTTTCTCCTCGCAGAGATTGCAGATAGCGAGCGTCGTGTCTTTACCACGGGCAAAGTTCCTGTCATCCCTTGCGCACACTGTAAAAAAAAAAAAAAAAACTAATGATATTTGACTCCTATTGACTTCAACTAGATGAACTAGTCAAGCGAATGCTCTATAGATTACTATATATGGCTAATAGTCGAAAAAATATTTTTTTAATAGGATTAGCACAAAACAAGCGCATGTGCCCGGCGTGCGTGTAGTGATGCACGCAACTTGTCACTAATGGGCGACCATAGCTGATGCAACGAATGACGTTGCCGAATGACGTATGCATAGGCAACGGTACAGGAAAGAGGACGTCCCTTAACTGTGCGCTCAATTTTAAGTCAATAAAGGGGTTTTCTTCGGATAACGCCTAGGAGATCACGGGAGAAGCATATATGTTCAGCGAGGCACGATTGATTCGTTGTGCTACTCCCGACGCTCTCAAATGTATACGCTGATGTACTCCTGACTCACTTCAATCTGCACTGATTGACAAATTAAGGTCGCCTTATTCACTATTAGGTTCCTTGGTTCAACCTGCATTCCCGATTCATACATTAAAGAGTCACTTGACTCACATATTCACTTTAGTTTGCACACCTTATCATTTGCGCTTGACGACAGAAAAGTTTCGGTACCGTTCACCTCCTCGAGCCCGCAGGACGTTGCGCTTTACGACCAACGAATCATTTAATGCATTCGCCATCATCAAATTCTGCATATGTCTTACGTGCCGCAACCGCAATACACTTACCAGGCACGCCATACAGCGGGAGACCTCGAGAATAGATTTTCGTGGCCAGGGGCTCCTAAAGGTGCCTTTTGAATAAGTCTTTTCAATTGCTCGTTTTCTTCATTCTCTGCTTTATGTTGTTGTTATTGTCGTCGTTGTTGCATACACCAACGGGCCTAGCCAGAACTTCTTTTCAGGAGGAGGAGGTTCAGTTATATGTATGTTCGTATGTGCGTTTGTATGCGTATATGTACATGTCAGCATAAAGAAAAAAAAAATATTGCAGGAGGGAGGGGGAATTTCATCCTCCAATCCATCACCTTTGGCTACACCCGTGTAATTTGATAGAATGCGTCGCTGTGCGAGTTCGTGCATTATCTGGAAATAAAAGTACAGCGCAAGAGTTCCTGTTTGCCTGTCTCCTGTTTCTCATCTCTTTTGGGCTCTAGCATAAGTGTACAATGCATGCCGATTTCAGTTTCCAAGCGCAACTCGTAAGTATACTTAAGCATATTTCCATCTAGTTCGTTGGGCTTAAACTAAGAAATAAAAATACTAGCACATTTTTGGGGTAAAGCACAAAAGTTAAGTTTTTCAATGCCTACACACACTATATATATATATATATATATATATATATATATATATATATATATATATATATATATATATATATATATTAAATAATGAATAAAATTACTTTTATAACCTGCTATACCTGTTATATGTGCCTGTTATAAACAGTTCATCACGATTTGCGCCTTAGATCTTTCTTGTAAAGTATTTGGAATGTTGACCGGCGATTTTTTTTCTGAATAACACAATCTTAGCCAAGCAACTGCATTTTGCCGTCATTGTAAATGGCATCCAAAAAAAAAAACGTTCACATAAATGACGGTAGATCATCCCAGAAAGTATTCGTCTACATTATATTTCAAAGCACTGCACAATAAATATTTGCGGAACTAAGAAGAAAGCCACAGCATTTCAGAAAGAACTTCAATAAAATGACCCATTTCGGCTAGTTCGTATCTGTTCAATTCAATGTAAAAAGCGAGCGTTCACACCCGAGAGGCAATGGCTTCAGATTTCAGTTGGTTTTACGAATGGTGTTCTAGCCTTAACTGTCAAGAAGTTAAAATATGACGTTTGAAAGATAAATGTCAAAAGGAGACACTCGTAGAAAGTGTGCTCCCCCCACACCCTCAGAGGGGTAAGCTTCCCTCCCCCCTTGATTTACGCCACCGCTCATGGGGTCTCTTTTTAGTTTGCATAGGATGAGGATAAGACACCAGCTATGTTTATCAAGGGCAATGGGTTAGATGTTAATGACCCCCGTATACCCTCGAAAGCCCCCCTCCCCGTGCTTGCACTACATCCGGGCTCGGAGGCATGGCAAGCTTCACTTCTTGAAACATCTGATAGTGGTTGCAGTGCTGTTTACCCAATTTTGTAAACATTACATGTGCACTCCTTTGATACAGCCGTCACGTCGAATTAACGTCAGTTGTGGTTAGTTGCGATGCGCTGAAGATGATTTACGTAGCAGTGTCCAGGACCGGCATCTTCGTGAGCATCAGCGCGTCGTATCATATCAGCTTCTGGTGTTGGTAATACGCATGTTCCAGTTGGCATCGTTGCGCAAGTTGAAAAAAGCTGGTTATACGAACTTCTGCAACTCTTCAACACGTGGGTGTGCGTGTAACAACATTTGTACATATATTTAGCGTCGTTTCAAGCAGTGTCGCTCAATAAAAAGATTGGAACACGGTCACCGTCTCTCCGCGTGCCTCGCATAACGTTCATTCCCAGGTACGTGGGATCTGCCGAATTTCTTACAATGTTATACTGTGACATCAAGATCAAGTACTATTTTAACGGTTGTAGACGTCTTTATCACGTCAACGCTGCCGCTATTGGATTATTTTTAGATGCGATGTATCTTACGGTCGAGTTCAATCAGGTGTGTGGCGTGACCTTCCCAATGAACACGCGCGCCCTCTCCCCTCTCTCTCCTCGTAACACCGACGCACCCTCTCTCTCTCCTTTAGACATCCTTCCCTGCGCCGTTTGCATCCCCATTGAGCATGCGCGTACCATCCACTCTCTCCTCTCCCGCGCTCGCTCCCCTCACCTCGCAATGCCGACGCGAGATTTTTGTTTTTGTGCCGCACAACCATTCACTGGCCAACCCGTTACAGTGTTCTAGAAGGAGGATTCTGGTTCACTGTGACCCCGTATATATAGGCAGCTGACCTAGACCTCCACGGTAGCGCTGGGAGATTTGTTTGATGTGTTGTTGAACAATACGAATTCATGGCGTTCACGTTAACTAAAAGAGAAGTGCTGGTCTTTGTGTCCAATCGGAGTCGCCCGTCTCTCATTGCCCCATTAGCAGTGATTGGCATGTTCCAGTAGGAAACACCGGCACATCTCCGCATACTTTTCGCCTCCCCAGGTTTCTCTTTCGCGCGACGCCGCACGCTATAATGCAAGCGTTATAGCGTCCGCTTCTTCACGTCGGCCCATGGTTCCCTTTAGCGGGATATGGTGCGATTTCTTTCGTAACGTTCGTGTGGACGACGATGTCGGGGAGCCATTCTCGCGGTGTCCACTTCGTAAACGTGTCCACTTCGGCCTCCTCTGATTGGCTGGAAATCTGCGAACAGGTGCGCGCTTGCTTCCGGTATTTCTTCCGCGACGTCGTTTTGAGGATAGCGCGAGAACAGAACGACGGCAAAGAGACAAGAAGGACACGAAGGACACGAGCGTCCTTCGTGTCCTTGTCTCTTCGCCGTCGTTCCGTTCTCGCGCTACAACTATCGTCATGTCGTGCCAACTAGCCCAAGCTGCCACAGTTCCAAGTCGTTTTGAGGCCACGCAGCTTTCACAACTCTCGACACAAACGACAAAGACGGAACGCGTTTCCCCACTACAAGTGCTGCCCCAAAGTTCAACTTCTGGATGCAACTCTCGGAGGCCATGCATCAACTGTATTCGCGGTAACCCTCGAACGCGGTAACCCTCGAATGATAGGTTTAACACAGCCACTCTCCTGACGCACCTGGAAAGTCGGTACGCATTTTCTGCATCGTCAGTGAAACATCTCAACACGTTCATACGCTAGTGCAAACTTGTCGAGTTTGTCCGGCTACCTTACGCTTTTGTCCGCTTTCTCGTTACGCTGGGAATGTGCTGGCGGGTTCGGTGCATCGACGTGGTCGGGAGCGTCATGACGTCACGACTCGACACGTTTTCGCGTAACTGAACGTGCTCCAGAGAAGTGGACATGTCGACGCAGTGGACACTACGAGATCATATTGCACCCTGTGGGTCTCGCCAAACCTCGAAGACGCCGACGGTGAAATGTCGTGCTTGACATGGCACTTACGTAGCCATCTTCGACGGCATGCACAACTGGCACAGTTATCGCTCTTTTGAATATGCTAAATTTCCCACGCCTGAGAACGAAACTAACACATATTACTTAATATTGTGTTCCTAAAGAATGAAACCTTAATTGCGCTGACACTTTGTTACCATTAAACAAATTTTGTATCTAATCAAGTTTCAGTTGTACGAGTACACGGTAGTGGCATCATGTATTATTCATCTTACAATCTACTTTCAGTGTATTAACTTATTTGCAATCGACACAGACACCTGGCGCCTGCGACTGTTTATTTGGTCGTCCCGTTTTATACGGCGCTGAAAACGCGAATTATCAGTCCTCAACAACAACCATGGTGCCAAGCTACCCTTCCCGTTCCGTGTAGCCGATGTTAAGAAGGAGGAGAGGGAGAATCGGTCAGCCCGTTGGAAAGTCAACTCCGTTACCACCTAAGAGCAAAAAGAATCTCCACCTTATTTCCCCTTTCCCACACCCCACGTGTCAACCTAGCTTAGCTTGGTTAACCTCTCTGTCTTTCTTTTTTAAAGCGAAAGCTGTTATGAGATCACAGCTCGGCTCTCGTGCAGCAGTTGTGCGCCACCGCCGCCGCCGCCGCCGGTGTCCGTAACCACATCGCGCGTAATTAGAAAAAAAAAACTTAGTACCATAGACTCAGCGGGGCTCGAACCCGGGTGCGCTAGGTACCAGCCCACTATTGTACCACTGAGCTACGCGATTTTTTTTTTCTTTATTGACTGAGCTACGCCGGAGCTTCAGACTTACTGGCAAACTTTCCCTATAGGCAGGCTTATATCGGGAAAGGAATCGCGTTATTATGAGTAATAAAGCGTTTTAGAACAGCAAAAGACGAACCAGTCGTCGCACAATGCGACTAGCGTAACGAGTGGCGTCGTCCAACATTGCAACCCATTACAGAAGCTTGTTCTTGTTCCCCTATACACTGTGGCGCATACCCACTTCAGCCATAATTCCTCATCGTCGTCAGTCACGGCATGAACCATTGGCACAACATTCCTTGCAAGTGTTTAGCTGATATATGCCACGCTTCTCAGACGAATGACGAAAAATAGCATAGCAAATGCCGACCTGCTACCCTAAAACTTTTGTTATGACAACGTAGTGGGCATCAAGCAAGTGTGCTTGCAGTATAGTTACCCAATGAGTGTTTAGAAAAGGCTCTGAAAAGCCGCTCTTCAACTTTCGCTGTGACTGTGCTGCGCCTTCCGCGCAGGCCTGTTTTTTTTTTTTTTTTTGCTTTTCTTGCTCTCTCTCCGCCTACAGCCACCAAATTCGCACCCTAAGAGAATTAGCTCTGACGTGTTAAGAAAAAAAAAGTGTTTAACAATTTAGAGTGTTTAACAATTTAGACTGTTTAACAATTTAACAATTTGCCCTCCAACTCAACTATGGAGGGCAATTTGCCGTCCATAAGTACTATAACGAAGGAACCGAGACATCAACCTGAAGTGTATACCAAATCACACCTGTGTTTAGAAGAAGTGGTTAACGATTTACAGTACCTGGTACTCTACTCTGGCAAAACTAAAAGCCGTCCCACTTTCTTATTGGAGACCCAATCACACCTGTTCATCCTTATAAGTGACGTCAATCGCTTATCGTATGTTTCAGTTAATCGGTGTTACCATACCGACACATGCTGGTAATATCACTGGTTTTAAGATGAAAGCTTGAACGTCCCGGAAACTTTAGTAAGATAGTTTGACACCACTACTTAGCAAAATGACATATTTTAGGTATAGGAGCACTGAAGCTTTAGTTTTCGATAGACGTGATACTAATATCAACACAGGAAAAAAATATTACTTTCGATTCGAAGGAAACCAGCTAGCACGGCTTCTACATAGGTGATTTACAAGCGCGCCGCTGTGCTTTGGACGGAGATGGCATTTATTGTTAGGTTGTAACCATGGGTTATAACCAACAATACTTACTTACTAAAAAAAATATCCGATCTAATACAGGAAGTGTGGCAGCTTGGGCTAGTTGGTATGACATGACAATAGTTATAGCGCGAGAACAAAACGACGACACAGAGACAAGAAGGTATTTCGTGTCCTTCTTGTCTCTGTGTCGTCGTTTTGTTCTCGCGCTATAACTATCGTGATGCTAATGCAGGAATGACCGTTTCAGCATGCAAAAATACAGTCCCATTTCGCCGAACCGCTTGCCACGTGGACCCGCACAATTGGGGTTGTTTAGCCATAAGCGGGCGAAAAATGAGTAATGGTGGGCTCAGAAGAAATATACTCATTAAAGGAGAGAAAAAGCTACTAGCAGAGGACAGGGTCGAGCGTCTAACCACAAAAATCTTCGGTTACCCGACGCGACATGTTCTTGGGAGGCGCTCACTGAAACGACCAAAGACCGTTTAAGTAAAAGAGCGGCTCAAAATCTTTCTCCACAGATTGTGCTGTCCAGCGAAACACTGACCGGTGAAGCAGCTTTTTTTTTTCGTATTTCTGCTTGAGTTTCGGATAGACCGTGAAAATAGTTGACCGCCCACTGGCCTCCGTGACACCCGGCAAAGAAGCACTTGGCCCTAGCAAATCGCGACGTGTCACTTGGTCAGTTTACTCGAAAAACCGAAGACCGAGCACCACCAAAAAACTAAATGGAAAACAGACAAGCGGAAGCACACAATAACGGACCGGGATAACGATAACACTCCGGGCCACGTCGTTTCTGGCGTCCCGTAGATTTCGAGAGTTCGCCGTATTTCCGTTCGCCCCCCCCCCCCCCCCCAGAAAAAAAGAATCTTCCTCAGCTCGGCTTCGTTTTGAAAAATGCGACCGGTCATTACATGGTCAAAACGGAAAAAAGCTGGACGGGCAGCGCCTGGACACAATAAAGGCAGACCTCGCCTAGAAGGGGTGCTGTCCAGAGCTGTCCGCACAAACGCATCTTGGGTAGTTTATATTTTTTTTTATTTATTCCTTCTGGTTGGTCTTGAAAGTAACAACAGACCCTCTTCGATGATAAAAAGAAAAAAAATAGAAGGTAGGCGAAAGGGGATGCGAAAGCGTCTTGAGATGTTTATACTTTTCACTTGTTTGTTGCGTTTGGTGTTCAGTTTTCCCCCGCACCAGGCAGGCCCACTTTGCTTGATGAGGAGGAAAGCAGAGGAGGTTAAGAGAGGAGTGAGAAAGGGGCAGGTGTTGGAAGAGTAAGAGCCACGAAAAAAGGTGTAGGGATGCCGGACCGTGTGGGGAGAAAAACGACCCTGTTTTTGAGAGAAAAAAAAAGTCATAAAAAAACATACGAATGATTTCTGCTAAGCCCCGTACACATTGTACACGTCTTTCCTTCTTTCTTTCCTCCTCCTTACCCGAACTGACCAGTGTCCAGTCGATGTTAGAAGGGCTGCATTCTTTTTTTTTTTGTGTTGTCGGCACGTAGCGTAGCGGTCGGCACGGGCTCACAAACAGTGTTAGAACGGACCGCGAATGGTCGCCCTTTTCGAAAACCCACCGATCGAGGAGTAGCAGCAGCAGCAACAACGGGCGACACGACGGAGTGCCGACGGAGGGCAGTGGCGATGTCGTGCCTCTGCGCCGCCCCGCCCGTGCACCACTTCGTCCAGCAACGCGTCGCGTTGACGGCCAAGTCAACGGAATTCTGGCGAGACTCGGCGGCGGCGCCGCATCTTACGTCACGTAAGTTGGATTTTCATACCGCCACGCGATTGCATCATATTTTTTTTTGTTTAGGTAAATGACACAAGAAAAAAGTTGTTTTCGTAATTTCTTGTCGACGGCTAGCCCTTTTCACTAAATTGTTAGAATATAAATAACAAAAAATGAAAAAAGAAGAACGTATTACTTACAAACAGTCCTGCATTTGGCGAGTCCAAAAGTGCTCGTTTTTTTTTTTACACGTAGAAGTAATAGCATTGAAGGACTCTGGTAATAGTTACTGGGAGTATTTTATGTCCCAAACCCACGATATGATCACAAGGGACGCCGTCGTGGAGAGATACGGGCGGACGACCACCTGGGGTTCTTTTAACGCGCACCTAAATCGAAGTACACATGGGCCTCATTTTCACCTCCACCGAAAATGCAGACGGGATTCGATCCCGCGACCACCTGATTGATTGATTGATTGATTGATTGATGTGTAGGGTTTAACGTCCCAAAACCACCATTTGATTATGAGACGCCGTGTAGTGGAGGGCTCCGGAAATTTCGACCACCTGGGGTTCTTTAACGTGCATCTGAGCACACGGGCCTACAACATTTCCGCCTCCATCGGAAATTCAGCCACCGCAGCCGGGATTCGAACCCGCGACCTGCGGGTACGTAAGTTGGATTTTCATGCCGCCACGCGATTGCATCATTTTTTTTTTGTTTAGGTAAAGAATAAAGGAAAGAGTTGTTTTCGGAATTTCTTGGCGACCCTTTCCACTAAGTTAGAATATAAATAAAAAATAAGAAATAAAAAGGACTGAATTACTTAAACAGTCCTGCATTTGGCGAGTCCAAAAATGCTCGTTTTGTACACGTAGAAGTAATAGTTACTGGGAGTATTTTATGTCCCAAGCCCACGATATGATCCCGAGGGACGCCGTCGTGGAGAGATTCGGGCAGGACGACCGCCTGGGCGGGGTTCTTTTGGCGTGCACCTAAATTGAAGTACACGTGGGCCTCATTTTCGCCTCCACCGAAAATGCAGACGGGATTCGATCCCGCGACCTTCCGGTAAGCGCTTGAGCACCATAACAGCTATAGACCACTGTGGCTTGTATTTAGAGAACAAAAAATGAGAGATTAAGGAAGAAAAAGAATCGTATAGCCCAGCGTTTGGTTAGTCCGAAAATTCTCTTTATTGCAGCACACGTACAAGTATGGTGCACCCTTGTGCAGAAAGGTAGCCCGCTCTCTCATCACAAGTATTATTCGTGTCTTTGAAAAAAAAAAAGTCGATAAATTTTATTGCCTTGTGATTTATGCTTGATGTTGATCGGCTTATGTTTTTATTTGCTAATGAGAATGTTCCGACCGAGTCCAGTAAGCGGATGGAGTCGCTGCCGATGTGTGGTCTGCTTCAATAAAACTAGCAGCTGGTTAGAACACGGCCTTTAACGTTTTGTGAGGTTTTATTACAATGTTCTAGAATCCTTCTAGAACACTGTAGTTTTTATGCAAGGTTTTGCGGTTGTGACATTCATAAGCGTTCTTACGAGAATAAATAAAGCAAGTTCTTAGCCAGCGTCAGTACACGTCTCCTTTTTTTGTTTTCGTTTTTTGTTGTTGTTGTTGTTCGTCCTGGCTAATCCTGAAGTTTGCACCTTGAATGCGATGCGCTCGGCACAGTCGAGCAAGAGATGACGCACATCCTCGTCATCGTGGCCGCACGAACATGTCGACGATGGCGCACGCGGAATTCGGAAGGAAAAGCTATTTTCGAACGCTGTTTTGAGTCGTACAAGCGATGCATGTAAGCGTACTTTACGTAGGTCGTTGGTGCCGAGGGTCTCTATATAGTTGGCACTCGGTAATAATATCTGGCGTTTAACGTACCAAACCACGGTACGATTCTGACGGACGCCGTAGTGGAGGGCTCCGAAAGTTTCGACCGCATGGTGTTCTGTTTAGAAAAAAAATTGTTTACAGTATGTACAGAACGCAAAGGCTTCGTAGCATTCCAGTAACAGGGCACGTACACTTCGGCACATCTATGTATCACGACCACCATCACTACGTTGTAGTTAAGACATCATTGCTCTAATGTACACGACTATGTTGGCATACATGTGCACAAACATTCCATGCGATATCGTTGAATGCGATATCATGCGATATCATAATACAATGATGTACTCCAATGATGATACTCCATGCGATATCATGATACAATGGTATATAACGACACAATAGATGCAATGGAACACGATCTGTAACACATGAAATCATATATAACAACTCAACGGGCGCTGCTTTGCACCAAGTCGGTCGACAAATGAGTTTAGCGATCCCGGAGGCTTGTGAATCGAACCCGCGACCTATGAGTCAGCGGCCCAGCGCCGCAACCATTACATTACCGCGGCGGGCATGGCACTCAAGGTCAGGGTCAACAGCGTATACAAGATTGACTCCTTTACGCTGTCTGTGAATTAAATGGGCAAACGCAGTTCGCGTAATACGCGGCGTATATATGTCGCATTGTGATATTGCCACAGAAACTAATTGCACTATCCGATATTATGAAGAATCAGCGTCCACAGTCTTGTGCGCGCTCCTGCTTGTGGCCCCACGACTCGTGCCTCTTGTTCACTGGCACGAGTCAGTGTGGGTTATATCTGCGAAGAAGAAGAAGGCGCGTTGGCGGATGAACAGGTTTTTTTGTTTTGGAACGCTCTATAGCGGACTCTTCAATTTTTCGCACATAATATTCAGGGCACAAGTTCGCCCATAATAAACTAGTTTTTGGTGTTTCTTCTCTTGGACCCGTTACAATATGCGAAGAAAACGGCTGTGAGTATAATCAGTATAATGACGAGCGGCTTTTTCCAACTCCTCTGCCGTTTCATTTCCTTCGATTTCGCGCCGAGTGTGTACTTACATTTCCTCTTTTTTTTTTTGCTATGTTTACCCGTTTTCTTAAAAGAGTACCGACAAATTTTTAACATTTGCGGATTGTTTCTCTAAGTTAAAACAGTCATCCCAGGCGAATGCATATAAGACTGTTGTGTGTGCGTGTGTGCGTGCGTGTGCGTGCGTGCGTGTGCGTGTGTGGGGGGGGGGGGGGGGGGGCGTGCGCGTCCGTGTTCTGGAGACGTCAGAAGTCATGACACTTCTTGAAAAAGCTCTGTCCGACAAAGATTGGAAGGTCGTAATTTTTTTTTTTTTTGCCGCAACAAAAGCTCTTTTGAATGCTGTCTTCTATTTCCGCAATTCAGTTTTTCAATGTTTATTTTTCTCGCTTTTCACTAGACAGGAGGGTCTTCCGAAAATATATACACACTTGCTGTCGACCTGCAATAAAAAAAGGTGAAAAATAAAAAAAGAAAGTGCGCGCGTACGAGAATCGAAAGTTACACAAAAGGTTATAGGGACATTTTCAAAGCCGCTTGTGCCGTATGCGATACACACGGGCGCCATCGAAGGCAGTCCCGAGAGGTGCCCGCTTAAATGGCGATTCCTGCTGCGAGCGACCCCCGTCACGCAGGCCACGTCGCGAGTTGCACAATATACGTATTGTCCGTAT
Organism: Rhipicephalus microplus; assembly: GCF_043290135.1. Classification (NCBI taxonomy): domain Eukaryota; kingdom Metazoa; phylum Arthropoda; class Arachnida; order Ixodida; family Ixodidae; genus Rhipicephalus; species Rhipicephalus microplus. Next base: position 179,270,148 of record NC_134705.1, read on the forward strand.
TCGCTCGGCTGCCGCATGCGGCTATCCCGTCTCCTCGCGTGGGAGGGTCCCAAGCCAACACCACACCTTCACTTTTTTTGTTTGTTTGCAGGGTATATACCTCAGTGTTGGAATGTACATGAACAAAAAATAAAATGTCGCTTGAGCGGTCCTGTAACGAACGATTTTGTTACAAGGCTTCCCGTTTCGGCTCTCGTATGAGGAAGCCAGAAACGTCCGTCACATTTCAGTAGTGTCAGAACCGGTTGGTTAGGCATATATCGAAGCATATTGTTGTTGTTTTGGTCGAGACATCACTCTGCAATAAATAACATCATCATCATCTTCAGCATGACAACGCCCACTGCAGAACAAAGGCGCTTCCTATGTTTCACAAATCAACCCGGTCCCGTGCGTTTTGCTGCCACGCTAGACTCGCAAACTTCGCAATTTTATTGTTTTTTTTTTTTATTTGAAACAAATCCCGCAGCGCCACTTAGGCATTATTGCGGGGGGCACAGAGCCTCATAAAATGAATCCGCAGTCTTGCGGCCAACTACATCGGCTGGTAACGTGTTCCATTCAACAATGGATTGCGGAAAAAAAGAATGCTTAAAAAGATCCGTTCTGGGGTTGTATGGCCGTACTTTAAATTTGTGATCATGACGGGAGGATTGATAATACGCTTTTTTTAAATAATCTGAAGCATTAATGCCCGTTTTATTGTTATATATCGAATAAAATAGTTTTAATCTTAGATTACGTCTTCGATCTTGTAAGTATTGCCAATTAAGTTCTCTTTTCATACAACGGGAGCTTTCAGTTCGGCCATATTTTCCCAGAACAAATCTTGCTGCCATCGACTGAATGCGCTCTAATTCATGAATATGTATTTTGTTAAACGGATCCCACACAGGACAGGCGTATTCTAGTATTGGTCTCACATAGGCATAATATGCGGCCTGTTTAACTTCCTTGGTTACATGTTTAAGATTTCTTTGTAAAAAGCCTAGGGCTTTTCCCGCTCTACTTACAACACTGCCAATGTGCTCAGACCATCCCCCATCCTCAGAAAGCGTGACACCCAAATACTTATATTTGTGTTCATACCTAATAACTTCATTGTTTAAGATGTACTGATTTGTAAATCTATTAACCTTTTTGGTGAAACTGACGTGAACACATTTATTCGTGTTTAATACCATGTCATTATTTTTACACCATGCCTCCACGTGATTAAGGTCATCCTGAAGCTGGGTGGAATCCGTTTGGTCGGTCAATTCAGTATACAACACACAGTCATCAGCAAACATTCTAATACGACACCTAATTGTATCCGAAATATCATTAATAAACACAAGGAAGAGAAGCGGACCGAGTACGGAACCCTGAGGTACCCCTGATGTCACCGAAGCTAAACACGAACAAGATCCACCAAGCACAACCTTTTGTTTTCTTGAAGTTAAATAGTCCGCAATCCAACGGCAAATGGTTTGATGAATGTTCAAGTTCTGCAGTTTTTGAATCAGAATAGAGTGTGATACCGTATCGAAAGCCTTTCTGAAGTCTAAAAATAAACAATCAATCTGTCCTCGATTATCTAAAACTGATGCTATATCATGATAGAATTCAATTAATTGGGTTGTGCATGAAAAACCCTGTCTAAATCCGTGTTGTTTAGGATTAAAAAATTTAATTGAAGTCAGGTGATTCATTAAAGCAGAAAAAAGAACATGTTCAAGTACTTTACAACAAATCGGCGTCAAAGAAATTGGTCTGTAATTTGATACGTCTGATTTAGAACCACTTTTGAAAACTGGCACAACATTAGCTATTTTCCAATCATCAGGAAGCTTGCCTTCATCGAGTGATTTTTTATAGATAACATAAAGGTAACGAGCCACTGCCTCAGAGCAAAGTTTTAAAACTCTTGGTGATATGCCATCTGGGCCAGTTGCTTTACCTTCGTCAATGCGCTGTAACAACTTCATTATGCCATTGAATGAAAGCTCTATCTCACCCATAGGCAAATATTGTTCTTTTTTATTCGTGACAATCACTTGTGTAGGTGGGCGGAAGACCGATTTAAAGAAGTCGTTAAAAAGTGTGGCTTTATCTCGATCCTCAATTACAATCTCGCCACCGTGACGTAGGTTTGGTGGGCTAACCTTCTCAGTACCACATCGTCTCATATATTTCCAAAACCTTTTCTTATTAGAAAAGTCAGCGGCCAGACTCTTAAAATACTTTTTCTTGGCTTCTTTCAGTTCCATTTTATAAAGTGATGTCAAATCTTTCATTTTATTAAAATTTTCAGGGGATTTTTTTTGGCAGTATCGGGAAAAAGCCCTGAAAAGTTTTGATCGATACATCACCATCCATATTAACGACATAACCAACAGCAGCTTATTTTATGTCCTTTGTTATTTATGTCCTTTGTTATTATTATCATTATCATTACTATCATTATCATTATCATTATTATTATTATTATTATTATTATTATTATTATTATTATTATTATTATATTATTATTATTATTATTATTATTATTATTATTATTATTATTATTATTATTATTATTATTATTATTATTATTATTATTATTATTATTATTAAGGAATGCATTGCGAAGTGATTACACGGTACGTTCTTGTTAGCTCGGTTTCGCCAAAAAAAAACGCGTATTTGTTAATGCGCATTAAAATTGGGCACTTTTAGCAGTCCCGTTGTGCCAGAATGAGAAAGACTACGTGCTTGTAGGTTTTCTTGCTTGTTCCTTCACTTCGTTTATTAAGTGATTACGTCAAACAACTCTTTCGAATAACTCGGGATTCTGTCATCCGTTTTTCAAATACTGTTATGTGGTGGTCAGTTAGTGCAACAATAAAAGCAACTCCTATACGATGGAAATAGTCGGCTCGGAAAAATCGGCAATGCTCGAAATCTCTTCCTTCTAGCCATTTCACGGCGCTGTCTCCTACTTGCGCCGTTCTCCGTTGGAACATGGAACATCGAACACGGAACACACACACACACACACACACACACACACACACACACACACACACACACACACACACACACACACACACACACACACACACACACACACACACACACACACACACACACACACACACACACACACACACACACACACACACACACACACACACACACACACACACACACACACACACACACACACACACACACACACACACACACACACACACACACACACACACACACACACACACACACACACACACACACACAAAGAAGGTGTGGAACAATTTCCGCGGCGTTCACTTTCCCGAAATACAAAAAAAAACACACGAAAGCTTGCAAAGTTGCGACATACCCACTAATTTTAAGATACATCACAACTTTAAATCGGCTAACGAAATAGCCTGGTTTCGCGATTTGTTGTTTACATAAGAGGGTGGTAAGGAACGGTAAACGAACACCGTCAAATGTTTTGAATACGTTCGATTGGACTCGCCGCGCTAAAGGGGAAAAAAAAAGACTGCGGCATACAAATACGCATCACACAGGCGTGCCATTGAGGGCCAATAAAGTTTTAGCACACCCGTATGAGCACTTGCCAGCGCCGGCTTCCTTGAAAGGTTCCAAGTAATCATGGTAAGATTCCACTAAATTTCATTACCAATGTCGTTGAAAGCGGGACGGCTCAGTGCTCTCCCATAGTTGAGTACTAAGTACCCGAAATCGTTAAACGTTCTTTCTAAACAATGCGACTGTGATTTCGCCGACCTCATCAGGTATGAGTCCCACGGGACGGCTTTATTGCTCTCATATAGTAAAGTACCCCGTACTCTAAACGTTAACAACTTTTTTTTTTTCTCAACACAGGACAAATGCGTTAACGGGCTTCCAACCCCGCGCGTCCCGACTATATAGCAATAGCACTTGCCGCCTCGCACACGAAGCCTAATTGATTGATATGTGGGGTTTAACGTCCCAAAACCACTACATGATTATGAGAGACGCCGTAGTGGAGGGCTCCGGAAATTTCGACCACCTGGGGTTCTTTAACGTGCACCCAAATCCGAGCACACGGGCCTACAACATTTCCGCCTCCATCGGAAATGCAGCCGCCGCAGCCGGGATTCCAACCCGCGCCCTGCGGGTCAGCAGCCGAGTACCTTAGCCACTAGACCACCGCGGCGGGGCGCACACGAAGCCTAGATCAAGGGTAATCATTAGATCACCTCAGAGCCTGCGAAATCTGCATGGCGGACGAGGTCTCACCTTTAGTCTTCGACATTATAAAGCGAGCCGTCAGGAATTGAGACCCCTCACCCAAACGCACCGTTTGGACCCCGAGTCAACAGCGAGGTAACGAGGTTGCGGATGTAGCTGCCCGCGCGCTTAACCACCGCGCACTTCACCCAGGCTTTTCCGGCTTAGAGACCACAGCAAAGTGTTTGTGCGATTCAGAGAAATTCCTGTGTACAGTACTGCGAACGACATCTGCTCTTAACAATGCCTGCATGCTCAGGGCTTGAGTAAGCCCGTTGAGAGAACCCTAAGGCGCTTGCAGACCAACACCTTGTTGTGTCGTGCTATACTAAAGCATTTCGACCCGAAACTCGATGGGCGGTGTCCCCACTGAGCGGAAGTCTCCGATAACTTTCACATTCTGGGGGCATGTCAGATGATCCCTTCCCCTGAACCGTTCAACTATAGAGGCATGAGATAGGGCTGGAAGCTCACAGACCTCTAGTCCGATGGGCGCGGGTAGCAGCCTTGTGCAGCGGGGTCCCGGAATTAGTCCTCCCGTGTAAAATGGCCCTTATGAGCCTGCAAACTATATATCCACGAATAAAAGTTTTACGGAGAAAGCTGTTACAAGATCGGAACACGGGTCAGGTGTGGCGCCGTAGTTGCCCGCCGCCGCCGCCGCCTGTGTCCGTAACCAGTATCGAAAAAAATAAGAAAAAAGAAACTTGGTAAATAAAAAAAAACACCTGGGACACAATGAGCATCAAACCCGGGTCCACTGCACGTCAGCCTAGTATTCTAACACTGATCCACGCCGGTGCTTGGAACTCGTTTCCAAACTGGCCTTACCTTAGGCAGGTTTTATGTCGGGAAAGGAATCGCGTTCATGTGAGTGATAAAGCGTTTTAAAACAGCTAAGGGACAACCAGTCGTCACGCAAAGCGAATCGCGTAACGGGCGGGTCCGTCCACTGCTCCGGACCCATGACAAAAAAAGCTTGTTTTTGGTCACGTATTAATGGTGGCGCATACCCACTAATTCTACACCATCGTCTGCCACTGTATAAAAACGTTGCATAAAAATTTCTTGCGAGCGTGTAGCTTCTCCGAAAAAACAACGAAGGATAGCAAGGTGAATGCCTCCCTATTACACACAAATGATTTTGATTTAGGGTGTAGTGGGTACCCAGCAAGTGTGCTTGCAGCAGTTACCCAAATAGTGTTTAGAAAAGGCTATGAAAAACCACTTTTCAAGCTTTCGCTGTGACTGTATTACGCGTTCCGCGCAGGCCTGGCGGTTTTTTTTTTTTTCATATATGCACCGAGAGGACGAAATGCACCTTTCGCCTCAAAAGGCGGGAGGAGGGTATGGTGGACTAGAAAAAAAAAAACGAAGGTGGGAAACAAAACGGAACACTGTCCGCGTTTTATTTTGTTTATATGTATTGTTTACCTATAAGGGTTCACAGTCTACTACATTAGGATGGTGTTATGAATATATCACACTTTTGAGAGGCAAAACGTTGTTAACATGGGCTCCACAGCATAGCAGCAATGCATAAGTACATGAGCACACACGTAGATTAATATATGTAGTAAATATACAAGGCAACTCGCTGCAACACAACAAGGAGATGGAATTTTAGAATGGATAAAGTGTAGCTGATTGATAAGTTGGAACATGTGGGGTCACGGATGCTTGTTATATACGAGTAGACCCAGGAAGCTTGGCTCATATCTCTAGCAGCGTTATAGGCGAAATTGACAACGAATGGGTGGACAAACCTTCGGAAGATGCATTCGAGATGCTTTGATATCAAAGGTGCAGCATGCATCAACAATGAAGGCACATACGAGTTATGATATTAAATCTTATAAATACACGCAGAGACGAGAAGGTTCCCTTCGAAAAGCAAGCAGAGAAAGCAGTATAGCGATGCTCTCGTAAAGGTTATATGCTGTATGATCCGCGGCAAACGAACTCATCGTGCGATACGATATGTCTTGATTATGCGAAGTCGTGCGCGTAAATTATAACCACAGAATGGCCAATTTGTATAACCTCTCAATACGACGCAAAAATTCACGCCTCTGTCTCTTTCATAAGATCTATCACACTAACAAAACCCTCTCTGATTCACTGTTTTTTCCACCAGCCTACATATCAGCACGCAATGACCATCAATACAAGGTTGGCGTTCCCTGCTGCCATACGAACCAGCACTTCAACTCTTTCATCCCTAGAACATTTACTGACTGGAACCACCTTCCCGCATCGATCGCTTCAATCACAGACGCCAACGCGTTCATATCAATCATTTTTGAAAGTGCATTATGATTTATTCCAATCCTGCTGTTTTGTTTTACTTCTTATTGATATTTGTTGTCCCACTCCTCTCTGTAATGCCCAGTGCCTTGAGAGTAAATAAATGAAATGAAATCAAATCAAATTCGCAAAGCCCTTCGCCTTAGTATGCGAACAGCTGTTATCGGTTCCATTGCGCCATTGACTGCTGCACTGTTATGATGGTGGAGCAGCGACGTCAAAGCCGTACGGTATATATGCGTACACTGGGCGTTCCAATTGTCACGCAGCGCAATTTTAGAAAAGAGGAACGGCTTTACGCGAAACAAAGCTGGTGCATATTGTTCCCAGTGTGCTGTAGTAGCCGCTGCTAGATTTTTCGTTAATGGCAATAAATTAATTATCCATATTTGTATTTGTAACTAAAAAAGTACTCGCCTAATTATCAATATGTCCATGAGGCAGATGTTCGCATGTTGAAACGATATCTGTCCGTGCTATTTTCAACAACGTACTAAGTGCGCGCTCATTTTTTCCTGTTAAAGAAAACTCCCGAAATACGAAACATAACAAGTGACTATGGACCAATGCGCACACCAGAAAGGAACGCCCTCAAACATGCTCGCTTTGAGATAGCCAGTAGCAATGACGAAAATATAGAAATAAAAAAAAAAGATACGGATCGCACTATCAGCCATTTTCCGTCCGAAGAAACACGCCCCCTTGATCTTACACAGTCAGGCTGTAATCGCTCTAATCGGAACAGTGATACGGCCGCGAACAGTTAGTTGACCGCGAGATGCGAATGGTGATAGCGACGTGCACTGAAGCGGATGCATGACATCCCTATACAAAACTGTAACACATGTTATTGGCACCCGACCCGTATAGCATTGCCAATGCGCAAAACGCTGTCTTTGGCAACGGAAAAGAGGCGAAGCGGTTGCTTCCAGTGAGGTCATTTGAGGGCGCTGTTGTCTTTCGCGGGTGTGAGTGATGCAGTCACGGGTTAATTTTTCATATTTCGCGAGCTCTCTTTACTCACAGAAAAAAAAAATTGGCTCGTAATCAATATATCGTTAGAAGTAGCACGGACAGATGTCATTTCAAAATGAACACATCTGCCTCGTTGACATTTTGATAATCTGGCGAGTACTTTCTGAGTTACAAGTATTAATAGAACTAATTGATTGATTATCATTAACGAAAAAAATAGTAGCGGCTACTACAGTACACTGGGAACAATATGAACCAGCTTTGCTTCGCGTAATGCCGTAATTAGCCCCCCCATTTTTTTTTAAATTGTGCTGCGAGATAATAGGGACGTCTTTACACACTATTACAGTGCCGTTACGCTTTGATTCTAGCGCGATGCTAAAGCGTTAAAGAGAGAGAAATAAAGATGCAAGGAAAGGCAGGGAGGTTAACCAGACGCACATCCGGTTTGCTACCCTGCACTGGGGAAGGGATAAAGGGGAGAAAAGAGGTTGCAGAAAGATGAGAAGGTACACACAATCACGAGCACACTCGGCGTTAAAGCCACGCGAATTGCTGGAGGCGTGCGGCAACGTGATGAGATCATTGCAGCGGCAAATACAGGTGTTGCAGAATAAAAGAGCAACGTGGAGACGTAGAACGTTACGATCTTTTTTTTTTTTTCGTATGTACGGCAAGCCGGCATTGCTAATAGATAGCGAAAGGTTGTTTATATAGGAAAAAACGTTTTTGTCGGCGTTTATGCAACCGCTGGCATACTCTCACGCTCTGTTTAGGGATAGGGAACGGCAATGCAATATTCCATAAGAGAGGGGAAAATTATACAGAAAGGAATATAAACAAATATGAGACGCGCAAGTGAACCTGATCCAAATATTCACCTTCTATGACATCAGGTTTGTTTAGGCCCATATGGGCCCTTATGGAATCATATAGACCCACCAGGTCTATATCAAATAGACAATCATTCAAGCTTTCCGACTATAGGCCAATTTTCGAGAGGAAGTGTGAGCAGCGGCTCCAAAACGAGTCGCTCTTTTGAAGGACTGGACACTATTCATAATGTGCGTGCGTAACGTTAAATGATCTTAGAAGCGTGGAGGTTTGCACTAGCTGGTATGGCATGACGATTGTTATGGCGCGAGAACAGAACGACGACAAAGGGACAAGAAGACAAGCGCTCGTCTACTTCTTGTCCCTTTGTCGCCGTTCTGTTCTCGCGCTATGACAATCGTCGTTAAGTGATCGAGGCAAATCACGTTCGTTTTCGCTCAAACAATTATCTCTCGTCGTGCGCCACACGGGGCATTCAATTATTATGCACGCGGCCCACTGGCTGCCACAGTTATCACAGTATACGGATTGATGGATAAGCGAATACGCATTTATACGATGAAAAACATTATCTGATGTATTGTAAAAAATACGCTGCATTGCGCGAAATCACATTACATGCCGTCTTTTGTCTCGTAAAATTGGAGTTAAACAGTTCAAATGAACTTTCTTTGGGGGCTTTGTCCCTATAGGGTTCAGTGACGGGAAAGTTGCCGATGCCTTGCAGGAGTTTATTAAAGCTACAAAAAGATTCAGACTGTAGAAAATATTATTACTCCTAAATTACTTTTTACAAATTGCTTTATTCATTCATTTATTTACTTGTTGCTAAAGCTACCTGCTTCATTTTCTATGTGCTTTATTTCTAACTGTCCATTCCTCATTTAATTTTCGCCCTTTTTTCTCATTAGTTTCACAAACGTGAGCTAACAAGTTAACAGTATTTCGTCAGAACTACCCGGTTCTTGGCCAATACCCCGGCATAGGTGTGCGCCACAGTTTTCAGTCCCTCCGTCCCTCCCTTCATTCTTTTTCTTTTCCTTTTTCCCATTTCTTCATTTTTCTTTCTTTTTCCTTTCTTCCCTTTTCCCTTTCTTCTTTTTCCCTTTCTTCCTTCGCCATCTGCGTGAAGCCTTTGCCATCCATGTTGAGGGTCGCTCACGTATCAAACTCTCCATCTATCACGCTGACCGAAAAAAAAGAGAGAGAGAGAGATTAAGTATCTGCGCCGTTGAACGTTTCAATTGACAAATCCAAGCACGTGCACGTGTGTTAGGAAAACCTTCTCCCTCTCCTCCGGCTTTCCCTTTTCCAGAATGCGCGTATATTTGCACAGCGAAAACAAACGCAGTTGTTGGCAGTCAGCGCTATACAGTCCTGTTTGCTCTTCCTCGTTTTTTTTTTTTTGTTGTTGTTGTATCGCACTGTTTGGCCAAAACCTTCTCCCCATCATTCTCGAAGGATGCAAATAAATTTTACTTCTCTATCTCTCTCCTCTACGAAGGGGTTATTGTATAATTGTATAAGCCCTTTATGGGGTGCGTACAGCTTTTCACGCATGACAATTTCATCGAAGATGATGATACAGTGTCTCTGTCTGTCGACGTATGAACTAATGCACGAGTCATTGTTGGCGGGCAGACGCCTCATATCCGGAGCATCTTTTGGGCCATGGTAGAGACGTCTTCTCCAACTGTCCTTTCGTTCCTTCACTTAGGCTATATACCTTTCCGTCGTGCTCTTTAAAAACAGTTTTCAACCCCGTTGAGAGCGCGGAGAACATACCAGTGAGCGTGGACGAAAGCCCCGCGTTTTGACAATGGACTGGTCAGAGTGGCACGGCGGGAGGCGCCGCCACTCGGTCAGTTCGGACAGTTCTACGCCTTCTGCGAACACATTAGGGCCAGGTATGCGCACGCAGGTGTGCCCCCCCCCCCCCCCCACACACACACATGCCCCTCTCCCTAATTTTCCATTTTTTGCAGCAAGTTCTAACGCTAAAGATCTCAAAAGAGGCCACGAGAAAGGCAGGGGGGGGGGGGGGGGAGTTGGCGTAGCGGTGAAACATTGCTACCCTTAATGGAGCACCATGAATGGTCTCCACGAAGCATTGATTGATCTTTTTTTTTTCTACGGAAGCTGCATTTATGCAACATTTCTTTTCCTAAACAACTTCCTCTTTTTAAGCTATAAACAAACAAACAAACAAGAAACCTACGGCCAGTTTAAGAAAGATATTGGCCAACACAATGCCTCGAAAGGGAGGAAACACATTCACGACACTTGCGGCCGACTGGGCTTTCGGGGTACGGAGCGAAAGCTTTCAGGTGATTCGTGGCAGCCAGGTGTACTGCATGCTTACAGAACGCTCTTGCGAGTATAAAGTAAACCATGAAAATCAACGAGGGGCCCACGGCCAAAGCAAACCGATGACGAGTTGAACGCAGTGCTGCAGCATCGGTTCCGCGGATGTTAAAGGGGTACCGACACAAAACTCTGGCCTCGCGTTTTCCTGCTGCAATGCGTTGCTAGGGCCCTGCTATAGTCATGACGCAACACATCGTTTGCTGCAACACGCTACAAATATTTATTTACAGGCTCCTCGTTAAATAATCAGTTTCGGTTTGAGGGAGTTACAAAAACTGGGTGCAACTGTCGCCACCTAGCGTGTGCAGTTCTTGACCACGTCACCACACAGAACTGTGACGCACTTCCGCACGGTCGGTCGGCATCAAGAGTTACCTTAGAATATCGGAAACGGGACTTGAATGTCATTTCATGTCACCGTTTTCATGTTACACATGCGCGTAGCGAAGGATTGGGTCGCAGGTGCAACGTACCCCCCCCCCCCCCCCCCAAATCCCCAAAATATCTTCGATTTTGCTTGCGTATACACGCACACACAAACGCACGCGCGAACACATAAAGTATGGTTGAACAACCCTTTCACCTCGAAAAAAAAATTCTAGCTATGCCTCTGATGTTAAATGTATCTTTATTTTCTTTATTTCTTTATTCAATGATTACCCCGCTTAGCCCGAAGGCGCTGCAGCAGGGGGGTTACAATGTCGAGAAAAACACAGCTTCATTAATACAGCACACTTGTTCATTTGATAAGTGATTCCATTCTCTAATGGAACGAACAAAAAAGTTACTTTTTCATATTGGTGCAACTGTCATTTCTTGAGTACCGGCTTAGGACAGACCTTGCAGCTCTATTTTGTATTTTTTCAAGTTTGTAACTTAAAGTACTGAACACTTTTTAGCATGCTCGATGCGTCCATTACCATAATGATATTATAGTTATACAGTGCTCAGTGCAGGTCTCGCGTACTTAAATACTGTGTTGTCGGAACGCCGCATCTCGTGACGTTCCGAAGACAATGCAGTATTTCCATGCTTAGTGCACGCTAAACCGACGTTGCTGAAATATCTATACACGCTCGTCCATCGACACTCCCGACGAGCACGCGATGAAGTTTTTTTTTTGTTTGTTTTAAGACGACGCGAGAGAGTATAGTTGGCGTATATAGTCCACGTTTAGTGAAATAAGATGCTACATTCATTGGGAGGGCGTCGCTCGCACAGGAAAAGCAAAAAAATGCCGCCATATCCACGAAGTGAATGATGATGAGTGGGCGAAGCTCCGGAGGTAAACCTGGTAAACCATGAATTCTCCGTACTTTTTGCCCACTCGATTTTATTGCAACGCTCCCCCTAGCGTACGTCGCCGCACTATATCGAACGATGACACGCGCCATATGTGGCATCATTCCTATTTTATAACACCTCGCATCTTTCATAATCAACTGCACGTACCGCCGTCTAGTTTATAACATCTTGCATCTTTTGGACGGACGGACGGACGGATGGATATGGCTGTACCCTTTAGATCGGGCGGTGGCTAGCGTAATACTTAGAACTGAACGAGAGGTGGCTACATACAGGGGACGCACAGCGCACGCCTTAAGGAGCTTCGCTCCTAAAAGCGTCTACCAACATTCGTTGACATTGACTGCGCGCGTCGAATTATACAAACGTCGGTTGTGTTTTCACGTGTTCACCGATAGATGGCTTTACTCTACCCATGTACAGTACATCGTGGGCATAATACGTGCGGGAACAGCGAAATTGCAGTTCATAAACAACAGCGGCTAAACGTAGCTAGTAAGCGTAATAGTGTTAACGACACAGTATGCCCACGTGGAAAGAAATGGTCATACGTCACATTCACATCAGTACATGTCAAGTAACCGTTGAATAATCGTGAATCGGGTATACCCCAGTTGATGCTGCTTACAGTACGTTTTCATAGTATCGGCTCGCGATAACACGCATCAGCTGCTTAATAAACATCTGCTCGATAATGCCTACATACTGACTGAATTATTTCTTTCACATTTCATGCGTATAGAGACACATGCAGGTGCCTTTGCATACCTATGCAGTGCTTACAATTTAAGAATAGTCAGCAAGCGGCGACACATTCTTTTTTTGTTCTGTGCTCCAGTGGCGCCAACGAGTAGCGACCGGACTCACTCGGCGTACAAATTTTCGCTTAGCGTAAAAATTGTGCTTAGCGCACAACAGGGCGAAGAATGTGGGCGGGTTGGAAGGGGGGGGGGGGGCGCCCTCGTTTTGTGCCTCCTCTCAAGAGCAAACACAGTCAAAACAGAACGCATGAGTTACCCGCCTTCCTGACCCCCCCCCCCCCCCCCCCAACCAAAAAGTGCTGGCACCGCCCCTGTGTGATTGCTCAAAAAAAAAAAACACATCTATATTACAATGGTTTAAGATGCTTTAAGCTATGTGGTAGAGTAGCGTAAAATGGATTAATGTATGAAGCAGTGTGGAGTACTTCCATGTCAATTCGAGCGAATTACAGAGGCTCGAGGAGCCCTCAAAAGCGGTGATCTCCACGAACGAATAAACGATCTGTCCAAAGGGCCCGCGATAGCAATGGGAGAAAGACAGTGGTCCTCCAACCCCAACGTGGGCGCACCCGCAACTACAACTCTAACCCCCGTATTCACAAACGCTCCTCGACTCGACTTTCACCCTCCACTTGACGGAGTTGAGCACTGCGCCACCACTCGGCTGAAAATGACGCTGCGCTACACAAGAATCGCAGCAGACTATCGCTGGTATGCAGTTACTTGCCGTGCCTATCGATGGCGCTTTCACCGGCTTTCTCGTGTGAAGGCGAAGATCAGAGTGAAAGGAGGTTCTAGAATGCGGGGGTAATTACTTAGGAACTGAATGAAATTTGTTGGAACAGCTGCCTGACTCGAGAGGCCGACAATCGGTTACAATTGACCCGAAATTTATCAATTTTGCATGTTTTGACAAACGCGAAGTGTGGCAGCTCGGGCTAGTTGGTATGGCATGACGGTAGTTATAGCGCGAGAACAAAACGACGACCCAGAGACAAGAAGGACACGTGTATTTCGTGTCCTTGTCTATGTGTCGTCGTTTCGTTCTCGCGCTATAGCTATCGTCATAACAAACGCGCACACATGCGAACTCGCGCACGAACATTTATACAGCATGGTTGAACGCCCCCCTCCCAACGCCCCCTCACCACACCCCAAAAAAATTTTTCCTGGCAATGCTGCTACGCTGCTGCTTCCGAGAGATTTCTATCGGCAATCGTGTCACTGGACACTTTCCCAGGCCTCCCACGTTCTGCAATCAGCGTGACTCATCGTACCGAAAGCTTTCGAACGAAGGGATAGTAGATGTACACGCGTGCAGAAACGATTGAGTTGGGCAGTCCGGAGGAATTCAGTCGAAATAACATCACGACCGGAGCAATGCCGAATCGAATATTCCACGTGCTACAGCCAACGAACGCCAACAATCACTTGGATATTACGCCATGGGCTACTGGATTCCACCAAGAACTGGTGAATATTTGGGAGCAATTCCACCTAACTGGACATGCACTGAATGCGCGCGCTTGTACAGATAGGGCTTTGTGATTATTCCTAACCAATCGCATAATTGTTATGTAAGTAGTACAAACTGCATTCACACGTATTGTTCGTGACTGCGATTAAAAACATGCGCCGTCTTGGCGTTAGATGAGGAATCACCAGATTTTTTTTAAATTTTTTGTCAACCTTTCCTCAACTATATCTTGTTCTTGAAGCGTGGCCCACGCAAACATTTTTTTTAAATAATAATAATATTATAATCCCGTTTTGTATTCACCAAGAAAAAGCAAGTGTCAATAATGTGAAACAAACTGAGGAATATGAAAAGCGGTTTCCGGGCGCATCATAGATTTGTGGAAACGATGTCAATTAAGTACAAACCAGTGGCATAGTTAAAGGGTAGCAAACCAGGCCTATGCCTCCGCCCACATTGTTAGACTGGACCATATCTGCCTGCCTGGCCCTCACTTCAGGTGAAAAAGGCGCCACCCCCCCGTAAAAATTCTGCTGATGCTCCCGGTACAAACTCATGAAGAAATGTTGTTCACTAGAACTTAATTTTCACAAATTATAGGTCATGCTACACGCTGTGTGGCGCATGCCGTGTTTATTCACGCAATTCCAGCGCTGGCTATAGCGATGGGTGGCATTCGCTATTCATTCTCGCAGCGACGCAGTAAAACAGATGAGCATGACTGTTCCGCTGCTTCGGCTTATCATACGCTTCTCAATGCGGTAACTTTCGGGTCGAGAAATTAGACGAAGACAATTTCCGTATATGCGGGCCCGTCTATGCATCCATTCGACGCATATCACATAATAATAGTAATACTTGTTGGGTCTCACGCACTGAAACCAGAATGTGATTATGACCTCATGCGGTTGAAGAAGAACGGCTATTTGAAGTTTACTACCTACCTATTTGGAGTAGTATTCTAGCACTTTCGTGCTTGCGCTGCAAACATTATTACACACGCGGTTCTTTAAAAGTGAGCCTAAATCCAAGTACACGGGCAGCTAGCGCTTGCGCCTTTACCGAAAAATGCGGCCGCCGGGATTCGAACCCGCAACCTTTGGGGTCAGCAGCAGAGCTCCAAGACTACTAGAACACAGGTCGTCGCGGCGGGTTCCCACAAATCACAGACTAAAGTATATTGCGGGCCACGGAAGCTTTCGTCTTGTTTCGGTAAGCTTACTATCTGTTTGTTTAGTAGCGACTGTATACAAGAAGCATGCTCACCTGCAATTCGCTGGCAAACGAAACGAACACAGTCTCTCCCTGAACTGGCGCAACGCACGAAGGCGTATCACATCTCGTTGGCCGGTCTGGGTCGTCTACACCGTCCCGAAGCGACTTGGCCTACGAGAGACCCTCTGGATAATTTCGATCACGTGGGTTCTATTTGGATCACGCGCGCACAATATACACAGGCCTGTGTAGCATTTCGTATCCGGGAGGGCCACCACGGCCGTGATGGAAGTTTCGGGTTAGCAGTCGCACACCGAAACCACACACTGGCCCGGCATGCAATGGCGGCACTGCAGCACTTCGCGTAACCGTCCGTTCTGCCACGGAAGTGGTCACTCCGTTAATAAAGGAAAGGAAAGAAAAAAAAAGTTTGTCACGCGCAGGAAAAACGCCCGAAAAGCGCGCATGCGCAAAAAGCGCCGAGAAGAGATCGGCGCCCGAAGCGATAAACGCGCAAAATTATCTCCCACCCCTCTCGCGGCGCTAGACAATCTAACCAAGTAATCACGTAGATACAAACGAAAAAAAAGGGGGGGGGGGGATAGAATGAATGACAATGGGGAGAGGAGGCAAAATAAAAAAAAGTATTCGAGGGCCCCCGCCGTAAACGGGAAAAAAGCGATGTAAGCGAAGTTCGACGTGCGCAGTTGAGAGCGATTTGAAGGTTATCGCGCGAGCACCGACAAATTAGAACTATACGACGGCGCCACGTATACCAGAATATTTCACGTATCACAACACTTTTTTTTTCGAGGAGAGGATGATACCATGCAGGACACCTTAGCTCACTCTTTATGGTGTTCCTTTTAAGCTGCGATAAACCCCAATAAACGATGAGTCAGTGTCATGTTACTAATCTAATGATCGTTATATTTCAAGTGACATGTTTTCCGATTATTTATTGTTCATAAAGTTGTTTGATTTGATTGATTGATTGATTGATTGATTGATATGTGGGGTTTAACGTCCCAAAACCACTATATGATTATGAGAGACGCCGTAGTGGAGGGCTCCGGAAATTTAGACCACCTGGGGTTCTTTAACGTGCACCCTAATCTGAGCACACGGGCCTACAACATTTCCGCCTCCATCGGAAATGCAGCCGCCGCAGCCGGGATTCGAACCCGCGCCCTGCGGGTCAGCAGCCGAGTACCTTAGCCACTAGACCACCGCGGCGGGGCTAAAGTTGTTTGAATAAGTTGTTCAATAATAATGTCTACTTGTTGACCCTACCCCATGTTACAGATGCATGTATTATCTTTTTGCAGTCCTTTTAACGATAACCTATAGTTGATAATTTTGCTATTACTAAAATTGTTTGACTGTGTGTTCTCATGATGGCAATGTATAATCTATGATTTGTATGTAATTTTGTAATCCCGGATTTTTCTTTTGTCTTCCACCATCATGACTGTGTGTAAACAAATATTCGCTTTCACATGCCCTCCCTGATATAATCTCTGATGAGATTGGCAGTATTGTTAAATAAATAAATCGCTCACGTCTGAGGACGCTGTTTACACGAAGCAGTGCCAAGCACCAGCTTGAACACAACTTCTCCGGCAATTTTCGTAATCGCTCGCGGAGATAAGAGCCCACGAATAATGAATACGCTTGATCGCAACGAATGGGAGGCTCCAAATAGAGATAAATGGCGTAGAGTTTGTTGTAGGGGCAATGCTCGTGCCACGGAACACCCAACGAGGCAGAAAAATAACGCGCAATGTTGATTTCCACAGTTACGAAAAGTACTGCTACCCCGCCGCGGTGGCCTAGTGGCTAAGGTACTCGGCTGCTGACCCGCAGGTCGCAGGATCGAATCCCGGCTGCATTTCCGATGGAGGCGGAAATGTTGTGTAGGCCCGTGTGTTCCGATTAGGGTGCACGTTAAAGAACCCCCAGGTGGTCGAAATCTCCGGAACCCTCCACTATGCGGCGTCTCTTATAATCATGTGGTGGTTTTGTGACGTTAAACTCCACATATCAAATTGAAAAAGCACTGCTAGGCTCCTGGTATGTCAGGCAGCTCTACACTCGCGCGATAACTTTCATATCACGTGGCTGTGCACGTGACCGACGTACGTATATCAATTTCCTCGTCATCACTCCCGTCCACACCGCGCTCCTGCAAGGGTTGCAGAAAACAGTGCATCCGTTACTTTCCAGACAAACTTTCGCGTTCGGGCGTCTTTCCTTCTAAACAAAACTTCTAATTCGTTATAGCGCGAGAACAAAACGACGACACAGAGACAAGAAGGACGCGAAAGGCATAGAAGTGTGGCAACTTGGGCTAGTTGGTATGGCATGACGATAGTTATAGCGCGAGAACAAAACGACGACACAGAGACAAGTGCTGGGAATCGGACCTTCAGCTCAGCAGCGAATCACTTCCATTGCTGTACAGGCGACTCGTGCGTCAACCCTGGCTAAACTTGCCTGTAGGAACTTACGATGCAGGCAACTAATAATATAGGTGATGCGTTCATGGCAGTCAACGATCACGTGCGGCTATACTCGAAGTGACAAGCGATCCCGATAAGAGATCAAATTTGTGTATCACAATTGGCTGATCACCGACAAGACCATACTGAGAAGGCGTCGAATATTGGATTTGATTTGATTCATATGTGGGGTTTAACGTCCCAAAACCACCATATGATTATGAGAGGCGCCGTAGTGGAGGGCTCCGGAAATTTCGACCACCTGGGGTTCTTTAGCGTGCACCCAAATCTGAGCCCACGGGCCTACAACATTTCCACCTCCATCGGAAATGCAGCCGGGAGTCGATCCCACAACCTGTGGGTCCGCAGCTGAGCACCTTAACCACTGGAACACTTCGGCGGGGCATTCACATAAAAAGTTCTCGAATAGGAATGAAATGGCGCTGGATCCGCGATATTTCGACGAAAAGGCTTGGCTGCATCAGGACCTCGATAATTAGAATGTCGAGTTAAACAACAACTCTTATCCACGTAAGTGACGGTATATACAATAAGAGGACAAAAAAAGCGTCATTTGACTTTTTCTTTTTTGATTGATTTGTGGGGTTTAACGTCCCAAAACCACCATAGGATTTTGAGAGACGCCGTAGTGGAGGGCTCCGGAAATTTCGACCACCTAGGGTTCTTTAACGTGCGCCCAAATCTGAGCCCACGGGCGTACAACATTTCCGCCTCCATCGGAAATGCAGCCGCCGCAGCCGGGAATCGAGCCCGCGAGACTTTTTCTCTTTTAGCGAGTCCGAACTTGTCACACGTTTTTCAAGGATACTCTCTTTATTTGGAGAGACATGTCTTGCACGACTCTACGAAGAGAGTATATGTGATCTCCAAAAGAGAGTTAATGGGTCTCGTTACAGAGAGTCATATGTGTGTCAAGTCAGCACTCACGAAAAAAAAAAAGTCAAATGACTTTTTAAAGGCGAAATTCTTTGATGCCTCATCAAACGCGAAAACTGACCTGCGCACCATGCTGCCGGAGTGCTACGCAGGTAGGTAACCATAACGAGATTATGTCACCACATGACGTCATCACTCGACACGATTGCTCCAAGGCTGGCCGATCTCGGAGGCAGTGCAATAAAAAGTGCGGTAAGCTTCCAATGCTCCGATCTTGTAGGCATCGCAACAACCACGTTGCACAAAGATTTCGGAGGGTGAATTAGGTTTGACACGTCGACTTACAAGATAAAGGAAAGCTTTCGTCTTCGAGTCGATTGAGACGAATGCATAATGGACACTTCGTTTCGTTGTGTGTGTGTGTGTGTGTGTGTGTGTGTGTGTGTGTGTGTGTGTGTGTGTGTGTGTGTGTGTGTGTGTGTGTGTGTGTGTGTGTGTGTGTGTGTGTGTGTGTGTGTGTGTGTGTTCAGCCATTATCGAGTGCATACCTGTCATTGACATTTCCTAATAATAGTGCCCTTGCGCAAAAACATGAGTCTAAAAGGACACTTTTTTTTTTCTTGGGGTGTATACTATATCAGTGCCGGCGGTTGAGAATCCCCATGGCTGAAAGCTATATTCCGAGCGATCTGCAGCCCGAGTCCATTCAGCTCCGGCACGCGCTGCACACGGACGAGTGAAAGAGGAGCTCGTCTGTCGCGAGCCACGCACCCGTCGTTGCTACGTTCGCTCGCAGCTAGGCCTCACGTGCCCCGCACATGGAGCCGAGCGGCATCCGTTCAGCGACGGTCTCGCCGCTTTTCTTCTTCTCTCGCTTTTTTTGTAAACTTCCCCCGGACATTCTTTTGCCGTCGCCGCGACTACGATGACGCATGTGTGGACAGTAGGGAGGCCTCGATGTGGAGCACGCGCCGACTCTCCCGGCCGACCGACCCCTTTGACCCTCACAACCCGGCGACCTCCCGCGGGGCGCGCGAGCACTACAGCCCTCTCTCAAACCCCGGCGGCGGGTTCGAGTTTCGCGTCCCCGGTGCGGCAAAACAAACGAAGCAAGCAGAACTCCCTCCCCAAAGAAGAGGGGAGGGGGTAAGCAAGCGCATTTCGCTAAAGATGGACACCACCTGCGCGCTTCACTCTCTCCCATTTGTCCACCGGTGAGGAAGAGAGAAGGGACATTAGGGAGCGTGAAAGATTGCGGTTACGCGAGCTAGGCATGGCCACCAGCGATTCTTTTTTTAGTGCCGCCCGAAACACTTTCCAAAAAGGATGCGGCGCGTGCGGCCAGAGGAACGGAACGGAGTTGTCCGTCTGGCGGCGCGCGTGTTCCCCGGATGTCGCGTGTTACAACGCAGGGTTCACCGGGAGGTCGTGTCGTTTGGGTGCATGTGACGTCTTCCCTCGAGTACTACGTAGAACACTGCCTCGAGAAGCCGATGTTTCCGAAGGTACGCGACAATGTACCGTTTTACGCGTCACGGCTCTTCGACTGTGTACTCGCGCACTCAAAGCGCCGCGTACATCCAAGAAAATATGAACAAAAACAAAAGATCCGTGCACACAGGTGCTTCGTCTTAACCTGCCTCGTTATACGCTTAAAGAACACTTGAAAAAAAAAACACGAAACACGGGCGTATTCACGTACAGTTCGTTAACTTCACCTTCTGTGGTTATGCAATGTGGTGTCCTAAGACCTTCGTCTCTATAATTGAAGGTAATCTTTGCAGCAACGTGGAAATCATGATTCGTAGAGAGGATCATTCTTACACACAGCATGATAAAAAGAAACGCGTCCGTACATCGCAACGATGGACTACAAAGTTCGTTGTAAACTTCGCAACATTCCTCCGTTGTTGCGATTTCAACGCCATAAAAACGATCCTGTAAGCTATTAAACCTTTTAATCGGTGAGATTAAGAGAATCACACGCTCGCTTTTCTAAAAAAAACAAAAACAAAAAATGGAAGCGGTGAAGATTAAGGCAAAGCCTTCGTGACGTCGCTAAAATGTATACTCCCGAAGCTGCGTTGGCCAAAAGACAACAAACGAGCGCAGAAAATCCCGTCCATCCATGGAGGAAGAAAATACACCGCGTCACGGATCTGCAACCTTCGCAAGCGAACGATCCGTGAAGACATGCAGCAGTGTATCGGCCCGACACGTGACATTTCGCGTCAAGATCGCGCAAAAACTGAGATTTCAAGAGTTTGGTACTGGGTACTTTTTAACCGAAGCGTGCTTGTATGGCCTAACTCAAAGAAACGGTTCGAAAGCAAAAAAAAAAGGAAAAAAAAAACTGGCAAACGTTTAGATCCCGTGTCGATATGGCACGGTACGCTTGAATCTAACTGCGCATTGCCCTCTCCCAACGTTATCTCTTGATCCATGACAGCAACCATACCAATTAATGTTAACGGACAGCTGTCGAGCAGATTAGAGAGACGACTGAGGTTGATGCCCGGTTGTGAAAAGTTAAATGTATAATATTCCGGGTTTTACGATCTAAAAGCACGGTACGATTATGAGACGCCGTAGTGGAGGGTTCCGGAAATGTCGTCCACCTGGTGGTAGTTAAGGTGCGGCTAATTCTAAGCACACCGGCCTCTAGTATAGAGGCCGGTGTACAGAGGCCCTCCATAGAAATGCTAACGCCACGGCCGGGATCTGATTCACGACCGCCGGGTCGGCAGCAGAGCCAACGTTTTTTTAGATCGGCTCGGTCGCGGGTTCGATCCCGGTCCCTTCGTTTAGCCGAGCACTGTAACCAAGAGTGTAGGAAGTGCGTATGTCTTCTCAATAAAGGTTAATTTCTCCATACCACGTCGAGTCCTTCAGTACTCTACCACGCGCCGGAGGGGATACGAAAAGTCAGCCGGTAACAACAGATCGCATGTTTGGACGGAGACACCAGTGGCAAAGGTATAAAATAAAGTCTGGTCTTCTTCGGGTGGGCTACGCGCATCTGCAGTTGAACGCTCGACGCACGAGGAAGGCGCTTTGACCATTGTGTGGTCGCGCCATCTGCGCCGCCATGCGGCGACTGCGAGAAATCCGGTACAGACGGGAAGCACGCGCCCGCTGTACCGATCGCCATTGACGCGGAAAAACCCGTTTTATTGCCCAATAAATCAGGGTACGGGCGCATTTC
Organism: Rhipicephalus microplus; assembly: GCF_043290135.1. Classification (NCBI taxonomy): domain Eukaryota; kingdom Metazoa; phylum Arthropoda; class Arachnida; order Ixodida; family Ixodidae; genus Rhipicephalus; species Rhipicephalus microplus. The sequence goes on from NC_134705.1 coordinate 179,292,240, forward strand.
TTTGCGGACGGGGTGCGCGCGCAGAAAGAGGCGAGGGGGCTGGAACCGGCGCGAAAAACGACGTACGCGATTCCAAGGGGATCCGGTGGTTGTTGTTTAGGCTTAGTTGCGGAGAGGGTTGCCAGCAGTTTACGAAAAAGGGGTCCGGATTTCGCGCTCGCGAGCAAGAAAATGCGCTGGCTGCGACAGGCTTGTCTGTTCGGCATGGAGCCGAACGCAGAGGGGAAATTTGTAGCTTGGTTATTGTGCCTCTGCGAGTGCGATGACCGCTGGCCCCGAAAGGATGTCGAACATGGGACTCGTTCACACCTTGACGATTATTTTCTTTTTCTTTTTGACCACTCCTTACGCTTTCGCGTGCCAGAGCTCCGCCTCTTGATATGTCAGTTGTGTGTTGCAAAGAAGTCTCCGCAAAAAAAAAAAAAGTGCCTTCCGCCACGATGATAGTCGGCGTCGAAGGGGTTATCAAACTTACACGACACCTTCGCACCACCACACTGCTGTTATACATTGTTTGATTCATTCAGTCTTACAGGCAGTCATAGAAACCGCACGCTGTGTAGATGCCTCGGAGTAGATCACTCTTACGCATTCTAAAAAGGGGAGAAAAAAAAAGGAGAAAACGTTTGAAGTCTCAAATATGATTCGTAATCCGAGTGTGCATGTTATCAACCTCGTTATTCTGCTCATTGTGTGTACAATTGCTCATTGCATGACAGTTGCCATTCATCTATTCCGCGACACGATCGCTCCGCATGCTGTACTGGACAAACACGTAAAAGTTGTTCCTTTTCTTTCTCCGTTTGCTCTTCTTTGGTGCTACAAGCGTAGCTACGCATAACACGTCCTCATCATCGTTGCTTGGTTGTCCACATTATATATCTCGCGCATCGGCGAACATTTTTATATCGAACATGCACTGCTACCTATCACTGTCTTGGTGCTAGGAACCACTAGCCGACGGGCCCTCAAGCTTTTTAAATGCGAAGCATTTCTTGGCGAACTTCGGCGACTTTGACCGTATCTATCTATCTAGAATTTGACGTTTGGGTGCTCTCGTGGTCACCCCCTTAACTTGGCGCGAGCTAAAATTAGCAAGGGAGGGTAAAATGGTTTGACGAATATGGCGCGCTGGTCAAGACATGATTAATATCGCAAATCCCGTCGCGTACGTTGTCAAAGACTTCCCGCCAGACAGTGGCACATACCCAGAGGCGGGTATGTGCCGCTGGTATGCGGGTATGTGCCACAGGTAATTGACAGTATCTACCCAGGAGCGACGAGAACATACATGGGCAATTTTAGCGCGCGAGCTTCAACACATACCCGACATAGGTATCGTCGACCCGACGAATGCAAAGAATAAATGTCAGGGTCCCAGCTGGAATCGAACCCAAGCATTCTGCATGGCAATGAATCGTTTTACCACAGAGCTGTGCCAGGTGTCGGAACAACTTTTTAAAATAGAAGGTAACCTTCGTCAAACGTTCATAGTGGTTGCAGTGCTGCCTACCCAATTTTATGAACATCGCATATGTACTCCTTTGATACAGCCGTCACGTCGGGTTAACGTCAATTGTAGTTAGTTGCCATGTGCTGAGGTTGATTTAGGTAGCAGTCTCCAGGGCCAGTATCCTCGCGAGCATCAGCACTTCATGTCAGCTTCTGGCGCTGCCAATACGCATGTTCTAGTTGGCATCGTTGCGCAAGTGCAAACAACTGCAAATATAAACATCTGCAACTATTCAAAATATGCCTGTGCGTGCAACGTTTCTACATATATTTAGCGTCATTTCATGGCGTGTCGCTCAATAAAAATAAGTTGCAACACGGTCACCTTCCCTCCGCATGCTTCGCATAACATCGATTCCCAGGTACGTGGGATCTGCCCATTTTTTTATATCTGACAACTCAAATTTTTTGGCGCTTTTTGCATGCAGGTCCGATGCGTGAGACCGACATGGCCGACGACCCGCGCTGCGTCGTGGCCGAAGAAGGCGGCCGAGACCGCTCGGACGCCTCGTGCGGCGAGGACAGCGACAGCGACTCGGCCCTCAACCCGCTGGCGCAGCTGCAGAGCGCGCTCCAGAAGACCGGAGCCCTCGGGTCGGCCCTCGAGGGAAGCGTCGAGGGAAGCCCGACCGGGCACGGCCAGCCGACGTCCGACGACGCGGGAGCCGGCGACGCGCCGAGCCCGTACCGATGTCACATGTGCGCCTTCCAGGGTCGCTCCAAGGCCGAGTACAGCGGCCACATGGCGACCCATCTGGACCACAAGTGTCCCATGTGCGACTACCGATCGCGCACCGAGGGCCGACTCAAGAGGCACGTCAAGGACTTCCACTCGGACGACCAGTGGCAGATACTGCCGGGTGCCGACGACTGCAAGGACCGCACGTTCCGGTGCCGCCAGTGCGGTCACGTGGCCGCCAGCAAGACGGACTTCTGGGAGCACAGCAAGCTACACATCCGCACCGAGAAGCTGCTCAGCTGCCCAAAGTGCCCGTTCGTGACAGAGTACAAGCACCACCTGGAGTACCACTTGCGCAACCACTTCGGCTCGAAGCCGTTCAAGTGTCCCAAGTGCAACTACAGCTGCGTCAACAAGAGCATGCTCAACAGCCATCTCAAGTCTCACTCCAACGTGTACCAGTACCGGTGCGCCGACTGCAATTACGCCACCAAGTATTGCCACAGCCTGAAGCTGCACCTGCGAAAGTACGTCCACCGGCCTGCAGGCGTGCTTAACTCGGACGGCAGCCCCGACTTGTATCCCATGATGGACGTGTACGGAACCAGACGGGGTCCGCGTCGGGGACCGCGGGGATACCCGCCGGTAACCGTGCCGCCGCCACCTCAGCCGCCACCACTGCAGGAGACCGCTGCGCCAGCACCGGACCTGAACGGTGAGCTTGTACGGGTAACGTCAACAAAGCTATGGCCAGGTCAAGAGCTTAGACTTCGTTTTCCGTAGTGACACAGATAAGGCGTCGACAACTTCTTGTGGCGGAGGGCTTACGGAGAAAGCGGGGGAAGGGGGGGGGGGGGGGCGCACGGAAAGTTGAAGCGCGAAAAGGGGCAGAGTTTTGCAGCCAAAGCGTATACAATTGGGTGAATCCACACTAAATTGTAAAACTGGGTTAGCAGTAATGTTTATTTCAGCACGCAAGTTACAAAGCTGCAATCGAGCATAGGCCCCAAGCGAAAATCACATTTCATGTCATAAGTACTCGATCGGCCTTCATTAGAGGGGTCCTAAAACACTATTTTCAGGTAACCATTGAATAGATTCCCTAAAACAGCTCACTGCCTGACGAATTCGATGCCGCAAGAATTTTAAGAATTCGTCTAGTACGAGCGGGGTTACAAAGATTTGTCTGACGCTGCAATTGCATTCTCTCTTCTCTCGTCCAGACGAAAGAGCTGGTAGCTAAGCAGGGGTGGGAGAGGGGGTGGCATGGGCAACGAAAATACGTCACGCGCGCCTCGGTACCTTAAGCACTCCCCCCCCTCCCCCTTTTTTTTTCTTCGAATACGCGGCTTTTCTAGTGTGATCGCGCTCGCACAAGTTGACAAGTAACGATCTCTCGCGGCGATACTTGTAACGACCGAGCGGGCCACGTTCAAATTAGCTAATGACTGAAAGATGGCCTTCTACGAGTGATTTTTGAGCGTCTTCCGTCATCATTGTCAAGAAAAGAGAAAGCAATTTGTAACTGACTTTGATAATTTATTGTGAATAATTCTAAGACACAAGATTTGGCTCGCATGTTTTCGGGAGCCTCTACTACCGATCGGAAGCATTTTCTAACCACTTCACTTTATTACCTTAAAGACCCCCTAGAGGGGGTATTAGATAAGGGGTGCTAAACATACAACAAATGTAATACATATGCAGGATGGGTATGAGCAGGGGTAACCAATACAGAAATAAAATAATACAAGTGCAGGATAAGTATGCATATTATTAGACGTAACACAAAAAGAGAAGACAAAGCGAGAACCAGTGGCACAAAAAGGAACAATGTAATGTATTCAAATTGAAAAGCTCCATGCTCAGAAATTGTTGCAGGGCCCCTATAAGAAATGACAAAGGCAAGCAAGCAGGGGTTTTGACTCCGTGCCGGGGGCCGCATAGTACTGCTACGCGGCCCACATGTGGCCCGGTGACCGCAAGCTGTCGAATTCTGTTTTATATGATTACAAGGTGCCCCCCCGCCCTCTCTTCGTGCGCATGCCCATCCCAGACTTACAGTGAATTTAAATTTGAGTCGCGCCCGCAAGAAGTATAATCCAATTAATACTATAGCTTGAGCGACTGTCGTAAAGTGTCTTGACCAACTAGCGCTTCGAATTTCTCCAGTGCAGGGACAGTCGCTGGTGAGCCTCATCCCGGCCATGGCGTGCGCGCAGCAACAGCAACAGCAGCTGCTTCGCGCCGCAGCACTGGCAGCTCCAGGCACCGTGCCGTGGAAGTGCAGTGTGTGCGACTTCACCACGGCCGACGAACAGCAGCTCAGCCGACACGTGCTGGGACACGCCGAGAGTCAAGACCTGTGCCGGCTGTACGGCATCAGGAGCCTACCGGGCATCGCACCACCCATGCCACCTCCCCCACCACCCCCACCGCCTCCTACAACGACGATTGCACCACACCAGCAGCAACCTCAGCCGGACTCCCAACCAGAGCGACCGGCGGTTGTCTCGTCTACGTCTAGCCACGAGACTCCACTCAGGGACGAACGGAAGGGCTCTCCACTGGACCTGAGCCGAACGCTTGCGGAAACGCCACGAAGTCGGCGCAAGGGCAGGGCCACCAAGATCGACAAACTGTGCATGCGGCTACAAGACGACGCCTCTCCTCCGGAAATCAACAAGTTTCAGACAGATCCCCCCTCGTCGGCGAGTCCGGTCCAGGCGCCATCGCCCTCGGCGCTGGCGACGTCTCCGAGGCGAGAGGTCTCCTCCGACCAAACAGCCGACTTGGCGAACAACAAGCCTCAGAAGGATTCATTCCGATGCGCCTACTGCGACATCGCGTTCGAGCACTGCGTCATGTACACTGTTCACATGGGCTACCATGGCTACCACGATCCTTTCACGTGCAACATGTGCGGACAGCGGAGCGAGGACAAGCTAGCCTTCTTTTTGCACATTGCGCGCGCTGCGCATCTTTGAGATCCATTCCTTCCACACGCGCTTAGGTCGCACAAAACACCCGAACCCCGACAACGAACACTGGCGTCGCTGCAGTCGCGGTGAAGTGACGTCACGGCACGAACTCGCCTACTCCGGCTTCTTTCCGAGCCCGTTAAGTACCCGCTCTTCAGCAACACAGTGGTCATTCCTTCTCGATTTCGAGTACTAGAGGTATAAGTACAAGTATTGATTTTTGTTAAAAGTTAACTAAGCAGCAGAAAGTAGGGATTCACTATGAAAACGTAAGTGCAGGACAGCGAGACATTAATTTTCACCATGCACGTACTCGACGAAATCAATGCTAAGAAAATATTCGCGGTAAATGGGTCTGACTTCATTACAACTTGGCATAGACTACGCGAGTAAACGTTTGTGTTGAAGTATTACAAATGAAATTAGCACACTCTCAGTTTACTCACAGCATTGCGATTTAGCGTGCAAGTTATGTCTGCCTCTGCAAATAATGTATCTCATTAGACGAAATTCCGCTTTGGGATGCTGAATACTTTAGATGGATCTGTCTTTCATACACAATCACTTTTATCTCATTAGACAGAATTCCGCTTTGGTTGCTGAATACTTTAGATGGATCTGTCTTTCATACACAATCACTTTTAATAGTGAGAAAAAGAAGTAACGGTGTGATTTACAAATTGCTTGTCAACAGTCATCAGGATTACGTAGTCGCATACCCTGATTTACGCGAACAGCTGCCGCCTCGATCGGAAAGTGACGGGGAGCACCAACAGCATTTCATGTACACGCAGACGCTGCTGGTGGCTATCGAAACTGGTACTTACAAGCGTGACAGCACAGTCACTATGATGTTGCACGTAGACACTGTCTGAAATCAGTAACAGTTTCTGCAACTAACCTCAAATTGTTTTTCTAGTGAAACAGAGCGCAGAAAATATTCTCCAAAACATGAAGCTAAATAACATGATAAAATATGAGCAACTACACACAAGAAAACGCAACAGCTGTGGCGATATTCTCGGGTGAGTGCATTCAAGATATTTTGCTAAACTGGATACACACTTAGGCACGCGCCCACAGGGAAAAAAAAAACACTGCCTGCAGTTACCCCGATACAGATACCGTGAACAACGCAACCCGAAGTGCAAGTACGCTGTCGTATACGTTTCAGAAGCGCGACATGATTGCGAGGCACGCTGCAGAGTAACTGTGGTCACCTCGCATTTTTTTAACCTGCTACACATGCATTCCGTAGCCGAGAATCGAATCCATCTTCGAAGTAAGCAGCGCGACACCGTAAGGAACCTCGTCAAAGCGTGAACGCTGGAGCGCAGGCCCCGTTGGTAATTCTACCGAAAAAAAAAAGTTTTTTTTCATTGTTTTACCATGAACATCATCGATGCTGCTACCGTCATTTATTTGAAGAGTGAGACAAGCAAAAAGTGAACGCTGGCAGCTCAACGGCGTTCGAAGCGAGCGCATGTCATGTACGCACGCCGTAGCAAGATTCGAAGAGTCCCGTGCCGTGACGTCATGCAAGCCTCCCACCAGGCGGCGCCACTTCAACTTCTCGGGGCTAATATAGTCGGCGCGCAACGTTCTCGTTACGAACTGTAGTCTGTAATGAGCGCGCTTACAGTGTACGCTTGCAAGAAAGCATGCTTGATGTGCGTGTAAACGTGCACTCTAAGAAAACAAAGGAGTCTCTGCGAGTCCTCACTTGCCACATATACGACTCTCTTTGAAGAGACAAGTCAACTCCCTTAGGAAATCATTATATACTCTCTTATGACAGCCATGGCTTCCAAAAAGAGTTGACGTGGCTCATTGAAGGTAGTAATGTACGTAGCAAGTGAGGATTCGCCGAAAAGAGTAACACACTTTTTTTGTCTTTGAGTGTGGTGAGAGAGAGAAATGTTTATTGATATTGTTACGGGGTAGCCATTCTCCCCCGATCATTCTTATTTTACTTCATCGTTCATGTCTCCTTAACAGTATCATAGGTGTAGAAGGTCGAGCACTCAAGCTCGTATCGCGCCTATAGCTTCGCAACTCAGGTATAAAAAATTGAAGATCTACGCAAAAAATAAGAAAAAAAGAGGGTGAGCCGCACAGGTTCACGCCCGTATTTATACACTCAGGTCCCAATCTACTGTTTTCCCCAGTGCCATATTATATACAATATTATATAGTTTGTTAGCCTATTATATAGTTCGGTGACCACCCGCAAGATGGGAGGATGACAAAGAGCGGCAACACTCTGCTCTAAGGGCCACTTCGCACTCAAGCCACACGACCGCACCGCGTAGTACGGATGACATTCCGCATGTCTCTATAGCTGCTCACTTTGGTCTTCCACTTGTCTCTCACTGACCTTCCGCCCGTCTCCCATTGGTTGCTCACCCTGCCCTTGCACCTGTATGATTGTGTTACTTAAGTTGGCCGTACACCTGACTCTCATTAGCTGCTCACGACTAGAGACAGACGGAAAGCCAATGAGAGACAGGGCAGATGACCTTCCACCCATCTCTCATTGGCTGCTCACACTGAGCACCCGATAATATGCGTGTGGAAGGTCACATCGAGCAGCCAAGAGGCGGGCGGAAAGCCATCTGCCATGTCTCTTTGACCTTCCGCTTGTGTCTGCTTCTACTTCCTCTGCTTCTACTGGCCTTCCGTCCGTCAACGAATTGAGCCGTCAGCTGCCAATGAGAGACAGGTGCCATTCACCTTGTCTCTCGTTGACTTTCTGCCATGTGCGGGGTGGCCGTGCGGCTTGAGCGTGAATATGCCCTAAATATGAACCGCTGGCTGAGCGATATCGAGGCCGTCACGTAAGGCGTTTACGGGACTATCTGCATATGAACGAGCCTACGCATTGACCCGTTCACGGACAGGCCCTCTGCACAGGCCGCCGGCGATCAATAACTAGTCAGGGTAACATGTGATTCCCACGGCTCATGTCTTCACGCCCAGCTCAAGACGGTACCGCCCCGATGCCAGCCGCAACGAGTCAAAATAAAGAATCAAAACCCACGTTTGACATGAGCAGAGAATACAGTCATACAAATGTAATATAACTTTGTCCATGTACGCGCCATATTTCACATTGTAGTGTTTTGAAAGGTATAAAGATGTCATCATGTGTCCTGGAATTTGTGTGTTCTCAATTGCGTCGGAATGCCGCAGCTGCATGCGGTTGGTTCTTCCCAAACTCTCCATCAAAAAAGTTGGATGACACGTAGCCGTAGGCAGTGGGGTAGCCAGGGTGTGGTAAGGTGAATTAAAACACCACGAAAATATTTTGCATGTCTACATATATGCACAAACAAAAAAAACAACCGGCCTAGGCCATATGGGAGCTCCCTCTATATGGGAGGGAGCTCCCTCCCATCCCCACTTAAAATAAGTGCATGCCTGGCTGTGCCTCTGGTCATTATTGAAAGCAATCCAAGCAAGCACAAACCTTTTATTGCAGAAACACAGTGCATTTTACTTATGGTGTGAATTTCTTGCAGCTACGCAAATACGAGTAAGTTATCTTTTATTGCGATAGAAATTATATGGACACTCTCGGCTGGATTTTGCCGCCGGCGTCGCCCTCACTCACCGTATATGCATACGCATCTAAATATAGGCAAACGCAAGAAACAAAATTAAGAAAAACTCCGGCATGCGGAATTGAACTTGGGACATCTAAATAGTAAGTGCGAGGCGTTCACCACGGAGGACCGCCGCCTTCAACGTTCAAACGGCAAGCTATCTATATCTACCACTTACCGCCGCTGTCGGGCAGCTCGGGGGGAACTATTGGTTTTCAGCATTAACTGCAAGATGGCGCAATGAACGCGCATTGCTGCATCGTCACGACGTGGCGGCGCGCTTCCTCATCTCTCACGCGTACTTTGCGCCGCGGAAAGGAGGGCGTACGACGCTCACTCGCGCTCCCTTATCTCGCAGTGGGGAGGATCGTACGTCTTGGCGGGCGTTGGGCTTTCATTCATCATCATCATCATCATCAGCCTGACTACGTCCACTGCAGGAGAAAGGCCTCTCCCATGTTCCGCCAGTTAACCCGGTCCTGTGCTTGCTGCTGCCAATTTATACCCGCAAACTTCTTAATCTCACCTGCCCACCTAACCTTCTGTCTCCCCCTAACCCGCTTTCCTTCTCTGGGAATCCAGTTAGTTACCCTTAACGACCAGCGGTTATCCTGTCTACCCGCTACATGCCCGGCCCATGGCCATTTATTTTTCTTAATTTCAGCTATGATATCCTTAACCCCCGTTTGTTCCCTAATCCACTCTGCTCTCTTCTTGTCTCTTAAGGGCTTTCATTAGAACAATTCTATTGTAGTTACCGGGCGCACAAAGGTCCCTGCGTTGCACAGTCTCCATTTGTGAAAAGGACGCGCTTTTCAGACACAGCGAAGTAACAACTGAGACGCTTATTCGCGCTGATCTGTACCTGTGGGTACGTTTCGTGCGTCATTTGTGCGTGAGAAACGCTGGGCACATCTCGATCTGCTTGCCATTCTGTGCGTGACCTTCCAATTTGTTGCTATTACGTTCATTGCTTCGCTTTCGCGGCAAAGCTGTGACTTCTTTAATCATTCTTTTTTTTTTCTTCAAGAACACTAGGCAAATACAAAGATGCCTATAACTGTGGTTGTAGCACGAAGCATCACAAGATTTCAATGCCATCGTCCAGTAACCCTACATTCCTACAGCACTTTGCATATGTCGACGCCCGCGCAGTAAAAGTGAGCAACGTTGGGCAAGGCAACTGCAACTTCCAGTGCGCTAATACCATGCGGGCAACTTAAACATGATTTTATTTCAACATAAGCATTTACTCAGCACTTAAGTAGCACTACGAGGTTTCTGGACCGCTGTTTCAGCAATCAACTATATTTGCCTTAAGTGACCCTTTAAGAGAGCATGTCCAGCCGATTTGGACCAGCGTTATCGACATGAAAAGTCCTACAGTTCATAAACTCATGCACAAACACATTCACGATACTAAAAAACGCTGTGCTTTCTGCGATTAGGCGCTGGTAAGTGACAAAAAGACAATGCGATTGGCGAGGCAACTTTAAAGTTTCCACACCAGCTGCCGTGACATCGTAGATTTTCGACGGCATCTATTAGGACCCACTAAATCGGCAAAAATGAACTGCATTGTCTGCCGAGAGAACCAGAGGCTTAACACGCCAAGTCTTAGAAAATTTCGCTGAGCAGATGCGGCCGACATACGAAAATCTATGACGTCACAATCGGATATAGCGGCGGGAAACCGAGAGCTTTGACAGTGATATCTCTTCCATCGCTGAACCTGTAGTGGCTAAACTAACGACACGAGTTTTTAAAGTATACTATATCAGTCCACAATAATTTTTTTAGTCTGGTGTCTCTTAACAAAGGAAGCCGAAAATCGCGGAGAAGCGAACGGTGATCCCGCATGATGGAAATACAGGTGCGATCACAGTTCTTCAATCATGCAAGTTGCGAAATGTGTTCAGAGGACATGTCTACCCATGTCCCATGACCGATTCGGCGAAAGCTTCAATATAGCTATACAATACACTAATGTCATATTTGACTGGTCCATTCCTTCCTCCGTGGACTGGTCGTTTCTAGTTGTTTTGGAGCACTCTCCTGTAAGAGAGAGGTTGTGTCTTTTCTTTTCCTCAGCCCTTCTCTCTCTCGCTTTCGCTCAGGAGAGCGCTCCGAAACGACCAGTCCAATATTGAATTCCAATGGCAGATCCAGATCACATTTTTCTGCTCTGAGCAGAGCAATCACATTCCAATGGCAGATTGGGAGCGTGAACTGTGTGTTCCAATGGCAGATTAAGAGCAACCGCAGGTCACAGATTGCTCCGTGGAGCAAGAATTCTTGCTTGGCCGAAATCGACGGATTTGATTGTAAGTGACGTTCTGCGCGTTGGCCTTTCATCCAATCACCGATAGTTGTCCGCAAAACGCTTCACACTCCCTTGCACCCTCTCGTGCTCTCTCGCTAGATTTCCACTCACCAAGAGTTCCCGTATAGACGCGCGCGTTCCAATCGCAGATTTCACGAGAGCAATCCCGCTCGGATCCTTTACCCCGCGTTTGATATCGTCGGGTTCGACTCACAAAGTGGCGCTGCTTCATTAGGCTTGCACACCTAAACAATTAAGGTACAGAAACAATATGCTTACAGTGGAAGGCATGCAACAAAAATGGGTAAAGTCTTACCAGGACCTATGGATAGCTCTATCCTCTCGCAGCAAATATTTCATTAACACTTTGTATAAAATTTGCTTTAAGAAGTTGAAGCATATTACCTGCTTTAATAAGTTGCTTTAATAAGTTGAAGCATATTACGTGAAGCATATTACCTCAGCTGTTTGCTGTAGAAAAACAAGTTCGCTACACTGCTTCAAGACTACTAGAAACATACAGTGCTCACTTTTTGCACAGACATCCCCTTTTCGACGTTGACGTTAAAAGTCTGCGCTGTATGTTGCCACCATTATTACAAACTCGCTGAACTTAACATCCTTCTGTTTCAAGAACATATAAATGGCCTCCCAGTCCAACATCCCTGTTCTAAGGAGTGGCGTGGATTAATAATTAGTAAAGCAACTCATTTGCCTTCAACAGATAGAATTGTGGAATGCCCACTTCTCCTGATCTCAAGATAGTCACTTGGACCTGAGGACTTTTTGGGTAAGCTTCACATACATCTCCCAATTACTTGTACGTGCAGTGCAGATAATGAAACAAAACATGGAAGCGCACACAGACAGCACCGATTCTTGGGTTAAAATTTATTGCACAAAACATGTGTGCTGTGTTGTGCAATAAATGTATATTGTGCAAGAGCAATGTCACCTGGACATTATATATATATATATATCACATACACACACAATCACTTCGCTGTCTTGCATAAAAGTGTCCTTGTGACTAAAAAATAAAAAAAGCAACAGTAGTATACAACATACCTAAAATCGTGCTTTGTACATGTGAAACAGTCCAATTTCAGATGGGGATGGTGTATACAATTGCTAATGTATATAACTCTCACAAACCTCGTAGTTAATGTACTTGGGTTTTACCGTTAGTAAACAACGAATTCCTATGCGAGTATTTCATCTGCACAGCAGACAAGATGTATATTTTATTAGGCCCAGCTGAACGTAATTGAAAAAAGAAAACATATATAACGTACACAACCCATCAACGCCAGACTGAGCACTGTGTCGTAGGGTTCATCTCTGTCCCGTGCGGACACTGAAATGCATCGGCGAACTCATGATTGTTGCTCAGGGGCAGGTTAGTTCTGGAAAGCAAGGATAAGCAGCAACTCAGGCAAGAGCATATGCTATATGCTACCTCAATACGAGGTCTTCCAGTCGCTCAGTTAAAATTACACCCACCACAATCCTCATCGCCACCATTTATGCAGGGTGATGCATGGTTATGCATGACATGGGCGAATTTTCAGGCACTTAAAACACTCGAAAAACATTACAATAACCTAATTCATTTCGACACGAACATAACCTACTTAACAGTTTGAAGTATTCAAAATGAACGACTTCCGAGTGCACATGACTCGCCTTGAATAAATAGCTACACTGCAGCATTAGTCTGCTATGCCGTGAAAACACCTATCAAAGAAATCCACATATTCACTAGATCACACTTCAAAATCAAATGTACATTTTACCTGCACCTTGACCGATGACCTTGAGTCTGAAGGTGTGTCACTCTGACTTATATACAATAAGTATTGTAAATTGTAAAACATATTTTACTTCTTGTGACTTACACCCAACTGCTGTACTATTGCTACTAGTATACAAGGCTGCTTCTACTATACTTTCAATTAGGAAGCGACGTTCGCTACTAGTATACAAGGCTGCTTCTACTATACTTTCAATTAGGAAGCGACGTTCGCAGATGCCTAGTTGCAGTTCTAAAAAATAATGTGCAAGTTAGTTCAATCAAGTTAGCAATGCTCATTTTTCTCAATGTGATATATACTATTTTAACTATTCAATTTCAAATTAATCGACCAAAAAACTGTTCAGTTTGAATCTACTTTGAAAAAAATTGTACTATTCGCTCATCCCTACTACTTATGTCCAGTACACTGCAAAACCCCACTTCAGAAAAGGCGTAGCTTTTCCAGTCTTTAAAAGGCAGCAAATCAGATGGTGAAATCAAAATGCAGAGTTGGGGCCAAAGCAGCTTTGTGTTAAGGGACATACGTACAGTGCGTACACATCATAACACAACATTGCAGGGCTAAGCAATGCTCACACCTCATTTCCACAGTACACCGTTAGTGCCATATTAGCTTAATTTAGACACGAATATTTTTTAAATCAGAGTCTACCTTAACTTTAGCGGCCAGATTTGCAGCGATGTGGCGTAGTCATCTCACAATTGCACATACTAGTGTTGTAATGTGTTGATGTCATATTTCAATGGGTGTACACTGTACCCAAAATATGTCATTGTTGTGACCAAAGTTTGAAGCTTATTCATGCAATTAAGGTTCATTCCATCATAACACTGTGTGTCTAGAATGATAGTCAGTATTTGGGTATGTTAACATTTCGAGCCAGGTAGAATACCTGCCCCTTCTACACCCTCATGGATCACAAGAAGGTCTTCGTAGACGTTCTTGTTGATCAGTTTCAAGGGGCTAGCACACTTCTATTTTTCCGTAGCTGGAAGCTCTTTCTCTCAGCAATACCCAAATGCCCCTGCCTTGCATGGGTCTACTGCATCCTCTACAAGCACATGCCAGCCGATCTTCTGCCGTCTTCAACTAGATTTTCATTCTTTGGTCACTTAACTCTCCTACTCTTTAAAGAGAATCTCAAGGTATTTTATAATTCAATCTAACTTCATGTTTAGGAAGAACCGACATTATTGTTGATGATGTCATAATTGTTTTCACGGTTGTAGCCGCAAGAGCTTTAGAACAGGCGAAATAAAAGCTTGTTTTGCTCCGCCGCCGCGAGCGCGCTAAAAGTGTGGGCATGGAAACATACGTCATCTTCGTTTCTTCTGGCCTGAAGCAAATGTTCTTTATCTGCAACCATAGCCTCTGTGACTAACCCATCACATGCCATTGCCGGAACTAATCGAAGAGGCCACACTTCAGCAGTGCTGCTGTTATAGATGACGCGGCATACCGAGAACGACGTCACCGTGTTCGCTTGGCGTCCCAAGAAGCCTGGCAGCCACAGCCACAGTTTTTTCACCAAAAAAGTGCTATTGACATTCACTTTTGAAAACTCTCCCATCACTTTTCTCAGTCAGCAGGAATCAAACTGTCCTTACACGATCCTAAGTCATTCTTTTAGAAAAGTGCTTCAGCTTCCCCTTGAAGAAAGAATTGAAACATTGGCAAGTGTGTACACATCCTTTGGGAAGTATTAGTCTTTGAGCAAGTTACAGAAATCTGCTACACATATACGGCACAGTATTGTCGTACCACTCCTCTTTTCCCCGTCGTTGACCTTTTAACGGCGAAGGCTTTCGAACAACACAAGAGCTTTTTCAAAGATTACTGTGGGGTTGTCACGCCTTGTTGTGGTTCGTCAGCCTGTTAGCGAGGAAGCTGTCGTCCGGAAGACGTACTGTCGCTGGAAAGGATGAGCACTACCGTACTGCCTTACCGTATTTGCCTACCATATTTTCGTAACTTGTTAAGAGACCCTATCAACAGCACATACAGGTTGAGGAAATGAGACAGAATAGAGGCAAAGATGACTGTTTAAGGATGTCGGATGATGTAGCAGTGATGTGCGTGCCTGTTCTTCCCTTGTTTTCTCTCCATCGCATAGATATGCACTTCTTCATCAAAATGAATCCAGATGAAAATATAGTGCCCTTTGCCTTTCTCTGGTCCAGTCATTATCTTGTATGCACTGTTATTACTTTCTAATATTACATAAAGCTACACGCTCTGTGTGCGACCGATTGCAGCTTTTTTACAGTGGGACTTTCATGACGTAAGCAAGGGGACTCACATGTGTCATCTTAAGTGCTTCAAATGAAGGTGTAAGTGTTTAATTTCAATTTTTATAGAGAGCAATAATTTGCTTCTCCAATGACTTTGTTTGTTCTGGCTTTCTCAGCTCACATGAACAGCAAAATAATTTTAGATTGCAGTTAATACAGGTATGTGTTGAATGGCTAGTTCTGTTTAAAAGCGAGATTTATTAGGCAGCAGACATCATACTATACCAGAACCAATGTAGCAGCAAACAAAAAATAAGATATTTCCGTGATGTGATTGCAAGTGGTCGTACGTGTGCCACTGATGACGGTACGAATTCCACATATACATTACCCAGTAGTGACACCTTACTTGATGGAAACAGCTTAACTCCAGTACTACGTATATCGCCATATTAGGCTTTGCGTTGTTTTTCAAAGCACCAGACATAGCTCACCTGTATTTTCCTTTGCTCTTGTACGAGCAGCGGATGTCTTCGAGCTTCTTCTCAATTGTGAAAATCTCACAGTGACTCTAGATAGAGAGACACAGCAGTGGGTAAGCCATTAGGTGAAGTGAGAAATTTTCACTAACACAG
Organism: Rhipicephalus microplus; assembly: GCF_043290135.1. Taxonomy (NCBI): domain Eukaryota; kingdom Metazoa; phylum Arthropoda; class Arachnida; order Ixodida; family Ixodidae; genus Rhipicephalus; species Rhipicephalus microplus. The sequence goes on from NC_134705.1 coordinate 179,308,023, forward strand.
CTGTACAACAGACGCGGCACTGCATGTGGACCTTTTAAGTGATGACAAAGAGCACCTTTTTTCTGAACTGTTGCTTGGGAGTACAAAGGCTAACGTCACTGCCTCAGCAGTGCGTTTTCGAAAGTTCACGTATACTTAGAACAGCCCAGATAAGATTATGGCAGCGTTCAGGGAGCCTTTGCTGAAATGGCGCGTTAGAGCAGAACAGATGCGAAGTAGGCGTAACCATGCAACAAAGGTCAAAACTTGAACGCTTCCTATGTCGAAATGTGAACAACACTTTTTCAGGTATGCTCTGAAACAAGGTTTCCTGAGAAGAGCCTCAATTTAAACTGATATTGCCTTTGTCAAAATGATCTAATACTACTTTGTTGCAATGAAGTTTGACTCCATCACTCATGCTAACATCTGTGTGGGAGAGGTGAATCATGCATGGAAAGTGAGGACTGATTGAATGAAGTCAGTGCATTTGAGAGAAAAAGTTTAGAAGTGATGGTACGGTGCCTGCTGAAGTTCACCTAAGTAGGTGTGAAAAAAAATCAAGAAATCAGAGATAGGCTTTTTAATGAATACTATACAGGTTCATCTGGTGAAATGCGTAGCTGACTACTACAGGTGTGTATGATGATGAATAAAATGATGTACCAAGTTTCATGACATAAACTGAACATACAGAATACACGTGTATGCATTCATTGAGCTACTGGACGAGGTACTGTTCGACAACCACAACCCAAAAGAGAAGCATCCAACAGCCACAACCCAAAGAGAAGCATGTCGTTCACTCACCCGGGCGAGGTAGATAAAAAAAAGCTGCTGCGAGGATAGGTGCTCTACTCCAGGAAGCCTGTAGTCGCGGTTGAGATACCGATTCGTGAACAGGCGATCGTTGAATACCTTCATCGAGATGCGCACGGCCACATTGTCCTCAACGTCGCTCAGGCCTTGCAGGTTGAGGCGCTTGTTGACATCGTGCAGATTGATCCCCCCGTCTTGCAAAATCTGCACGTGTGGCCCGGAGGGTGAAAGATTTTACCTACAATTGCAACACCCCACAATGGGAGAGATCACGGCGTAGCTGTTCGGCCATTTCATAACAAAGTATGCGAACTGGTTTCCTCCTAGCGAAGGTGCTTAGCTTGTTTTGGTGGTCAGCGCTTCTTGCTTCTAGTGCAGGCAGCACTGATCATACACTTAATTAAGCAGCTCGTTCAACAGTGGCAGCAGACAAAGCACTTTTACCAGCTGCAAGAAGATAAAAACCACGTGTCTCATGAGGCACGAGCCACGTGGTGGTCAGAACACTCTGACTCTGGGCCCCACTGAATGCGTCAGCCGCAACTGCTTTGGTCTACCTATTCGCCCACGTCCCAATAAAAAGTTGCGACCACAACACAGCCTCATCCACCACCGTCTCGTCTCATTCCTCTACACAAAACTTGAATTTACTTTGATGCGAATTTAAATTATTGAAAATTTAAAAGTATTCAAATGAATGAATAGGTGCATATGAGTCTGCATGTAAACCCCCCTGTACAGGTGGCTTCACTGCGGCGAACAAGTTGTCTACCATAAATACAGCTAGCCGTCCAGCAAAATACGCACAGCTGCAAAGCCCCACTTTAAGGTTAAATGGACACATTAACCTCAGATTGATTCATCATTATTCAAGTTCAAAAGCTTGTTATGCCTGCTTATATGATATAGGTACAGTACATTTTAAAAAGTAGCGGACTTTATAGGTTATCACTAGCATTCTACAAAAAGTCAAGTCCAGCTTTCACTTTCTTTGAGCCGAAAAAAAATAACATTAGCATGTGCCTTGTTAAAATTTTTTTAAAATACTGTGCAGGTTAGTTGGGTGATGACAAACACGAAAATTTTTTTTTAAATATGTAATATATACTATTTGAATTTGATTCCAAATTATTTCACCAAATCAGTATTTGCTTCGAACCTAAAATTTACTATTCGCACAAGCTGACACAAAAACCATGAAAAGGCACTTAAGATCTGCTCTCTAAAAACGAAAATGTGTGTACGAACTGTACCAGTTTCTACAATGTCAAATATACACTTTAGCTCTGCCACTTTGTTCGCAGCAATAGGCTCGATGTACACCAGGAGAGCCATTTTCCTGTAAGCTCACAAATTGTGCGTTGTATGGAAAGCCAAGAGTCAGCATGTGTTGAAAACTCTCAAAATAAGTGCAGCTTTAATTTCCATTCATTGTGCCATGGCTGCCTGTTTAGAACGCAGTCAACAGGTGATAACGTGCATATCACTGCTTCACGAATAAAACATGAGCTCTGAGGACTCCTTTGCAATCTACAAGTTTGTTAAATGGATAACTGAGATGTACGAAAAAGCAGACAGTGTGTCAAATGAAGACATGAGTACTCCGTTCAAAGGATTGATTGATTGATTGATTGATTGTTTGATTGATTGATTGATTGATTGATTGATTGATTGATTGATTGATTGATTGATGTGTGGGGTTCCTATCCAAAGGAGGCACATTATGTAGCAACGCGCGCGCATGCCCGAGTCGGACACAATTATCAATTATCTTCATGTGTGATGTAGTGACTGTCCTGCATATTAATGCACGATGAGTGCAATTCGGCCGTCATCCTCACCATTTGGTTGTGCTTTTCTTCTAGACATGCCATGTCGTCCTGGAAAGCAGCCCGCGTCGCTTCTGTCCACCACAGGCCCTCCGGTTTGTACAGGCCAGCTGCAGCAAGTAGGCAGCAAAAAATTAATAAAAAAAATTGCAGTAGACTTCTTTAAGGGTTAACTGTCAGACTGCCGTAGTGTGTGAAGCAGCTATTGGAGTTTGTAAGCTTTAACACGGCTTGCAAACTGCATTGTCAGTATGTATCTTAGTTTTGCAACATGAAGAAAAGACAATGCTTTTGTGTCAAGGCACCAACATAGTGCAATTACAAAATGAAACAAATCACTACTACAATATTAAAGAGACACAAACTATTGATGGCAAATTTACTCTGTCATACAAATATCTTGCATAGAGGCACCCCAGTGCAAGTGTAAAGTTTCATCATCATCATCATCAGCCTGACTACGTCCACTGCAGGACAAAGGCCTCTGCCATGTTCCGCCAGTCAACTCGGTCCTGTGCTTGTTGCTGCCAATTTATACCCGCAAACTTCTTAATTAATCCCATCTGCCAACCTAACCTTCTGTCTCCCCCTAACCCCCTTGCCTTCTCTGGGAATCCAAATAGTTACCCTTAATGACCAGCAATTATCCTGTCTACGTGCCACATGCCCGGCCCATGTCCATTTCCTCTTATTGATTTCAACTATGATATCTTTAACCCCCGTTTGTCCCCTAATCCACTCTGCTTGCTCTCTTCTTGTCTCTTAAGGTTACACCTACCATTTTTCTTTCCATTGCTTGCTGCGTCGTCCTCAATTTAAGCTGAATCCTCTTTGTAAGTCTGCAGGTTTCTGCTCCGTAGCTAAGTACTGGCAAGATACAGCTGTTATATACCTTCCTCTTGAGGGATAGTGGCAATCTCCCTGTCATAATTTGAGAGCGCTTGCCAATCTGCTCCACTCTATTCTTATTCTTCTAGTTACTTCAATCTCGTGGTTCGGCTCCGCGGTTATTACCTGCCCTAGGTAGACATAGTCTTTTACAATTTAAATTGCACTATTACCTATCTCGAAGCGCTGCTCTTTTCCGAGGTTGTTGTACATTACTTTCGTTTTCTGCAGATTAATTGTAAGACCCACCTTTCTGCTCTCCTTGTGTAACTCCGATATCATGAGTTGCAATTCGTCCCCTGAGTTACTCAGCAATGCAATGTCATCGATGAAGCGCAGGTTACTAAGGTACTCTCCATTAACTCGTATCACTAACTGTTCCCATTCAAGGTTTCTGAAAACCTCCTGTAAGCACGCGGCAAATAACATTAGGGAGATTGTGGTCCTTTGCCTTACAACCTTTTTGATTGGTATTCTATTGCTTTCTTTATGAAGCACTATGATAGCAGTTGGTCCCCTGTAAATTTCTTGCAAGATGTTTATGTATGCTTCATCGATGCCCTGATTCCGCAGTGTCTGCATGACGGCTGATATTTCTACTGAATCAAACGCCTTCTCGTATTTATGAAGGCTATGTATAGTGGTTGGTTATATTCTGAGCATTTCTCTATTACGTGATTGATAGTATGACTGTGGTCGATTGTTGAGTAGCCTGTTCGAAATCCTGCTTGTTCCTTTGGTTGATTGAATTCTAATGTTTTCTTAACTCTGTTACCTACTACCTATGTAAATAGCTTATATACTACAGAGAGTAAGCTGATCGGCCTGTAATTCTTCAAGTCCTTGTCATCTCCTTTCGTATGTATTAGGATGATGTTAGCATTCTTCCAAAACTCTGGTACTCTTCCCGTCAGAAGACACCTCGTAAAACAGGGTGGCCTGTTTTTCTAACACAATCTGTCCTCTATCTTTCAGCAGATCTTATGTTACCTGATCGTCACCAGCAGCTTTGCCTCTTTGCATGCTCCCCAAAGCTTTTCTGACTTCTTCTACCATTACTGGTGGGGGTGTCATCTGGGTTACTGCTAGTTCTTATAGTATTAAGGTTGTGGTTGTCCCAGCTACTGTACAGATCTCTGTAAAACTCCTCCACTATTTTAACAATCCTATCCATATTGGTAGTTATTTTGCCTTCTTTGTCCCGATTTTTGCCTATCCCTCTTTTGACGCTTCCTCTGTTTTTCAAGTCTAGGCGAATTCGAGACCGTACCATTCTATGGTCACTGCATCGTACCCTGCCAAGCACTTGCACATCCTGCACGACGCCTGGGTGTGCACTCATTATAAAGTCTATTTCGTTCTTACTTTCGCCATTAGGGCTCCTCCATGTCCATTTGCAGTTTTCTTGTTTCGGTAGAAGGTATTCAAAATCAGTAAATTATTCCGTTCTGCGAATTATACTAGTAGCTCTCCTCTGGCGTTTCTAGTACCGATGCCATAATCTCCTACTGCCTGGTCTCCAGCCTGCTTCTTTCCTACATTTGCATTAAAGTTTCCCATCAGTATAGTATACTGCATTTTTACCTTACTCATTGCCGATTCCACGTCTTCATAGAGGCTTTCAACTGAAGCGTCATCATGGCTGGATGTAGGCACTTAAGCCTGTACCACCTTCATCTTGTATCTCTTTATTTGTATCTTTACTTGTATCTTTACTTGTATCTTTACTTAATCTTGTATCTGTACCACCCTTTCACTAATGCTATAGAATTTCTCAATGTTGCCAGCTATGTTTCTATGAATTAGGAGCCCCATTCCCAGTTCTCTCCTGTCAGCCAAGCCCCAATAGCAAAGGACATGCCCCTTCTGTAGCACCGTATAGGCCTCATTTGTTTTGCTAACCTTACTGAGCCTTATTATATCCGATTTAACACCCTATAGCTCCTCGAATAGTACAGCGAGACTTTTCTCGCTAGATAAGGTTCTAGCGTTAAGCGTTGCCAAGTTCAGGTTCCAATGGCGGCCTGTCCGGGTCCAGAGATTCTTAGCACCTTCAGCTGCGTTGCAGATCTGACCGCCACCGTAGTCAGTTGCTTCGCAGCTGCTGGGGACTGAGGGTCGTGAGTTAACTGACGTATGCATGTGGGAGGTATACTGGCCAGATAATGCACCAGGGCGACCAATCCTTCTTTGGTGAGGTAGTGCGTTACCGGTGGTGGTTACTGGTGAGGCCGCACCCCAAGCCTCTTACTGCAGTTCCATCACCAAGCGGATTTTTTTTTATCCGGTTGGGAGCTGCGTGGCACCGGGATTTGGACCACGGATCTTTTGCATGCGAGGCAGATGCTCTAACCACTACGCCATCACCGCACTTAGTAAATGCTGAAATTTTTTTACATATAAAGTCCATTTCGCATGGTTCACCTATTGACATCAACACCAGCATGAAATCAGGCTACATTGCCTATTCAAATGATTTCTCGCACCAGTGAGGTTAGTTTTGATGGCGTCAGGTGCCAAAACATTCGAAATGGCCACTTGTGCATGGCCAATGGAACCAAGAACGAAGCGGCCTTGGGAACATCAGTCTTTTGGACAAGCACGTGGGTCTCGGAGGCCGTGTGTAGTTGACGGTGGAGGAACGAGATGGCACGAGTGCCGATTGGGCGATAGTCTTGGAGGCTGTGTGTGGTTGACGGAGGAGGAACGAGATGGGACGAGTTTCAAGTGAACAGAAGGGGGCGCGCGTGCCCGTGCGGAATACGAGAGGGAAAGATGAGTGTAAGAGGGGAGAAGCCATACATGTTGAAGATGTGCCGCAGAGAATAAATAATGCGCTGAGTGTGGAGGGAACATGTAGGTCGTGGAGTATATCATAAAGTCTGACAGCTTGTACCACGGAACGACGCAAGGGTATAGTGGGAACCAAAACTAACCTTTAAAAGCATACTGTCATTACACTCAAGCCTCAAAATAACAAAGACAGATATGAAATAATGGCTATAACTAAGTAAATGAAGAATACTTTTGCAATACATATAGTGTAGAAAATATACTTTTGTAATGAATTTTCAGATGTAACAAACTTATTTACATGAAAGATACAACCTTGTTATAAAGAGGTTTGAGTGTACTTTTTTAGAATACACCAATGCTTACCATTAAATTTTCTAGGCTCTTGAGGGCATGGTCTTTCATTTCACCCAAAGACACAAATAAAAACTTCCATTTTAGTATCCCTTTACCCGTTTGTGGGCCGCTGTCAGAAATCGCCTGTCATCATAGAGTGGCTCGTCTAATGCCTTGCTGGGAGGTACCTGCCAAGGCATTTTAACCTGTACGTGTTCTCGTTTTGAAATATCTGCAGTCCCTTTTTTTGTATAGTGGCGCGAGTGCTTATGACAGTTCTCTCATCACATTCTCTATAGGTGGCCACACCATATATACTAAGAAATAAGAAAAAGAAACAGTGGTAAAGATATTTCAGGTCGGTATAGTTGCGCGTGGTGGGACCAATTCCTGGGGCTTTGGAGAAAGTGACAAAGACGAAAACTACGCCCCTCCATCCGACACAGAAGAAGCTAATCAGATGAATGCTCATATGCTCGCATATGCTCGCATAAACAGGTATGAAATTGTGAACGGAAGCTTCCACTGTACGCGTCTGCATGCAGAAGAAACCTCCCAAGCTCCAATTTGGGAATGGTTCGAGCAATTTCATAGTAGTACTGCTGAAGTGGAATAGAAGAGAATGGAGTAAACATAAATAGCTTGCCCTCCATTCGCATATGTGATCGTGCGTTCACGTGGCACCAAGAATTTGCATAAAAGTTTCAGGCTGGACTAATGGTAACATAGGTGGTAGTTTGGGACCGATTGACATCGAACCCTCCTCTGTTCCTTTCTTAGAGGTTGATATCACAATACCAACTCACTGTTCTCCATGATGACCCGGAAGAAGCAGCCAACGAGCCGTGGCCCAGCACGTGGAACGTGAAACATCCTGCAAAAGTGGTTTTGGGATGTTTGGTCGCAGCTTGACTCTAGGACAGTTAGCAGTATAATTCTTTCATAGCGTTAGCCTTTGTTGCAAAAGACAAATACTGCTGGCAGTGTTTGATTGTTTCAAAAAACGTCATGCAAACAAATTATGTTCGGTTTATGTTTCTACTGAATTTCATATGGCGGTCAATTTGAACCACAATCGTATTTGTCAATCTTTGGCAGAGTGGAAAGTTTTGCCTCACAGAATATATTACAAAAACTGCACACCTGCGCTTTAAGCGTGCAACAAAAAAGCTACAAGAATGGGCTGTAAGTGAACTTAAAAACAAATGAAAAAAAGACAGGTAACGAAAAATATATACTTCTCCTCTAGACTAGCTTTCTGATAGCTTTGTGATGTGGTGAAATCACATCAAGCAATCTATCAATCAATTTCTCATCGACATCACCTGAACTTTTTAAAGACTGTCCTAGTTTTTAATTGTAGCTTGTGAGTTTAAGTATTAAGACAAGAGTAGATTAAACCTTACTAAGCAGCAATGAACTTATCAGCATGGTTCCACAGCAACTGGACACAGAATCGATCAATCAATTTTTGATCAGCATCACCTGAACTTTCTAAAGACTGTCCTTGCCTGGCTTTGTAGTTTGTGGGATTAAGCCTCAAGCAAGGCCAGTTTACACCTTATTAAGCAGCAATAAATTTAACAGCACGGTTTCACTGCAACTTAGCACAAGATGTGCATTCAATGCGCAGAAACATGTTTCAGATGTGTACCTTTCTCCTGGGCTTGTGGGGACAGTTATGTTGAAGAAACCCACGGGAACATCTGCACCAAAGAACAAGGTGAGCTAGGGATCAGCTCGTAAAAGAAATGAACAAAATAATTACATCGTCTTTGTTATCACTTACACACCACGTCTCTCCGTGGGTAGTAAACGCATTCTGGGTCAAAGATGGAGTGCTTCCACCTGCGTTAGAAAGAATGCAACCCTTAGTGGGCTGATAAACAGCTTCTAAGGATAAATTTAATGTTTTTATTCTGTTTACCTCTCGGACTACCTTTCACTAATCGACAATTACTTTACAGCAGGAGCAACATCTAGTTCATAGCTCGTCCGTTCTTGCTTTTGCCTGAAGACATACCCCTATAAAAATTTTTTTAATTATCAATGCATGCAAAATACCGCTAAACTTTTCTATGCAAGATGGCAACCATACATGCAGTGCACCACTGGTTCTCACTATACACGTTGCAATATGAAATTTTTATAATTTATAGTGCCCATTGGGCCCATAATTTTGTTCACAACTGTGTATTCAATACTTTTCAATACTCAATAATCAATACATACAAGCCCAGACAACACTCGATGTCCTGAGGTCGTCCTCATATGGTACAATCGTCCTCGCACATGCATAGATGTGTTAGAGCGTATGCTAGCATATGCCTTAACACATCTATACATGCATACACTTGTGGAACTAAAAGAATGAAAAAATGTTAGGGTCCAGAAACCAACAAATCAGTGGAAATCCACTAGCTTGAATCAGAAAGAAAAAGAAATCGCAATACTGCAGTGTTTATTCTTTATCGGCGCAACACTGGCAAGTAACATCAAACCTGGGGTTTTTATTGCAGCAAAAGGACAACTAATTTATCTTAAAATTGACCTAAACGGTAATGTACAATGATGATAATATACACAAACATGCAAACTTCGTATCATCACAACGACGAAAAAAGTGTGTAACCTATACTACTCACTTAAACTGAACCAAACCAAGCTTCTCTGAAACAAGATCCTTTCACAAAGATCATTAATTTATGGTGAAAGAGGCCGTTCCACAATTTAGAGAGAAATAAATATGTTTATTAAAACAAATGAAGTAAGCCCGGAATACCTTTTTCAAATAACCACAGAATGAATTCACTAAAAGAACATATTGCCTCATGAATTCAACGACGCTAAAATTTTAGGAATCCGTCCACTAGGAGCGGAGTTACAAAGATTTGTTGCATGCTGCAGTTGCATTCTCTCTTCTCTTGTCCGGACTAAAGCACCGGAAGATAAACAGGGGAGAATGGCATGGGCAAAAAAAATATGTCATACCCGCCTCGTGACTTTAAGCACTTTGTTTATTTTTCTTCGAATATGCAACTTTTTCAGTGTGATCGCGCGCGCACGTGTGGACAAGTCGCGGCCTCCTACGGCGATTCCCTGAAACGACCAAGCGTGCCATGTTTAAATCAGCCAATGGCTGATAGATGGCCTTCTACGAGTAATTTTGAAGATCGTCTATGTGATTTGTCGAGAAAAGAGAAAGCAATTTATAGCTGACTTTGATCATTTATCGTGAATTGCGGGCTGCATGCTGCGCCATATTATTTGGCTAGCGTGTTCTTGGGAGCCTCTACTACTAATTGCCATCATTTTCTGACCATGCTCAAAAAGTGTTGCAGGGCCATTTTAAAGAGATAGAAAACATGTTACATTGCAACACGAAGGGTGTGTTGCATACAGTTTCTAAAATAGCTATGCCACAGTATGATGTCTCTAGCAAGAAAGCAAAACAGGAATATATGCTTCAAAGTGAGACGTCATTACCATGTTTCTTTGCAAACGACCTGCACAAAAGATACATTAAGTTCAAAGCTAAAGGTAAGGTGCAGGTTATTGATAATTTTTGGTACACAAGGCAGCTCCTTTGCAATGCTTCATGGCAATGTCATGAAGATGGCTTCACAGCAATAGCTGGAGATCTTTTTTAAAACTTCTCTACGAGTTGTAGCTAGGGATAAGGTTTACGGTTTAGGCAGAGTCATGTTATGTGCAAGAAAATACAGTATCACTACATCACAACATAGTAAAACTTGCGTTGGGTCTAGTTGGTACATAGCATGCCATCGAATATGAATTTTTGCGTACACATCTTGGTTAAGATATCGTGTTCTACAAGTGTAATATGACAACACGCGTGTACATTCAGGTGTGTGGTGTGATGTGTTAAGGTTTAGGAATTTTTCGTTTTTACGTATACGATACGAAGCTAAGCGTGCGCATGCAATGTATGTGGTTTCGGCATATATATGCGTTGCTGTGTGAAGAATAAAGTAGTTGTTAGTTTGGCGTCAATCTGTTTCTTTCCTCGCCTTCTTTTTTCCTTTTTTCCGTATTGTTTGCGCCAAAGAAGTTAAAATCACAACATAGGCATGAAAATACAATTGTTATACCTGAGACTCGTTATAGGCTGACCTCCACTACGTGCCGACTTCTGAGAGAAACATCTAAAGCTCAATTTCTTACACCTCCGTTCGTTGTTTCACACCTATTTTTTCAAGTCTGCCCACTCACCTCGGCAGGAAGAAATCGAGGGTCTCATCTCGTTCCTTCATCTGAGCCAAGAAGCCTCGCAGCCGTATGTAGTACTCCATTATGTCCCCATCCCAAGTGACACTTCGTTCCAGCTGCAAGGAAGACAGAAACAGAAACATTTACAGCAAAGCTGTTTAAAGCCAAGTTCTGACCGGTCATATCAGCCGACAAAAAAGACATGGTTGAACAACTTTCAGCACCCTTTACCACCTTGTCACTACCTATGCTTCCTTGCCCAGTGCCGCGATAGTCAGCGGCAGTTTCCCACCAATCATTGTCCCACTTTGTCTCGCGACATAGAGATCACGCTAACGCTGTGATCAACAGTTGCCCTTTGGACTTGCTATTGAACGAACTCCTACCATTTACTCGTAAGAAGAAAAGCAGCAATTGAAGGAGTGCCAACAAACACTGAAGCATGAGTGGGTGCAAAATTTATTTCACACCAGAGAAAGAAAAAATATCTGAGGCAAAAACACTTAAAGCATTTTGTATATACATAAGTGCAATATATCTTAAAGAGACTCTAAAGCACACAGTTAAATATACCCGATACACAGCGCGTTTCATCCTAAAAATTGAGGTGGCAAAGCTACTTCAGACGAGCAAACCACAAATTCATCTGCACCAATTATCACATAACACTGAGGCCTACTACAGTTTGGAATATAGACCTGTGCAAATGAATGTTACAGCATTTGATTCACGTCAACATGAACTGAATATTCCTAAAGTTTTGACGTGTTTGAAATGAGTGATAGTTCATAATTTGCCTCAAGTTACCAGCCCGAAGAGGTGATTACACTGCTACATACACTTGTTATGCCGTGAAACTGCTTATTCAGAAGAAAATTGCGATGCTACTAAGTCACGATTCAAGGTTAACTGAGGAGGACATTTGCTGCAGGCCGATTTATTCATTTTAAAGCTTATAAACATGTTACGTGAGCTTATATAGGATACGTATGCAAAATATTAAACTTTAACATATTTCCCCGAACATAACTTCCACCTTACTATTCAATAACTTCTCCCATTCGGTATTGCTTGGTAATACTGTAATTTTACACCAATTACTATTTTCTTTGACTTCCTTTCTAAAGTGGAAATAGTTGTTCACACAAGCCCGTACATTAATTGAGAAAATTGAAAGCTATCCCGATTTATCTGTGCCAATAATTATACAAAGCGACATTTTTGGTATAATTCATACATAACAAAATCCATGGCTCCTCCACACACAGCTAAACTCTCACAAGCTCTCACCTTTTTGACATACGCATTCAAATTCTTGAGGTCAGCCAGAACAATCGGGTAGAAGGTGTAGACTTTGGTGTCCCGAACTTTTATCTTTGCAATAATCTTGGACCAGGCATCCAGAATACTCAGGCTGTCAATAAATTCGACGAGTCCATTGCGCACTTCATCCACCATGATGTCTCCCTGCACACATATCCAACAAAAAATGGGAGGGATATGTGTGCACAAGATGATGGCCGTGAACAGGCTTGTCTTAAATACGACTGTGAATATTTGAGTGGGCCCTGTATGTTAATTTTCGTTTTATTAAACTTTTTCTTACTGTAAAAGCCATAATAATATTACAACAACAGCTGATTTAGGTGTTGCAGTTGTCCCCTATCTGTGTCTGCAGCTGCTATAGCGCAAAATTAGAACAATTATACCCAGGATAGAGCAGGCTTTCAACACTGGCCTTCTACAAGGTAGCTGAATATTCTACTACAGAGTGCAGCAGTGCTTGAAACTCCTTTGCAAGAAGACCCTATACAGGTATCATGTCGGGCAAGGAATCACATTAACTGAATCTTTTACAGCACGGTGGAAGAGAAAAATAAGAGCTGGGTGTGACACTATGTCACTTATGCACTGAGTTGGTCGTTTAAGGTTTCCCCCTCAAAACAAAGACGCCTTCATTGTCAGAATTCAACATCGTCATTGGCCCCGGCACCAACCATATGGACACAATGTCTTACAAATGTGTAGTGTATACCTCATTTTTCCACTGAATGATGATTAATAATAATTGTAGGGGTTGTAGGTTCCCAAACCAAACGAGGAGGAGGGACGTCGTAGTAGAGGGTTACGAGAATTTCGACCACCTGAGTTTCTTCAGCATTTAACCTGAATCTAAGCAGGCGGGCCTCAAACATTTACACCTCCACCGAAAATGCAGCCGTTGCGGCCGGGATTCAAACCTGTGACCCTTGGGTCAACAAGTGAATAGCGTTACTAAACCAGAGACAGCAGAGACAGATGACTTCACAGATTGTGAGGAACTCTGTCAACAGTTCACCAATCTAACAGGCAATGGTGCCTCCGAAAGTGACGAGACTTTTCTGGAGCACGCGCCGTGTGAGCAGGATGTGGCAGTGACCGTAGAAATGACGGAGGGCGAAATCGTTCAAATGGCCACTAACGTAGGGGATGGGGAAGACGACAACGATGATGAACCACCTTGAGAGGTGCCGACATCTTCTGAGACGAGAAATTTGCTGCGCTTGCTACGAAATAAGCTCGAGTGCAGCGGTGGGGAAGATCGACTGATTCGATGCATCAAGCAGCTGGAGGACGCCTTCCTAGGTCCAAGTACGACCGCAAAGCAGACGAGCATTAGGTAGTTTTTCTCTTCTAAATAAAATGGCAGTGCGGCAAAACCCAGCCCATTAAAATCTCTTGAATGCTATTTTTTTCTCTTTTAAACCTGCACGAGAAGAAAGATTAGAAACTCCTGCTAAAGAGTCGGTAAGTAGTATAGATTTTTCTGAAAAGCACGCATTTTTCTCGGTGATTAGTGCAAGTTTGCTTATCTTGAAAATCTGTATATCTCAAAATTTTCCTTAGTTTTTTATGACTTCGGGTTAACGAGGTATTACCGTACTCGAGAACTGTAACACATGTCTTCCCATACCATGACTTCGTCGAAGATTGGGCTCCCTTTGAAGACCTGTTCATAAGCCACTTGCATCAGGTTGGGAAGCGTGCGCTCTGCTAGGCGCAGGCACACACGCCACCACGGTGGTGTGCCCCAAGTCACGTCCTCGCCCGTCAGGGACGACAGGAAGGCACTGGATGCGTCTGGCACGTCCATGAATGGAGCCAAGTGCAGCAGTGCCAAGATGACCATGTACTCGTGCAGGGCTTCCCTGCAGTGGCCGTGTAACAATGCTGTCTCTTGCTGCTCAATACAATTAAACCAAGGTGCAACAAAGCAGTGACCAAGACAAACTAGCAAAAATAGACGAGGGGCTGCATACGTGGTTTCAGTGTTAAAGGGTCGTGAACCATCTGTCAGGATAGGCGAGAAAAGTAGGCAGGTGCGAATAATAAATTTTAAGTTCGAGGCTGATTGGAAGCGAATAGTCACATAATTCTGAATCGAATATGAATAGTATATATCACATATGATAAGAAAAAATGAGCAATTCGTTATGACCCAGATGACCTGCACAATATTTTTTAAATTGAAGCAAGGCGTGCGCTTCTTTTTGTTCTGAGGATAACTGAAAGCTTTAAATAGTTGCAGGATTTCACTTTCAACAGAATGCAACTGATAATCTGTAAAATACATACATTATAAAGTTACTATACTTAAAGGATATTAGCCAGTATAACAAGCTTTAAACTTGAAAAATGATGAATCTTTGTGAGGATAATGTGTACATTTAACCTTGAAATGAGGCTTTGCTGAAGTGCAGATTTCTTCTGCATAAATGTATTCATGGTATCATTCAAATTGTCTTCATGCTGAAATATTCACACAAGTCTAAAGAGAACACACTCTAAGAATATCAGACACTGCCATGAATACCTCACCCAAATTTTGCAGTCATGCATGGTAAAGAAAATTCACAAGTGGAGTGCAAACTTGTCATTCTCTCAGACAATGTCTTTTTACGCACAGGTCTGCGCTCACTCTCTTCAAAGCGGCCGGCACTTGCTGTTTAACAACGTGACAGAGAGCATGCTACTTGCCAATAGCTGAAATATATAAAAAGCAGCATTTGGAGAAGATACGCTACCCGCCCCACTGAGGTGATTCAATGATTAGTACTCGATAACGTGGTTCACGAAAAGGCACAATGCTTCAAAACTTATCAAAATGATCAATCAATCTTGATGGAACTTGCTAGGCTTGTACATATTTGTGCACGTATTTCAAATATACAATTATTTTTTCAGTACAACACATTGTTTTTTTTTTTAATTAGAAACCCAAACATCTTTTGCACATTTTTGAGACCAAATTTTTTCTAAACTCGGAGAGTTGCAAAGTGAATAGGCAAACCACAATATTCTGAAATGAGAACTGTATGCAGACGAACAAAAACAGACGTTATAATCCCATTTGGACAAACAGACAAAAGCCGCATGTCATCGCACCTGTCCATGGCCAGCAGCGTGTAGACGAGATCCACAAAGCGGGGTGCCTTGACAAGCAGCCGAGAGGAAGGCCGCAAGTCTTGGCTGCTCCCGAAAAGACCGTTGAGCAGCTGCACTGACACCCAGCCCACAACAGCAAATGTTACAGCGCACAGTAAGACCATCATTAAAGGTTTGCTATATTATTTATGAAGGCAGATAGCGCGTTAGTCAAAAACGTCGAGAGTTGGGAAGGTTGGAACAAATAATTCATGATGATGCTGAGCACAAGCGAGAGACCAAGATGAGAGATGAGATAAAAGAAGAAAGTTATGTGCCCTTGTTCGCTCATCACATGTGTTGTGTTTTCACTCAGTATACTCAGCCCTCATTATAATAAAGTTGCATATTACACAAAGACAAGTTGGTTATGTCCGAAAATTCATTATAAGAGTATATTCCAAACACTATATCTATTTTAAGGTTACTACTCATTTACTTCGTTATAACCGATATTTTATTAAATCAATGTTCGTTATATTGAGGCTTGAGTTACCATAATGCATGACACATTGTTTCTCGGAAGCTTTTTGAAAACGATCTGTCTGTCAGTCAACTTGTCTGTCTTTCAACCGAAATGAGTAAAGTTCAACCGCAGCGCCCACCAATGTTACTCTGGTTTCTTCGTTCATACCTGTGCGTATTGTCATTTGTAAACCAAAGATTGCATATATCTGAGGCACAACATCAACACGCCATATTCTGTGGCTTGTTTCTTTATACTATAAAAGGCATGCACAAGTAATTCCAAAGATCATCACATTTATTATATTGTGCTGACAATGCACGAAAAAGTAGGTGTTTCCTACGTTTTGCTAAGACGATACGGTGGTGGGACCTACCCGTGGCATTGCATTCTATAAATTATGGCCTCCGTGATTGCGTGAACCCGACACACGCTCGCTACATCGAAGGTCATCTTTTCGTTTTTCAAGACTACAGCCAGATGGTGTTCATGTCTCACGCAGCACCTCTAGAATCCCATTCACCGATTTTCTCGCACAGAACACCAAATAAACATTTTATTCACTCTCTCCTGACGGAACGACCATTGTCTTTCGACGACATTTGCAGGGAAACATGCAGATATGGGGGTAGTTTTTGTCTGCTGCTTAGCAGAGAGAGATGAACCGTGAAAAAAAATTATGCTTCTGAGTACTATAAGTCGTCTCCTTTTTATAAATGGTCAAGAGTTGATAGGTTTGGTAAAAAAAGGGCACTGATTACCAAAGAATGTCGAAAATGAGGTTTCAGCTCCCTGGATAGAATTAAGGTTGCATATACAGATGCTTAGTCGCTGCCCTACTTTAGTGTAGCCTGTGTGCTTTATGCTCTGATCGAATAACAGAGCTCATCACAGTAAAGTAGGCACGTTAAACCCTAACAATCATCAATCACAGTAAAGTAATATAATAATAAAAATTTTCACCTGAATTTGAAACTGGGAGCGAGCAAAGCTTGGCATGTGCGTAGCTGACATATTACTTTTCTTTCTTTCCATCCCTCACAAAAGTGAAATGGCACTGATTGATTGTGCACAAGTCGGGAGGGTTAACCTAGGCAGCTAGATCCGGCACCAGAGAGCGAGGTCTTGTTTTCGTATCCAGGCAACAATGAAATGTATCAACCTGAAACAAGTGGCCCCAATAATGGATCACGTTGCTACAATAGAACTGGTTGATCGCCAACAAGCCCACAATCAATAGGGCATCAATCATTGGAAAACCGCACATACTAGCAATAAGCAAGTGACAGCTGCATCTTCAAGGGCCAAACTGCTGTATCTGGTTGGTAACGGGGTTTTTTTACAGCAAAGCTGTTGTGGTAGAGGTTTGCCATGTTCTTAAATAGAAAATTACCAACACCATAAATCCACAAGCGCTCGACGACCACCCAAGCATTAAGTACAGATGGTCAACAAGTGGACCTGAAACGTGCTCACCAGCTCTTCTGTGGCACAGCCTCAGTGCGGGCTGCGGTGCACTAACTTACTTCACTTTTTTTTTTTGCACATGACAACTTCATCAATAAAATATGCGACTTATAACGAAGTTTGCTAGAAAAGCCGGGGAATGAAAGCACCAATAATAAACAGCGTGTTCATTGAGGATGGTGATCCCGCACTGAAACATGATGGCGAAGTAAGCAAGCACACTCAAAGCTTGATATAACGAAATATCGGTAATAACGAAATGGATGAAAAATAGTTTTGCAACAGCTATGGTGTTAGGACTATACCTTCATAACAAGTTTTCGGGTATAACAAACTTATTTTCGTGTGAGATGCAACTTTGTTATAATGAGGTCCGAGTGTAAAAGGTGCATGATTGCCTCGCACAATGGCAATTCATTGGATCCACTCAATTAGCAGTGTCACCTTAACAGAAAAAAAAAGAAGATGAGAATCATTACCGGGTCCAGTCTGTTCAGTTCTTGGTAGCTGTGCATTTCGTACAGGGCCATTCGATCTGAGATGTGCCGGTGGGCTACGGAGACCTGCACGGTTCCGTGGGGATGATGGACGGTTACAGAAAGCATGTCGATGTAGGCTGTCAATTTTCACCGTCTTTGGAAACAAGCAAATATGTGTCCGTTTGTGTGTTCTTTGAGTTGTTAACCAGTTGATGATAATGTACGCTGTTTAATGACGCAAGGACTAGTTATGTCTAAAAAGTGCCATGTTGTGGCGAATTTCCAGCGTCTTCTATATGAGCTGATCCCATAATTTTCGAACAGTAGATGTACCGTTACTCTTATAAAAGCCCAAATTCGTCCCCTGTAACTTTCGTAGATTAGCTAAGTATATATTAGAACTATGATGACTAATGATGTGGGCTATGCGTATGAAAACTTCCTTACAAAGAGATGATAGAATAAAACGTACATGAAAACACTAGTCCTCAAGGTAGTCCTTGAGGTCGAGGAATTGGGTCATGTATTATAAGAAGTATTTGCACAACAGCTTCAGCTTGCAATGAGAGGCTGTGCTACATATGACCTGGCCAAACTATTTTAAATTTTTTTTTTTGCATCCTCTTCAAGTTCGATACGGTTTTTAAAATCAAACAGCGGCTTCTTGCTCAAAAAGAACGCTGAAGGAATGGGGACGTGCTTGCGACGTACGAGACGAAAGTACCTTTTAATGCAGGGCTTTTTTGTTTATATAAATGCAGTGGATGAGAACACGGAGTACTTGAAGGATGTTTCCACACCCACCATATGTTATCGAATAGTCAGCCCACCAACAGCTATCTCTTTAGCTTCTTTGTACGAGATGAATAGGGCATATCGCTAGGCACCTTGATTTACTGTCAAACACAGCCATATGAAGCCAACATAAACGGGAGGCATTATTCGAAGCTGAGGTGTAGTAATGATGAGATAAAGAAAAATTAAAGCAGATGAAAAAAAGAAACTCGTCAGCAGCAGGAACGGAACCCTCCAACCTTCACATTACGTGTGCAAAAGTTGCAGGTTTCAGTTCTTATATTATTCGGCAGGGCAAGGCGGGGCAAAATGAGACACAAGGCTGAATGCAATTCTTTGCCTTTAATACCTTGCATACCTGAAACGAAGACATATATTCATTACATTCGATATTTCATCAACAAGTGCCTATAGTCCTTTTCCTTTGATGAAAATATCACGACTGTTTGAAAAGATTGCGTTGAAAAAACGCACAGTTGTTACCACAGAGCTCATGAACGACCAAAAAAAAGGGGCGAAAAAGGAGTGAGAACGAAGTCTGCACAGCTTTCAAAGTTATAATTGATGAGGCCAATTCTATCAAGAAGTAAACTCAATTTTACAGTTGACATGTATTGTGTTGATAACATGCAGCAATCTTTCTTTTTTAGAATTTCTCCGCGTATTGTAGTTTGGCATGCAGGTTACGTGCAGGGGCGGCTAAAACACAGCAAAATATGATAGATCCACCTAATCTATTCACCGAGCAATAACTTAGGAAAGACACAAATTAAACAGCATTAGTAAACATAACACCCTTAAATGTACAACGCAAGCCTCGCAACCATTAGTGCTCACATTGGTCATGGCCATCGTGATACGTGCAAAGCTGCGAGTGACGGACTGTACTGCACCGAGATCAGAGAGCAGCAGCAACGCGAGGGGCTGCGCTACCCTCAACAGCATGTTCCATTGTTCGGTGTCCTCGGCAGTGACCAGCGGAGGCTTCATCCGGCCCCAGACCAGTTCGGGTTCGTCAACCTGCAATCGTTAAAGATTACCGGGTAAGCCAATCTGATAGTCATGAGCAAGTCATCAGCACTGCTACTTGTAACAGCTTTACAAAGTTCGCTAATGGACCCACATCCCTCGCAGCATTACACAAGCACACTTACACGATTTCGCAACACTTTTTAATTTCATAGCTAATCTGATAAGCACTCGGCATGAGGATGACTACTTGACCACCGCTGCAGAGTTCAAGTGTTCACAGTACCCACTTTCCACACTGGAGGCACTGAATTTGATTCCCCGAGGTGTAAGGCACACGCAGTTTTTGTAATTGCGGAAGAGGTACCCAGACACAGGTACACCAATGTATACTTATGTCTGGGTACCTTTCTGCGGAGTACCTACAACACAACGGTGTTTATGCATTGCTTCAACAAGAATCTTTCCTAACTGTAAACCCGCATGAGGAGAAACAGACTCTTGCCCCACGTCCCCTCTATAGCCGACTCCTCTACTCAATATGCAGAATCATTTGCCAAATACATGCCTATAAAGAAATGCAGCCAATATTCATGAGAATCATTGTGCACGTCCCTGTAGCATGAGACAGCGTGGCACGTCTGTCCGGTTGAAACCATGCATCTGCGGCAAAATCATTCAGTAGAATAGTCCAAGCTAATGTTGAATGCATTATATTTTTACTGTACCAGGCAATATGTGGTGGCGTACTACTCGAATGGAACATTGAAGGGTCATGGTCCAGTAACTTAAGGTAGCCACCGGTGTGAGGCAGCAGTGGAAACAATAAAATACTGAACTGCGTTTCACTAGCGAGAGGTCAATGAAGCAGGCTCAATGAACTACAAGGTCTGGGAAAGCAGGTGCCAAGAGGTCTCTTGATTAATGTAAATATGCTTATTATTATGTACATTAGTCGCACAGATGGTTCATGGGTGCACATTGTCATTTTACTGCGTAGTTGTACAGGGAATAGATTCTACATTAAGTGCAGCTGAAGAGGAAGTTTAGATATGTTGTACATACGAGTTGCAAGATTTATTAATTTTTGAAGATTTATCAATTTTACCAATTTTTTCTAGTTGGCATTTCCATGTAAACTAGATAGAAAACTCCAACCATCAGTCTGTATCTCATGCAAGATGATCACCATTATAAAGAAATAAAAGAAAAGTTTTCATTCCAGCGATGGGTTTGAATGTAGGCCCCCATGCTCTAAATGAGAATGTCTTGCAAAGTTTGAGCATATGTTCAGTGATTTCTATGGAAGTGGAATACACTCTCTGCAGGGCGAAATGTAAAGCCAACACACTGTAAGCATAAAAATTTCAGAATTTGTGAAATTTTGATGACAAACATGCAATAAAATTAAATGCTTATGCATCACTTCGACAACATTGAAAGGAGGTTCTGCCTATTCAATTTATTTTTATGATGAACTAAAAATATGGGAGAAGTTGACTAAACGTGGCAGTACGCAGTGAGACATCATGACTACTTGAGTACGACTTCGCAAAGAATTAGGAAGACACCACAACAACTTAAGCATGGGTTCCCTAACAATTAGAGAGACATTACACAAACTTGAGTATGGGTTCCCAAAGTAATACATGTCACACCCACCGCCACAACATGTTGGGCTTTCCCCTCTGGGTCGCTATCAAGCTCGACTGTAAGCAGGGCAAAGAGGCCGAACTCTTGGACCAGTGTCACAGCAAGCACCATAAGGCGTTCAGGCGACGCAGATGCTCGCGAGCCCGGTAGCTCCAGACCGAGTGCTCGCAAGTGGCTCAGAATCCGGTCTCGAGGCACCGATCCTGAAAAACAACTCGCGTGAGAAATTGAAAGGGCACCAAAGAAAAAACAGATTTTTCTTGTATTAGTAAATCAGCGCATTGATTATGAGAAGACATGTAGAGAGCGATAAAACACACTACTACCACCGCACTTACCGATTTATATACTCAGTTCCAAATCCACTGGCAAGCTGGCCAGAGCATGCTTCCTCTTTTATGTGCCTCGCAAGCTAAACATCTTGGCAGAGACCGCTTCGTCATTAGCTAATTAAAACTGCTTTGAAATGTGCTGTTGGGGGTTTTGCAACTATCCGTCAGTCAACCAAACGCAGTACAACACTGGTATGAACCGAATACCTGCAGTGCTTGGCCATACTTTAGAACAACCCCACCAGACGTGTTTGCGTGCTGCATGGTCACCCTGGGTCTGAAGGGGTGTCGCGGCAGTGGTCTCACGATTACTTGCGGTCATACTGATATTGTAGGTTTCTTTTTCCCTTTCGCAATTGGGTTGAGACAGTTAATCAGGAGATTTCAATTCAATTCAGTTTTATTTCAGGTGTTCCCTGAGGAAACGCCTTGATTGCCTAACGGTGGCCTCGGCCCTCCCCACCCTTCCCCGGAGTTCGCAGCAGGTACAATACAGAAAGCAAAACAGTAACACTTAAAGCCATACATATACGGAAAATAAATTAGGTGAAAATAAATTAGGCACAAATGTGATGATCGCTACAATGCAAAGTGTTCATCATAATGGTGCAATGTGGTGATATCAAAGGAAAAGAGACAAAAGGGAAAAAAGCCATTAGCGTACGATCCAGAAGAAAATGAATAATTGGGAGTCGCCAGGGTGAATCGAGAGAGCTGGCAGATAGGGGAATGTCATATCGAACACCTCAGAGTTATCTTGTGCAAACTTCGCACCTTTCATGACGCGTCAGGATTCATGCCTGAAGGAGATATTTTCAGACAGTGCATCTAAAAATGTGGTGGTTTGTGCGTACTTGAGTCTACAAAAGCTGTAACGAAGAGGCAATGCTAGAATGCATTACCTTTAAGGGCCTCTGCGCTTGCACTTCAGGTTTGTGATCAAAATAGTTGGAGATGATACCTACCACAGCATGAATCCCTACCGATGAAATCCTTTAGGTGTTCTTGATATCGTTTAAGCTAACATCACCAAGCACAAAGTTTGATGCCCACACCTCCCAAAGGTGGTGATGAGAAGTGAAAGTCTACAGCAGAAGACATTCCAATAGGTCCCCCCTCATGACAAATGCTGGGGCCACATGCTTCCACTTCTCTGGTCAGCCATCTGTACAGATTGCCTACGCAATAATTTTCGGTTTCGTTTTTTTTTTTTATTAACTTTTTTTCCCTCAAGAAAGACATAAAAGGTAGTAATGCCAGTGTGTGAGCTACAACATGTAAAATTACTCTATCACAGTTTGACCACCCCCGAGAGGACTCGCAAAGTGGAGTAAAAAAAAATTGCCCGCAGCTTCCCTCGGGGGAACACTGAGGAGGATGCGGAGCATATAATTGGTTAACGGGGTGTTAAAGTGCGACTTACTTGGGTCGATGGCTAAATTGGTTAACGTGGTTGTGAAATGGGGTGTTAAATTGCGACTTACTTGGGTCGATGGCTAAATTGGTTAACGTGGTTGTAGGAGGGGGTGTTAAATGAGTGAACACGTACACACGTATGCGAAAGGGCGGCGCTGGTCGAAGGGACGTCGATCATTGTGTTTGTGGATTCGTTGGAATTCATTTCACCGCGACCTTGGACGTCGACGCGCCGTACAAACCAACCGACGAGCGGCAACTGAGCGAGCGAGCGCCGACCTTGAGTATATATACAGCACGACGGCGCATGCACTGTCAGCTGTTGAATGTTCTCGAAGCGCGACGCCACATGCGCATCCACTGGAGAATCAGGAGAATTGTAGATGTCGAACGCGGTGTGTAGAGGAGGAAGGGTGCACAGATGGTGGAGGAGTGAAGCGCGCGCGGTGTGTAGAGGAGGAAGGGATGCACAGATGGTGGAAGAGTGGGCGACGGCGCGACGGCGCATGCGCGCGCGTCAGCTGTCGAATGTTTGAGAAGCGGTGCGGACGGCGCACTACAAGGCGCGAGTATAAGATGCTTCCGCATCTAAAAACTAAAATGAATCTAGTTTTCAGCCTAAAACAAACTCACGCTTGCATTGGCAGGTGAACCAGTCACTCATTTTACAGCAATCTGCGAATTATTGAATGCTGCTGCAAAGATAGTGAGGTTGATTTCTGCACAAACGCCATGATGAGTACGGTGATGTCAAAAGAAAGAAAAAATAATATTCACCTCGATTGTTGCAGTTGGTCCAGAAGGTGAATAAAGGTTGGATGCTTGACATTCCTGGACCTAGCGGGAAACAAGCACATTTTTCTTTTTTTACACTCGTGGTGAAACTGAGCTTAACTCTTTCACTGTCACTAACGTACCGGTAAGTTTTTGCATTCACGGAGTTTCGAAAAGATTCGGTTGAGCCAATGCGGCCAAAATACGAAAAAGCATCTTAAAATCCAAGACGTCACCATAGTACATTTAGGTGAAAAATTTTAAAAATTAAACTTCAAACAGAGATTTTCTCCTCTCTTATAAAATCTATGGTGGTGAAATTAACAGAACTGGAGTCTTCATAGTAGGCTTTAATAGACGAAGTTAGTAATTTACTGTTTCACTTTGGTGTTCCTTGAAACGTTCCTTGAAAAGCTTGTGTTAAATAAGAACAGCAAAAACTGAACGCGATATTATTCGCGGTTGCGACATATGCGAGTGGTCAGTAAGCGCAGAGACGAACTATGGTACCTATTATAGCTTATTATAGGGCTTATGCAAGCCTTTGTGGTGACTAAATTGACGACCAGCACACACTGAACAGCGACTACTGACAATGGGCCCTTTTCATAATTCACTTCCTTGCACTGCATATTTGCTGTTGTAATGGTGGCACTTGTCATGCGTCAAGTGGAGACACTGTGCTGGGACTTGTCTATTATGAGTGTTTATATCAAAAGAGACGACTCGACTTTTTTCACGTCACTGTCTAAGCAAACTGCCCTTGAACAGCTAGGCCTGTCTGAAGTAAGCCACTAGCCACCATTACTTGTCCAACCTGTATAGCAGGCACAATATCTTTAATATTTTGAAAAGGGTCTATACCATCCAGAAAATCGTGCATCCTGGTCTCGATCTCTGCTGCCAAGGCACCGTCCGCACCCGTGTAGGAGGCGTCCGGCGGTTGCTGCGATGGCCACTGGTCACACACGTACTTGTAGAAGTCTTTGCATGGGTCCGTGTCCGACTTCAACAAGTAGCGCAGCATCTGTCCTGGGCGGGCACAATATGTACAGGGGGTGGTCAAAAGTTCCCAAGCCACTATCCCACGTATTCCTATGGGAGTGTGGCCTGGAAACTTTTGGCCCCTCCCCTTTCCACTGTACATTCATCACTTGCACAACTGCTCCCAGCAACCATGCTTGTTGCACTCTGCGAACTCCTTGCTCATCTTCTCTGTTCCCTAAAGATTCCTTTCAAGAACAGGAAAAGAAAAGGATTGACTGCTCCTCTGATCTCTAAAGATTCCTTTCACGAACGGGAAGAGAAAAGAATTGACTGAGAGATTTTCAGTTGATATAGTAATTGTGGGTTTTACTTGCCAAAACCACGATGGTTTGAAGGTTTTATGGAAACAATGGGGCACTGATGGTTTAAGTACTGATATGATTGAGAGACACCATACTGATGGGCTTTGCAAATTCCGACAACTTGGGTTTCTTTGATGAGCACTTAAATATCAACACAAACATTCACACAATTGTCTCTAGCATTTTAACTTAATCAAAATGCAGCCGCCACCGCCGCAGGGATTCGGTGCTGCGACCTTTGGGCCAGCAGATGAGCACCATGACTACCATATTCACGCGATTGTAGATCAACCCATTTGGTCTTAATTTGAAATTCAAAGTTGAGGGGGTCGACCTAAAATCGAAAATGAGTGTCCGTTGTGAAGCCTTTCTAAAAATAATCTCCGCGTCTTTCGACAAAGCTAGCTTTCCTGCACAGCTATTAAGTACTGCCGTCAAACCAGCTTCGCACATAGGTGGTTTCACAATGTGCGATGTGAATTTTTTCTTTTTTTTTAAATAAAATGTGCTAGTGCTCTTCTTTTTTTTTTATGCCGTGCTATTTTCGGCGATCGACCTACATTCGGGTAAATACGGTTCTTGACCACTGCGACAAGCAAGAGATTTTTTGTTGGCAAAGCAGGCATGTCTCAAACCTGCTCATGTCTTAGGCAGGGTGTGCCGTGCCATGAATTTAATTCTCTCAAGGAACCTTTTCGGGGTTGCTGTTCGGGCAAGTTGGGTATTCCATGCTGCAGCATGTATTAGTACAGCACATGAAAAAAGACACAACAAGCACGAAGAGAAAAAAGGTAGGCGTTATAAACTTCGAACTGCTGATTTCAAGCCCTTCAACTATGCTTTTTTTATACGCACCAAAACACAACTCATCTTGCACGTGTTTGTAACCCACGGTACGTCATTTCCTTTCCTGACAAAGACGTGTGTAAACTTCCTTTGTACACTTTTGTCAATAAAGGACATGATGTATATTGAGTTAGGAAAATGTGCAAAATGGGTTGTGTTCTGAGTATATGCTGTGTGAGCAAAACGTGGCGGTGACCGGAGAAATGACGAACGTCAAAATCATTCGAACAGCCACTGATGTAGATGACGGCAGAGACAACGACTGAGACAATGACGATTATGAACCAACTCGAGAGGTGCTTACATATTCTGAGACGAGAAATTTGCTGCGCTTGCTTTAAAATAAGGTTGAATGCAGCGGTGAGGAAGATTGACGTATGCGATGCGTCAAGCAGCTGGAGAATGCCTTCCCAAGCCCAACTACGACCGCAAAGCAGACTAGCATTAGGCAGTTTTTCTCTGCTAAATAAAATGGTAGTGCAGCAATGGTAGTGCAGCCGGTTAAAGTCTCTTGTATGTTTTTTTTTCTCTTTTAAACCTGCACAAGAAAGATTAGAAACTGCTGAAGAGCCGGTAAATAGTAGTAGTGATTTTTCTGAAGCACGCTTATTTTTTCCGGCGATTAGTGCAGCTTTGCTTATTTCGAAAATCTATTTATGTCGAAACTTTTCCTGCCTTTGATGGCTTCGAGTTAACGAGGTATTACTGTATTCTGTTTAGAAAAATAAGGACATTACAATAGTCATGCATTCTGAACAACTTGCCTTCCTTCACACAGAACTCGGTGGTGCAGAGCTCATAGGATGCTGAGCTAGGTGTCGTCACAGTTGGAATAAATGGTGAATTTGCTAGAATGACAATATCACAATTCATGAAATAAACATACCCATGCCAGCACAAAACGAAATTGCACTGTTTATTAAGAGAAGGATGTTCAGATAGATTGAAGTTTCACGCAGGAAAGTAGCCATTCGGTAATGAAAGATTCTTGAATGAAGCACTGTCTTTTAACTGTGACTATTCTTGAAGGAATCAACTCACTACTATTTCCAATAGTTAACCAATGAAAACACATATCTGGTACAATAGTCACTCTAGTCCAACAGTTGCTATTTTACTATGCCACGGTGCTCAAAAATCTTAAAAGTCAATGAAGTTACATAGTAAAAGCACAGTGCGAGATGAAAGGCAGCTGAACGATGTTGCGATAGCATAAGATCTGAGTGCTTAAAAGGGCAGTAAACAACCTCACGGTCCAAAATAATATCTAATCATGAAACAACTGCGCACTTGTACAGTGTAAAAACGTTCATTGCCGCAACAACTTCTCTAATAAGTGCTCTAGCAAGGAAGTAACAAGGTTTAGAACGAGTCGCTTTGGCTGGTTTCAGTTTCTCAGTCATCCTTGCCATTCTTTCCTCACAGCAGAGAGGGGCAGGTCTTTTGTCGTGACTATGCCCACTTTGTCAACATAACATCACATCAGGGATCCAACAAACGAGCAAGGCTCCTTCACGTGTCACAGCGGCACTGAGGGGAAGCGCAGTGCAAGGAGTACAAGGATTTGGTGAGGTCTCCACCCTTCCCCTAGCTGTCAGGCAGACACCTCTTCATCTCAGAGGTTTTCGTTCTGACAACACAGCTTGTCCCAAAACAGAAAAGAGGCAATTCTCCGTTAAACGAGTCTATAGTCGCCAGTGGTTCCATGCAGGGCCAATTTTTGTCGACGAGTATTGCACTCAAACCTCATTATAACAAAGCTGCATTTGACATGAAAAAAGGTTTGTTATATTCGAAAATTCGTTATAAAGGTTTACTCCTAACGCTATATCTACTACAAGACTATCTTTGATTTACTTCATTATAACCAATATTTTCTTATATACAGTTTCGTTATATCAAGGGTTGAGTGTAGTTACTCATCATTGGTCACTCTTGCACAAAATCTCATGAATACTATACTCCTTAACTGGAGAAAAAGTGTTAACGGAATGAATGAATAAATGAATGAATGAATGTAAGCTATGCAAAGCTATTAGCATCAAAGTGTCAGCATGGGTTTTCCTAAGCTAGCTCTGAAAGGCAGGTACACTCACTACCATGAATAATGCTTATGCTCCACAATGAATCAATGTCGCAATGGTACAATATTGCATACTAATTCACACCATGCACATGACAGTTCTTTGGAGGTCTTTAAAAAAATGAAAATAATGAATGAACGCTATATAAAGCCCTTAAGGGGAGACGCGGGTCGAAAAGTCGCGTTTTTTTTCCAAATTTCACCTTTTCTGTTTTTTGTTGCTTTATCATCTTTATACATTATATTTTGACATCTGAAAATATCACAGCGAAATAAGCATCAGAAGTCAGTGAAAAACGCGTCTGAGTGAGCGGCAGTGACGCGCGGCATCACGAAATTTACACAAAACGGGCTGCTGTTCGCGTGCTCGCGGGGCCGCGAAGAGAGCTGTCCGCCATATTGCGGCCGCTGGCTCGTGTAGAGTTGTCCTTACTCTCCACGATCCCGGTTCTTGAAGTCTCGTACGTTCACGAAAAATCTAAAAAAAAAGCAACAAAAACAGTCTTTTCCCGCCGTTTCAAACCGCGCGCCACTAACGCAGGGCCGCCATTGGCTGACAGCACCCGTGTTTTCTTGCCGTAGTTCGCTTCACTGTTTTCCGGAGTTATTTTTCGCTGTTTTCGTGCGATGGCAAGCCCGAAAAAGGCCGTTGCCGACCATCGGAAATACAGAAGTAAGAACAAGTTCAGAGGGAAGCGGCGGAGGACGTACAAGAAAGCCACCGCCAACGAAAATGTCCGCGACGGGCCAGCGGCCGGTAGGCCTAACATCGACCACGGCAACGTCGACCATGGCAACTGCGACGACGAGATCAACGCTGCAGTGAATTTTGTGAGTGCATCGCAGAAAAAGATCGCGTTATTCGAAAACGACGTCAGGCCGAATGCCGATCGTGCCGAAAGCGTAGTGCTGTGCGAGTTGGGTGCATTGACGGCCGTCGTCGCAGGCGCGGCATGCCCCGTTTGTCACGAGAGTAAACTCGCAGTTCGGGCACCGAATAAAAAGCGGAAAGGCCTTTCGGCGTTTCTGGAGCTACACTGCGAGAATGCGGAGTGCTCGGAGAGCATCCTTTCGTCCGCGTACTCGTCGAAGCGGGTCGCGTCAGATGGCGGCCGCGGTGCAAGCAGAAGCTACGACAGCGGGAGTTCGCGTGACGCCTTTGCCGTGAACCTGAAAGTGGTGCTTGCAGCGCGTGCCGTCGGTATCGGGCATGAGCAACTTTCACGATTTTGTGCAGTAGTTGGATTGCCAAACCCTATGCACCATAAGACCTTCCATGCTATCGGCAAAAAGATTCACAGTGCGGCAGTGAAGGCTGTCTGTGAAAACATGCAAAGGGCACGCAGCGTCACCAAAGAGGTGGCTGGTAACAGTGACGTGCCAGTCATGTTTGACGGCACATGGCAAAAAAGAGGCCACAAAAGCCACAATGGTGTGGGAACTGTAGTGTCCTTGGACACTGGTTTGTGCCTGGACTATGAAGTGCTTTCCAACTTCTGCCTGGCGTGCAGTTTGCATAACGACATGGGAGGCGATGAAGAAACATGGCAGGCGTTTCATCATCCCGTTTGTGAGAAGAATTGCGACTGTTCTTCGCATGCCATGGAGGCCGAAGCTGCAGTGCGCATTTGGCAGAGGACTGTGGACTATGAGACACCCCTGCGGTTCACCATCTTCCTAAGCGATGGAGACAGCAAGGCCTACAACGGGGTCTGTGATGCCAACGTGTACCCTGACACTCCAATTGAAAAAGAGGAGTGCACCAACCACGTGGCGAAACGTCTGGGCACCGGCCTGCGGAAGCTGCCAACGCCACTTCCACGAGGGGAGAAGCTGAAGGAGACCACCATCCAGAAGCTTCAAACTTACTTTCAGGTGGCCATTGTGAACAATCGGGGAAATGTCCACAAGATGTACACTGCCATATGGGCCTCATGTTTGCACTCGTGCTCAACAGACGGTGCTGGAAGTCACAAGTTCTGTCCTGCAGGCCCAGACTCGTGGTGCAAGCACCGACGTGCTGAGGCGCAGGGCCAGCCTGCACCGTGCCACACCCCCCTCCTGACCAAGGCCCAGGGTTTGGCAGTCCTCCCAATCTACAAGCGTCTCACAGATGCGAAGCTGCTTGCCCGGTGCCTCCACGGCAAGACACAGAACGCGGCCGAGTCCCTGAACAGCAAAATATGGCTGCTGTGTCCAAAGACCCGGTTTGCTTCCCGGACTGCTGTGGAAACAGCCACAGCCATTGCAGTCCTGTGGTTCAACCGGGGCCACGCGAGCTTTGAAAAGGTGCTGGAAGAGCTTGGGGTGCTTCCTTCGGAGGCCCTGGTTACCCTCAGCGACCGCCGAGACAGCATGCGCATGCACAAGATGAATGTGCGTCAGACCGCTGAGGCGAGGGCACACCGTCGCAGTGCAGCCAAGAGGGCCCGGGTGGAAGAGTCCTGCCGCACCAGCCGGGAAGGGAAAACCTACGGTGCTGGAGAGTTTTAGACAACTGATATTCCCTCTGGACATGTGTGTATGTGTTCAGCACAAGTTTCGTGCTACTGCGTTTTTCATTTTTGTAAATACAGACTTTCAAACTTTCAAACGCGTTTTTCTCATTTCGCAATTTTGGCCAATTTGCATTTTTTGCGGGAAGTGTTTCGGGCACTTAGAATGGTCATACGACGACGAAATTTGGCACACACATTGAGGAGAGTGCGTAGGGTGCCGATATCTACTTGAATCAGCACAACCTATCAGCTGTAAATATCTATTAATAAATTTAATGGTGGTCGAGTGGAAAAAAAAGGGTAGTTTGCTACACAGATGTTTTTTTCATAGTTTCAAAGTTGGAGCACAATTTCTAGCTAGATATCGGCACTCTATGGCTAATAGGGAGCAAAAGGAGCCATTGAACAACTCTCTGCATGAACATTTAGTATGCGCGAAAGTTCCCAGAAAACTTATCAAGTTTCACCATTACTTGAAACACAACTCCCAAACTATTGCACTTATGTAAAAACTGATTACAGATTTGGAATCAGGAGGAAAAACTGCATCAGTGGTCCAATTTCTGAAGCTCTAAGTTGAATAACAAAAAAAAAGTGCTTTCGAGGAGCGTCTCCCCTTAACATCAAAATATCAGCACGTGTTCTCCTAGGCTAGTGGTGAAAAGCAGGTGAACGGAAATAACAGTGCTGCGGTTTGTCCCCCCCTTTTTCTTTTGCGTCCACGTAGTCGTGCACCGTGCTGAAATAAATGTCTCAATGAAGTGAATTCAATTGAACTTACAACCAGTACCATGTGAGGGGGTAACAGTCCAAGTGTGGGGACCTAGCGTGACGGTCTTCCCGTTCAGGCTTGGGTCGATGGTTTGCAGATGACCTGAGCAGTCCGCAAGAGAAACAGTTTGTGTCTGCCAGCAAGAAGAGATTTACCAAACATTCAAGAAGAAGGTCAGCTTACGATCATGTGGAAGAACGCCTGCCGCAAAAGAGAAAGACAATCAGTACCATGAAATTCACTGACACAGCAAAATTAATCACAAGAGCTATTGCCTTATTCAGAGGCACACACGCACGCTTGGGCGCGTTGGTGATCAGCCAGTTTGTCAAGAACGGCACAAAATTTTTAACGAGGACAAAACTAATATTAAAAAAATACAAAACAAGCACTGATCAAAAAGTTAAAGTTCATTAGGAAAAGCAATGCATACGCATGGGATTGACTTGCAACTGCTCATGCGCATTTGTGATCACATGTTGTGAACACTGACATTATCATAAAAAAACCATTTCTTCTACGTGTGCTTACATGTTACGAGCTATCAAGATGGACAAGCTCTTCATCGAGAAGAGATACGAAAGCTTGGATGACGCATTCCTCTCCCAACTTGTTAATGTTGTACACTTCTAACATTTCTCGGTGAAACTGACTTGTTTTCACAAAGAATGCTGGTCTTATCTAGAAGTGGCACACTTCTGTGTTCATGACAGTGCATAGAAGCTGTTGTATTGTTTTCCTCCTCGTTCTGTCCTCCTTCGGAATTCCGCAGTGTCCTTGACGAAATCACCCATTCAAACGCACAGCGGCAGAGGTGCGTTGCAGTTTTTCTAAAATGCAGCAATGTACTTACACTTGCCTTGACCAGGAGTGGCAGCACACATCGAAACGAGACGTTTGGAGAAGAGGCCAACACAAGCAGCACGTTTTTCTGCACTACGCGCCGTCCCCGTTTTCATGTGAACTACCGCATACCATCATGACCAATAAAACAGCACACCAATATGCTTTACAGCTGTGCACTTATGGACTATTTTTACAGCGTGCCATACACCATAAAAACATATTTGGCATGTGAGAACGTGTGGTACTTTCACAAGGCACCATGATAAGAAGTTCTCATTTTAGGCTTGAGCAATATTTTGGGGCTGAACAGTATTTGCTGCAAAAAACGTCGCCTTATCGGAGGTAGCACAAGGCGGCAGAGGAAACGTGAACAGGTTTGTCAATTATGATGAAAAAAAACAAAACAAAGAAGTTGTGCTACTGTAAAGCACGACTTGATTAAGATAAATAATGTCACATAATGACATAAAAACATTAACAATGCTGTAAGTTTTAATTGTTTTCTCATAATGACGTGTAGCAACACAATTGTCCGGGTTAAACGAAAGGTCAGGTAGAGCGCCAGGGTCACAAAATGCTTAATTTGAAGGATGAACATCCAAATAGTACATGCATAACAAGCCTTGCAAGACGAGCTTGACTGCATCTCAAATGAGTAAGCAAGGAGGATTGGATTGATTGGTTGGTTGATTGATTGATTAGATAGATGGGGAGCTATATGAGCAGACAAAAACCTGAGCAACATGAAAGAGTGACTTGCAGCAAACTTACTGAATGGTGGTATGATGTATGTAACGTTACTGGGATGAACGGCCTCTGAAAAAAAAAAAAAGCCAATGTGGCACATCATCAGGATGACATAGCTTCCAAGATCATTTTACATGTTTTATGAAGACTTACTTTTGGTGCCTTCTGCTGCAAGAGAAAGACCTAAAAAAAAAAAAAAGAAGAGCATTTATAAGGTGAGCAAATATTTCAAGTGCATACATATTCCAATTGCTAGTGTAGTTTCAAGCTATATAAGAGTGGACAAACTTTTTTTCTTTTTTTGTAGAAGTGAAAGTCAAGTGATAAATTAAAAAGAATTGTTGACTTCAACATGCTAATTTACAATAGATTATAAAGAAGATTTATTGAGCGTAGAGCTGGTCGCTGATAAGGCAACAAACCAGCCGCAGTTCACGAGCTCAAGCCTCCGCTGCAGTCTTGAATAGTAGGTGCATTATGACTACGTAACTGGCTTTTTGGGTGACTTCTAACTGTAGCATATCTTTTTTTTTTTACTTAAGTAACTAAAAATTCAGTGCAGTTAGGTTTCATGCAAAAATGATAACATTAATCAATTAGCATAACTAAAACGTACATAATCTCACCTAACAACAAATGATGACACTTCAAATGACACTCATTGTTGGGCTAGTTGGTGCATTACATCAGAAAAAAATATATCCAGCCAATAAAATAACGATCACCGGAAACGAGGAAGACAGGAAAGTGGCTAGTTACTATGATTGGGTCCTATCTCAAGACAATATGGGCAAAGAGCCCCTCCCCCCCCCCCCCCCCAAACACAGGAAATATACATCGCATTTGTAGAATCTTTACCTATTGCTTTTACCACTTTCCCGTCTCCGTCTTAGTTGCCTGTGTTCGTTATTTTATTGGCTAAATATATTTCTTCCTGATGGCACTCGAATGATGAAAGAAAAGGCCAATGTGTTGATTAGGTTATGCTTATCACGAAAAGCCTACAGCTTTTTGCTGCTTTTTTCAAACTAATGTTCACAACCTTTTTACAATGTACCTTGTCTCGCATCTAAACAGACCCAATTTTATACTCTCATTTTTCATATTTTACGTCCAATGAAATATACTGCCTGTATCATTTTAATCATTACTTTTTCACTAATGGCAAAATACCAACACCACCCATTCATAGTACCTGCAATTAAAGCAAGTTATGCAGTCGAAAGCTGTAATTTTGGCCACGGAAGGGTCACTTCATTGCTTCAGGTAACTGAAAACATATTTCATTACCTTTTGCTGGCAACGTTGTTGTGATCTATGATGAAATAGTAGAACCAGCAATCACATAATTGTATGGAGTGATAGTATCAACAGCGACTGGTCATACATCAGTTATTCCAAGTTTTAACAACCACAAATGTACAGTGACGTACATTCTATGGGATATGGATTGAAAGCTCTGTTGTGCTTAAATTCTATCTGAAGCTTCTTCGAAGAAGAACATGGTAAGAACACATATATACCTCATAAAGTAAAAGGGAGGATGAGTGCTGACGCTCAGTTGGTAGATCACCTGACGTGTTATTCGAATGTCGCAGGTTTGGAGCCTGCCAGTAGCAAGTAACCTTCAAGCCCACTTCCCTCTCTTCCCATTTACATCACAATTACTACACATAATTACATAGCATACCCTGTACATTAGTTGGCATCGTTGGCTGTTAGTTTTTATTACTACTGCATAGTAAGAAAAAAATTTGTGATAAAGATGAAGACCCACAGAACAGTACATTAGGGTAATCTTCTCAGCCAACCAACACCAAAGCGAACGACATCGAAACAAAGCCCTTAAACTCACGCGCATGTCGACGTGTTGTCCAAGAAAGAAGAGCAGCCGATGCGACCAGCGCCAAAAGTAAGGCCAGAAGGAAACAGGCCACGGAAACCTCGGGTAGCATGGCAACCACTTTAGTAGATCTCGTCACACTGCGACGTTTAGAGTAACTAATGAAATGGCAATTTTGAAAAAGGTTGACAGTAATTGCATAGTAAGTTGAGACGTACAGTTTACTAGTCGACAAAATAACTCAAATGCCAACGCAGGCTTCGAAATTGAATATCTCGAAGTAGGAGCTGAGAATATGTCTCAAATGAACGCACCTCGTAAACTCAACAGCTATGATTTCTAGTAAGCTGCAATTATATGCTCTTAAAAGGGCCCTGACACACTTTTTCAAGTAACCATGGAATGAATCCACTGGAGGAGCTTATTGCCTCACAAATTCAACGCCGTACAAAATTTAAGGTTCGGTTCAGTGTGAGTGGAGTTACAAAGCTTTGTCGCATGCTGCAATTGCATTCTCTCTTCTCTCGTCCCGACGAAAGTGCTGGAAGCTAAGCAGGGAGAGATGGCAGGCACAAAGAAAATACGTCAGGTGCGCCTTCAGCACCTTTTTTTTTTCGAACGTGCAACTTTTTCAGAATGATCGCACGTGACCGCCTGGACAAGTCGCGGCTTTCCACACGATCTCTGTAACGACCAAGTGCATTATGTTCAAATCAGCCAATGGCTGATAGATGGGCCTCGCAGAGTAGTTTTTGAGCGTCTTACGTCATTGGTTGAGAGAAAAGAAAGCAATCTTTAGCCAACTTTGATAATTTATTGTGAATTCTAGACAGCATGCTGTGCTATAATATTTGGCTCGCGTGTTGTCGGGAGCCTTTACTACCAATTCAGCAGCGTTTTCTGACCATGCTCAAAAAGTGTTGCAGGGCCCCTTCAAGTCATTACATATAAAATACTACATTCATACATTTAATTTGTGAAAATGGCAATTAGATTATACATTTTGATTGACCACGTGAGAAAGATTTTCCTTTCCAAGCAATACAGGTTATTCGCTACATAGTGTGATCTGCTATAGGCAATTTTGTAAAAAATTCTGTGTGTAGTATACAAAGCAAATTGCAACGTTGTGGCGCTCTTGTGAAACAGGATGGAGGTCAGCAGTCTTGGCATGCTGCTTGGAACAACTACTTGACCGAAACTACATTGCACTACCCTAATCTACCACAAAAAAAGTTAATCGACCAACAAGTATGCCATAAAAGACCTTTCGTGCAAGACCTACAATGTGCGAAAACAATGCTCAAATATGGAAAAATGAACCATTCAATGTCACACATATTGTGAGCATGTTTAATGTAATATAAAGCATTTACTGCCCAGCATGACAGTTCCCCGTTTATTTCATCTTTGGATTACTTCTAACGCTGGCACTGTTCATATGCACAAGTTCTTGCTAGGAGCACAAAAGCTTTAACTTCACTAGAGATGTTAATTCATAAGAATAATAATAATAATAATAATGTTTATTTTTCATCAATTGTTTGATGAAGGACAGCTGCAGGTAAAAGCTGCTTTCCAAAAGAGGCAGCTTGACAAAGGCCCACAGCCACCTTTTAGCACGGCAGTAGTGGCAAACAGTCAGCAATGGGAAGTAAACAACAACAGCACCAAACAGGTAAATAAATAAAAATAAATAAAGATATAAAAATCAAGTCCAAATTCCAAAAATAAAAATAGCAACTATAATACAGCAACCGCAAAGAAATCTTAAAAACTAAATGTGTATATCGCGCATATTGAATCTGTGCACAGTGTAAAATATCTATGCCACCTATGCAACCCAGAACACAACACATATTGAGAAACAATAGGTAAGATGTGAATAGAAAAGTGATTTATAAAGTAGAGTTTTACCTTGTATGGTAGAACAGTTTTACCACTGTATACGATACCCACTATGCGAGATAACTGACCCAGCACACTGTCAATGTGTTCGCACCAAAGCATATTGCTCGAAAATGTAACTCCAAGAATTTTTATACTATTTACTAGCTCAATATAAGTATCACCTTACTTGAGATGTATGTTTTCATTAACGGGCTTATTTTTAGGTCGGAATAGTACCGCCTTTGTTTTACTAGTGTATATGTTTAAACATCAGTAGTTTACCGTAAAACGCCAAGCAAGTGCCCCCAGCCTGAGCAAGCACCCCCTTCCTTTTTCTAGGAGATCTTAAACGCCAATGACCGGCCGGGGACCAAGCAAGCATCCCCCTTCCAAATCTGGTCAGACTATCCTTCTCAATAGCAGGGGAGGCGCTTGTTTGGCATTTTTAAATAGCTGCACCACCACACTAAGACTCAACATAGCAGCTCATTTCTCTATGAAACACCGGAAACTCACTTGCTAGTTGTTTCAATAGAAGACCTTCTGCCTGTGCCTGGGACAGTTGAACCATCTGCCACAAAGCTGGCAGACCCGAGAACCGCACAGGTTTCCGTGTGGTCGCCTTCCCCCGAATAATGTTCCGCATGCGAGAAACCTCGGTGTCCGTAGTCCTGCTCACCATCAGGTCCCACGTAGGGCCCCTCGGAGGTGCCCTTGTCTTCCATGTCGGGGTGCTCAGGTATCAAACCCTGCTGCTTCCTCAGCATCAGAAGCTGTGCTAATTTTCCACCGATGCCAACCTTGTGCTCCACTACAACAGGGGCCCAACCATGGCTTGCCAAACAAGGACACA
The DNA here is from genome assembly GCF_043290135.1 of Rhipicephalus microplus. Classification (NCBI taxonomy): domain Eukaryota; kingdom Metazoa; phylum Arthropoda; class Arachnida; order Ixodida; family Ixodidae; genus Rhipicephalus; species Rhipicephalus microplus. The sequence continues at coordinate 179,345,439 of NC_134705.1, forward strand.
GAGCTGGTGAACGAGGAGGTGGCGATAGTGGGAGAGGGCTCGGAGGGACGTCCCTCGTCTGCAAAACTTCCGGCAAGTGGCCGCACGGGTAAACTTCAGTCACAGGCGCCGCACTGGTGGGCCGAGATATCGAGGGACCCCAGGCACTACTGGCAACCGGTGCCACAGGGCTTGCCTGGATCATTATGTCGTGTCCAAGACTTCTGGTTGGCTCGACAACTTGCCCAGTGAACTCGTCGTGAGAAAAAGGCCCTCCAAGCGGACTTCTACGAACGTCGGCATATCTGTCGGTCTGTTGCGCCGTGTCTTGACCAGGTGAAGTGCATCGCGAGGAGCTCATTGGGGACATTCCGAATAGACCAAGACCGTACGAAGGTGACGAGGAAGGTGACACCGTACGCGGCACCTGTGGGCCCGCAAATGTCTGGATGGCCACCTCTCTGAGTGGTGTTCTCGAGGCGGGTTCCCTAGAGAGTGACCGAGACCTCACACTTAAGAGGTCCTGGTCTACAAAGTCTTGGTTGCGGTGAGGAGCCCTCACAGCAACCGGCTCCTGTGTCTGAAATATTGCGTCCCTTGTCCCAGCTGCTTGGGACAGACGTCCTGGATGGCTGCTTATGTTCAAAGTGCAGGGATGGTTCACAGTGTTCCGTGAGCAGACTGCAACACACGGGCGTAAGGCTGTCTCTAATCTTGGAGTCGAGAAGGCAAACGCTGGTGACACACGGTGACGGCTGATTTCACCGACTTGTGTGCCAGCACTCACGACGTGAGGGACCTCTGAATTGCCAAACATAAAAACGGACGATGAGCAGCTGCTCAGTGACGGCCCCGACTGGATGCGGGACATCGGTCTCCAAGGAAATCTGTGATCTGCAAAGTCGCGTGGCTTACTGTCACCGACAGCCATGTCTACCATTTCATACAAGCTGTTTGCTGCTGCAGGTGGTGGAGACATTGCAACAGAAATGTCGTGCTGCATTCCAAAGTCTTGCATTGGCATGCTTCCAGCCCCATAGGTCATTTTCATGCCCCAGTTTTTCGGTTTATAACCATGCTGCTGTTCAGCATCCTGCATTGGCTTTTCCTGAGGCATGTAAACGTCTCCTTCAGGCCAGCCCACTGTTCCATAATCGTGTTGCTGCGCAAAATCAGGCATAGTTCCACTTGTGGCTGCCCCCACCTTTCTCTCTTGCTGCTCCAAATCATACATAGTACTGCTTTGGACTCTGAAAGCAGATCTCATGACAACTCTCTCAGGTTCATACACACATTGTGCTCCAAAGTCACGCATTGGCTGCAAAGAAGGCTGGATGTCCTTTGCAAAGTCTTCAACAGGATCATGCCCAAATTGCACTTCAGCGTCACGAGAGGGCCTTGCAGGCATCACATGCGTAGTTGCTCCATCAAGAGGCTGATGATTGCACTGAACAAAGGCTTCTTGATGCCCATCAACATTCTCATACTTTTGTTCTACCTTCACAGCAGTGATGTTTGCTGTAGTCTGGACAAAGGGCTGATAGTCACACTGCACCTCAATATTACAGTGTGGTTTTTCGGCCAGTGCTACAGGCAACTGAGGAGCCCGAAAAACATCCCCATGCAGCATGCTGAAACCATGTTGCTGCAGAGGATTCAGGTCATTTACCGGAGAAACAGTAGTCGAGTGCATGAGCATTTCAGTCCGACTTCCTTCACACTGTTGCCCAACTGAAATTTTCTGAGCGACACTACTAGACATTGGAGCCACAGATTCAAGAGAAAATGTTTGGACTGCCTGACTTTCTGTGCGTAGGTACGGCACTTCAGTCATACAAATCCGCAGCGAGCTCGCTGAAGTCTGTGTTGTTCCATCTGTAAGAACTGCTTTATAAGCACCAATTACGGGGGACACTTTAGCTCCCTGAGACACACATTGTGCTTGGAGGGTTTGCCCTGTTAGCATATCTTGTGAGGAAACACCTGTAGTCTGCATTGTCAATGCTACATGGGGATCTGAAGCCAGTGTATTGAAAGCAGTCGCCGCAAAAGTGTCTTGGTACTCCATTGCCTGTACACCAAGTGCCACAGAAGGTGGTTCTTCCTGTTGTTGCACAGTGTGCATACGAGAAGCCAAGTGATCTGGCTCATATGATCCTCCACCGGCTTGCACCTCCACTGCTATCTGCGGTGGCACAGTTGGCGGCCGAACTACGTGTACGCTAACAATAGGCTGCAGTGCTCCTGCACGTTCTAGAACAAAATGTGTTCCAGACCCTGCACAAGCTGGTTCCTCACGTTTTTGAATTGCCTGCACTCCACATGTCTTACTATTCACTTCGATGGCTTCTTTCTTAATTTCTACATTTACTGTAGCCTCTGGGACATCTGGAGGCTCTGGACCAATACGATACTGACGTGCGACAATGTGTGTATAACTGCAAACTCTGGCAGTTAGAGGGCTGGAATGCCTGTAGTGTGGCTCTGAACTTTGCTGGCTAAATTTAACTTCAGCTGGCCCCATTATTGCATGCTCAGTTTGTGTTTCGTACGTCCCGCAGGCAGTGCCAGCATGCATGTGGGCTGCATCATGGCCAAGCTGTGCCTCCTTACACCAGAGCTCTTGAACTGTTGGATAAGTCTCTGTTCCCAATGTTGCCTGAGCAACTGGTGCACCTTCCGTACTATGCTGTTCAGACGACACACGTACCCCCTTGGTGATCTGAATTCCACCCTCTCGTACGAGGGACTTGCCAGCACTTTCCACATGCGTCCTTGACTTTACACTTACACATCTGGATGGTAGCATCTGTGAAGTCTGGGTGGACGGCACTCTGTGGACTGTGCAACGTTCAGGGCTAACACGCGATCGCACCTCAACATCTGTCAGCGATGTCGTTTGTGAAGCAAAATCCTCCAGGGATAATCGACAAGGTAACGACACGCTGCGAATCTTCCTTGACAAACGTGATGGTGCTTGACCTTTTCTGCGCGACACCACAATATCTTGCTGAAACTCTTCTGTCATAAGCTCCTGTTGGGGATGCTGTTGATTCCATTGCTGCTGCTGCATCATTTGGGAGCCTTCTGGCATGTATGAACCCTGCATCCACTGAGACTGTCCCGTTTGCCACTGCATTCCCGGCCAGAACGGCTGATACGGGGGCCATTGTGGTTGTTGCAGTGGCATGCCAAATGCTTGCCCATAAATTTGAGCTTGATCTTGACTCTGCATCATCTGCGCTTGCCACCCATACGGTGGAACTATGCCATACTGCTGTGGCATGTAGCCCTGGCCTGCCTGCATGCCAGCATACATTGGTTGTGGCATGGGCGGCGACATTGGTGGTGGCATCATTAAAGTCGGGGGCAAGGTTAGCGGCGGTGCTGGTTGTGACCAGGCTGCAGTGCCTGCCGTCTCTCCCTGCAATGGCCCCAAATGGACGAACGTCTTTTGCTTGTGAACTGCAGCCTCGACGACGCGAACAGCTGGCAGTTCTGCTTCTTCCGCACCTGCTGGACCATCTTCATCGTATTCTTCCACTGGCTTCTCCTCCTCAACGCACTCTTCGTCTTCGTCGTCAACTTGGTCTATGGTGACAAACGTGGGCAAGTATGACCCGACAGGAAGCAACTGGAAGATGCCAGCTACAGAAGTGTCTTGTTCCTGCTGCTGTTGCTGCAGTTCTGTGGTGGTCGTGGTGGTGGTAACTTCGTCTTCTGTTTCAGTCACAGCCATGGGAGCGTTGTAGCCGGCAATACAAATTCCCTGGTCGGTGAACACAACTGGCACAGACTGACCCATGGGCAAAATCACATTAAACCCTGTTGGTCCCTGAATCGTCTGAGAGGCGATACCCAAAGCAGTGGGGCCCTGCTGCTGCACATTCACCGAAATTTCAGAGCTGGATGCCTGGACAACCTGCAATGTGCAATGTACTTGCTCTAGTTCATTAAAGGTAGAATCATTATCACATATGCATTCTCTTTTATCCAGCCCTAGTTGTTTGAAATCGGCAGATTCTTTTTCTCCAGTAGCAACCTGGTTCTTTGCTGATTGACGAAAGCAGTGCAGCCTGAATTATTACAAGGTGGGGGAGAGACGTTTCATCATGTATGGAATATGAACAAGCTGCTGAGCTAGCAGTCAAACGGGGAAAAATGACAACACACAAGGAACAAAGTGCAACCAATGTTTGTCCTATTTCTGTTCTTGTTATCTGGTGTAGCCAGTTTTCACCACTGTGTGAAAGTGCCACCAGGAGGGAAGCCTCACCAGCATCTAAAAACACATACGAACACTATGTACACATTAAGATTTTGACAATGTTCATTACATTTTAAGCAATTAGTTATTATTATTGCAAACTTTGTGGATATTCAGTTTATATCTCATTGTTACGGTACTTTTTTACTGTGGAATACCATAGACCACACACTATATATATATATATATATATATATATATATATATATATATATATATATATATATATATATATATATATATATATATATATATATATATATATATATATATATATATATATATATATATATATATATATATAGTGCTGTGCGGGAGAGCGGGCGCCTCTGAGTGAAATACCGCGATCCCCACCTTGGCTCCGCCTTTTTACTGTGACCACGGTGGCTGCGACTGGCTGTGGATGATGGAGGTCCTTCTGCCTGATCCCTTGTGCGGGAAGCCATAGCTTCCGTAGTCTAGGGCCGTTTCGTTCGCATTTCGCCGCGGTTACAACGGAAATCGAACCAGCGTCCCCGTGCTAACAGCGCAACACCACATAGCTTTCAAGCGAGTTAAGCCACAGAACACGTACCATACACAAAAACACGCGTTTAGAGACGCAGAAACACGAACCGAAACTACTTCTCATGCTAGAGGGGAAATGCAGAAGGCTGGTCTGAAGCGGAGGAGGTGCGAGAGAAAAAGAAGGCTGAAAAAGAAGCGAGGACACTTTCGGCTTCAGCGGGCGAAGTCGCCACGGTCCCAAAACCAAAAAACAGGGGGTGGTTCATTACGGGACGGGGGCGAAATCCAGACACGAACCGATCGTTGCCTTCTTCCCCGTACATTTCGCGCCATGCCCATTTTCTCGTGCCCCAAAGAGCTTGCATTTCTAGTACTAGAACGTTTTCAGAACCTCTACGGTTTCTTACCTGGCGACTGCTGTCGTCCTCTTCCGACGTTGTGGTGGTCGTCGTCGTGAAAACGGCCTTGGTCACATCGAACACGGTCGTCGAAGTGCTGTCCGAAGTGCTGCTGCTACTGGACGAGGTCGACGACAATTCGCCGTCGCGCCGTTTGCGCGTCGGCGCCGTCGATGCCATCGCTAGAGTTTACCGCTTTATGCAGAATCGAGACGGCTCATCACGTTGACCGTGACAACGCAAAACACGTCTCTGAACACGGGTTTTCTTCATTGAGCGAGACTATTAACCGCTCTGATGCGCCAGGGAACCATACCTACCTAGCTCCTTCTTCTTCTACATAAATATCCACTAATGTTCATGCCACATACCCACAGCGGGGACTCGCTGCTCATAGGGGAACCAATGTTCAGGGTGCAACTCGATGGCGGTTTGTAGGCTACCCGCAGTTTCACATATGTCAATCTGAACCATGGAACACCTATACACTGATCTGATCTTTTATCGGGTCACTTTCGATTTCACGTTGCCACACTTAATTGTTGCCAGAATGTTTTCACGCACCACCTCATGTTCCGGTGCCGCAACGCTACAAACTGCGTAGGCGCGCCCACACGCTGCGGCTGCATGGGCTTATGATAGAAAATTGGTTGGTTAGGGAGGCATTTTCCCGATAGAGGAAGGGCTAAAGTGCTTTACAGCTTCAACTTTTGAGATGTGGAACGTCACGCTGTTCAGCCAAGCAATCGCGCTCTTGAGCGTCACACACTTGGAAAACATTATTTGCTGGTGGGCTACGATGCTGAAGAGTCAAGCACGCCTAATTAGATCCCCCAAAGTAGGTGCGCGCCATGGCGATTGATTGATTGATATGTGGGGTTTAACGTCCCAAAACCACTATATGATTATGAGAGACGCCGTAGTGGAGGGCTCCGGAAATTTAGACCACCTGGGGTTCTTTAACGTGCACCCAAATCTGGGCACACGGGCCTACAACATTTCCGCCTCCATCGGAAATGCAGCAGGATTCGAACCCGCGCCCTGCGGGTCAGCAGCCGAGTACCTTAGCCACTAGACCACCGCGGCGGGACATGGCGAGCAGGCGAACTATTCAGAAATTTGCCAACGATGACCTTGATGAATCAGCCAAAACCACCTGTGCGCGAGGCACCGCAGTACCAGCATAACCTGCAAAAAGGGTTCCAGGTGTTCCTGCTGTAGTCTTGATCCAGTATTTTCGATGTTTACATACTCGACGTGGTGAACACATTACTGGTACTACTACCTCCATAAGTGTTTAAATCCATCAGCTTCAGACAGCATTACCTGCTGTCTCGGAACACATACCATAAAACAAAGGGAGCCATTAGGTTGCCTATGTATGCCAAGTGCTGGCCAGATACAGGTTGTACAGGCATTCACACAACTCTCACCACAGCCTGCAAGAGAACCGTTTATAGTCTTAAAACGTACCACGACACATGCAACTTTTACTTCAGCGTCCCAGCGATGCCATGCATGCGACTGCAATTTACACCAACTTCCAAATTTGTGTCTCCGGCATGCCAAATTTCTTGCCATAGTTCTACTAGCACATTTAGTGTGCCTCATTCCAAGTATTACGCTCAATGCTAATGTAACGAAGAACTAAAGTAAGAAGCAAGGTTTATGAATTCAGAGCTCACTTGCAAACATGTCCCACAGACAACTCAAAAAGGAGAAAAAAAAAAACTTTATTTGCAATGCACGATTGCACAAAAGGCAATATTAGAAGGGTAGGGGAAAATGTGGGAGTGTTTCTCTTTTTTTATGTATCGAAGTTTTGCTCTTTTTTTTCTTTTTTCTGGTCTGCTCCCTTCCCTCTGATTCCTGGTGGGCCAGTTCACGTGGGTGACGATAAACCAAGAGCACCGCAAGTACACTGGCCGGGCACCGCAACAAACACAAAGGACGAATGCAAAACAAGGTGTGCGCCCTGTGCGGTCCCAGCCGAGCCCTCGCAGCAGGCCACTTGGGCTACCCGTCACCCATAGACTCTGCAAACCCCCGGGGAAGTCTACAATGGAGTCGGGAGCTAGGCGGTCAGGTCACTACTACTCCTTCTTCATGGCCACGTTCTCCTTGGCCTGGTGAGCGTGCAGCACTGCAACGGCTTCTTCCACCTGCACACAAACAGTGGGACAGCAGATTAGAACGAAGCTACAGCAGGAGCATCCACTTGGCTAACTAGTTTAGACCACTGTTGTGTTGTGTGGGGGTGCTGACACCCCCTGTAAAGTTGTTTGCGCCGTGTGGAGCGTGTCTCGCACAGAAGCCGTATTTCGGGGGTGACAACCGCCGGACGATAGATGGCGTTGTGTTCGCGTTGAATTGCACTGTTGGTAGAGTAGTAGCGTCGGCGGTGACCCCTGGCGGAAGGCAGGCCTTGGTGGCGGGCGAGAGTTGAGCGAGCCTCTTCTGCGCGTGGCGGTTGCCGTGAACGGTTGTCGGTAGCGTGGGTCCCCGGTGCTCGGCACCGCGTTGAGGTCCCACGTGGTAAGTCAAGCGTTGGCGACGCCGCCCTGGGTATGTTATTGTGTGTTTCTCATGTTTTGGAGTGTATGGAAATTGTGTGTAAGGATGTCTTCGCGGGAGGATTACAATTCGTCGTTCTGAATTAGTTAAATAAATGTATGTTGTTTGGTTTGTACCGACCGCTTCTTTTGTGTCCGAGACCCCACAGTTGATATGTAGCCTTGACAAGACAACAGCATGAAAATGAAACAAGCCACTGTGACAAACCAAGCCTGGTATGTGAACACCTTTCTACAGAGAAAGCATCTTGAAGAACCTCCAAACCACCTCCATTACTTTTTTTTTTTTTTGAAGAGTTGTGCAGATGGCGAAATTTCAGATGCAAAGCAAATTGAGTGTTTTCCAAATAGTTGTCAAATATTTAATATTTTTTGAATATTATGAAATGACAACTACAGAAAAAAACTATAAAGATCACCTCCACGAAGGGAACCCTGATGGGATGCGAAAGCAGCAGCACCTCCACGCAGGGAACCCTGTTGGGATGCGAAAGCAGCAGCAGTGCGGCACGGTGTTGACGCGGGTGATGGAAGAACAGTTTGAAGCGAAACTCGCTGTAGCATTTACCCGAGTGACCGTTTGTTTGAAATGCAATGACACGGGAAGCGGGACGCGTTGAAGACGCTTGCGCTCGGCTTCCTTGGCTCAAGTCTCGTCAGTGTTACCCACACGCCGTCTGTATTCTTGAACGCGATCGGTGTTCTTGACTCTCACCTCGCCTGTGTCGCTGGGCTTCCACTGCAGACGCTTGCGTTCAGCTTCCATGGCTCGTGCCTCGCCAAAGTTGACATCGCCATTTGCAACCGTGATATGATCAGCTTCACCAATCCTCGCCACGCACACACTAGCGGAAAGCATGCAGCGCCGGCGTCCCGCCCGTCGGCGTGATCGCGCGCTGTTTACATTGTCGGCACCGCGAGATTCTCGAGGCGCAACCACCGGGTTGCGGCTTCTTATCGACGACAGATGGAGAGAGGTGGCGAGAGAGAGGGTGAAGCAAGAGAGAGAGAGCCGACACACAGTGAGCACGCGGCAGGCGAGGGAGAGACTTCACCATGCTTTGCTAGGAGGGCTTGAGCTACTTGGCGCTGCCTGCTCCAACACCTTTGGGGCGGGGAGCGGTGCGGACGGAGACAGCGTTACACAGGCTAGTCAAAGAGCTGCTTCGAATCTAATAAGGTTGCAGAGGATCCCAAGCACATTCTAATGCGATAGGAAAATAGAAGTGTTTCTCTTGGCTAGGTTAATTAAGGGGGGGACGCGGCTTTGGGATTGCGAAAAATGGCAAAAAAATCGAGTTTTTGAAAAAAGTTTTCAGTTTCGAAAACCCTTTTGCTACCTGATTCCGAAATATCTACGCTGAAAACCGCGCAGGAGTGCTTCGGAAAATTCATTTCACCCACCTAGGTAGCGAAACTTTTTCTGAAAATCTCGAGAAAACAGATTTTCAAAAAATTATGGCTTCGCGATGGCAGGGCCGGAGCCGGCTTCTTGGGCTTATCGGAAAGAGCATTTCTCTGCGTTTAACTTTCCCGTGTCAGCTGGCTCCTCCCTTTAAAAACAAGCGCACAAAAAGCAAAAGTTTGAAGGTCGTTTCGAGGCCCTTGATTGGCTGTGGTCGCCATGTTGCCTCGGCTCGCCATTGCTCGCTCCGGCAGATAGTCGTCTGCTGCTTGTGCATCACGAGGACATGGCTCTCGAAAATTGCTACTTTGTGACGTGTTCACGGCTCGGTCACTTAAGATATAATCATGCTTTGGTTAGGAGCAGTGAGCGGATGCGCGATCAGGTTACTACAAGCAGGCGCGCAGTCTACAAGCGCGGCGCGTCATCGGGGTCGTTTTTAGCCCTAACTCCACTGACACCGAGACTGCGAGCAGGAACGGCGCGCTAGCACACTCATGGCAACGCGCTTCTTTGCAAGGAATGAAGCGCATCACTTGCCAGCTCCTCTGAAGCACGTACGGGCATTTTCAAATCGGCAGCGGACAACACAGTCACGCTCATCACCCCCCTAGCCGTTTCGAGCATCACTCGAAGATGCGATGCCAAGCGCAGTCCGCACCGTTTCTTTGTCATCGCAGTTACATATTTCGCGCATCGTCATCGAACGCCGCCGGCAAGTGCATTATGCGCCGGCTGCACTGTCCACGCACCCCACGGTCATATGAAGCGCTGTCAATAAGCTTTTGAGATGCGATTCAGACGTGCTTAGAGCCGTGCTTGTTATCGCCACAAACGTCTATGAATGTTCCGAGGTTAATAAATTGCTGTAGATTAGAGTTTCCGCGACCGGCTGTATGATGATGCGTTTCACGGCTAAAGTGGCAAATGAGCATGTATAAATCAGGGGCATGAATTTTTGTATGCCCGTTTTGCGTAATTAATTATACCGCTAAAAATTCCTGTGCCAACAGTCTTCTGCCCATACCTTTGTTATTTGGAAAGAAGGCATAGGCCGTCATGGTGTGATCCATATTTCTGATGCAATAAACCTCTCTCCAAATAAATGTTCAGTGATTGTTTGTAATCAAGTACTTAATTACAACTTCAACACAGGAAATATGGGTAATCATTTCAGTATATGGTCTTATTCAATTACAATCTTTTCTATCATGCCTATCACACCACTCCTTCATACAAAGAACATGGTTTGAAATCCATACTTGTTCTTTGTAAATCATGAAAAGGAGGTTATAGGAAAAAAAAAAAAAAGGCAACCAAGGCACACTGGTCACAGACCAGATGCCCGAGAAGTCAAATATCACAAGACAAACCTGAGATCACAATTTTTAGGCGCCTTAGAGACGTAAAGAAAAGTTGAAACATTTAAACGCAGTTTTCTCAAGACTGTTTTTTTGACATCGTGCTCAGCCCCTCCACGAGGTTCAATGAAGAAATAATTTGTCTTTTGTAAAGTATTTGTTTTTATGGAAGCACTGTGAGGTCATTCTTAGTGTCTGTGCCAATTTTCATCAATATCTCACGAGAAACAAGAAAGTTCATCGAAAAAAGGCCTGTCGAAAACTTCGACAAGCTTTTTCTCACAAGTGTGTTTTGGCCATTGTGCATTGCTCGTGAAAAGCGTAGCACGAGAATGACTGGCCAAATTTTTATGCAGTTTTTTCTGAATCCCAAAACATTTTTTGAGGGTCTGACAATCTTGGAATTCTTGTTTATGGTTTTGCGAGAAAGAAACTTCAAGCCAAGTGAAGCCAACCGGAGCCAGAAGTACGAAAATAAAGCAAATCCGTGTACTAACCATCATTCCCATGCTTTCTGAAGTGCCGTGCGTCCTATACACACCAGCACCAGAGCTCCCTCTAGTGTATAAGAAACTATGCACACCATGACTGAAAGGGCTGTACTCGCCTTGGCCTTGAGCGATTCGTGGTGCTCGAGCATGTGCAGCAGCTCAGAGTTGTCAATCTCGAGCAGCATGCCGGTGATCTTGCCGGCCAGGTCTGGGTACATGCGGTGGATCAGCGGGAACAGGCGCTCGCCCAGCATCTGCTTCTGGTCGTGCGGGGTGGCCTCAGCCAGCATGGAGGCGGTCAGGGGCTCCTGGCCCTGGATGTGCACCGCAGCCTGCTGGGTCTGAGACACCTGCTGGGCAGCCACCGCAGCTGCGGCCACCTGCTGTTGCTGCTGCTGCTGGGCGGCCACCTGCGTTCGCGCCATTGCAGGGTGCGAAGTCAGCCACCACTTCACAAAAAGTAGGACACCCGAAAGAAAAAAGACGGACAGAGGCAAACACAAATATCACGTCCGTGTACGCCCTTTTTTTTTTTTTTTTTTTTGCTATGCCGTTTCGTTGTACTCTTTACGACGATATTATTGTCCGAACACTAACCTGCCCAACATTCAACTACACTCAAGCGTCTCTACAACAAAGTTGCATTTCACATAAAAATAAGTCCGTTATATCCAAAAATTGTATCGCTAACACTATACTGCACGACTGTGTCATTTACTCTGTTATAACTACTGATATTTCATTATATCAAGCTTTAAGTGTAGTTTTTAGGAAGCCATACTGCTTGTGCAGCTTACACAGTGATTAGACGACGGGACATGAAAACACAAACAAGAGAAAAAACTTTGAACACAAACGACAATATGTAGTGTGTGTTGTCTTCTGTCATTGTGTTACATCCTACCAAGCTGAGCTCCATATTCTTACCAGGTGAACAAAGTGAATACACGTAGGAAACAGTTGGAATAGTTTTAAATCTGGCAAGAAGTTGGATTAGTTCTTGAATCATCATGGCAGCTTAACTAGAATTAATGCAACATGCAGTCATACCAGAGTGCCTTCAACCTTTTTTAATCATTGTGTGTGCAAGTGTTCGCGAGAGTGAATCCCATTGCTTTCAATTACACCTTGACTTTGTATGATAGCAAACCCTTTCAGCATGAATGCTGTACATATACAGCACCGTCTGTACATTAACCCCAACCAAGTATCGTGAAGAAGCATGCAAGATGCAAACTGACGCAGCTTCTCACCAGGCTAGTATTAGACATGTTCAAGAGGACATTGGTTGGCAGAAACTATCTGCATATTGCTTCACGACAATTGCACTTAGTTTTTCCCAAACAGGCACTACCTCTGGATGCTCAATAACCACACAATATACACCATATACGGGGTATGCACTGAGCCTTGACCCGCAAGGGGACAACACCGTCTCCGCGCCATTTTCACAGCCCGTCCATACTTGCCATCTGTGCTTCGGTAAGCAGGAGGTGTTTCGGAGGTCTCTAGAGAACCAAGTTGCTGTGTGAATCTCAGACACAACACGTGTAGAGAGTTTCTTGCACATGTGAAGAGCGTGCCGACCTCTAGATGGCAACCTCAACGGTAGCCAAGTGCATACCCCCTGTAACAATGAACTTAGCCCACCTGGAATGAAGCGGCAATGGGTGCAGAGACTTGCTGGACCTGTGGTTGGTTGCGCACGGTCTGAGTGTACTTGTAGGTCGGGCGTGGACCACCAGCCGTCTGTGGAGCAAGACCCGCAGGACGGGGGCCCATCACCCTGGGCGCCGATGGGGCCTGCTGGGGAGGGGCCTGCTGAGGAGGTGGAGCCTGCTGCCCACCAGTGATTGGCCGTGCGCTGCCCAGGCCTCCCCGCTGCGGCTGTGTCCCCAGTGAAGGGCGAGGCTGCCGCTGGTAGGGCATCGAGGTAGGGAAGCCGCCCTGAGGCTGACCCCCCTGGGGTCCACCGGCCCCCGCCTGGGGTCCCCCGGGTCCACGCAGCTGCTGCTGCTGGCCTGTCCAGCGAGGGGTGGCACGCATCTGGGCTGGTCCCAAGGTGGCCGGGAAGTAGCTGCGCTGGGCTGTCTGGTGGGGCATGGTGGGCACAAAGTATCCCGCAGCACCTGCGCCACCTGGCGGGAACATCTGTCCCATCTGCATACGCATGCCGGCAATGCGGTGCATGTACTGCGAGGCAAGATGTGCCTTACGGTCTTCCTTGCGCTGGGCCAGAGCGACGTAAAGTGGCTTGGAGACCACGATACGGCCATTCATTTCAGTCACAGCCTTCGTCGCCTCTTCCGGTGAGCTGAAGCAGACAAATCCAAAGCCCTTAGAACGCCCGTTGCCGTCGGTCATCACCTTGGCGCTGGTGATGTTGCCGAAAGGTGCAAACTCTTTCCGGAGCCGCTCGTCATCTAGGGCATCGTCCAAATTTTTGACGTACAAGTTGACGCCCTGGTAGCGGTTCAGGCGCTCTTGCTTCAGCTGTTCAAAGTGGCGCTTTAGCTCGGACTGGCGCTCGGCCTTCTTCTGGGCACGCCCCACGTACAGCACCCGGCCACCCATCTCTTTACCGTTGAGCTCCTCCACGGCGCGCTCAGCACTCTCGGGATCCTCGAACGAGACGAATCCAAAGCCCCGGTTTTTGCCGCTCTCATCGGTCATCACCTTGGCGCTAGTGATCTTGCCAAACTTCTCAAAGATGACCATGAGCTTCTCGTCGTCGAGCTCGTCACCAAAGTTCTTGATGTAGACGTTGGTGAAGCATCGGGCCTTGTCGCCAAGCATCTTCTCGCGCTCCTTGCGGGGGATGAACTTGCCCACATAGACCTTCTTGTTGTTCAGCAGCATGCCATTCACTTTGCTGATGGCCTTGTTGGCTGCTTCTTCAGTCTCGAAATGGACAAAACCATATCCCTTTGAGGATGCCTCTTCGTCTGTGGCCACGCGACAAGACAGGATGTTCCCAAAGGCTGAGAAGGTGTCGTACATGGCCTTGTTGTCAATAGTCTTGTCGAGGTTCTTGATGAAGACATTTCCGACCCCGGACTTTCGCAGCGATGGATCTCGCTGTGACCACATGATACGGATCGGCTTGCTTTTGATAGGGTCGAAGTTCATTGTGTCCAGGGCACGCTCCGCTGTAATCAAATGTACGTAAAGTATGTTTAGAATGATGTCACATCTGTAAATGAACAAAAAAGGCTACTGCTTTCAAGAGAATTATTTCTTTATTTCTTGTCAGACAAAACCAAATAAATACAACAGACAATTATGCCAAGAAAAGCACAGAGAGCCTCAATTGTTGGCTTTAAGTGTCATGTTGTACCACGATGCAAATTGAAATGAAATTGATATGTGAAAAATTACTCTTTCAGCCGGTAGGCTCTCAACTTGCTATATTCATATCCCACCAAAAGAAAGGGAGACTTTTCCCCCACTTGCATTTCATTTGCATCATAGTGACTAATTAAAACACTTCAGTTACAGAGCATTATTGTCCTCTATGCTTTCTTTGGCCTAATTTCCTGCTGAATTCAGTTCGTTGGGTGAAACATGCAAGATTGTATTTTACTGTGTGCATAACTATCGCCTTTTATATGCAGATAATCGAAGATGATCAAATACTAAATGTTCATTTTTTGAAAGCACCAGAGAGCCAGTATCAAGGCAAGACGCAACTGCCCCACTGGAGATTTTGTCATTCTCACTGAAGATTTCACAGATGATTACGTACGCATGAGTGTAGACCAAGGGCAACCGCATGCCACACATGGTCGTGATACCAAGAAACTGTGCTACGCAGTTTCCAGGAGCGACCTGGATCACGTCAAACCGAATTAGTGAAATGTGACCACTCAGACAAACGACCCAAGGTAGCCTCAATGTCCATGAAGGTTATAACGACTGCAGACACCAGTGACTGTAAACAAACAACAAAGTGTGTTCCCGAGTAAACATTTAGCACGACATTGATCTAATCAAGCATAGTTCATTTGCAAACCATCAGCGTCATTTTAATCTAATCAAACATGGCCGTCAAGGGAGGATCAGTTTGGCAAACTAATGGTGCGTGTACGCACTTGCAACCCCTGCGTAGCAATAAGGGAGTTCCAGACATTTTTCTCGAGCGCAGCTTTTACCACGACACAGTTTTTTTGTTTTTTCTTAGGTTCCTCTGCTACGCGCATCCTGCGTCATTATTTGTTGCGCTATCGAATGTGGGTGGTTATTCCGAAAGACGCACTTCTCGAACTTTTCGTGGCAGAAAACCGAGACAGAGGGCCCATGTAGAGTAGCCGAAATATTTCATCTTGGCACTAAAATTCCCACAGCTACGACACTCAAGTGTGTGGTTGGCAAAACGTCGTGAAAATGGGCGCTTTTGGGGGGGGGGGGGGGGCCTTTAGTACGAACTCTGACAGCAAGGCGACACGAAGACCTACGTTGGACAGGACACACATCAGCACACAATCTTCACACAGCAGACTCAGTCGCTCGTTTGGTAGGGCTTCACTAACAGTTTGATGGCCACCCGCGCCTACCATATTACTGCTCGGTTCAGGCGACCCGGAAAGAAATAGCGTGCCGTCACTAACGTGATCGAACGCGATATGCTACACCAGCAGACCAAACTCAACGGCAGACTCCAAAGAGACGTTTAGTTAACCCAAGCGAGCGCAAGCGCTGCGAAGAACTTGCCCATGCCAACTTGACAGCATCCACTGATCCATATGTGGGTCACTGATGAGACAAAGGCGCTCGAACACGCCACTAAACCTAATCATCCTGGTAAAGCCCTACGCAGGTGTCTTGGAAGCCTGCGAGACCGCAAAGACGTGCGTACTCACCATCGGCGGGCTGCTGGAAGTTGACATATGCGTAGCCAAGTGAGCGTCGAGTGATCATGTCTCGGCAAACCCTAATCGAAAGCACGGGACCCGCTGTGGAAAACTTCTCAAAAAGCATCGCCTCCGTGACCTCCGGGTGCAAGTCGCCGACGTAGAGAGAGGCCATCGGGTAGTTGGGACCGCTGGGGTTCATCTTGCCAGGTTTAGGGTGGTGGTGAGCTCGTCGTAATCGAAGGGGGAGATCCGCCTAACCCTAACTCCAAAGCGACAGTTACAAACTTTTTGGACTGAACTCGCAGTACAAGTTCAGGGTTTTGCCGAAGTTTTGCAATTTTTTTTACGTTTTTAAGTTTTATAGATTTTTTTTGTATTTTTTAGTGCTTAGCCGTAGCGTACGCAGAATTTAACTAGTTCCCCCACGTGAACGGCCTACCATTGAGTCATGTGGGAAAAGAAATGGCGGACCAGCTGCGCTCGTTCTATATTACAGTAATGTTGTATTACTCCGCTGTAGGCCTCTTGCTTTCCATGTTAACTACCCAGGTAATGGCTGAACTACGTAGAACACGCGAGCGCGGCTGCATAATCGTCCACCGTCAGAGCAATCGTCGTTCGCTATCCATGAACGTAGTCTCGAGTATTGGCCATTTACTGATCGCACTACAGCGTGCGCGGAAGCATACAATGTTGTGTTGTATCTCTCCGCTGCACTACATTTCAATTTGCCATTTCATTACGCTGCTATATACCAAACCACGTCAAGCGTACAAGCACTTCCACTTAATCACCAATTGTTGGTATAGTCGTTGGTTGTGTTTTATTTTAGAAGCCAATTTTTTCAGTCCGTTTTACTGAACGCACTATATTGCGAGCGCGCGGAAGAGCAAAACGGCGCTATGACGTCATGCAAATTGCATGATCGACGACACAAGTTTTGTGGCGCTCCGATCGCCAGTGATAATGACTGCGAACCTTTTCTTTTTCCTCGTTGTGCGACCGGTCCATACGACCTTGGTGCACGACGAATGTGCAAGCTGCATACTAATGACCCCTCAGTTTCCCCAACGTACGCATAAGGAATACATAAAAATAGTACGATCGTTTTATTATGCCTCGGAAACAATCTATATCAGTTTCAGTTTTGTGGTCTTACGTGCACTGCAACGGGGCTTGTCCCATACTACGGTCGTGCATTTATTGAAAAATAGAAATCACAGTGCCGATTTCTACAGAAGCAAGATTAATCTGTGCAGGACTTTCGCACACAAGCATTTGCGTCGCCAAACATTGAAATATTTGCGTGCGATGCCTCGATGCAAACAGGCTTTTTTTTTTTTTTTGTTTATCAATCACCATCTCGGAAGAAAAAAAGTGCTCACGCAACATAACATACAGAGAACACTTATATAAACACACACCCAACATTTTGATCGCGGTCATACTGAATATGCAGAGAATACTTGCCCCATACAATTGAAACAATGTTCTGAAGCCCCAAGGTGAACACAGTACAAAAAAAAAAATAAAATGAGGCTGAGGCACAGTTCTTTGTTTTTGTTTTTTTTCTTTTTGGTCTCGCGCTTAACTGGAAATAGCAGGTCAAAGAGGTTGATGAAAAGTTTCCTAAACAACACTGGACCCAGTTTCTTTTTTTCTTTTAACCGCAGCACCTTGACACCACTTGCAGCACGATTTTCGTGGGGAAACTTCAGACATGCATGGTGAGAAATTGTTGCACATCCCGGCGCTGTCACGCTGATTTTGCTGCATGGTCTGACGGCAGCCACCTAGCTATATGTGTGCAGTCGGTGATTAGTAGACTATTTCTTCGGTGCTTCTCTTCGTTCTGGACAGCTTCAGGTAGAGGTAGTCACCTGCCTTGTCAATAACACTCAGGGCCTGAAAGAGAATTACGCAGCTCTTAGAGCTTCTGCCACCACTAATGGTCACTACCTTCACAACTAATACATTCACTACCTAATTATAAAAATAAATGGAGCAGTCGGCAAGCGGTGGGTGGAATGAACACACACGGCCTCTGTTATACGGTACAAGTTGATCTCACTTGGCTATGAACACTCACACTATTTTTTAACACGTTTGTGCCCTGCTGTTTCTATTTCTGAAAATAAAATCCATTTCTTGCCCTCTTGCCAAGATTTTTCTATATGCTCGAGCAGAGTTTTTCCTGCTTACACTATGCGTATCTGATTAGTCACCAAGGTGGGTGGCCTTATTATGGCCTTCTTGAGAGAGTTCTTTCAATCTTCCCGCGTGTCCGGTAGCACACCAGCTTTCCTAAAACGGTTAACATTTTTGTCTTTGCTTCTCTACCATTAATTCTCTCTCTCTCGGGCAGTATCCTTAGACGAGGTGTAGGCTCTAAACAACTTTTCTACCTGCCCATTAGGCCATCTGTGGCTACGAGGTTGATGGCACTACTCCCGAGTCGCACCGCAAGGCAGCCTCACCTGGTCCAACATTTCCTTTGTGTGTGACGCCGACATGCAAAAGCGAGCTCGCGCTTCCAGAAGCGGAGTCGCAGGGAAGCCGACTCCGACGGTGGCAACACCCCGCTTCATGAGGTAACGCACGAGGCCCCTGTAAAGAAAGTAAGAAAAGGCGGAAGAGAAAAAAAAGGATGTGAAGAAGTACAACTCTCATCACACCAAAACTGGCAAATGCAGTTAAGAAGACTGATCCGAGTCCTCAACAACTGACGCGCGCCCTAGAGGCAGCATGAGCGGTGCAATCACACAAAGCCAACAGGTGAACGAACGAAGACAATGTACAAGCACAATGCACACTCCTTGTAACTTTTATTCAAGGTGCAATGAATCCGAGATAAAAGAGAACAAAACTAGGTGGCAAAACACCCTGCCGCCATTGAGGGCCGAGCCCACAACCTCCACACTGCGCGTGCAATGCGCTACCATTTATCGAAGCCACTTACTGTGTTTCCTGTCATATAACCTGCCCCTGCACATGGCCCGCAACCCCAACTACGAACCGCAGAAAAATTTTCAAAAGAAGATGCCCGCATATCACTTACACATCCCAGCTGCACAATCTTATTATATATGCTTTGATTGAAATGACCTCAATAACTACGCTTGAAGATAGCAAAAATTTTGTCACCGAAATTCGGTCCCTAGCGTCAATCCACTGTCTTCACTTTGAGTCAGTATCGACCGGGTGACCTTCATTCTATTGCCGTGAAGTCGCACGACACACCAAAGCTCATGCTTCAATAATAATTTCAGAAATAATTTCCCATATACTCTCCTTGGCTTCACTTTCTGTTCAATTTATTAGGCTGTGTAGAATTAAGAAAACGAGCTCTTGCTCGATTGCACTTCAACTATTTTGCACTCCATCTGAAGCTCTGAATTTCCAGCATTTTATGCGAAGCTTATACATGAGGAAATAAAGTATGCTCAGGATGGAGCACTCCTGAATTGCAAGCCCTGCGCAATTAAAAAAAAAAAAAAGGCACACATGCAAGAGACTCACGCAATTTTGGAAGGCAAGTAGAGCATGAGCGGCACGACGGGAGAGTCCTCGTTGCCGTAGATGATGAAGCCCATCTGCTGCAGACGGCGCCTGAAGTAGTGCGTGTTTCGTGCCAGCCGCTCGATGCGCCGCTGCCCCTCGCCGTCCCCCATCTCTCCCATGATGACGCGGCAGGTGGAGATGATCTGCTGCGCCACCGGAGCCGTCATGCTGGCCGCGTAGCAGAAGCTGTGAGACTGCGCTCGCAGGTGATCTATGACTGCCTGCAACGGCATGCGTAACTGAAGATCAATAACCAGCCGGAAGATTATCAGCACAGAAATGGGAGACAAAGGAATGAAGGTAGACTAACCGTAGAATTTCACACTAGTACACTAAAGGGAAATATGGCACTAGTGTTTACAGGAGCTGCAACGCATGGCACTACAGCCAGCATGGGAAGGACAGGTAGCACGCGAATTCGCCTAAGCTCCATTCTTTCAGCTTGTCGCAGGATGAAGTTCAGCAGTTCGACCTCACCCCCTTGACCCTTTCGGGCTGGCGGCTTTTAAACAGTTGACAATGTTCCCAAAAGCCATTCTTTTTCTCAAAACAAACGTCAAAACACGGCAAGAAACGAAGCTACAAGTGCTTTCAAAGTACCGCGCACAAAGAACAGGCAAATCCATCGACTACCCATCATTCCTGAGGTGGCTGAATGATGACAGCAACAGAGTTCCCCTCTAGTAAATACAGTGGATCCCGGATATATCGTACTCAAAGGGGAATGCAAAATAGTTTGATATATCGATAATTCAAAATACAAAATGTGCACATTTAATGAACAAAAAGCATTTCAGGCCTCGGAAATCGTTACAAACGCTGACATTACAATTTGCTCACAGTATAATTAAGAAAAAGACGTGAACTGCAAGTTACAGCATTTTATTTTGCATGAAAATAATCCGTAAACTTGTCTTGTTTCTTGCGCACCGTCAAGTTGGAGTGTACTAGAAGTGCTGAGTGGCGAGACCGCGCCCCGCCGCCTGATCCCTTCCGCGTTGCCCATAGCGGCGGCGCTGCAGTCGAATAGTACTGAAAGAGCCGCGTGCAGGAAATGCTATGCGCTTCGGCTCCTCCGTCGCGCTTTCTCAATGCAGATTTCTTCATACTGACCTAGCATTCATGTCTCGCACACGATGCCATAGCCCTTGAAGTATGACACGCCAATCTACTGAATTTGAGCTCCATAAAAGCCCTTGTGTGAGATTGAAAATACATCAGAAAGGGCGTGTCTTATACTGATTTCTTCTGCCTTGACTCTTTCTTCGTTGGTTAGGCGTCTACAATATACAGAATAACTGAGACGATTTATTGGGAGTTAGCTGTGCTCATAAAGATGTGAGATTAAAAAAAATGCCATTTCAAATGCAAGCAGAACCAGGAGGCCATTAGTAGAAAGGAAGGGAACCTGGACCCCCTACACCGCAAACTTTTTCGTCATTCAGCTTTTTAGGGCATACTAAAATATTTACACGCATTCACAGCGACCACCAATTGCCAAAGTTAGTCGTCCTGCTGCACCCCCCCCCCCCCCCCCCCAACTAAAAAAAATTCTGAGTGCTAGACTCGTGCCGAAGGTTTACAGTTGGCGAAGCTGAATATAGCGTGTCTTTGAGCAAATCGCACTGTAAATTTCACCTTTTCGACAGTAGGACGTCTTAAAACTACTTCAAGTTCAACATAATTGGACGAGAAATGCACCGCCTAAAAGTAGAAGCTGTGCTAAGGGGCATTGCATGGATATTGGTAATAGGGTGGTGTGTGTGTGTGTGTGTGTGCACGTGTGTGTGTGTGCGTGCATGTGTGTGTGCACGTGTGTGTGTGTGCGTGCATGTGTGTGTGCGTGCATGTGTGCATGTTACTGTGTACATATACAAGTAAAATTTCTCAAAACAAGATGCACCATTGCCAACACTTTTGACGCTTAATAATAGAACTACCCCTATAATACAAAACATCGTCATAAATATGCTGGCTTCTAATGGCATTACGCCCATAGGATATTTGGAAAGCAACACAATTTAAGCTCTCAATACAAAATGAGAACTGGTTACGATTAAGTTACGCAGATTAACAGACTGCCTATATATACAATTGGAATTTTTAATATGTTTGTGTGTTGTTTTTAATATGCTCACTATGTAATAAGCCTTTCGAAAAGCAATAATTATTATCTTCCGCGAAACCGGCATGATATAAATGAGTCATCACCGATACAAATGTTGTAACAACGTTACTTATACTCGGTTTTCTCGTGATACAATTGAGTGCATGTAGGCTCATATGAAGAACACTGTGCTCCAGATATCGTAGAGACAGCCGACAAAACGAGTGTATAATTTAATCGCGGTTTTGA
This sequence comes from Rhipicephalus microplus, assembly GCF_043290135.1. Classification (NCBI taxonomy): domain Eukaryota; kingdom Metazoa; phylum Arthropoda; class Arachnida; order Ixodida; family Ixodidae; genus Rhipicephalus; species Rhipicephalus microplus. Next base: position 179,367,190 of record NC_134705.1, read on the forward strand.
TGCTTCTGCTATCTTTGTAGTTCACCAGTAGCCACTTATGATGTAACGCAGCTTAAAGCGCTGCTTGAGTGAGAAGCTAGACGGAAACATGCAAATTCCTATTGATTTTTTTGTGTGTGTGTGTGGGTTGGCAGGCTCTTGAAACAGTGAATGTATCGACGCAATTTCGACGTGCCTGCATATTACTCGTGCACCATGGCGCGTAGCAGGTTCACCCACTGATAAAGGCTCAGAAACTAGTTAAACGCGTTGGAAACGGGCTATTACAAACTTTGGCAACCTTCGGCGCGCGCTCTCAATGCAGACGCAGCCGAGATCTTCAGTACCATGGGACAACAGCGCCGCCGCTACTGTCACCCGCCGGAGAATCAGTCGAGATGCGGCGCAGCCGCCTCGTTCACTCCACTGCCCCCTTCTAGTACACTGTTGTCAAGTCCCAGTCATCCTAAATATCACTAATGTTTTTCAAGTAAGTGAATTAAGCTCCTTTGGCCACAACAGCATTGATGTACGCAGAATGCAGATGCAAGCTTTAAAGTGCAGCAAAAGGTTGGTTAGCAGCGGTGATGAAGGCATTGGCATATTCATAACCGCACTGCTACACTTCCACGGCATCAGCGATGGCAGCCACGATATCAGCATCGATGCAGTCATAATCATCTAGATCGTCATCAGTACCGATGAAGTCGCTCACTGTCTCAGATGATGCCTCGAAATGCTGGTAAGTCACAGAATTCACCGAGCCAACATACGTCTTTGTCAGTTCTTGCGCACCGTCAAGTCCCAGTCATCCTCAATATCACTAAAGCTTTTCAAATAATCGAATTAAGCTCCTTTGGCCACAACAGCATTGATGTACGCAGAATGCAGATGCAAGCTTTAAAGTGCGGCAAAGGGTTGGTTAGCAGCGGTAGTGAAGGCATTGGCATATTCATAACCGCACTGCTACACTTCTGCGGCATCGGCAATGGCAGCCACGATATCAGCACCGATGCAGTCAGAATCATCTAGATCGTCATCAGCATCTACAAAGTCGTTCACTGCCTCAGATCATGCCACGGAACGGTGCTAAGCCGCAGAATTCACCGAGGCATCGTACGTCGTCAGTGGTCATGACGCACGCAAAATAGTCACCTGGCCCGCAAGGAAAGTTTACGACGGTGCTTTACTTGACGTTGCTCTAGGCGCAAGTCACATTTTTTATCGCTACGTGCGGGTCAACATTCTGTTCAACTCCCGAATGAGATGACGATAGTTATAGCGTGAGAATAGAATGAAGTCAAAGAGACAAGAAGTCTCTTTGTCGTTCTGTTCTCGTGCTATAACTATCGTCATGTCATACCACCTAGCCCAAACTGCCACACTTCCCGAATGAGGATTTATAACGAACGAGGCTAGAAGTACACAAGTCGATAAGACTCAAAAGACCACGCCGAGCTCCCAGCGTAGCCATGTTGACGATATCGATGTCACTTGTGGTTTTGTAGCTAGCAGGCACTGCTTTCACCTGCTTTGGTGCAAAAAGCTCGAAAAAGCGTAGCCTCCGAGACATGCATTTTAAACACTAAAAATACGTCACAGGGTTGCACATCTCAAAGGCCATGCTTTTCAGGCTCGCATGCCATTGTGCGCTAACAAACAAGGCCATGCGAACATTGCAACGAGATCACTGAGACGGTTTGCATTCTGATTTTGGTACACTCGGCAATTGGCCTTTTTGAAAAACACTATGCCCGTGCGTTAAGAGGGATCGAAAGTTGTTAGAACGCGGCCGAAAATCGACGAATATTTGCAAGAAAAAATTTACCTTCCGGACTTTGGAATGGCGCGGCGTTCGATACAGCGGATGTCCCACTGTGCGGGAGTTCGATATATGGAAATACGGGCGCACAAGTCATACTTTTGCACGAAAAATTCAAGGGGATCGACTGTATTGTATAAAACTCTACGAGACTAACAACTTCTCATCCGTCACGTAGATACCACGGCCACCATGAGGTGCCTGTACCAATGGGCACACGCTCAGGCCTGAAGTCATGAGCCGGACTGGCTGGTGACTGACATCCAGCCGATGCGTGGGACAATTTTTTTAGTCGCGGAGGCATCAGCAGCTGCGCTTTGATCAACTGGGTGGGTCCTCCCCCGTTCTCTTATGTTTTATCCGGCTACAGCACCCAACAAGTTGAAACAGAACAAGCAGAAATGCTCAAGGCCACGATAGGCGGCCACATAACATAGCAGGGGCCCCACCCTTCTATATTTCGCCAAATAGCGTCCAGTGCACTCGTTAGAGTAAAATATAATGCTCGGAGCATGTCATACCTGTGCTTATACCCAGCACATTTAAAAGCATACTGTAGAAAGGGATTCGTGAGAAAATAAAGCCCCATGATGGGGTCATTCTAGAATTACTCAGCAAAGCATTGAGGGATCCTTTAAGAGACCTCATAGCAGTTCATGGCACCACTGTGCGACTAACCTTCGACCCCGCGATGTAGCCACCCGCGGCGCCGAAGCTTTTGGTGAATGTGCCCATGAGCAGGTCAACGTCCCGTGGGTCAAGGCCGAAGTAGTCTACCACCCCCCGCCCCTTCGGCCCCAAGGCACCCACGCTGTGTGCCTCGTCCAGGTAGACGTACGCCCGGTACTTCTTCTTCAGGGCTATAATCTCAGGCAACATCACTATGGAGCCTTCCATGCTGCAATGAAGTGAAGACAAGAGCATGAAGTTAAACACAGACTGTACACGACTCAGATTGATTTTTGATGAAACACTGTGTAACCAAACAAAGGACGAGCAAAGGAGTGCACAGGACATTTGCTAAACTCACTATGCTATGCTGTGACAGGCAAAACTGAGTAAATAGGACCGTATTAGCGACAACAATAAAATTGAAGCCTAGATATGCCATTTCTTTGTCAGACAGTGCCAGCTAGGGTTGACTAACACAATCTTCAGGTGTCCTTGCAATATAGTACAATGCTTCAACCACCTCATGTGTTGGTTGATCTGAGTGTGTGTACTATCAGCGTCAAATGAAACCGGAACAGCGGCAAGGCTTCGCGATGGTATAGTGCGCTCCGTCCACTTATCACTACGAGCAGGCACGCATATATGAGCAAAGTTGCCGAACAGGATGCATGTGCCTGTCGACGCTGATAACTGGACGGCACGCACTACACTATTGCAAAGGCTTACCGCTGTTCGGGTTTCCTTTGACGCCGATTGTACAAATGTACTTCAACTATCTCGCTAAACTTACTATCTAGCACCACTCACAATGTAAACTTGATTTACAACATGGAAAGCTGGGCAAGTATACTATATGACATTGTAGGCAACTGAACAGTGCGAAAATACAACACTGGAAACAAGAAAGTGGACCACATTTCTACCTATTCGAACTATGAGATTTCGCAAAACACCTGTAGACACATTTATGAATTTCGGCCCTTGACCTCTAAAGAGTGCAGGCCCTCGAACAAAAAACCTTCCAATGTGTAAAGTATTACAACACTCGACCACTGAACTGTAGAGAAACTTGAACCCCTGGTCCTCAGACGCACAAGGAGTATTAAAACATCTACGAGACTGAAAGAGAGAGGCGTTGCAGAATGTGTTTTTCGAAAGCTTACTCTCAGCACACGTCTCTTCGAAGGATATTTCTGTACTTAGTCTAATATATATATAAAAAAAACTTCCACGGCTTTAGTTGAAAATCAACAAGCAAGACTTTGTTCAGGCTTTACTTACACCATTGAACATCAGTTGCAAATTTAAACTGTTCTTAAGAATTCAAAGAATCTTTAGCATCATCACTGCGTGTCTCACCTCGTCAAAATACTTGTAACTGCTGGACTTCACACTGTGGTTTGTATCACATGTCCAATGCCCATTTTCCACAAGCAAAGTCTCATGATTTTTAATCACAGCCCCCTTAAGCAACTACCTCAGTAATCATCCCATTATCCCAGATTTGAAAGAGTAGTTTTGAAAGCACAAGTTAGCATTCGAAGTGAGCTCAGTGAACTGTGAATTGGAACAAGCTGATTAGGTGGCTATTTATACCTACGTGCAGTGCATTCATGTGAAATTGATATTTATTCAACCTGCAGAGAAGCAATGCAATAAGCTAACGAAGAGTGATATGGCACCACACGTTAGTGTGAACACCTTCTTGCCTCGCACAATGTTCTTTCACACGGACTGTAAGCGTTAACAACACCCACTGCTACATCAGGTAAGGGAGGCAAGGTCAACAGCCCTAAGCTTTCATTCGCACCTGTAAACTCCTTCAACGATGATGATGATTTTCTTCCATGGCCTGTGGGTCCGTGGTTGACCCTCAACTATCGCATCCCGCAGTTTCCGCTCAAGATCCTTCACGTCTGCATTAGAGAAGGCCAAGGAACCAATAAAGTTCGCCGCACAGCTAGCTGCCATGTGCAGGCATCGGTAGGCACTTGACCACCACGGAATTCACTCCTCAAAGCCACAAACACCCCAGCCGAAGCAAGCGCAGATGTAACTACACAACTGCAAGATTCTCTACGAAACAACTTATTTGCAAAATTCAGTATCCTAATCTAGACACAAGTGTTGTCCCATTACACTCATATCTACAAGAAATAACATGTTTACAACCAATTGATTGATATGTGGGGTTTTAACGTCCCAAAACCACTATATGATTATGAGAGACGCCGTAGTGGAGGGCTCCGGAAATTTAGACCACCTGGGGTTCTTTAACGTGCACCCAAATCTGAGCACACGGGCCTACAACATTTCCGCCTCCATCGGAAATGCAGCCGCCGCAGCCGGGATTCGAACCCGCGCCCTGCGGGTCAGCAGCCGAGTACCTTAGCCACTAGACCACCGCGGCGGGGTGAACCAAAAATTGGTTATAAAGGTGTATTCCTAGCATTGTATTTATTGCAAGACTATTCTTAATTTACTTCATTATAACTGATATTTTGTTATATCAGGTTTGTTATATTGAGGTTTGAGTGTATTAACTTAAAATACATACAGAACCTAAAGCTAATATGTTGAACTGCAACTGCAATAAAGAAAAGGGGCTACCATTCTAGCAGTTTTGCCAGCATCACCAACTTGCATTTTACTATGGAACTGTAAGCATGCACAGGTGTTTCAACCATCAAGTTGAAACCTCAAGGTTGCAAGTTCACAAATGAAAGCCACAAGGATACAAGCTGACATGTTTGCGTGTTATGGTAACAGAACATCTCAGGCTCTTTCTGAAGCACAGTTACCAAATCGCAAGCCGGGAAACAGAATACGCAAAACAAGAGAGTGCGCTCTTGATCTTTCTGCATATCTTGTGAATTAAGTCGCGAAACTGTGCATCTAGCAGTCGGTCATCATGTGTTGCGAGTACAGAAAACAAGACACCAACGCTACTTGCATTACGATCAAATGTCTGTAAATGCGTGATATTTGCATAATTTGAAGCCAAGATTTGAGAGGACGAACTGAAGGCCTATGGACGTAAACAATTACCTAATTATTGCACAATCAGCCATGCTATGGTATGTTTCTTCATAAACCGAATTCAATGAACCACTCAAATTACACGCGATAGTTGTCTCCCAGCAGCGAGTGTTGCTAGAAAGGTCATATAAATATTTTGAAATTTTTACAAAAATGCTCTTTCACCCAACATCTAAAACAATATACTTTCTTCATTAAATTGACAGTGAGTACCTCAATACTTTACCCTTAAGTGATATAAAAAAATGTCAGTGAAAAGGAGTAAGTTAATTTTAAGCTCAGTGTTTGTAGTATGTTCCTTGCCAATAGTGCACAGAAATAGCAAAAATAAGAGGCATCTCCAAATGAGGACACCATGTCGCAAAGAAATTATGTGACAGCGTTCATCTTTCAGTGTGCATCTAATATAAGAGCATTTGCTGTTTTTTTGTAGGTTCCTAATATTTAGGGCAATATTTACTGAGGGACGCCAACGATGTCTCGCAACAGGGATGACTAAGCGGTACAGGCGCCATGTGGCAATGCTGTGAGCAATGAGAAACTACGACATGGCCACCGAGAGACGTACTGTTGTGCTTGAAGACGCGGATGGTGGCGCCAGACAAGCGGCAGCCTAAGATGAGCGAGGCGTGGTTGAGCTCGTCGCTGAGCAACAGGCATCCCTTCTGGGCCAGGCCGGGAATGTTGGTTGAGTTGGTGGCAAAGCCCATGCCCACCGTCAGGCACGCTTCCACCCCCAGGAAGCGGGCCATCAGTTCTTCAAGCTCCTGGTGGATGGCCAGGGTACCTGCAGTCCAGCAGACGCAACCGTTGAATCGTAGGTGCGCACCCGACCAACAAAACTGCTCTCGTATACGATTACACTTGTGTACTTACGGAAGCTCGACGAAGGGTTACTGCACACAATAAACAGACAAGCGCTCAGTGTTAAAATAATATCAATTGTCCACATTTTACATCCCAAACTACAATAGCAGACTTTGGAAATTTTGACTATGTGGGATTTTTTAACATAATGTAATGGGCTGAAGAGGACAAGAAAGTCCGAAAGGTGATGACGTAAAGTAACTCATTAAGCTGAGTGCCATCTTATCAGCCAAAATTAAACGTAATCTTGACTCACACACTCACATCAGAGCCAATGTTATTTCTAGTGGCCTTTGATGGCAAGGTGTGGTTACCGTGAACAATTGCTCATAGTAGTCATTATACTAGAAGAAATGATTTGCAATTACATATATTCAATAGTGTACCAAAACTTGGGATCACTCTCAAGCAGTAGTACAAAAGATTGCAGAAAGTGTATAAAGAAGTTCAGGTCTTGTGGTCTAACATTGCAGATCATTCAACAGAAGTTCCAATGTCCTTCACAAACGTGAAACCCTGATAAATATGTGCTCTCACAAACACTCTAGTGATTTTGTTGGTGGCTTTCATAATACAATTGCTGTCACAGGTGAAGAAGAAAGCGTGCGAGAAAAGCTTCTGCGTACCTAGCTCGTGACGACTACTGCACGTTCCGCTGCCATAACGCTCGATGGACCTCTGCACCTCGTCGACGACGGGTCCCGAATTTTCGGCGAACCCTAAGTAGTTGTAGGAACCCATGTTGATGGCCTTCGTCACTGTACCTGGCATCCTGTGCAACAAAAAACATCAATTAGCTGTAAGACTACAAATGGCATGCTATGATCACATTTGGCGACAACATTATCATGGTCGCAGCTATATATCCACACCAATGCTATCACACTGCACTGTATATATCCCGCAGTATAATACCCATGCACGCTGTGTATTTAGGCGATCATTTCAGTATTGAACCAGATGCTTGCCATTTCAAACAGATAGCATTTACTTTGTGTAAAATATAACTGTGTCAATAAATGCTAGCAATCAATCAATAAATCAATCAATCACTAATTACAGTCACATATCACTGAAAAGGGAGAGTCTACATGATTTCACTGTAGCAAATCACAACACAGCTCCACCAAACTAATGATAAAACACCTAGTGCTCTCTTGAGTTATGTATTAATAACCTGACAAGTTATGAACAAGGAATGGATCATCACTCTGGCATCATGCTTGAACACCTAGGAAATAGACACAAAATTTTGCAAAAGACTGTCGTTCGAAGAATTCGAACAAAGATCCCAACAACAAAGAATTCGAATGCTCTACATTTACTCCACAGTTCTGATGCAATGATTTCAAACAAATGTCTCAAAACAACAATGAATTCAGATGCTCTGCATTTACTCCACAGTTCTGATGCATGATTTCAAACAAATGTTTAGTTACGGCTTTTTTTTTTTTTTTTGCAATCCGCGATATGGTGATGAGAGGTTTTCAAAGAAGAAACGTCAATAATTTATAAAATCCCTCTAGCAGCCAGCACTAGTACAAGACCAACTAGTAGATCGTTGCCAAGTCAATGAGGCAAATAAGAAACATGATGCACGAGCAATTCAATTGGACAGCAGTCAGCAAGGGAATGATTAATAGACTGAGCACCTCGTTATTAATTATCACCAGTCCAAAGCAATTACTTAACATAGTTATCTAATTACATAATTGCATTCACCATAGATGAAAAGCATTTAACATGTTTTAAAGCTGGCTCAAATTCATTATTATGTTCAACCTTTGTGAAAATTCTCCCCAACTAAGATCACAGAATCATAAAATGAAAAAACAGAATTTTTTTTTAATCCTGTCAGCCCCACCATGACAGCATGAAAGTTAGCATGAAAACGTCAGCTCCACCATGACATGCCCCATTTTCATTTTTCTATTTAGGCCAATAAAAACTGTTGTGACAGTGGTCACAATAGCCTACACTTAGAGAGAGCATCCAGCCAGAGTACTTGAAAGCAAGCAAACAAAAAAAAGCGAGTGCCACTTTCATGCTTGCTTCAAACATTGTCAGCAGTAAGAGAAAAGTTGAAAAATGATTAAGTTTTCATGCCTGACGCCAATCACAGCTATGTCGGTTGCGTTGATTGCGATATAAGTCTTGCTCCCTAATGTTACGTTGTCGTAACCGCTTTCGCACTGCTGCAGTAAATCGCAAGCTTTCTAGTTTGCAGGAAACCGCGCAGGCACATTCGTGTACCTTCCCTGAAGCACCCCAATGAGCATTCCTGTATCTGCTAATAGCTTATAAATCAGCAGTATCCCATAATCACACTACTGAGCTAAGCTGTGATGAGTTAATTATCAAACATTCGTGTTCACTCTGCATAACAGGATGCTCCAATGCTTAGGCGACACACTGGAAATTGGGAAGAAATGTACTGTGTTTGTAAATTTTGAAAAAGGGCTCTTTAGATGCTGTGATATTGGACTGTACTACAACTCCCTCAAAGCATTCTACGGTGCAAAAAAGCACGATAGATTACATTGTGCATGATAACTTTCAGTTTGATAACTAGTGGAATGAATCAGTTCAGAAGTAGAATGAAAAGTATCGACTATCCTTTTCCTAGACTGAAACAAAGTTGAAAACATGCATCTAAAACAAACATAACACACTATGTTCGTGATAAGCATCATCACAATAATTATAATTTCTATGGTTTTAAGTTCCAAAACCACAATACGCTATGAGGCATGCAAGAGTAGAGGGCTCCAGAAATTGGGACCAATTACGATTCTTCAAAGGGCCCCTGCACACACTCTTACAGGTAACTATCAAATGACTTCACTGAAAAAGCTTACTGCCTCACGAATTAGCCATCAGAAATATTTTTAGAATCCATCAAGTACGAACAGATTTACAGAGATTTCTCACACACTGGAAGCTAAGCAGGGAGAGATGGTATGGGCAAAAGAAGTTAGGTCATGCGCATGTAATGACCTTGAGCACTTTTTTTAACGAGTTTCTAACCTTCAGTGCGATAGCGAGCGTGCACATGGTGCCCTCCTGCGGTGGGCGCAGCAACTATACAGCTCGTGGTGCTAAAATCAGCCAATCTCCGCGAATTTGGGTACAAGACACTGTAATTTCAGTTTACAGCATCGTTTGCAGAGAGAAGAAGGAATGACTTTTTTTGGTAGGCTGAGAATTGTGAATTCAGGCCTCGTGCTGGGCTATAATTTCTGGCCCGTGTGTTCCCAGGAATATCAATAACCAATCGGCAGCATTTTTTCACAACATAGAAAGAGTGTTGGAGGGCTCCAATATGCACTGTCATTGTAAGTACAAGAACAAACGCAGACAGGATTGAGCTCACGCCTTTCAGGTAGCAGCAAGAGTAGGGCCGAACAGAAGAGCTCAACTTATTCCCGCAAGATCCAAAATTTACAATGCCACCTTAAGGTGCTTGGGTATTTGCTTTCTCCAACTTGCCACATGCATGAATAGAACACACAAATCGTACTTCCACCTAAACCAAATTCTCCCAGAACAAAGCTGAAATATATCAATTGGCTTTCTTAGTTTTCCTACCAAAGCATACACCTTTGAAGTTGTTGTTTTTTGACTCACGTCTGAAGAACTGCGAGTTTCAACTCATCGCCAATAGCACCAACTGCCGTCTGACGGACGAACTTTTTCCCAAGTGCAAAAGTACAACAGGTGCAGAGCAATAGATTGGCGTGACGTTGAAACAAAACCCAGCGCTGAGCTTTCCTCAAGTGTACACCTGCCCGAGCTGCAGTGGCCATAGTCTTACAGGCACTACGTACACTTGGTTGTCCACTGCTTGTTGACAGCTGGCCGATGCACAATGCTGACAAATCGTAGGAGGCCTGTATGCCTATAGAAAGTTGTTCGTGTAAAGTCGGCCATGCCGCATCTTGTGGCATGCCAGCAAAACATGTTACAGTACAGCCATGTGTGTCACACAATCATGTGTGTGGCAAGTGATGTTCAACACCGCAAATAGGAATCTGCAAGCCGTTTCCACAAGTCCCACGACTGGAATTAGCACGTCACACAGTGGGGTATTGGAGCCACTTGACATAGTCACACACAGGACTACAGAACCCGTGCGACTTTTTTAAAACTACATTTTCGTTCTTTCTGAAAAAGGATTACGGGACATCACTCACACGAAAGTCCAGTTGTTATCGTAGCTGACGCGATCCACCAGATCGATGACAGCACCCGGCACGCTGCATATGGGTTGGTTGAGGCAGTCACGAATTCGTCTATAAACGTTGCGTGTGTAAAAGCTCTCGAAGCTTTGGTACAGTGGAACGTAGCCCTGCCAGAAGAGAACAAGTACTGGTGAGTTAGGGAAGAAAACAGCCCTACTACTCGACTAGCTCAGGTCAGAAACGCCACACTCTATGTAGAAGACTACTGAAAACCAAGTCGCATGTTTTACAAAAGTCTCGACTACTGATTGGCAGAATATTCTGATAGTGCTGAAAAAAATGTTGCAGTGCCCCAATGTGCACGAAGATCGCACAGTACGAGAACCCCTCCTATTTCTACAAGGTGTGACAATAACAGCTACGATTGAGCTCCCACCTTTCGGGTACCAAGTCCACTTATAAGCGGCAAAATAAATATACCTGCTTGTCCGCAGATGAATATATGTATATGCCTGCCCCCCAGCTTCATGTTGTCAACAAGCAGAGCCTGAAAACATTAGCTCGAAATCAATTCAATTTTCAGACTTTGCAAGGCAATACCATATTTATACTACTGTAATGCAACCATGACTGTAACACGAGAAGTGCATTTTCATTGTGCCCAGAAAGAAAAAATTGCTATTTCGGTATTTTGCCGCAATGCTAGAGTCGACTGTGCGCAGCCAAAAAGAAAACTCATTACTTTGTGTGAGTACAGTACTATGACATTAGGAGGCACACTACAGACAGGGAACACCAGATTAATCCTGATTGTCTGGGGTTCCTTAATACCCACCTTTATCTAAGGACATGGACATATTTACATTTTACCGCCACTAAAATGCAATCACCATGGCTGAGAATTGAGCTCGTGCCTTCATGCCTAGCAGTGCAAAGCAGCTGCCACTGAACTGTAATAGCAAGCACTAAGCGGATCGTTAATGCTGACATTCTCCCACACTTGCGGCTTTTTTCCCTGAAATGGATTTCGCGCTTTCATTCACTACTTTCCACAGCAACTTTACAGCTCTTATTTGCCTTATAATCTGAATTTCAGGTGTTTTTCGTGAACAAACATACTGGCACATTGTCTTACTTCTCAAGCTTTGATAAAGGCTGGTGAAGTATGAATTAACAGAACATAAAAACCACAAATGCCTGTCAGCCCACCAAAACTAATCACTGTAAAGTGGGAAGCTATCTTTTCATCACCGGAGTGGCAGTTGAAAAGGCACAGCAAGTTAAGGTTACAAAGCTATTAAGGAAGCTTCAGAAACTTGACATATACTCAAATTTCGATATAGCGAAATATCAGTTATAGCAAAGTAAATTAAGAATAGTCTTGCAATAGATATAGCGTTAGGAATATATCTTTTCAACAAATTTTTGGGTATAACGAACTTACTTTGCTGTAAGATGCAACTTTTTTATAACAAGGCTGGAGTGTGTACTACAGCTAATTGACACTTGTTGAAAACTTTGTGAGCCTCTTCCTGCACTTCGCAAGTTCTCGAAGTGTGAATACACATGCACAAATGCACACAATGGCATGAAAATGCCCCATTTCCACAGCCACACCCATCTCATGTCACTCCACCACACCTGCACTCATGGGAAGATTAAGGTAGTTTAATGGGCCAGGCTTATATGTATAGAGTAGAAAAAGGCTTTCAAATTTTACAGTAACTTGACGTGTACGTGAAATGAAATTGCGGACATCCATTCAACGGATGGGACACCGCAATTTACAGTCTGTTCTTGACAAGCCACCACGATAGAATCGCTTCCTGATGCTCCAAGACTACTCACCTTCCGGTCAAGCTCGGTAGACATGTGCGTTTCTTCGAGCCCCGTGGAACGCATGAAGTCCCGGATGTGCCCGAAAATTCCCAGGATTACATAGCTTAGGTAGGTGCTCAATGCCATGAGCAGAGGCGTTTCCTCAAAGTAGTCCTTACCCCGGACCCGCGGCTTTTTTTCTTCATGCTGCATGTGAAAAAAAATATAAAAATGAAGCCTCGTGTGCGATTGAAGAAAGGCGGAGCACACAAGCAGCCGTGGCCATGTACTGTTTAATGGGTCTTCAGTGCTAAAGCATACAAGTTTTCCCTGCGCGATATCATAGGCCATGGACGGATGACCTCAATGTCACTTTCTATATTTTTTTTTCAGCCCAAAATTAACGTTTTGTTTGAAAAACCATTAGCCTTTTAGTTAAGATCCTGCCGCCCGGTTCTTGGCCGATCCCCCTTTGTGGGCGTGCGCCAGAGTATCAAGGATCATCATCATCATCATCACTGCCAATGAACAGACATATTGGGGTACAATAGACCCTTTCCATAATCCACAAGCGTTCTTCCCCGGCCCTTCACATTAGCCTAACTAATGTGCCGCAGCACCTTTCATGTTTCAAGTGGAGACAAGGTCCTAGTTGCACTTGCTGGGACTTGTCTATTATGTATGTTTATAACAAAGAAGGTGAGTCTACATTTTCCACAGCATAGAGCAGGCAAGCTTCTATTGAAAACGTTTGCAGAAGTGAGCAGCTGCCATTAGTAGGGCTAACTGCATTGCAGGAGAGCTAGCTTTACAGGACAGCTAGCCCGCAACAAGTTGCTCGCTCACGTGCCCCCTACGTCACTTTTTCGTGTTAATTCTTTTTTCGTGCAGCAACCGACTGGAACAGCCTTTCCAATGACATCATAGCCATTACCTGTCCTTCAACATTTTTGACCACTTTAACAGATCACTTTACAATGTATTAAAACATGGCTTTTGTTTTTCATGTATGTACCCACCCCTTATGTAATACTCCGTCAATGGGGTCTGTAAGCAATAAAAATAAAATGAAATAACAAAGGTATTTTCCCTCCGATTTTCCTGCTAAGAAAAGACGATGCGCTCTCACAGTCTATACACGTTAGAGAGAATTGATTTCTTGCACCTTATGTGCATTCTGCAGCCACTTGTGAGATGATTCTTCTGCTATAGGAAGCAAGCTTACAAGCTTCAGAAACTAGGTTGCGAATCTGCCATGCCAGTAGATATGCAGCACATACTTACCATTAATTCAGCGAAGATGTTGTTGCCCGTACTCCTCTATACCACTAGTTAACATGCGCACGCTGTCGCAGCAATCCAAAGGCCCGACAGCCATGCCAACATTCGATTTTGATAAAGAATAGCCGACCACCGCAGAAAGATAAGCTTCACAAGCTTTCCACCCAGCGTGGCAAGTTGGCGAGCCCACTTTTCCCGATGATAACGGCGACTCATATTTGGAGACAATACACAAGGTTGCTTTGTCTGTTGGTTGAGCCATCGAGCACATTTTTCATGAGTCGTTAAGCGATCTCTGCACCCCTCGAGTGGAAGCAGCGGTGGTATACTATAAACCCCAAAGGTCGATAAACAAAAAAAAAAAAAAGCCGCGAATCAACTGGCCGCTTGTGCAACCCTTTAATGTAAAGAGAGCTGCGCGACAAGCTGACAAAAAACGTACTCAACAGAACGCGACATTCTGCTTCATTTGTACAGGGCAAAGCAAAGCCCGTATCAGCTACTTGAACATCGCAATGCAAGATGTGTGCCATCAATAGGAAATAAACACTAGAGCAACTGCAGTTACAACTGAACTGGCACTACTTAAGACCTAAACAGAAGGGCATGTTATGCAAGACGTTTTCCTCATTCTCCATCACATTGGACATAAACTGACAGAAACAGCCTTACCATACATACTGCAATTAAACAACGAGTCAAAAGCTTGTATTATAACATTGAGTTGGTTTTCTGTGGCGTTATTCGCCTAGAGTTTCTGCAAATGCTCCCTTATTCGAGAAGACGTGATGATGGGAAAATGGCAATGAGCACCAAAATTTTGAAGCGTCGCGAGTACTGCAACACAGGCTAACAGCGAGTCCCGACATCAAAGGCGACAGCACGTCATGTCTTGGGCGTGTTACCTGCACCCTAAACAAATGTTGAATGATGACGAACATTTGCATGGTTCCTGTGCATGCATTGTAATGTGATCAAACCAGAACGCGTGCAAAAAAAAGTGAAGTTAGAACTTTATTTTCAGTGCTCAAGCAAACCTTCTATGTAGTGCGCTGACATATATTGGATATTTTTTTTTTCTACAAGGAGGGGGGGGGGATTAATCACCCACAGGAACAACTGTCAACGATCAGGAAGTATGCTCAAACTAGCCAAAGTAAGAGGCCGACACTTCTACAGGAGTTCGCAAACAAGCAGAATACTTAAAAGAAAAGTCATGTTACATTCTCATTCAATGCACTTCCTCCTATGTGTGTGAATTTTATTAAGCCTATCCCGCTATTACGAGTACTCGTAATAATGTTGCCACCACCTCTCATTCCTTATTAAGTGAAATTTATTGCTTAAAAACATTACAAAAATTTCAAGATAGCTGCAATGAATGAAAAAGCTAGGGCAGCAGCTACCGGGGAAAATCCATATCTTCGCGCGCCTTTTCAAGATATGATATGAAACCGCAGAGCTACAGGAAATGTCCAAGGAGGCACACATCCCGATGACGCAAGAACGAAAGCAAAACCCCACAGAGCGCACTCCATTCAGATTGCCCTATACGGTATCAAATTATTCGCTCAACTTGAAGAGATATGCCTTCCTTTTCTCTCTCTCTCTCAGACTGCAACATGCAAGGTCAATGTCGGGAAAGAGCTCTTCTTGCCCAAGCTAGACTTACGCAAAAAACGCGGTGCGAAAGACGACTCCGTTCAGTGCTATCTGCAACGCGCCGATAACACAGTGTCAGCAGTCTCCTAGCAGCTGTGCGGTGCAGCATCAAAAAAAACGAGTGAATACAGGACGAAAAAGAAGGCCCACAGTAACATTCAGCGGGCACGCGGAACACGATCACAACAATAGACCACGTGATAACCATGCACGTGGTGATAAAACATTGAGACGTCAAAATAAACGCGAGAAATGCTCAGGCTCCCGTCCCCCGGATAGATGGGCGTGCGGACAGTCCTGGTAAACAATTAGATGACTACCACGCGTGCAGTAGCGTTAAGTCGAAATACTCGTACCGAGATATGGACGATAAACGACGCGACAAACATGCATGAGAAACGAGAGATTTCATGGCGTGCGGACATGAGGACAGAACAGACGAAAGACTGTTGCACGAAAAGCGGCATTCAGTGAATACTCGGAACTAGATAACGACAATAAACAACGCGATAATCATTTACGCGACGATCAAAATCGAGCAAAAGGAAGATGGACGCGAAAAATGTCCAGGTACCTGTTCCTGCGTGAATGGCATGGCGTGCAGCTAGACAGCGCGGGCTAGCGAAGACAAGAGCACTGTGGCACAGAAAATCGGCGTTGAATGGGAAAAAGAAGATAGGGATGTGAACCTAAGGCACGTTGTAGATTTTAGGATAGATGAGCTACCGCACGATCATGCTTGGCGTACGTAATGGTCATAGAGAAAGTCGGCAGCATTAAAAAGCCGGTGGAGCGCATTAAGTGCGTGCGCACACGAGAGCCTTCGAAAGGCCGAAATGGGGACAGCCTGTGGAAAACAAGCGCGACCCGCGCAAGGCCGGCGATCGACGATGCGTTCACCTCGAACCAAGGTTTCGGTAATGCAGCGCGGAGACCTCGTTCTGTCAATGATCCCGAGCGTCGCAATTTTTCGCTCAACTCGGGCACGCCGCGTCAAGCCAAAAGCGGCGCCCATGGGCAAATGCGAGTGCCCAGCGTTGACCCCGTAAACCGCACGACGCCTACAACCGCAACGACGGGAGCGGCGAAGCGAAAAAACACGAAATAAAACTACAGAAATAAAAGTTTGCGCTACCTGGGTTACGTTTCCGGAGCACCAAGGCGCAGCCCACGACTGCGCTGGGCGAGTTGCGGTACGTACCTTCGCATTGGATTGCGTTTTTGGGGTTTCACTGTGGGCAACACCGTTGCAGCAGTTGGAGGTTTTGTCCAGTGTTGTCGTGTCTTCTTCTCTGAGACCCATGGCTTGGTTTACTGATTCTTTGGTCGACGGCCGATTAACTTTTTCACCGACTGGGAGGTGCCGGGTCCGGGAGGCAGCTCAGCCGCACATCTCCACCTGGCGCGGCTGGCGCGTGATGCTCGATGCCTACTTCGATAGCGCTGCGCATCGAGCCCAGAACGGAAGAAGCGAGGAATGTTACCGTCAAAACCATAATGTCAGGCTCGTTAAAACCACTGGTAATGCTATTGACACAACGTATTTGTTATAATATGAATCTCTGCATGCAGTTGACACAACTAGATAGCTTGTTAAAAACTCTGACAAAGTTACAACGCAGTTTCGGTTTCGTTTTCATTCATTTTGTTGCGTGTGGTGCTGAGATATTTACTGATCGCGTTGAAACCCGTTAAAGCCTATTGCGAGAAGAAGATACTCCTAATAATGCGGCTACTTGTACCTCGTAGAGTAATATAAAGGAACGTGACGAGCGTAGAGCTACTCATTGGCGTCATTGCAGCGAAGTCACCCACACACACACCTGTCTCGTACGTTTGTCCTCACGTTGGTGGAGAGTAGCAGCCGGAATGCACCCTTTCTAAGCCAATCTTACCTCTTTTCTTGTCATTAAACATTATAATTTTCTTGTTCGTCTCTCACAGTCTACGTCACGCGTTCCTCAATGGCGTCTGATACACGAGCAACTCCAAAGAAGCGAAACCGAAACTAGTATTTTGCTGTGGTTTTGAAAACTACGGACTTCCATAGATCTCAAAAGTGAGAGGTCACCTATCCAGTCAACAACTGCAGAGATTTTCAATCTGGCGAGCAGCTGGCCACAGTAGTTTCACCGCAAGACCACGTTCAATGATCCAGCTGTAATTCTTCAATCGCAACAAGCGCTCTGAGGCGATTAATTGAAAAGTTAAATGTTGAACCATGTGTGCGCTTAGATTTTTCTTGCAAGTAACGAACGCCACTCGGCGTGATCGATCTTAAGAACCACGTGCATCTGTCGAAGGCAATGTTTCTCTCTTCTTTTTTGAAGTTTTTTTGTGTTGCGAGTTTTACAGTACGTTTTTGATAAATATAGCGTTCGACCTCATCGGGTACCTGTCCGTCTGTGAGGTTAATGGTCATGATCTTCATATAGGAAATTGTTCTTCATTCTTCTGAACAAGAAGATTTGTTTGTAAATTCAGGTCAGTGGAGCGCAACGTTGTAGGAGGCGTATATATCCATACCATCGATCGAAGCGCACTGCTCTAGCTTCAAAGTGACAAAAAATAATGCGTGCGTAGCCGCTAGCTGGTAGCATGGCTGTCCTTTGTTCATATATATATATATATATATATATATATATATATATATATATATATATATATATATATATATATATATATATATATATATATATATATATATATATATATATATATATATATTTCTGTGCTGGCGGTATCGACAGTATCGAAAAGACAACGAAATAGTTTCGCATCCACCAAAAGAGTTGAAACAGTTAAGCGGCAATGGACAGTAAAGGCAAGTGTGCGACTGTTATTGCCCACCGCTCTGTTATATTTAAAAACAACACAAAATTTCGCAGGTTGCCTGAATGAAGATTGTACTATATGTTTTGTAAATTTGGCAAGAAAATGCAAAGCAATTTTCGCCAAATGCAAGCAAAAGTATACAAGCGTAAATAAAATAATTGATTGAATCAGTTATTTTATTTTTTTATTTTTTGAAGAAACATTTGTAAAAAAAACTGGCTTGTAGAATAGTGAAATCTCTTCTGGTTATTACATGTGCCCAGGGTATTATAATAATAGTTATAGGCATCACCATTCTTCAGTTGAAAATTTATATGTGTGGTGACCAGAATTTCAGGGCTTTTTTTTCTTAAATAAAAGCTTTTGTAAAAAATATCATTTTGGTAGCAACACCATTCTTTTACACCTGATAGCTGCTGTGGTTACAGAGAAAATGTTAATTTTTCGACGAAAAGTAGTGTTTGAAGAAAACGCCATTTAAAGTTCAAATTGCCGCAGGGCAGTGACGGGACCAGGTGCGTCTGGGGTCATTTTTAAATACTTTCCACTTTTTCATGGAAGCACTTGTCATCAATGCTGGAATATTGCGTAATAAATATTAAAAAACCGCATTTTCAGTCGGTTTCGCCCCCTCCCCAAGACGCGTAATGTGCAACGGTGCATCGCCCTTCATTTCAAACCAGTTGGAATATGCTTGGCTTGCCACGTTGATGCAGTGTTTACTGACAGAACTGCTATACGTTCCGCGAATCAGTGCATTGTGAGTAGTAGCGGCGGCGTCCGTGGTGGACGAAAACAGAGCACGAAAACGTATAGAAACAAAGCGATGCCTGTTTAGCGTTTTACCGTATTCCACGAATACGTGGCGATTGACACCAATCGCTCCCCGCCGCTGAGGCGGCCGGGAAGACCTCCCGCCGAGATGATGATGATCCTTGGTTGATTGGCCGTTCGTCACTTGCACACGTGCTTCAAGCATTTCTTTCCTTCTTCCAACAGGTAGCAGCTGTCCAGAAAATTCTCTCCTCTCCCCCCTACCCTTAAAGCGGGTGGGAATTAGTCTACCACCGCTTATTGTATGACCTGGGTTAATTCGACTCTCCACCTAACACAAACGCAATAGAGCGCATGGGTACTGTGCGGGTTAAGGCTCCTTTAGTTGGAACTCTTACATTCGTTGCAAAGTGCTTATATATATATATATATATATATATATATATATATATATATATATATATATATATATATATATATATATATATATATATATATATATATATATATATATATAAGGGAAAGAAGTGTATACCTAAGGGCTCGTTTTTCCGTGTTTTTAACACAATAATAATGAGATATAACAGACAGTAATGCCAAGGAATGTACAGGGGAAGTTATTAACGTTAATGGAATGTAAATAAGAAGAAAGAAAAGTGGATGAAAAAATTACCAACTGTAAGCAGGAATCGAACCTACGACCTTCGAATTACGCGTATATATATATATATATATATATATATATATATATATATATATATATATATATATATATATATATATATATATATATATAATAAAAGCAAACAAAATCTGGGAGCATGGCAATATGCATCTAAAGGCTTTTTGTATATTCGTATTGTTTTCTTTCTCCTGCTGTTTCCTAAATAGCTGCCTTTTTTTTTAAGTTCCTTAAACGTCCATCAGGACATCGCCATTCCTCTGCAGCCAATAAACAAAAGAACGTGTTTCCCCAAGCTTTCCGTATATATGTCAAAGTTCGTGGTGTGCATCGCTTCGGCGCAGAATAACAATGAATGAATGTCTATGGAATGATAGCTCGTTTGATTGGGGCGCGAGGGAATGCTGCTCACGCAGTATCTTCTTTTCTACGGAAATCCAAAACGCGACCTGCATGTGCGGCGATTTCTTTTCTTTTCTTTTTTTTTTCTCGCACGGCCTGACCACACGCGCGCGCTGCAGCGCGTGGAATTTTGACGCGGCCCCGCGCCCTCTCTCGATGGAGAGAGAAGGCAGGCAGCTTCGTGTAGACGCGCTCCCTCTCTCTTACATAGAGAGAGTGCACGACGCCGCGTCCATGGCTTCCGAGATGACGGGCGCGCCCGCCATCTCGGAGGCAATGCCGCGTCAAAATGCCACGCGCTGTGACGCTGCAACGCGTACGTGTGGTTTAAGTAGTCGAGAGGCGTTACCGCTTGCGTACGCGTGTATACAGTGCAAAACCTGCCGATCCCGCACCCAATCGTGCAAGTGTGATTCCGATATCGCGTGGAGGTACTGTGTTCGATTACAACAGCGGGAAGGCCCCCCACCACTCTTTATAAAGGGGAAAGGAGGTACACCAGCCGGGCGCTCACTGTGGTGTTGGCCAACTCATTTCTCGAGAAAGTGTCCTCTCTACACATACAATCCCTCCCTCCTTTTCTGCCCTACTCCTCACCCCGCCGCGGTGCTCTAGTGGCTAAGGTACTCGGTTGCTGAACCGCAGGTCGCGGGATCGAATCTCCGCTGCGGCGGCTGCATTTTCGACGGAGGTGAAAATGCCGTAGGCCCGCGTGCTTGGATTTGGGTGCACGTTAAAGAACCCCAGGTGGTCGAAATTTCCGGAGCCCTCCACTACGGCATCTCTCACAATCATATGGTGGTTTTGGAACAATAAACCCCACGTATCAATCATTATGCCCTACTCTTCACCCTCAGTTCCATCTCCTTTCCTTGTTATATAACTAGACTTACACCCTCTCTCATTCCCGTTCCCTTGCTTTGATCCACCTAACCCAAGCTATCTCTCCAAGCGTGGCTAAGCTTATACTTTCTCTCCTTGTTTCCGCTTCCCACCTGCTGCCATTACTATCTTCTATACATGGCCATGCAATGCTTTGCCTTTCACCCTTTTTTCTGTGTTATAACATTGATAAGAACTATAGTTTAGCCCAAGGACGTAGGCAGAACTTTGTTTTTCGGGGTGGGGGCACATCCTCGAAAAGGCCTTATTTCGCCCTGTACGCCATGGCGACATAACATTATGGGAAAGCGGGGGGGCTTACGTCACTGCTTCAGCACGGACTTGGTCGATCTGGTCGAGAGTACGCACAGGGCGGCCGCAGCTCATGGGGTCCTAGAGCTAAGGACTCCACCCAGGTACAGGGCCATCGATTCCTTCTACAGAGACGGCTACTAATGTTTGATTTTGCTTTTTAGTGCTTACACTAGCTTGAACTTTAGACTTGCTGCAAAAAAGAAAAAAACTGCAACACGAAAAAGAGGGCGGCCTGCTCCTGCCTGCGCAGCAACCACCTATATATAGTATGCAAAAATGCTTTACTTAGTAAATTGCCGTGCAAATCCACCACCGTACCGTGAAGGGGGCAACAATGCCTCACAGGAGCCCATGTCCGATTGACTTGTGGGGTTTAAAGAAGCCCATGTCCTGTAGCTACCGGTGACTGTCGCAGGTTCAAATGTTTCAAGTGCAAGTTTGGTTCAGGGAGTTTGGTTTAGGGACAGCACAGTGTCTCATGTGTTCCCTGTCCAAGCTTTCGCGCAGCTCTGCCACAACTTCACTCTTTGGTCGCGCTCTCCACCCAGCAACGACGGCTTTCGCGAGGAGGAGGAAAACGACCCGGCTCGGATGGCTCGGCGAGAGCTTCTTGCTCACCAGCGATACACGCGGCAGAAATATGCCCCCCCCCCCCCCCCCCACAAAATCTCTTAAAGGGGAAGACGCCATAGACCTCCGTAAAATTCAAACGGGAGTTTATCCAAATTTATTACGACTGCACAAAATTCATCCAACTTTGTATGGGCGCGATTGTCCGTGGTGTCGCGACTCGCCACCGACCCTTTACCATATCTCGTGGAGTTGTGCTAAACGACCAAATGAACTTGATCGCTTACAGCGTATGTATAGAATGGAAAACTCTTGGGAGCAATGGGAGGCACTCCTCGCTAGCTCGGACCCGGAGGTGCAACTAGCACTCCTGGACCACGTCCGGCAGGCGGCGCAAGCCAGTGGAGCCTTGGACATGGGGCCCCGCCCATCTAGCTCCTAAACCCCTTATTTTTCAACCCAATAAAGGTATTTATCTCTCTCTCTCTGCGCTACATGGCAGAATGTACCACGGTGGCGAGTCTGTGCTGCAATCAGCACGCCAACCAGCCGCCTCACAGAAGTGACGACACAGACCCAGCGGCTTCGGCTGTACACATTTCATTCGGCTTTTATTATTATTATTATTTACAACGCAGGCAGGAGGACGAGGGAGCACACACAAGGCGCGCGCGCCAATTGCGGTCCCGCGGTGCAATGCGGTAAGCACAAGGTCGACACAGGCGGACTGTCGACGCGGGTCCGATGGGACGGCGCGCTTCGGATGGGCGGGGGAAGGTGTGCGCGCGGCGCAGTTCATCCCTCTCAACAAAGGCCCGGGACCGGCCAGCAAGACGACAACGGCTGCCAACCGCCGTCCGGGCAGGAGGCGGCGGCATTCGCCAAACGGTCAGAATTTTTTTTCCCAAAACGGGACGGCAGCAGTGCCACCCCGATGACGCCGAGAGGTAGGCCTAGGTGTCGGCCGCCGCGGCGGCTGCACCCTTGCTGGTCAACTTGTACTCGTCTCCCAGGATGGTGGCTATCTCGCCCTGCATGAAGGCCCAGGGCACAGAGGAACCGACCAGCGGACACTTCTCGCCGCTCGGGCAGTAAACCTCGCTGCCCGAGGCCGCTCCCTGACTCTTGATGCTGTCCCGGGAGCACGGAAAGCAGAACTTGTGCTGGCCCACGGACGGGCACTGCACGAAATGCGTGTCCTCAAGTCGCTCCTGGCAGAGCGTGCACTTGAGCGTAGCGGCCGCGGCCGCTGCCGCAGCCGCCGCCGCAGACTCGGACGAGGTCGCGGCAGACGAGGACGATGACGACGTCGGCGCCGAGATGGCGCCGCAGTCGGGGTCTCCTCCCGCTCCCGCTGCTGCCACGGCGGCTGCGGCGGCGTGTCGCGACGACTTCTTGTGCGCCGCGGCCACCGAGGGCGGAGTCGCGGCCGGCGGAGACTGCCGCGGTGGACGTCCGGGAGTCGCCGCCACGCTGCTGCCCGTCGCCGAGTCCGCGGGCGCCACGCCGTTTCTGGGAGACGTCGGGGGCACCGCCTCGGCGACTGTGAGCAGGGCCGCCATGGGTCCCGGCGGCGCGCCGTTTTGCTGGGCGCCTCCGCTGTCCGGCGACTGGGCCGCGCGGCTGCTCAGCGGCGACAGCGAGCTCGCCGTCGAGCTCGGAGTGCTGCACACGCTCGGATAACCTGCGAAAAAGCACGCACCGACCAAGTTCAGTTAACGGGCACACATACTCAAAAGATAGGGACGACGGCCACAAAGACGCTCGCACACGAGCGCAACTTCAGCTGTGTACCAAGCAGCGCGGGAGCAGACGTTGCTAAGCGACATCGACGCCGTCTGCCGTACGCAACACTTCCGTGGTCACGTGTACCCCACTAGACTGCAACGAAGCGCGGATGAATCAAAGCACACCGTAAGCGCACCATTTACCTCGACAGAGCACGCGCGACTGGAGGTCTCCCTTGACACCACTTTTGTCATATGCAGTGTTATAATCAATCCATCAATCAATCTATGGTCAATCTATGGTCAATCTATGGTCCCATGTGGAAGCACATCGGACGAGCGGCAAATGATGCTGAATTGTGAGGATTTCCGAAACCCAGCATTTCGCCGACGCTGCACATAAAAGCCTTAGCACAGCGTAATTGAAGAACTTGATATTTTATTATTATTAAGTTCTTCAATTATGTTGTGCAAGGCTTTTATCACAATGACAAACTCACAATAGTGACACAAAGCCACCCTCCCCTTTATTTTTTTTCATATTTTTTTGGAGGCAGACATGTTTTTGACACCACCTGTCCATCTGCAAGCTGTCGTGCTAAGCCGCAGGGATCTCGCTCGGCTATACCCGACCTACATTCGCGTCACGCTTGCTTCTCTTACCATCTGCATAAACGGTTTCATCTTTCTAGGCTTCCCCTGGCGTTAATCTTTATAATCTTTTTTTGGGTCGCCATTCGTACGTCGCCTCAAGGCATCATCTCAATTTTGTTTCCACACTCTTATTTCTCGGCGTATCGACCCATAATTACGTCGCTATTAACACAAACGCCCCATTGTCACTTGTTTTAGCTCTCCCATATGCAATTACGACAACGACATATTTCGCATCGCGTTCGCAAGGCGCACGCATGAATCAGTCGACCCCGTTTACAGGGAACTGTAGCAGGCTATATAAACGCGTTAAATTTAGTTTGTTAAACCAAGTATTTCGATATACCCCAAAACTTGAGCAAGAAAAGTCGGTTTCGCCGCAAGAGCGAAGCAATCAATGCAATAGCAACAAGTTGGAGAGAGAGAGAGATGCAAGGGAAGGCAGGGAGGTTAACCATACGCACATCCGGTTTGCTACCCTGCACTGGGGAAGGGATAAAGGGGAGAAAAGAGGTTGCAGAGAGATGAGAAGGTACACACAATCACGAGCACACTCGGGGAGCGCACACAGTCTACAGGCGGACGCTCAGGTTGGTTGACTTTAGGTAAAGTAGCAGTGCTTTAGTTGCTTTCTGCGCAACTGAGGCAGATACCCAAGGTCCTAGTATATTCTGCACACAAAATGGTCCGGGGTCAAATTTATAACAAGTTGAAATGTTGTACGAAGGCTAGCGGCTAAATCGGTTTGGGTCCGATCTGGCGCAACTCTGCGAAACGTCGACATTAATTGCGGTCGTTCCAGTGGGCGATGCGAGCACAGCACGTACCAAGATAGCACGCAACCCTTAGATGAAGTTGGTTTGGTTACTCAGGGGGCACAAGTATGGGACGGGGTTGGAGGGAAAAAGAGAGAGAGTGTGTCCCGTTGTGTAAAAGGATGCCACGCTGAACAGCTGTCTCACTAAGATTCTAGTGTCGAAGGTGATCCCACGCCCACACACACGCACACTATACAGAGTTCATTATCATAACCGTGGCTTTGGAATATGCAAAGCATATTATTACATCATTGATGTCGAGAGTCTGACGAATTCTCATCAGGTCCGGACAAAACGTTGATGATAGCATCGACACCCATCAAGGCTAAAAATATAAAACCGAAGTTGACCGAGAGTGTGTTCGCGGAAACGACAGCGGTTACGTTTCCATTTTTGTTACTCATCCATCGATGTTTCGGTCAATACTTTGTTCTTTCAGTCGAAGCCCCGTGAAGTTAAAAACACCGATTTTTTTTTTTTTTCGAAACGAAGTTAATGCCAGACAAATCTCGGTGAGCAAGGGGCTGCTCTGAGCCAAGTGCACAAAATGCCGATTAAAGTACTTGGACACTAAATGCCATGCATTTTCCGTCAAGCGCCTTCCGATATCGATGTCATCATGACGTCGGGCCACAGTATCGATTGTGGTGACTCGATGGCGTCAAATGTCAAGAAACTGAAAATAGCCGCTTGTGCGTCACCGATACATCGGTGACGGATCTGCCGCGGAAATGTCACGCTATCTCGCTCGAACACGTGACGGGAAGAATCTCATACCGTGTCGTGACGTCAGAGAACAATAGGAAGCGAAACTATAGCGATTCTTGAAATCGCAGTGTAACGAATTGTCGAGGGCGCACTCGCACTTACTTGAGTGCTTTTGCTTTCCGTTTGGCTCCCAAGAAAACAACTGAACATTTTCGTGTCAGTGTCCTTTGAAGCTGGCACACCAGTTCGCGACAAAAGCAATGCGTCAGAGGGCTAAGGGATAAAACAACAATTCAAAGGAACAGTGTGTCCCTTCCCTCGCTTAGATTTGTTTTTTCTCCTGTCGATCTGTTAGCAACAATGAGCTTCATACAAGGTCGACCAGTACTTCAGTGTCGAGACATCTCGCTAGTATCCAATAGCTTGTAGCTGAATACGTTTTCCACGAAATTCACAGATAAAAAATTGTTTATTTACGTACGTCACCATCGCAGGTACGTGTCGTATAAGGCATACATATTTTTTTACTACGCTCCACCGAAGCTGAAGACGTGTGAAGGTTGTGCGGGGCTTGAATACCAATAAGGCGTTTTCCCCCAAACGTGGATGACCTCGTTCGTATATTGGTATACGTGCGTTTGTCATGGCAGACTTGTTTCGTAAACCGGCCGTTCAATGTATTACGCGTTGCGGCGTCGTTGTCAGCCGTAGCTATCGTTTGCACGTATTTGCGCAGGTGGACGTTATCGTCATGAATATATCGCTATCCTGCTCATCGAAAAGTTATTCAAATTTTTATTACCTACCCCCCCCCCCCTTTTTTTTTTGTTCTACTGGTCAACAAGCGCCACGATACCTCGAATTGTGACGGAAGGCGGATGGACTTACAACTGTGGCGTACGATATCCACTATGTTATTATCAATCGTATCGACGTTCAAGGGGTATTGTCGTCGTAAGCGTCGTCATAGCCGTCGTCGTCACGTTCCGTTTAACACACCGGTCAAGCGAAGGCGCATAAGGTGATTGATATGTGGGGTTTAACGTACCAAAACCACCATATGATTATGAGAGACGCCGTAGTGGAGGGCTCCGGAAATTTTGACCACCTGAGTTTCTTTAACGTGCACCCAAATCTTCGAACACAGACCTATCTAGAGCATTTCCGCCTCCATCGGAAATGCAGCCGCCGCAGCCGGGATTTGAACCCGCGCCCTGCGGGTCAGCAGCCGAGTACCTTAGCCACTAGACCACCGCGGCGGGGCAAGGCGCATAAGGTAGCGCCGGTGGAAAGGGGGGGGGGGGGGGCTGCATCTCTCGGGCAGAACCGAATTTATGACACAAAAAAAAAAAGGTTACAATAGACTTGTTATAAACCGAGTCTTGCCGACAGGTATCGGAGTATGAATGTCCTTTTAACGATGTTTCATGAACTGTTATAAAAACTTGACATTGCCTGCTTCATTGTTTCAAAATCGTCTTCATGCGTGCAAATTACTGCTCCTTGTGTTGAGCGCTTTACAGACTGGCACGGGTTACGCTGCTTTATCAGGCATATGAGGGGGAGGGGCTTGCTATCCTTTTTGCGGCACCGTATGCGGCGCTTCGCTGCTGCTACTAGAAGTTAATTTATTCAACCAGTACGCAAGTCACACAACGCTGCTATACACACACATTAAGGTAACGACGTGTAAAAGGATGCTACGCTGAACAGCTGTTTCACTCAGATTATAGTGTCGAAGACAATCCTACACCTCCCCCCCCCCCCTTCCACACACATTCCATTGCGCAGGCCACTGCGCATCTGTTTTTAGACTCGATCGCAAGAGACTGCTCGGTCGAAGCGATGAACCGCGCATACGAAAATGATTCATTGGCTCTATTGTTGCTCTCCTTTCGAGAAAGCTGCAGCCGTTAATATAGAAAGAGTCAGCTCCGCCCACAGCTATGGCTGTGACTCCCATAATGTTCCGTCCAATAGAGCTTACTCATTTTTGTGACGTCAACCGTTTCTGAAGCATCTCCGAGGGGTTCGATTTTGCCGTACAGGTCCTTGTATGCGTCGCTAGTTGGAGATAGGAAACCCGAATCGTCACGGTAAATTTCGTCAGGGATTTTGACAACGGAATGTTTAAAAGTCGTAACGAAGAACCTGTAGCAATATTCAAAGTTATGATGATGATGACGAGTAGTTTTTAATGGCGCAAGGGCCGATTGATGGCTAAAGAGCGCCATTTCAGTTGACTAGAGATATGAACAACGATATGATGCGTGGCTGTAAAGGGGCCTCAAAATTCCTCGCGCTGACGCGGGTTAAAAAACATGGAAGCAATAAAATCATGACAGTGGCGTGAGATATGTGTAGTGAAAGTGGATGGCAAAATGTCAAGATAATAAAAACCATGATAAAGATGTAATATTCAAAGTTATTAGTTTACATTACGCGAGCGGGGGAACCAGCCAAGTATATACCGACTCGGCCAAGTATGTACCGACTCGGGAAGTACTATTGGAACAGCAGCTATACACGAAAGTATTTCGTAGCTGAGGCTGAAGGGCGCCACGTTTCCGTGTCTCGTGACAGAGAACGTCACCGAGCCAAGCTATTTCGATCGAAGTTCATGACGACTCGCAGATTTCGGTGGCGGCATCGCGCGGGGGAAACCCAAAGTTGGGAAAAGCGTGCGGAAGTGCGACGACACTCGAGAGTGCGCCAGTCACGCGCGTCTTCGTGCGCAGTTTTTCAAAAAAAAAAAAAAATAAACTGCACTTCCGGTCGTGGGCTTGTCGACGATCGGTCGTTCCTGATGTGAACAAGTTGAACAAGTCTGATCTTTATACGAGAGGTCGCTTGCCATTTCACGTATAGCACACATTTCAGTGCTGTTTGGACGCCCCGCCGTGGTGGTCTAGTGTCTAAAGTACTCGGCTGCTGACCCACATAGGTCGCGGGTTCGAATCCCGGCTGCGGCGGCTGCATTTCCGGTGGAGGCGGAAATGTTGTAGGCCCGTGTGCTCAGATTTGGGTGCACGTTAAAGAACCCCAGGTGGTCGAAATTTCCGGAGCCCTCCACTACGGCGTCTCTCATAATCATATGGTGGTTTTGGGACGTTAAACCCCACATATCAATCAGTGCTGTTTGGACATAAACGCAGGAACATCATCGTTGCAGCTGTTGCAAATGGTGAGCAACCGCCGAGATGAAACGTTCAACTTCCGGCTCGGAGGAAGGAAACCGGAAGGAACACTGCGCCACGCGATGTAAAGTGCAGTTTGCAGTCTCGCAAATGAATGAAAAGTGGTACGTCAGACATGCAACCCCATATAAAGCTTCGTTTGCTCCCACTGTCCCGATAAGCTCCCGATATCTCTCGTTACTATTATAACTTCGCTTGCTCCCACTGTCTTGGTAAGCTCCCGATATCTCTTGTTACTATTATTACTCTCAGACGCGAAGCAGCTCTTTGATTAGCTTGTGTAACGCTGTCCCTCCGTACACCCCTACCGCGCATGCTCGCGTTTCGTGCCGGCCCAGGAAGACACCCACAAAACTGTCGCTCCCCTCCGCCTCTCTCGCCTTGCAAAGGCCGACGCAGGCAGCGTCTGCTTGTAAAAAACACCCCGACCGCTCGCTCTGCACAACCGTCCACTAATGTCCCTAGATAGGGACCTTACCGTTCACTGGCCAGGATCGCGCGTTCGGAATTCAGTCAAGGGCGTCTTTACTTGGCTTTCGCTTGCAGAGCGCCAGCGGTCGACGTCGCAGCCAGTGTAAGCGTCAGTGCCCGCTGCTTCGCGTCTACACGTGGTTCCCTTTGGCAAGAGATGGTCAAAGTTTTTACATTTGCAGTTATCAGTATACTAGCGGTTCGTGTGTACAAACCAATAATATCGTTGAAAACGAGTCCACACTGTTTATAAAGACATTCCTTGTAGACCACGCTTCCGCACCCACCAGTGCTCCCAGAGCGGCGTTTCACTATTGCCCACCCCGAATCTGCCCAACGGTGTCAATACCGCGTGTCAATACCAACATCGCGTTGCAATGGAGCAAACTCCATTGCAACGCGATGGTCGATCTTGGGCGGCGAAAGTATGGAAAGGAAACTCGCGTTGCGTTCGAGTAAATACGGTAATACCTCAGCGGCTATGCTTTTAGAGCAATAGTGCTGAGTTCCGGGACGAAGGTTGGATAGATAACCCATCAAGACGGCTTCACTTCGATGAAGACGGACGAAACGAAGAACCCTTGTATTCTTGGTGGGTACACGTTAGAACGAACACACACACACACACACACACACGCACACAAAAGCACAATCGTTGGTATAAAGAACTAATCGGAAATACTCTAACACGACGAATCTCGTAAGAATGCGGCTTTGAATGTATTTTGTTTATTTGCCCCCCCCCCCCCCTGCACGCGCCGAAGAATAGTAAAAAACTTTATACGTTGAGTGATTGCGGAGTTTAACGCCCCAAAACCACCGTTTGATAACGTTGGCTACACACTGGATCAACGAAACTGACTGACACTTGGTATGCTAACTTTCCAGCTGCCTAGGAATACAATGTACATTTGTTTACCGATAAAAAAGACCACGCAGGCTTTGGCAGACACCATCAAGACCTATGACGTGTGTTACGGTGACTTGTGTAGGAATTTCGAGGTAGCATCTCCCCCTCCCCGCATTTTTCTCTTTTCGAACGTCCAGAACTCTCTCAAGCGTCTCCTCGCGCACGTGCATTCGGTGAACAGCGACTTATTACTACAACGAAAAAAGAAAAATGGTTTTTAAAGGCGAAGTTCCTTATGGTCTAGGGCAGCCTATTCTTCCGGCGTAGCCAGCACAGCATAAGAAAGAAAGAAAGAAGAAAAGAAGAAAGAAAGAAGGAAAGAAAGACAGACAGAGACAGACAGACAGACAGACAGACAGATAGATAGATAGATAGATAGATAGATAGATAGATAGATAGATAGATAGATAGATAGATAGATAGATAGATAGAGATAGCAGACAGGCAGAGGCAGAGTCCGACGGACGGATGCTTTTTGCTTCACTCATAATTTATTCCGTGGATATGCCCCCCCCCCCCTCTTTTTTTTTCTTGTGTCCCCATATAGTGAACTAGATGTTGGCTCTAGTTCACTATACAGGCATCCCTGTAAAACAATGCACCTTCACAGTGCTCCAGCGTCACCCTTTGCACGTCCTTCGAAATCAGACCGAGAGTTCATCCCGCTATACACATCCAAATGCGATTACATCGGACCGGTTTTACACACGCTCATCATCGACCTTCGGACGGATATCGCGACGGACAAGCCGGAACCTGTCCCGTGGCTCTCGCGCTATCTCTCCGCACGCCACTGACTCGCATCACGTAACTTACGGCGGCGCACAGCTGCGCATGCAGATGACAACCAAGGATGATGGTTGGTTGATTGATTGATTGATTGATATGTGGGATTTAACGTCCCAAAACCACCATATGATTATGAGAGACGCCGTAGTGGAGGACTCCAAGGATGACGGAGACAACAATGCACGGTGTACGAAAACAATCCCGCCCCGCCGCGGTGGTCTAGTGGCTAAGGTACTCGGCTGCTGACCAGCAGGTCGCGGGTTCGAATCCCCGCCGCGGCGGCTGCATTTCCGATGGAGGCGGAAATGTTGTATAGGGCCCGTGTGCTCAGATTTGGGTGCCCGTTAAAGAACCCCCCCAGGTGGTAGGAGTTTCCGGAGCCCTCCACTACGGCGTCTCTCATAATCATATGGTGGTTTCGAAACTTTAAACCCCAAATATCAATCAATCGAAACAATCGTGACGACGCGGCCTATACCACAAAAAAGAAAAGGAGAAGGGGGGGGTGGGCGCACAAGACATTGCTCCACCGATAAATTCGGAGGTGTAACGTACAGTAAGTACGTGCCAAAACAAAGGTACGACTCACGGCGTAGGGGGGGGGGGGGGGTAGTTTCGGGTTTGTTTTGACCACCTGCAGTGCTTCAGAAGTGAAATATCAGATAACGGTAGCAGTAATGACGATAACGATACTACTACTACTACTACTAATAATAATAATAATCATAATAATAATAATAATTGTGGTTTCACAGTCACGCCGTAGTGGAGGGCTCCACAAATTTCGGCATATTCCTGTTCCGTTAACGTGCTTCGACAATCGCGCAGCGCACGGCCCTCCACCAGCATTTCGGTTCTATCGCAATGCGACGGGCCGGAATCGAACCCGCGACCTTCGGGCCGGCGGCTCATTCGTCAATATAAACCCAAAATAATTCTAGCTGCTACATCAGGGCGGAGCTCGCACGGGAACCTCAAGGTATCGTCGTTACTACACGCTCTGTCTTTTCATTCATTTCATTTCATTTTATTACCTTAAAGATCCCCAGGGGGACATTACATAAGGGGTGTGGTTACAAAAAACGTTCAAAAAAGCCATGAATTAGCTTGAAAAATGGCTTGTGACGCTATGCATAAATGTTGATGGACAGGTGATTGCTGCAATATGGTGGGGGAGGTCATTCCAGTCTTTCGCGCGCTTTACGATTTACCAACCCTCTTCCTCGGTGAAAAAAAAAAATATTTTTTTTTTTTTGAATAGCGTGACAACAGTCTCTCCTCCCCGCCCGGGAGTCGAGCCCTCAACCACGACGGGTGCGAAGGACGCGTAGTAACAGTCGTGAAATGGGACGCCACGGTAACGACGGCTGAATTACAAAGAACTCTTCAGTGAATGCGATCGAACAAGCGCGACCACAGAGACTTAAGTTTGCACTGAAACTCACGTTCGAGATAACGCAAGCATAACTTTCCGGTTTTTCTTGTTTGCACCGAGTACGGTACGAGCCAACCGTTTAAAGAAAAAAGATATAGATGGAGGGAGAGGCACAGAAAGCTCCGCTTAAAAAAGAAAACCAAAGAGAGAAAAAAAAAAACGAGGGGTCAACATTATTTACCCCTTATAGAGTGTAAACACGACTTCTACGAACGCGGCGACAACGTACCGAACTGATGAGCAAACAAAGCACGATGTCTTGAAGAAAACATTTAACGTCAACGGATGCGCTTGAAAATAACTTGGAGCAGCCCAGTCAGTACAGACGCGCCGGACAACGACTTTCACATCTACAAGCTTCTTGTTTAAGCTTCAAGTATGGGCGTATAAAAAAAAGAATGGAAAAAAAAATTGCGACGTGCCGGGAGACACGGTCTCTCCGTTTTGGCCCCTAGGTGGGAGCCCATCCCAGCAATCTGCCGGAAACTATTGAAGCCTACATCTCTCCCCCTCTGTCTCTCTCTCCAATAAGGCCGCACAGCATACACAAACTACCGGCGGGATTTTCGCAGCTAGTTGCACGAAGTTTAGCGTGGCCCCGCCGCGGTGGTCTAGTGGCTAAGGTACTCGGCTGCTGACCCGCAGGGCGCGGGTTCGAATCCCGGCTGCATTTCCGATGGAGGCGGAAATGTTGTAGGCCCGTGTACTCAGATTTGGGTGCACGTTAAAGAAACCCAGGTGGTCTAAATTTCCGGAGCCCCCCCACTATACGGCGTCTCTCATAATCATGTAGTGGTTTTGGGACGTTAAACCCCACATATCAATCAATCAAATCGAAGTTTAGCGTGGTTATCATGTTCGCTTACGTTTATTATCAGTACGTCCCGACCCCGTGCATGTACTGTACCGCAACGCCCACTCACGATTCATTCCGGACAGTAGATGCGGCATGTGACACCTTGGACACACTTATCTCGCGAGAACATAGCTTATCAGCAAGATAGCGGATGCTTACGCAGAGGAAGCACGGCGTTAAGAGAGCAGCCTGTCGCAAGGACAAGGCGGGCGCTATCGACATCATCCAGCAAAACTTTTCAAAGCGCACTCGACTAAGCTCCGAGTGTGTTCTTAGATCGATTTGTCGCCTAAGGGCACCCAACACCTCGAGGGCTGAACCCGAAGGTCGCACGGTCGAAGGCAACGTTCCGTTTGGCGTTGCATAAGTCTGTTGCCAGACTCGGCGGATAAACTTGCCCCCTGTACCTCTGCCTTTCCCGCGAGGACTCTGTGTCATCCGCGGTGGATTTCGCCAGTGCGACGTTGGCCGCTTTAATTAATGGAACGACCGTACAACGCGCTTTGCACAATTCGGGGCGCGTTCTCTTGCTGTGCGCGCAGTTTGCAAGCACGAGGCGCGGCTCGATCGTGTCTCAGAATTGGGGAACGAACGGCGCAACAACGCGCTTAAGTACACGCTCGAGGGGAACCAACTAACTTTGTGCGCCGCGTTTCGATACATGTCGAAGTCGTGTCGCCGAAGCACGGAATTATCTCCGTAGCTGTACGTACCTGGTAGACTACGCACAACGACACATTTTTGAGGTGAACTGAATTAAGTCGCAGCTGGCGGTGCTCTTCCATTTTCTGATCGTGTGCCCGAAGCAGGGAGTACAGCTCTCTGCACAGCTGATCGTGCCGCGTCGACCACGGGAACGCCATGCACCCCCCTGGCTGTGTCAGCACAATACACATCGCTACAATACAAATGCACCAATTAAAGGCGAATGATTCGTACGGTGCGGTGTCGTACAAGGGCCCGCGCATTTTTATTCATTTATTTATTACAAGTACCTACATCGCCCATTGGGCATTGTTGTAGGGGGGTTACAGTAGAAGATAGAATACAAAACAGCAAAATTAAAAGCAAATAAGTCGTGCATTACAGTATACAGGAGAAAACAACACTTGTAGTACAGCATTAGAACAAAAGTACAAAACACAGTTTTGGGCATGCTGTGCGTGTCCACGAAGGAAGCCGAGGAGGCTGGTTCGAGGTCGACAACAGGGATGCGGCCAGCCTCGGCCGTGTACTACCAGTGCATAACCCAGCATTGCCAACGGGAGGGCCGCTAAACCTCGACTGGCACATCGTGAACCACATGTTTGTACAGTTTGGCCAAATCCTTGGCTATCGTGCATGCTTGGCAGTTTTTAGGGGGGGCGAAGCTCCTTATGTCGTGGCTTGTGCGTCCCTCGTAGTACGTAACCACCAGTGGCACCTACCCGAAACAGCGGTTTTTACAATGTCTGCTGGATATATGTAGAATACGTGATGAAAAGATGTGAAATGGCTGTGCTTGGGGTTTCTCTAGACATATGGACGGACGAACGGACTGACACACGCACGGACGAATGGACAGACAGAGGGGCGCACGGACGGATGGACGGACAGAGGGATGGCCGCAAAAAGAGATGGACGGACAGACAGACGAATGAACAAACGGACGGATGCACCAAGGTTCACACATATAGGCGGACGCAAGAACGGATGGACAGACAGACTGACGAACGCTGCGCCCCACCAATCATCATTCACTCCGTGGATATGCTGTGATTTTTTCTCCATACCTTTGCCATGCGACTGAATAAAGTTTCGGGCGCATGTCCACGAAGAAATTTTTTTTGTAACTTCGTTCCACAATATGGCGCTGGCAGAAAACAAAAAAAATGTTGCCGCTGCGCACAGTACCTAAAGTTTTGGCCGACTGTACTGCAAACTTCATCGACGCTGTAACAGGCGCCAACTCACAACGCACCGAGTGCAGGCAGCCGCCCCGGTTCGCCGGGCGTGGTCTCGTCTACAGGTACGGGCGAGACCCAGGCTTCGTTTACTCTCTCTATATACACACTAGTCTTAACGATACGAATTGTGCCGACACAGCGAGGGGCCAATAGCGTCCCCGTCGTCGCGCGTGATCAGCTGCGCAGAGAGACCCTGCTTCTAAGACACGATTGAGCACGGCCGGTCTGCGCTACACCGCCTGCTGCGACTCTATTCAGTTTCCCCAGAAAAAAACGCGCGTCGTTGTGCTGCGCAGTCGATTAGGTATGCACAGCTGCCGACATATTCCGCGCTTCGGCGACACGAGTCCCACGTAGTGAAGCCGCGGAGCACTAATTCAGTTTCCCCATGAGCGCGTGTGTACTCGTGCGCGTCGTTCATTCCCAAATTCTGAGACACGACCGAGTCCGACTTCTGCAAAGCGCGTTTCACTTCGTTAACTAAAAAACGGCCAACGTCGCACTCGGCGAAATTCACCGCGGACGACACAGAGAACTCGCGGGAAAGGCACAGCTTGCAGGGGCAAATTTACCCGTCGGATCTGGCGGCAGTCTGGCAACGCTGACCCCCAAATCTGGCAACAGACGTATGCAACGCCAAACAGAACCTTGCCTCCTACACCGTGCTCCGATCGAATCCAGGCCGAATTTCGATTGATGCGAAATGTTAGAGGCGAGTACTTCCGGTGCACACGGCGCCCCTCACAGTCAATATTACTAAAGCCATATGGTGGCTTTTGTACGATATCGGAGCGTATTGGCGAACACTACTGGCGATGCCCGCAACTAGCGTGGCCTCCGAGACGGCTAACGGCGGGCGACAGCAGCTCTGGAAGCCACACAGACTTTCCCGCTCATGGCTAGCGCTCGTACGCACCCCGCTGGCTTTAGCAGACGCAGCGTTAAGAGCGCACGTCACCGCGCACTCTTCCAGTAAGCGCGAAGTGAAACGACCAATTAAAGTGACACAATTTGTCGTAATCAGCGGCAGAACTGTTTAAATACCAGACGCTAAGAGGATGGGCACCGTACTGACATTTTGCTCAAGCGTTTCCGGGACAAACACAGCGCAAAAAAAAAAAAAAAGGCGAAGGAAACGCGATACACTGCACGAGCACTACATTACGCACTGGAAACGAGCGCTCGCCCAATCTGTCGAGTTTCCTTCGCATTTTAGCGCCGCGCTTCCCCGGCTAAGCACGTTACAAGACCGCGCAAATCGAAGTTCACAGCTAAGCCGCGACCACGGTGTATTCCAACACAGCGTCTTCGGTGCACGGCGTCCTTTCCAGCTCTCCGAACAACTAGTAAGGAACAATACTACCTACCTCTTCACAAAACCATAACCACACCGAACGCACTTCGCCGTTTCAGGAGGTTCGGTGTAGTTTGCTTTACTGGCATACCGGAAGACTCGAACAAGCTTAACTAAATTACTTCTGCGTTGACAATATTCAGCGGACAGAGAGAATTCAACCCGGGGCAATGATCAGGACAACACATGACAGCTGTTGCCCAGTGCAGTGTTTTCGCTGCCGTGTTAAATCCGCGCTATGCCCCGCCGCGGTGGTCTAGTGATTAAGGTACTCGGTTGCTGACCCGCAGGTCGCGGGATCGAATCCCGGCTGCGGCGACTGCATTTCCGATAAAGGCGGAAATGTTGTAGGCCCGTGTGCTCAGATTCGGGTGCACGTTAAAGAACCCCAGGTGGCCGAAATTTCCGGAGCCCTCCACTGCTGCGGCATCTCTCATATCGTGGTTTTGGGACGTTAAACCCCACAAATCAATCCACGCTATCCAGTTACGACCGAGAACTTCATTTTTGCCATCCATGCACTGAGGCGTAACCATAGGTATAGTTTCGGAAACGGTAATGGGACAGCGCTTCCTAGGCGCACGCACATTATCCTTTTCCTCGCCCTTATGTAACTAGCCGAGAAGAACCAAGCGACTACTTAATAGCCAACCCTGGTCACGCGCAACTACTCGCCTCGGGACGTATACACGGCGAGCCAGGAAACGGCCGCAAGAATGTCCATTCGGAATAACAAACTCGGCGTCGACAAAAAAAAAAAAGTAAAGCTCGCCACGAGCGACGCGGTCGAAGCTGCGGTGACACGGACCAACCGGCTGCCTGTCCTTGCAACAGCGGAATCTTTATTAATTTCTTTTCTCTCTCTTATCCCCCTCTCACTGTACGCGATAGATTGAGAGAGATGCCACAAGGCAACCGAGCGCGACCGCTGGCTGGAGTGACGGCGGCGTTCAACGTCACCCCCTTGCGAAGAGGCCTGCCCCACCAACTGCACAAACGAATGGCGGAGGACAGCGGCGTTCACTCAATCGACGAGGCAAACGGAAGAGAGAGAGAGAGAAAAGAGAGAGTGGTGCAGTCAAAGCGTGCTGTGATGTCGAGCGCACGGCCGGCCCAGTGACGTAAGCGCGGCGCAAAACAAAAAAAGACAAACAAGAGAACGCGGTCGTTCGACAACTTGCCGTCGCGCTTCTCCCTCCCTCCCTGCACGAAACCGACGTGTATTCTTCTCGCGCCACACTCTGCGTCCGGCGGCAAACGAGAAAACGATCGCTCCTTGTTTATCTCTCGCCGCGTCGACGTTATTTTGCGTCGTCGTCGTCCCGACCGTGCGGCTAAACTCGATCTTATCTAACCGCTCTCAGCGGTGCCAGAGCCCCCGATAAGGACGCGCGTCCCATCGGGGCAAAAAATAAACCCGCTACCGGATAGGCCTAATCGTACACACGGAGCAAACAAGCTCCTCCTCGCTTGCAGCGAGTTTCCATCGAGCGAAACAGCAGACAGAACCGCCTCGGAGGGCGCTGAGGACTTCGAGGTACACGTCACGTTCGCCATGTCCTCGGCGTCGCAGCACGCTTTCTACGGCAGGGCCGCCTTTCGCGCCCGGATCGATGCGCGCACCACCCATCGTTACGGCGGCCGCATCTGCCGGCACCCCCCTACGCGCCCCCGGTAACTTGGGGCCGGTCCATACCCCGGCTCGCGCGAGCTGCTACGCCGGAACGGCTACGTCACCAGCGCACCGTCGCTATGACGTAAGCGAGCCCGGCGACCTGCCACCTAGGGCTTCGTAGGGTGGTGTGAAGGGGGGAGGAAGCGAGAAAAAAAATCCACGCGCCGCCGCCGCCGCTCCGGGCGAGGAAAGCGATGGCGCCAGCACTTTTTTTTCAAACGCTCACCTGACGCATTCTTGAGCGACGTAGCGGCGTCGAATGAGTACACTCGTCCCACCATCTCTTTCTTGTAGCGCACGTCGAACGGCACCCCCATTACGGCGGTGGGCAGCGACTCGCCGCGCGTGAGCGGGGGTCGCGGCGGCACAGCTTCGTCGAGTGCTTGCAGAGCGGCGGCCCGCTTGTTGGACGGCTCGGGCGGATCGTCGTCGTCTCGCTCGCGCTTGCACGGCACGACGCCGGAAGCCTGTGCGGCCCTCGGGTCGGCACCACGCATACGCTGGCTGTACTCGAGCATGGCGTTGCGACGCTCGAAACGGTCCATCACGGGTGCCATGGGCGCCGGAGCGTTCGGCGCCGCTGCACGATGCTGCTGCTGCGGCGGCGGCACCACTTCGGGCGGCGCTCCGTTCAATCCTTTGTAGAGGGGTCGCGCTACGGCCTCGGGAAATCCGTGGGCCCGCTTCATCTGGCGCGCGGTCTCCAACACGACCTCGATCCGGTCAGCGCCTTCGTAGTTGACGCAGCCTCGGCACACTGGCTCCGAGAAATCGTGCAGCATGGCCCACGGCATGCGGGGCAGGTCGCACAGGTAGCAGTGCTGGCGGTGACTCCGAGACATGAGCGCCGACATCTTGACCATGGGCTTACTATACACTTTCTTCAGGGGGCACGGCAGACGACCAGCGGTCGCCCCCAAACACAGCCTTTGTAGCACAGCGGTGAAGCGGCGGACGCTCCGAGCAGCAAAACAAACCCGGCGCAGCAAAATGGTGCCCGCTCGCGAAGCTTGAGGGGCGCGTTCTGCGCATGCGCCGACCCAGTCGCGAGCACAACGAGGAAAGGCGGCACGCACGCTGACTGCCGCTCACGTCATCGCTTCAGCTGAGACGACGTCACCCGCACGCCGAAAGCGCAACGTCGCGCGCCGCCTCCCTGGCGTTCACTCGGCGTGGACTCTCCCTGCCCTGTCTCCGCGCGCCTGACCTAGGCCGAGCTGCGCGCATTCCGCCTTTTTGAGGGGAGGTCGGCTGGTCTCTTGCTGAGGCGCGCAACCCCGATATAGCTGGCGTCTGCCATGTCTGAAATTCGTGCTCCCGCGTTCGCATGGCGTTTTCGCTTTATCCTTATCGCAGAAGAACGCGTCGACACGAGTGTTGTCGCGCTCCAGGAGACTAGCTCCGTTGTTCCGAGGCAAACTTGCATTTACACAGCTCTCGGTAGTCGCGTCGCGCGCTGGTGCTTCTTCCTGTTCCCTAAGGTCGCCGCTTGTGCGATGCTTTTGTTTTGCTTCGCGCGCCATGTGCCGCTTGTTCTTCCCGGGCGCCTTGCCAAGCACTGACGTACGCCTTGCGGCTTCCGCGGGCGTATCCCGCTCGTAGGGGCGGCCGCTTTTAGTTTGCGTCGTCCTATTGGGAACCCTTTCCCGGTCGTGGCCTTTGATCCCGACTCGTACGAGACGGCGCAGCAGCGCTCGGCGCAAGTGCCAGTTGATGCGCGCCGGGGAGTCGATACCCGTTTGCCTCGCTCCACTCGCTTCGCGAGCTTTTTTTGTTCATAATTTGAAAAACTTATCCTGTTCTTCGCCTCGGTGCTTGTGCAAGCGATTGAGTTTTCGCAGCTCTCTCGACCTCGATGAAAGTTCTGGCAGGGTTTGGCCGGCTTTCCCGCCTCTGGCGAGTCAACCATTACGTGCCTTGTGATACAACAGTGCAAACCAAGAGAGGTTGGTTGCACGCTTGCTTGTGTAATCGCGAAAAGCAGGGTGACAGATTCGAACGTCGAGCATAATTGTTCAAAAGTCGGAACCATCGCCCCGATACAATCCAGAGGTGCGCGCGGGCTCCGGGTCCATAGCCCGAGCTCAGACTACTTTGTTTTTGTTTAGTTTTTTTTTCGTGTCGGACTAGGGCCAGGTGCAAAGCCCCATTCAAGCCAAAAAGTATAGGTGTTGCGCCGAAGTTGCTTATCAGCACGTAGCGATGAACATCTAATACGAACTTTGTGGTCATATAACCATTAAATCCTCCTCCTGTCGGCACTGAGGTACCTGAGTAGATTGAACCCCCTCCTCCCGAAAAAAAGTTTTGGCTACGCCCTTTGGGGCCATGGGCGAACCTTGTTCTGGGTGGCACTCATTATTTTGCGAGTCACTTCACTCCATTTCGGGATGCTGCATTGTGGTTTGCAGAAATGGGCGTCTTACCTCCAACCGTTATCACCAATTGATACCAGTGCTAAATTGAACACTGCTATCGAAACACGTAGGAGGTGGCAGCCACCGCTGCATTGCGTTTGTAACGGCTGATAGCATGTGCAGGTCGGTGCCGCAAGCTCCTCAAACATGGCAGCGATGCATATTGCGTTTCCGTGCATCTGGCGACGGAACCTGCATAAATGGAAACTAATGAATTGGTACTGATATATATTTTTACCTAGCACTCACTATATGAAACTAAATATACACACACGAAAAAAAAGAGGGAGGGGGATTAAACGGATCGCTTCACGTTCACGCCTGTTTTGGAACGTAGAAACAAACGCGGTCCGTCTGATGTCATCGAGATTATTCTGAAAATATCCTACTGCGGCGCTTGTGTTCTTGTGCATTCACCTTGATTTCTCGGTAAGTAGGACACTGTTATTAATAATATTGTCGTTTTAGATGTTGTCATACATTAAGATATCACTCTGACGTAAATTGTTATTTGACTGTCCCTTTGAGGACAACTGTATGCCCATAAAGCGCATGTCCACGACGCAATTTTTTTACCTAAGCAAACCTAATTTCGCCTTCACTAAAATAAAAATAGTGAAATTGTTGATTTGAGCCCATGATGCTCAACTCAACTATGGCCGTGAACTTGAATATATGGCGTGGTCATTTGGGCAATGGCATGGTTTGTCGAGAGAAGATAGAACAAGTTGCTAGCTGACTCGGGGAATTTACTGTAAAAAAAAGGCGGCGTGCTGAGCTGTAATGTGTGACTCGCGCGTTCTCAGGAGCCTGGACTGGGCAGCGTTTCATGATTGGATTGGAGAAACTTTTATTTGGTCCTCCAAAACACAGATCACTGTGTTGCGGGCAGCTCCCACGTGGGGACTGAGATGCCAAGCTCCTCAGCCGCCTCGCGGGCTTGGTGGACAGCCCAGAGCTGATCTGCCAAGGACGAGCTGCGGATGGCCGCCTCCCATCTGGCAGAGGTGATGTGCGATAAATGAGCGAATTTGGTGCTCTGCCAGAGCATGTGTTCTAATGAAGCTATTTCCCCACAATGTGGACAAAGATTACTTGGGTATAGGTCAGGGTACATGATGTGTGACATTTTCAAAGTAGGGTACATCCGCGTTTGCAAAAGCCTTAATGTAAGTGCTTGGGGCCGGGTTAGATTTTTGTGAGGTGGTGGAGGGTGAGGTGGAGGACAAATGTTTAGTGAGCTCGTTATATGTTGTAAGAATTTCCCGGTTATCCCCTTCACCGGTAGAACGCATCCCCGGGGAGGCGCGGTTGGAGAGTCCTCGCGCCGCCTCGTGTGCTGCTTCGTTGAGATTGGGAGGGGAATCGTTGATTTGTCCAAGGTGAGCTGGGAACCAACTCAGAAGATGATGTGTTATGTTCTTGCCTTGCAGTATTTTCAGCGTTTGTTCAGAGACCGTCCCCTTGGCGAACGCCCGTAGTGCTGCCATGGAATCACTGTAGACGACTTCAGTGTTATCCATCTTGAGTGCTAAGGCGATAGCCACCTGTTCCGCAATGATTGGGTCTTTCGTCCTGACCGTCACTGAGTTGACCACATGGCCAGCCCCATCGACCACCACTGCCACAAACGCTTTCCCATTGGCGTAGGAAGCCGCGTCAACAAATACGACCCCTCGTTCCTCGTTTGAGACTTGACGAAGTATAGTCCTGGCCCTCGCTACTCTTCTTCCGACGTTGTGTTCTGTTGCAGGGGCCTTTTAAAACGGAAGACGCCTATCACCATTCACTCGCAATGAAGCGGGCCACCATGCATGGGGCGAGACTATGATTAATTCTTAGGTTGTAACTGACTGCAGCATTTTCGCCAATGAAAATTTTCACTCCGAGCCCAGCAAGCGAAGTTCCTGTTCGACACATGTTTGGGACAGCCGAGCAACAGGTGAGGTAGTACATACTTCTTATCATTACCGCGCGACCGTGTCAGAGGTGGCTGAATGAAAAGTGCTTGACAGTTGCCGAGTCGTGAGTGATGCATGAAGGTGTCGATACATCTTGGAAGCTGGGGGTCGAAAGCCGGCTTTTTAAAATTTTGATCAATTGTGCACGAGATTGTTTTCTTGTGTTGGCGAACCAGCTGGACAAACGCATTAATCATTGTTAGTTCTTGTAAGACGCGACGTGCCAAGACCCACGATTTTCGTGGTCGGCAGCTCAGTACAGTTAAGGGATATCTCGGGCATCTATGTTATCTTAAGTCCATGTTGGTGTTCTGCGTATATATATGTGGGTTTCCTTTAGTGCTTAACGACTGTAGTGATAGCAATAAACTATCTTATCAGATAGTTTATAACTATAGTGACAACGCATCTTCCCCTCTCTCTCTCTCTCTCTCGCTAACTGTATCCTTTCGCGAAGTTTTGCACAGTTTGCTACGTTCACGCTGAAAACCATGTGGCATTAGCGTATACGCAGGAAGAGGGGTGATGGGGAAGGGGAGTCGAACCTCCGACCCGGAAACTGGTTGTAGCCTCTTGCTTGCGATACGAGAGGCGACTATTCGGGTTCAAGCGAATAAATCCTGACAAACTCCTTGGCAGATCAGCTCTGGGCTGTCCACCAAGCCCGCGAGGCGGCTGAGGATCTTGGCATCTCAGTC
This sequence comes from Rhipicephalus microplus, assembly GCF_043290135.1. Classification (NCBI taxonomy): domain Eukaryota; kingdom Metazoa; phylum Arthropoda; class Arachnida; order Ixodida; family Ixodidae; genus Rhipicephalus; species Rhipicephalus microplus. The sequence continues at coordinate 179,410,587 of NC_134705.1, forward strand.
CCCACGTGGGAGCTGCCCGCAACACAGTGATCTGTGTTTTGGAGGACCAAATAAAAGTTTATCCAATCCAATCCGACCGCATTGCTCAAACGCGCCAACGGCGCCACGAAGTAGAAGTCATCGGCCCCGGTCCGACTATAGTGACGTCACTTCGAAGAGCGCAACCAATGATGCAGGCTTGTGTGCGTCCGCCTTTGAGGAGCAAAGGCCCGTCGACTTCCAAAGTTCTACTCCGGTTATCTATAATGGTCTCCCGCACCGCAATGATTCCAGACGTAGTTCCCGATTGCTGTAGTTAAGGTTACGCGATTATCTCGAAAGTTCCTTGTCACTTTTAGATTTACAACGGCTAGTAGCAGATGGCAATCCGTTCTTCGATAACCGCTTATCGCGCACGTCATTGGCTGCTATCGCCGGATTCCGAGACGACGAATTTCGGCCGTATAGCACGACGCTTTGCGTGACGTGTACAATGTCGCGCGTCCAATGACCGATGTGACCTCTTGCCGGCTTTTTCTGAATTAGTTTTTCTGAAGTGATAGATATGGCTACATTCCCAAAAGTGATAGCATGACCCTTAAATAATATGCAGGACCTTAGTGATAGTCTCATATTACAACGTTCATATGCTTGTGGGCTCAGTGTTAGCCTAACGAACACGTTCTTTAAAAAGCCTTTCTCGGGGTGTCCTGACTGTACCGTACTGCCACTGCTTCGTCGAGACAGTAGGGAGTTTCCGAATAGGGGCCCCAGAAGTTTGAGGCCCCAAAGCTCTTTACGTATGGATGCTTTGGGGTCAAGCACGAGGGATGAGTTTTCGAATTGGGTCTGCGGCGCTTCAGACACTCCGCCTATTCTATGCCACTCGAGCCTTCAGTTCGATTGATATGATTGATATGTGGGGTTTAACACCCCAAAACCATCATATGGTTATGAGGGACGCCGTAGTGGAGGGCTCCGGAAATTTTGACCACCTGGGGTTCTTTAACGTGCACCCAAATCTGAGCACACGGGCCTACAACATTTCCGCCTCCATCGGAAATGCAGCCGCCGCAGCCGGGATTCGAACCCGCGACCTGCGGGTCAGCAGCCGAGTACCTTAGCCACTAGACCACCGCGGCGGGGCCAAGCCTTCAGTTGGCACCCACAGAAGTGACGGCCGATAGCCGTCACTTCAGTCGGTGCCGTGGCGGTTGTCTGACTCAGAACTTTTGGGGCAGGCTTTGGGACTCCCACTAAATTCAAGAAATAGGGTCCCCAACCCAAACGCGGTTTGGGTTTCGCGCATGCGCAGTGGCCTTGACGCTATTTATTTGGGGCCCCCAAAAGTCCCTATTCGAAAACTCCCTTATCATGAAGTTCCGGCACAGGTGTTGAGTGTTTACTGCTTCAAGCCGATGATAATGATGTCCTTCATACACGGCTCATATACACTCCCGGGGTACACCCAGGGATTGGCCAAGAATCGTTCGTATCAAGAAAAATATGAAGGTATGAAATATAACTGTACTTGAGATATTGCACAATGATCACCACACTGAAGAGAAGTGAAATCGCATAAACTATATAATGAAATAAAGACGGACTTGAGAACAATCAGACCAGACACTACAAATGATGGCGTGAACCAAACTGACCTGGCGATATTAAAGTGTCACCCCAGCTCATGAAAAAAAGGGTGGGGGGGGGGGTCACAACCTTATAATATCAAAGGATACTACAATGAATCGATTTAGATGAATACATTGTACTCTGAGAAACCTAATATCCTTAATTTCACTATCACATGATCATTAGTAAAGGAGAAAATGAAGGTAAATGTTGCATATTTAAATTTCGCGCTGAAATCTGCAAGCGTGCCGTTGTATTTGAGCGACATCGGCTCAATAAAACTTCCCGAAATTAGGTATGTTATGGCTGCCTTGCAGTTCAATATACTACATTTGTTCCGATTAAGACTACGTACGGCATAGTCTGGTGGCCGCCGCCCCCTCCACATTTCCCTTTCGTGCGTCCGAAACATTGATAATTTGTAATCTACCCACGCGTGAGTAACCGCTATATCTCTTTAGTGTCCCAACTAATCTGGCGCACAGAAAAGCGCCGATGCCTGTTCACTGAGATCGAGCGACATAAATAGCGTACATTAGGCGCTCTCCTTCCATCAAATTGTCCTGCTAACTTTTCCGGGCACGATGCCCACTCCTCTCCGCACTAGCCACGGTCGCAACACAATGTTCCGGCTTGTGAGGTACAGGTACTGTTGCATGCTAGCGACTCCTCGCGCATTGATTTTTAAGTGTGAATACACTTTATAAGCGACCCCAAACCGTCCACCGCCGTCGGCGGCGTCCGCAGTCTTCTCTCTATCTTTAAAAGAAAGAGGACTTGGCGGGCCGCAGCGCGACGCTCTACCGAATAAGCCACGGACGCGACGCTGATAGGCCCCCTCCCCCTTCGCTCGCTCCTCCGCTCTCCTCGCTTGCTGCAGCTGCGTGCGCACCCCTCTCTCGCGCGCGCCCGCCTTCTCTCTCAGTCTCCCGTCGAGAGCGGGTCGTGAGGGGGAGTAAAGTTGAAATCCGTTGGCATTCGCCAGTGAGTTAACGTAAACTCCCCCGTGTGATGAAATTGCGATTCCCAGGAACCATTACGCCATAAAGGCACCATAGTGTGATTAATAAATATAATAGTGCGAATTAATAAATACCCCCCATAGCGTCACCCCGTGTATTCGCACTTCACCATGTTCACCGTCGGGGAAATGCTTGGAAGTTCTTTTTTTTTCAATTTTCTTTTTCGATTCTCATCAAAATAACTAATTCTCATATGTGCTTCTTTTGAAGCTGGAGAAGCGAAGCGTCGCATTCGTGTTTATACAAGTTATGTCCTCACCCCTATAAAACGTCGATCAGCTCTCTCGCTAATATCTCGAACCCAGTCACGACCTCCAATGTCAAGCAGTCACTTTAAGAACGTCAGTGCCGGTGTAAATTAATCGCAGATAACAATTTTACTGAAGCCCCCCAACATGCGCACGTACGGTACGCGTTTTGAAGTTCGCCGCATTCCAGTTAAGCCTGCTCGATTATCGGTTGATGGATGCATGGGCAGGAATTTTCTTTGCTAACGTACGCACTGCGGCTGCATGCACCGCTTGACTATACGCCGTGAATTCCCGTCGAGTAGAGGTCGCGTTAGTAAGAACATTCCTTAATCAGAAACGATGATCACCGTGCGGATGTCTCCGCGCTGAAATTCAGAGCTCTAGACGTACTTGGCTCGAATGACGCACGCATGTGCGACTATTCCGGTGAATTCGGCGAACTGTGCGGCTGTGGCGCCGCGTCATACGCGGAGACGCTCCCTGGATTTCGTGCCGACCGGTTGTGCGCCCGCGCGCTCCGCGCGCTCGCGACCTTCGGCGTCATCGTAGCTCTGGCCGACTGGGCTGGCCCTACGTCACCTCCTGTCGCCGGCTGTCTTCGGTGACAGCGCAGCTCTGACCTACTGGACCTGCTCTACGCCATCTACAGACGCCGACACCATCTCTCGCAAGTGTACCCCGTCCTCGGACTCCAGTGACCGTTCTTCCATCTTTCCTGTCTCTCCTATCCCCTCAGTTTGTTGTTGCTTCTTCTTCCTCTTTCCTATACCTTTACTTCTACCCTTTTATCCCTCCTTACCCCCATCCCTTTGTGAGCTCTGTGGCGGTGTCGCTCACTGAAGCAGACAATAACGGGGCTCACTTTTCTCTTCTTTTCTCTTAAGAACCACTCCGCATACGCGTACGCACATCAGCGCACGTGATCAGTGATCACTCTGAAAGAATGGCAAAAAAATGAGGCGGTGTCTTTTGGCAGGCACCGACAAATAGACATGTTGGATTGATGAATACTGTGTGGGCATATGTGTCCGCAAGGTTCTAAAGTGGGAAGAAGAAAGGGTCAATGATTCATCCCCCCCCCCCCCTCCTTGACTATGTACGCCTATGGCAGTGGCGTAGCCAGGAGTGTGGGCTTCCCTCCCTCCCCCCTAAATTTCTCGTGCTTTCATGCACCATCCACCAGCGGCGTCACCCGGAGGGAAGAACTTATCGCCCCCCCCCCTCCCACATTCAATTTCGTTTTTTTTTTTTGTGCTCTAATACACCGCTGTCAGAAATAACCAGCCTCACTGAAAACCGCCTAAATTTTTTTCCGAGCACGACAAGCCAATGGATTTGAAGTCCGTGAAGGTGACTCTTGTGGAAGGTTTCTTTCAACCACGGAGTCTGTGAAAGCGAATTTTCTGTCTCGTAATGCCACTTTTTCCACCCACCGTCATGCGGATCAGCGTGCGTCGTGCTCCCTGCGCTGACCGGAGCACGGGCACGAAAAATACTTGTTTTTAGAACCGCCAAGAGAAGTCGAAAGGGGTTGTCATTCTCCGAATGTCGCGGTCCAGGCAGGCTCGTTGTTCTGTAACCGCAGCGCGGCGACGAACGCTCCTCTTGCAAGGCCACGATAGAAGTTTCGACTGAAGAAAGCTCGGCCGAGCACCGAGGCAAGATGCTGTTTCCCACGAAAGAAGCTCCACGTGTGCGAGCGACCCACGCGGTCACCTTAAAACTGGTCGCCTCTTCGTAACTTATTTTTAGCGCACACGGACAAAGAAAGGAAGGGTACGACACCAGCGCTATACTATCAACTGAAGGTTTTTATTCCCCGAAAAGGAACATTTATATAAGAATGTAGTCACCCTCCGCCCATGAGCACCGTCGTAATTTCAAATCCCTGTCTATCGTACCATATCTCACGTGTTCACTATCAGTTTCTCCTGTCAGTTTCTCTGAAACTTTGGGACCTCCTGCTGTAATAACGCTAACCATGTAACTCAACTGAACTATTTAATAATATTTAATAATAATAATAACTATCCGCTTTAGCAGTGACACTTCTTTTTTCGAAAATTGTCACTGACGGGCGGCTGACGCAGGATGTTTGCCTAATGTTCACGTGAAAATGCCTCCCCTATCTCTCGTGTGGTGCGATCATGGTGCTTAAACAAGATGACTGTATTTGAAAAGCGTGCCTCGCATCCACACTTTGCACAGTGTAAGGCCAAATGCATCTCTTTATTATTGCAGGACCCTCCCCTAATTAAAAAAGGGGCGTCGTCAATATTTTTAGGGCCGAGTTTTTTTTTTTTTTTTTTTAGCGATGACACGTGCATGTCGATACACGAATGGGCTACACTGCACGTGCACGCTCGCTTCTTACGACAAGAGTGGTGATGTGGGCTTGTTGGTGAAACATTTGAAAGAAATTTATGTAGCGCGAGGCGAAAAAAACGAACACAGGAAAGTATAGACTAAGAAGACAGAGTATAGACTGAGACTGTCTTCTCAGTCTATACTTTCCTGTGTTCGTTTTTTCGCCTCGCGCTACATAAATTTCTTTCAAACGCTTCTTACGGCCTTCGCATCGGGTGTGTTACATGCCCTCTCACCGCGTATATCGGAGCCCGTCATCTCTCTAAGTGGTTACGATATGGAAAGGAAAAGTTCCGCCCGTAACTGTCTATACTTACGATGACACCTTAACAGGTCGGCACGGGGATGGGTAGTGAAATTGAAGGGTATAGGTAAAGAAATGAGGAAGAGAGAAAGAGAGAGAGAGAAAAAAAAAAACGCCAGGCCTGCGCGCTAGGCGCAGCACTGCAGTCACCGCGAAAGCTAGAAGAGCGGCCTTTCAGAGCCTTTTCAAAACACTCATTGTGTAACTACTCCAAGCACACTTGCTTTGTACTCACTAAGGCATTATTAATAAACTTTTGAGTAGTAGGCCGGCACTCGCTATATGCCATCTTTCATCATTCTTCTGAGAAGCGTGGTATCCGCTAAACACTTGCAAGAAATTTTGTCTCAATTGTTCATGCAGTGGCCTGACGACGATGATGAATTATGCCGGAAGTGGCTATGCGCCACAGTTAAGAGGTGATCAAGAACAAGCTTTTGTTGTGGACTGGAGCATTGGACGAACCACTCGTTATGCTATTCGCAATGTGTGACACCTGGTTGTTCCTTTGCAGTTGTAAAACAGCTTTATTAGTCATTTTAACGCGATTCCTTTCCCGACATCAAGCCTGCCTAAGGCAACTTCGCGAACATCTCCCAAGATTAGATTAGATTTGTGGGGTTTAACGTCCCAAAACCACCATATGATTATGAGAGACGCCGTAGTGGAGGGCTCTGGAAATTTCGACCACCTGGGGTTCTTTAACGTGCACCCAAATCTGAGCACACGGGCCTACAACACTTCCGCCTCCATCGGAAATGCAGCCGCCACAGCCGGGATTTGAACCCGCGACCTGCGGGTCAGCAGCCGAGTACCTTAGCCACTAGACCACCGCGGCGGGGCGAACATCTCCCAAGCACCGTCGTGACTCAGAGGTAGAATACTGGGCTGGCACGCAACAGACCCAGCTTGGAATCCCACTCTGTCTTGGGTGTTGTTTTATTTACAATTTTTTTTTCGCTACTGGCTACGGACACCGGCGGCGGCGGCAGCAGCGGCGAACAAGTACGGCGCCCCGCGTGACCAAGGTTCTGATCTCGCAACAGCTTTCGCTGGAAAATTTGAGGAGCCGTGCCCTAGGACCAGGTCCAGAGTATATTCCTATTCGTGAAAACGAAGGTCACCGAGGATGGGCTGCTGAGCAGTGGAAGACTCTGTCAAGCCATCACCGGCATAGTACCACTGCCACTTAATCTGGAAGTGTAAGACCTTTGCAGTCTACTTGTTTAACACAGGGGACAGAAAGCGAGAGAACAACCAGGAACTCGTTCTGTTATATGCCACAGAGGATGCGATACAACAAAACGACAGATTCGTGCAAGCAAGAATGCGTGCGAATTTTAACAGGGATAATGGAAATCGTATCAAACACTTAAGGTCGCATTTACAAACAATCATTTTACTTATCGAAGGGTCTTTTAAATTTCTGTATACTATTCTTCGTACGTTTGTTATTAAAGGCACTAAGATGGTAACAGGGTGAAAGATGACTAATATAACCGGTCGTAATTCCACCCAGGTCTTCATGCACTCCCCCTACCACATTCGAGCAACACCCCTACCACATTCAAGCAAAACAAGTTTCTATCCAGTCCGTCGTGGTAATTATGGAGCTCGCCTGCTGACCCTAAGGTTGTGGGGTCGATCCCAACTGCCTCGGTCACATTTCAATGAATGCGAAGTGCCGGAGGTCCATGTACTATAGGGGTCAAACAAAAGCCGGACAGTGGCAAACATTAGCGATGGTACAGTACAATGGTAAATTAGCAATGACACAATACCATTTCCAAACCTTGCCGATGCGCTGCTTTCATTGGACGCCGATGGTATACTGTGCGATGGCAGTGCACATTAAATCGTCGAAATTTTCGGAGCACTCTACCATGGCGTATCTCATAAAGTTATTGTAGCTTTTGGGACGTAAAACCACAAATATTAACAAGTTCCTACACTCTCCAACTATGCACTACCACTGCCACTACTAGAGCTTCTTCCACGGCAAGTGCGCCTGCATTCTTTTACTTACCGTACCTCGCTTTTTTCAAACTACAAGCTCTACGGCAACCCTATCTCACTATTAAAAACGCAATAAGAAAACTAAAACATGATGATGATGATGATGACTAAAGGCCTCCCCTTTGAATCGGGGTGACGGCATGTGCCATCTAGCCTACCTTAATAGTTCGAGTTTAAATTTTGTCCCTCAACTCGGATGTCTTTTTAATTTTGCCCAGCCGCTACTCTTGGCTGGGATGTTATTTTATCGACTTCTCTGCTTTTCCTCCACCAATACTCCAGCCGCTGCTTAGTAATACCTACTGCTGACCAGTTAATGCGTCCATCAACCGCGAAGCCCAGCGCCTCAGGAAGTGTGACCTTCCCCCCATTTCTATCCGGCTGAATCTTTGGGCATTCCATGACTATGTGGACGATTGTTTCTTTATTTATGCCACATCCAACACATGTCTCATCCTGTGACGAATATTTGCTCTTGTAAGTTAGAGTTAAACAAAGTGCAGCTTTTAGCGGCCCCTATCGGTAATTTCGATGACTACAAAACGAAAATGAAAAGCGACATCGCGATGTGGAAAAGCGACTTGTTAATGACAGCCTCGGCGTAAGCACTCGCAACGACGTTTTTTTGTTTTTGCCAAAGAGCCTGCCCTGAGCTCGCGCACCGCTGTCTCGAGCGGCACACGGAGTCCGTGATGAGTCAGTTGCGTGCCGCAGCCGCCACCGGGCGCAGGTGTTTCGATTCACGCCGCCGGGCATTGGTGCGAGCGCATACAAGCGCGCGCACCGAATAGAAAAACGTGTCCCGACCCCGTAGCGCACACCTGCTGCGGCGCGAACACGGCGAGAGACGACTGTCGGTCAGTGCCCATGCGGCGAAAGCGCGTTGCTTTTTTTCTCGCAACATAAACAGCGCTATCTCTGTTTCCACGTCTTTTCCAGCTCACAATTAAACGAACCCCGACGATCGATAAACGCCCGTGGCACATTTGCAGGTCACACAAGTTCGTGATTCTGCGAATCGCTCGCAGGATCACGAAACTTGCAAAGCAGCAGGAAAGAGAACGACCAGAGAACAGCTAAACCAACGAGCCTTTTGCTACACTTTCGCAAACGCAAACGGCAAGGGACTCCGAAGCACGTGGTGCAGGTGCGATCTCGGAAGCTGTGCTCTTATGGTTCCGCTTGCCGCCACGTCATGCGCAGGGGCGTTAAAGTCGCTAGCGGTGCATGCCTGTGAAGGCAATCGCGCGGGGAACACGACGCGAAACTACGCTGTAGCGAAACGTCAATTTCGTGCTTGATCAGTGCTTGGTCAGAGCCAATAAGGTTAAATGAAGACCTAGGGATGCCTCGCCTAACTTTCTTTTAATTTGCAGGCGACTTGTTCTTATTCCCCACCGCAATCGCAGGACTATGACTCTGCGACAAAAAGTTGGTTTCGACCTCTTTCTTGCCGTCCGAAGCACGCAACAGCACGCGGTGCCACTGCGATCTTGGAGGCTGTGCTCCTTAGTTTTCGTCTGCAACCATGCTGTTATGGTGGCTAGTCTAGCCACTATAATGCTGTGTGCTGCGACGCTGAAGTCAGTAGAGGCGCCCGATTTCGCTTTCTTGTTGAATGAATGCACACCGTGCAGAGAGCCACACCGCGAACGAAACGAGAAGCGTCGGTCAGAGCCCAAACGGCAAATATGCGTGGATTTGGCTTTTGATTTAAAAACAAAATATCGCTATGTCGCCCCCCCCCCTTTTTTTTTTTTTTTTCGTTTTCCGGCCTCAATTAAGCGAACCCTGAAGATCGATGGACGCCCCGCGCCCCAGTTTCTTTCTACAGGCCACAGGTTTTTATCAGTGACTGCGATCACTCGATCACGAACCTCTGGTAAGAGCAAGGAGTTTGTGAGAGGCGAAACGCTTTTGCAAGCGGCAAGGGACTGCGAACAATGAAAAAGCAATCTCAGAGGCGGTGCTTTTTAAGTTCCGATCACCACCACCACGGACACTGAAGCGCTAGAGTCGCTAGCGGGCATGAATTCGCTCTCTCTCAATGATCGATTAAACAAAATTCAAGATATCCACGGTGCATGTTTGGGTACCAGCCTATACGGGACGACATGGGTTTAAGGGACAGAACTTGTTCGTCAGTACACTCATCTATAGATCGATTGATTAATTCATTGTCTATGTGTGCGTTGATTACGCCGAAGGAGAGATAGCGTTTAGTGGAAACTTCACTTTGTGCTTACGTGGGCATCGAAACACAGTCGCACGAAGCTCCTGCTCACTTGCACGCGAATGATATGCGAGATTGGAGCCATACGAAAGACCCCGCAGATATCCAACCATCTGCGCTGAAAGGCCAAATAAGAAAATACTTTTTTTTTTCACCGGTTAAGTTTAGGGGGCAAGGTCGCGGACGGCAGGTATTTCGATTAGGCTGTTATGTTTTTGTCCGAAAGACTGCCTCTGTGAACTATATTTGATGATGCATGACCAAGTTTTCACTTAAAAGCCGCTAGCTATGCGAGCGAAGTGTTTGTCTTATCCTTTCAATGTAATGTATGTGAAATGTAAGCACAGAATTTCATGTTACTGTTCACGCTAGGACATGCGAACTTTTGAATGAAGTGTTATTATTACCAACAAAACGATACAGAAGAAAGAACTCAAGTCTATTTTTGTGGACAAACGCAAGATATTACGACAAACGCACAGCAAAACCCACCAGAAAGAATACTGTTCAAAAACCGTACAAACAAGAAACCTGATACAGGCAGCAAGGGTACCGAGATAATTGAAATTCAATGCAATCCGGTGCTTGCTGCTGCCACGTTATATCCGCAGGCTTCTCGATCTCATCTGAGCCTCGCGCGTTAATTTATTCCGCAAATCGTACCACCGCCGTGGTTATGGCACTCGACTGCTAACCCGAAGGTCGCGGGATCGAATCCCGGGTGCGGTGGCTGCGTTTCCGACGGAGGCGAAAATACCGTAGGCCCGCGTGCTCAGATTTGGGTGCACGTTAAAGAACGCCCTGCAGGTGGGGTCGAAATTTCCGGAGCCCTCCACTATACGGCGTCTCTCATAATCATATGGTGGTTTTTTGGGGTCGTTAAACCACACAGAATCAATCAATTAACTCGCACATATCACAGGCGCTCCCTGCCGGGAATTTCAGCAATAGGCGAACACAATCATAGCCTCATGGACTTCCCTTGCCTGCCGGATGAGCGCGAAACGCGCGTCATCTATGGCGGGGCTACCTACGCAAGAGTAAGGGTCTTGGTACCTGGCCTTTGAGATTGGCAATTTTGGCGTTCGCTACAAATCTTAGAGCCTATGCCTTGTTTGAAGGAGTTGCTTGCTGAATGAGCGCAAAACGCCTGTCATCTATAACGGCGTCACTTACGTAGGGTTAATTATAATTACGTTTACGCATTTCTAAAACTTTTTAACGTTATTTTTGTCGCATATAAGTTCCAAAAACGTAAAAACATATTTGAAGACACCCCCTACTTAGGTGGCGCCACCACCATAGTTCCGACGACGGCCGCTTTCCAAGTGACCGCCGATAATCCGGCAGGCAAGGGAAATCTAGGAGGCTATGACACAACCGATCGTTGCCATGGCGACGCGTCCGTACACACACCAACCGGCACACGGCCCCGCCCGGCCCGCCGTGCCACAGGATGAACGGCGCAGCCCTGCAGACACACGAGTGAGTGAATGGGTCGATCTGCGCGCATGTCACACTCTTCAGGCGGAAACTGTCGCGACTCTCAAGGTCACATGTGCACCGATGTTCGTATCTCTCGCTGTCGTCTTCGACGGTTCATTCAACGCGGACGTCCTAATCTGCCGCTGCCACGACAGCGGCGGTCGCGTAATCGTGCACTCGATATCGAAGCAGCGTTCCCTCGTAAGGCAGCTTCCTCATTTGACTCGCTGTAGATTCGCTTTACACAAAAGCTTCGTCTCGCCGAAAGTCCGAACTAGCTGCGGTAAACAGACCGCATTTTCGATATGGAATTCACTGCCATCTATCCTAATATCAATGAAACTCAGTTAATGTTACAAGAGTTAATGAAGGTCTCTAATAAACCAATGTGTCACCACACAACATCTCTTTTACAACCTCTTAAAGCACACCTTTAGAGAGAGTGAGAATTTATTAGAAGGCAGAGAGGTCGGCCTGAGCTAGTTCGCTCTAGCCTGCTACTCTACACAGGGGATAAGGGAAAGGGGAAGGAAAGAGGGATGAAGGGTGATCACACCTTTACATTTTTTTATATAGTGTACTGTGCAAACCTTTTCTTTTAGCCCCGCCGCGGTGGTCTAGTGGCTATGGCTAAGGTACTCGGCTGCTAACCCGCAGGTCACGGGATCGAATCCCGGCTGCGGCGGCTGCATTTCCGATGGAGGCGGAAATGTTGTAGGCCCGCGTGCTCAGATTTGGGTGCACGTTGAAGAAGCCCAGGTGGTCGAAATTCCTGGAGCCCTCCACTACGGCGTCTCTCATATAATCATTAGTGGTTTTGAGATATTAAACCCCACATATCAATGAATCAATCAAATAATAAATAAATGTGGCACCATACAACATCTCTTTTACAGCCTCTTAAAGCACACTTTTGCATTTTTTATATCATATACTGTGCGAACCTTTTCTTTAACTTTGTAGTGCATAACATGTTTTCTTGTTTTTTATCATATTTTGTCCTTGAGGCTTCTATTTATGTACCACTTTTTATCACTTTTTTCATATCAATGCATTGCATGTTTAAAATGTTGCGATTTTTGAACCGTTATATGATATTTGTTTCTTAGTTCCGTATGAGCAGATGCTTGTCATCATAGTTTTTATTGTATGTGTACGCGTAAACGACTACAATTGTGTAAGTACTGGCGTTTTACTTTGATGTACTAGTTCTTCATGGTGTAAGCTCTACGTGACGTGTTTCCTTTCCTGTTGTATCTTCATATTTGTTTCGTTTTTTTGTATCACCCACCCCTGCCTGAGGCCTCATGTGTGAGGCTGGCAGTACTTCTGAAATAAATAAATAAATAAATAAATAAATAAATAAATAAATAAATAAATAAATAAATAAATAAATAATTATCTGACCTTGAGATGCACATAGCTTTTTCGCATGGTACGTTAAGATGCACATCGCATGTGCGTATATGTATACACATGCGCAGACCAGGCGGCTCAGCGCCAGGCATGGAGCTGGTGCAGCGGGCGCTGAGCCTCTACCGCCGGCGCCACTTCACCGAGTGCGCCGAGCTGTGCGAGCAGGAGCCCTCGAGCAAGCAACTCCAGTGGCTCGGCATGCTCGCCCTGACGCAGCACGCCTGGCTCGACGAACTCGAGCTCGAAGGACTGCAGTCGCTCGCCGAGGAGTTGCTCGACAATCAGGTATACCAACACTCGGACTTTATGTTCTTTGCAGAAAGTGCTGAGAGAGAGGCTGCAGTTACGTTTGTATGCATGGTTATGGCTGCAACGTGCTACTGGGCACCCCGCAACACGGAGCGCTAACAGTTTATTTATTTATTTTTATTTGTTATAAAAATAAATATGCTGCACCAGGGTGGCCAATCCTTCTCTGGTGAGGGAGTGCGTTCCCGGCGGTGGTTACCGGTGAGGCCGCACCCCAGGCCTCTTAATGCAGTTCCATCAACACGCGGATATTTTTTTAAAATCCGGTTGGGAACTGCGCGGCACCGGGATTTGAACCACGGACCTCTTGCATGCGAGGCGGAGGCTCTAACCACTACGCCATCGCCGCACCCAAGAAGAGAGCAGAGTGGATTAGGGGACAAACGGGGGTTAAGGATATCATAGTTGAAATAAAGAAGAGGAAATGGACATGGGCCTGGCATGTAGCGCGTAGACAGGATAACCGCTGGTCATTAAGGGTAACTAACTGGTTTCCCAAAGAAGGGGAGCGGGTTAGGGGGAGACAGAAGGTTAGGTGGGCAGATGAGATTAAGAAGTTTGCGGGTATAAATTGACAGCAGCAAGCACAGGACCGGGTTAACTGGCGGAACATGGGAGAGGCCTTTGTCCTGCAGTGGACGTAGTCAGGCTGATGATGATGATGATGATTTGTTATAACTCAAAGGCCCCTATTCAGGGGTTTTACATGAGGGGTGGGCATTTATTGTGAACAATGTCACTGGTGGTCAGTAAAGAGTTTTAGTACATAATGTGTTAGATTGCTTCGTGAAAATGGATGGGGCTGGAGATGAGAACGGCGTCGGTTGGCACATCATTCCAGTCTTTTGCTGTTTCGATAAAAAAAAAAGAATGCCAATGGGCAGAGGTGAAGGTCTTTCCTGGGTAAACAGCCAATGGGTGGTTGATGCGGTCAGAGTGACGACGAACTTCTTCAATGACTGTCGCAGCAATGCGTGAATGATATAACTTAGGAAAGAAGCACAGCCGCTTAACTTTACGCCATTGTTACGAGTAGAGGAAGATTAGCTTGGCTTTTTTTAGTTTAGTGACGCTTGTGTGGTAGGAGTAGGCCGAATAAAATGAACCTTGCCGAATAAATAAACGAGCTATTTCAGACAGTTTTGTCGTGCACATGCCGGCTGTCCCAGTTAACTACCACCGACATTAAAACAATGTTAGCCCCATTCTAGCCACTTTAACTGTATACTAAAGGCGAATACGCCATTTTGTCTGTGAGATATGCACCTAAAAACGTTGCGACGTTTTCAAACGTGCAAAAACGCGAACTGACACTTCATAAAGCGAAACAAATATTATCATCTCCTTGGTTCATGCCGCGTTTCTTTGTAAACATAATTCCGTAGAAAATAAAGAAATGTTTTTTTCCAATGATTTTTAGCGCTGAAAACACAGACGCATTTGCGGGACTATGTTCTTCAGCGGCGGCACACGCCCACTTAGGTTCCATAGCCTTCCCTTCATTGCCGCAGAAGTTGTCCCCGATTGTAGTCATACAAAATGCATCGCAGAGCATTTCGAGACGTCCTCTACAGTATGCCCAAGCCAGTCGTTGTCCGTGATCTTAATCGTCATCATCTTCATCGTCGTGGCACATTAGTAGGTACCTTGCATGTGCTGTGCCGTGATAGCAGAAAGAGAATGTTTTTGTTTTGTTTTGTTTCCCTGGGATGTTGGCTCATACCCACTCAGGGGGATTGGCCAAGAAAGTGTAGTGCCGTTTTTCTGTGATCATTTTAACTATGTGTAATGAATTGGTATTATATTAAGACTAATGTAAAAAAACATAAAATGAGCAAACGAAAAAAAAAATCAAGTTGAGCAATTTTGAGATTTGAGGTGTTATGATTACCACTCAGCTGCGTTTACTTCACTCTGGGAGTAATAAATAATTTTTTTGATTGAAGATCACAAAGGTATACGCTTGGTTTCGGGACGGTATACGGTATACAAAGGTATACGCTTGGTGGTTTCGGGACGTTAAACCCCACAAATCAATCAATTGGTTGCCTGAATATAATCGCAAACGGCATTGAAAGCATCCCTGTGGCAATGTCCCAAAACTGAGGCACCAAAGCTTAGCGCCGTTTCCGCCGTTAATCTAACGCCTATTTTCAGAAATGGCATAACTAGTAACCTTTTTCGAAATATATCGTAGCGGCGACACTACAAAAAATAATGATCTAGTGATTCCATTTCTCCGCAGAATGCGCAGAGGGGTGATGTTGTCTGACCAGCTCTGTGTAGATACAGGTTTAGGGGGGGGGGACACGACATCGAAATTTAGTAATTAAGACTTCGAGCTTTCTGGACTGGCTCCAGTGGGGTTGCCATGGAAACATGAGGTGGTTGTAGTCTGTCCATGTAGTTACTTTTTCTATCGTATCAGTGGAGATTGCTGATTTTCGATATCTTATTGCCGTGATATATTCAACATCTGGCAGTATGGACAAAACTGGCCAATCAAGTGCGGCTCGTGCTAAGGAATCGGCCAATTCATTTAATCTTAATCCACAGTGTCCCGGAACCCATAGTAACCGCAGGAGTCTCAACTGCGGGGGTACTAATGTTTTGAATGTGCTTAGAATTCGAGAGTTCTCTGAAGCTGTCAGAGCTGCACAAACTGAAAGAGAATCCGTCATTAAGACTGCGTTGTTTTGATTTGATGGAAGTTTTCGAAGAGCTAAAATAATCGCCACGAGCTCCGCTTCAAAAACTGGAGTAAAATCAGGCAGTCTCACTGAAAATTAAGGACCAGTCAAGCGAATCAGAGACAATGCCTACACCTGCCTTTTGATTATTTACGGTCATAGAAGAGAATGTGTAGTCTGGAACGCGCTTGTTCTTCATCGTCATCACCAGCGGCGGCTACGGCGCACGAAGCCGACGGACGGGCTTCGACCTTAAAAACTATTTCTTTTTCGTATTATTAGATTGCCCTTTCACAATTTCAAAATCACCACGTTTCCCTCGAGAAGACGCTTGGTGAACGAGAAAACGAGCAAAAAAAAAATGCGGCTGGCTACGTCACGTTGAAAGTGCGGCAACGAACACCGTGACGTCATTGATTTCGA
This sequence comes from Rhipicephalus microplus, assembly GCF_043290135.1. Taxonomy (NCBI): domain Eukaryota; kingdom Metazoa; phylum Arthropoda; class Arachnida; order Ixodida; family Ixodidae; genus Rhipicephalus; species Rhipicephalus microplus. Next base: position 179,426,714 of record NC_134705.1, read on the forward strand.
AGGCGCCCACTAGGTGTAGCTCCCGATCTTCACCTTCTGATGGGGCTTGGCTTGATATACCAAGTTTCAGGAAATTTCAGTGAGCCAACGTCGACAAAGCACGAAATATGCGCTTTGAAATTTGTATGTGACGTCATGCGCGGAGATTTCGACACGAAATTCAAGAACGAAACTTTGATTTTGGTTTTCCCCTTCATTATTAACCTATGATGTTGCAAATGACAGCGTTACCGTTCTAAGAGTACAATTGATCGATTCAAACCGATTCATTGTTTTCACGTCAGTGTCCCAATAATAATAATAATAATAATAATAATAATAATAATAATAATAATAATAATAATAATAATAATAATAATAATAATAATAATAATAATAATAATCCCTACTGAAACGTTCCGCATGTGAGCCCAATAATTCCATATGTTTCCATAAAGATTACATATGTTTCCCATATATTTTCCATATATTTCCGTAAGATTCTTACGGAAACATGCGGAATTATTGGACATCGCATACGGATCGTTTCAGTAGGAATAATAATAATAATAATAATAATAATAATAATAATAATAATAATAATAATAATAATAATAATAATAATAATAAAAATCCCTACTGAAACGTTCCGTATGCGAGTCCAATAATTCCATGTTTCCATAAAGATTATATATGTTTCCCATATATTTTCCATATATTTCCGTAAGATTCTTACGGAAACATACGGATTATTGGACATCGCATACGGAACGTTTTAGTAGGAATAATAATAATAATAATAATAATAATAATAATAATAATAATAATAATAATAATAATAATAATAATAATAATAATATGGGACAAAGACAGTTATGTGAGGGCCAGGCCGTGAGGGAGGAGTCTGCTGCAGGCCGTATGCGGCCCGCATGTTATTTGAGATCTTGACTGACGCACACCTCACAGGCGACTGCGCAGACGGGCCGTCCGGGCACGTCCCTGAGGGCGCCACCTCCGCCGACCGGCGGCGGCCGGCCGATGACGCGCGAGGGCCGTCCACTGACCGGACTGAGACGACGGCCCCGGTCTCGCACAGCCACGCAGCAGGGAGTCGAGAGGGCGCTGTACACGGCTGGAGGAAGAACGGTGCGTGCGCGCGCATGCGCACTTGCAGTTTGATGCGTGGTGATTCGTCTCCTAGTACACATCTGCCGAATTCACATGCCTAAACCACCAGCCCGTATACATATGTTCCTCCACCTATCCATTCATCCATCGATCCATCCGTTCACTAACCAATCCACCCATTCAATCAATCCACCCATCTTTCATATATGAGACAGTGGTATCAGTGGTATGAATGATACCACTGATAACGAAACGAGTTGCATTTGTCAAGTAGAGCTGTTCGTGAATCTTGCTTGTAGCTATTTCCATGTCTTTTTTTTTTAAATAGTGAGTATTACCATCATGTGATGTATTGGTCTTATTGTTATTGCTAATGGAGCTCGTTCATCTTTGCTCACACGTTGGTGTACTTTTGTTGTACATTTTCGTAATTACGCACTCCATGTAACCGTAGGAGGTCGTCCTGTCAGTTTGAAACTCGGGGACCGCCTGCTGTAATATGCCAACCATGTAATTCAATCCAACCATTCAATAAACTTGACTTGATGATATCAAGCTAACTCCACAGAGTACAGGACTCATAATAATGAAAAATAAGACCATGGGAGCACTTCTCCTACAATGAAAAATGCATAAGGCGATGCCTGCAGGAGTCGTAGCGGTAATGCGGGCTTTAGTTGTAGTTTAGAATTGGCAATAGTTTCTGTAAAGCGAAAAATAACGACATTGACACAAGGAAGAAAACGACACGAAGACAGGACTAGCGCCCGTCCTGTCTTCGTGTCCCCTCTTGTGTCCGTGTCCTTATTTCTTTTTTTTCTTTTGTTTTTCATGACAGAAATGATTACGAAGCTTGGCGTGTACCTGACGCATGCCACTTTCTTTCTATCGCATCACTCAATGCTCCCCGCCTAAAAGCCTGGCCACACGGACGCGCTGCAGCGCGTCAGCGCATCGCTTTTTGACGAGGCGCAACGGCATCTCCATATGGAGAGAGTGGGGGTGTGGCTACGTGAAGCTGCATGTTCACTCTCTCCTTAATGCCTAGTTCACACTGAAACATCCGCTTTCTACAGCGACGGAAATTCCCCTGCCGCCGAAACGCAGCGTCGTTCGCACTGGACGCGCCCCGCGCCGCCGAATATGCCATCTATAGTACGGGGCGAACGCGGGATGGATGCGCTGTCACCCGGCTGTTGTCGCGGCTCGCAAATGCTATACTACGCTATCCGGTGGCGTATACTTCGACGATTCTCGTACGCAAGAAGCAAGAAAAGACAGTGCTGCTTACTTTGCTGGCAAGTGGCTGTCTTGTAATGCACGAAGAGCAGAAAAAACCACCGACGCCAGCGGCGTTGGTGGGTTCGTTTTGCTCTGCAAGACCGCAACAAGCTCGGTCACGCCAACAGCAAGCTGGGTCACCTCTTTCACAAAATACGGAAGCGAAGTAGGCACAGAGAAGGTGAAACTCCCGTTGGTTTCAACATTCAGTTACGTGCACTGCGGCATAACAAGTAAGTAGGCCTTGGCCGCCATTTTTCAAAATTCCTTGACTAGCGCTCCTATTGGTCCGCGGTGACCGATTCGGCAGCAGACGCCGCTAAAATCGGTCCGAGAGCGATCGGCGCGGAGAGGGCCCTTTCGGCGGATCTCGCCGCCGCTGAACCGGATTCGGAGCACTTTCGGCGGCCGGAATGCTCAGTGTGAACGCGGCCTAAGGAAGAAGGCGCGGCGCCGCGTCAGAAAGCCACGCGCTACAACGCGTACGTGTGGTCAGGCCTTAATTAAGCTATCCTCCTCCATGGCGTGCTATCGGCGACACCCTCTAAATATTGTATTGGACATTCACCCCCGCGCTTAACATCGCAACACTTCAGTTCCTACAGGTCGCGATGACAGTCGCGCGTGGAACAATGGAATGCGTGAATGAAACGTGGCAACGCGATTTGACAGGCGACCTCGATAAAAGATGAAATTCCCTTGTCAGGGTCGAGTTACTGCCGAAAAATCCACGATCGGGTGAGCATCGATTATTAAAAAACGGTGCACTTTACAAAATACGCATAGGGCCATATATATATATATATAAATATATATATATATATATATATATATATATATATATATATATATATATATTTATATATATATATATATATATATATATATATATATACGACCACGTGGTCATTGCTTGGATATATCTGTCCACGCTCGTCACTTCCGTGTGATTTTAATTGCATCATCATCACAGGCGTTAATACAGCGGTGAGCAGGCGAGGAGTCCGCCAGGTGTGGGCGAGTTTGTCTAAGCGCATGGCATGATGATTGCAGCGCGTTGCGGTGTACAGTGCGAGTCACCGGGGTTCATAACACTCACTTCCGGCCACCTGTGCGTCGCGTAACAAAAGTCATCGACGAAACATTACATTACCCTTGCGGGCGCGCAGGCCAGGCCGACGACTGCGGCGCCAGCAGCCGTGCCAGAGTTTGGTCGACTGGGAGCGGCGGCATCGGGCTGGCCCGACAAGCCGTGGCTTTCCAAACCACTCTTCCGATTCCTCTACCACCAGCGGGGTGATGTCAGACAGGTAAGAAATGACAGACGAACAAAAGGTATCATCTCTGGTTGGGATATGAACCGACTGCTCTATGCTTCGATTGAAAGAAAGAGAATGCGCATCAAGTTACCACAATTCAACCCGCCATTTTTCAACATGCCACGGCGCACGCACCTTTTCCCTAGCGGAAAAGTCGCGTAATATTCGCTCGGTACTTTCCAGCATTCGCGCGATAGGGGGCGCAGTATATTCTACCACTATATCCATTATTTTCTTGCTATGCGTGTGCTGCTGAGCAAGATGTAGACACCGACAGTTCAAAGCGTGTTGCAACCGCTTGACACCATCACTCCAGTTCTCGCAAGCCTTCAGAAGTCTGCTGCTTGAGAACGCAAGCGGCACCATCATGGCTTCACCATCGGCAAGATTTTGGGTGTATGGAACCGCGCATACAAGTTAATGCAACGCTCAATTGATTAAGACACGGATGTGACTCACCGTCTGTGATGTTAAGCACGTATACTGCCGTCTTGCCGACGGCGTGAGTGACATTTCTCTCCTTCTCTCTCTTCCTCTCTAAATTTTATTCCCCTTACCATTGCAACGTAGCCTACCGGGCTTAGCCATGGTTAACCTCCTTGCCTTCCTTTCATCCTTATTCTCTCTCTCTCTCTTCTTGCTACCCTCCACCATCATCCACCGTCCTTTCCATCATGCCATCTAACGTACACCATGCCACCGCCACTGTACACTATGATCACCACGATTTTCAGCATAGCCAGCATTATTTCCACTATAACCACCATCTTTTCCAGTAGCCACTATATCAACCATCTTTTCCAGTCTCCCGATAGGGAGACCAGACTTCTTGTAAGGCGTCAAGAGCTGTAGCATGAGAGACATGCATTAGGTTACCTCAAGGAGGATACATAGAACTATGCATCCTCGTCCTTGGGTTACCTTGACCTATTCGATAGAGTGCATACTACCCCCTTCCCTCTCTCTCTGTCTCTGAAAGTGCTGCGCGCTCGCATTTCAGAACAGAATGTCTAAAAAACGTCTCGAAGTAGACTACATGAACTCGTTGGGAAGGATACTCTAGTTCATTGCAGAGGTTGCAAATGTTGAAAGCAGCATGCATTCGCATTTTAGGTGCAAATTTGATATAAAAAATGTCTATTTTAGGTCTTCTCGCAGACCACAAGCTCTCTAACCGTTTGGAGACGTTTTTGTGCTTCGTGGGCTCCACCTAACGAGGTGCCACATTGAATCCGGGATCAGCCCGTCTTTGAGCAAACGAAGATGCAACTCATCCCGTGTCACGAGGATGTCGTCGCATGATGCCAAGTGATGTCTTCACAGATATTGAACATTTGTGACGTCATGATTGCGGCATGTGGCGACGGTACAGCATTACGTCATCAGCGACGTAGGTCACGTGGGTTTTTGTTTTTCCTCATTCGCGTCTACTTTTTTCTTCGATTTACTTCTCATCTTTATTCGCCTATTCCTCCTCCTCTCATGCAGGGTAGCAGACCGGATGCTACGATTCTGGTTGACCCTGCCTTTCTTCCAATTTATTCTCTCTCTCTTTCCCGCGCGCTCCATGAGCTAAAACGCAATGCGACGAGACATAATAGGGTTTCATCTAAACCACGGTATGATTATGAGCCTCACAGAATAAGAGGACTAAGGACTGACTTTGACCGCTGATTGAAGCTCTCGAATTGGCACCATAATCTGAAACGAGTGTTCTTTTGCATTTCGCTTAGTGCCAGCGGATAGCACACCGAGGCCATGCCGAGTTCAGCCAAATAAAAAGTTTCATCCTGAACATGCCGTCTACTGCCTTCTACCACGTCACGACCACGTGAAAATATGAATGAAAATAATTTCTCCTTCATACGGAACTTTACCTACCTTACGGGCGTCCACTTGACCCATTCGCCTTGCTTATGGTAGAAGGCTGAACTTCAGCCTTCTACCATCCCGCGGTTACTGCAGCACGCATACATGTCCCGCAGGCACTGGAGCTGGCCAGCCAGGAGCGGTCGACCGACTGCTGCGGCTGGTGGTCACTACAGCGCGGTCGCTGTCTCCTCAGACTGGGCATGCTGCGCGAGGCCGAACACCAGTTCAGGAAGGCGGCGGAAGCCGGAGACCCGCAGCCAAGGACGTTCCTCTGGCTGGCCAAGGTATACGTGTGGACACGTCCACATATGCGGTCCTTCGTGCATGGTACTCGCATGCTTCTGTCAGAGATATGTGTGTGCCTTTGGCGAAAGCCTCCTATATCGCTGGGTTGCCGCCTTCAATTGCGTCGTCTTTGCGTAAAAAAAAAAAAAAAAAATGTCGCAGTTGAACGCAGTTAAGTCAAGCTTTTCGAGTGACATAGCAACATTAGTGTTCCATTGACTAGACTTTTCCTACATATTCGAGAAACCCGAAGTAAGAACTCGACCGAATATGCTTGGAAAAGGATCCACAGTATCCCTCAGTGCTCGCATCAGCTGATAACTTTGTGTAGGTGTGTATGTGCGTGTACCCGTGTGTGTGTGTGTGCTTGTGTGTCTGTAGGCGTACGTTCGTTTGTGTTTGGTTCAGAAAGTCTATTGAGCATCGACATAAATATCTTCGAAATACGCGAGCGCTAAACAGAGCAGGACGGTGGTCTGGAGCTGGGAACTTAAAATCGATCATCGCTATCTATCTATCTATCTATCTATCTATCTATCTATCTATCTATCTATCTATCTATCTATCTATCTATCTATCTATCTATCTATCTATCTATCTATCTATCTATCTATCTGTCTGTCTGTCTGTCTGTCTGTCTGTCTGTCTGTCTGTCTGCCTATCTATCTATCTATCTATCTATCTATCTATCTATCTATCTATCTATCTATCTATCTATCTATCTATCTATCTATCTATCTATCTATCTATCTATCTATCTATCTATCTATCTATCTAAGATGCCAATATGATACGAGCTTTAGGCTTCCGTGATTATTCACTATAGCTGTTAACACTTTACAGAACATTCACATTCGGCTAGATAGAGATTATACATAGTGTGCATGTGCGTAACGCAGCGCCCCTTCGTCACTTCCGAAATGCGCCACCGACATGCCCGGGTACCTACCGACTCCGTCGCCCACCGCTGCCGTGTTGTCTCCTCGTGCTTGCGCCCCTCTAGTTTTGCCTCACAATTCAAGTTTGAGGAATTATGAGCGGCTAGTCCACGAAGAAGGAGCAGAGCTTCAGGGTGTTTCTTCGCCGAAAGTTATTACTTAAAATTAAGAACGCCACATTGCAATTTTCCGAAAAGTACCGGCGAGTTTGGCTCGCGCGGATTAAAAAAAACAATTAGAAGAAACTCGGTGATATTTGCGTCTTCAGGTGTAACTTCATTACGGGTAAGTGTCATGGCCAAGCACTTACCTGCAGACAGAGATAGCCTACCTTGATTACTGTACATACAAACTTGTCCGTGACCACTGCCTGCATAGTCAGCGTGTCAGGGAGGCGGTGAAAATCGTGATGGCGGTCGTGGAAATTCGGGTATTGCATTGAAACAAACTGTGAAAATGGATGCGAAACAATATTAGTTTACTTTGAAGTATAGCCGATCGGTACGAGTTGGGGGTCAGGATATTTAAAAAATGGTCAATTAATACCCTAACACAGTCTCCACTATTTTCATGGACACAACTGTACATCGTACAACAAAAGTAAAATACAAGGTGAAAAAGATGTCAAAACATGCACAAAAAAAAAGAGTGATGACCGGCATTACCGCGGCACGCACTACGCGAAGCCTCTATCTGCCTCGCATAATATTTTCCTTGGCTGTCTCCACAAATTTTAATCAAAGAGGCTCAACATCAGCACTGTTTAAAACACTGGGAGGGGGGGGGGGGGGGAGGTGCTGCTACTTTGGTGGCGTGGGCCGCAGCAATATATCAATATTATATCTCCTGTAAACTTGCCTAGCTCTGCACGGCTACTTTTCGATGGGAGTTGCTGTGCTTCGCTCATTATACTCTTTGAATTGCGGCTCGAGAGACTTTGGGCTTTCACTTGTTCTTGGGCCAGGTAATTTGTCGGGAAAGCGGGATAACGGGCCCTCGTATACGTCGTGGCAAGCAGCCGGTGTACGCGGCGGCTGGTATATCGTGTCGCACGTCTTGATTTTCCGGTCTTGTATCGAGTGAACAAGCGAGCTCGTTAAAGTACAACAATAAAACCACAAAGCTTCCTTTTCAACATCGTACACAGTAGCAGATGACGAGCCCCCAAAAAACCGCGCTGCAACACGCGAACTGCCGTAGGTACCCAGCGAGGTACCCGGGCATGGCGGGAGAGGGCTACAACGGAGGAAGTGACATCACATGAACACTATACGTATAGACACAACAACTACCGCGAAAAGCATGGTGGCGTCCTGCCACCCGGTTATTGGTCTATAATCCTTGTTAGGTGAGCATTATCAGAAAGCCAATATCATCATCATCATCATCATCAAGACCATCTGCCCTTGTATTTGTCTGTCCATCTGATCTGTCTGTCGGCGCATTCGTCCGTCACTTTATGAATTGCAAAGTGTGTTCGGCGAACGCCTGTGCCCATTGGTACAGGGTCGGACAGAATGGAACGCGATGCGCGCGTCTCTCTTTTTGCACGATTAGACACGCTGGGCACAGCGACGCCACGCAAGCAAGACACGAGGCGCTACCGACGCGACCAGCGTCCGCTGGCGCGCCCCGGTGGCCACCTGGCACTGTCGTAGTCCATTGCATATACATTTCATAAACATTTCATAATGCTCTTATGGAGCTTCGCTCCATCATCAGCATTCCATTCACTGCCAATTTTTACATTAGTTCATCTATGCAACGTGGCAGTGGTGGAAAAAAAAACTCCGAAGCATTTCCCCGAGGGTGAACATGGTTAAGTGCGAATGCACGGGGTGATGCTATGAGGGGTATTTATTAATTCGCACTATTATATTTATTAATCACACTATGGTGCCTTTATGGTGTAATGGTTCCTGGGAATCGCAATTTGATCACACGGGGGAGTTTACGTTAACTCACTGGCGAATGCCAACGGATTTTAACTTTACTCCCCCTCACGACCCGCTCTCAACGGGAGACTGAGAGAGAAGGCGGGCGCGCGAGAGAGAGGGGTGCGCGCGCAGCTGCAGCGAGCGAGGAGAGCGGAGGAGCGAGCGAAGGGGGATATCAGCGTCACGTCCGTGGCTTATTCGGTAGAGCGTCGCGCTGTGGCCCGCGAAGTCCTCTTTCTTTTAAAGATAGAGAGAAGACTGCGGACGCCGCCGACGGCGGCGGATGGTGTGGGGTCGCTTATAAAGTGTATTCACACTTAAAACATTTATTGAGAAAAGCACTGAGAGTTGCACTACAAGTGCACTTGGGTGGTCTCTTTATTCTAGAAGCTTACTGGAGATCATCGGGCGCGGGCCACCAAGGTTCATGTGACGTCACGTACTTTTCGCATGCTTCAGGAAGGTTTATAAAAAAAAATATTCTCAGACAGTGGACATCAATAACCTTCGAACAGAGGAAAACACCTCTTCAAGTCTTGCCATAGAGGTAGAAAACTTGAGGAGGAAGATACACATCTTCGTTCCCATGGTTTTAACATCCGGTCAAATTACATCGGATATTCGGACATGACTCGGCCAGAGGTCACATTTCAGGCAGTAACGACTAACCTTTAGTTTTCAATGTGTGTGGTACTTAGACTAGCTCAGAAAAAAAGTACTTGTAAAGGAAACCAGCTTACACGCAAGGCTTTCTTGCATAGGTAACTAACAAGCGTACCGTGGTTCTGCTGGCCAAGCTTGAACTTATTAGGTTGTAAGCGACCATAGTGCATGTGACTGTCGTCAATCATTGCGGGTATACCGTATTGTTCAGTCGGTCAAGCTTACAACGTCACATTGATCCATCTCATCGGCCAATACTGCAGCTTCCCGGCACCACCTTCACAGTGTGCATGTTAATCAATTTTTTCCCCTTCAAGGATTAGACTGTTTACTTGTGCGTTACAGGTTCAGCTGCAGATGGATCAGCCACTCGCAGCTGTGGAAGCATACAGGCGTGGTTTGGACAGGTTTCCGAACGAAGCCTCTCTGCTGGCACCCATGGCACGTGTCTACGAGGTAGGCATACCGTATACACAAGTGAAACATCTTCGAGAGCTCAATAACAGTTGCGATTCTTCGGATGCAATCGAGAAAGACCTTCAACTTACAAACATCTCCGTGTAATAAAGTGCTCACTGTACTTTGCATTTTCTCAATGAAGTGTTAGAAGAGTGGCAGCTCGATGGTTTCGGTGCGCGCAAGTATAGTTATATTACCTTTACCTTTCTGTTTCGTTGCCTTTTTCATTGCCTTTTTCTGTGCTTTTGTTTTTTCCCATACTCATGTATTGCCCTTTGTGCCACATGGTTTTTGTTGCATGGTTTACTGTCTCCTCTTTATGTTTTCGCGCTCTGCGCAATAAACTCAGTTGGAAGTTAGCGCTTGTGTCCTTCGCGTCCTTCTTGTCTCTGCGTCGTCATCCTGTTTTCGCGCTATATCTATCGTCATTGAAATGTTAGAGACACAGCAGTTAAATGTACCACTTTGAATACTGATGCACACTGGCGCGTGAAAACGACTTCTTGGTAATTTGTCTTGGGAGGCGAGAGAGAAAGAGGGTAAGGAATCTGCAAGTTAGGTCTTGCAATTATTTCGCAAGCGTACACACAGTGACAAAAAAAAAAAAATGCCCGAAACATTCGAAGTGAGACGCGCGTGCGGCATACCGCATGCACACGCGTATGATTGTGCATCCAAGAGCGCCCTAGATACCAACTTAGCACAAGAACACAATGTGAGGGACGACGTATATAGTGGAGGGCTCCAGAAATCTTGACCACCTGGATTCGTTAATGTGCACCATTATTTCAGTTCACGGGGCTCGGGCATTTTCTTCTCCACCTCGATCCCGCAACCTTCGGGTCGGCAGTCTAACAACACTATTGACCACCCTGACTAGTTATAGATACCAGCTTAGGAAAGCGCTTGTCTCTGCAAGTGCTGTAATACCGTGGCATAATTCGTGCTTCGCTGGAAATAAAGCATGCAGATTGTGCAAGCCGGGTTTTATTTTTAACACAGAAGTATTTCATGCCAGGGTGCACCAATGTTTGACACACGTCATTTCCGTCACGGAAGTGACGTCACTAAAATAAAGTGAGAAAAAGGAAAATCACACACACGTACACACACACACACACACAAACACACACTTTTGGCTGAGTTATCCGAATCGAGAAATTAAAAGGGCTCTGCAACATTTTTTCGGCATCGTCAGAAAACGCTGCCGATCGGTAGCCGCGATGCTCCCGAAAACACGCCAGCCAAACATTATACCGCAGCGCGCAGCCTGAATTTCATAATTAATTCTCAAAGCCAGCTAGAAATTGTTCTCTGCTCTCGACAAACGATGCCGCGTAAGCCCAAATGACAGCGCCGTAAACCCAACGTCCACGGTTATTGGCTGATTTTGGCATCATGACCCGCTCCCTCATTTATTATTTTTTTTAATGCAGAACGCGCGCAAGCTATTGCGATTAAGTCTACATACAGCCGGGTGTACGAAGTGTTATATACACGGCGCACTGTACTGTGGACATTGCAGGCCCTCCACGATCTGCAGCGCTCGGCCAAGCTTTACCGGGAGCTGCTGTCACAGGACGCAGTGAACGTGGAGGCTATCGCCTGCGTTGCGACGCATCACTTCTACGCAGACCAGCCAGAGATGGCTCTCAGATTCTACAGGTGCGTCTGTATCTTGCTGGTGCAGTCCATGCACTTGACGTCAAACTGGACGTACTTTCTTAATATCGCACTACGAAATGCTCCCTCCCATTTTTTTTTCCTTCCCCCGACCGTGTTGGAAATCGGATCATTGTTCAAATGCGTGGCAGAGCAACATTTCACCTGCTACAGGCAAGGACCTGCGTTCACATCATGCAACAATTAAAAGGACAACGTGAAATGACAAGTGACCTAGATAAAACATTAGATTGCCAAAGCAGGAACGGCTGATTACCGACAGGTCATCAACCATTGCAAAAACGGCTCATACAAATACGCGTATGGCCAGTTCATCTTCGACGGTCGCATTTCCTTGCGCTCGAGGGCACACGCTGTGGTCACAGCTCCACGCAATAGCAATATCCTGGGCTTTACGTCCCGAAACCACAACATGACTATGAGAGATGCCGTAGCGGATTAATAATATCCCGGGATTTACGTCCGGAAACCACAATGTGATTTTGAGAGACGCCGCCGTGGATTAATAAAATGTCGGGGCTTTACGTCCCGAAACCATGCACAATGAGGTTATAAGAGAAGCCGTCGTGGATTAATATTATCCGGGGCTTTACGTACCGAAACCACAATGAGATTATGACTTACGAGAAGCGCCGTAGAGGAAGGCTGCGGAAATTTCTACTCTCCGGCGTCCTTTGACGTATACACTGACGTCACGTAGCTAGTGCACGGCCCTCAAGCATTTTGCTTCCGTGGAAATGCGAAGGGCGCGGCTTCGAACCAGCGACCTCGGGTTCAGCAGCCGAGCACAATAGCAGCTGCTCCACCGCGGCGGACTGTGAGCCAATTGTATACAAACTGCACCTGAAAGAAAAAAAATCACAGGATATCCACGGAGTGATTGATGATTGGTGGGGCGAAGCGTTCGTCAGTACGTCCGTGCTTTCGTCCGCCCATTCGTTCTTGCTCCCGTCCGTCCATGCGTCCGTAAGTGCGTCCGTTCATTCGTGTGACCGTCGGTGCATCCGTCCCTCCGTGCGTCCGTTCTTCCATCTATCCGTCCGTCAGGGCGTCCACCTCTTTGTCTGTGCGTCCATCAGTCCGTCCGTCTATCTAGTGAACACTCAAAGTACAGCCATCTCACATCTTTTCATCATGTATTCATCATCTACAAGTGCCGCCATCCAGCGGACATTCTAAGGACCGCTCTTTCGGGTATGTGCCACCGGTGGCTAGATACACCATCGGAGGATGGACAGACCCACATTCTAAGGAGCTTCGCCCCTAAAAGGAAACGGAAAACAAAGGTCGCAACAGAAGAAATATTTGTCAAGCTCCGGGGTTCGCACTCCCAATCAAACTTGCAGTTTGTGGTGGGGGTGCTAACACCCCTTGTATAGTCGTTTGCGACTCGTGGCGCACGTGTTTCGCGCATAGTCATCATTTCGGGTTCACAACTATCGAGGGGTAGGTAGCGTTGTGCTCGCGAGCGGCTATTGCCACCATCATCATCAAAATCATCATAGTTAGCGGATGGATGGATGGATATGGCTGTACCCTTTAGATTGGGCGGTGGCTAGCGTCACCAAGCCGAAATACTTAATGAACCAAAAACTAGATTTATTTTTTTTCTTTAATAAGTGAATTTGAGCATTCGTACTTTGCAGTGAAGAGTTTAATTTTCACTCGTGCCTTGACTTTAGCCACCAATCAGATAACCTCCTTCTAGTTAAGTCTACCCGCTTAAAGTCTATTTTGCCCTCCCGGTCCCTAAACCCCAGTGCTTTGAAAAGCTCTGCGCCATCATCCTGAACTATAGGGTGAAGCCCCTTACAGAACATTATCAAGTGTTCGGCAGTTTCTTCTTCCTCTCCACACGCACTGCATACTGTGTCTACCCCTTCGTATTTGGCTCGATATGTCTTGGTTCGCAGTACTCCCACCCTGGCCTCAAACAGTAGAGAACTACCCCGAGTATTATTATAGATCCTTTCCTTGGCAATTTCCTGCTTAAAAGTTCGATAGATCTCTAGTGCGGACTTCTTAATCATGCCCATGCTCCACATGTTAGTCTCCGTTTCTTTCACTTTCTTCTTAACCGATAATTCTTTTTGGTTTGGCCACCTGCTGTTTTCTAAGTATTTACCAGTCAATTTCCAGCGTGGTAGCGTCGGAAGTGACGCCTGGCGGCATGCATGGGTGGCGGCACATGAGAGATGACACATGAGCGGTCCTTTTGGCGTGTGGCGGTTGGTGCGATCGGTCGTCTCTCGCGGTGGGTCCGTGAGGACGGTGCCGCGGGCCCTCGTCGCGAGTCTAGCGTTGGCGACGCCGCCTTGTGTTTATTATGTTGCCGAGTGTTGTGGAACATTGCGTAAGGTTGTTTTAGCGTGTTGATCACAACTGATGTATTTGATTCGGGTGACGATATCGTCGTTGTAAACGTAATTGAATAAATGTGTTGTTTGGTTCGGCCCGACTGCGCTATCCCCGTGTGTTCCGAGTGCGGAGTTCTCATTTCGAGGCCCCACACGTTCCATGACAGTCGATTAGGGAAGCAAAGGTCAAGTTTGCGGAGCGACGACAACGCCTAGCCTGGCGGCAAGCTCCGGGAAATTTGAGGATAGGTGCGGCAGAGGGCGCGGGCGATTCAGCATGTTTTAAGTGTTTCGTCGAAGCGCGTGCGACACGCGCAGAACGCGTTCTGCAGCGCCATGAACTTAGCCAACATCACCTAGGCTAGTCTAGGTGGTGTTGGCTTAGCGCACTAAGACGAGACGCTTGCTGTCCGCAGTTGCCCTTCCGCGATGGATGAAGCGACCCCACGGAAGCGCCGGCGAGGTTCGAAGTATTGTGCACACAACACCAAGGCACGTTCTCCACGTGCAAAGCTGTATTGATTCTCCAGCAAGTCATGCCGGGGAACCGAACACTGAGCCAAGTTCCATGAAAGCCGAAAAAAAAAAAAATGAGGCGAGCACTTCAACTTTACTCGCAATGGTTAAAGTTCAGCTTGCTGCCGCGCAGCAAAGTCGGCGGGTTATGCTCCCACGGCACGGCAGATGTGCCTGTCTTATGTTCTTGTTTGCACGCCCCCATATTGCACCATGGATCCCTACCAAGCAGCTCCGCTCGCTTTCGTTACTTGAATTAGTAAAGCTTCGCCACAAAATTCGTTACAAGCCCAGTAGATCGAAATATTCGTTATACCAATTTTCGTTATAACCGAAATTCGTTATAAATAGGTTACCCAGAGGTTACTCACTGGTTAATTCGTTGTGCGCTACCCCTAACGAGACAGCGTTTACGACGCATGCGCAGTGGCAACAAACGCAATATGTACCCCATTATGAAGCACCCGGAAACACTCGCAGGCGCCTTCTGCAGCTGGGCATGCCGACGGCCGAGCTGTACAACAACCTGGCGCTGTGCTGCTTCTACGCGCAGCAGTACGATATGGCGCTCGCCTGCTTCGACCGGGCGCTGGCTCTGGCCGAAGATCAGAATCTCGCCGACGTCTGGTACAACCTGGGACTCGTCGCACTGGTATGCTGGTTTTGCAGTGCAGTACGCACTGGTTTTGTTCATTAGGCCTCGCTGATTTGATATATCACGATGCGTAGTCCCTCTGAAATGCAAATATCTGAAAGAAGTGTTCATTAGGCATCGCTGATTTGATATATCACGATGCGTAGTCCCTCTGAAATGCAAATATCTGAAAGAAGTGTTCATTAGGCATTGCTGATTTGATATATCACGATGCGTAGTCCCTCTGAAATGCAAATATCTGAAAGAAGTGCGTTATTCTCTTC
The DNA here is from genome assembly GCF_043290135.1 of Rhipicephalus microplus. Taxonomy (NCBI): domain Eukaryota; kingdom Metazoa; phylum Arthropoda; class Arachnida; order Ixodida; family Ixodidae; genus Rhipicephalus; species Rhipicephalus microplus. The sequence continues at coordinate 179,442,049 of NC_134705.1, forward strand.
TGACGTTTCCAGTCTTTACTGAATATACGAACCGCACAACCTAGAAGTTATAGTTACAGCGTAACTACGGAAGCAATAAACAAGGATAGAAAAGACCGTTTACTTTCAACAACGATTTAAAAGCGGATTATTGAAAGTCACTGCTCTTTTCTATCCTTGTTTATTGCTTCCATAGTTACGCTGTATGTACACCACTCAGCTATGAAATCATTGTTGGAAGACAGCGCTATTTCTATCCTTGTTTATTGTTTGAGCGGTCACGCTGTAACTACTTCTAAGTTGCGCTGTCCGTATATGTCCGACCAACTTGCCCAAGTTTCAACGCTTCATAATTCCAGTCTTTACGGCACGATTCGTGACGTCGCCAGTTAGCACTTGCAATGTCACGATGAAATGAGGTCTCGATTGGTCGATACGAGAGGGATGTCCGTTGTGAATTGTCACCTACCCATGCGTTGCCATGCCACATCAAGCGCTTCGCCGTGCTCCCTACCGGGCAGCAGAGATTAGGCGCCTTCTTCTTCTAACCACCACCAGTCACATGTCCGTTCTCTCTTGTCTCGCATGACTATTGTGCACGATAAACTGACTCCACTTCGTTTTCCAAATTTGCCACTGCGCAAGCAGAGATAGCAGTGTGTAGCCAAAGAGCGTGATATCTTGATCGGCCAAACACTTAGCGCTGACATTTCACGCGTTTTATGAAGAAATAACTGGCGAGGAGGATATAACACTCTGTTATAACAGAGCTTGGTTGACTCTGCGCACATATTGAAATGAGTGGCTTGCAAAGGTAGCGCGAGGATCACTATTAGGCCGTATACAGTGTCATACATATGACCATGCTAGAGGGGGCCCGTTTGATACAAGTTCTTTCTCAGAAGCTCGAGCTTCCGGACGTTTTTTTCTTTTGAGTGACTTCCAGAATACACCGATCGTTATCTTTATCCGTCGTTCTACCGCATAATGCTTGCAAGCGGCTACGTTAACATTTTGTCACCCACCTCGCGCAGAGCTCCGGAGACAAGACGCTGGCGACTCGCGCCTTCCGGCTGGCACTGGTCTACGACAACTGCCACGCGGAATCGTACAACAACCTCGGGGTCCTCGAGCTCACCAGCGGCAACGTCGACCAGGTAACAAGGCGCGGCACGGTTGCGTTTAAGCATTTCACAGCCACAGGACGCCCGCGCTAAAGTTACAACATGCTCAAGCGGCGCGCCTCACAATCACCCTAACAATGCCATGGTTGCTTGCAGGCTGCCGCTTATTTCGCTACGGCTGGCGAAATGGCTCCGGAACTGTGCGAGGCTCATTATAATCACGCGCTGGTGCTTGAACGGGTAAGAAATTTCAAATATGCTGCTCGCAAGCTGGTAGGTATTATTGCATGCCTTGCAATAGGCCAACAAGGTATACCTTGTTGGCCGCATCAGCGGCTGCTACTGTCACCTCTTGATCGCTGGAGGACTTTCACACAACTTTACACGAACGCGAAAAAGGAAATGACGTAACGCACGACGTGAAAACTCCGTGTGAAAACCAGAGGTACTGGTTAGAACTTTCCTGTGCCACGTTTTCTACGCCTTTTGCCGAGTTATAACCTTTTGCACAGTACGAACACACTAGCCCAACATGTTTATTGTGCACACTTCCAAGGTCCCACTCACGCTCCACTTACATGCTTGAAGAGGGAACACATTTAAGACAAATCTATACTCCGTTTCATACATCATGTGCAACGCTGTCAAAGCTAGCGCTCTTGTTTGCGCTGTGTACTGCCGCGACCAAAAAGTAGTGCGTCGCTTGGGGTGTACGAGAATCAATAAATGCTTCTCGGGAAACTTCTAAGCATACATATTTGTCATCAGGTTAAAAAAACAAATGCCTGTGTTGTCGGATAAACAATCCAAATATGCGAGTTGGTAATTTATGTTTGTCGCTTTCGTATCAGGTTTTCGCTCTCCGCGCGACCCGCGCCGCCGTTTTTTTTTTTACTTGTTGTGGCAGCTTTGAAAAAATGGCGTCCAGCTCTGCGTCCTCGACCACCTCTCCTGCGCGAATTTTTTCGAAGCTTCGCACATCAATCATTTCAAATTGAACTCGCAAAAATTATAAAAAAAAATTGCACCACGTGGATTCGAACCCATACACTTCAAAACTACGGTGAACTCTCCGGAGCGACGCGTCAGACCACTCGGCTACGAATCCGCGCGGAGCAACATCTCGTGTTTTCTTTACGGACTACTTGCCTCGCCTTCACAGCAATGCACCTGATGTATGAAACGGAGTATAGTTAGATGACTGTTACACCGAAATCTACTGCTCGCGTGCTCTACACAAGTAAAAGCTATGCGTAGGGGCTAGTTGAAACATACTGTATTTAAAGGCTGCGCCACTAAACACAGGCTCTTTGTCCGAGTCCAGTTTTTTTTTCCGTCCTTAGCTTTGAAGCGCAGCCTTTACCTACATTATGTTTTTAAACGGCCCGGAAGCAATCGTGTTGCATATTTTAAAGGGCCCTGCAACACTGATAGAGCACGGTCTGCAAACACTGCCGATCAGTAGCAGAAGCTCTCGAGCAAACGAGAGTCAAAAATTAATGCGCTGCACACGGCCTGAAATTTTACAATACTCAAAGCCAGCTAAATATTGGTTTTCCTCTCGACAAATGATGCTATACTCAAAATTCATTGCATCATAGGTTCAAGTATCACGCCAAATATAGTGCAAGAACGAGATGCATTGCCACGAAATACATCTTGTTGATCACTAAAATACTAAACATTCTATCTTGGTTACAGAGCACAACACTTTAAATCGCCAGCCACTGTAGAGGTGCTTTGTTCTTCACAGACTTCAATTTTCATAGCAATCGGCAAGCCCTTCAGACAATGCCATATGCAGGGTCTTTGCTAAGCGCGAAAATTTTGCCGCACCTCTGGTGGTCGTACCACTGCCACGGCAATCGTATTGCTGGTGCACAAAGCTAAAGTGCAGCTGGCTTTTTGTACCGTACTGACCTCAAGGCTCTGGTTTCTGCAGACTGGAGACCTCCAAGGATGTGCTCGCGCCGCAAGCAAATGCAGCCAACATGCAGCCAGTGCAGATCTACTGCAGAAAGTGCAAGCCTTCTTCCAGAGTCACTGAGACAACCCACGAGCCGCCACTGCATCTTTATTGGGCAAATAAATTACCTTGTTTAAGTGTGGCAAGCGCAATAAAGAAAAAATACAGTGTCCCACCCAACGCTCGGGTAATAACAACAACAACAAGGGAAAAGAAAAATCACAAATGAATGCCCGCCTGCCGGTCCTGCCGTCCACAGGCACTGGTCTATGTACACTTTTTTTTTTCCTGCGATGGCAAGGCGCTGCTCGGATCCTCGGTCAAAGGCTTCGGGTACCGCTTCGTTAAACGATGCTGTAGTCCAGACAGAGTGGGCCAACTCAACGAGGACAGTCTCTCTCTCACGTAAGAGCGTAGTCTCGGCAGAAGTCGTTCACGTGGGCCTGCTTCCGGGGCCCCCGACGTTATAGATGCTCGGTCGCAGGTGACCCGAGTGAAGGGACCTGGAGATGCAGTAGTCATCACAGTGGGGCCTTTCCGATCCCGGCTTTCCGACGTTGCCGCAATCATTTTCGATGCCGCTCGGCTCTCTAGTCGCTCGGCCTGTTCTAATTCAAATTAACCGGTGTCAGGGTGACTCGCGTGCCAATTGTCTTCTTCACTTTCAGGAACAAAAAAAGTACGGATCAGCAGAGCTCGTCTATCGTCCCCCCCCCCGGGTGATGGCGGGGGCTACCTGCTATTGTGGTTGACCACCAATTGCGGCTGCCTGTGTGTCTTGGGGGGCAGCTGAGGAGTGCTCGAGGGCGGTGGCCTGAGCTGGGGAGGAGGGGACAAGACGGCCGGGATATCCCTGCGAGGCAATAGCGGCCCCTGCGCCAATAGCGCCGCCAGATCTCCATTGTGGGCAGAGTTTCGACGCGACAGAGCCCGCTGTGACTGGTGTTGGTCCAGCGGAGGTGGCATGGTGCGTGGTGGCGTCCTGGGCAGGGTCCAGCCGCCATCTCGTCTCGGCGGAAGCGGTGGAGGTGGCGGAGATGCGTCCCTCAGCGGTGGGCCTTCACGCGGAGGCAGCAGCGGTGGGGGCTGGTCGGGAACGTCGGCGAAGAAGGCTGTCCCTGTCGGTGATGAGGGGTCACACGAAGAGGTGGAAGAGTCTCGCTTCTTTCGTGGGGGCAGCGGCGGAGGCGGTAAGAGAGGTGGCAGATTGGATGGCGGGGGCGGCGGAGGCGGGTGTGACGGTGGTGCGGACGGTGTCGTTGCAGGAGACAAAGCTGTAAAAAAAAAGTGCAAACCTCAATTGAATGATCCAGCTAGGATAACTTTAGGGGGGACGCGAGTCTTGGAACGATCAAACATGGCCAAAAAATGGATTTTTCACAAAACTTATTTTCAGGCCCTTTGTACCTCTGAGCAACTATTCTCAAATTACTAACGCCAAATTCGGTCGGGAAATGCAATAAAATGGGCCTTCAAAGCACTCCAGCAGAAGTAAATTCTTCCCAAAAAACAAAATTTGTTCGCACTTAGCACGCGCTCCATGAGCGTTGCAGTGAGCTGAGTGCCGCCATATTGATGAGCCTCAACAGTTTTGAGGTAACTACGCTGCGGCTCGCGCTGCCAATTGCATGCATCCCATAGAGTTCCGCTTTCCTTTAAAAAGCTTAATACGCATGCCGTTCACTTGATTTCAAAACAGACCTATATGCCAGGGCCAGCGTATCTTGAGATAAGGCAAATCGTAGTTTCAATTGTACATAATAGGAATGCTTCTTTTTGTTTGCGATCCATGTCATTAGTTTCTAATGAATACGGTCGTGTGCTTCCAAACACTCACTTTCACTTGTTTATGTTGGCAGTCATTGATATTCGAAGCAGATATATATGCACGCACACTCCGAATTCACGGACATGATATATATATACATACACAAACATACATACACGATATGCATGAGCGACTCTTGTGTGCACGTTTGTGTGCGTGTATATGCACACATTCAAAATAAAAAATACTGGAGGGGGGGGATTACGGCAGCTTAATTTGAAAATGGGGGTAGCACTACGACTTTCAGAGAAAACAAGCATATGCCAAAAATAAAGTCCCAAACGTAATGCAAGAAATTTCCTAAAGCGCTTGCTTATACAAACGAAACTATACTCCGTGCTCAGAGAAGGCCGAGTATTGATAAGAACGCACACAAGCTAAATGAGGGTGTACTCACCGAGAAGAATTAAGTCGTCCTGAACGAATTGATCAGAACAAACCAGTACTGTATTGTGCATCACCTTTTTTCCAATGTGCAAATATCTGATTTGTGCCATTTTACGTTGCGCGTCGTCTTCATCCTTGGGGAAGTGATAGAAAGATACGTTGCCATGTTTCCACCGCCATGTCACACACTGTGGCACACTTCGATGTACTTTAGAACAGCGCCTTTCTCTTTTTCGAGCTCGCGTGTGCAGCATGGTGAAAATAAAGGGGAACTATGCGGCCGCTTTTCAATGTGCACAACATGATAACATATCTCATTTCAAAGTTCCCCCTGTTAGCGCCGTTTCCTGGTGCAGCCGCTAGGTGGTGAGCATTTAGTTGGAGTAGCGAATAAAATGTAACAGGGCAAGAAAGGACAAGGAGAATAAAGAAACACAGACAAGCACTGACTACAGTTTGAAATAAACTTCAGTTGTAAGACAACGCTTGCCTGAATTTTTTTTTTCTTGTCTTAGTCCTTCATGCACTGTTAAATACTATAGCTTAAAGATGATGTTAATGTATGTGACAATATTGACACTGTGTCCGATTTCTCAGAGGGGGGCTTTTGGCAATGCGTTTTCAGTTTCGTTTTCACGTGCAGGCAATTTTTGGACTCTATCAGTAGAAAGTTGAGAATAAAGATGCGCTCACACCTTCTTTAACTAAGTAATGCTGCCACTAGCGGCCACTGGCAAGACTAATTTAATCTACCTTCCTTGCAGAGGATCAAGGTCGTACAGTGGGCTGTAACAGTTTTTTTGGTAAAGCTGAGTGTCATTGCCTTTATCTTAGTGTTTCGATTAAACGATGCCCGGATTATAAGACGGTTTTGCGGGGTCCCCGGAAGTTGTATAATCAGGATTCAGCTGTATTTCTTTCACACCGGTGAATATTTGGTGGGCATTAAATTCGGGTATTAAAGGCAATTTCTCGCTCGGAAGGCATCGGAGAGTCGTCATACGATGCAGGGTCAAGGTAAAATTGCATCATATAACTGCGCTTATTTAATACGTTACAGTCAACTGCCGGTTTTTCGGACACCCGAATTTTCGGACATGCCTGATAATTCGGACATCTTCGCGGCACCGCCACGAGCCCCATAGGAACCAATGTATCAGGAAGTCTGAAATTTCGGACGCTCGAACTCCCCCGGAGTCCAATTTTCCGGACTTTTTGACGCGACGGAAGGTCGGAAACTACAGTGCAGTCCACTTATAACGATATCGAGAAAACCTAAAAATATGATCGTTATAACCGGTGATCGTTATATCTGGACTGCCGCCAAAAAATCGTCGCCGGACGTACCTTTTGTAGCTCCAGGCTTCATTTCGCTATTTTCACCAATTAATAAATATTGTAGATAGTAGGATGTCAAAAACAAGACTTTATTTCTTACTCCGAAGAACGCATCACGGGTTCGCTGAGGAAGAGAGACTGACCGACGGCGGGGTGGGAGCAGTGGGAGGAAGAAAGCACAGCCAGAGGTACACAGCCGGAATGCCAACGAGGCCCCGCCCCCATGCCGCGTCGCCGCTTTGCTTTTCGTTTTTTTTTTATTTTCTCTCTCTTTCCCGCTTTCGTTCGGCAAGCTACGAGTAGCTTGCCGGCTTGCCGTTGTAGAAGGCGGGGAGCCGCAAAGCGCGGCGCTTTGCTTTTCGCATTTGTTTTTTTAAATTCTCTCAGCCTCTCCGCGGTCGTCGCGCGGCGAGGCGCAAAACGTGACACAGCTGGCGCCATCTGTAGCGCGTCGCGCGAACTCGCGATGCTCTCCTCGGCTTTTTGAACGGCCGGGACGCGCCTACGCTAACTTTTCGTCTTGTCTCGGCATAGTTCGTTTCAGAGGAACTTATCAATCTAAAGGTTACGATTATTCTGAATGAAACATGCCGTCCACGGCAAACTTTTCATCGTTGTATCCGATATGCGGTGGATAACATATCGTTATATATGGTTTTTTTCCCCATAGCCCCAATGAATAAAATGAGACTGTTAAGTCGACCCATCGTTATAACCGATATATCGTTATGTGGTATCGTTATAAGTGGACTGCACTGTACCAGCGACCTCCAGTGGAAACCACCACGACTGCGTCACACGCGATTACGATCGCATAAATGAGCGCGCTGGTCCACTGTGGCGGCATCTGTTGCTTGGACTCGATCGTTAGCGGAGAAACACACACGGCCTCAGAGATTTCTAACACTGGCCGTGTTTATCGTGCAAGGGAGCTTCGCTGACAATCGTAACTATCCACCCGGAAATTTTTTGGCGCAAATAAAGTTCCTTTCGCTTTAGCGCTTGTGCTCGTGCGTGCCACTCTGGTTTCCCGCGCAGCGCTTTCGCGAAGCGTTTCACCACTTCGAACTAGAACTAACCGTCACACACCGATTTGGTCTGGCCACGCTGGCTATCTTTAATATTTACCAGCGCCATCTGCAGAGTACCTGAGGCACCGTTGCCTGCCGTCGCGCCGTTTTGTTTGCGCAGCCCACATGGTGTTTGGCTAGCCTAGTGCGTGGTTGTGCGATCATGTGAAGTGTGCTCTGCAACGCTAAGCCTAGGTGCTTCGACGCTCGTCAGCAAACTTCTTTGTTGACATCGTGAGGATTTCGCTTGCCTGCGATGGCCCCCACTCCGCCTTCGTCGTCCTCGCGGATAGCATCGAAGCGCGGAAAACAGTACAGTCGGTTAACGATGGAGAAAAAAGCCGCCATTATTAAGTTAGTGAAGAGTGGCCGATCGCAGGCTGACGTGAGCAAGGAGTTCGGCATTTCCAAGCAAACAGTTTCCGATTTCCTGAGCAACAAAGACAACATCTTGGAAGCGGCTGAAAAACCGTCTGGTGCCCAAAAGATGAATGCAAGCCAAAGTGTTCATGCAAAGCTTGACGCTCTCGTCGTGTGGCTTAATTCAATGATTGCCAAGCGGTTGCCAGTCTCGGGCTGCATCTTGAAACAAAAAACGGAAACTCTCGCGCTTCGAGTGGACATCACGAATTTTAAGTTCAGTGATGGATGGCTAAGAAACTTTAAGCATCGGAATGACCTCAAGTTCAAGAAGATGTGTGGCGAAAGCGGCGCCATCGACAGTGCTGTTATTGAGCAGTACCGCAGTGGAAAACTCCAGTCTTTGTTGCAGCAGTTCTCAGCTGACAACATTTTCAACTGCGACGAAACTGGCTTGTTTTACAAGCTGCTGAGGAAAGAACACTCGCTTTTTCTGGTGACGCATGCCATGGTGGCAAGCATAGCAAAGAACGGCTGACAGTTCTTGTCGGCAGCAACATGTCTGGCAGCGAGTAACTTCCTTTGTTAGTAATCGGGAAGTCCAAGAGCCCGAGGTGTTTTAAAGGGGCAACGCTGCCAGTGTTATACGAAGCTAACAAAATGGCATGGGTAACGCAGCAGTTGTTAGAGAGTTACGTCCGCAGGTTGGACAGGAAGTTTGAACAACAAAACAAACGTGTTCGGCTCTTTGTTGACAACTGTGCTGCTCATAATCACACCAATAACTTGAAGGCTATCCAGCTGGAATTCATGCTGCCCAACACGACTCCAACCTATGGGCCAAAGCGTTATCCGCAATCTGAAACTTTTGTACCGTTCACGTATACTCAACCGCATGGTGCTGTGCTCGGAAAACGGGAAAGGCTACAGCGTTGACCTTCGGTCTGCTGTCGAAATGCTTGCGAACGCATGGAAGGCAGTAATGCACAACACGCTTCGCAACTGCTTTCGCCACGCGGGCTTCGTACTCGACACAGAGGCAGCAGACTTGCCTGAAGAAAGCGAGAGCATGACTGACTTGTGCCCTCTCATGGACGATATTATCGACCTCCACTCTGCCGGTGCTTCCATGCCCCCGGAAATAACTTTTGAGCGGTTCATCGATGCTGACAATAAGCTAGACTTCTGCGCAGAGATAACCGACGAAGAAATAGTCAGGTTATGGCGGATTCAGACGACTCCGATGTCGAAAAAAAGGAACCAGCACCTGCGCCCACCTACGGCCGCCGAATTGATGCGAGCATTGATGACGCTGTCATCGGTGTACAGTGATGACATGACCCTCGCTCAGATCAAGGCGAATGTGATCACATGCAAGCGGAACGCCGTTCAAACAAGGATCAACAAGTTTTTCAAGCAGCTGCAGCTCTAACACCGGCTGCCCTGACGGCACCCGCTGTCGGCTGCATGCATTTTTTTTTTAAACGGCTCTTTTCAGAGCCACACCACTGATGCTTTGGCGGAGTTCTCGAAGTCTGGTACTTCAACCTTGACTCTCTTGATCCGAGAAATATCAATGAAATGGTGCGTTTTTTGCTTGCATTGAGAAATATTAGCGAAATGGTGCGTTTTTTTTTCTTGCATTGAAAATTATCAGTAAAATAATGCGTTTTTTGTTGCTTGCATTCATTTTTTCGGACTGCCCGAATTTTCGGACGGTTTTACGCTCCCTAGAAAGTCCGAAAAATCGGCAGTTGACTGTATTTATAGGAGGTTGTAGCTTGGAACTAACCGATTTATCGCAAAATGCAGATCGTTGCAGAATATAATGGAGGTTCCACTGTAGTTAGGAAGGACTCAATGTAGAAAAATTTACGTGGTGCTTTGCTTTTGTTTCCCATTTGCATTCTTTTGCGTCTGTTTCTGCACACCTAACCTGTTATATTTCTTTGACACAGAACGCTCATACTATTGATGATATGGGAGCCCCAGCTAACCATTATTGTTTTATTTAATTACTTCTTTAGAAGTACTCACCTGCGCCAATCAGGACCGGTGCAAACACACACGAGTCACTGTGCTGGACGTAGGGTGGCGTCAGGGGAGTGGAAGGGCTGGTTGGAGGCGTGGCGTCCTCCCCTTCCGAGGCTGGAGGTGCACCGCCCCAGTTGGGCAGCACCTGGTGACTTCCCGCCGATCGCGTCAGCCGCGGCTTGATGCCTGGCGACTTGAGAGGAAGGTCAGGCCACTTGCGCGGCTGTGAAGGAAACCACCAACCCCACACTGTTACCTAGTACTAGTGGCACTGGAAAACAGAGGCCTGTTACGATGGCATCACTCAAGGTCACGAACAATGAACTTGTTTTTGGCTATGTCTACAGGGGTAGTCAATATTCTAGTTTACACTTAGAAGAAAAAGAAGCTCAGTAGTGTTCCATACGCCAAATGCAACTCGAAGAAAAAAGCCTCTTTTTTTTTTCCTCCGTCGATCCTTCTTGTTCCCTTCAAAAGCTATATGCGTCTAATGTGGTTTCGCATGGCTTCCAAGATCGAAGGTGGTGTAGGTTTTCCGCACCCAAACTGGTTTTGCACTACTTCACTGATTGGCCCACATATGACCAACTGACGATGCCATGTTACACCATCATGTAGTGTTGCATTATGTGTTGCCATGATGACCACATGAATTTTGATGACTTGCAATGTCACAAGGTGGTGTCATTGCGTGACGATTTGCATCACTCGTGTTGACACAGATGCCAAGGTACGGTGGCAATGATGCACAATTTCCCAATTTGATAAGGCAACTAAGGCCGCTGCCTTAAAACGAACCAGACCGTGCCACGTAATAGGTAGGGTTGATGAAACGTTAGTCAGTTAGGTCAACAAAATGATTGCCAAGCAATGGAAAACTTATGCTGTGTCACTTCACCGTTCTCGCTATTTTTCCCAGCATTGCATTGGCCAGAGCCAGGGTCAACAGAGAGGTGACGTTCTAACGAAGACATACGTGACACTTCAATTCAGACGGTGTGACCCTAATCTTTCGAGGTGCAAATGGACCAGCCCTTCAAAACTACAAACTGCACTTCCATTTTGAAGCTATGCAAGGATACAGTGAAACTGGAGAGCGTCGCTGCTAGCTAGCAAAGGATACAGCCTTTGCAGCTAGAAAACAGCGCAAAAAAGACACGACACACACAGAAAGAGAACGCAAGAAATGCTGACTCACAACGATTGCAATTGTTGTGAGCCAGCGCCGTTTACGTTCCCTTTCTGTGTGTGCTGTGTTTTTATCCCGCTGTTCTCCAAATATGCACAACCAACAAAACCAGTCCTTCGTACGTTGAGCCTTCCCAGCTTCTACAGAATGGGCCGCTTTGCAATGCTGTTGGCAATGAGAGGCACTCACAAATTTGGGTGGCTGCTTGCAGCCGCGGGGCTCAATCTCCAACGACTTGCTGTACAGGTAGTCTGTGAACTCCTTCTCCGTCATGTCCTCCTGCGGGTTCAGGCTCTCCAGGAATTGCTGTCACGTGGGAAGAGGGATAAAGAGACATCCTTGTCAATGATACAGCTAACAAGCACTATCAGACATTGGGCTGTGCAGTCTTTATGCACAGCCCAACAAGTTGTCGGCTCAAAACAAAGTGTCCTGCATGGTTTGCAGTTGCACTGATTGCATGGAAGGAAGCCTAGAGGTCCAGAACCGCATGCCTTACCCGTATCTCCGGCTGGACGGTGAGGCAGTATGGCTGGTTCTGGTACTGCTGGATTTCTCCAGTGATCTCCGCCACCTTTCGGCGCTTGCTGAAATTGATGAGGCCCTCATGGTTGGGAAGGAAGTCCAGGTTGCCTTCCTCAATGTGCAGAATGTTTGTCAGGTACATGCCTGCGTCAACGAACAGAATACAAGACTCCAGCAGCAGCGAGGCTTGCGCACATTGAATGTAGTCACCGACCAGGCAAAACAAAATACAGTAAGATCTTGTTAAATCACACCCGCATAAACTGCAGTTTCGTTTTATTTAAATGCAGTTAATTAGAATCTAGAACTCGTTTTACCTTTAGGTTAACACATTTATTACCCGCTTAATTAAGCCATAGCTGTACATGGTATACAAGTCGGCTAATGTGTATTATTCACTTGTCGAATTCACAGTCGCAGTTTTGCGCTTCTACGAGAAACCGAAAATAGAAGTAATTCGCGAAATGCGAGCGGTGCCGAGCCAGACGTTGCATGCGTATGCGCGTATCTCCAGGGCCAATGAGCGAGCCTAGCTTTCGAACTACGCTGCACGCCATCTCGTAAGCCACCATGGAGCGGCTTAGCAACACCTTGTTACCAGCAAGAAACCACTTAAGCAGGGTGGAAGTGCACATGACGATGAACAGACGAGTAGTCGAGTTGTTGCGTTGGTTGACTGCATGTATTGCAAGTTCTCTGATGCCGCTTCGACCGTGAAATGGAATGATGGGTGCCGTTCTGTGCACAAAAGTTCGGTGGTGATAATACTGATAATCTACATCGCCTGAAAAGTAATCGGCGAATTTTCACGATGGCACTTTCTTTCATACTTATTCTTTTTTAGGTTCATTTCGTTGGCAACCCGAATCTGTGCTGGTTTTTGGAAATTTGAGCGCACAACACATCACATGCCTCGATTTTTGGACACGCAAGACTGTATGCTTCACACGTTTTGCGCTGGTGGAGCCTATGAAGCAGGTTATTTTGGCTCTAGTGCAGACATTCATGAATTCGGCGATGTATAAGTTATCAGCAGTCTATGCTGTAGACAGAAATGAAATTTTCGGGAATTCTACCCGCGTAGTTGGCGCACCTTGATCTTGGAGTCCGATTTTCTGGAAAATAAAGTGCGCCTATCATGCGAGTAGATACAGTACTCTACACTGCCCAAGCCTATTGATTGACATGGGAAGCAAGAAAAGAATCACAAAGGACTACATGTGATTTGTAACACAAAAACACTGTAATAGAAGCCCGAAAATGGACAAACTACTGCAGAAGATAGTCCCTCACCGAGGAAGGGCACACAGGGTGGGTTGATGGAGCGCAGCTTTTCCTGGTACTTGCGGCAGTGATCGGAATACAGGTCAAACGCCTCGTCCAGCGCCTTCTTCAGGCTGCACTTGATACTCTGCAAAAGCACGGCAAGTGCTGCTTTACACACTTTGGATTGCAACAAGGTCAAAATGCACTAGGGCAACCCTGTAGAATTGACCACCAGAGCTTTATTCACAGAAGTTTCGAAAGTGCAACCGGCAGCAGAGAAAGAGCATGTCTAACAGACAAGGGTCGAGCCACGCATAAGTACAAGAGTACTTATGCGTGGCAAAGTGACCCGTGGAAGTTTTTTCTTCGCGAGGGCCGCAATTTAGGTCTAGTTAGTCACTTTTGATTATCCAGTAGCAGCGCACGAACAAAGAATGAAAACATACTGGACATACCAGTGCTGCCAAATTGCTGCCACAATTAGCAGCCAATTTTGTTCTAGGCATATACCACACTTCTGGAATGAATGGCATGTAAACAAACTTTTGAGTGTGAATCACAACAATGACAAGATATACCTTGTGTGTCTGCTCTAACACAAAGCAAAGTGCACAAATAAGAACACGTGTGCACACAAGATGAGAGCTCCGTCCTCAATACATTGCCAGTGCATGTAAAACGCCCACCGCTGCCGGTGCACTTACCACAATTCGTGCAGTTAGTACCAGTACTGCCCATGGTTTTCACTCGTGTTGCTTGAGCAAACGATGCAGAGTTGCACGCAAGTCATCGACCAACTCACGTTGAATGTGTGCTCCAGCCGGTGGACGCAGGCACTGGACATGGCACTGGAGACGGCAAAGACGCCTGTGAAGTTGTTGAGCTCCTGCAGCACCAGCATCACCTCCAGCATGCGAGACACCACAGCCAGCCGCTCCTCGTAGTTCTCAGTCTCCACGATGCACCGCTCCAGCCAAAAGGAAAACTGCACGCGTGGACGACTAACAGTGATTCCCGCGACCAAGTGTTCCTTTCCTGTCGAGCTCAACGAGTTTCTGATAAATAATAGCAGAGGAAACTCAGGCAGTGCAATTGTTGTGGTACGACGTAAATGATTAGCGCTCATATTATTCAACTTGCTCGTGGGTTGACATCTTTTTGAGGTACCATTAATTACATTATCGACATTTCCAAGCACTGCCTATCACAAAAAAGGCCCTGGATATGTGCAAAACTATCGCACGCTGTTCCATTTGAAACGAAATATCCCATTGAAAATAACGAATTTTCAAATTCCCAATTCTATCAAAACCAAGGCTAAACTACGGTTAAAAGTTACGACCCTTAAAGAATGAAAAGTCAGTATCACTCGAAAAGTTCGGAGCGAAAGAAAAAAAAAGTAGAACACTGCACTGACAGAAGGCTCCAGTGTCTTTATTATCCCTGTACAAGTGTACCAGTCAATCGAATAAATGATGACTGAAGTAAGGCCAGACTCCCAGACTTAATTTTGGCCACCTAAAGTTAATGAACACGCATCAAAACAACGAAAAAGAGGTGTTCTTGCCTATGTACTACCGTTGATTGAACCCACAACATTGCGCTAACTTGTGCAACTGCTACAAAGTGTTGAATCTTTTGACTACTCAAACTATGACTATTCTAACTATTCAACAAAGTTTATTTGCAGAAAATCTGCCAAACTAAAAAAAGAATGAACATTTACCAACTCCTTCTTCAGAGCAAACTCCTCGAGTATGCATGAATCAACGATACATCCAAACCTATCGGTTTGCAATATCGGTTATAACAAATAAATAAAAAAATAAAATAAAATAAAAAACTCTGGCAATAGATGATACAGTGTTATGACTAAACCTGATATAACAAACTTACTTTCGTCACAGATGTAACCTTGTTATAATGAGGTGTGAGCGTATTCTTACGTTAGATGAGTGATGAATCATCTTGAGGAGATTTGGCGACGTCTTGTGCTTGTCCTTCTTGGTCCAGGCAGCGTTCACCAGTTCGGACGGTTTTACTGCTCGGTACAGATCAAACTCGAGCAGGGTCAGCTGGCGCGCTATCTCAATTGGGTGGAGCTGATGGGACAAAGGAGTGCAGAGAAATGTCGCTGCCAAATTTGTTCAACGTAACCTCGTCACCAAGCAGATCAAATGAAAGCACAACTCAACAGCATGTAGCTTTTGAATATGATTAACGTATGACATGACGATCTTCATCTTAGCGTAATAATCTAAAGTGGGTAAAGACGCAAAGAGAACCTCGTCAGTAACACTTTCAGAAATGCTAGTTAAGTGGCACTGACAGCGTCTTCAGAGTGCAGCAATTTTGTGTAGGGGTGTGGGAATATTCGAAAGTTTCGAATATTCGTCGAATATTAAATTCACACTATTCGTATTCGATTCGAAAAAAAAAGTATTCGACAATATCGAATATTTGATTGGATCATCATGCGGAAAATAACTCTTCTTTAATATTTCCGCTGGGTTCAGAGATGATATTAAAACGTTGCCCAGAGGGGCGATAAGCGTCAGAAGTGCACGGAGGCACTATGTCGGCCAACGACGTTCAACAATCAGCAGCAAAGTTGACGTTCGTGTAAACGTATTGCATGCTTTTCGTATGCCGCCGTAGCGTGTTGCACTACCACACGTTCACTATGCGTTCACTCTGATGTTTGGAGTACATTTGATAATCTTGCAAATAGTCAAGTAGCAAGTACACCACTGTCTACTTCAGAATGGGAAATTAAAGTGTATTCTGAAGTAGCCGTACTGAAGAAAGACAGTGACCCATGCGACTGGTGGCAGACTGTGGGCACCTTCAGATACCCCAGTCTGGCAAAGCTTTGCCCCAAGTACTTGCCCATACCAGCCACTTCAGTTCCAAGTGAGCGTGCCTTTTCAGTGGCAGGGGAGGTTGTCTCTGTTCGGAGGGAGCGCCTCCTGCCTGATCATGTGGAGCAACTCATATTCCTCCATGATAACATGTAGTCATTATGTTTCATGATAACAGCTAGTCATTACATGCATTGTGTTCCAAATAACAGTGTATGTTGTGTTAACAGACAGGCTGTTGTGTATTTTTTTAGATAAATACATCTTAAATTATTGTTACTGTAAAGGCATTTGTCCTTTGATATTCGATATTCGAACATGAATATTCGTATTCGGTTCGTATTCGAAAAATTTCATATTCGCACACCCCTAATTTTGTGCACTTCGTGCATCACACGCGAGTGTGATCTCAGCCACCCCACTCGTTACCTGAACGTGCAATTTGGCATTTACATTTCCATGACACTGAGACTGCTGTGAAACAAACGACCGTAGCATGACGTACATTGTCATTTGTCAATACTGCCCAAGTATAATGATAGCCGCATGGAAGGAGGGCACTGCAGCCACGAAAACAATACCATCAACGCAAGTGGTGCACGGTGTACGGCTTTTTATCCAAAGGAAGTTGTAACCATTTAAACGATGCCATCAGGAAGGCTTTGTCAATCTTATTTTAATATTATTCTACATTCTTGTGCAACAGAAGGATGGCACTGAGTGAGTGGGTGACTTAATTCATCAATGGTGCGGGGGGTAAACCACGGCAGGCCAATACTTGCTATGTCTTCTACATCATACAGACACAGCTGCAAAAATTACGATATGAGGGATTGCTACCTGAATTATGAAAACCCTGTGACCATTAATGCGATTTTTTTTATAAGCTCATTTCGCTTGATGAAGAAGGAACTAAATAGGATCCCCCGAAAAGGTATAGCACGGCCACCCTTCCATAAAGCAAGACTTCGGGGCATGGTTGCGTTCAGTCAATCAAGACGGTGCAATGTGTGACTCACAGTCTATAGCACGGCCACCCTTCCATAAAGCGAGACTTCGGGGTATGGTTGCGTTCAGTCAATCAAGACGGTGCAATGTGTGACTCACAGTCAGAATGTCAAACTTGTCCGGAGTGCTGCACAGGTACCACTCGATGTTAGGTGGGCTGTAGCCGAAGGTGATCTCCCTCGGTTCGTCCAACTGCTCGCTCTGTGAATGACGGGGCGATTGATCCAACCGTTAGGGGAACTACTGTAGAACCAATGCACTGCGTGCATACGCCCTGAAGCACTGAAGCCAACGCAAGACCTAACAGAGAGGCTTTCAGATAATATATGAAGGGCCTCACTTTGACTGCTGTCTTTATGATACTTATCTAGGTGACAGATATCCCTTTGTTTCTTGCCTAGATTACAGCTCCTGCTGCCTTTGTGCATGAGATGCACTGCCTAACTATTCAGGACAGCAATGTGGAACCTGATCGAATGGCATTTCACAGTGCACTTATAAGTGGTGGCAGTAAAAATCAGTTCTGCAAACATGTCCGATACCAAACTTTCAGTTTCTTGAGCACTCAATGTAACAGAAGACTATCCACTGTAACATGCTGTTGGAATCGGGTTTGTAAGTGTCGAACTATGTACCAACTGTGGTATACAAACACATTACGTACAAAGAAAAGAGAAATGCACGCACTGCTTAGAGCTCAGCATCATGAACACTAGGAATGAAGCGTTTTCCATGTAAATGTGAATAATGCACCCATTCTCCCATCTTGGCAAACACTGACTATTCTCTTAAAAGACCTCACAACTGTGGAAACGCAGAAGTTATGATAGAGTGCAGGCAACACAGCTTTGCACCATCATCGTTCAGCAGCACCCTAAAATGCCCATGAAAATACACAGACTCACCCTTCGTTGGATGACCTTGTTGATGGACTCAACCCACTTGCGCATGTTCTTGCCCTTGACGCGGTCGAGGAAAGCGCGAAGCTTCTCGAGCAGCGTCGGGTCCCGCTCAAAGTCGTAGTAGTGGTGGTCCACCCAGTGTCGCAGCACGTTCAGCACTCTGCGTCGCAACAGCAAGGCAAGAGCTGAAGCAGGACTCCAACAACCAACCACTGTGTAGGTGGCGATGCGATTGAACAATGCTACTCTAGTGCAAATTTTGGAGCAAATTGAAGACTTAACTTGTTGTATACAGCTAGGCACGGTGATGGTGTTGCATTACTCGATGTAAATGTATTTCTCCATATGCTACACCCATGTTCATGCACACAGGTGCTTCGGTGCGGCCACTGATGAAGTTAAATTGTTGCAGACCTGGCCGACTGACCACATGCCCACGAGACTGGACACACGACTAGCCACTATGGAAGAGCAGTTGGTATAGAAGTGCAAACAGCACAGCTCCACAGGGCCAGGAAAAAACATGGCCAGGCTGTGAATCTTTGGTTAGCAGTGCAACCAACGGCACGAATGAAGTGCCAGCTAATACTGCAGGCGATAAAGGCACCAAAGAGTGCACATGTCATTGCTGAGTGGCATTCAGAGATACTACAAAACAAACTGTTGAGGTACCGCACACATGTACATACAACTCCAATTTGCAATGATTGGCAACAGTTCTCGATTACAGTGGATTACAGTTTACACCTGCAATTGCCTTCGGGAATTCGGATGTGCTTCACGTTGCAACTCTGACGAGCTACACATACACCTTGAATGTTGACACAAGAGTGAACAGCTTACCGAAACTGTACTGGCTGGCTGTACTCCTTGCGGAAGCGCTTCAGGCACTCGCGGTGCAGGTTCCGTGCGGCTTCGGCTTCTGCTCCTTCACACTGTTCGGCCAAGGGGGGAGCTTGAGGCTCGGGAATGTCAAACGTGCGCACGTGTTAAGAAAAACGCTCACAACCTTGCACAACCTCGCATGAATGCCGATTTGTCAGGCGTGGGATGCAATAAATCTGCCGGGTAATGAAACTAGTACACAGACAGAGAGAGACAGAGATAGAAGGAAATAGACACACACACAATAAATATGAGAATAGGGAGCAAGCATAATCGTGTATAGCATAGGAAAGGGTGAGAAAGGGAAGTGAGGGTAAGGCGGAGGGATAGGAAAAGGGCAACACCACTGAATTAGCTTGCTTATTGTCTTAGTTTTTCAACAACTACTGCGTAGCGACCCCCCCCTTTCTTTTTTTTCCCCCAATTTGCAACCCTGCTGCCATGGTTGGAATTGATATGACAAGCCCAACAGAGCAATGTCTCAATCAGGGGGCTACCACTGCAGGCAATCAGTGACTTGGGTAAGTGCATTGTACGTTGTCGACGTTGCTGGTTGGTCGGCATTTGTGTCAGGTTGAATGTCTGCACTTCCTTTTGTCACAAGAAAACAGTACCAATAATATTCAAAAAGGATATCTCTCGGAGAGCAGATCCAGCAGTTCGTGCGGCTGGCAGAAGGAGCGGAAGGTGGTGAGGAAAGTGCGCACGAACATGGGGTCGGCATACATGTGGTATGTCAGCCGCTCCACCAGTTTCAGAAGGGTAGCACCCTTGATGAGTGGGACACCCGCGTTGGTCTTCTCTTCCAACACCACCTGGGACTCAGAGTCCTCTAGCGAGAACCTGCAAGTTGCGAGGCGAGGAGTGTGGCCGGCATGAGAACAAACAATGGAAACCAACGGCGTTGGCGATGCAAGTTACTACATCCTGCTACAACATGAAAAAAAAAAATGCCCGTTCTGCCCACAGAAATGTGGCACGCCTGGCCTTCATCCACAAAAGGCAGCCGTGCTAGCTAGTTCCCGCTAAAACCCCTGGTACTTATTAGCTTATCTATAGTACTCACTTGCATAATAGGCGCACTTTTTTTTTTTCTAGATAATTCAGCGCCAAGTTTGGGGTGCACATATTACGTGGGGTGAGCTTTCCGAAAATTATATTTCGAACTACAGCATAGACCGCCCATCCGAAGTTGTGAATATCCGCACTACAGCCTAAACAACCTTCTTCATAGGATGCTCTAGCGCAAAACATGTTGAACATGCAGCCTCAAAGGCATGTGATGCCGTGTGGTCACTGCATTCAAATTTTCAAAAAGTGTACATCCAAAGATCCACATTGCTAATGAAATGAGCTGTGGGGGGGGGGGGGGGCAAAAAACAAACACACACACACAAACACGCACACATATCCTACCCACGAAAAGAGAATACCATCCCAAACATTCGCCGATTATGCTTCAGGGCACCTAGACTGTGCGCATTATCACGACCGAAATTTTGTGCGCTGAACTGTACCGATCGTTCCGGTCATTGCGATCGAACCTCGAGCCACCATTTGAGTGTTACGAGTGCCACCCATGCCTTCATTCCTTCAAGTAAAGCCACCAAAAAAAGTTACGTTGGTTCCACACAAAACCACAACTTTGATCGCACGCGACCGCCTCTAAAGAGCAACCAAGGCTGCATAGGCTTAGCCTATGGTTCGGCACGTTGTTGTGGAAAGTTTATACAAGACAACACGAAGATTGGGCGTCGAAAAGATCGCAACGAGGCTCTGATCTAGCTGTAGTGCGCGTAAAACCATATTTTGGTTTGTGGTCGGGAGATCAAGAGTGACAAAAAAGCGCCGAGCTTGTGAAAGCCTGCATAGTGGCAGGAAAGGCGAAAGCTCAAGTGGAAAGCTGAAAAGCGTTTAACGCGATAACGGCAACGCTTTTTCCGACCGAAAACTCAAAACACACTTGTTGAGGACGTGGTTGCTTGTTCCGTGCGTGGACGGAGCCAAGCCGGTGCTGGTGCAAAAGTTGATTGCCTTTCTTCCTCACTCTGCGAGGCCATTCAGATGGAATAGCACTGCCATGTCTTCTTTCTTTTCTTTTTCCTCATTCCAGTTAACGAAAGAAGGAGTTGAATTGCAATTGTACAAATCCAGTACAAAACTACTGATCACGGCCAAGTTCGGGGTGCGCATATTACGGGTGGAAATAAAAAAGATCTGACTTCTCGCAACCAAACTGGCGGTGCGCCTACTATTCGAGTATATACGGTAAATACAACCCATATACAGAATTAAAGGTTCTTAGTTATGACATAAAGCATTACAGTTGGCAGAGCAGCGATTTCCAAATACCAAACGTAATTTATCAGGGCGTTCAGGCTGGTCTGTCGGCTGCTGCAATGGTAGTTTAAAGGTTTCCAGCCTAAAAAACTAGCTAGATAAACGAATGTCTGCAGCGAAAGATCGGCTATAATCTTGAAACAATACGTGCTTGAGCTTGCGAAAACGAGCAAGCATTATCAGATGGATCATTTATGCAAATTCCCAGTGTAAGGGGCAGCAATGGCTGTAGGTGGAGCTGACATCTTTCTAGCATAGAAAAAGAATGTAGCCACGGGATGCAGAAAAAAAGTCATCTGATCTCGCACCTCAGGAGTGTACCAGTTTTTAGTAGAGCTATTTAAATTACTTGAAAATCGCAGTAAAATCTCTGTAAATGAAAACCTCCTAAATGCAATTGCTACTTGAATGAAACTGCCTCTAATACGACTGGTTCCATACTTGGATTATGCACCCTCTGTTCCTCTCTCAGTAAGTGGAACATCTGTAAAATGGAACATATTTTCAGGCACCTCGAGGCTCCATTTAAGGTTATATTTGTGCAAAATATGAGAAAACATAAAGGTCGTAGCGGAAGAGGGCTTCCAGCAATAAGTATGCAGAGAAAATATCTAGTAAAACAATTAAAATAATGATTATGATGAAGTACAGCACGCCCAGCCGAAAGATTCCATTTTATACAGAGCCATGGTGCGACAGCCGACAATCGGAGAGGGCCATCATTTTTCTTTTATTAGAATTAATGTGACAGAACATTATAAAAGGATTAAAATTCCAATTTCAACGGAATAAAAACGGAAATGAATGGTGCCTGCATGCCTGAAACTAACATAGACGTGTCTAAACCGAAAATAAAGCTTTTGATCGGAGTGAAAATTTCAAGATGGTTGCAAAACTGAGTATCTCCCCAAACGACATCCATTAACACCAAGCCAGTTATGTCCAACGCCGTAACAGTGCAGCAGAGAAGAAAGCAACCAAGAAAAGCTGCAAGGTCGGTCAGAGTGGCTGACCTGTAGTTCTCAGGTAACCGCAGCGGATGTTTCTTTTCCTCGTCGGACAGGATGCTGTCCAGGGTCCGCTCCAGCATGCTGCACAAGGACACAATAACGATTATCAGCAAGCACTACACGGCCGGCAATTGTTATCACTTGTTAAGGTATTCTGAAATTACACGTTCTTTTTCAGCACTCTCGTAAAAAAACACACCTATCGTATTTTGCCGATTATAAGTAGACCCCCAACTTAGAACCCCTTCTAGGCAAAAAGAAATGTTGACTCTGAACTGTTGACTCTGTCTGTTGACTCTGTCCACTAAAGCGAGAAACGCATGTCACGTCTTTCGCGAACATTAAACGTCACGTTTTTTGTGAGCGAGACATGCATGTCGAGTTTCTCACGTGAGATAAACACACGTCGCGTTTCTTCTCGAGTCAAATGCACTGCCATATGCGGCAACTACCGGTGTTGTTGCTGATCTCGCGCGACAGACGCACCAATGCGATGGCTCTACGATTGAAACAGATGCCGTCAGTGATGCATCATGAAAAAATTATGACCTCCTCCTCCTCTTCCTCCTCTAGCCACCATAGCTATACCGTAGTTTCGCGATCGCCGCGGCAGACCATAAAGATGTCCAGTTCCAGAACCAGCGCGTGCATTGGGCAATAGCAGTTCTTGCGACTCCGTTGCCTCTGCAACGAATGTTATCGATGCGTCGAATAGCAGTGAATCTGGGGACGACCACCATTTGTCGGACCCCTCAGAAAAGTCAGGCCCCTCAGAAAAGTGGACTTTACGATTCCAAGTCGACTTGGAGATTCCGCGTATAGGTTGACCTCCGAACTTTAAAAAACCATTTTATGAAAAAAAGAAAAGGAAAAAACATTATAATCGGCAATATACGGTAATCACATGGTTTGCTGTGTCATGGGGTAATACCAGCAAGACATGCATTAGGCTGACACTTAGAGGCAAGATTCTCCCACCTGATGGGTACAGGAACGTCCTGAAGAATACTCCAATGGTACTGGCCATAAAACTATGGTTACCGAGTACAAAACAACAAATAAAGGATGGGTAAGGAGCTACAGTATGCCTTACTATAGCTCATTACAATCGACAGCTTTTATCAAAGCTAAACTTTCTCCTTCCACCCCTATTGTTCTTTTGCAATAAATAAACATAGTTTCATGGTTAGTGCCAACTATTAGCCAACTAATCCAATGCAAGTTCCCATGAGGAATGCTTGAGCTTACCTGCGCATGTTCAGCATGACAAGACTGGCCATCCAGTTACTCTTCTCCTCGGCGTTCTTGGCAAAGAGCACAATGTGCGGGGCATCACGCGGAGCTATCTCGAAGGCAAACTTGAGCTCTGCAAACAGGGACAGAAGCGTGTCAGGAGGTGCCCTTTCAAAATACACCACACATACAGAGGTTGGATAACTTATTAACATCGTGAAGACTACAGCGGCTTGCCCAATTTCTGTGGCACATGCTTCCTAGGTGCTCCTTGATACATACTCGTTAGATTTCTTATAGATAGCTTCATCATTACTGCATTGGACACTACAGTTGGGCCTTGACGGACTCCTGTGGCACATACCCGCAAACTAGTTACACAAAACTTGCTTTCGTCAGTGACCTGAAGGTGACGAGAGAGGCCTGCCAATTTATGCAGCACATACCCACTAGTAAGAATTAATTTCGACCTTCAACAGCCCCGCTGTCAAAGCTTGAGTAAAGAAAATTCCTTGGTCCAAGTTACAGCTTCCAGTTTGAGCAACATCTGCGTACCGTCGGTGTCCTCTCGATCGAGGATTTCGACCTTGCGCAGGAAGAAGCATTCCTTGAGACGGTATTCGGGTGTCGGCCCTCCCGTGACGCTCGAGCGCTTATTGCTGTGCTTGCAGAGGAGCACCAGCCCGTCAAACAGGAACAGGTGTCGCTCCGTCAGCCGGCGGCCCGAGCCCACTTTGCCAAGTGTGCCGTCTGCATATGCGGGACCGAACCACTTATTAATACGCTTTGAAGTTCTTTTGTACAGTCAATCAATCAATAAATGAAGAATGAACTTCGCTTTCTCCACCAAACACTTATATGCTCCAAAATTTTATGGTACAATCAATTTATCAGTCAGCTTGCCGAAACACGAGATGTCTGGATGTCTGTGCCTTTCCTCTCCTACAACTAAAAGGAGCACGGCATCCCTTTTTACAGCTACACTGTCAATTAGTTCTCGCGGTGAGCAATACTGCAGCTAAAGATGGGACGTTAGAAAATGAACTTATCGGATGAGCTTAAGACCACCAATATAAAATCTTGGAGCACAACGATGGCAATTAGTATAGTTAAGCCCTGACAGAATGAAGTGGGTGAAATCGGCAATCCACTTGGTTGCATCGAAACTTTTATTAAAATTTGGCTTTTTTTGTGTAAATTACAGACAACGCAAAATTTTTTCTCTTTAAATACTGAAACAACCACATGAAGTGTCTGCATATTTGGGGCCACAAGTTAGGTAATTTTGACAACAAAAATAAAGGTTGTTCATGGCCTCTAACATATATGTACACTCAAACCTCATTATAACAAAGTTACACCTTAGATGAAAATAAGTTTGCCATATCCCAAAATGTGTTATAATGGTACATTCATAACACTATATATATTGCTAGACTATTCTTTATTTACTTTGTTATAACCGATACTTCATTATATATGAGTTCGTTACATGGAGGTTTGAGTGTACTGCCTCAACAAATGTACTGTAATGTGCGTATTTCATGCAGTGCTAGCTTATTAGCTACATCACACATCATCACGTGGTCAAACACTTCATCACGTGGTGTACACTTGAATAAGGCACAGTGTATGCGAACAGACAGAATGGCTTGCATCAACGACCGTCCTTGGAACACAGTCGAGACCAGTGGGCCACAGCACTCACCCATGATGTACTCGTTGCAGCACTGGCCGATGTCCCGCCCTTCCCAACCGTCGACAGCCTTCTGCAGCTCTTTCATCTTGTGTAGTGCTGTGGCTCGGCGGTCACGGCTGTGCATGCGTAAGGATGCCTCCCTAAAATAGAAATGGAAAACTTTTGTTAAAACAGGCCCATTAGTTCTGCAGGGCTGTATCCTCGAGAAAGTCAAGGGCCAATCAGTCAAGGGTGATTACTGAATGACTTTACGAATGGAGTTTGGTTATTTTCTTTTCTCCCAAATCCTTATGATGCCACACAGGCATTAATGAAAGACGTTACGGCCTCCAGTCACTTTTGCATGACTCGCGTATCGTCGTCCTCCAATTGACAGCCTTGCAAAAAGTGAACCAGTCGATGAGTGTGCAGAAAACTGCTCTTAGGAGCGTTCGGACTCAATAAAACTGGTCGTCTTTCCTATCCACATCTTCTTTTTGCTTAGCACCCTTCATGCAACAGTCACATCAGCTAGCCCAGCAACACAGGGCTGTGTACATTAAAATCAAGTCGGCCCGACTAGTCCTCACCCGGGCCTTTTACGTGGCAGCTTGTCAGCGCAGGTACGTGTAAGTTGGGCCTTCAGCCTCCGGAGCAATCCTTCAGCCTGCTCCAATGTTTCCCTGTCTTCTTCCGTCGGTGCCATCTGCTGCAACACCTGCACAAAGAAAGAACGACATTCGGTGTGTCGCATTTTGTGTGCGGAGGTGGCCTTGGTAAAAGCTTATCTTGCGAAAGCATTACAGGGGCACTGACAAAATTTGATAGTCAAAACAGCCTGCGGGGTCACTTCATGCAAAGACGCGTGTATCGTAAATATCCCCTTCGGGCACAAGTTATGATGCACTGTCTGAAAATGCATCAAATTTGCATGGCACGATTCCAAGGCACCCAATATTACACTTTAAGCAAGAAACTGAAGGAGTGTGTCGGTTTCTGTGAGTTTGAGTAATTAACATTAATTAGCAAGTAATTAACAAAACTGCCCACCGCTTGGAAAAAAAATCGTGATGGTGACGCAAATGACAAGATCGTTCATCATATTGACGGCAACGAGCATGCATTTGTTCCATAAAAAAGGAATTATATAATTTTAACTTGATGTTGAAAGTCGACAAAATCTGACCGCTAGTGTCGCCCAAGAGCGACGCAGTCAATCTACTGGTCAGACAAGAAATTCTCCCAGGTAGACAACTACGACGATGACATTTCTGACCATGACTGGAAAACATTTCTTGTAGCATTCTCCGCTTTCCCAATAAAAATTTCCCGACCATGTGAACTTCAAAACAAAGCAAACTTCCAACAGAATATTCGAAGTTGTACAAGCTTGGAAACTTAATGGAGCGCTAAATTTTGCAACTGCAAGGCAGCTGGTTACAGCCAGGGCCATTCTACTGTACGAGTGCTCCAAGCTGCATGGAGCGCTACACCTTTCTGGTCAATAATGTAACAGACTAGATGCAATTGATTACCAGAAGTAGTAATAGAATGATAAAAAAGTAACAGTGATCTTAACTCACCAACACATGACAAAACCACCATGAAATGCAATACATTTATTAATTATATACAACTGATTACATACGAGAAATTCTGTTTTGTGTTGAGACGCTCTGCTGGGAAAGGCAATGCCCTAAAACGCACCAACAGTACAGCACTTCGCAAGAGAGAATGCATGCCTCAAAGTTGCGTTCCTGAAAGCCCCACTTTGTTCTCTACCACTCCTTACATTATGGAACCGTACGACTACTGAGTTACGATTTCTAAGCACCCTCTACATTCTGTATTTACGAAATATGCTGCCTCTGCTGCAGACAAGCACAGTAATGTGAATAGAAAGCTTTGCTACTCACCTTGATGGCTTCGAAATACTGAAAGCAGTGGGCCACGGGACCCACGAGCAACCTTGGCAGAACATACTTCACTGCTAGCAGAAAGCCATGTCCAGCAGTCTGCGAAGATAAAGGGGGGGGGGGGGGGGGGGAATAAAAGAGGCTAAGCATGAATCACTAGAAACACTTTTACAGGTTTCTCAAGTGAAAGAGTGGGCGAGGAACCCCTAAAAAATTCCAAGTCTCGAAACGGGATGGCTAGGTGGGCAGCGGGAATTGCATATTCATGGAAAACTCCAATGCAAAGACTGCCTCACCTGTAGGGAGCTGGCCACATCCGGCTTCAGAAGCAGCTCAGCCAACGTGTCGCGACAGCTTCGGGCTACCACAGTTTGTGCGTAGTCGTCATATACGTCAAACTCGTCGTACTACAAGAAAAGGTGGAATAGAAAAGGTAAATTAAAAGGTTATAACCAATGTCATTTGTCTTGCCGAGACGTGAAGCGCAACTGCGATGCGCACGGCCGCAAAGAAACTAAATACAAACCTGACAATGCACCACACAATGTTTTGCATACGCCAGCATACTAACTGAAATGTAACTTCTATTTTTAGGCACTTTAAAACCACGACACACATTGGCAGATGCAACAATGCACTATTGTGAGCAATATGAGCGGCAACACGCAAATGCATTGCAAATAGTCTCAAACTTGATGTGGAGCAGTACAGAGCGGCCTCTATCACAAAATGGGAAGGGCGCGGCACTTCCGCTGGCCATTGAACCTCCTGCCTCTCTTGTTTTGACACAAAATGGCAGCTGAATACGCATCACCGGCTGCTCACAATTATAAGGCCATTATGCCCCGCTAAGTGTGACATTGTGCTGTCATAGCTCTGCGCAAGATACTGCTGTTAATCTGTTTTTCGATTCACATTTGTGTGTTTGTGTCACATGGAGTTAAATACAAAAAAATAGGACCAAGCAAAAAAGTAACCCTATTTGCTGTGCATCGGGCTACAACAGGTGCTACAATATCAAGCTCTTATCAGTGTCATGTGCCGTAAAAGCAGAGGCATGGTTGGATTGACAACAGTTCGTGGAAAAGTGTGACTCGTCCTACTAGATTTGAGACAGTGCCATCCGAATGTCGAACGAATTGGGGTTCGAGGCTATTTGCCACGCGCTCCCGCATTCTTGCTTATCGTGCTTATGACAGTACTTTCCAGTTTGTTGTTTGCCCTTTGATCTGGCGGAACAACGCAATCGATTAAAAGAAATAAGCATGAAAGCATTTGTACCTCTGCCATTTCGTAGAAACAGGAACCAATGGCAGGACTCTGATTTTCGTCGGTCATTTCGACGACGTCCTCAAAGGAGCCGAGGAGCGAGACACTGAACTCGTACACCTCACTGACATTGCCAAAGATGACATCCAAATCCTGCAGAAAGACGTGAATAGTAAGTACAACGCATTATCATTGAAGAGATACACTCTCACAGACTGCGAGGTACCTCACTGCTTGCACTATTATACCGCTACATGTAAAGATAAGACATCATCAGCGAACCCGATTTTAAAGAAATTACTCAAAGAAATAGCAGCAAGAAAATAAAAGTAAATAGTCGCATCTGCATCAGAAGAGGAAAGCAAACTTGTGCAAGGGTTCCTAGGTAGGCTAACTAGTTCACGAACATTGTGGCAGAACAGCGAAAGAAACGGGACAGTAAACAGTGCTGCGCCTGAAGTGTTCACTATTCCATTTTCTTTGCACTGTTCTGCCACAATGTTTATGAACATCGGCGTGTTGTGTGATCACTGTCTCGTTTTTCGCACTGTTCTACCTCAGAATATGTACAATAACGCTGGCCTGAAAGCTACTCTAGTAGAGTTCTACTGAATGATACCACAGAGACAAGTCCTATGGCTACCGCTGAAGGCTTTGGAAAGTAGCTTTACCAAGAATGACTCATCGGTACATATAGCTCACTCAATAAATTTAAAGTAATACTTTGAGGAGCATGCTCAAGTATGGCAAGACGGACATGCGGCCCATTACAACGGTTCAAACACGCTGCCGCACCTTGCTCCCAGGGAAGAGTTTATCCAGGGGCTCGCGAAAAACTTTGACGATCATGTTGAGTTCTCGTATGTGCTGCCTCTCTTCGGCAATAAGGTCCTTGACCTCCTCGTCATACGAGGATGGTGGCCGGGTGCCCAGAGACTCTTCCTCGGCTGCCGCAAGGTCTTCGCCGTGGAACATGTCCATGAGAACCTGGCACGGTCACGTAGGAAAGGAACAGTCAGGGGGGTAGGGAAAAAAACAATTGTCGCAATGCAGGGCGCTCGATACTATTCTGGTAATCGTGAGTCGCCAAGATTGCATCATGGTTTCATGATGTGTCCGAGTGGTAGACGTGTTAATAGTGGACACGACATCAAACTTCAACTACAATGCTAAGACATGAGACATTTTGACATTTTCATTCCCAGACATCTGGTACACAGTCAAACGATGCTCCGACTGAATAGGTTAAAAGAAGGGTACATTCTTTTCAAATTTACATTAATTGGCAAGTATTTAAAATGTAACTTAAACTGAAAAGTCTCATCAAATGAATATAGAAAAGCTGTTTAGGATTTACGATCAAGACAAAGCAGCCAGTTTGCACAAGGCAGCCTCCAAGCATTCATGTAACAACAGAGTTGGAAATACATTTCTAGGCAACGCAATCGTGACGAAGTTTGCTTTTGAGGTAGACGTGTGTTAATTTGAGTGCATCCGGGTTTCCCAGGAGTCGCTTTCTATAAAACAGTGCTTCGAATGAAGAGTGAATGCAGAGCAGAAGAGGCAAAGAACAGAGGCAACAAAACACAAGACACGGCACCTTGTCGGCACACATGGCGACCCGGCAGTCCTGGCAGGTGATCTCAACATGGCGGATGTTCTTGACGTAGTTGCCAGTCAGCTTGAGGATGTCAGCTGCTATGTACTCCAGCACAGCCACCATGTACTGGCTCACTTGAAGGTCTAGCCGATAGCCCAGAACCTGCACAACGTAACATCACATTTTTTTAAACTCAAACCTCAACAGCCTATAAAAAAAAAAAAAGCTGCTAGTGCTCCGAAGCTACAAACTGCAGCCCCCTCCTGAAGTCAAGTTATTCAAATTTCTCGTGCATAACCGGCTCAAATTAGAGAGAAAATTCAGAGCTAACATTGGGGGTGTTGGTTATATAGGCGGAAGTGTGGTAGTTGGCTTTATGACATCGCTTAACGTATGTAAGGAAGGCAGAATGACTTCAAAAGCATTCGTCTTTTTTCTGGAAGCCTTTGCGAGGTCTGCGGTTTATATGCAAGGAAATAAAGTTCTTGCATTTTTTCACATTATCGGTACATGTCTCAACTGGCCACGCGCCATCGAAACCCATTTTGACCGGCCACTGAAGTGTTGTTCATGGAACATTTCTTCGCAACTCTGGCCCTCTCTTCTTCTTTACGATGCATGTTCCAAATGCTAGCTTCGGGATGATTACATACTGCCCTGGCTTATGCAACTATTCTTGTTCGGTGGATTGCTACCTGGTTGGGTTAGCGTAGTGGTAGCACACACTCTGTATTAGGTCTTGCACTCGCTTTTTTTTTTTTTTTTTAGTCTGCAAGTTGCTGCCGTCACACAATGGAGGTGAATGCATTGGAATTACGACTATGTGGCCTTTTCCTGCTGTAGCATAGAAGCACCATGCCCTTTTCCGACTGCCACACGGGACACAAGAATCGTGCCGACAAATCCGCCTTGGGGGTCAACAGAGTGAAACACATTCAATATCTCCTTCTTCAATAATACAGATGCTTGGGCTAGTTGGTGATTGGAAATCACCATATTTGCACAGCGCAAGACTACGAGTAGTTACGACGTAACTACAGAAGAAAAGACAAAGACAGAAAGAGCGATGCAAGAAAATAAAGTTCTTGCCTTAGTTCACACTATTAATACATGTGTGATAGTTCACACTATCAATACATGTTGCAACTGGCCAAGCGCCATCAAACCACATCTTGACCGGCCACGCCCTCTTTCTCTCCTCGTCTCATCTTCTGTAGTTACATCGTAACTACTCGTAGTCTTGCGCTGTGCAAATATGTTCCTTCCTTAAACAAGCGCATGCACGTGCGCAGAGCCACAGCAGAGAGCCCACCTTGTGCAGGAGGGGGTGTATCTTGTCGAGCGGCAGCACGAGGGACGAGCGGCGACGACCACGCTCCAGGGCCGCCTGGGCGTCCTTGATGGCCCACAGATCGATGGGGTTCGGGAAGAGGCGGCGCACACGGTCCTCCACGTCCTGGACCGAGTGCGGCCGGCCTCCGCACAGCGTCCATAGTAGCCGCAGAACCAGGCCCTCGACATATTGCAGGGCCTCGTCCGTGGCAGTCAGTGTGGGATGCACTTGGCACTGAACCTGCGGGCATGCGACACTTTTGTCAAATGGGATTCTGTGTGCAAACGCCTTTTATACACCTGAATATAGAACCTAACCAGAGGTCCCTTTAAATATGTGTTATCTCCCCAAAAATGGTACTAACTGTAAAGACATGCATCTTAATTTTTGTGTACCTGTTTTTTTTTTCATATCCTACTGTGTGTGTATTTCATTCATTCATTTATTAACACTGTCAGCCCTGTTTAGGGCTATTACAGGAGTGGAAATACAATGTAAACATATAGTCAATGTATCTACAGAACAGTAAAAAACTTGAAAGATTATGGTATAATCGGGTATATGACACATTTGATGATACAAAACATAACTATTATAACATCAGAGTACTAGCACTAGTATATAAGGAATCTACGAGACACTTGGGAACAGTTACAAAAGGTGGAACAATAGTTAAACAAAAGAAAAGAACCTCATAGATTCAAGAAGCACACACAAGAGAAATCAGGTTTGCTATATGGGGTCATGCTTTTAGGTAGTCATTAATTATGTTAAAAAAAATGTCTAAGGTAGGCAAAGGTAAAATGTCATCGGGTAACAAGTTCCATTCCATTTGTCGTGTTGTATGCTCCGTCTATTTAAGAGCTACGGTGTAGCCAGCACCTTAGTCACGCGTCAACATCTCCACAATACATCAACATTAAAGTGCAGGGCAGCTGCGCTCTAGTAATGCGAAGACAGGCAGAAATGAAGATTGTGGCGTTCCCCTCCTCCTCACCTCTCCATTTCTTTCTCTCTTTCATCATTCTCAGTCTCTCCTTCATTTCTTTCTCTCTCTGTATTTAGCGCTTTCTCTTTGTATCTCTCTCACACTCTATATCTTTTGCTCTTTGATTCTCTGTCTCTCTCGCAACATTTTCTTTTTGCATTATGTTCTCCGTGTTTCTTTTTCTTCTAATGACATCTTTTACACTTTCCCCTTTTTCTCCTTTCCCTCACCACTCCCTTTCTAATGGTGGTCTGCTAGCCCCTCGCCTTCGGATGTTGCCTGGCAAAGAAAGTTTTGCCTCTAGAATTTCGCCTTCTCTCAATTTTTATTTCTCTTCCTCTCTCTTTCTCTTAGTCATCAAAGTTATTTTAGTCAGTCAATCAATCAATCAATCAATCTCTCTCTAACTCCTCTTACCCAATAGAGTTAATGCATCCTGCGCTATAAAAATCGGTGCTCGTGTTTTGGGAGCACAGCAGAAGATGAAAACGAGGACTTAAAAAAAAAAAAGTGCTGTTTCATGAAGTTGGTTTTCTGGTTGCACCGCACAAGCTACAGTGGGCTACAACAGCTTCGCAGTTGCAAAATTTTTCACACTGAGGCATGAAAGAAAATAAATTACGTGTTTGTACTGGCTTCAACGATACCGCAGAGTAAATAACACTGCCATTTACTTTCCTTGTCCAAAGCAGCAGTTTGCCACCATAATTGCTATTGCCACAATAAATTGAACACACTAACAGCCTTCCACAGTGGGCTTTTCTGCATCCTTTCTACATTATTGTGCTCTAAAGGTGCCTACCAATGGGACTACTCTTGGACTGACAGAATTGTCACGATATTTCCTTTTTGTTCTCGGTGAAATCCGGCTCTCTCAAGCATGTACACTGTGCTTGCTTTTGCTCTTTATGAATCAATAAACACGTGCTGTAAACTTCTACTAAAACAGGGATTGTTGTTGACAAGCGCCAGGTTTTGTATACGCCACATAGATGCTTTGAAATGTACCGAGGATAGCAGCAGTCGGGCACGTCGCAAAAGCAGAAAAGGCGATCCGCTTGTTTCACAATTCCACAATGCATGCACCCTTCACCCAACAGAAAAGTCGCAAAACATATTTTCGTCTAAAAGGCTTCGGCAATACCTATTGTCTCGACCCCTACCGAAAGAGCAGAGGGCAGCACAGGAAAATTCAAAAGTTGGATAGGTAGTACACTGAAGAAGCACATTTGACTGAACATCACTTTAAGATGATTTAAACACAACCACATCTTGTGTAAACTTCACTCAATCCCAATAAATGTAGAGAAAAAAAAAGTGATTCATGTTCTTTAAATTGGTAGTAACATGCCCATAATAACCGCAAAAAACAAGCACTGAAATGTTCTTGTGTGGCAATATCAATTCTGCACTTGTATTATAGCATTTACATACGTCAGACCCCTGGCGCGACTGTTTGCGTACCTATGCCTGTCAACATTAGCATATGCATCTGCTGCTGTTATGTCAATTTATTCTCCGTGGAACAGAAATGAAAAAGCATTTTGATCGATATGTGGGGTTTAACGCTCCAAAACCACCATATGGTTATAAGAGACGCCATAGTGAAGGGCTCCGGAAATTTCGACCACCTGAGATTATTTAACGTGCACCCATATATGAGCACACGGGCCTACATTTCTGCCTGCCTCCATCGGAAATGCACCCGCCGCAGCCGGGGTTCGATCCCGCGACCTGCGGGTCAGCAGCCGAGTACCTTAACCACTAGACTAGACCACGGCGGCGGGGCATGTAAGAGCCTTTTAATGTTGATATAATGTTGATAATGTTTATGTTGATATATATATATATATATATATATATATATATATATATATATATATATATATATATATATATATATATATATACACTAAAAACAAAAGTGATGCTGGGTCCGGGTAAGATTATCCGCAGTGAAGACGACGCACGTACGAAGTGATTTTATTGACGTTTCGGCCGCGGGTCTGGCCTTCATCAGAGCTTCTGATGAAGGCCGGACCAGCAACGTCAATAAGATCACTTCGTACGTGCGTCTTCTTCACTGCGGGTGGATGGATATATATATATATATATATATATATATATATATATATATATATATATATATATACACACACACACACATACACACCAAGAAGTAGAGGACGGGCAAAACGATAACTTTTTATTTTTCCTACGTTTCAGCCGGGGACCGGCCTTCACCGTATGGTTTTCTCTGATGAAGGCCGGTGTCCCTGACTGAAACGTAGGAAAAATAAAAAGTTTTCATTTTGCCCGTCCTCTACTTCTTGGTATTTTTCCACTGGATCCAAGGACACCTTTCTCTCTCTCTCTCTCTCTCTCTCTCTCTCTCTCACACACACACACACACACAAACTTTCATTGACGCTTTACTTGTCTGTCATTGAACCACAGCTAGCGTCTCGCTTGTTCTAACACAAATTTCTCAACCTAATGCAGCCTTCATAAAACAGCCATTCTGTACGTTCTTTAGTGTATCACCTCCAACTTAATTAACAGAAACAGAATAATGATAACATGTTTCGCAAGCTTGTACGAGCTGTAACCGCATTCCTTGTGATATTTCTCCATTTACATTGCGTCGTTTCTCGAAGGCAACTGTAACTATGTACAGGGTCTACCATATCTAAGGTGAACACTTCATTACTATTAAAGCCAGTGAAACTTATGATACTTTGAGCGGCAAATGTACGTTATACAACGTTTAATCATGGCGTCTATAAACACAATAAAACCTTTCTGGGTTATATAAAGAACAGCTGCGATGAGACGCAGAATACTAGTGAGGCAATCACCTTAGATGGGGATGACTCTGTACACATTACAATCACTTTTGTGAATATTAAGTATGCACCATTTGTTAGTTAAGGGTCAGTAACGACACTATTTAGGGATATTTGTGGAAATTTTGCTGTTCATGCAATGCATGCTCAAGCGTAGGTTCATGAAGATAACTTATAAACCTGCACACCGCACTATTAATAAGCACAGTATTTTACTTTGTATGAAGTGCAATAGAAGCACCCATATGAAAAAGTGAGATGTGCTAATCACACCTGTGATCGCAGCACATGATAGCTCCAGAAACAAATGCTACTGCATTTCATCCACTTCCAACTTACACACAAACATCTCATTTCAACAGCACTCCTCTGTTTTTTGCAAGGCGAATTAACTGGAAAAATTACTCCACAAAACTCGCCGAAAATCATTTGAGCCAAAGTATTTAAAGGTGAACGAGCAAACTTGTCGGCGTCAAAGCAGTCACAATAAGTTGTGAAAAATTTCGCCAAGCTCTAGTAATTGCCTAAGAGTAACACTTCAATGAAAGTATGCGTATAAACCAAGGTGTGCGGGCAATTGCCGTCACTATTCAAGACAGATATTCTGCACACGAAGGTTTAAAGGAAACCAAGCTCTACGGAATGGAACATATTTCAGGCAGAATTTTAACATAGGGAGATGCACGGTGTCGGTGCATATAATTTACGGCATGCAATCATGGCAGCAGTTCATTCTTTGAGCCTGCATGTATTCACTAGTTTCCACATTGCCACCTTTTGCCCTTATAAGATACCTTCAGTTTCACAGCATACCCCATCTGTCACACGAATACAATTATTGCACACATACACACATTTTTTAGAACAGCGATTTATTTTTTAGGTTCTTTTTATGGCCCCATCACACGCAGAATTCAAGAAGAATTGTCAACCTTATATGTTTATTCATGTCAAGAGAGGAACCTGAACCCAACCTGGCAGAGCTTTCACCTGCGGCAAAGCGGCTTTATTACCTCTCTTACTATTATTTATCTTAATACCTCTCTTACTAAATGCACAAAACTTATGTTTTAAGCATTTAAACTGCATTAACTGTTAATCACCAGTAGCAGCACTAACAACACAACATAGGATACTCTGCTCTACGGCACACACCTACAAAAAATCTAGTCGCTGTACCAATGCTCGTACGATTAGCATCACCACAATGTATCTCTCGGCCATCACTCTCACGACTTGAAACAGTATGTTCGACTAAGCACTACAGATGCACTTGGAGGCAACTTGTATGAACTGTGAGCACAATGTACACACAAACTCAAGGCACAGATCAGTACCGGCCGTTCCGTGATCACTGCAAGGACTTCTTGCATACTTTCCCACAAGCCCATAACTATGCAGTCCGGGAAAGAATAGTCTTTTTTCCTGCCCTTTCTTTTTCTTCTTCTTTTGACAGCATGCACAGGGCTAGTAACCTTAGGTACGAAATAAGTTTTCATGTTGAAATTGCCAAGCCAAAGCACAAGACTTCTCAAAAATCGAACAGAGAGGTCGTTTGAGAGGCCTCTGCCACTCCGAAACTCCAAAACCCTTCACACCAGAGCACGAGAGAAAGTGTGCAGTTCGTATACTATGCATGCAACTTTGAGAGATGGCAAACTGCCCATATAGCCTGTTTAGGCGAGGTGTAAACAGTACCAATATTGCATAGACAAGTGAGGGGAGTTTAAACAGTGTATATGTGCCTGCGTGCTGCATTGCATGCTGCACTCTTACTTAGCACGTTTGCACAGACCCGGCAATGTCAGCACAAAAAGCACAAGAAAACTGCACCGATTGAAACGAATGGGGTGGTTCAGGGTGTGCCACTGCACTGCTGAAGCAAAATGTCATGTCAGGAATCTACACTTTTCGTTTCATACTTTGCCACTTTGCGCCAATGCATAACGCATAAATGTTTTTCCTCTGCAAGTTGTGGGAACGCAGCGCCATAAATAAGACGTTAAAACTTGAAACGAAAGCGGCAAGACATGGCACCTGTTGTTTACATACTGTACGAACCCGATGTAAAGGAACCGCTACGAAAAAAGGACAACTGGCCCTCATAGTGGCCACAAGCGGTAACACTAGCCAACATTAGCCGTAACGATATGAAACAAGTTCCTGGCAGAAACCACCGCTTATCGAAACCCGAGCAATCAGAAGGCCATACAACGCACTTGCAAACGAAATCGCGTTGCAGCGCACAAACTGACCCGAGTGCATTCACACGGCCGCCGCTCGAAACCCACGAAGCAACGGCTGTTTTTTGCATGTGCAATGCCGAAGGATGCATCTGCGCGCACGGAATATGCGCTGATAGAACCCAGATAAGGTGCGTGCGAGGCCTAAAGGCGTATTCTGTCAGCATCGCCAACCGATAACACTTTCTGTAGTGCCCGCGCAATCGCTACACTATAGCGCGTGACGCAACAAACGAAGACAATGATTCTGCGCCAAGCGCAACTAGAAAACAAGGTCAATGAGGTGCAAACAACACGTCGCCACGAGAGGAAAAAAAAAAAAAAACTTATCGCGAGCGCCGAATCTCCAAGGTGTGACCATTTTGCTGGTTTAACACGGGCCTCAAGATAAAAAGCCAAGCAACAGCCATTTGTTTTGCATCTTGTCAGTGAACGAGGAAACGGGTTCCACTGGATGCCGTAGACAGGCGCGTTGTTAGTTGCACAGTTTTTAGCAGCGCGCTTGCAACCAGTCCCAGGGACCGGACTCGGGTGCCAAACAAGGTTGCACCCCGCACAGCTGTTTTGGGATGGTTTCTCGCGGTGGCTTACCTTCTTGAGCGCCGCCACCAGCAGTCCCTTCCACTTGGACGCGATCTCATGGCCGTCTACATCCAAGTTGTAGTCCGCCGCGTCCCGGGCCGAAAACATGTCGCAGGAGTCAGAGGATCGGTTGCTCCATGACGGCCCCGGAGGTCGCGGGTTCGAGAAGCGCACCGACGGTCCCGATTAGGCCTAGGCCTTGTCTCGAGCACGGCGGTCGAGCGCCGCGATAAAGCCGAAGGGTGCGGCGGCGGCGTTCGCGCCGCTAGCCATGGTGGCACGTCCGATGTCTGCATACGCTCCACATCACCGTGCTGTGTCGGCAGGCTGGAAGCACTCTCAGTGTAACGCTTTCACCCCCGCAATAAACACACAAACACAAAGCTCAGATCCCTGCGCGTCCCCTCAAGACGCGGCCGATGCAGCGGTGGTGAGGGAACGCTTGTTTCGCTTCTTTTGTGCTTGTTTTTGAATGCTTGCAGGCAATCAAGGTTTGCCGTTGTCTATGGAGCCAGACAGGCTAGACGAGAAACCGGCCGTCGATGGCGCAAGCAAGCGGCCGGTCAGGATTGGTGTCCAACAAAATAGGTGGTGTCCGCGTCGCAAAAACTACCTCCGAGACTGCTTCCGTCGTGCCAACAAATTTCAAAGGTCATGCTTTCGCTCGTCAAAACGCAAAATGACGTCATAATTTTCGTATTGAAATTAAATACCCTTTTGATGGTAGACAGCGAAGCTTTTGAAGGATGTATCTTGAATTAGCTGTTGCAACAACATATGTAAAAATTCAAGGAGGCTTAGTAGCAATTGAACGTTATTATCTCGGAGGCCATGATCGGAGGCTGTGCAAATTCTAATTGGGGTGAAACCACCCGCACACGGCCTTCTGTGACACTTGGTTTTATGACAATGCGAAGACGTTTACAATTTTTGAAATATTAATCTGATTGCTTTTATGCGCAGTGTACTAGACTGGCTTGGTGATACGCTACAAGTTGAATGCAATGGCGCGCGGGAAATGCGCGAAATTTGAGTATAACATTTGGTTATATTCAAAGAAAGTACCCTTCTTTTAATCTATTCGGTCAGATCATCGTTTGACTCTGTACCTGAGGTTTGAGAAAAGAATTGCCAAAATGTCTTATACTTCGTCAGCCTTAGGCAGCATCAAATATTAAACGCGGAGACGTGCTTCTCAGAGCGGCCTGCCTTTGGTCCTCGGCTTTCCGTAAGCACAAGTGGGAAATGAGAAATTCTTGAAAACGCAACAAAAGGAGCTGTAGGCCGTCATTATCGTCAGAAATCTGCGTCACCATAGCCCTGGTATTTTTTGTATAAACGGTACAGGTGCAACTGCGTAAACGTATACGGAGCAGACACTGCCCTTTTCCCCCTCCTTTCCTGTTTGTCTATCGAGTCCAAATGACAACTTGCTTCGTAATGGATGAAAAAAAGAGAATAAAATGCTTAGAGGCGCTTCTCAGAGCAGCCTGCCTTTGGTCCCTGGCGTTTTGAAAGCACAGATGGGAAATAAGATGTTTTTTGTAATTGCAAAAAAAGGGTCTTTAGGCCGCCAATATCGTCAGAAATTTGCGTCACCGTAGCCCTGCTTTTTATCAAAGAACGGTACAAACCCTACTGCGTGAACACATAGGGCAGGAACTCCCCCTCCTCCCCCTGCACCCATCGAGCGCACGCCTACGGCAACAATCACTAGTGCTGTCCCCTAAGAGTATGCGGGACTCCTTTCGGGTAGTCCTGA
This sequence comes from Rhipicephalus microplus, assembly GCF_043290135.1. Lineage (NCBI taxonomy): Eukaryota > Metazoa > Arthropoda > Arachnida > Ixodida > Ixodidae > Rhipicephalus > Rhipicephalus microplus. The sequence continues at coordinate 179,481,571 of NC_134705.1, forward strand.
CATGACGCGTATACACGAATCTCTAATTTAAAGAGGCGCGTCAACCCTGGTTCGAGGCTCATTATACTCTCGTCTGAGAGTCGTGTCACCCACAATCGCGGAGGAAGAAACATTTAGTAGTCGATACCAGTGTATAGGTGTTCTGTGTTGATACTGCGCTCCTTGAGGCGACCAGATAACGTCACAATGCCGGAGGGCCAATGGATGGATGGATATGGCTGTACCCTTTAGATCGGGCGGTGGCTAGCGCCACCGCCCGATCTAAAGGGTACAGCCATATTCTGCAGTCGATCTAAAGGGTACAGCCAATTAAATCATGCTGCAGCGGCGTCTTGCGGTAGAGAAGGGAATTGCCGCCGTTTCGGTTTCCGAGGGAACCAGCCGCGCGCGCTTTGCTCGCATTCCGCCGCAGTCACGGAGCGGAGATGTGGAGCGCGTTCCAATTCGCTCGGCTGGTAGCGCCGCCTTTTTTTTTTCTTTTTTTTTGTGGTTGCGGCTTTGCGCCGCCACCTGAAATGTCTTCGTCGGAGCATGTTATTTTTGTATTTTATGTGACGCTATCTGGACGCCTGCGGTTGCCCGTTCTAACGGGAGTTACACCTCTTGAATATTTCTCCCTCCGTACTAACAATTAACGTCAGGCGCGGCGCCAGGACTTTTCTACCGGGGGGGTGGGGGGGTTGGCACCCACAATAAGCTAGTTCCTTCAGGAAGGGAAAGCTCGGAGGGGCTAAATGCGAAATTATGGCGGCGTGTTTTGAAAATTTTCTTGCGGGGCAAAGGGTTAGCAACCAAGCGAAAAAAAAAAAATTCCATAAAGGGAAGACCTTGCGCCCCCCTCTTCCCAATCCCCCGTGCTCCCCCGTTGTTGCTGCCCATGGTAGGGGGCAAGTCGGGATTACCCGAAAGCAGTCACGCATTTTTTTTTTCTTGGAGTGTACTGTGTACCAGTCAAGTGTACGCTGTACCTTAAGAAAGTTCACTAGTCCAATAGCTCGACTATTACTAACTTTGTTTGGACACGAGTGCATCGCTAGTTACAATTATTTATTTAATTATCTTACTTCACTACGTGACTGAATGCAGGAACAGCGCAACCTAGAAGTAGTTACTTCTTAACTACGGTAGCGAAAAAAAAAAAACAAGGACAGAAAAGAGCGCTGTTTTCTGTCTTTGTTTTTTTTCGCTTCCGTAGTTACGAAGTAACTACTTCTAGGTTGCGCTGTTCCTGCATTCAGTTATGTCCTACCAACTTGTCCAAGTTTCTACGCTTCATAACTTCACTACGCGTCTTCCGTTTTCATCACACCATTTATTTCCGCGCTTGATAGCTACCGTGCGGTGTATATTTAACGCCCTTGCGTATCTGGCATGTTGTTTCAGCGTAATGCATTATTTAATTAAGAATAATTGTTGGGGTTCAGCGTCACAAAACCACCACATTATTACGAGAGACGCCGTAGTGGAGGGCTTCCGGAAATTTCGACAGCGAACAACGGACCTGTCGAAAGATGACGGAGATATTGTGTTGGAAAAACTGGCCCCCTCATATACGAAGTGTCTCTTGACGGGAAGGGTACGATAATCCTGGAAGAATGCCAACATAATCTTAATCCATAAAAGGAGACATCAATGGCTCGAAAAAATTACAGGCCGATCAGCTTAATGTCCGTTCTCCACAAGCAAGGCTGGGCAGTATTGTGATACAAGAGTATAGCTTTTTCACCCAGCGGCCGTGGTATTGCGATAGTATTTCAGAGATACTTTTGAGTACCAGTATTCATGTATCGAGACACTTTTCAAAAATGTGTTTGTATCTCAGTAGTGAAATACTTTCACGATGCATTGCCCGTATCGTGATATATCTCGCAACTTTTTTTTTTTTTTTCCGAAGTGAGCTGAGACGTGTTTGCAATGTGGAAAAAAAAAAATCTGTTCTGCTGTGACCTTGGCAGTCCGCGGTGAGATATGCATCCACCGTTTCTACATTTCTGCTGAGGGCGAAACTGACTCCTACCTTCAGGAAAGCGAGCTAGTCGCTTTGCTACCCGCACTTTATTGTGAACCTTCAGGCAGAGCTAGAATGTGTTTGAATGATTGCCTGCTTGAGCTTGCCAACAATGTTATACTGCCATTTTGAATTCCAGCAGTAGTGATATTTTCGTTGTGAGGAGTATTGTATAATGCACAATGGGCGCCCGCCAACAGCGTCGTTTTTTTAAATGTGTTCCCTCTTACCAATTGAACGACCACTACTTTTTTTCTCGTTTTTTTTCATTTTTTGCGACGCCCATTTGAAACACCGGAACTTTTCGTGGAAGCCACAACGATACTTCTTTCTCCAAAACATTTTTGGAAGACGCCAGCGTGGCCACACGGCGATTGGAAGGAGGTGCGTTTCCTTTGGCATTCCTTGTTTTGTTCGTTCTTCTTCCTGCTTTTTCAATGTTCCTAGGAAACACTACACTAGAAGTAAGCGCTCGTCCTCATTGCATATATATATGTTCCCCTCCTGCTTCGCGCCAGGCCACTTTAGCAAAACTGGAAACCAAATAGCTTGAACCGCTTGTCTACTAAGTAGAACGTCTTTCTCATGTGATTCTTAAAAGAGAAAATAAGACAAAAGTGAGCCCCGTAACTGTCTGCATCACAGTGCGACACCTCAACAGTATAGCTCACGAGGGATGGGGCTAAAGAGGGATTAAAAGGGTAGGATTAAAGGTACAGAGATAGAGAGAGTGCAGGAAGGAGAGAGCGTGGCGCAGAGACAGCGACAAACAAAAGCAAGAAGAAGATAGGAAAGATGGACACGTTCGCAGGAGTCCGAGGACGGGGCACCACTCAGCGAGAGCTGTTGTCGGCGTCAGGAGATGGCGTATAGGGCGAGCCAGTCGGCCAGAACTGCGCCGTCGTCGGTGATCGCGGGGGCACAACCGGTCGGCACGAAATCCAGAAGTAGGTAGTAAACTTTATTCACTCAGTTGACAGGAGAGAGTTGGGGACGGCTTTAAGGGCCGGCCCCTTACAAAATCTAGGAGGAGTCCCTAGTCCGGGACCCCTGTGGCTTCTGCTGCAGCACGCGCTCGGGCCACTAGGGCACGCTGGTCTTCTAGGGTCGAGCAACCGAGCAGGGCAGCCTCCCAGCTCTCTCGGGTGGGGACGAAATCCAGAGAGCGAGTCCAGAAGGTCGCCGAAGTAAGCGCCGCCATTACGGCAGCAAGGAAATTCGGGATCTTTACTTTCTGTCTTTAGCCAGAGGCACATGCTGTCGTCCGCTGTGTTCGTCCGGTGTTGGCCATAACGCGTTACTAGTAACGGCGTTAGCGGCAGTACATTAATTTTTTTAAAAGTAACTTAGTAACGTACTCGTTACAATTTCGCAACCTTAACGGGTGGTCCAACTCCGGCGGCACCCACTCCGCATATTAGTCGGTGTTTTCTGGTGTACTACGCTTGTTGCACTCACCAGTCGATGTGAATTGTATTGCATTAGAAAGCTTACGTTCTACACTTTCTAATGACAACTAGTATTGTCGCCTAGTCTGAAGCGGTACTTACTTATCAATGAAAACAGTGCGACCAAAAACCACTGTTCTTGCTGTACAAGCCATCGTTGAGCTGGCCGTGCGGCAAAACTGTTCAACATGACTAAGTGAAATTCGCTGAGCCTCTTAATGAAGCATTATGCAAGGTTTCTATGAAGAGCTTATATAGCCAGTAAAGCAATTAATGAGTGCCGCGGGCTACAATGAAAATGGGGAAGACAATGTAAGTTTATGAGTGGATACCTTTTTTCGCGTTATGTGTAGAACAACAGTATTGAATGGGTTTCTAGGCTACAATGTGCTTGAATGTCTGCGCGAAATGAGTTTGTGTTCTGATGAATCCTTCATGAATTATTACTACTTGAATGCGGCAATTTACGGCTCCACATGTTCAGGCAATACTCTTGCTCTCATACAGCATAGTTTTTTTATTGCAACTGATATCTGTAAATATGTCGTTATAACAATTATGTGCAGTGTAAGCCTCCTTTGTAATGCCTTAATGGCACTCAAAGTACGGTGATAAAATATTGAATAAATTCAATTGCAAGTCTTGATGCGTTGCGCATTTTAGATATTATGCTGAACATAACAAATGTCTGTACGGAGTATGACTATCCCCAACATAGATAAAAGTATTTCAGTACCTGTACTGCTGTATTTGTATTCCGGAATACATTTTTTCTTTTTGTTTTTGTTCTCTTTGTTAATTAATATGCATAAAACCAAAGTAATGTGCAATAGTCAAGGATGGGGAGGATCATATTCGGCAAGCATTCTCAAGTCATGAATGGTAATCTACCAAGACCCTCAAGAGGAAGGTATATAACAGCTTCATCTTGCCGGTGCTTACCTACGGAGCAGAAACCTGAAGGTTCCCAAAGAGGGTTCAGCTTAAATTGAGGACGACGCAGCTAGAGATGAAAAGGAAAATGATAGATGTAGCATTGAGAGACAGGAAGAGAGCGAGCGGGGTGGCTCAGGTAACAAACAGGGGTTAAGAATATCATATTTGAAATCAAGGTGAAGAGAGAAAGCAACTTTATTGAGGTCCGCTACCGACGTAGGGAAGAGTGTCTCCCGTGTCCACTCGACTATTCCCACTTGGTTATCCACAGGCCTAGCCGGCGGGCCCTATCGCGGGCGAAGTGGACATGGGCCGGACACGTAGCGCGTAGGTAGGATAATCGCTGGTCATTAAGGGTAACTGACTGGATTCCCAGAATAGACGAATGCGTGAGGGCGAGACGGAAAGTCATAGGTGGGCCGATGAGATTAAAAAGTTCGCAAGTATAACGCGGCAGCAGAAATCTCAAGCACGAGGTCGGGTCGATTGGCGGGACATGGGAGAGGCCTTTGCCCTGTAGTGGACGTAGTCAGGCTGATGATGATGATGATGATGCCTAAGTGTAAGCACACGGGCCTAAAAGAACTTTCGCCTCCATAGAAAAAAAAGTGCCCGCTGTCGGGAATTGATCACGTGGCCTGCGCGTAGCACCATTGAGCGGATCTTGCATTTGTATTCATTTATGTGTTTGACCCAGCCCTGTTTCTTATGTTAATGTTTGCTGTTGCATTTTCAAAGATACTGTCCGTGTAAACGTTCGTGTACCGACACCGCCACATGAACCTCGTCCACTCTTTCGGACTTATCCACGATATGAAGAGGCAGAGGTCGCAGTTACACGCTCACCACCCTCTCCTCTTCCCCTCCCCCTCCGCCCCTCCCAGGGGCATGCCAGATATTTTTGCTCGAGGGGGGGGGAGGGGCTTCAACTATATTTTATGTATGTTCGTTCGTGCGTTTGTGTGTATGCGAGTATATATACGCCAGTAAATTTGAAAAAAAAAATTGTGGGGAAGGGGGGGGTGGTTCCCCATATCTCCTTGGTTACGTCACTGTACTCCCCTTTTCATTTTACTGACGGAGAACGCCTGTGCCCCACGAGGTCTCGATTACACAATAATTGGCGCTGCGGCTTTAAAGGCACCAACGCGGTCCTCCTGTCACCAGGGCGGCACGCGAAATCGCCGACGTCGAGATAGGGTCATCGTCTCCAACGCGCCCCTCTATCAAGGGCACGACGCCTTATCGAGCGCGCCCGTCCGTTGCTTTCCGTCGAGCTACGCGAAACCGTCCGCCCGTATCTCTCGGCACCCAGTGAATCTCGCACAGAACAGACGCTTGCGCGCATTGTATCCGGGACAGGGGGAAAACAAATTCGGCTGCTGTTGGCATACGTAGGGTCCGGACATATCCTTTCTTGTGATTCCTGCGCAGGACTGTAGAATAACCAGTATACGTTAGCTGTGGGAGCTCGCTTCATTCTCCAGCTACTCGAAAGGGCACAACGTGCCATATAACCGCCCAAACTTCTGTGTCCTCTTCAAAGGTGCCTTGCGGAAGCTTAAGTCCCTTGTTAGACCCACAACCCGTCCCCAAGATTGAAGGCTTGATGTGACCGACAGAGTCATAACAAGGGAATTCCCGAGTGTTCACTGCACACAGCCTCACCAGTGCAGCCCTGTGGGAGGTAACAGCATTAATTCTGTTGAAACCCCCGGTTGATTGCAGTGTGGCGAGGGGGAGTTGAAGCTCGGTGCAGTCGACCGTGTCCCGACAAGAGACGGCCAGGTGTTCACTATACAGCGCATCACCCGTGTACTCCAGAGGGGCTTACTGCATTCTGCCGAAACCGCCAGTTGACCGCTGTGCGACGGGTGAAGAGTTGACGTCAGCACTATTCTTGTCGGCGATCGCCAACCGACGTAGTTGAAACCATGCATCGCGTCCTCGCGCTGTTGACTCGCCTGGTGTCGTTCTTGTTCGGCTGGCTGCCGTTCTGTGGCCGTCGAGAACGTCTCGTCGGCGGAGACGGAAGACGTGTGCTGGTGAGTGGCTGCGACTCCGGCATCGGCTTGCGACTCGCGCAGAGGCTTCACGAGGCCGGCTATCGCGTACTGGCGGGCTGCCTCAGCGCGGACAGCGAGGGAGCCCGGCAACTTTCGAAGCTGCGCGACAGACAGCATCCGGTGCAGGTGCTCCAACTGGACGTCACCAGCGACAGCAGTGTGCAGCGGGCACTCGTTCAGGGACGAGTGCACGACGAAGGTAAGCGCAAGCCCAACCTCCGCCTATCCGGTGTTGTAGCCCGTAGTCCGAAGGATTGCTTGGGTTGGGTATTTCGCGTGATCCATCAGCAATACGGATTACGCGAAATTTCTGTAGACGAAAATTAAATATTCTAGGCTTCAAGCCCATTATAAACGAGTTAATCCTTACCTGTCTCCTCCTGGAATTTGTCAAGTAAACAGAGCGCAGGTCGCGGGATCTAGTCCTGGCTACGGCGGCTGCATTTTCGACGGAGGCGAAAATGCTGTAGGCCCGGGTGCTCAGATTTGGGTGCGCGTTAAAGAACCCCAGGTGGTCTAAATTTCCGGAGCCCTCTACTACGGCGTCTCTCATAATAATATGGTGGTTTTGGGACGTTAAACCCCACATGTCAATCAATCGAAGTAAAAAGACTGAAACACGAGAAGGTCAAATGAATACAGAAAGAAAGTTGGTCTGACAAAACAGGCCTGCGTTGACATTTAGTTCAAGATGGAGATGAAGAGATTTTCAAACCGTACGTTTAATGTTGCAGCCACATTAAAAAAAAACATGGTTGTGAACTGTACTTAAATAACTGTTGTGATTTTTATGCTACCCGTCAAGTGTACAAGCTCGCGAAAACCAAACGGTTTGTTTTGTTATATCCGATATAATGGCAACGCTCGCGTTTCCAGCTTTTTAAAAGAAAATAAATGTAATTGAAACGAAGTGTACGCAATCAAAGTTGAATTAATTATGGCGGTTTTGCGTCCCAACACAATGATACGATTATGCGGGACGCCGTAATGGACGGGTCCGAAAATTTCGGCCATCTGGAGTCGGTGGAGACGTGACTCTAAATGCGCGGGCTTCAAGCATTTCCACCACCGTCGAAAATGAGGCCGCCGCGGCCGGGATGCGATCCCGCTACCTTCTGGTCAGTAGAGCAGCCCGGCGGGTGTGAAAGATGGCATATTTCGCTATTACCGATAATTCGTATCATCGGGTGTTCGTTGTAACGCGGTTCGGCTGTACGCTCCGCTCACTGCAGGGCTGTGCGGTCTGGTGAACAACGCGGGCGTGTGCGTGCTCGGCGAGTTCGAGTGGATGACACCGGAGCAGGTGGAGCGGACCATGGCGGTCAACCTGTTGGGCACCATGAGGCTCACCAAGGCTTGCCTGCCTTACATACGGCGAAGCAAAGGTTAGACACGCGGTCACCACGCGTGAAGCGTGAGACCTCCCCCTCCCCCCTCTTCGTTGGAGGACGGCGTAAAATCCAGGATAACCGCTGGTCGTTAAGGGTAACTAACTGGATTCCCAGAGAAGGCAAGCGGGTTAGGGGGAGACAGAAGGTTAGGTGGGCAGATGAGATTAAGAAGTTTGCGGGTATAAATTGGCAGCAGCAAGCACAGGACCGGGTTAACTGGCGGAACATGGGAGAGGCCTTTGTCCTGCAGTGGACGTAGTCAAGCTGATGATGATGATGATGGCGTAAAATCGGAGTTCCCACTTTTTCGCGAACAGGTAAGCGCGGGTAATGGTAATGCACGATCGGCGTTATCTGTAGGGAAACAAGTAATGATGTGTTTTTTTTTCAATTGATTGGCTGGTTTCGTCAAAGTGTGCGACGATGTTGCGCTTATAATGACGGTTTGTTCATTTGTATGACGATGTAAACGATATTTCCATACATTTGCCAGTACGGTGGTGATGCACTCGCTCGAACCATCCTCGGTTTTACCGCCTGCTTCTCGCTATACGTGTGTTGCGATACACTAATAAATAAAATGAAATGATTCACTGCCAATAACTCACCGAAACTTTCACGTGAGGACAGAAGGTTATGTAAACCATTCAAAAGCAAAAGAAGACGGCCTTGTCTGTCCATGTGGGCATGCGTGAACAGTAAACACGAACTACTGAATCGGCCCTGTTTTACCATTATCTAAGAAAAAAATCTCTGCCTCGTGAGTATGTTATTATGAAAGAGAAGCCGACAACCACCTGAATGTCTCTCGAAGCCACAAGGAAATCCGCACGGATTTCTCACAAAGAAAAAAAAAGACTTCTTATTCGATCTGAGAAAATTCTTTGTGGTGCGATGGTCACCCACGGACCAACGCCTTTCATGCCAGCCATTGTGGGAGGGCAAATCGGTTCACGACAACTAGAAGCACACGGACACTATATTGGTCTTCCACTTCAAGTTGTCGACTGATCCGCCCTCGTGCTGAGAATGGTTAGCATACAAAAAAAAAAATCGGTACATTGACCTTCCCGGAGAGGCCTTAGTTCGGGTTCGGTCCTCGGACAAGGACGAACATTTATGACTAAGAAGATCTCGTTTATCTCTATATACATTGTCTTTTTTTGAAAAGGCGAGTGTATTTGCGGGTAGCTTCGTGCTACTAGACAGGCGGTTTTCAATGTTCCTTTTCAGAACTCGTCCGCCACCTCGCAGGACTCCCGCAAAACTGATTAGAAATATTCATTGCACCTGATCACTGCCATCCTGAACCATAGGCGTGTGCGGGGTTCCCCATTGAGGGGGGGGGGTGATTTCACTACAGAGCCTTCCCTTGACTCCCCAACCGCTGTTAGAGTACGTGCTTCCCACAACGACATGCACTAGGCTTTCCGGGGCTGAAGGTGAAAGGTAAACAGTTCTTTTGATGCATGGAGGAAAGAAATAGAAGGAGGGAGACGTCGCACAGCAAGTCTTGGCAGGCCGACCCGTTTTAAAGCCAGCAGTGTCGGCCCAAAACGTTACCTTTCTTGTCAAGATCTCGCTAGAAGTGAGATTTGCCGAGACTTCGGGGTATAGAACCCGGTAGCTTTTAAAAGCTCTGCGGGCTGGCCGGTCTGCGGCCAGCCCGCAGAGAAGGTTCAAAATCAGAACGTGACTGCGAGCACCAAAACCTACCGCACGCTCCGGCGTTTTGACCACGTCTTGGCCAACGTGGTGGGCCTCAATAGTGGGATGTAATGCTTCCTCCTTTCTTTTGTCTTACTTCATGTCTGAATGCAATGTCAGGGGTCCTCGGCCACCGTCATTGTCGAAAATCTCCACGGCCATAACCTTGAACTTCATTTTGTAACAACGACAAAGGCGCACTAGAAACAGCGACATAAGGAAGGCACATACACTCACGCAACGCTGTTACCGTTCTTGAAAACGGAGCCCGAATCGCCTGTTTCATGAACTTGCACTGAATAGGTAGTTTGGGAACTGGGGCCCCATGGAGCTTGTGGGCACTAGAGATTAGCAATTTGCCTGGGCGCGTGCGCAGACTCCAAGGCAATATTGGATTCTTGCCAATGAACCATACATTGTATCATGGCCTGCGCTGTCTGCATCGTCTTGCTAGCAACCCAAGACGCCTTGGGGACCCACGCTAGTTTTCAATTTTTCGGGGAAATCGGGTCAACGCAAGCAAAAGAGCCGCAATGGTTCGGGTCTGTGCATGCGCCCTAGAGGATCACAAGTTTCAAGAGTCCGAAACTCCCCAATGACGGCACAGGAACGACATAACTAAAGGTATGGGGCAGATTGCACACGCGTGTGTCCTATCTCAGAGTAGCAGTAAAAGGGGACTCCGAAATAATGGTAGATATAAAGTCACAGTTTGTGTATTGTAGACTATAAGCTACACTGGCCGAGGTTGAGCAGTTTCGCGTCACTCATCAAGAGCAGTGATACGCATACGCGAAAAGCAGTGACGTCATACAGCACACAGCTGGCGCGCCAGAGAAAGCCTGGAAACACCTGCAGTCACGTGTCGCGCTTAACTCGCGTGCGCCCACTCACTAGTCCGTCCGTCCATCTGTCCGTCGGTGAGTCCATCCATCCGTCTCTCCTTCCGTCTGTCCGTAGCTCACGCTACACATATCCTGCAATAGCCAAGCTAAGCCACTGCTAAGTTTTTCTGTGGTCTCTCGTATAGGGCGTGTGGTGTGCCTGAGTACGGTGGTGGCTGCGGCTCCTGCCATGCCGTGCATGTCCGCCTACTGCGCCAGCAAGACTGCCGTGGAATCGTTCACCCGCTGCCTGCGGCTCGAGTTGGCGCGCCACGGGGCCCACGCGATCGTCGTTCGACCCGGGGACCTGGCCAAGCACACGGGAATCATGAGACGCCAGGGTGACGACAACGAGGTATTACGGAGAGCCCATCTGAGTTCGTAACGAAAAATTGCTCTTGTTGCGTTCGTTCTAACGATAGGCATGCGCAAACTTGTCTATCAATGGAGGGAGGAGTAAGTTGAACCGCAAACGGCTTCCCTACTCCATGTTCAAGCAATAGAGATTCCTAAAATTAACGAGAGAGAACCCTGGCGCTGATGATTGTCCATCCACCATGGAAATGACGGGAAGCACGAACTGTTGGGCGAGTTGGTAATTAATCTTATCTGAGCGAGAAAAAAATGAAGTGCAAAAGAAAGACACCTGCACAAAGCGCACACTAGCAACGGCACCTTTATTGGAGAAAACAGACATATATATGCGGTTACGAGAACTCGTGTGGGGAAAGAAAATGAGTAGAAAGTGCGCTGTGTCCAAGTGTCTTCCTTTTATACTTCAATTTTTTTTTCACGCAACTCAGTTAAGAGGGACATGACGGCTACAACACAAATTTGCCTATATAGTCTTCGTGCTTGCGGGCATCGAACGCACTTGTGAGTTTGCTTATTGCCGTGTTTGGTTTGTTCTCTTTAATAAAAAGAACGGGCCGTTGCAAAATTCGTGAGCCGATTTGAACTGGTGAGCCCAAAAAGGTCAAGGCGGTGACGCGAAACTGCTGAACGTTCGATTAACTTCATCTTGCGGCAAAGCGAATTCACACACCACGAAGTCAAACGCAGCTGGAAGAACGAAGATTAGACAAATCCGTGTACTACCCACCACATATGGTGGGTAGTACACGGATTGGCCATGGAGCGTCAGTTACGCTGTCTGGAGCGCCGTGCGTTGAAGCTCCCACAGACACTAGTGCCAGAGTCCCCTCTAGTGTATCTTAGGAAAGCTTTTGATTGAAGCAGTCCAAGCAAATAAGGAGTCCGGTTGAGTGCGAAGGAAAACAATTCCCGCAACGGATTCAAAAATCAAAATGAACACGCGACGTTCTTCTCAGCGTCCATTCTTCCGCATGGTCCAGCGGTTGCGATGCTAGCTGCTGACTCGATTTAGGTGGCGGGCTGTCGCATTTCGACGAGGGGTGCTATATAGGTCCATGTAATGTGCGATGTCAGTGCCAGGTAAGAGCACGTCAAAGAACAGTAGACGGTCCGAATTTCCCGAGCCCGTCCCTCGTAAGGATATCGTGGTTTTGGGATGTAAAACTCCAGACATTACTACTATTACTACAACGGCCAATTCCTTTGGTCCCAGACTGTCCAGGAGTGAATGTAGGGAATAACGGTTCTAGTGATGCAACACGAGTGGTCTTCAGTCACCATTATCGCGGCGAACTTGCACGAGCGTACTTATGCAGTTCAGACAGGTGAAATAATGAGACAAACTTCGCCCCCCTCCCCCCCAAGATGATTAGTCGGAGCAGCCGTTGTAGCTGAAGGGTAAAAAGAAATGATTAATCAGTGCTTTATTTTTTTACCATGTCCAAAAGGAAATACGTCGCAGGCGAAATGCAAAACGTGGTTGTCTCTACCACCTATACTCTCTTTCGCACACTTTAATTTTATTTCTATATTTTTATTTATTATTATGTATGAAATTGAATATTAGATAAACGCTAGGTAACTTTCCCCGGCTATCTTTGGTCCTCATCGTCAGCTAGCTTTATTATGATTGTCAATAACGGTGGAAGTTGAGCCTGTAACATTCGGCTTCATCATCAGCATCAGCCTGACTACATCCACTGCAGGACAAAGGCCTCTCCCATTTTCCGCCACTCAACTCGGTCCTGTGCTTGCTGCGGCCAATTTATACCGGCAAACTTCTTAATCTCATCTGCCCACCTAACGTTCTGTCTCCCCCTAACCCACTCGCCTTCTCTAGGAATCCAGTTAGTTACCCTTAATGACCAACGGGTATACGTGCTACATGCCCGGCCCATGTCCATTTCCTCTTCTTGATTTCAATTATGATATCCTTAACCCCGGTTTGTTCGCTAATCCACTCTGCTCTTTTCTTGTCTCTTAGGTTACACCTACCATTTTTCTTTCCATTGCTCGCTGCGTCGTCCTCAATTTAAGCTGAACCCTTTTTATAAGCCTCCAAGTTTCTGCTCCGTAGCTAAGTACCAGCAAGACGCTGCTGTTATACACCTTCATCTTGAGAGATAGTGGCGTTCGGCTTGTTCCAGTGTAAAGGGGCGTTCTGAAGTTCCTCGGCAGACCATTATGAAGCTGGAAAACATGACTAGGACCGGAAGGCAAGACAGGGTACCGAAAGGGCCCGCGGAGCCTGACATAAACCGCCCTTGCATTGTTTCTAGTTTCAGTGTGTATCAACAAATCCACTGTTATAGACTACAGCATTATAGTTTATGTCGGTTTCCTCGGGCCTTTTCAGTGCCTTGCCTTGTCGCTTCTACTTTGCCCTCATTACTAAGCAGGAGAGATATCCTCCGTTAGTCAGACAACTTATGAAACTGGCTGCCACTGACCAAACCCCGGAAACACATAATTTGGGCTCCTAGCCATCGGAGTTTACGACGTAATGAGGCCGCCCGAGCGCTTATTAACACCGGGTTCCTCATCCCAGCTCTTACGACTCAGAGGCTAGTAAACCATTGCTGCTGTTCAACAATTATTATCGCGACACTCGCTGCCTTTTCTCGGCTCCTGCAAAGGAGCTGAGCTGGACGGTTGAACGAATTCTAAGGCGCCTGCATACAGGCCCTATATACTCTGTCTTGCAATTTTAAAACACATTGATCCGAACAAGGATCGGCGGTGCCCACAGGGGATACCTGCGATATCTCCCGCACGGTGACGGCATATGCCAGAAATCCCGACCTGCACGTTTCTGCTACCCTTTCCCGAGAGGCATGTGAGGCATGGGAGACTGCCCTCCTCAACTGCTCCTCCCTGGAGTCTTAACGGACTCCGGTGAGACGGGCATGCGGTGGGGCCTCGTCATGTGCCGTCCCGGGAGTATTTAGCTGGACCATGCTTTGGCCGCCAAAGTCTCTCTCTCTTTCACAATAAATGCAGTTTCTATCTATCTATCTATCTATCTATCTATCTATCTATCTATCTATCTATCTATCTATCTATCTATCTATCTATCTATCTATCTATCTATCTATCTATCTATCTATCTATCTATCTATCTATCTATCTATCTATCTATCTATCCATCCATCCATCCATCCATCCATCCATCCATCCATCCATCCATCCATCCATCCATCCATCCATCCATCCATCCATCCATGCATCCATCCATGCATCCATCCATCCATCCATCCATCCATCCGTCCATCCATCCATCCATCCATCCATCCATCCATCCATCCATCCATCCATCCATCCATCCATCCATCCCAGAGCGGCTTTAGTGTTTCACTACGTATCATCAAGTCCACATTAGCACACTTCATTGTGAAAGCGTTTTGCTGTATATGGCATCGCCATCTCCTTATTCCCCTCTTTCCCACGCAGGCAATGTGGGACTCCATGGACGAGGAGCAGCGTTCGGTTCACGGGCCTTACGTGAGGGGCTTCGTGCGCGGCTGGAAGTCCCAGCAGGGCGCGCTGTCTCCGGCTCGACTCGACGACAGCCCCGTGTTCGACCACGTTGAGCACGCGCTGGGCTCACGCAGTCCGCGCGCCCTCTACGTGAGCGACAGCGGCCTGTGGCCGCTGTTCCTGTGCGCGCTGTCCGTGCTGCCAACCGCGTTCTCAGACGCCATGGGGTCGCTCTACTACAAGTTCCTCAGGCGCAGTGGAAGCGAGTGACGAACTTCTGCTTAAACATGCACGGTGTCTGTACAGGGGCGGCGCAAGGGGGGGGGGGGGCAAGGGTGGGCTGGAGCCCCCCCCCAAATTCTCGCCTGCCCCCCCTATGCCCACCCAAGTGCCCGGAAGCATATATTGAAAACCTAGTAGGAGCAGAGCTAGCTTGCCCCCCCGGAGGAACTCACTTTTCGTGGTTGCCCCCCCCCCCCCCAGTAAAAACATCCTGGCGCCGCCCCTGTGTCTGTAGTGTTCCGCACATTAATGCTGCGATCAATTTTGAAGAGAGGGAGAGAAAGAAATAGCGCTTTACAAACGGAAATATATGTGTGCATGCTATGTATGTGATCTGTTTAGAAGAACTGGGAACTGGGCTATATAGCCACGGTGTCCGATTGATGATCACTAGATGGCGCCACGAAGCAGCCCAAAAACACTAGAAAGCACACGAAACACGAGCGCCGTACTCTGAACTTGGCTTTTATTCACATGGACAGATCATGTAAATCTGAATAAACATATCATCTGCGGGATGCCCGGTGTGTGTATATATGTTTATACGTTCTGAGCACGTGAATAAAAGTAGAACTGAGAGTTCGGCGCCAGTGCTTCGTGTGCTTCCTCGTTAAGTTCGTCCTGCTTCGTGATGAAGGAGAAATGAACTCTATTTGGTCCTGGAGAACCCGATCAGACACTCCACGAAGCGTTGTCCGCCGCAGCCGCGCCACCGTTTTAGCAATTATGCATGCGACCTCATAAACCTTGAAATCTCGGGGGCGGCGCGAAGTTCAAAACGACCCTCTCCATCCACAGCAGGCGGCTTTAACCCGTCTTCAACAACGAACGCGCGCAGAGCCGAGAAAAAAAAAAAAGGAAGGGAACAAAGACAAGCGCAGACTTCCAATTGACTTTGTCTTTCTTCTGGCCTGCCCTTGTTTTCTTTCGTGCACTTTGCGCTGGTTGTTGAAGATGGTTTGTCAACTAGGCCAATCTCAAGCGTGGCTTTAACCCGCCTGGAGGAGGCAGCGCGGACACCTAATGTTGGGTGTCAGTCATCCCGCTCCAGCAGTTTTCTTCTTAGTCTAGCGCCTACCAAGAATTTGGATGCCGGTAATACCTCAATAGCAAGGGCCATTTTAAGATGTCTTTGCCAGCGCATCCGCCATTTCATTCCTAAATAAGCCCTTATGCCCTGGAACCCATACCGATTTGATCAGATTGAGATGCGAGGGAACTAATGCTTTAATTGAAAGCACTCTGAGGCATGCGAGTTCTCATCTGCAGTAAGGGAGGCACGTACTGATGGTGAATCCGTCAAAATTACTGCCGAACTTAATGCAATCGTTATTTAACGGAGAGCTAGAATTATCGCTAAAGAATCTGCTTGAAAAATGGGCACAAAGCGAAACACTCATTTTTTTTTTTTGCCTGTTGGCGTCACGTAGCAAGTGATCTTATTGCGAGCTGCCAGCTGACCAAATATCCCTCGCATGCACCACCCGAAAGCGTGGTGCATGCGAGGGAAGGAAGTGTAAGTGGAAGTGAGGGAAGGAAGTGTAAAAATGTAAGGGCTAGTTTTCCTTTGTTAAACAATATAATAATGAGAAGTAACAATGATGCCAAGAGAGTAATGTAAGAGAGCTCGCCGCCGGCAGGTTCAGTCTTGTCTAGTCTTGTCTCCTAGGAGATCTTGGCTCATACCCACATGGGGGATTGGCCACACTGTACCTCACAATAGATCATTTTTTACAACGCTTGCTACAAAAAATAAAGAGAAATTAGATAGGAACAATCCAGCTGGTGGCAAGTTATTTTTTCGCTCTTTTCTTTCTTCGCATTAACTTTACAATCACTTCTGTACTTCCCATGACACCATCGGCTGTTAGATTTAATTTATATTGCGTCTAACAAAGACAAACGATCCCTTAAACTAATACACTTTTTCTGACAGTCAGACAGACACAATCACGAAATATGATCCTGCATATTTAACACTGGGTGAAAGCGGGGAAACTTTTCCTCTACTTAATCCGTCCACGGCTCCCTGGTATGTGTAGCAAGAGCCAGCACGCACAGCTAACATCTGTCCTCTACATCTATAGCGACCAACAGAAAAGTGGCTAAAACTGGGACTCATCAAGAACAATTCTTCATTACAATTATCACAACCTGATCTTCTTTCATTTGGAGCCTCTACGCTGGGTTTAAGCCACAGGGATGTTTTTATTCGCCGTTCAAGAATACATCACTGCGACTAAACGACTTTCTTGCTAAATTACGGTGTCGCCGTTTTTCTTCATTTTTTTTTCCTGCAAACTTGATATCGGCATTTCAAATAGAAATTAAGTTACAAAAAGTTTTGTAAGAATGACGCAATGCTGAAAATGTAGGGCAAATTCACCTTATAATCGGCCAATCCCTTCCTTTGGGTACGAGCCATTTGCACGGGGAAACAACAACAACAACAACAACAACAACAACAACAACAACAACAACAACCACCACTTGACACTGCAACCAATGTTGTATCTTGAAACGGTTTCAAACTATATGATCCACCCGACTCTTGGCCCGATACCCCGGAGTGGGTACAGGCGCAAATCATTTCAGGAGCGTCATCATCCACAACAGGGAAACAACGACAACTACTACTTGACACTGCAACCAATGTTGTATCTTAAAACGGTTTCAAATTATAAGATCCACCCGACTCTTCACCCGATACCCTTGAGTGGGTACAGGCGCAAATAATTCCAGGAGCGTCATCATCAGCAACAGGGAAACAACAACAACAACTACTACTTGACACTGCAACCAATGTTGTATCTTGAAACGGTTTCAAACTATATGATCCACCCGACTCTTGGCCCGATACCCTTGAGTGGGTACAGGCGCAAGTCATTCCAGGAGCGTCATCATCAGCAACAGGGAAACAACAACAACAACTACTACTTGACACTGCAACCAATGTTGTATCTTAAAACGGTTTCAAACTATAAGGTCCACCCGACTCTTGGCCCGATACCCTTGAGTGGGTACATGCGCAAATCCTTCCAGGAGCGTCATCATCAGCAACTACAGCCTCTCTCGGTCAGCCCGCGGGCCATCGACATCGCGGCAGGCCCCGAGGCGATGTCGACCGGCAGTGCGAGCCCGCTGCGGAATCCGCTGGGCACCGCGTCGCCCGCGACGCCGGGCACGCCGAATTCGGGGAGGCCCTTCTGCACGCTCACCGACTTCGGCCTGAAGCTGGTGGCGCACGCGCTGCAGGAGGGCCCCGACAACAACGTGTGCCTGTCCCCGTTCGGCGTTGCCGTCGCCTTGGGGATGGCCATCGTGGGCAGCAGCGACTCCACCACCGCCCAGGTGGTGCACGCCGTGGGCGCCATCGACTCCAACAACCTGTACCGCACCTGCGAGAGGATACTCTCCATGCTCAACGGCGCCATGCCCAAGACCAAGGTGCGCGTGTAACCTGCAGCTCTTCTCGCAGTGTGCGCCGAGCGCTTCGACTTTTCAAAGGGCCCCTAAAGCACCCCCCCCCCCGTAGTTTCTTAACATTTTCATGTGAAAGCGCGCAAGGATTTTAAGAATGCCGTCACTATGAACCATGCGGAACGCGGCAGCGCCACGAGTCGTGGATGTCTCTCTTTCTCTCTCTCACACACACAGAACAAAACAATCCCGTACTCTTTCCTGGGCATTTCGGTATCCCCTGCGTTGTCGTGACGTCAGCAAGCGCGTCCGGTCACGTCGATAACAACAAGAACCCGTTCGTTTGCAGCAGATATACGCGCCCTCCCTGCTCTGCATTCTCGCAGGCTGAGGAGGAGCGCTCGGCCAGGAAGAGGGACGAGCCGATGAAATGAGCGCAGCCAAGGAAAGGGTAAAGCGAGCGAGGGCTGCTAACGGATGTTCAAGCGCGTGTAGCTCCGCTATTACGGCACCATTTCGAAAAATTCTCGCGGTTCCGTGTTTGTTTCAGACTCGCGCACTACTTGCAACACCACAACTAAATATCCATCTCTGGGTAATTCAGAGTCCCTTTAAGGCGAAACGTAAGATGCCTCATCAAGCGCGGAAAGTAACCGTCAACCATAACACTATAGTGATTGCAGAATCTTCTCGTAATGACGCCACATATGACGTCACGGTTTTCCGGAATTCATGAAGCCACTGCGAGGTCGCACGACGCGGCGTCGCACGACGACGTGATCACGAGACACAGTTCCTTGCTCAAAGGTGGGCCGATCACGGAGCCACTGCAAGACCACATAAAGTAAAAAGAGGTTCCGATGCCTCCGATCCAGGAGGCAGTGCAAAAGGTACGTTCGGTGCAGAAAGCTTCCGAGAAGGGAAGCACAATCGATACAGTAGACAGAGAACGAGACGGCTTTCGTCTGCGAGTCGTCTAAGACGAACTCACGAGGGATCGTGTGATATAAAGGGACCCTAAAGAGCAAGACGATTTTTTCGCGTATAAGTAAACTACTACGTCGCATTACCGAAAGCACCACTGTTAACCACGACACGACGCTTTTTGAGCAAGGAAACAAAAATGCGTTGGGCGATGCCACCTTGAGACTCCCTCACCAGTTACCATGGCATAAGAAACTTTGAAGGCGTGTACTGGGCCCTGCGCAGTCTCACATTAATAAAAAAATGAAGTATGTTTTAATCTGTGGATGCCACAAACTTTGCATGCGAAGGTTCAGAAAATCGCGGCGTACCAATGCCACGAAAATACCGAAATTACATTTTGAAACTTACTACGTCAAGGGCAAATATTTTGGCGCCAAATTTACAAAACAAAAGCTCGACCAACATTTATCCCGTAATAATGAACTTGTGATCGTGAAACATACGGCATTAGAGTTCTCAGAGTGCAGTTTGTCAACCTAAACCAAGTTAGTGTTCCTCTTTCGTGTCCCTTTAAGGACGTTATATACAGTGTGGCTATTTCGCGGTGCTAAATCTTCTCCGGACTCTGCAGGTGTCACTGGGCAACAGACTCTTCGTGTCCGACGACATCCCGCTGCTGCCCGAGTTCAAGGAGACGTTGGCAGAGACCTTCTCCGTCGATCTGGGCCGCATGAATTTCAAGGAAAATCCGCAGGCGGCTGCCCAGGAGATCAACGCATGGGCAGCTAAGGTGACTTGCCCGCGGATTCGAAAGGACACCAAAGAGAAGCATTAAATCAGTTTAGAGAGATAAATTATTTTTTGGGCTATACACAGCTTGTATCGAGCGTCACAGAAGCACCACTAGAAGCGAAAAGGAACAGGGATGAGAGGACCTCGCACTAGTCTTCAACTAAACTTAATTACATTCAACGTGCAAGTATATACACTTAAAGATTACTGACGGCACCATCACAGGAGACCCATTATTATTAGAAAAAAGTTAAAATAAAAGTCACAGTCTTTCACAAGGGCGAAGTAATGAATGCGATAGCAACGAATCGTGTGTTATACGAAGTGAGGCCGACAGTTAATTTGTTTGGATGCAATCTCGCGTGACTTGACAAAACGCTGATTGTTTGATTAGGTGATTGATTGATTAATTGATTGATTGATATGTGGGGTTTAACGTCCCAAAACCACCATATCGTTATGAGAGATGCCATAGTGGAGGGCTCCGGAAATTTCAACCACCCGGGGTGCTTTAACGTGCAGCCAAATCTGAGCATACAGGCATTTGCGCCTCCATCGGAAATGGACGCGGAAAGCCGCCGCAGCCGGGACTCGATCCCGCGACCTGCCGTTTTTGACAAAACGCTGGTGTGAGAGAGAACGGCCGCTTAATGCAAGAATAGATTCTCTTTCCGCATAATCTTTTCGCGTTGAGGGCGCAGCACGTAGAGGGGTATACTATAGCATCCCGCTGATGACTACCGAGAAAGCACGCACTCCAGCAGCCGTGACCGCACCCTCAGAGGTTCAATGCTGCTTCTCTAGCGACCCCCGCCTCTCTCCTCACGTCTTTTCATGCTCGTTCAAAAGAGGCGGAATATTTCCTCTCTGCTTTGACGGAGGGCCTCCCTAGCGGGTAGACGTAATCGTAACAGCCCTCCGAGCGACGGAGATGGGCCGCCTGGATTGATCGATGCTTCAGCTGCGTCCGTCATCCGCGCTGGTGCGCTTTTTTCCGCGGAAGAACATACGATGCGTGAGGAGGGGGGGGGGGGGTGTTATCAATGTGAACCTTATACGGGACATGACGGCGACAGCGACGGCAGAAACCCATCGAGAGTGTCGATATAAATGATATCGCGATACAACGGAGCCCTCCAACACGTCGTCTTTCATTATCACATCAGAATTTTGGAACGTAAAACCCGCGTGCATTGTTATTAATCTCCCGAAAAAAAGCTGGCGCGTGAGTCAGTACACACTCGCTGTCACAGTTTTACAAGGAGCCTGATTACCCGAGAAGAAGTACAACAGGGGTCACCAACTGCGGAGAGTAATAACGGACCTCTGATGCGCATACGGTCGACAATTTTTATCCATGTACCAGTAGTGGTTCTCAGCCATGGATGTTTCGGGGACACCATGTGGACTGGTAAAAGCGATGTGGGACCCCTTGAAGTGAGAGAGAAAAAAAAGGGGAGGGGTGTCATCAAGGAGGTTATACTAAATCTTCTGGAGTGGCGGTCCCGCATACCCGCCCATGTCTCGAAGTGAAGCCGCGGCGGCCATATTGCTCAGGGCACAAGGAGGCGGCGCCTGTTTTGAAGCGCCGTGATGCTTGCCGTGCGTTTCGTTATTGCTACTAAAGCACCTGTTTAATATTTTTAGTAAGCGAACGAATGTGGAAAGGACTTTAATGCACATCTGCTTTAATTTTTCTTGGACATTTGGCGTTTCAAGCGTGTAAAAAAAAAAGAACACGCGAGATCTGCAAGAAACGCGCAGAACAGTCACAGCGAAAGCTGGGAGAGTGGTCTTTCGAAGCCTTCTCTAAAAACTCTTTGGGATGCTACAAGAGCACTGCTGGGTACCCACAGTGCCATAAATAATCATAAATTTTCTATAGTAGGCCAGCATTCACTATGCTATCCTTCGTCATTCATTGGAGAATCGTACGCGGTATTCGCTACACACATGTTTGAAGTTTAGTGCATCTTTTTATGCAGTGGCTGATGACGATGAAGAAATATGCGTGAAGTGGTTATGCACCACAGTTAATAGGTGATCAAGAATAAGTTTTTTAATGGATGCAAGCGTTGGACGACCAAGTCGTCAAGAAATTCGCATTGTGTGACGCCTCGCTGTTCCTTGATGGTCTAAAACGCTTTATTACTCATATTAATGCGACTCGTTTCCAGACATCAAGCCTGCCTAAAACCAGTTTAGAAACAATTTCCAGCGCTGGCGCGGCTCAGTGGTAGAATGCTGGGTTGGCACGCAGCGGACCCGGATTGGACTCTCATTGTGTCATTGATATTCTTAACTTAACGAATTTTTTTTTTGTTCGATACTAATTACGAGTGGCGGCGGCGGCGGACACGGCTCTACGCATGACCCGTGTTCTGATCTCGTAACACCTTTCAAGCGTACTCAGGGATATCTCACACACACACACACACACACACACACACACACACACACACACACACACACACACACACACACACACACACACACACACACACACACACACACACACACACACACACACACACACACACACACACACACACACACACACACACACACACACACACACACACACACACACACACACACACACACACACACACACACACACACACACACACACACACACACACACACACACACACACACACACACACACACACACACACACACACACACACACACACACACACACACACACACACACACACACACACACACACACACACACACACACACACACACACACACACACACACACACACACACACACACACACACACACACACACATATATATATATATATATATATATATATAGCCTACAAACATTACTACAAAAACATAGAGCCTGCAAAAAATTATTCTTAGTGTCATTGTGCCCCCGGACGCTGAAAGAAAATTTATGAATGCAGTCGCATAGTCGCTAAAATATGGGAGAATAAGTGAATGAGCGAAGCATGCCTACTTAAACATCGAAAGCTGAGCCCAGTGTCCACCTCACACGATTCGTGCAGCCAAATACCACCCAAGAGCCCAACATCGTCGTCTCAAAATGTGATCACAGACGTGTTCAGAAGCGTCTTGTTCAATTAGAGGCATGATACGCAACGTTACTAGCACCAAATCAACATGAAAGCCACGCAGGCTAAAATGCGCCCATCCGTTTTCTGCCCTGATCAATATGGCGGTGTCGGCTTCAGCTGCGGAACCTCTCCGCCACTCCAGAAGTTTTAATATAACCTCCTTGGGTGTCATAAATCAACACAACATGTGTTGCCTGATAGGCGCCCTTTGTTTCCCCGTGGCAACAAATGGTCAAACTAACGTGTCATTCGCATTCGATCGCAGAAGCTTGTCAATAAGTTCTGCGGTCAGCAGCCACATTCCACCTGCTTCTAGCTATGCTTGTTCTTCAAATTTACGAGCCCGGAAAAAGCACATGTCGTAGAAAATTGCAACAAACGCTTCACAGCCGTTTCGCGAAAAGAAAAGACGAGTTGGCTTCGCCGCATAGCGAAACCGTTATGCGGTGAGGCATACGAAAAAATTGAAAGGGGCCGTTGTTTCTGGACATTTTGTGCCTCATAAAAGAAGTTGAGAACCACGTTGAATGAAAGAAAGCAAAGTTGAAACCTAGCGTGGTCCCGTGTTTCTCCTTCTCGTCTCTGTATCATTGCGCTATAATCACAGGCGTGCGCAGGGTTTCCATTCAGGGAGTGGGGCGAAGGTTATTCGCCACGCCCCCCTCCCTATTATGTCAATGTGAACCTGATACGGGACGTGACAGCGACGGCGAAAACCCGTCGAGAGTGTTTGCGCCTCCCCCTCTTAGGTGACTAGAACGGGCGACTGCCCCCCCCCAGCTCCCCCCCCCCGGCGCATGACTATGCTAGTAATCACGTCCTATTATACAGTATACCTATAAACAACAGAACTTCAAGCGAGTAGGTAAGCGCCCATTTGTGGGATACGCACGCAGGCGACCGACGGCAACCTGACGCATTTGCTGCGAGACGGGGACGTGAGCGAGAACACCCGAATCTTGATGGTCAGCGCCATCTACTTCCGCGGCGTCTTCAGTGAGCCTTTCTGCGGACCCGTCAAGGCACCCTTCTACGTCAACGCAAGGGAAACGGTAGGGTAACACCTGTTTTTTTTTAGTTTCGAAGCGATATTCTTGCTAGTGAACCACACCGCCCTGCCCCCTAACCACTCCATCGTTTTCGTTGTTGCGGCCATTGACTTGCGCACGTTATACCTTACTACAGTGCCCCCCCCCCCCTCCCACGTGCTATATCGAATGATATTGCTACAAATGTTATTTTGATGAATTCGAATGTCTGGCAGCGCTTGCAACAGTGACCCGCATGGTTTCAAATTGTCCCGTTAAGATTGGGTGCAAGAGGCGAATAGTCTCGTCTATTCGAGAACTTACGTGGTCATGGACCAACGCTAGCGCAGGAACCTTCGATGTACGAAGTCTTCACATGTATGAAAGCGGACGTCTTTTACCGCTTGTCGGCTTATCGACGGCAGACGCTCTGCTCGCTGCTTTCAGTGTACAGGGAGTATATTGTGAGTCTTCATTTCCAGGGAACAGGTTAGACCAAATCAATAATTTCGCCGCGAACACGCTGACTGCTGCCATCGTCATCGTGACGATTCCGTGACCCTATCGTAACGTTCGTTCGAACCGCAATCGCAGGCTCAAGTGGACATGATGGAGTCGTGCCGCGGGGCCCTCTACTGCCGCAGCACTCGCATCCCGTGCGAGGCCATCGAACTGTCGTACGTGTGTCGGACCCTGAGCCTGCTCATCATCCTGCCGGACAAGGGCGTCCCCCTGAGCAAGCTGGTGGCCGCCCTCAGCAACGACGTCGTGCGGCGCCTCATGAAGGACCTCAAGCCCGTGCAATCGATGGCCGTGTGGCTGCCCCGCTTCCGGCTCCAGAACTCGTACTCCATGGTGCCCGCCCTGAAGGCGATCGGCATCACCCACCTGTTCGACGACCACGTGGTCGACCTGAGCCGCATGACGGGCAAGAGCACGGGACTGGCCGTCGACAACTTCGTCCACGAGGCCCTGTTCGAAACCTCCGAGGAAGGAGTCGGCGAGGCGACCAGGCCTCCGGAACCGCTCGACGCCTCCGTGATCACGTTCCGCGCCAACAGGCCGTTCCTGTACGTGCTGCTCCACCACTACAACCACGCGGTTGTCTTCATGGGGGCCGTCTGCAGACCGTGAAGACGTCGGTCCGCGGCGGTTTTCTCGGCGCCGCTCGAGTGTCGGACGGGGACGTGCGATTTCTTTCTTTCCACGAACAGCACGCGCCTCTAAACTTTTTCTATTTTTATTTTCCGGGCATAGTTCAGACGTATCGCAGGCTCTTACGAGTTCCGTACGAGCAGAGCTGTCAACCAATTCGAGTCATAATTCGTGCCGGAATTCCTGCGCCGTTTGGCAGCAAGGAGCGTCGATGATGCTTTTGTTTAAGTTGGTTAGCACAGGCTGCCGCGGACCTGTCGGCTCATAAACTAAATTTGACTCGAACGATGTCCAGACGAACGAGAGTCGTATGGTTGTTATCACACTAACAAATGCGTTTATGTACAGGAAGAGGTGCCGAGTTCTATAGGATCGCGACACGGAACCTCCATTAGAAGTAACAAAGCAATAAAGCCCGTGGCATTTCAATCTGTGAATGGCTGTAGTGCACGTAGTAAAATAAACGCGCGTGAATGCTTGTCAACCCCTAGCATAACCTAACAGCATACGTGTAGTATGTACGTCAATCGGAATAAATAAACCTGGTGTAAAATTGGTGTAACGAAGCATCACTTGTCAATGTTCCCATTAGTGATGTCATGCGCATATATATGCTTGCGCGCGAGGGGGGAAGGGGGGCGACCACCCCGTGGTCGCACAAGAGAGGGGCAAAAGGTCATCTCCATACGTTTTCATAAAGGGGGAGGGGGGCAAACTTTCGAGGACAAACCTCCCCCCTTTCCCATGAGGAGGAACCATGTAAAAGCCTGTGGTCATGTGATCCCTGCTGTGGTACACACAATCAAGTCTGCCACTCTCCACGAACCTATTGTAGGATTCAAGTTTGTAGCTGTGTCATTAGATTGGCCGTCATCATACCACCAAGCGCAAGCGTTTCTGCATGCAACAACCGCCTCCGAGATGTCGGCGCATGCACCACAGTTAATGGGTGAACAAGAACAACACGTCGGCGCAGGCATAATGTCGATACGTACGCCACCACGTTTCGTCTTCACTGCTGCTCAAAGGCATACCAGGTGTGGGAAGAGGGTGAAAGGCAGTTACCCCCCCCCCCCATTTCCATTTTACATGGGTACGTATACATACACGCATACAAATACAAGCATGCGACCATACAAAAAGAGTATTTGATCCCCTCTCCCCTTCCCATTCCTTTAATTCTTGGCCAGATTCGGTGCATGAAATACGATTTTTTTAAGAAATAGCGCGCCCGCTGCGGTGGTCTAGTGGCTAAGGCACACGGCTGCTGACCCGCAGGTCGCGAGATCGAATCCCGGCTTCGGTGGCTGCATGTTCGATGGAGGCGGAAATGCTGTAGACCCGTGTGCTCAGATTTGGGTGCACGTTAAAGAACTACGGGTGGTCTAAATTTCTGGAGGCACCCACTACGGCGTCTCTCATAACCATATTGTGGTTTTGAGAACGTTAAACCCTACATATCAATCAAGAAATTATAGCGCCAGTTAGACTGAATAGTTGATCTTAATGAGCATCGATAAGGATTGAGGTGATCTTAGACAACTTCGGTAACACACGATGAAGACATGTAAGATGGAAGGATACGCGATCTTCGTCGTAAAGGGGAGCGCTTAGTTCGGGGTCGCATTAACTCGCACCAGATCTCCTGCTCACTAGATCAGCCGACTCTGCCTCTCCTGATCTGGCCTGTACTGCGAGAAAAAAATAAGAAAAAAACATTCATTACTAAATATTAAAACCCGTTCTTGCGGTCACACCTCCTAGTAGGCATTTGAGGATGAAGGAATAAGAGGATAGCCGGTGGGTTTGGACACTGTCAAGTGCAGCGATGCACTCCACAGCAGTGGCAATACGAGGGATGTTGTGCGCAGTGGGCGAGGAAATAGATGACCAGAAAGACACGTCGGAGCAGGCTCACTTGAGCATTGGGCAAAGGACGGAGCCGCGAAGCGAAATTCGCCGTGAGGCTACCCGATCTTACTTGCAGTTTTCGAAGCTGAGCTCATGGCTGTCGTCATGACACTGCAAAAACTTCTGACGAACGAGAGCCGGGCGATAATAATAACATATTCGCTTTCGGTACGCCCAGTCCTTCCATTTCCGATGGAGGCGGAAATGTTGTAGGCCCGTGTACTCAGATTTGGGTGCACGTTAAAGAATCCCAGGTGCTCGAAATATCCGGAGCCCTCCACTACGGCGTCTCTCATAATCATATGGTGGTTTTGGGACGTTAAACCCCACAAATCAATCAATATATCAATCAATCAATCAATCAATCAATCAATCAACGCCCAGTCTTTCCAGCTTCACCATAACTCGCGTGCCCTCAAGACGTGATGGTCTTTATAGTTCTACTTCAGCTGAGGCACCTAAAATTAGTGTGGGTCGCAGGTCACGTGGGTTAAAATTAAATGAAATGGACGATGTTTTAGCCAGCACATCGCCAGATTTTCCAATGATTCAGGTTTTTTTAGTGGTAGGATACTTCACTGCAGCAAGATATAGAAAATTAGCAATTCACACAGATTGGATGGAATGAGTAACGATATGGACGGAGTAAAACCACCGAAATTTCCCAGGGAAGGCTCACTGGAGCCAATCTCGACAATCAGAAGTGACGATCACGAGATTTAGATGCCGTGTCTTCTTAGTAAACTTAAACATACGTAGGGCTGGTCTGACGATGTCACCCCTGTGTCAACTCTACGGAGGATCAGAAAATATCGCACACTACTTTCTGTCATGTCGCCGATATTCAAATATTAGAACACTTCTCATTAGTCCCCTTTCAAAATTAGGCCTATACTTAACTGAAACATTGTATTCAGCTTCGGCGTCTAAAATTTCGGATACTGCCACAGGGATGCCTTTGATACCGTGTGTAATTTAATTCAGAATACTAAACGAGTACCATGCATTAGTGTCGCCTTCAGAAATTTTAGTTATTAAAATTCAGTAAAACATTACTCACTTCTTTTAAGTTGTCTTGATCAGGCTTTTACGACAGTCTGAAATACGATCTCAAAAGTGTATTTCTTGTGTTCCTATTGTAATACGTATCATTACTAATTTATTTTATTTTTAAAAATTTCAAATCTGACATCCTCAAATGACCTTTCAAAATTTCTCAATTTCGTCTAATACTTCAGAGTGGGTGCGTACCATTGTTTTTAAAGGAAAAACAATTAAACTTCGCTGTACGTATAGATTTATATTGCAGGGTTTCGTCAGATCCACTGCGATATCAAAATGTTTTTTTTTAATGTCTCCTAAGTTTAACCGCCATATTTATGGCCAGGTTTCGGCAGCGGGTATGTGCCGCGGTGTAAGCTGCAAACAAGCAGGAAAGCAAGGCTAAAACTAAAACATTACCATGGTAGTGAACCCTAACCTTTTCAGATCTTTAGTTTATAATTCGTAGCGATATCTATCAGGAACAATAGATGGTTTGACCGCTTGCTCGGCAAACATTTTTTGTTTATTGGCAGTATTATCTCTAAACTAATTTTTCAGACTGGCTTTAATTTCATTTTGGTTTCATTTAAGTATCCTGCCGTTCGGTTCTTGGCCCATCCCCCTCTGTGGGCGAGCGCCATCCATCTGAGTCATCAGCATCAGCATCAGCAAGGAGGCTGAGCTAGGCCGCTGCCATGGCCGAGGATCAGTGTAAGTTGCTGCAACAGCGAACCGCGTGAAGCTGCCATAGCGTTGGTCGTAGTGAGATAGCGTTGAACTACATCCGCTATAAATTACCAGGTGACACGGTGTCCCTGAGAGTTGGACATTGACACACTCTTGGTTTACTGATGCGAAGATTAATAGACCAAAAGCTTCATAAATATTTTTTATTTTGTAAAGTAAGGAACATTTTCTTACAAAGACGCCCATATCTACAGCACCTATGGTTTCTTCATCTCTACCCGTACGCCATTGAGATGATACTTGAAGTAGCCTCGCTTAAACCAAATGCATTTCAAACGTAATGCAGAATACAGCGACATGGACATATGACATCTTGTCGTATTTCGGGACGTGACATGCAGTTGTTACCCTGTCGCGAGGCTTTGTATTGTGCCTGTTGCGTCAACTGGTTTCTTTGGAAGTAAATCAGATTGTTTGAGTTACATCAGGGACACTGCTGTTGTTGCAGTCAGTGTGTCTGTCGAGCCGACACATTTTCCTTCGATACAGAAGACATCTGTTTCGGTACGTGCTCTCTATATGTCGTAAGAACACGTGCAACAAAACACACTTTGTTGTTCCGTCAGGAAATGTCCGTGACATGTCAGGAATTTATAGTAACTACAGAGAAATTCTATCATAACCACACAAATTCCTTCTGCGCTGATGCCTAGTTATATTGTGATTTTCAACTAGGAAAGCTGATTTCTGTATCTTGAATTTTCTATTCACCCCCTTTTATTTTACTCTTTTTAAAGTATAGGATTACGTCCTTCGACACGCGAGAGATCTGTTGCACATGCTGCTCTCCTAACGCAGGCGGCGAACGCCAGGACCAGCAGGCCGTAGCCAGCGAGGTGTCCATCCGACGCCAGGTGTCGTTCAGAGTGAGAGCAGACCTACAGCTGCACGATGAAGCGGAGCTGCTCGCTCAGCCGGACCCCGGGCCTGGTGAGCATTCGCATAGTGCGGAAAAACGATGCGAGTGTAGTTCACCACTCTTGCCGTATCTCTAACGCAACGTGCAACGCACGGAACGACAGCATCTTGGACCACGGAGCCCTAACCACACGTACGCGCTGACGCGTTGTACGCGTTTCAACGCGCGTATCACTCTAAGCGCAGTAGCGTTTACTAAAGGTGCGAATGTTCAGCGCGTCAACGCCTATAGGCATGCCACTTGGAGTTATTGTATATGCTACCTACCTGCGATACATTGGTGGTGTGGGCACTCTAGCCATTCTCAGATCCTGTATGTGCTACCTTTAGGTATCAGAGTTGTATATGCCGTGTATGAGTTGTACTGTATATGCTACCTGCATGTACAGTAACTCTAACGCACTCTCTCTATGCGCACCCTTAGCCTCGGTAGGAGTGTTACGCGACGCCGAGTCTACACGGCGCGCGCTGACGCGTTGTGACGCGTACTTGTAGTTGGGGCTTAAGAGTGTGCGAAGTACTCCGTTAAGGGGAGCCAAGTTGAACCAGCAAAGCATGTAGAGAGAATGAAAGGCAATATAAGCGATGGTCATTAAGAGTAATAGAGTGGATTCCCAGAGAAGGCAAGTGCGCGAGGAGAAGGCAGGAAGTTAGGTGGGCATTCAGGAATCGGCGGGAATAAAAAGGCCGCAGAACGCATAGGACCGAGTTGACTGGCGAATCACGGGAGATGCATTTGTTCTGAAGTGGGCGTGGCCAGGCTGGTGATGATGATGATGATGAAGTTTCACCAGAGCGGCTCTCTTCACCTACTGCCTGCCGGTTTCGCAAACAAACCTCACAAGGGACACAAAAAAATAATAAAAAAGACGCCATGCTACTTGCGGTTCCCGGTTTCCCGGGTCAATGCAGGAAATATTCGTAAAAACGCCTTGCCTTAAAAATGCTTTCAAGGGAAGCTTTTAACCAATCGCGATGCTGAACATTTTATTAGCGAAGCCTGCGGACCAATGAGAGACATTACTTACGACAGAGAAGTATTGTGAATTCGGCCTCAGTTCTTGAGATGCAGCATCACATGTCCTCGGCTGCCATTAGCGTAAAATGTTTACGTAACCATAAGTCCGGGTTTTAAACAGAGACAGGACATGTCCGCCTGAGCAAAGATGTGGCGCGGACATGGCATCTTCTTTGATGTTAAGTCAGGCAGAGCAGGGGAGGAGCAAGATGATGAGGCGGTGCACTTTATATCTTGAAGCCCATGTAAGTACATCTTACTTAGGTTCGTTTTTCAGCAGTTTATTTCAATCACTGCTGTTCTCTTTATGTTAGCGAATATAGTAACGTGTGAAAAGTCCCCGCCGGCGCCAATTATAAATATGAAGACACCTTAAGTAAATATAATAATTAGGCACGTCTTTCTTCCCAACAAGACCATCGTGAGTGGTCGGCGCCATCTTAATGAAGTTCATATCATGTGACAAAACACAGGGCTGAAGCTTTTCTTTACGTTTGTATTCCAAGATATTCCAAGAAAGCTTTACGAAGTGAGCTACGCTTTAGCAAGCGCACTCCATTTCGACACCCCCTTCCCTGTTTGCAGACGGGCCAGAAATCTCGAATTACGCCTGCTCCGATCTCAGCTTCGACGGAGTCCCGATGGTCGGAGCCCCACTTCCTGGTGCTGCCGACATGGGTCTTCCGGAAGAAACACCAGTGGCACCACAAGGCGGCGCTTACGCGGTGAGCATTCAACGTGTGACTAAGCTTATCCTCCAAGATCAGGAAACACGCTATACGCGCCGTCATCCAATCTTGGAGGTCATGTTATGAACTATCGGCGGATACAACCTATAGAGCTTTTCATCGCGAGCTTATATCTGCCCCTTCCTGCCATTTTTTGGGTTCGTTCTACACCGCATCACAATTTTGTCGAGATATCTTTTTGCACTCTTCCGGCGAGCTGCGGGGAATAAACGACGCATTGCAACAGCCTTCATAATTGTACGTTCAGCTGATGAGCTCCTAAAAAGTGACTTCCTTACTGCAGCAGGGTTGCTAGCATTCGAAATATCCAGCACCATACAGCACAACATGGGTCCTCAGAAGAGGCCGCACAACGCTCCTGCTGTCCTAGTCTCATTCTGCTCCTGCTGTCAAAGTCTCACGCATTATATGCTTTACGTACTGTTTGTGTGAAAAGCAGAGAATGACGCGAAGGTTGCGGGTTCGATCCCAGCTGCGGCGGCCAAATTTCGATAGAGAAAACTCGAGTAACGTGTGATGTCAGTGAGCGTTAAAGAATACCAGACGGTAGAAATTTCCGGAGTCCTCCACAACAGCGTGCGTCGCAACCGAATCGTGGTTATGGCCCGTATGACTCCAGGTATTATAATTATAATATACAGGAAAAGTTGGACCCATGGACTCTTCATTCTTTGTTTAGTTTGTTATTGCATATCGGTCGTATGAATAATTCCCGGTAAGGCATATATGTTGCAGAAATTGCCGGTAAGATTTTCTATTATGGGGTTCTTGTAACTTTCTGTGAAGGAATATTGCCCTCTTTCTGTGAAGCGATGATCAAGTATTAACACATCAACGCAGGCCGGCCGAGACGGGGACATCGCAGCCACGAAATCATCGTCAGCTCACTCCGTTCGATCGACTGTGATCCAGATCGAGAAAGCAAATGACTTTCCTCGCGGACAGTTCCACAAGTACACGACCGTTCGTCCTGCAGCGGCAGTTACCGATCACTGGTCATTCGAAAGGCGTCTGGTGACCACGAAGGCGTCTCCCACGGGCGTGAAGGTGGACTGGGCTTCTAGCAAGACGGAGAACGCTGCCATCGCCGCCGACGGTCCGGTTGAGAACGCGGAGATAACCAAAGGCTCGACCGCTGCGATGACCGGCGCATCACGTGATCAAGACAACGCTGGAGAAAGAGCCGCTGTTGTGGTTGCCAAAGCTGTTCATTCCAGGATCAACGTGCTGGCTTCCACGACTAGACAGTCCACTATGGCGGCCACTAACGCTTCGACGACGGAGTCACAACACTCGGGCTCTTCCGTCATCATCCTCAATCCCAAGGACTCGTACGTTGACGTAAGCATTCGCGTGAAGGCGTGTGGAGGGAAGTCCGCCGATGGCAAGGAAGACTTCAAGATTCATGTGGCTCCCTCCAGGAGTCGTGACAGTATTCATCTGGAAGGCCACGTCATGACCCCGGCGTCCAGCAAAACGGACCTCGTTCACGACTTCAAGATCGCTGCCGTCCCTACCGTGCATCACGTGAAGGACCCCGTGGTAACACCCGACGAAGACCCGGACTATCCACCACACAGTAAGCTTTTACCGAGCGTCGAGGCTGCGGCGACGACTGAACAGAGCAGAGCGAAAACAAAAAGTCAGAAATCCGCTACAGAAGAGCTTCCGGCAGCCAAGGAGGTTCCTGTCCCCAAGGACCGCATCTCACACAAGGACCTTTCGGCACAAATTGACTTTCCCGAACCCAAAATGGTTTCCACACCCAAGTACCTTCCCCCACCGAAAGAGATTTCCGCACCTAAAGACCTTCCCGCAGTGAAGGAGGTTCTTGCACCGAAGTACCTTAAAGCACACAAGGAACCTCAGCCACTAAAGGAGGTTCCCACATCCAAGAATCTTCCACCACACAAGGACCTTATCACGTCGGAGGAAGTTCCTGCACCCAAAGACCTTCAAGCTCACAAGGACCCTTCGTCACCAAAGGAGCTTCCCGCATCCAAGGACCTTCCAGCCCACAAAGATCTTCCCGCGTCGAAGGAGGTCTCTGCGCCCAAGAACCTTCAAGCACACAAGGACTCTTCACCCCCAAAGGAGCTTCCCGCATCCAAGGACCTTCCAGCCCACAAAGATCTTCCCGCGTCGAAGGAGGTCTCTGCGCCCAAGAACCTTCAAGCACACAAGCAACCTTCCCCACCAAAAGAGATTGCCGCATCCAAGAATCTCCCGGCAAACAAGGGCCTTCCCGCGTCAGAGGAAGTTTCTGAACCCAAGGACCTTCAAGCTCACAAGGACCCTTCCGCACTGCAGGAGCTTCCCACATCCAAGGACCTTCCAGCCCACAGGGACCTTCCCGCATCAAAGGAGGTCTCTGCACCCAAGAACCTTCAAGCACACAAGGAACCTTCCCCACCAAAAGGGGTTGCCACATCCAAGAATCTCCCAGCAAACAAGGACCTTCCCGCGTTGAAGGAAGTTTTTGCACCCAAGGACCTTCAAGCTCACAAGGACTCTTCCCCACTGATGGGCGATCCCGCACGCAAAAACCATCCAGCACACAAGGACTTTCCGGTGGCGAAGGAAGTTCCTACACCAAAGACTGTTTCCGCCCCCAAAGACCTTTCGGCACCCAAAGAGCCCCTGGGGACCAAGGGTAATCTATACGAACCAGCACTCCCATTACAGATCCAAGTTGAACGTGAAAACATCACTGGTCGGGAGACTTTTCGCGCTGCCGTTGTCCCGGTAGCGAATAACGTTCCCGTCCTTGGATCTATCACCAAGGTGACGAGTTCGGTGCGAATTGCTGAAGATGGTGATTTATCGAGTCTGTGCGGCTTCGGAGACAACCGGTCCGGAGGCCCTTTTCAGCCTGAGTTATCAGCTGACGAGTTTGAGGAACCGAGCGACACTGCAATGGCATCTTGCACTGATCGTGCACTGAGAGGATCCAATGTGGTGCAGTGCGTAGCATCCACCGAGAATCGGGAGAGGGTACGAAGGGCAAAGTCAGAGTTGAGGGAAGAGTTTTTGTTTTCTGCTACGATGGTCGGCCTTACCGAAAATGATCGCCGAGACCTACCACCTGTGCGTGCTTCAAGTACAACCTCGTCGCGCGTCCACCTACGTCCCACGAACCAACTGTCCGAGTTCGGCTTTTCCGCGACAACTTTCGGAATCACAGACATAGAAGGTGGGGATGTCGCGTCGAGGCAGTCTCTCAACAAGCGTACCAGCGCTAGTCGCTTGTCGTGCGTCCAGCTGTGTCCTACAAAACGTTTATCCGAATTTGGATTTTCAGCGACAACCATCGGTCTCACGGACGCAGATCGTCGTGTCATAGCGTCTAGCCCATCGCTGAACAAGCGTCCCAGCAATAGCCATTCATACCGCGTGCACCTTCCTCCCACGAAACGGCTGACCGAGTTCGGTTTTTCTGCGACAACTATTGGGCTCACAGACAAAGATCACAGTGCTGTAGCGTCCAGCCAGTCGCTGGACAAGCGTGCAGAAATTAAACGTTCAAAAAGCAGGCACCTTGATCTAAATATGTCATCGAAGGACCTACGTGGCAGTGACTGTCACCTGCCAGGTCGCGAGGCTGAAGCAGAGTCTCGTCGTTCAGCGACAACTGTCCTTGCCAACAGAGGCGTGAAAAACCTGAGTCCTTCGAGAGAAAGATTTCGTGTCTCTGATGGTCAGTCATCGGGAACTGTGACTGTTGTGGCTGAAAGGATATCCGAGGAATTTCTTCCGATCACTCATGTCAGCCGTTCTACGGTGCGTTCCAGCAGATTGGTCGGAGGGATTCCGTCACAAATCATGGAAGGCTTCCTGGGACAAGAGCTCACAGAAAAGGAATATAAACAGAGCAGCAGATGCGTTTTTCGCAATGATCAAGAGGCAGAAATAGGTGTTACCGGCATGCGAAATCTCAACGTTTCTACCGAAAGGCTCTACAACACGAAGCGCCCAGCACTGTCCATTATCGACGAAGAAGACAGTACCACAGATGTCAATGTTGACGGAGTAACGCGTAAAAGGGCGCTGCAGGCACTACAGGTTACTCCCTCCAGAGAGCTGCTCAGCTCCGTCGAAGGATCGAGCGCATTCGAAAATTCCAACCCCGCCACGTACAACAGTTCTAATCAACCTGGTCAGCCTATAGGTAGTTTTTACGAAGAAAGACTTATAGACGAGCAGAATTCGGTAGGCGCCTCACTTGAGCCACCACGAAACAGACCATGCTCAGTCCGCTTTGTAGATGATATTTCAGTGCCACAGTGGGCTCCAGACGTCGCAGAAAACCTTCCTTCCGTAGACTTTCGGGGACACAAAGGACCAAGTGCCACGACATTCCCATCTGCCCGATCAATGATAGACTTTCAAACTGCCTACGACACGGCACACAACTCCAGCGAAGCTCAGTCACAATTGCCCATGTATGGTACGTCGAGGCTTGGTACCTTGAGTGTTTCGTCCAGCAGCTCGTTGGAAACAAACGGTCTTAAGTTTAACCAAGAGGCCCAATTAAGCGTGGTGCCTGGAACAACCACAGAACATGCAAGCGTTTTCAAAATTCCAGCGGCCAATATGATGTTACGAGACACCGGTGATTCTTTTGGCCCCAACATCGGAAGGAAGGAATGCGATCCTTCGGTTGTAACAGGTAATCAACTGAATTTAAATGAAGATAGATGTGATTCCCTCCAAGATCAGCAATATCTATTGGGTTTGCACAGTTCGATGACTGCACGACGCACAGGAAGCGCGGAGCTAGCCATGAGGCCACCGTACTACGGACAGTACGGCCAGCAGGCTGGTGCCGAAGGCTGGCTTCCTTATGAACAGTATTGTGAGCCTCCCATGTACCGAGAACTCGGTGCATTTCAGGCCAAATTCAAACCTCTCAAGCCCTTGCTACGCGTGCCTTACCCGAGAACACCGGGTGCGCAAGCCATCGTCGCACCAGCCGCTGGCGGAATTCATCGGATGACCCCGTTGGTTCGTCGCAGGTCGCCCGAATTCACGCACTGGCAGGTTCCGTATGGCAGGATGAGGCTTTCTACAGCGGGTGCTACGAGGAAGGTGCGTCGCGGGGACGGCATCTACCCACAACAGGACGTTCCGTACGCAGGACCGAGAGTGACAATCTCGATGCAACAAGACATAGGAGTGGGCCAAGCTTACGGACCACGCTCGACTTCACGCGCTAGGCGAAGCGTGTCTCCTGGTCGTATGACAGCGCGTGTCTTGCAACAAAGGTCCTACTCCCCACCAGGTCTACAGGATACACACTGGGGAAACACATATGCTCCCAGTATGGTTAACTCATGGCACGGCGGTTACGAAAATCCGGCGTTCGAGCCTTTGGAGCAGCCCATGCCTCCCCCGTTCACGAGCACCATGCCTGCGCCTTCTCCAACCATCGATGGACGAAGCTGGTGGACGCCATATCAGGAGTACCACGTGAAAAGGAAGAAGGCAGTCTTTCTCGAAGACAGCGTGAGCACATTTGAGAGTCACGAGAACCTCAAAGAGCCACGCGCGCCCAGAGTACGATCTCCGAGAGTTCTCAAGAAACTACCACCAGAAGAGAAGATTACGTCTACAAAGACGGTGCAGACTGAGGAGCGTGGTGGTATTAGCCGCGCCGAGACAGCGAAATCCAACGCGGGGCGGCCCAAAATCATAACGCCTAGGGTGAAAACGCACGTGGACGTAGACGACAGTAATAGCGAAATGATAAGCGCTAGCTACACACGCGTGAGGACCCATACAGAGATGGTTCAGCAACCCTGCGTGCCGGGGGGAAACGCACAACCGCCGGACTTCGCAAGAAGCCCGGACCAACCTTCTTTCTTTTCACCGAGCTCTGGCAGCCCGTCGTCTCCACATCCCGGCTACATAAATCAAAACTTTGTCTGTCCGCCTTATATGACAAACTTCCGTCCAGACGTAGGAGCAACGCCATCAGTGCCAGTTCCAGTAGCCGCTCCCTTTCTGGTGCAGCAAATGGCCCAGGTGACACCTCCAGCTGCTGCTCAGATGACGTATTACGGACAGTTACAGGCAGTCGCACCATTGCCGGTCCCGCAGCCGCCGGCTTCTACTCCAGCTGCTCCTGCGCGAAGTTCTTCAGATCGTGTTGCCTCTTGTCCCCTGTCTTCCTGCTTCAGAGGTGCCTCCTCTCGACCTGAGAAAAGCTCTGAAGGAGTGCGAGTGAAGGAGTGCCACGGAGCTGAATCCAAGGAGTGCGACCATCATTGCAGTCACCGCAAGCGAAGACACCGGCGCAGTGTCCGTTCCCCGCTTCCCCCACCGTCAGCGGGCAGCACCTTCACGGTAGGGTACATGATGAACTCAGAGAACGAGCTCAGCCCCATTTTCATGCCCTTAAATGACAAGCAGCCTCGAACAAACGAGACTACAGCAGCTTACAGTCCTACATCGCCGAGTGCTCATGTTGATTCGTCACCGGGATCAGCCAGTGAGGATGATCCCGTGGCGAAGTTAGAAAAGCGAGTTCAGGAGCAGATGGTGGAAATCGAGAAGGCTATCAAAGAACAAGACGCGAGGCGCGAAGAAAACGCGATGAAAAAGAGAAAGGAAAAGAGGAATGAGAAAAAGGAGGCACCGAAGAAGAGGATAGTTACACCGGCGAAACGCGGAGACCCAAGACTGCGCAAGATATTCGTGGCGAAGGCGGAAGACGAGTCCAGTACCGAAGAATTCGAGAGCGAGCCTCAGAGTTGGTTCTCGTGGTCGCGAACGAGCAAGCCCAGAAAGGGTGTTCAGCTGAAGGTGCCCCAGGGAGTGCGCCCGGTTAGTTCCACTGATTCACAGACGGCAGGGAGCTCAGCGAGTCAGGCTTTGTCGAAAGACAAATATTCGGAAGGAAGCGAGAAGATCGCGATCCTAGGAGTGTCCAGTAGTGAAGCCCCTACGCCTTCTGGATTCGCGTGGGCCGCGCGCCGTGAGAGATCCGCGAAGATTAGTTCTCGAAGTAAGCCCTACAGCAATGCCAGGCATTCCGGCTTCATATGGGCCACGCGAAAGAAGCCAGATCAATCTGGTTCGCGCGGTAGTCCCGGTAGCGACACCAAACGCACTGGCTTCACGTGGGCTACGCGCAAGAAGAAGCATTATCAGTCCAGCCAACGCGGCAGTGCCAGTCGCGAAGCGGTGTTTCGTGAGTTCTCGTTGGAGAGTTATCGAAGACAGTCTATTCCGCGAGGCAGTCCGAGCAATGAAGGCGTGCCTCACGAATTATCGTCGGAGGCTCATCGAAGAAAGTCTAGCCCACATGGCAGTCCCAGCCGAGAAGCCGCAGCTCATGAATTCTTGTCGCAAAGTCGTCGAAGGCAGCCTAGTCCACGCGGAAGTCCTGCCAAGGTGCCCTTGTGCAGCAGGTTCTCACCCGAGACGCATCAGAAGAAGCCTTCTGTCGAGCCTAGCCCGCGTGGCAGTCCCGAGAAGGAACCAACTCGTCCTGCTTTCACCATGAAGCTGCACAGAAACAAGTCTACCGAGTCTAGTCCACGCGGAAGTCCAGTTCGAAAGGTATATTACGCGGACAACGAAAGCGGCATGAGCGAAAATCACAGCCGCGGTGGGTCTCCACAACGTAAATCTGAAAAGAGAGCGCCCAGTCCACGTTCGAGTCCCAAA
The DNA here is from genome assembly GCF_043290135.1 of Rhipicephalus microplus. NCBI lineage: Eukaryota > Metazoa > Arthropoda > Arachnida > Ixodida > Ixodidae > Rhipicephalus > Rhipicephalus microplus. The sequence goes on from NC_134705.1 coordinate 179,520,620, forward strand.
TGCAGCGGTAGGTCGAGTCCAACGACAGACAAAAGCCGGCAGAAACGTCAGCCTGAGGAGCGCAGCGTCGACGAAGCTCACACGGACACAGACAGCCCTCTCTTGGCAAAGATACGAGTTGGTTTCCCGGGAGCCCGCAGAACCCAGAGGCGTTGGTCTCGCACGGAGATGCATCGTTCCACTTCGTACGACACGGCTGCGTCTTCGTTGGCTCCTTCATCAACAAAAGAGAAGCGCGCTCATTCCGCCGGACAATTTCCCAGCGCGAAGCCTCCCAGAGCCCATAAGAAAACGTCTGTCGAGACCATAAGCGAAGACCCACCGGCCTCGTGGTGGCAGTCTATGTGCAACATTTTTGGAGGGGCCGAACCCCAACCCGCTACCGAGAAAGCGGTTGGGACAAAGAAAAGTTGCTGCGATTCAGTGTGCGACCTGTGCAGATCCTGGTGTAGCGATGAGCCCAAACCTCGCAAGAAGTCGTCACCGCGTAGAAGATCGTCCGCCGGCTTTCCGTCTCCGCAACCGGTTCTACCGCCCCCGCCGCCCCCACCGGTGCTTCCGCTGCCTCCCGTGAATCCGCCTCAGCGTTCTGGCTACCCTCCGATGCCACCGAAACCAGAGTTTAGGCGCCGCCAAGGCAGTTCAGAAGACGTGGCAACCGAGAAAAACAAACCGGTAGAGACAAAGCCTTCTACCGGAGGGAGCATACTGTCGAATATCTTTAACTGGTTTTCCTCGCGAAGCGGAGAGAAGCAGGACGAAACGAAAGTCAAGGATGTCGGGAGCGGCATCCAGGGTAGCAGTTTTCAGCAATGGTTAGCGGCAAAAGAGTGCGCCCTTAAGCGAGACGAGAACAAGCATAGCGGCGAATTGATAGGACTAGCCGGCAAAGGATCGCCAGAGCGTCACAACGCCGGATCACGCGATGGCTCCCGTAAACGATCGCGGGAGCGCCTACCGTCGCAAGAAGCTTCGCCTGTTCCACGCGAGCTGTACTTCGAGGAGGAAGGAGGTCCACGGTGGGTCATCAAGTACTCTCCGTCTCCCTCCGTCACTCCGGGGCAACCAGCGGTGGACGGACCCAGCCTGCACAAGTCTACTAGGTCCCGGGAGAGGACACCTCCGGTCCTTGGCACGCAGCGCCCACCGGGGGCAGCAGAAACGGACTGGTCAGTCCAGTACTTGTACGGTCCCGGCGGGTATAAACAAGGATCACCTGCGCCATCGGGCTCGCGATCGCCCATGCGAATGCCCGCGCCACCGCCTTCCTTGGCCATAAGGTTTCAAGGAATGCACGGGCAACATGGTACGGGACAAGCGATGACAACGACAGGTTTCAGCGGGCCCTCGCCTCGCGGGTTCAACAATACGCCGGATTTTTCTATACGCATTAAGCAAGGCCGTGAGCGGTCTTCGTCGTCGCGCGCCTCAATTCGCTCGAAAGGTCCGGGAAGAGAGACTTCTCCGGCAGGGTCGAAGGAGGAGCCGTCGTTGATCTTACGGCTCGTCCAACCTCGTTCGAGAAGCCGCGGAAGTTCGATCCAGTCCCAAGAACACTCGAATGGCCCGGAGAAGAAAAAGAGCGAGGTGACCTTCAAGGATAAGGTCGAGACAAAAGTCATCGCCTCACCACCGACAGAACCGCCAGTCGGGAAACCCGCAAAGACAGAGCATCCTCCACCAGCGGAGACAGCGACAGCGCCGCCTGCGCCTCCTTCTATCACACCGCGTATTCTCAGGACGGAAGAAACGTTCAAGCACGAGTTCTTCGAGGAGATGGACGAACGCGGTAAGGCTGCGACCATGGCACCAGCGGTCAGTCACGTCGGTGGAGTATCCACGGAGGCGGCAGCTCAGTCGGTCAGCCAACAGATGGCGGCCATCAACGCACTCCTCGCCCACGACGCCGAGCAGAGCAAGGCACCCGAGACCCTGGCTACGGCTTCCGTCCCAAAAAAGCCCAGCCCCTCGAGTGCGCCACACACAGAAGAAAAGAAGCGCTCACATGCGAGATCATCGAAGGAAAAACCGGCCCAGATGCCACCGGATCAAGTTGGCGAAGCGCAGACGCCCGCCCTGCTGACGTCGCACTCCGATCCGGCGGGAAAGAAGGCGCAAAAGCCTCCCAAGTCGTCCGAGTCTCCCAAGCCCAGCGCCGGCGGCAAGAAGGCGTCACTGTCGCCCGGCGAGCCGGCGCACACAAACTACGTGCTGGAGATGAAGAGGCACCGGGAGCACGTGCCATACTGGAGCGACCCGCTGTCCTACAAGTGTCCGACGGTGCAGGAGGTGGCTGGCTACGCCATCATCACGGCCGTGCTCCTGCTTGGTCTCGTTCTGCTCGTGTCGGTGCCCAGATTACGCTCGCAAGGTACGCGCATGCGTTCAACGGCACTTGGCTAGTTTGTTCGCAACCATTTTCCATTCAACAAAGAAGTTGGCCCGAGGTTCCTACTAAGCCTATAGTTATCACGAGCGAAACGCATGTTCGGCTTGGTTTTGCATAGGCTACGCACACAGTGTTTCATTAAGGCTGGTCACGTGATACCGCGGCCGCGACGTCTCTTCCGCAGCGAATTACGTGTTTTGACGTCACCCCCAACGTGGTACCGCCTGCCATTCATGCTCGCTGGCGCCTCAATGCCATTGCAACGCGATGAATGATCTTGCAAGACAGCGTAGTAGAGCTTCCACGCTAATTATACCGCATATCCAGTGCACCCTATGTCCAAAGTGCCGCAGGACCTTACACATAATCCTCTATGCTGCGCATAAAGTCTTGTGATCACGCGAGTTCTCATAGAAGGTGTACGAGCACTTGACTATTGAATGTAACATTTGCCCGGCTTGCTTATTCGATCAGCAAACTTAACATCACTGCAGTTTATGTGCTTGTTACATTTATAACTAGTGAAACCGTGCGCATTCAAGCTATCCAATGGATTGATTGATTGATTGATATGTGGGGTTTAACGTCCCAAAACCACTATATGATTATGAAAGACGCCGTAGTGGAGGGCTCCGGAAATTTAGACCACCTGGGGTTCTTTAACGTGCACCCAAATCTGAGCACACGGGCCTACAACATTTCCGCCTCCATCGGAAATGCAGCCGCCGCAGCCGGGATTCGAACCCGCGCCCTGCGGGTCAGCAGCCGAGTACCTTAGCCATTAGACCACCGCGGCGGGGCTATCCAATGGATTAAGCGAAAACTGATCAAGATGCACTCGTGTTTAACTGCGTACATTGCGTTGACCGTCAACTATAGGTTTGCGCACTTGTCGCATTTCTGAAGAAAATCTTCAGAAGTGGTTGAATTGCGCCTATACATTTAGCTGGACCAGTTTTTACTGACCTGATGAATCTACAAAATTGCGAACGCACACTGCAGAGTAGACCGAAAGAACGGTTGTCGCGTGTCGTTTCGTTCTGTGTAGTCTGTAGCGCGTGTTCGCTAATATTATGAATTCATTAAGTCGAATTCCCCAGAGTACAGATTCACGCTCGTTCCGCACCTAGCAGCCCTGCCTAACCTCCTTCTGTCATATAGCTCACTCTCTCTTTCTTTCTTTTAAATATTTGTTTGTTTAAGATTATAACACTGGTGTCTCAAGTTGCTGAGAGCACGCTTTCCGGTTTGCTTTGCAGCCCCGAATTCCGAAGGGTGACACTCCTCGGAGACTCCTGTTATCTGCGTATCTGCTGTTATGCATATTCGTTCACCTCTTCTTGCAATAAAGCCTTCTTCCAGAACCTCTTCCTCCTTTCAACAGAGGGGCGCCGAACGTGGCACTGCAGTGCCAGCGTGGGAGGTATTTATTATTGCAACGGCAGTTACACGGACGCTCTTGGCAGATTTTTGCTGTCACCGTTGCCGTCATGTACCGTATATGCATGTGTTGTAGTGAAGCTGAATTCACAGCGCTGCAGTCACATCAACAGCCTTGTGCGACGTACGAGCTGGAGCTGTCTGGCCTGTTTTGCTGCTGCAGCGCTGCCCGCACCCGTCCAGCTCCTGTTGCTACTGTTCCGACACCACTAACGCCCTAAGTCCAGTGTTCGAATTATACTTAAAAAAACAAAAAAAATAAATCAGGAAAAATCACAGGATATTTAAAGCGCGAATGATGATTGGGGCGAAGCTTCGGAGGGTTTTATCGGGAATCCGTGAATCCGGTCATTTCGACGTGCCGCGAAAATATATAAGAGCATCGGATCCTGCATAGTTGACACTTGCAGCACGCTGCTTAAACACAAAGACGTGTCAGCGTTTAGTGCGCGCTTTCTCTGTGTATACACTTGTGTTTTCTTTTCGAGCGTTCTTCAGTGCCTTTCAGAGGCGCGCTGCGAGACTCAATTTGCTTGTCATTCTTCGCGTGGCATTCTAATTTCGTGCTATCGCATTCATTCCTTCGTTCTTGCGGTGAAACAGTGACTTTTTTAGTCTTTATATCGTGGAACTGTTAAAAAGGTCGAATGGGGTGGGCCTTGTGGCCGATTTTTATTGAAGAAAGTGTGCGAGTGCTAAATTCAACGTAAGTGGGCCCAGACAGGCACCGCTATGGCAGGAACATAGTGCTGCACGTGCATTATTTTATTACGTCATCATACCAGCCCGCATTAACAAAGAGTGAGCCTACAAGCCAAAGTGTAATACGACCACAAATTTATGCGAGTAAATATGTTATAGCTTGAAATAAATCACTCAGCTTTGGAAAATTAATATGACTATAGTTTGATATGACAATCTGAATATTTTTCCTTGAATCATTAATGACCCATTTTCCTACTGAAATTTCAAGGCAGAAAATTACCCATTCAACGCCCAAAAGAAAATTAGTGCTTGAAACTCTATTTTAAGTTCAATAGAATGTCTAGCACAGAATCGTATTTTCTGTTGAAAGAGATTGAACCTTAGCAGGCACCAAACTGTGGGAATGTCTCGTGCGTTCGCGAACTCTTTGGTACAAAGAAATGATAGCCAGCCCTCCAAGAAAAATAACGAAATTAAAACAAAAAAATATAAACAGTTAGACTTTCACGCAAGTTGTTTTTTATTCGAGTAACAGTGCAATGTGAAACAAAATTATATAAAAGGAAGAAGAGATACTTGAACGACAGCTAGTGTTAATTACGCGGCTTTGCGTTTCTCCTGGACACTCATGAGATATAGAAACTTTTGAAAATATAACGGCGCTGGAACCATATTGCTTCGACAAGTGGACATGTGAATTGAAGCGTTGCTTTTTGGGCTAGTCGTTTACGTGCGCCAAAATGCGGCGTAGAGCTCACACGGAAGGACGAAGAGAGAGAGAACAGGTCAAGCGCTTGTCCTGGTGTCGTTTCGTCGTCCGTGTGTGTTAGCACATGCCACACTTTGGCCAAACGTTCGTTCCAAGCAAAAGTGTTGTTAAAGGGTGGCAAACGAGGCGCCAGCCTCTCCCCCCACCTCCCCTCTTCGCCTCACCTTTCACTAAGTAGACGCCTTCTTCTAGAAAAAATGGGGGGGGGGGGGGTAGGAAACAATTTATGACTGTTGCTCCCCATAAATTAAAAATTTTGCATGTGTGTATGCATACATAAACAAAGGCAAGGAATTTGAAAGAGCTCGCTTCTTTGTCTGGCACAACCTTAATGAAAAGCAGCAGACAATGAAGACAGTGAGTGACAATAGTTAAAGGAGTGTTAGTTGTAATATTTTTAATTGTAATAATTGAAATATAGATGTGAAGAAAGTAAAAGAGTACGAGAGGAAAACTTGCCGCTACGGCAGGAGCCGAACCTTCGACCTTCAAATCGCAGACCACACACACACACGCGCGCGCACACACTCACACACCTACTTACGAACGAACGCATGAGCGACCATAATTATAGCATGCCTGAGCCCCCTTTCCTTCACGGGAAAACAAAATTGGCTACACTACTATACTGACCGGAAAGAGATCGCGTCTGCCAAGTAATAAAAGAGACAAATCATTCGTTTGCCGTGAGGTCAATACGACCAGCAGCGGTCCGAATGCCTCGGCGGCGATTTCCAATAACTGCTGAACCCGCCCCGCGGGCCTACACAACCCCGCTCCTCTTTTATAGAGAGAAAAAAGAGAGAGAGAGAGAGAGAGACAATAACACAAACAGCGCTCCGCTCCTGTTGTTTTGGCTCACCCATTCGCGTTTTCCCGCCTGCGCCACCTGCCCAGGCCGGCTATGCCACAGTTCCTGTCCGATCACTTCGTGCTCGAGAGGCCGCCAGGTGCAAGGCGACCTTCCGAATGGAGACCGTGACTCCCGCTCCCCATCGCGTGTAGACCACACGCACGATTCCCTGACCCTCGTCAGCAACCCCCCCCCCCCCCCCCCCCCCCGCCGCCCCCTTTGTTGTTTTTTTTAGGAACGGCGGTTGTATGCGAACTGGATTAGGTGCATGCGGTATGCTGGACGAAATGTCGATGCGTGGAACTGTCTTCATCAAATGCGTCCTGGCATCCTTGGCGTGTTGTATGATTTCGCCCCCCGTTCCGACTAAGAAGAGACCAAGAAACGCTACTACATAGACTGCGGATGGATGTTGCACACACGCGACGATGCTTATGCGTGACTGGACAAGAGCTAAATCCTATGACTGCAACTTGTGTAACAAGCCAGAAACTATTAATCACATCCTGCGTGGGTGTGCCCTTTATACGCAGTTGAAAGACAATCTCTCAAGTGCCTCACAGATGACCTATACTGCCAACCCTTTTCGCAAGAGAAACTTTTCGGTGCTTGGGAACGTGCGGATCACGCCCAACGCAGCTTAAAAGGGCCTGCTAGCATTTCTAAGCAAGACAGGTTTAGATTCCCGTCTTTCGAGACTCCTGCTAATGGAGAGACTTTTGTGCGTGTACTACACCGAACGAGACATTGTGTGCAGTGACTCATTGGGCTATACCACAACCACCCGTTATATACCCTCCTCTTTCTTTCCCCTTTTCCTTTACCCCCGAGAGGAGCAGCAGGCCAGAAACCCGCTTTCAAGGTCTCCTCCTCCTCTTCCTCCTCCTCCTCCTCCTCCTCCTCCTCTTCCTTCTTCTTCTTCTTCTTCTTCTTCTTCTTCTTCTTCTTCTTCTTCTTCTTCTTCTTCTTCTTCTTCTTCTTCTCAGAGGGGTTAGTCCTTGAGCGAAGTGACGTAAATATTCACGGGCCGTCAGTGTGTCTGTCAGTGCATGACGCTTCTAACTTTGAAGGTAACTGTACGGGTCGCAAGAAGTACTGCAGGTTAGAACCTTTATCACACCTTTTTCACAACTGTAAAGCCAGCTTTTCAGATTTGGGTGCACGTTAAAGAACCCCAGGTGGTCAAAATTTCCGGAGCCCTCCACTACGGCGTCTCTCATAATCATATGGTGGTTTTGGGACGTTAAACCCCACAAATCAATCAATCAATCAATCAAAGCCAGCTTTCCTGCTATGCACTAAGGCCAACCAAACGCAGCTAGCTACTGTTGCAAACGGCGCGGTGAAGCACATTTCGCTTGCGCTATAGCGCGGAAACGTATAAGCGCGAGTAATATATAAACGAGCCCCAGCACCAATTGCAACTATAGGACCCCTTTCTCCACTTTAAGTACGACAGGTGCGGCCATTACTAGGGCGAATGTGCAGCGCAGAGAAGCTCACTTGCGGAATACCGTATTTACTCGACTGTAACACGCGTGGTGACTTTTCAATGTGCCCAGGAAGAAAAAAAAAGACATGAATTTCCCTATTCTTACTTAACGCGAGGGCCGTCTTTATGTTGCAAAAATTAAAAACAAAAACAAAACTTGCGGTACATCTGAGTAAATACGCTACGAAAAAAGGCCTACAGGAGGGTTGTTACACGTGCACTTGCTTTCTTTATCGGTTATTGTCAGTTGTGATTCAGCGATGGCGAAGAAAAGCAGCATAGATCAAGCTTAATCTTCACTGTGTAAGACTAACTTAACGCACACCCATATAAAGGTACAAATAATCATCATCATCATCATCAGTCTGACTACGCCCGCTGCAGGGCAAAGGCCTGTCCCATGATCCGCCAATCGACCCCGGCCTTGTGCTTTCCGTCGCCACGTTATACCTGCGAACTTTTCAATCTCATCAGCCCACCTAACTTCCTGTCTCCCTTTCGTGCGTTTGCCTTCTCTGGGAATTTAGTAAGTTACCCTTAATGACCAGCGGTGATTCTGCCTACGTGCTACGTTCCCGGTCCATGTCTATTTCTTCTTTTTGATTTCAAGGACACCTGCGTACACTAATGTCATCTTAGGAAGGTAGACAGGTGTCTGAATTTCGCCCCGATCGAAATGCGGCGGCCATGACAGGGGCTCAAACCCGCGACCTCGAGCTTGCCAGTGCTACGCCCCCACGTGTTGGTCGCAGAGGTCAAGGACGCGTGGTACAGCGGGACCCGCCGCGACGGACAGCCTATACGACAGAGATAATTAAAAGAAAAAACACAACAGGCAGCGAGTACGCTGATCCGATAACTGTACAGTAGCCTGCGAGTGCGAACATGCGCGGGAAACAGGTGGTTACGCAAATCTGACTGGGCTCGCAGTGGGCACTGCAGGGTTCCGAAATAACACATAGAGGGCGTGTCGGTCGGAGAAAGGGTGGTGCCTCGTCCGTTTGATTCGTCCTTGAGCCTGAAAAAAAAAAAGATTGCGCTATATATAAGTCAAACCTCCTAACCCACCGGCCGCGTTCCTGCATTTAGCAACGCATTCTCGCGAAGCTACGATGAGTGCATAACGTCGTCAACGCGACACGCTACGAAACGCAATTAGCAGCCGTGTGAGCTGGTCGGAGCGTAGGTGCGCATTTGGGAGAGAGAAAAACTAAACGGTTATGCAATCTGACCGGGCTAGCACACGGGGGGGGTTTGCTCGTGGCGGCCAAGGGGAAGGAGTGAGGGTGACAAGGGTGGGCTGGGCTGAGAGTGAAATAAGAGGGGGGGGGGGGGAGAAAGGGGGGCGGGTCGCAGGTGGCTCCTCCGCGCGTAGCGGCGCATCGATCGCTCGGACGCGGCGCTGTGAACACTGAGCGTTACCCCGGAAACCGGGTGGCCCCGGGAAGAAGCCAGAGGGACGCAACTTTTACGACGGCTAGCCGGTCGTGAGTGTTAAGCGGCGGTGCGGTGTGGCTATATTTTCTTTTCACGGGCCCGAGGTGGGGGCCGGCGGCGAAGAGAAGGCCTAGGACTGCGTCCGGGTGTCTGGTGTGTGGATTCCCGAAAGAACACCGTGTTTGGTGCGGCGGTGCAGTTTTGAAGCGGCGGAGGCCCACCATGCAACGACGCCGTCTCATCGACCAGCAGCAGCCTGCGAGACGACGGTGACCTGCCATCTCGGTGTGAGTGCTTCTGGACTCGCTGCCTTTCTCTGTATGTACACTCGGCCCCCACCGACCGTCCAGTATAACGGTGGGTGCAAGCGCTATAGCTTTTGTGCGTACACCTCCAAGCAAGTACTTTATGCTCGCGCATCTTCTCCTGTACTTGCATCCACGTTGGGCCACCGAGATTTAGTATTATGTAGACTCTCGGCATGCTGTGATCGCGCATGCAAAAAAACGACACCAAAAAGCGTGGTATGCGTAAGCCTATGGGATTCGATCCGATTCCGTTGTTACGGTCCCGAAACTTGTCCTCCGCAATAGCATATCCCGTCAGAGACGGTCTGCCCAGAAGCCGTCGTCCGCAGGAGATCTCGAAGCGCTCTGCTCCACGAGCTCAGAACATGTCCACTGGCGACGCGCCAACGTGAGAACCTTATGGCCTTCGCGGTGGTACTTGCCGTGCGAGGTTCTTAGAGCATTGTTGCCTTAAACATTGAGAAAGTGCATCAGATGGGCTAGTTGGTATGACGTACCGAAGGGTAGTGATTCGCTGCAGACCTGCACACGGAGGAGTGAACACAACTGAACAAGTTCCATCCGTTTTGTGTTCTTTCGGTTGTTCGTATGTGTCTACGCCTTCAATTCATTATTGCCCTTAAGTATGCCTGAAACAAAACTAATTGAGCTGTACGTTCGTAGGCGTTGTGGATTGGATTAAGTACTACTCAACGTATAAGCGGCGACATTATGGCGACACGTGATTGGAAAAACCACGACTTTCATCATAGAGCATCGCCTCAGATCGGGTTGACAAAAACCGCTGAGCCCGTATCGATACTTAACATGCTATGTTTCGCCAACATCGGCTACAATAAGACAGTTCTTACGTTCACTGTTCTGTAGTTCCACTACAAATCTGATTAGGAGGCTCTTCGTGGGAACTCACACCACGCCCTTTTTATTTTTACTCGTGACGCATAGCGCGTTAATGTAAAGGAAATACATGAGTAACATGACCATTCAAGATGATAAATAATTGCTAACGGGTTTACGTCCCACGACCGCGGTATGACTATGGGAGGGGGGGCAACGTAGTGGAAGATTTTGCTAATTTCGACTACCTGAGGTTTCCTTAAGGTGCACCTAAAGCAGAGCACACGGGCCTCTATACACAGCGTTTAGCCACTATCGAAGTAAGGCCGGGATGAGATCCCTGGACCTTCGTGGTCATTTAAGAGAGATATGGAAAGAAGCTAGACCATCGCAGTGATTTTTTACTGACCAATAACAATGGTGGGGTCCTTTCAGTCCCGGGGTTTCCTTTGGTCGATGTTCAAAATGCTCTCGCCCCTCAGTGGAAACGATCCGTTTCCGGCAAGCTATACAGGTTTGGGTCGAGCGCGGTACCCTCCCATTGTATACTGTCGATGTATACTGTCTCACGTGACGCGCTTAAGTTTGGGGCTGTGTGTGCGGAACCAGGTTGTATAAAGCGAACTTCCAGTCTGATCTACGGCGTTAGAAGAAGTTAGAGGGTGATGCTCGCTAGGGTTATACGAGGACAGTAAGCGTGATTTTACGGAACTGTCGTAGTAGCGCAGCGCAGCACTTCCGTGCTGAGTCAAAGTTCGCAAGAAACGTGTTACGCTAAAGGTTTCCGCAATCATGAGCTTACTTTAGCCGATCGCGATGTGGGGCATGTCATTAGCGAACCCCGTTGACCAATGGGAAAACGCGCTTACAAAAAAAAAAAAGGAAGTGTTGTGAACGCGTCCCTTGGTCAGTGAAGTTTGAAGAAAGGGGAATACTCTCCTTGACAGATGAGTGTCGAAGATTATTGCTCTGTAAGTTGTAGGTAAGAGAGGGGGTAAAAAGAGTTCGGCTGATTATCGCGTTTCGTTTGGCATCCATTAATTATACACGAGCCGTATGTGATAGTCGGTCTATCGCACACTGCAGCATTTTCCAAAGGAGCACCAATTTGAAAGCATACATCTGCTTAGACTGATAAATTTTTAACCCAGAACTCTAGATGAGAAAATCGTTGTCGAAGCCTTCAATTTGAAATTTCCCACCAGAATTTCAATAATGACGTCGTGAATGTCGGAGTGTTTTTTTTGTGTATTCTGGCCACAGTGGTTTAACGAAATTTCCGGACACTTCTTACGTTGTCACTGACTCCCTCGGGAGACAGTGTACCTAATTTTCAGCGATTAGGAAGCACGTGGGATTTAGTGGACGCTGCCAAGAATCTGTGACATAACGGCGATTGGTGCGGGAATTTAACGGCGGCGTCGCCACCAGCATTTTCATTTTGCACATTTTCTCACTCAGTACCGAGCGTTTTCTCGAAGCAAGTGTACGATTGCTTTTCTTTCTCGAAAGATTTACTTACTGATGCGAAAAATATCGTGGTTATTTTTTTTTCTTTATCGTCCTTTTAAGTGCGCATAAGATGAATGAAAAACCCTTCAACATGAAGGCGTCCCATTTTGACATGCGGTGTGGTATGGACGGGTATTCTTGAAAGGTGGGCTTTAATAAAGAAAACACCACTTCTAGAAACGTTCGTTTCAGCAACCACCCACTCCCTCTCAACTATTTCTCATCTCTACAAGCTTCTATCTGCTCCTCATCTTCTAGCTTTCTAAATTTTTTTGTCCGCATCAGATTAATGGTCTTGATAGATACATGTCGGTCATGCATCGTTGACCAAGCGAGCTTGCGAGCGTCTGAGGCGTAAGAAGTGCGGTGCACGTGCTTATTTTTTTTCTCTTTTTTTCTTATGCGTAAGCACTTTTTACACCTGCTCAATGAGAAAACTGGTAGTGCGTCTGTTACTCTGTCACCTAAGACATCGCCACAAAAAATAATGAAAACAAAATAAATTTTCTTAGGCAGGGCTGGAATCAAACCCGAGTCTCCACACTCCGATTTCATGGATGTGTCTTAACCATGGCGTCGGACTTACTCGATTGTAACGCGACCACGATTGTAAACGCGAAGAGTGACTTTTCACTGCGTCTAGAAAAAAAATAGTTATTGAGTTGCTTGGGTATTCAGTTTATTTATTTATTTATCTATTTAGTTAGTTAGTTAGTTAGTTAGTTAGTTAGTTAGTTATTACATCAAATACCTCAGCTTGGGGTTTTACATGAGGGATGGGCTGTTATGTAGTGACAATGCCTCGATGTACATTTCGAAGGCTTGCGGGTTGGATTGGAGAGCAGCATTTCTGGGTAGACGGTTGCAGTCGCTTGCTGTGGTGACAAAGAAGGAGCTTAGATGCGCTGCGGTCTGTGCCGGTGGTGGGTAAACTGCTTTGGTGTGATTCGCGTGGCAGGATGGACGATGAGCAGGCAAGATTAATGAAGTGCTAGGAGAGGAGTGATAAAATTTGCGAAAAAAAAGGCACAATCTAGACCTAAGGCGTCTGAGTTCCAAGTTATCAAGGTGTGCTTTGGATTTCAGTTTTGTGACACTACTGTGGGAAGAATAATCTGAATGGATGTAGCGAACTGCGCCGTTTTGTACTGCTTCGAGCGCTTTAATAAGGTCAGTTTGGTGTGGGTTCCAAGCGGAGCATACGTGTTCTAACTTGGGCCGTACGCATGTTTGATAAGCTAGCAATTTGACTGATGGGGGAGCAAGACACAAGTTCCTTCGAAAGTATCCCAATGTGCGGTTAGTGTTCGTTAGTGGTGCTTGTGATGTGAGAGGACCAGGAAAGATCGCCGTAGATTGTAACGCGCGTGCCGACATTAAGTAGCGAAAATTCTCGCGGAACTCTCATTACAGTCGTGTCGAGGAAAAACGCAGTTGCTCGGCTTCTATTTACTGTCGTCAGCATGGGCGCGCGCACGGAGGAGGAGGAGGAGCTGCCGTCCCTCCCCCCCCCCCGTCCACCTATGAGGAGAAGAGGACGCAAAGTTAGCCTGATGCATTGACATAATAGAGAGGGGGCGCTGCGGCTCGAGGGGGGAGGAGCAAAGTAGGCCCCATACATTGACATAATAGAGAGGGTGGGAGAGGGCGCTGCGACAAAGCTTCGCCCCCCCCCCCCCCCCTAGCCACCTCTGAAGGGGAACCGTGCGTACATACGCCTATGGTCATCAGTGTCATCGGGTGAGACTGAGTCGCTACATATAAAACGATTTGAAACGAGAGGACAAGATTCAAAACATAACTCCATGAAATGCGCGTTTTATTTTCGTTTTTTTGTTTTTGGTGCAAGGACGAGGTCTAGGAGAAAACAGAATCTTGGATCTATGAGAAATCCTTGGAACACGGGTTATCGTTCGAGCCAATAGCGTTTCGATGAGCCGTGTTGTCTCTGTCAAGGCTAACACTGAAGCATTGAATGAAGACTTTCAGAAAGACAAGCCCGCTTGTCAAAACGTTGGCTTCGACGACAACCCACGTTCCAAGGATTTTTTCATGGCTTCCAACCCAAGGTTGTATGATCGTCCTCAAGGCAACTTAAGCGGGACTTGAGACCGAAATCATTCTCGAGCCTTATTATAACGATCAGCACGGGGTAGGCACCAGAACTTTTTTTATTCGGAGGAGTGCCCACGACAATTGTGTTCCTTAATTGGGACAGTGAGGTATGGAACTTATGCGTTGTTTTGACTATGTTTGCTCTTTTGTTTTGGGGGGGGGGGGGGGGGTCAGCCCGAAATTCCAAAGGGACTCACGCCCCTTCATACCCCCCATCCCCCCTGGCGCCGCCCCCCGGCAACAGTCACGAATACGGTCCATGTGGGAAGTGAAACAGCGCACCTACTCGTACAGCCGCTCATAATTTTTTTCTAGTTTTAATTAGCAATGACGTCACTCGTGACGCGCCACAACCACTGAAGCACTCAGCCTGCCACCATTTAGATGTGATAGGTGTATTACGAGTATGCATGTCTAGGTTTATGCCACACATATATTAGTGCAAAATAGAGGAAAATAAACGAGCAGAGGAAAAGTGAAGATTATGATTGTGGTAGCCATTATTAAAAATACGGTGATTGTGGTGATGATGATGCGCATTTGCATTGTGGTATACCTGGGCAAGATAAAGCATAGGTCAAGAACTTCGTTTTCTTTTGCACAATTATTAATTTAACGAACGTGAACTTCAAAAAGCAAAAAAAAAGAAACAAAAACGCGGCAAATAAGAAGTTAATGTCATTGAGCAGTAAATCCAGGGGAATTAATGACTACATATACTTTTCTTGAAAAGAAGCAAGGTTCACTGAACAGTTCGTACTGGGAGGAATTCGTAAAAATATTCATAACGGGAGAAGTAGCGAAGGCAGCGTATGCTTACGCGGTCTTGCAAACACTGTCTTGCTTGAACGGAAATCACACGCAGCTTCAAGCTAGAACTTGCGGCTTAACTCTGGCTCCCCAGACAGCTAGAGCCATAATATCATGCTAGAACACGAGCCTATATAGTCCACTAAGGAGTGCTTCAATTTTTTGTTAGCGTCCATCACCTGACGAAATCGGCATAGCGGCGGTAATATCACAACACACCCGGATCTGCATAAACGGCAACGCCGACCTAGTGATCATTTCTTCCGATCGTAACGACGGGCGCTACGTTTTCGGGTTTTTTTTTTTCCTCGGGGAATTCTCGAGACGTTCCGATTCTGCAGAGTGTATCGATGCGGTGCTGATGGTTCCCGGCGGTATTGGAGGAACAGAAATTGCTTTCCCCATTTATGGGACTCGCTCCCTCTCACTTTAAGGGGCAGTTCATTTCGTTTGAAATGTCAACCGCAGCGACACGTTATACGCCAGAAATCACCTAGCGAAGTTTTGCTCAGAATTGCAACGTCGTGGCCTTGCACAGTAGCCACGTACTTCGTGGTCAAAGGTTTTAATAAACGCGTTTAACGTTCCGCGCACTTTTCGTAACCTTTGCCCTTCGTCCTATACGCCCGGTATCGCGAAACAGTACGACGCTATTGAATCGTTTGTAAAAAAAAAACAAGAAAAACAGTGTCAGCCAGAGAAATGCATTACAGTAGGAGCTTGTGCGAGTTGGTAAGGAATCACGCCTTTATTCTCGTGTGCTTCACCACGCTTGTATACCTGTTCCGTTTAGTCATGTCATCTATATATTTCTAAGCATCGCGAAGCGGACACGTATAAAGCATATACAAGTGTTGGTGTCAGCCAATCCTGACGCTCGGCATATCATCATTGAAAGCGACCGACCAATGGCAATACGAGAAAAAAAAAACGATTTGTCGATTCCAATTTCTCTCTCTTCGCGCCAGATGCAAAGAAGCTCAGGCCATCGCCCTAATCGACGAAAACAACCGGCGAAATATTGTGAACTCGTGTCACTAAATGAGGGGCGACATTTCGAAGGCCAAATTTACGATTGATTGATTGATTGATTTGTGGGGTTTAAAGTCCCAAAACCACCATATGATTATGAGAGACGCCGTAGTGGAGGGCTCCGGGAATTTCGGCCACCTGGGGTTCTTTAGCGTGCACCCAAATCTGAGCACACGGGCCTGCAACATTTCCGCCTCCATCGGAAATGCAGCCGCCGCAGCCGGGAATCGAACCCGCGACCTGCGGCTCAGCAGCCGAGTACCTTAGCCACTAGACCACCGCGGCGGGGCGCCAAATTTGCGAAGCTTATAGTGCTAATGATTTATCGGGTATTACGTGTGAAAATCGTGGTATCGTTGTCAGACACACAAGGTGAATGGGGTGCAGGAATTTCGAACATGTATATAGGTGCATAGATTCAAGTAGGCGGGGCTCTCGCATTCCGTCTACTCGCTTTCGTCGAGCATTTCCATCGGTAGTCCATCTGGGCTTAAGACATCTCCAGCCATCACAATTGGCTTTTCCTTTTTAAATAATTGTCGCGGGTCCACCTTATATTTTGACCAGCACCAGCAATCTTGAAACCGGTTGTCTTTCGTCGGTTCTAAGGTCACAAGCGTTGTACCTCAAAAAACTTCCGGTCACCTCATTTACCAGGTCCTAACGTCGAAACTGAAAGCGCGTTTACAAGTTGTTGTTTTTTTTTTTCAAGGGAAAAGAAAGTATCTCGTTAGTTTTTCACATAAAGGAACGCGCGTTAAGTTCAAGCAAATCTCTTATAATTTCTATGTAGCTCAAAAGAACATCTATTTGAATATAGTTTGCCAAATAAGGAAAGAAAAGTGTAGAAAATGAGCGAACTTTCTTCTAAAGCGCTGTTTTTTATGTGACTTTCGTCTAAAGCTCTTCTTGCCCACCGCTGCTATTAAGGCACATCGGTGGACAAAACCCGATGTCATCTAGGGCGTGTGCTTGTAAACAGTAAAAGGGTTTATAGCACACGGTTCATTTACTTGTTAAACAAACAAAATGGCAAAGTTAACAGTTCAATATGGCCGCACCTAAAACCCATTCGTAAATACCTCACTCTCGGAGTGGTATGCAGCGCCACAACCATAGACGTTTGCCCGTCAGGGCCGATGGGGAGGGGGGGGGGGGGAGAGGCTTGTTGTGGCGCCCCCTGCTTATTATTTGCGCGCCCCTCCCCTTTATATGACAAAGGTGGCGGCCAACCCCTTGCACACGTGTATATGCCATCAAACGGCCCTTTGCGGCTGAAATTTCGCCGTCTTAACCGCAGGCGTGGAAATCAAAGAAGTTAAATTACTGCGGTGCGGCCGAACGCAACCGGATTGCGCAATCGTGCGGCCGATGTATAGCGCTCGCCAATTTGCGAATACCTTTCCCGGACATCATCCCCGAAAAAAACAAAAACAGCTTACTTACGTAAGAGAACACAAGGGAAAAGCTTTCACAACGCCGTCTGGATTGCTTTCGTGACCCGGAGGGCCCTTGCGCGCCTGCAGGTGGCAGTAGCAATAAGTGACATTGTCATCCTGCTCCTCTCTCTCTCACATACTTTTTGTCGATGTAAACGCTTTCCTCTTGTTGTCCCAATCTATACGAGTGTACGACCATTACAGAACCGAAGTTACGCAAGAATAAGGTACATTGTTGTCGATTCTCTTTATAAAATGAGAAACGGATCGCTAACGGACTGTGGGAACTTCAACGTGCCTGCGATAAGGAAAAGAAAGAAAGAAAGAAAGAGAGAAAGAAAAAAAGAAAGAAAGAAAAGAAAGAAAGACAAAAAGAAAAGAAAGAAAGAAAGAAAGAAAGAAAGAAAGAAGGAAGGAAAGAAAGAAAGAAAGAGAGAAAGAAACGCCGGAGGAAGTGTCGAAACTCGAAGTCCATTGTGCGTGTACAGGTTGCCTCTGAAAGGGGAGCTAACAGCGCTCTTCGTAAAATGGCTTAGGGAGGACGGGCAGGAAAAGATGTTCTACACTCGATCATACATGTGTCCCAAGAAGTCTTTTCAAACATTCAGAACGTCCCCCCCCCCCCCCCCCCCACAAGCACCCAGCACACCCGAAACATATCCTCTCCTGGGGTTCCTAATTTATCGCTTTCATTCTTCTTTTTAATGTCGGCCAACCACGATGGTCTAGTGACGAAATATGGCAAATTAGGCTAGTTGGAACATACTCGCGGCAGTCAGCGCGAGAAAGAAACTTGGATTAGAAGCTTGACCGGGGGGGGGGGGGGGGGGGAGGGGGTCAGAAGGTTTTTGTCGGTGCTTTCTTTTCTGTTCAAATACGCCACGATTTCGCCATTGAATTGCCAGTGAATTTCACCAGTGAATTTCGATTTCGCCAGTGAATTTTCTCGTGATTCATGTGTCCTGTGCACTACTAACTGTCGTGGGTGTTTTAGTGGAGTCGGGAACAAATTAAAAATATATATATATGGGCGATCTAGTAGTTATGGTACTCGACTGCTGACTCCTCTAGGTCGCGCGTTCGAATCCCCACAATTTTCGATGGAGGCAGAAATGATCGATCCCCGTGTACTTATATTCGGGCTCACTTTAAAGGAGCCTTAGGTGGTCCAAATTTCCGGAGACCGTCACTGTGGAGTCCCTCCTAGTCATCACGTGGTTTTGGGACGGTAAATCCCACCAATTTACTTCTCTTATTGATGTTACGTCATATACTCTGGTTCCTTTAAGACGCACTTCTATAACTGCATTGACAGGGTACAAACGTCACGGTGTAGATACGTACACAAGATTGTTTCATCGCGATTTTGTATAAAAGTGAGAGTGCTTCTCCAAATGGCCAAAAAAATTTTGATGATTGATTGATAGGTTGGGTTTAACGTGCCAAAACCACCATGATTATGAGAGACGCCGTAGTGGAGGGCTCCGGAGAATTCGACCACCTGGGGTTCTTTAACGTGCACCCAAATCTGAGCACACGGGCCTACGACATTTCCTGCCTTCATAGGAAATGCAGCCGCCGCAGCCGGGTTTCGATCCCGCGACCTGCTGGTCAGCAGCCGAGTACCTTAGCCACTAGACCACCGCGGCGGGAAAGGAGAAAACAGCTTCGCTCCACGCACACTGATGAAGCAGCGAAGCTGAAAACGTTCTCTTAGTGAGGCGAACGCATTTTTATGTTTTGCAATTATTTCACGTACGTTATGACACCGCACTTTACTAAACGCCCCTTGTTAAGCTTTTAGGCGTCAGCGTATTTTTACTGCATCCTGAGCCCACCACGCTCATACCCCAGGTTTGCAAGAAGCATTCGCATAAAATACTCCGGCAGGCTTTATCGCTGCTCTTTGTCAATCGGTGGCATAGCATAGCCGCCACCTTATACGACCACAAAATATCACGTGACAGTGAAGTGACTATGGTGATTATGCATGGTAGAGCGCATGACATAGGTCGGGCTGTTGCCTTCTAGTGGATTGATTGATAAGTAAGGTTTAATGTCCCAAAACCACCACATGATTATGAGAGACGCCGTAGTGGAGGGCTCCGGAAATTTCGACCACCTGAGGTTCTTTACCGTGTACACAAATCTGAGCACACGGGCCTACAACATTTCCGCCTCCATCGGAAATGCAGCCGCCGCAGCCGGGAATCGATTCCGCGACTTGCGGGTCAGCAGCCGAGTACCTTAGCCATTAGACCACGGCGGCGGGGCTGCCTTCTAGTGGATGCTGTGTGTATAGGTGGGATGTGCTCAATTTACGTGGCACGCAGGCGTTTATGGTGATGACTGTTTTCTGAAAGGCCGCACAGATCTCTGCAGCACATGTCCGTTTATGATGACCGCAAACGTTGGCCCGGATATCGGATGTGAAACGCTCAACCAAAAAACGACGGCTTCGCTGTTCAAAAGTGAGAACGGTGTTCTGCGGACATTCAAAGCGCTTCGTTATACAAGTCTATTCATTATAGAAGCATTCAATGTATAGAGGAATTCGGTTGTGCAATTTTTAGGCAAATAGAGGGCATTCGCTTGGCTCCGGCTTTGTCGCAAGAAAATCCCCAGCACCCTGCACTGAGAGAGAGAGAGAGAGAGAGAGAGAGAGAGAGAGAGAGAGAGAAATTAGCCCCGTATCTGCAAGTCACACTGCAAATGTCATCGAAAGACGATAATCTTGCATCTGGAAAGGCCGAACAAAATGTTTATTTGATCTTTTGCGCAAGAAAATCGGTGAACGGTATACTGGAGGCGCTGCGTTACAGTGCCTCGAGCGTGCAGCGGAGATGAACGAACGCATCAAGTGACGTCACACGTGAGACGTGAGCGCCATCTGTCCGTTATCTTGGAAAGCAAAGCGCGCGCGCCCTGCGCGCCCGTCTCGGAGGTGATGTGGTGTAGAACGCAAGTCGACGGGTAGGTGCCACCACCGTGTCGTCTTAGCGAAGCGTTTTTTACATTTGCCTTTTCGTGCAAGCGTCGCCTGGTCAGCGCGACGTGATAAACGCTACGGTCCTTATAATTACTTATGTATGCCTTTTCTAGTAAGAGACACACACACAGAATATTGACGTGTTGTTATGGCACCTCAGATATGCGAAATAATTTTTTTTAATTGACAATCGCTCAAGTATGCACGCTTTAGCTTGAGCAATATTGGTGGGCGCTGCGGGTGAGTCGGCCGTTTGAAGTATCGTTTGGTCACTTTGGTGTCGCTTAGGGTACTGTTAAGGGCGGAAAAACAGACAGACAGACAGACCAAAATTTTTGCGTCGAAGGTCTCCAAGAAAGACTATCGTCTTTAAAAATTTATTTGCGCATACCGCGGAGCATTTCAAATGGTAGGAACCCTGTTCCAGGGCTCTGCTTACTCTTACCATCATATCTGCCCGTTGGGCCAGCCAAAGCTGATTGTCAATGGCTGAGTTGGACCGCAGTGGCTCCCATTGTTCCTCCGTGTTGTTCATGTTGTGGTGTTCCTCACTGTGAACAGTACGCTCCCACGTAATGAAAAACCACGGACATGTATCTCTGTATTCTGTGCGGGTAGAATAAAAGTAGCCTGTGCAAGTTCGTGTATGTGTTCGTCTGGAAGAACATGTTAACTTCCTCTACACGTTTGCGTGAGAACAAAAAAAAAAAAAAAAATCTGGGCCCATGTTCTCAAAAACGTTTTACGCTACACTAAAGAAAAAAAAAACTGTCGTTTTCCTCTTATTTCACGCACGTAAGGGTCACGTGCCTATAGTACTCTCTTGAGAGGGGCGCGTTTACTCCCTTTATATAGGAGAGTTGTGCAATGACTCTCTTTTGGAAAGTGGTGCGTCCCACAACTCCCCTAAAGAGAGTCACCATGCCTCTCTAAAGAGAGTACAAGACACGTGACTCTCACGTGTGTAAAAAGAGAACCACAGTTCTTAAGGAGTATAGCGTGATGGAATCTGCACGTTTTAAAAGCCACACCAGATGGCTTGCTCCTTCGAGTCGTTTTACGCCAGGGACCGCGTGTTTCTATATGGGATCGTGCGTTTAGAAAAAAAGTGGTTAACGATTGAGAGTACGATGTACTCTACTATGGGAGAGCTTAAAGTCATCCCGTGGGCCTCACACTTATAGGCCAATAGATAACCAGTTAGGAGATATCTTGTCTTTAAATGGCAACATTAGGTGACACATTTTTCAACACATGCCACCGCCCTCGCTCCCGAACCTTCTGAACCGTTCGGCCCTAGCGGCGGTCTATGAGGGAAGCTTCAGAATCATGTCTCAGGCCAAGGGTCTCAAACACGTGACCAACACGTAGATCACTTTTTTCGTTCCACTTTTTTCTTTAATTCGTACGTTTACGAGCTCCAGAAGCACGACTGGCTAAGAGTGTCTTCTTTTCTCACGAGGCAACTCCTTGCGGTTCACAATGTGTTTATACACAACCGTGAAACAAAACTCCAGAATCGGCATTCTGATTTTAGAAATTTCGGACACCGGCATCGAATTGCTATCGGTATCCTGGCTCCTGATCCCCTTCAGAAATGGCTCATATATGAGATATGGAAAATGCTTTTTCCAATGGCGTCATTAGCTGACATATATTGTACTGACCCCCCCCCCCACCCGCTTCCGCTTTTACTTTTTTTTTCTTGACCCGGGCTCAGCTCCGCTAAATTCTGTGACCACGGCCCACCGCCGGAGATGTTTGACACCCCGTCTTACACACACACACACTTTGTGAGTCGTCGAAGGGTGCGAGTGAAAAAGACAAAGACGTTGCTTGAAATTCGCTAAAGGAACGTTAGAATCGAAAGGAGATGGACCTATTATTATGATGGTAATATTATCATTATGTTGTGAAATGATCATATCATTATTGTTAATCAAGCTTGTTCATGATTGCTCGCACGTCTGTATGCATTTACTGCACTTTTTGTAGCCGAATGCATAAGAGATGAGTTTATCCTTTTAATCACCATTACGACGCCAACGACGTTCACGCCACGGACGGAGCGGTGCTCGAAACGAGGCCAGCGGGACTCGGAAGCACGCTCCGCTTAATTCCGAAGAATCTGTCGCCCGAGGGCGCGCGTGAACACGTCACAAAAGTGGGAGAGGGGGAGCAGCCGCCGCAGACGGGGCGCGATCGAAGAGTTGCAAAATGGACGCCGTCTCGCTGTTCCTGTGTATAGTTTCACTTTCTCTTCCGCGCCGGCACGACGGTGCCTTCGCTGCCGCTACTCCGACGTCGGGAGCAACGTGCGCTAGACGACGGGTGTGCTCCTTATACACTCTACGCGACGTCAGGGGGGGAGTGGGGACGACGAAGGCTACGGGGAGAGCAATCGATTCGTCAATGAAGTGGCCCAATCAATCATTTTCAGAGTGGTGGTGGTGGCCCGCGTTGAGCACATGCGATCTTCACGTGCTTCTTCTCTCCCTGTCCTATCGTCACGAATACAGCACCGGGTGTAATGGTACAGGCATGCCTTGATTCGGTGCTGTATGAGGTTCTAGTTATTCTGCGGAAATAATGAAAGGATGGAGGCGGAAATGTTGTAGGCCCGTGTGCTCAGATTTGGGTGCACGTTAAAGAACCCCAGGTGGTCGAAATTTCAGGAGCCCTCCACTACGGCGTCTCTCATAATCATATAGTTGTTTTGAGACGTTAAACCCCACTTATCAATCAAATCAATAATGAAAGGTAAAAAAAAAGAGAGAATGGTGATCGAAGCACACGTGCCGAAATCGACGTGAAGCGAAGCTTCGCATAGATACTAGCACGTTTCGTTAGCTTTATTTAGAAAATTTATTTTCATATATTTGCACGATTCACGAAGAAAACTGAGATGTTTCACCAGTTTTTCTACGCAATTCTTAAAATTTAACTGAGAACAGTACGCATTTATGAAAATGAAAAAAATGCGTACACGATGAAATTCAAAAACACGAATGAAATAAATGATAAAGAGACTGAGGGGGGTTCTTTAGTGAGTGTTCAAGATTGCAGCTCGGCCACATTGCTACGAGGAACAATCTAGGTCACGTAGACAGCTCTCGACAGATACAAAAAATGCACACAACAACCACGGCACCAAAAAAAAAAAAAGAAAGAAAAAAGACAATTTCAATGTAGCCAGTAAGGAAGTTAAGTGCTAAGAAAAACAGGAAATCTAAATGGCATGCGCACATTCGCTTTCAGTGTAATCTAAGCCAAACTGCAATCTCATGCGTTATTCACGTTTATGCACGGCGTATAGGATGTATCTTCAGTGCGATGGAATGAGCCGTTTATGGAATACACCATTTCAGAAGCTTTCGTAGAAACGCGAGTAATATACCTCACAAGCATGCGTACTCTATGAGACGTCGAAGAGAACGAGTGAAAAAGACGAAGACGTTGCTTGAACTTTGATGAAGGAACGTTAGAATTGAAAGAATTTCGACCTACCATTATGATGGTAGTATTACCAATATGGTGCGCAATGATCATATCGTTATTGGTAATCAAGCTTGTTCATTATTGCTCGCACGTCTGTATGCATTTACTGTACTTTTTGTAATTGAACCCAATTCATGTAGCCATAGTAGGTCCCTCTGTCAGTTTGTCTGAAATTTGGGGACCTCCTGCTCTAGTATGCTAACAACGTAACTCAACTGCACTATTTAAGAAACTTTACTTGACCAATTTGCAGTAGTTTCG
The DNA here is from genome assembly GCF_043290135.1 of Rhipicephalus microplus. Taxonomy (NCBI): domain Eukaryota; kingdom Metazoa; phylum Arthropoda; class Arachnida; order Ixodida; family Ixodidae; genus Rhipicephalus; species Rhipicephalus microplus. The sequence goes on from NC_134705.1 coordinate 179,544,506, forward strand.
CGTGAAAGGCAATTTGGCGTGCTCATTAATCGACTGACACACATATATACCACGCGCAAACACACACACACAAACACACACACACACACACGCACACACACAAACACACACACCCACACACACACACACAAACACACCCCCCCACACACAAACACACACCCACACACACACGCACACACACGCAAACACACACACACACAAACACACACACCCACACACACACGCGCGCACACACACACACGCCCACACACACACAAACACACCCACACACACACGCACCCACACACACACACACACACAAACACACACACCCACACACACACCCTCACACACGCACACGCAAACACACACACAAACACACACACCCACACACACGCACACACACACGCAAACACACACACACCCACACACACACACAAACACACACACCCACACACGCAAACACACACACAAACACACACCCATACACACACACAAACACACACACAAACACACACACCCACGCACGCACACACACACGCCCAAACACACACACACCCACACACACACACACACAAAGACACACACACACGCACACACACACACAAACACACACACACCCACACACACACACACACAAACACACACACCCACACACATCCACACAAACACACACAAACACACACACCCACACACACACACACAAACACACACACACGCCCAAACACACACACCCCCACACACACACAAGCACACACACCCACACACAAACACACACACACACAAACACCCACACACCCACAAACACCCCCCCCCCCCCCACACACACACACTAAGCTTCAGAAACGCGCTAGTGCTTTCGTGCCTGCGTCATCAACGACAACCGACCATCGCTAAGCCTGAACTTCAAATCCGTACGCGCCCTGCGTCTGCCACGGTGAGGACTCGTACCAACGCATTCCGCAAAAAGGGTTTGCGAAACGCTTCGCTTTTTACTCGGGCCTCCCGGCTTCAATTACGGAGAGAGCAATCGCGAGAAAAACCGTACTGACTACGTGTGCGCGTACGTGAGCCAAGCAGCCGCTTACCGGATTCAAACTAAAGCCATTTTAGTCATCGTCTGTCGTGCAGTCATTCGCGATTCCGCTTTAAGCCGAACCTAACTCGACGCGAGCGCCACCTCTCACGAGCGCGCCATCGTCGCGTTTCCCAGGAGGCCTTTCTACCACGTACGTTAACACCATAGCGCTTCCGTCAAAGCCCCTGGAGTTTTGCAAATCGTGAGGGTGAATGCAATCCTCCTTCTCGTTTCTTTCATCTCTCTTGGTGACGTCTGCGCGCCGGTTCCTTCTAATGCTTTTTTTTACCCTCCACAAGGCCACGACCAGAATAAACATCGTCGGCCACTAATAGAGATTATGTCACTTACGTAGCAATAAAGTTGAGAGGACACAAGAGACCGTGGCTTCCTCTTCTTGTTTCACTTCTTTTTTTTGTCTTCTATTTCTTCTCGACAAACGCAGCAAGATAACTGAGCTTTCTGTCGTTCTCGACACGTCAATTTGCGCGGGATCCCGGCTCTCTAAAGACCCTGGAGAAATCAGCATGCAGTGTCAAGCGGCAAAAAAGACAGCGGCGCCCTCTCGCGTCGGTGCTTCATTTTAGATTCGCCGACAGAATGTATACACACGTAGCCTAGGAAACATTAACATCTCGTCTGGCCTTTTTTTGTTTGTTTTCGCCGTCTGCCCGGTTCTTTTATTTACGCATGTATGCTTCTCTCATCAAGTATGATATCTGCACTGCATCGCGAAAGCGATGTGCGGAATGACTCGGAATATGAAACGCCGAGCGCAGTCGAAAAGTTTTTAAGAAGCCCCTGGGAGAGGATACGATGGGTAGACACTTATACGCAAGGCAGACGCAACGCCCACGCCGCGTTACGCTCCGCAACGCCTACGCTCCGATCAGATCCGCAACGCCCACACACCTCCGTGACCTACGACTTTTGGTTAGTCGGGCTTTGCCGCACGTGCACTATGCCTGCAGCGAAACGCTCTTTACAGCTTGCCGCAACTTTTTTTACAGCAGGAATTATAGTCGGGCTTTGCCACAAATACGTTCAACTTGCAGTGAAACAAGCTTTTGTGCACGTCGCAGACTTCTCCGGCACGAACTGCAAGACGATAGAGCGGGAAAACAAAACGACGACACAGAGACAAGAAGGGCACGAAGGACACTAGCGCTAACTCCCAGCTGAGTTTATTGCGCAGAGCACGAAAATATATAGAGGAGACGAAACCATGTGACAAAAACCATACGACACAAAGAGCAAAACATGAGTAAGAGAAAAACAAAAACAAAAAAGCACAGAAAAAAGGCAAATAAAAGTCTATAAGAAAACGATACACAAAAGTAAAGATAATATAACTACTTGCGCCCACCGAAACCTTCGAGGAACCTTAGTTTTTTTTCTCGGACAAAGGTACGGAGGGCTTGCTAATGGAAAGCACCTGTTCGCGTACCATCTAAGGAACTGCAACTTGAGGTAACCATGATCGCTTGCGTGTAGAGTAAAGTAGCAGCGCGATAGGACTTGGACAAGCGTTTCTCGAAAAATGCGCAGGAGAGAAGGCTTATACTAGACGTTTCCTCGTTGCCTATCGCTCTATTTTCTACGTGCGTAAGCATGTTCGTACTACGAATGGCTGGGCGTATGGGTGTTACCTAATATATGTAATAACGGTGCATTGGGCATGCGGTGTGTCTGCGTTTTTGAACAGTCCTCGTCGTCTGCGCTGCCCTTACACTTAAGTTACCGCGAACACTATTTTTCGGAACCTAATCATGACACTCTGAGCTTTTTCATCAATAATGAACGCCTAGAAGAATACTAAAGCGGCACGAAATCGACCAATAACAGAAGTTTTGTTGTTGTTGTTGTTGTTGTTGTTGTTGTTGTTGTTGTTGTTGTTTTGCAGTCAGAGTTTTCAGTGACCATCACTGGCTTAGGTTTGCATACGGGTGAAAAATAGAGGATGGGGGGGGGGGGAGGCTCGAAAGGGGCATGAAGCGCCCTCTCCTTATTACTATCCGCGATCCTTAGAAAAAGGAAAGGGGTCTTCGCAGCTCCCTCTCCCTCCCCCGCCTTCACTTATCCAGGACCGGGGAGAGAAGAGTTAGTGGGAATACAAGGAGAGGTGCAATTCCTACGTTAATCCGCACAGTGACCGTATGCACGGCCCAGACATTCGGCCGCTTCTAAGCCGCGAACATGCATTTGTTGTTAAGGTCGATAATAACTGCAAATTTAAGAAATCAGTTTCCCAGAAGGTTCCATTTTCGTTTTTGGGAATCACTTGTTATAAGTTTTCTTTCAGCGCAATAAGAATAACACTCAGTAGTAAAGCCACGTGGTTTCGTTTCTGCAGGACCGTTGTTTTATTCTGATTTGAGTTTCCTTGCCTGTGCGTTCCTAGGCACGGCGCTGTGTCAATAAGCCGCAAACTTGAACTCTACAAAAGGATAACAAAAAAAAAACTAACTAACACCTTGCGAAAATGTTTAGATTCCGCGTAATACGGCTGTTTCTGGAACTAGTCTAGACAGCAAAGCTGTGCTCAGATCGAAGCCAAGAAATAACGTACGCAATGTCCGAGGTTACATGGGTAACATTTAAAACCACATTTCTCGCGTTCTAGTGTCATTGCAGGGACGTGCGCCGCCTAGATAAATAAAGTAGCAGAAAAAAAAAGAAAGTTCTCGTAGAACCTTCGGGAGTAAAAACGGGGAAATGTGAATCCAAGCGCTCATGCCGCAATCAAGGTGAAGCGAAGCTTTCGTGAAAGTGTGCTGTAAATTTGTGTATCTATACTAACACGTTTCGTAACCTTTATTTCGACAATTCAACATCAAGTTTGCACAGTGCACGAAGAGAAATGATGGATTACGCGTAGTACGGCCATTTTGTATACAATATCGTTTCATGGTGATTTCGTGTTCATGTGTGCGACTGCTTCGCCAAACGGCCATCTCCGAAAGTCAGAATCCGTAACTATAGCGGTGTTCTTTGAGCATTAAAGAAATGCTTCGTTATATAAGTTTATTCGCTATTCGCGACGTTGGCGTTGCGGGTGAGGCCGCAACGCCCACACAGCGATCCGCTTTGCAACGCCCACGCGGAACTCCGTGTCCTGCGACGTTTTGTTAGGCTCGGCCACCTATACCATAATGCTTGCAGTGAAGCTATCTTTACAGCTAGCAACGGGGTCTTTCATTGCAGGACGTATAGACAAATTCCACCGGACTTACGTCACGAAAATGCGGTGGCGCTGTCTTGGTGGGCAAAAGACGCTCTGCCTACCACAGTTTCTGCTGCATGTGGTGTTCTCAGTCAAGCAATGAGGAAAAAAAAAACGGTATGCCGACGAATCGCGTCGCGGTTGGATGTGAGTCGCGTCCCACAACTTAGTTTTGCTTGTTGGCGCACATCGCAGCCCTCAGCGCTTATGGCGGAAGTTACGTGCGGACGTCGCTATAATTTTACCCGTATAATCGACATCGGCCTACCTGTGTTTACAAACATGGAATGGGTCTATAACTAAAGTGACCGCCATACTACTTGCATGTCGAGTGAAGAAACTACGCAATGAAACTTGAGAATCCAAGGATCGATGTTGCGAAGGACGTTCGAAAGTTTGGCGATGCATATGCGACATCTGTAACCGCATTCATCACGTTCTAATGTCGTTCAAGTGACGCACGTCGGCTAAGGCGTGGTCATTTAGGCGCGATTTCGCTTTATCTGCATATTGTATGAGTGTTATCATTTTTCGCATCGTTATCTAATAAAGCCCAAATTTGCATACCTTGCAGCTAGTGCGACCGTAGACCGGAGCTATGCGGTTGCTGCTACTGTTGCTGGCCACTGCGGTGCTGCCCCTCGTCCTGAGCCAGGTGAGCTTGACTATTATACTATCTACCTGCTCTCTGTCGACCTTGATTTTATTTCTCACCGTGTCCTTGTAAACAACAATACCAGGATTACAGAGAATAATAGCCTTTTTTTTACCTAAAATAAGATCGAACTATGGCAGATTCACAGGTCGTTTCTATGGTATCCATCTTTGGAATTACATAACCCCATGTTAAGTCATCTTGGTCATTGGAATCGTTTTAACACAACATGAAAAACACGCTGTTAAATGAGCGTTTTCTTCTTCTGGAATAAATTTATTTTCGTCATCACTTCAATCTCTTGTTTTTTCTACCTATAGGTATTTTTAAGAGTTGTATAATTCTGCCACGACAAATAAATGTTTTTTTTTATTTTTTCAGTATGCATCGTTCTGTATTGATTGTGTTTTTTTTATTTGTTCGAACTTTTAGCCTTTGCTGCTGTTACCTTTTATGTACGTCGATAATGACAGGAGGTCCCGCTGATAGTTTCTTACTTTAGGACCTACTGATTTTGTATGTATATATTACTGATTTTATTTTATTCTTGTTCACGCAATAACAACAAACAAACTCGTACCTATCGGCGTCCATTCGACAAACATTGACTCCATGACTGCACAGAGACGCATTTCGAAGACAATGCTTTCCTGGGCTTTACACGTTCAAACTACCTTACAATGAGCACTCTTCGATGATATTCAGTACTTGACTCGCGACGTGATTTGCAAGTTGGCAAAATCCCGCCAGAAAGCCGCCATGTTTAAGCCTACTTTGTCTTTAATGCTGGCACTGACAACAGCGTCGATGTCTCCGACGGTGCACGCTGCACTGGATGTGTTTTCTGATCTGCATGTGTAAAACAAAAAGGCGACGACTGACGCGACAGCGAAGAACGGTTAATGAGGTGGCTCCTGTAATCCCGGACTCACTATTTTATTCAATGCCTATTTCGCTATTCATTTTACTTGCTTTATTTAACGCGCCACCTTCCTCAAACAGCACCGCGACGCCTGTTCAGGTAGTCGAGAATCCCCGGTTTCGAGTTTAGAAATTTCGGAGAGTACGTTAACAAAGTGGGTTATTACAACGATCGAACGATGAAGCGGTAGGAGGTATACGACTTCGGCGCCTGCAAACGCCCCCACTTTTTTGTTTGCTTGTTGCGACTTATATCCTGACAGCCCCATCCGAAACAAACCGGAAGGCCTTAACAGTACAGCGACTTGCTCTATCGGCGCGTGCACTGCGGCCAGAGACGGGACGTGCTCGAGTGTACGATAGACGCGTTCTATAGGGCTTGTGACGTGTGCACCTTTGCACTTCGCGGCTAATAAAACACCTCGCTTCCTCAATATTTCTTACCGTCTTCCTGCTCTCGCGTGCACGCAATCGATGAGCCACAAGGCGAAATAAAATCACATATTTGTAACGGCGCGTAAAAAAGGTTAGCAATTAAGAAAATTTTCGATTTCGTGCCGTGTAGGGAAAATTCACGACTTCGCTACCGTTTGTGGTTGTGGCGTTATATTTCATTTTTTTTTTGTTTTTTGATGGCTGTTAGTTGTTCCCTCCGTACGTAGATGGCGACGATGGCAACGAGCCGCCAAATACTGGATACATGGGCTTCTATGGAAGTTGCACTACCAATTTACATATACCTTGGTTGTATTTCGTGGCATAAGAGGGATGACAGGACAAAAAAAAATCGTGAATATTAAGATTAAAAGCAAGAGGGCATCCAAGCGATAGTTATTACCCGTATACAATAGTTACAAAATTTCAAAGTGAGCAAACAAAAAACAAGTAATCTTTGTCCACATTGTGGGGAAATAGCTTCATTAGAACACATGCTCTGGCAGTGCACCAAATTCGCTCATTTATCGCACATCACCTCTGCCAGATGGGAGGCGGCAATCCGCAGCTCATCCTTGGCAGATCAGCTCTGGGCTGTCCACCAAGCCCGCGAGGCGGCTGAGGAGCTTGGCATCTCAGTCCCCACGTGGGAGCTGTCCGCAACACAGTGATCTGTGTTTTGGAGGACCAAATAAAAGTTTATCCAATCTAATCCAATCCAAACGAAAAACAGGAACACATCGATGTTTCTTGAGCAAAGAACCGCAGTATAGATGATTGTGCAGCAGCATGCCTGCACATTAGTGCATATGAAATAACACCGGACATGCAATACATTCATAGACGCCGTAGCGGTTTCTTTCTTTCGAATTTTAACCTGCGCTTTATTGGCGAACACGCGATCGCGCTAACTATACGGGATTTATCGGGGTGACGTGACACCTAGCAATCTGGACTAGAGCTCGAACCGTATGAAGCCACTGAGGGGGGGCTTCGGCCGGACGAAAGCGACGCAGAACAATACACCGGACGTTTCATACGGGTGCGGCAAACGCTCAACAACGTCTAGTGAGCTTCCCATATTGAAAATACCAGAGGGAACTTCGGCGAAGCGAGCCCTCTTAGGTGGGCTCGGGCGCAAGTTAATTGCAATAGGGTCCCCGTTGCGCAGGATTGCGTGTGCGGTACTAGGGTAACCAGTGTTCACAAAGTGCCAACACGCGCCGGTAAGGACTTAACGTGGCGCGTGGACTGCTGGGCTAGTTGGTTGTGAATATCACTATGATACATTTTTTATCAGCACAAAGAAAAAAAGTGCGGAACGGTAGAGTTGCCGGCGTTCGTATTGCACGTTACTATTCTATCAATGCGTGTTCTTTGCGTGCTGGGATGTATATAAGGACTCAAGCATTTCTACAACATGGATTTCCCATCCACCCACCCGAAAAAAGGTGTTCTGGTGACCGACTCTCCTCACACGCAACCCCCACCACCTTGGCCGTGAGGTACCAAACAGAGTGCTATGCATTAGCGACCTCATTGGAGTTCCAGTGACTCCCGGCGGGTAAGCTCGTTCACATTGGGGCATAGCGTGTAAAAACGTATTGGCCTCTTCGCCGGAAGGCACGCGATTGACTTTTAGTTTTTAGTGCCAGCAATCTCTTTTTTTTTTTCAGCGGTGAGGAAGAGCACGGTCACGCGTTCCTTTAAAGAGCCACTCATCAGGCTCTCAAAAATGCAAAAACTGAGCGCAATATTCTCTCCTGATATTTCTTGTCCTTCTAGCGCACTTCTGTGAAGCAGACAGTATACTTTCCGTGACGTATATAGCGTACATGATCTCGAGTGGTCCATATACGCGAAATATCAAATGCGATTTGTCTCCTGCACTGCCTTGCCATGCAGCCGCCCATCTGTTCTTGTTTGTCTCGAATGAATATCGCACACTATCAACCGATCACGCTTCATTTCGTGTGTTTACAACTGCACAAGCGGCGATGACAGCCCGTAGCTGAGAAGCGCGAAATCCCGATGGGCTGTGTCGGTTAGTGCTGGTATTGTTCACGTGCTTTCAGGAACTAAAGGGCGAGGAGGATGCATCGCGTGTGCGAAGGAGAGGAGAAAGCCACCTCCTTGCCTTTAACCCATTAACGCCTGAATTACGAAACCGCCGAGTGAAATAAAAACTCTTTTCATTTTTCAGCTTTAATTAACAACCGTTAAATGATTCCGTAGTTAAATTGTCTGACATTCAACTTTAATTTACACTTTATGTATGTCGCGAATTCTCCATATCCCGTCCCTCCCCCCCCCCCCCCCCCCCCCCCCGCCGCGGTGGTATAGTGGCTAAGGTACTCGGCTGCTGACCCGCAGGTCGCGGAATCGAATCCCGGCTGCGGCGGCTGCATTTCCGATGGAGGCGGAAATGTTGTAGGCCCGTGTGCTCAGATTTGGGTGCACGTTAAAGAACCCCAGGTGATCGAAATTTCCGGAGCCCTCCACTACGGCGTCTCTCATAATCATATCATGGTTTTGGGACGTTAAACCCCACATATCAATCAATTCTTCATATGCCACAGAAGCGAGAAACGTACAGTAAAAAAAAAAAACGCACTTCAGAACTACGTAACCTGTCGCGTGTCACCTCTTGGGTGTGTACACACGAAATTTATCGAAGATGGAACTTACGTCACTTAAGCGAGAGAAAAAAAAACAAAAAAATTGAGAGCTGTTGCACGCGCTTCCCGCTATCCGCAATCACCTAAAGAACAATTGGTTCTAACATAAAATACCTCAGACGAAACGGCGCTCAATTTTTAATGCTGAAAGCTACATTGGCTAACTTCCCCGTGAGTATAACTTAACAGCCAGTACTAAAGGCGGCGCGCGTTTTCTGACTTCTTTGCTCGAAGTTAATCGGTATGTCACGGATTCGCGACACTCAAGGATTAAACACGTGGTGGGTGGTGAGTGGCCGTTTAAGGACTGTGGTACGGGAGTACAAAAGGCTGACATCGCTGCCTCCGTTGTGCGTTTTGGGACGATAACGTATAGTTCCAAACAACCGAGAGGACGTAATGGCGGTTCCCTAAGAGGGGCACCGCCAATGAGGTGCCCCTTTAGGTCGCGAAAATTTTTCACAGATCCTCTTCTGCCGCTGTTGTGAAGCGATGCAGTTCCACGACGTGGTGGTGGTGGTGGTGAGTGGTTTTAAAAAAAAAGAGGAAAAAGGCACCTAATTTCTGTCTGCCTCAAGGGCGACACGGCGCAGTGCCTTGTAGGGGAGGGGGGATGAAACGAATAGAAGAAAATAGGTGAAGGAATAGATATGGGCAGCTGTCACTGCAATCACAGTATAACCAGTATAGTGCACGAGAGTCCGCTGGGACTTCTCGAAGTGAGGGGGCATTTCTGCCCCACCACCGCGGCGTCTGAAATTCAACGAAGCCTGCAGATTTCCTGCGGCACTGGTCGTGTCCTTTTTTGGTAGTGGTTAATAAAAAAGTGCGGCTCACAGTGGCGCTCCCAGATGTTGCAGTGCCATGACACGGTCTTATCAGGCCGAGTTAAGGCCGATACCTCAAAGACGGGAAATATGATGTGTTGTACTGGTTTTTGCATATGTGATCGCAAGTGGTTTTGTTTATTTGTTCGGAAAGATACCTGTCCTGTGTGTTCTTGTGTTGGGATTAGTTAACAGAAAGCATTTGGTGCTTAGATTCTGATCGGTTTTGACAATAGGTGTATTATCTCCGGAAGATTCCCGGTTCTTCAGCTGAAATGTACCTCTCTGAAATATTGTCTTTACGTTGTGGCAGAAAATAAATCTTTTCTATTTTGAGAGCCCCTCGCTTCCTTATACGTTCCCAGGAGTCGTCGCTGGCTGCCCTGGGCCCTTCGGCCGTGGTGCTGGAGGGATCGAGCAGTTCGTACGCGCAGCTGCGACGCTGGCAGGCCGGCCCTCAGGCCGCCCTGAGCCTCGACTTCCAGACGCAGGAGCCCAGCGGACTGCTGCTCTACGCCGACGATGGCGGACGCGGGGACTTCGTCGAACTCAAGCTGGTCGAGGGAACACTCAGGCACGTCGATGACGCCGTGTGTCTGATGTTTTTTGATTATTGATTTATATCATTTATCTATTCGGTATTGCTGTTATTGTTGACTTCACATTGCTGATTGTTTGCCACTGCCGTCGTGCTAAAAGGTACCTGTAGGCCTTTGTCAAAAAGAGAGAGAGAGAGAGAGAGATAAATAGAGAATGGGGCCTTTGTCCAGCTGGCTTTTTCGGAAAGCAGCTTTTACCTGCAGCTGTCCTTCATCAAACTATTGATGAAAAATTATTATTATTATTATTATTATTATTATTATTATTATTATTATTATTATTATTATTATTATTATTATTATTATTATTATTATTATTATTATTAACACGCCACAACTTTGCAAGGCCGCATGACAACCATCACGGAAGTCTAGTGACTGAGGACCCTGGCTGCTGACCCGTGTGTCGCGGGATCGAATCCCGGCCACCGCGGCTGCATTCTCGATGGAGGCGAAAATGTCGTAGGCCCGTGTGCTTAGATCTGGGTGCACGGTAAATAATTCCGATGTGGTCCAAGTTGCCGGAGCCCTCCGCTACGGCGTCTCTCGTACTCTTATAGTTGTTTTGGGACGTTAATTCCCCCCCCCCCTTAATTACTAGTGTCAAATATTAGTACCAAACAGCTGTCTTAATAATCCATAAAACATTATTTTTTTTCAAGAGAGAGCGTACCATAAGAGGTAAACTGTAGAATCAGAAGTAGTTTTTGGGTTTCGCTTATAGTCGGCACTCGCAAGACCGAGAAAGAAAAAAAAAAAAAACACAAGGATCCTAAAGCAAAGTACAAAACGAAAGACATATCACATAAAACTCATCAAGGCCAAGTACAAAACTACAAGGGTAGTGAATTTCAAAAGAAATATGTCTATCACGGATTATTCAATGCCTTGTAATAACTTTAAATCTAATAACGCGACACATTACTGCGAGTAAGAGAAGCATTTAACGGGACACTGGCATAATGTGGCATACCACCCTTAATGCATCGGCCAGCTATTATGTGCGGCCGCTGGAACGGCTGAACAAACCTCCATAAGCGATGCAGTGTGCCTTGAGCAGACGCGACGTTCAGTCTATCACGAACGACCAGATCGCGGAAGACTGACCACACAGCTGATCAGTCAAACAAGCCATATTATAATGTTTTATCTGCAACACCTAAAGCTAGCTAACATAAGCATTCGTCTGTGGCTACAGGCTGTACCATGAGTGCGGGCTGCGAGTCGTCTGTGATGGTGCTTCTCACCCCCTCGTTCCCCTCCTCCCGAAATGTGGGGTATCTAATCGGACACAGCCGAGTTACCTCTCCTTTTCTTCATTGCATCCTCCAGTACACTCTACAAAAAGTGCGAGTAAAAAGGGTGTTTTTTTGTCCCACAACAATAATCGTCATCTATATTGCGTTCCATCCTTGCGCTATCGCCCCGCGCCCGGTACATTCCGGTCACGATCGACACGCCCATTATCAGGGTTACATTGCATTCTCAATGGGAAAGTGGCCAGCGCCGAGTTTTCAAGCAAGGAAGCGCACGCAAGCCTGACGGCGATTATTAGAGAGTTTTAGTACTGCGGAATGGTGCTACGTGCGCATCACGCAAGCGCCTTGCGTTACGTGGCGTCGTTTGCCACTAATCGGCTTTTAGTACGCCGTAGTACCCGCGCACGTAACGAGCGTCAATCGTGTTGCGTCATCTTGCAGATCAAAATAGAAGCACGTGTTGTTGACAGCCAATGTGAGCCAATCCAAGTGTTATAGCCAGATTATGGTCATATTTTAAGCCACAGAGCCGGTCGGTGCTTGCCTTCGATGCCGCCATTTCGCAAAACGAAGTCTCGCGCTGTCGCGAACTTGTTCGAGAGTGGCGCGATCAGCTCATACGTACGCACGCACGCATCTCACGCGTGCGTACGTAGCGGCTGCGTACGTAACGCGATACGTGCGCGTTGCGGTCTGCGCATGCGCACTACGGAGAACGTGGCGTCCTTACGTACGCAACGCCGCCACGTACGCAGCGTACGCAGTACTAAAACTCTCTATTGTTGTGGGACAAAAAAACGCCCTTTTTACTCGATATTTTTTTATAGTGTACAGGTTACCAATGTGTACGCTCTGAACGCAGGCTGCGGCTGAGCCTTGGCTCCGGCAGCGGACGGCCGGTGTCGCAGGAGCCCTTCCTTCTCAGCGCGGGCCGAAACCTGCACGACGGCGCATGGCATCGAGCCGAGATCGTGCGCAACGGGTACGTCTCATGTACAAGCACGCAGTGTTCGCAGATCATGCAAACCGTGTACGTTTCCAGTCACGTCATAAAGCGAAGGACAGGACAAAAAAAAATTTACGGCAGATCCACGAGGTAAATAACGATGAGATTGGGCGAAGCTGCCTGGAAGCAATACCGTGAAATTTTCTCCCGTTGATTCGCCCGATAAAACCATTGCTTTATAAAACACCTGGCTTCTTTCATTAAGCAGCTGGCGTCTTCTTTTTTTGTTTTGCTTTAGAAAACATCTGGCGTCTTTTGTTGGTTTATTTCATCAATAAACGGCGTTTTGAACAAAATTTTTTTTATTGTTTAATCACGCACAGGAGAAATCTCACCAGGCACTACCTTGGAGGTAAACAATGGCTGCTATACTGGGAATTAGAGACAACAGAAGTCGGCTTTTAACACTTCTACTTCTACTAACGTTTCCTACTGGAACATGCCAATGGCTGCTAATGGGGAATGAGAGACAGGAGCATTCGGCTTTCAGTTAACGCGCACGCCACGCACTTATTATTGTTCAACAAAGCACAGGAGAAATCACCCAACGGCACCACCTTGCAGGTCAAAACGTAACACTTGTTACACACTACGACTACGACTACGAGGGACGAACAAATGCGCTTTAAGGAGCTTCGCCTCTAAAAAAAAAATGGCAGCATATTCACGGAGTGAATGATGGGGAGTGGGGCGAAGCATTCGTCCGTCCATTCGTTCTTGCTTCCGTCCGTTCCTGCGTACGTCTGTGTAACCGTCCATGCGTCCATCCACCCGTCCATGCGTGCGTCTGTTCGTGCGTCCGTCCCTGCGTTCGTCCATGCATCCGCGCCTGCGTCCGTTCTTGCGTCCATCCGTGCATCTGTCTGTGTGTCCGTTCGTCCATCTATTCAGCACTCCAAGTACCACCATCTCGCATCTTTTCATCATATATTCTCCATATAGAAGCACCGCCATCCAGCGGACATTTCAAGGACTAAACGGGAGCTGGCACATGCACACTTTCTTACGGCTTGCGATTCGGGTTTACTTCCCACCTTTAACCACCTCGAGTTCATGGTATATACTAGTTCACTGTATTCATGGCTATGCTGCCCAACGCTCGCTAAACCTTTCTAAAACCAAGGAGGTTACAACCAGCGAGCATAACGTAGCAACCCTTTCTTGTCAGATCGTGCTTAATGTACATGTCAATAACTGCTAATGGGGATCGCAGCGTGCGCGTTACCTAAAGGCCGAATGCTCCTGTCTCTCATTCCCCCTTAGCAGCCATTACCATACATGTGCATTGAGCACTATCTTTTATTGTTTAACAACGCACAGAAGAAATCTCTCACCGGAACCACCTTGGAGTGAGGACCGCTATTTCGGGTATGTGCCACTGGTGGTTACGTACTACGAGGGACGCACAAGCCACGCCATAAGGAGCTTCGCCCCTAAAAGTCGAACGGTATTTTGTGCATTTGCTTGGCGCTACAGAAAGGCGAACGTCGCGACCTTCTCTTTCGCCTCGGGCGATTCGATTGATCCCCTGCGGCACCCGAAAGCATTCTGCGCCGAACGCGCTTCTGCAGTGCCTTCTGAATCGAAGCACTCTTGACCAAGCGACTATGTCGTGTGATGACCTCTTCACGCCACGTGATGACATGTAACGCCATCTAGTTTCCTACAATATTAACTATCGAGGACTTGGCGTTGCGATCGTTCAGCCATGTACCATGGTAATGATGGGTAGTACCCAAATTCTTGCGGTAATTTTTGCGGCCTTCAACGCACTTGCGGCTTCATTTATTGCTGTGTGTTTGTTTTTGTTTTTCGAATAAAAGAACCGACCGTAGTGAATTTCGTGACCCGATTTGAATCAGTGAGCCATAAGGTCAAAGTGGTGGACCACAACTGCTGAACATTTGCCGACTGTTGTTTCGTGACAAAGCGGTTCCAAGCCGCACGAAACCAAACTGGACCGAAAGAATTAAGATTGTACAAATTCGTGTACTACACATCGTTTCAACGCTGGCGAAGCACCGTGTGTTGAGCCTCCCATAGACACTAGCGCCAGAGTCTCCCTCTAGTGTACTTATAGGAAGCTCTATATGTAACGTCATGGTGCCGTCACAAATTTCGGCGATGTTGTGACATCGTGATGAGGTCATCACACGATAACTTTTCCGCATCACTCGCGTTCAACTTGACGCTGATGGTAATTTTTTTTTCCCGCGTGACGAAGCATCTAAAACTGACGAGCAAGCGTCATCTTTGACAACGTCATAACATGACTTCACTGATTACGTGATGCGACGCTTCGCCCTCATACTAGTTTGATGTGTATTTCGGATCATGTGCTTGTTAACACGACTCACTTCCGGAGACCCGGTGTGCAAGTGTCATGCTTGTGGGAGAACACAAATGTGGACGGCCCGGAATACGCCGTATTTGCCTTTTTTCGGTCGGTTTAAAGATTCGGATAGCATCAGCACGTTTCGCACACCCGAAAAACTTCCATCCACTTTAGTTACTGCTCTTCAACGCCGAACTAGAAGAAAGCGTATTTCTTTTAGGGGCGAAGCTCCTTATAAAGACACCCGTTCGTCCCTCGTAGTCGTAGTCGCAGTGTGTAACCAGTGTTACATTTTGACCTCCAAGGTTGTGCCGGTGGGAGATTTCTCCTGTGCGTTGTTGAATAATAAAAAAATTCGGAGCGTGCGCATTAACTAAAAGCCGAATGCTCCTGTCTTTTATTCCCCATTAGCAGCCATTGACTTGTACATTGAGCACTATCTGACAAGAAAGGGTTGCTACGTTATACTCGCTGGGTAAGGCTTAGCGAGCGTCGAGCCGCAGTGCCATGAATACATTGAACTAGTATATACCATGAACTCGAGGTGGTTAAAGGTGGGAAGTAGATACGAAGCGCAAGCCGTAAGAAAGTAAAAGACAAATTATCCTGTCTCTCATTTCCCATTAGCAGTCATTGGCATGTACATTGGGCACTATCTGACAGGAAAAGGTTGCTACGTTATACTCGCTGGGCGTAACCTCCTTGGTTTTAGAAATGTTTAGCTAGCATTGGGCCGCAGTGCCATGAATACAGTGAACTAGTATATACCATGAACTCGAGGTGGTTAAAGGTGGGAAGTGGACCCGAAGCGCAAGCCGTAAGAAAGTGTGCGTGTGCCACCTCTCGTTTAGCCCTTCGAATGTCCGCTGGATGGAAGTACTTGTATATGGGGAATATATGATGAAAAAATGCGAGATGGTGGTACTTGGAGTGTTGAATAGATGGACAAACGGACACACAGACAGATGCATGGATGAACGCATGAACGGACGCAGCTGCGGATGAATAGACGAATGCAGGGACGGACGCACGAACAGACGCACGTACGGACGGGCGGATGGACGCATGGATGGTCACACAGACGGACGCATGGACGGACGGAAGCAAGAACGAATGGACGGACGAATGCTTCGCCCCACTCTCCATCATTCACACCGTGGATATGCTGCCATTTTTTTAGGTTGTGCCAACGTAGGCAGAGACTCTCTTTTCCGCTTACGAAAAATAAAGGCACATATAAGTCAAGGATTAGCTCGTATAATGTCGCGTTCAGCTTAGAACTATTTATTTTCTTAATTATTCAGCCAAACACAAGGAAGAAAAGTGGTGAAAATGTGTGGGCTTCTCGCCAGCACGTTCGTTCTCCGCCAATGCCACCAGGCTACACCGACGCACCAATAAATACCCGGCAATGAGTACCCTGTTCTCTAAATCGTTACCCCCTTTTTCTAACCCCCCCTCCTTCTTGTAATACTTCTTACTGCACTCTTTGCAGCTCGGAATGGCTTTAAGCTTTCCCATAGTAGAGTACCCTGTGCTCTAAATCGTTACCCCCTTTTTCTAACCCCCCCCCTCTTGTTTACTTTGCAATATTCATGCGTATCTGTCCCTTTGTGACACTTTTTTTTTGTGGCTGTGTTTGCGTGAACCATCAAAATGTACATGCTCTTTCAACGTCATCTCACATTCATGTAAATGAAGTCTGTTGTGTCATCATCGTCTAAGAAGAGAACGATCTGTTGAAATGTTAATGACGTCTGTGACAATAAGTGTTTCTAAGCAAGCTATGTACGCGGCCTATTACTGCGAGTATGAAAAAAAAATTAGCAGGACAAGGTGCAAGCCGTCCAGCACCAGTGTTTGTAAACACCGAAGTGTTTGTACACGGGTCATTCCGAGCATAACGAAACTGTGGATGAGCCACAGACTGCGGACGTAGATGGCCCAGAAGACGCCGTATCAAATGGCTCGCCTCATGTACTACTACAGGGCCGAGACGCGGCTACGCGTGGACGACCAGAGCGACGCGGGCGCGCTGCAGGGCGCCAGCGACCTGCACATGGGCAACGAGTCGAGCAACAGCTTCGTCTACGTGGGCGGAGTGCCTTCCTGGTACGGGGCCAAGTTGGCCGCCCTCTCGCTGCCCACCGTGTTCTTCGAGCCGAGGCTGCGCGGAGCGGTCCGCAACGTGGTCTACGCCTCCGAGCACGGACGGCCGCCGAAGAGGCAGGAGCCCATCGGTGAGGCACCGCTTCTCCCGTACACGGACTGTCAGTAATCGAAACGAGCGAGCTATTGCAGGAAGAGGCTGCGCTTGCAAAGTTGAGGACGAAAAAACTGGACTGACACAGGGAAAGCGCGTCTAAAAAACTGAAGTTCATTGAAACAAATAGCCAAAGAGGGGGTGGAGTAACATACACTGCAGTGGGCACTGCAAGTTTTTCGTCCTCAACTTTGTAGCGCAGCCTTTTCCTCCAGTATGTTCCCACTAGCCCCCACACAAACTTTTCCGAGTTATTGAGCAAGAGCTCTTCGCCGCGCGTCTCGCTTTGTCTGCCGTCGCCCCCACCAAAGACGTGAGGGGTGCTTAATTATGTTGATTTATTTTAACCACTTTTTAACGTTCGTAACACGTGCATATGTTAGTTTTTAACTGTAATATTGCTTACTGCTAACACCACAGTGAAGTACACAAAACATTGTTTGCGAAGTTACAAACACAAAATGCAAATTGTTATGTTTCTGTCCTTTTTCCCTCTGGAAGATTACAACTGCATAGTCAAAAAATTTCGAGATTCTCGTATTTCTTCACCACTGTCTAGATAAATGGATAAATACAGTCAGAATTAACCAGGACCGCGCGAGCTGGTGCTGCTGCATTTTCCCCATATCTATTTCTTGCCAGTCCTGATATGACGTTGGAAAAGCTATAGCTGTAAACAAAACAGACTGTTTTCACTATTTAATTTACCAGATACCGTTTTGTTTCCTTGATACTCTGTGTGTGTGTGTGTGTGTGTGTGTGTGTGTGTGTGTGCGTGTGTGTGTGTGTGTGTGTGTGTGTGTGTGTGTGTGTGTGTGTGTGTGTGTGTGTGTGTGTGTGTGTGTGTGTGTGTGTGTGGGCACGCGCGCATAAAGAGACAGAGGAAGATGACAAAGTCATTTATTGCTGCTGTCACGTGCAGACGCGCAGTGCCCCTTTGGACCACGAAAAAGCAGTTCCGAAGTTGTTGAAACAACCAATACTGCGGAATTCCATTGTAAATGTGACATGTATTGCAGTTAATTAACCACGCACTGCTAATTAGCGTAACGGGCTCGAAGTTCTGTGCGAGGCACGCGACCCGGAGCTCACTGCTGCTTTGCGACAAAGGATCACGCTGACCGCCCCATGTATGCTCGTATCACGTACGTCATTAATTACCTTTAGGGATATGGGGGCCAATCCGAAGCTACGAAGAAAGAACAGCGGAGCGTTGTTCCCACGCAGGTTTCAAGGGAGTGCGGCTGCGCAGCGACGAGCCCTGCGAGCAGCGCGACCCGTGTCAACACGGCGGAAGCTGCATCAGCACCGACACGGGCGCCGTGTGCGACTGTCGGGGTTTGGACTACGAAGGGTCTTTCTGCGACCAAGGTCAGTGAGTGGGCTTTACAGCTCAGCGAATATCGGCTGTAACGAGTGTTCGCGCAAGGTTCAGGAATCTGACGTTGGCATAAAAAGCAAAATTGTTAATGAAATACAATTCGCAACCACGTGGAAGGAGAATTCACAAACACAACAGAGAACCTGTTTTGTCAAAGAAGGTTGTTTGTGTAGTAACTTCACCCTCTAATACTTCGGTCTACTTAGTTTGAGATGAAGGTAGCTGAGGACTGAGTCGCTTATAGCGGCTTTGAAGCAAAGAACACGACGTTTTCGTACCTAGGATTTTTCGCGCGAGCCAGATTGCCGATTGGTTAAAGCGAATCTCATCTTTGCTGTTACAGCGAAACTCGGGCATAACGAACCACTTTATGATCACGAAACTAATCCGTTATTAAGACCTGGCTAATTAGGGTGGTTATATTTAAGGTCATGCTAATTATTAACTGACTACAATATGCAAATGTGCTTGCATTACAACGCGGGGCGCTGCCGACCTGCATTGCAGAAAAGCAGCCCTCGGAGGCCACGTTTCGGGGACACGAGTTCTTGTCTCTGGACTCGAGTCGCGCCCCGGTGATCAGCGGCTCGGACCAGGTGACGCTGCTGTTCAAGACGCGCCAATCGAGCGCCCTGCTGTGGCACAGCGGCCGAGGCGGGGACTTCATGCAGCTGTCGCTGCGCGACGGAGGACTCCAGCTCTCGGTCGTGCTGGGCGCCGGCGCACTAGAGAAGAGCGTGCGGCCCGCCAGGGTGCGCTTCGACGACAACCAGTGGCACCGAGTGGTGGTGCACAGAAAAGTGCGGCACATGACCAAGACCACCAGCTTTTACCACGTAAGACGGCATTCCTTTCTATCTATCTATCTATCTATCTATCTATCTATCTATCTATCTATCTATCTATCTATCTATCTATCTATCTATCTATCTATCTATCTATCTATCTATCTATCTATCTATCTATCTATCTATCTATCTATCTATCTATCTATCTATCTATCTATCTATCTATCTATCTATCTATCTATCTATCTATCTATCTATCTATCTATCTATCTATCTATCTATCTATCTATCTATCTTTTCAACGTGGGTTGCTCGATGCAGTGTAAATAATCAGAATAGAATGCGTCTGGGCTAACTCATAACCTTGCACGTTGTGTATGTCAATATGTTCTAGTAAAGCTAGCTTGCACGGGGGACGTCATGAGTACAGCTTCATAACGTGCTCGTCTACCAACACGGCAGCCTTGATGACGTATAGTTAGCATAATCACATCGCACTGGAACTGCTTGAATACGAAAACGATGTGATTTGCATTTTATTGTCCTCTTAGCGTCCACAACAACAACAACAACAACAAAAACTGGCAAGTGATGCAATTAAAACAATATCACGCGACGTCACAAGCCTTGCGTGTACTATGCGGTGCATCGACATGGTTGTTTCAGTGACGTCAAAATGTCTCAAAACTACGTGAACTTGGCCGGTTCGCGCAGCTGTCCATCACGGCCGACGGCGTGTACACCGAGAGGGGCTCGACGGCGGGCGCGTTCTCCTTCCTGGCGAGCAGCGCCCTCTTCGTCGGCGGTTCTGACGTCCCACTGCCGGGACCAAAGAGGCCCAACTTCGTCGGGTGCCTCAGAAAGGTATGCGCGCCGTTTCGCTGCTTCTCCTCAACCATCTTCTACCGATTGACTCTAGAAACTGGTGAAGGTGACATCCGCGCATGCGCACCAACCACGCAGGTTGAGCTGGTGGCCGACAGCTTGCAGCTGGACCTGGTCGATCTGGCTCGCTCGGGCAACCGGCTGGTGCAGGCTCGAGGTAACATCCACTTCGTGTGTCAGGAGGTGGACGCCGCCGACCCGGTCACCTTCACGACAAGGGACTCGTTTCTGGTAAGTGAGACACTGCGGCTGCTTCTGGAACTATAGGTCCCGTGCGGGGCGAGACACTGGTTTTCAAGCCTCTTTTCCAGCCCGCGAGGAACATGCATGTATCATAAGGCGAAAAGCATGGCACTGTTTAAGCGGAAGCCGGCTGTCGGTGCAAACACCGAAGTGGTCATTTAAGGAGTGGTGCGTGAAGAAGGAGCGAGCTTGTGACGTCAAGGGCAACCAAAAAATGTGCGGTCATCCTGATGATGTCACATGATGATGTCTGTACACATCATCACCATCATCACTTGATCAAAGTAGGGTTGATACCTATGGTGTCGCGACACCGAGTACGATGCAGGCAGCATTTTCTTTCAGAAGTCAGGGTGGGTGGAGGGGAAGGAAGGTGTGAGAGAACAGTGTAATCGACGGGAAGGAAATGTAATGCAGGAAGTCTGCTCAACGATCGTGTAACGTAATGCATTATCAACTTTACGACAAGAGCGTTGAGTGCTCGGCCAGTCGGTGCATCACTGCGAAAATCACTGAGCGACACAGAACGGGACAGACGCTACCACTTAGAAGTGTGGCAGCTTGGGCTAGTTGGTATGGCATGGCGATAGTTATAGCGCGAGAACAAAACGACGACAGAGAGACAAGAAGTGTCTTTCGTGTCCTTCTTGTCTCTGTGTCGTCGTTTTGTTCTCGCGCTATAACTATCGTCATCAAGACGCTACAAGTTTCGTCTACGGCTGCCGAACGTTTTCTTTTCCCTTTGTTTCCGCGGCTGTTGGAACTAATTCCTCGGGATCCGTTTTCCTCAAACCCCGCAGGCCCTGCCCGGCTGGGAGGAGCCTCGCACGGCTGGCGCCCTCTCGGTGCGAGTTCGCACCGTGGAGCCGGACGGACTGCTGCTGTACGCCAGCGGCGCGCAGGGGGACCTCATCGCCCTGGAGCTGCTCGAGGGCCGCCTGCACTTCGTACTCGACCTCGGCTCGGGACCCGTCAAGGTGCGCACCGAGCGCCGCCTGGACGACGGCCACTGGCACCAGCTGCAAGTGGCGCGCACGGGCCGCGCGGGTACGCTCACCGTGGACGAGACCGTCTCCGAATTCGTCGCACCAGGTAAGCGAACCTCGTGGAATTTCGTTTACTGTTTAATCCAGTACTTGACTATAGTTACGTCCATAGTCGAAGCCGCATATAATTGCGCCAGTTTGGGAAGAAACATCTGTTCGTGAACTGTCTACCTCCTCATGTAACACCCCTTGACTGGGGCCCTTGAGGTATTATAAATAAATAAAAAATAAATAAGTAAATAACGTGTTTAATCTTTCTTAAAGCACAAGTCTATTAGCAGTTCACGGGAGTGGACGGCCCTAAGTTGACACTAGCGACGCGCTGTTTAAAGACCAAGAAAAATACACGAAAAGCACAGGTAGAACGCAACTCAAGTGCGGACTTTACGCTTTACTGATTCTCGCGGACAAAACACATGTATAGGCTTTCTGACTTCTCATTCTGCACTACTTTAATGGTTGTTCTGTTTGGGCTGGCCCACGAGCACTACTTGATACTTCCAGCCTTTCCCATTTCGTCAACCCTTCCCGATAACGTCATACTGTTTACGTTAGCAGCCTCTGTTGAGAATTGAATGTACGAGAAAATGCCCTCGATATGTGCAATGAACAACGAAGAACGCTCCTTTTAGGCGACGAATACGACAGTTGGCATGGAACAAGCGTTTTTTCTGCTGTTCCGCCATCTTGGCTGGAGGACTCCCCTGTGTACACTTTGCAAATGTATTTCTTTCTCACTTATAAATTTCGCTCGTCGATGCAGCAACATGATGAACGCGTGGGCAAGAGCGAACCTTCGCATTCGTTCAACCGTTAATCTATTGCCAAATCATACAGGCTCCTTCGTAGCATGAGACAGGACGTGAAATACCACTCTCTTACTTTCACTCTCTCTGCAAACGACAACTCTCAACCTCTCTAAGCCGTATGCCAGCGTTACGTTATCCTTCTTGTTTGTATACGTATTCTTGATCGTTCCCCGATCTTTACAACCTTTTTTTTTACCCTATTGTAGGATAGTATAGCCATGGAAGGAGGACGAAAACTACCCGCCGTGGTGGTGTAGTGGCTAAGGTACTCGTTCACTGAACCGCAGGTTGAGAGATCAAATCCCGGCTGCGGTGGCTGCATTTTCGATGAAGGCGAAAATGCTGTGGACCCGTGTGACCAGATTTCGGTGCAAGTTAAAGATCCCCAAGTGGTAGAAATTCCCGGAGCCCTCTACTACGGCGTCTCTCATAATTATATGGTGGTTTTATGTCGTTAAACGCCACATGCAAATCAAGGAGGAAGAAAGAGAAAAAAAAACTAGCGAAGAACGTCACGCGATTCCATTGGCCTTGGTAAGCCGCCTCCAACGCCACCGCTCGCAGTTCCTCGTGGGTAGGATTAGGCCCCCACTGCAGACACGATCAAAGCGAGCCAACCAAAAGTAGCTCCTGCCTGTCGCATGGCCAGGGCTTATCTCGCCTTTGAATTTTTTAATCACTAGGCTTCAATGTCGCCAAAGTTCAATCCTAGTCTTTTGTTTGTTTGTTTAGCCGTGACTGTAGCAAACCAGACAGCAAAACGATGTAAGACTGTGCGAGTTGGTTCAGAATCATGGTTTTAAGGAGCGCAAAAGACGGAAGCACGAGACAACCAATAACACAGGTCAAGGAGCCGAACTAAGAGCCGTTAATTCAGCGCCCCGTCTAGTGGCCTTTTTTGCCTTGTGCTTCCTTCTCTTGCGTTGCTTCCAGCTAAAAAGAAAGCACTCGCGTCAGGTCACCTCAGCGCAGGATAGCAATCCGGACACTTACATCTGGTTAACGCAGTCTTTGATTGTTTTTCCTCTAAGGCTTCGTTTCTCGATGGGCTTCATAATAGGGCCGTAGCTAGGAGGGCTTGAGGGGGCTAATGACACCTTCCAAAATTCTTCGGTCCTTTAACGTTTCGGGTGATACTAACGTATTTTAACGCCTTCATCATCCCCAGTTGCCAAAGTTAGCCGTTCTACAGATAAATACCCTTTGAAAAAAGTTCATGGGTAGTACTGCCCTGCCTCACACACACGCGCGTCAATCTGCGCAGGCAACTCCAAGCAGCTGGACGTGGAAGGTCCGCTCTTCGTCGGCGGCGTCGGCACGACGGCGCGAGACGACACGCCGCTGCCGCCGGCCCTCTGGTCGGGCTCCCTCCGGCTGGGCTTCGTGGGATGCCTGCGAGACCTGGTGGTGGGCGGCGCCGCCGTCGACCTGGCCTCCTACGCGCAGCGCCAGGACTCCGGCGCCGTGAGGGCCTCGTGTCACCGGTCCGCGGGGCCGCCGCCCTGCGCCTCGCAGCCGTGTCTGCACGGCGGACGCTGCGTCGAGGGGTGGAACCGGTTCGTCTGCGACTGCGACCACACGCCTTTCACGGGACCCGTTTGCGCCAAGGGTGAGGGACGGCGCTTTCATAATATTTTGCACACCTTATTTCATATTAATTCATATTATTTTGCACACCTAACACCTTATTTTGCACGGACAGATGCATTTAAAATTTCTTTTTTTTCCACGAACAATGGAAGAATGGAACCTTCTAAAAGACTGTTTAAAGATTCACTTTGGTTGATTTACTGTGTGTAAACAGTGTGTTGGGTGTGTAAACCTGTACTTGTATGTTGAATTCTTTCCTTTTTCCTTTTCTACGTGACTTGAGTGCCTAACGTGTACTTGCTACTTGTACCGTGCCCACCTGCTTGGACCTGTGAAGGTCTGCAGTATGCATTAAATAAAATAAATAAATGAAATATAATAATATATAAAGGCTCTAGCTTGGTGGTTGTTCTCGTCACGTCGGCGTGTACGTCGGTAAAACATCCATTCTAGCCCAAAGGAACGGCGAGGAAATCGCGACTTCAGGAAGATTATGTTAAATGTTACAGATTAAGAACGAAAGAAAAACTGTTTTCTTGAAATATGTGTGCCAATAGTATAAGCATAAAAAAGCGAGTTTTAGTGCCGGAGTACCAAAGCCCCTTTGCGTATACGCACGCTTTTGCGTTCCCTTGTACTCCCAACCACCCCCACGAAGAATACAAACGGGTCGCGACGAGCCTCTCACGCACGGCGAGCAAGGGTACCAAAGCACCGGACATTTCTGGCTTTCTCACCCCTAAGAAAAAAGCCGGTCTGGCTTCGAAACATCAGGTTTCATAATAGAATCTTTCGGTTGGAGTGCCCTAACTGCCTCATTTCTTATTCCAAACCAGGCAGAGTTCTGCGAATGTTTACCTTTAAAAGAACACAAGGTCTTGTGTACACACTGTCATGCATTCCTTTCTTTGTACTCCCGGTGCCATCCACGGTTGATACATAGAAACGCAAGCCACTTTGAGGCTCCAGCACTAGAACTTTCTACTGAGTAGTCTATCTAGCCACTTAAAAAAAAACAGCGCCAATAACGAGGGACAAGAGAAAGAAAAAGACAAACAGCGGCACTGACTTACAACAAGATTTATTTGCTAGAACCGCACAATATATACTTGGGCAGTATCTGAAAAAAAAGAGAAAAATACAAAATAAACAAAACAGAATCCACCTAACAACCACATAGGTGGATTCTGTTTTGTTTGTTTTGTATTTTTCTTTTTTTTGTCAGATACTGCCCAAGTATATATTGTGCGGTTCTAGCAAATAAATCTTGTTGTAAGTCAGTGCCGCTGTTTGTCTCTTTCTTTCTTTTGTCCCTCGTTATTGGCGCTGTTTTTTTAAGTGATTCATGTCGTACCAACTCGCCCAAGCAACCACGTTAGCTATCTAGCCAATGATTCTTTTACAGACGTAGTGTCCTCGCCGCAAAAGAGCTCGTATCGAGCGAACATCTTTGTCGCAAGCTTTGACCTGCCGCATATATGCAATGGCAAGCGTGGTGGTTGCGACTACACCGGGACCTGCTGTGAAGCTCCGCTTCCTTTTGCCACGCCCTGCAGAAGCCACGAGCGTGCGCTTCGACGGCGAGCAGTACGCCCGGGTGCAGCTGTCCCGGCCGCTGCGCTCGGAGGCCGAGCGTCTGCGGCTTCGCTTCCGCTCGGCCCGGGGCCAGGGGCTGCTGCTGGCTGCAGCCGCCGACGCGCACGCCACACTGCACACGGCCCTGGTGCTGGCGCTGGAGAACGCGAGACTCAAGGTCGCCTACAACTTGGGCGACGGAAACAAGGTGACTCTTCACACGCGTGCTGAAAGCAAGGCGACCCTCAAAGGGGCCCTGCACTTTTCTTTTTCGGCATGATCAGAAAACGCTGTCGAACGGTCGGAGACTCCTGTGAACGCGCGAGCCGACCGCAGCACGTAGTCTGGAAATTACTATCATTTCCCCAAGTCAGCTGCAAGTCGTTCCCTTTTCTATGAACGAATTATGTCATAAACCCGGTTGACCGCACTACAAGACCCATGTCGAATATTACATCTAGCCCAGGAGGTGCTAGCCGGCCAACTTATTACAATAGAACACTTATTACAATGAAATTTAACCAACTAGCCCAAATAGCCATTCTCCACCAACTAGCAGAGGAGTTAACGGTTACAAGCACATAATTGTCGCGAGATCTTTGGTCGGTATCGCGGGTATTTTGAATTTACGAACATTTGACAGAATTTGCCGAAACGCGCATGTTCGACGAACTAACGGCGAATTCGGAAGATAGGAGATAACGTACTAGACAACCGCGACTGACACTATGAGGACCGCGCGCTGTGCGTTTTCGCAGATATTCTACGTGGGCCAGGCGCTGGACGACGACCGCTGGCACAGCGTCCAGCTGGACCGCAGGGGACACCGCGTCCAGCTCAAGTTGGACTCGGACACCACCACCGGAGGTTCGTGGTTTCACACCGGCCCGTCACCGATTCCGTCAGATCAATATATCGCCATCTTGTTCTTCCACGCTTCGTGACCGTATGCTTTTTTTTTTCGCGGCCAATAAAATCAGTCGGGAATAGCCAGTGCGGATGAAAGCGATACTTTAGTCCACGGCACCCTCTTCACGGGGGGATGAGCAATCTGTAGAGTACATGCATTGGCGGTGCCCCTCGATACGTGAGCACAAGGACCTTGCAGAGCAAAGAGAGTTTGTAATCGTCATCATATCAAATTGAGCTGTCCAGAGAACCTGCGATGAGGCGGCTAGGCCAATGGTCAACTGTCCCCGCGTAGCAGAAACTTACTGTGCCATCTTATAGGATGGCACAGCAAGTAACTCTATTCAAAACGTCCTGAGAAGTGCCAAGCTTCATAAAAGATGGCACTTCTCAAAACATTTTGAATAGAGTTCGTCGCATTGTATAATAGCATTTTACTTCAATACTTATACCCTGCAGACAGGTACTAAAGGATACAACAGCTTGGTGACGCCCCCGCACCAGTTTATGCAGCATTTACAAAAACCATATCCAATCAGGTGCACATTATATGAAAATCGCAGTCTGCATTACCTCCATATATCATCATCATCAGCTTGACTACGTCCACTGCAGGACAAAGGCCTCTCCCACGTTCCGCCAGTTAACCCGGTCCTGTGCTTGCTGCTGCCAATTTATACCCGCAAACTTCTTAATCTCATCTGCCCACCTAACCTTCTGTCTCCCCCTAACCCGCTTCCCTTCTCTGGGAATCCAGTCAGTTACCCTTAATGACCAGCGGTTATCCTGTCTACGCGCTACATGCCCTGCCCATGTCCATTTCTTCATCTTGATTTCAGCTATGATATCCTTGACCCCCGTTTGTTCCCTAATCCACTCTGCTCTCTTCTTGTCTTTTAAGGTTACACCTACCATTTTTTTTTCCATTGCTCACTGCGTCGTCCTCAATTTAAGCTGAACCCTCTTTGTAAGTCTCCAGGTTTCTGCTCCGTAGCTAAGTACCGGCAAGATACAGCTGTTATATACCTTCCTCTTGAGGGATAGTGGCAATCTACCTGTCATAATTTGAGAGTGCGTGCCGAATGTGCTCCACCCCATTCTTATTCTTCTAGTTACTTCAATCTCGTGGTTCGGCTCTGCGGTTATTACCTGCCCTAAGTAGACATAGTCTTTTACACTTCAAGTGCACTATTACCTATCTCGAAGCGCTGCTCCTTGCCGAGGTTGTTGTACATTACTTTCGGTTTCTGCAGATTAATTTTAAGACCCACCTTTCTGCTCTCCTTGTCTAACTCCGTAATCATGAGTTGCAATTCGTCCCCCGAGTTACTCAGCAATGCAATGTCATCGGCGAAGCGCAGGTTACTAAGGTATTCTCCATTGACTCTTATCCCTAACTGCTCCCATTCTAGGCTTCTGAAAACCTCCTGTAAGCACGCGGTAAATAGCATTGGGGAAATTGTGTCCCCCTGCCTTACACCCTTCTTGATTGGTATTCTGTTGCTTTCTTTATGAAGCAAGAAGCAAATCAATCAGCTAACACTGAGAGGGAAAGTACTGGGAATTCAGAGTGTCGTTGCAGAACAGGTACTCGGCTCTTAGTGAGGAAACCAACCTTAGCGTAGATACAATGAATGATAATCTGACGAGTATCATTACGGAGTGTGCAGTGGAAGTCGGAGGCCGGGTAGTTAGACAGGACACTGGCAAGCTTTCCCAAGAAACGAAGAACCTAATTAAGAAGCGTCAAATCATGAAAGTGTCAAGTACAACAGACAAAATAGAACTGGCAGAGCTTTCGAAGTTGATTAATAGACGTAAGGTATGCGATGTAAGAAGGTATAACATGGAGAGAATTGAACACGCTCTGAAAAACTGAGGAAGTGTCAAAGCATGGAAGAGGAAACTTGGGATAGGCAAAAGTCGGATGTATGCACTAAGGGACAAAGAAGGCAAAATAACTACCAATATGGATAGGAGAGTTAAAATAGCGGAGGAGTTTTACAGAGATCTGTACAGTAGCCGAGACAACCACGACCTTAATACTATAAGAACTAGCAGTAACCCAGATTAAACCCCACCAGTAATGATAGAAGAAGTCAGAAAAGCTTTGGAGAGCATGCAAAGGGGCAAAGCTGCTGGTGAGGATCAGGTAACATCAGATCTGCTGAAAGATGGAGGACAGATTGTGTTAGAAAAACTAGCCACCCTGTTTACGAAGTGTCTCCTGACGGGAAGAGTACCAGAGTCTTGGAAGAACGCTAACATCATCTTAATACATAAGAAAGGAGATGACAAGGACTTGAAGAATTACAGGCCGATCAGCTTGCTCTCTGTAGTATACAAGCTATTTACAAAGGTAATTGCTAACAGAGTAAAGAAAACATTAGAATTCAATCAACCAAAGGAACAAGCAGGATTTCGAACAGACTACTCAACAATTGACCACATTCATACTATCAATCAGGTAATAGAGAAATGCTCAGAGTATAACCAACCACTATACATAGCCTTCATAGATTACGAGAAGGCGTTTGATTCAGTAGAAATATCAGCCGTCATGCAAACACTGCGGAATCAGGGCGTATATGAAGTATATATAAACATTCTGGAAGAAATCTACAGGGGATCAACCTCCATATATACCTCCCCACAAATGTAAATCCACTTATAGTCCAGTTCCGGTGCGTACGTAGTGATACTTCGGCTTCGTGTCGGTATAAAGCCACATTGTTTCGTAAGTTCAGGTGACCAAATGTATACTTTGACGTATCGCCTTCCTCGATTACATCCATGAGCAACTCAGTGGCGGCGCGCACGTATGCCTTAGTTCTTTCGCATTCAGGCAAACAGACACGCTTAATAATCGTTAAGCAACACCAGTCTCGTCTGCATGCGGTCACTGACGGCTTGTGTAGGGTCTGCTGCGAGACTCGCAAAGGGTAATCATGGCGCTCCGTTCGCCAACTTACACATGCAACGGGAATGATGGCCAGTACGTGTACTTGCCCCTATAAAAACTTTGAGCTCCGGTTGATGTATCATAAGGTGTTGGGAATGGTCTATATATTCCTAATGTAGAGTGGTCGCAGCAAACATTCGACGTGAGCGCGAAAAAAAAATAAACACAAAGAAAGTACGATTTTTTTTTCTTTCTTTCCGTGCGTCTAATCGTTTCCTGAAACCGTTCGACATGCAACATCAACAACAAGCCCTCACGCAAGCCATTCTCCCGTTTATAGACCTTTGGTATAAGTCACCTAACGGCCGCCAGCTTGTGCTGTTAAGCGAATTATGTTACTTTTTTGTACATCCAAACGTGATCCATCCACGGCATGGAACTTCGAATCATGCAGCAAGGAAAAAAAGAAAGGAGAATTACGTCACGTGACTGAAGGCCACTGTATCGGCCCAACACGCGATCGAAAACTCAGAGCATGCGGTAGGTTTTAGTACTCTTGGTGGCGTTTCGTTTGTGAACCTGCCGCGCGAGCCGGCTGGTCTGCGCCAAAGAAGCGCGTTTCGAATAAAAGCTACCAGGCGCCACACTCGGAAGTCTCGGCAAGTCTCGTTGCTCACGTATTCTTGACGTAAAAAGGTCCTTGTTTAGCCGACACTGCTTGCTTCAAAACGGGGTGTGGCTTGCAAGGGCTGCCTGCATGACGTCACGCTCCTTCCTCCATTTTTTTTTCCCTCCATGCTTCGAACGCACCGACCAGTTGAATTCGATGCGTGCTGGTCTACTGCAGCGCACTTCGTTTAATTGTAAAAGTTACACAACGGCAAGGCCTTCAGCTCAGTATGGCGGCACCGAAACCCTTCCGAAAGATAGTCTATACTCAGAAAATTCTACAAGGCCTTCAGCTCAGTATGGCGGCACCGAAACCCATCCGTAAGATGGTCTATACTCAGAAAATTCTACAAGGCCTTCACCTATGTATGGTGGCACCGAAACCCATCCGAAAGATAGTCTATACTCAGAAAATTCTACAAGGCCCTCAGCTCAGTATGGTGGCACCGAAACCCATCCGAAAGATAGTCTATACTCAGAAAATTCTACAAGGCCCTCAGCTCAGTATGGTGGCACCGAAACCCATCCGAAAGATAGTCTATACTCAGAAAATTCTACAACGCCTTCAGCTCAGTATGGCGGCACCGAAACCCACCCGAAAGATGGTCTATACTCAAAACATTCTGCTCCACACGCAGAGATTCGCGGCGAGCACGCCGCCCTGGAGGTGCGAACCGTGCACGTGGGAGGAGTGACGCGCGAGGGACCTCACTTCCCGGCCCGAGACCTGCCCGGGTTCGTGGGACACATGCAACAGCTTCAGCTCAACGGACAGCCCCTGTTCGAGATGGCCCGACAGGGACACATACCCAGTCTTCAGGTATGCACACCTTGGAATTCATCGCCCCTCTGCAAGGTGCGAACGCCTTATATGGGTTTTCAAGCTAAAGCCACGTGAGACACTACAAAAGCGTTACTGCACTTAATCTGGTGCGCCAGCCTGTTTCCGAGCTTGAGACGATTGATTGATTGATTGATTGATTGATTGATTGATTGATTGATTGATTGATTGATTGATTGAGTGATTGATATGTGGGGTCTAACGTCCCAAAAACCACCATATGATTACGAGAGACGCCGTAGTGGAAGGCTCCGGAAATTTCGACCACCTGGGGTTCTTTAACGTGCGCCCAAATCTGAGCACACGGGCCTACGACATTTCTGCCTCCATCGGAAATGCAGCCGCCGCAGCCGGGATTCGATCCCGCGACCTGCGGGTCAGCATGCAGCCGAGTACCTTAGCCACTAGACCACCGCGGCGGGGCGAGCTTGAGACGAAGTGAGCAATGATTGTTGCACCTATGTATGTGTCACCTTCTCCTCCTTATCTTAGTCTCTTTTTTTTAATTCTTGCTTCGGTTAAGAAGCTAAGCAGGTTCATTTAACCTAAAGATAACCTCTCTGAATTTCCTTCATCACGTCTCCCTCTCTCTCTCTCTCTCTCTCTCTCTCTCCCAACAAAGCGTTTCACTCGCAAGTCCACCGACGGGAATTAAAATGCGCCGCAAATGTGAATCTCAGGAATCGGAATTTTCTCAGCGATGTTATTGTTGAATCCAGTCGTCTTGACGCGTGGGCGCACACAGTTCGAAATTTCTCATTACGTGCAAGGAAACGAAGCGGACGTTTCTGCTATACTTGAGGGCTAAAGCGCCAAGTATAAACGACGGGACGACGGCACACAGCGCTAGTCCCTGTCTGTCGCCGCCCTCTCATTTCTACTTCGCGGCGTAACCCGAACGTTATCGGAGTAAGAACTAGACAAAGCTGCCATACTTGCAAGAAGGATGATGAGCACCAGGGTGTACGAAACTAAGACCTCCCGAAGAACGCTATTTATGACGCCTCACAATTGAGTGGAAGAAGATAACACATCTAGTTCACAGCAGCTGCTTAAGAAATCCAATTAACAACGCAGCTGCGTCAATTAAAATTTAATTATACCAAATATATATTCAATTATTATCGTTGCCGTTGTGAACTTGCAAGAACGCTCGCCACTGTGATCTTGCTATGGACACTGTCGCTCAATGCGAGTGCGAACCGGAGTTTTGGTCGCAGAAAACACCCCTCTAACACCGTTTTCCGCATCGCTTTCTCGTCAGATGACAGCCCAGCTCGGACCCCAGGGCGAGTCCTCGCAGCTGCATCAGCCGGTGACGTTCCGGTCTCGGCTGGCGTTCGTGGGTCTCCCTCAGCTGAAGGCCTACTCGTCCATGCACCTGCACTTCCAGTTCAAGACCCTCGAGCCCTCCGGCCTGCTGCTCTACAACGCCGGCAAGGGACAGGACTTCGTGGCCGTCGAGTTGGTCGACGGTCACCTGCACTACCAGTTCAACCTCGGAGACGGACCTCGAAAGGTGCGTGCGCCCGATCGCCAGAGTGGTCCGTTAGTTACAGTCAGACCACGTTACATACACAGTTGAATCCACGCTAGTCCCGCAATTTTCATTTGTGAAAGGCAGTCATGCGATGGCACAACGGTAGGTAAAATGTCAATTGAACCTCCCCATGACATCACCCCAACTAATGGTGATAAAATACACCTGTCAAGCGTGCTTCTCCGCCTAACAACCTAGTTTTGTGGCAAAGCATTACGCTTGTAAAGTATGCAGCACCGGTCGACAGACTTGCCTGATGGCGAAGCTGTGCAATCGTCGATATTTGTCAGGACATCCAAGCTTGTTCGTATGATGCCCTTAAGAAAAATTGATCATCTAGGTTAGCAAGCACCACGAAAGGTAGCATTGTGGAAACTTGGAAAATCGAACAAACAGAGACAAATTGGATTTATGGGTGCGTTTGTGGGCGCGACTTCCAAGCGCGAACAAATGAACGCGGCGATTTAATAATGTGTATCGAGTCCAACCGCTATCTACCGTATGGAAACGCCTACGAGCGTTAAAAAAAAACATGCTTTACCTACACGCACGCAGTCAATCAAAATCATCCCAAGAGGCCCTACTAACGCCAACTAACGCCTCCGACTACATAATCTGCATTGAAATTTTTTATCTATTAGCGAGTGTATCTGTTTATGAGCACTTTGTGTAAAACAGTACGTTATCTTCAATTGTTCGGTCCAGTTTTCAACGCCAGGTGTAAAGCGCGTTTCACCATTTCCCTACCTCGTCCATCGGCGAAGCAGCACGGTCGCAAACACGATTCGCCCTTTGACAACCTCGTCTAGCGGCTAAGCAGTACAACTGCTACTCAAGACTTGACAAATTTCTTTAATGGCACAGTAGTAAAATCTAAAGGTGCTTCCCCATGACACGAGCCTGACTTAAAACGATAAAGTGCGTCTGTAAATCATGCTTTTTTGCTTGGCGATTCTGTATTGTGGTGAAGCAGTACGTTTTTAAAGCGTGCACCATTGTTCGACAGCCTTAAATTAGCAAAGCAGCAGGAACTGTAAAGATTAGGCCGCGATTTCGTTACGATCTCGTAAAGTCGCGAAACACCGCCCCTCGTTTGTATGTCGGAAAACGTGCGAAATTGGCAGCTATACGCTCTAGCGCTGCGAAAATTGAGGAAACGGCGGAGCTGGTAGCTTCTCGAATTTCCCTCGTCTGCATCCTAACTTCCTTTTCCCGCCTTTTCCCACCCTAGACTTCACTAAACCATTTTATGCTTTTGCCCTTTTGCCTCTTTCCTTTTCCTTTCTCTCCTGCTCGCCCTCAAGTCACTCCACCTCCCGATCCCTTTCCTACCATTTTCTATCCATTGCTTCCCCCTCTCCCCTGCTCCTCAGATACACTTCCGATTCCCTTTTTAGTTATAATATACAATACAACGCTACGCTATGAATTGCACTCCCCCCCCCCCCCTAATCTTTTCTTCCTCCTCAACCTCACTTCTCCTTCCAACCCCTCGCTAAGTTGTGATTTGCATGTATGTGTTCTGCTTTACCATCTCCCCTCCTCTTCAGCCACACATCACTCCTCTTCGATTCTTTTTCCCACCCCTTTGCTACACTACACCACGCAATGGCTATGCTATGATTGATTGATTGATATGTGGGGTTTAACGTCCCAAAACCACTATATGATTATGAGAGACGCCGTAGTGGAGGGCTCCGGACATTACGACCACCTGGGGTTCTTCTTTAACGTGCACCCAAATCTGAGCACACGGGCCTACATTTCCGCCTCCATCGGAAATGCAGCCGCCGCAGCCGGGATTCGAACCCGCGCCCTGCTGGTCAGCAGCCGAGTACCTTAGCCACTAGACCACCGCGGCGGGGCAATGGCTATGCTATGCTAAAAGCTGCGCGGTAAACATCCACTTTCCGTGAGCATATCCGCCGAGGTTTTCGCGAACGATCTCACGGCGGAACCTGCAGCTTCAACAGCTCCACTGTTAAAAACCCTTGACACCGACGGCGCAGGTGCGTTCTAACACGGCACGCCCTCTGAACGACAACCGGTGGCACGCGGTGACCCTGGGCCGCAGCTCCCTGCGCCAGCACAGCCTGGTGGTGGACGACCGCGTGGCCACGGTGAGCAGCCCAGGCGCCAACGTGCACCTGGACCTCGAGGGGCTACTCTACCTGGGAGGAGTGCGCCGGGGCGGCTACTCGGCGCTTCCCAAGACCCTGGCGTCTCGCACGGGCTTCCTGGGCTGCCTCGCCTCGTTGGACTTGAACGGCGAGGCGCTGCACCCGCTGGACGACGCGCTGCTGCCGAGCCCGCTCGTTTCCCGAGGATGCCACGGTGAGCGCTGCAATCGCATGTTCGCACGCCGTTCCAAGACCGTCACCTGGGCGAATGCGCTCACCGTCTCAGTAAATTGATTGATATGTGGGGTTTAACGTCCCAAAACCACCATATGATCATGAGAGACGCCGTAGTGGAGGGCTCCGAAAATTTCGACCACCTGGGGTTCTTTAACGTGCGCCCAAATCTGAGCACACGGGCCTACAACATTTCCGCCTCCATCGGAAATGCAGCCGTCGCAGCAGGGATTGGATCCTGCGACCTGCGAGTCAGCAGCCGAGTACCTTAGCCACTAGACCACCGCGGCGGGGCCCGTCTCAGTAAACCAGAGTGCATCCTGCTGGTTGTTTTATGTCGCACGCAGTTGAATTATCAGAAGCTAATTTTTTTTTCGCAACTTGTGTGCTTGTTACCTGGTGCGTTTGCATTATATGTTTAGTCGTGAGTTCCCGTTTGCTTGCTATTCGCGTAACGAATTCTTTGTTTGCCTACTTTTCTTTATTTTGTTTGCTATTCCATTCCTGATTGGGCCTGTCATGGCCTGTAGTAATGCGAAACTAATTAAATAAATTTTCAGCTCTCTGGTGTTTTACTGTCGTGTTATCTTAGTTCTCGAGTCCAAGTTACCCTTCTCTCTAACTTTCCTTAATTATTCACCCACCACGATAGCTTACAAGTTATGGGGCTAGATTACTGATATGAAGGACGCGGTAGCGAATGCCGACCGCGAGTGCCGCATTTCTACAGGGGTGATATCTCGGCATGCCACCGACAAAACGTGCAATTTTTCGTCCAGATGCCCGCGTGCTTATTTTTACGCACATGGTGGTCGAAATATCCGAAGCTCTCCGCTACGGTGTCCGTGATAATCATATTGTCGCGCGTGAACAAGAGGGACTTCAGGTAAAGAATACCGCGTAGTCACAGAGGCGCAGGTCAGGGACACCACAACCAAAAACAAAAGTCTCGGCGAGAGCGCGCTAGCCCAACAACTTCTTCCTCGTTTTTTTCTCCTCGATGCGGGCTCGTGCTCGCCGCAGTTCATGGCCAGGTGGCATTATTCCCCCACTGAAAAAAAAGCATCGCCCCGATGCTCGCGCGAATGGTAGTGGATAAGCGGAAGTAAAGCAGACATGCACACTGTGGGCACACTTAAGAAAAAAAACAACAACAAAAGAACAAGGCTGAGGCACGGTCCCACTAACGTACGAAGTACGGCTTGAGCCGTACAACGTGAACAATCTCTGGGTAGTGCTTTCGACGCTGGGGTGACATGGTTCCATATGGAACCACCTCATAATTCACGTCACTGATGCGACGCACTACTTTGTAGGGTCCAAAGTAGCGACTCAGGAGCTTTTCGGACAACCCTTGGCGGCGAACCGGAGTCCATACCCAAACTAGATCTCCTGGGTGGTATTCGACCTGTCGATGGCGAAGATTGTAGCGGCGTGCATCTGCAGTTTGTTGTTGCGTAATATGCAGGCGTGCCAACTGTCGAGCTTCTTCGGCAAACTGAGCAAGCTGCTCAGCGTCAGGTGTGAGCGACCCGTCGTAATCGTGTGGCAACATAGCGTCCAACATGGTCTGGACCTCACGCCCATAGACGAGACGGAACGGTGTGAATCGTGTCGTTTCTTGGATGGCAGTGTTGTAGGCGAATGTTACGTATGGAAGGACCTGATCCCACGTCTTGTGTTGAACGTCTACATACATGGACAACATATCGGCGATGGTCTTGTTAAGTCGTTCCGTCAGGCCGTTAGTCTGCGGATGATACGCCGTCGTCTTGCGATGGCTCGTGAAGCTTAGCTTGAATACATCGTCAATGAGCTGAGCCGTGAAAGCTGTTCCGCGATCAGTGATGACGCAAGACGGGGCGCCATGGCGAAGAACGATCTGTTCGACGAAAAACTGGGCAACATCGGAAGCTGTAGCTCGTTGCAGGGCTCTTGTCTCGGCGTATCTCGTTAGATAATCTGTCGCTACAACTATCCATTTGTTACCGGCAGATGACAGAGGAAACGGCCCCAGTAAATCCATGCCTATTTGATCGAACGGCGACCTTGGTGGTGTGATTGGTTGCAGCAGGCCTGCAGGCTTCAGTGGCGGAG
This sequence comes from Rhipicephalus microplus, assembly GCF_043290135.1. Classification (NCBI taxonomy): domain Eukaryota; kingdom Metazoa; phylum Arthropoda; class Arachnida; order Ixodida; family Ixodidae; genus Rhipicephalus; species Rhipicephalus microplus. Next base: position 179,581,393 of record NC_134705.1, read on the forward strand.
ATTTGCGGCGTTGACATTCACGGCAGCTTTTCACATATCTCTTGACGTACATAGCAAGTCTCGGCCAGTAGTACGCCTGTTGAACTCTGGCGAGAGTTCGTGAAGAACCTAGATGCCCGGATGTGGGTTCGTCGTGGCAGGCCAGAAGAATGTCGTCTCGCATGTCAGATGGGACCACTAGCAAGTAGGCTTTTCCATTGCCGTTCGAGTTTGATTTATACAAGACACCGTTCCGCATGCAGAACGAAGAGAGATTGCGAGAGATGTGCCGAGGTACGGGTGTGTTGCGTCCTTCTAGTTGGTCAATGATTGCGCGAATCTCGACGTCATCGTGTTGTCGTGCGATCAAGTCTGTTGCAGTGAGGACTCCGAGAAAGCCGCAGTCATCGTCATTGTCGGGATCACAAACTCCGGTAGGTGCACGTGACAAGGAATCAGCATCTTCGTGCTTGCGGCCTGATTTATAGACAATGGTAAGGTCAAACTCTTGCAAACGAAGGCTCCATCGTGCCAGACGCCCAGACGGGTCTCGTAAATTGGCTAACCAGCACAATGAGTGATGATCAGTAACTACTTTAAAGTGACGACCGTAGAGGTAAGGCCTGAATTTCATAGTGGCCCACACTACTGCTAGGCACTCTTTCTCCGAGGTGGAATAGTTCATCTCGGCGCGAGACAGGGCACGGCTGGCGTAAGCTATCACGCGCTCGGTGCCTTCTTGATGTTGGACAAGCACGGCGCCGAGACCTACATTGCTCGCGTCGGTATGAACTTCCGTGGCAGCATCCTCGTCGAAGTGAGCAAGAACTGGTGGTGCCTGCATACGCTCACGTAGATCGATAAAAGCCGCGTTCTGTTCTTCATTCCAAACGAATGGTACGTCGTCACGTGTGAGACGAGTCAGAGGCTCGGCAATTCTAGAAAAATTGGCGATGAAGCGACGATAGTAGGCGCACAGACCGAGGAAGCGGCGTACTGCTTTCTTGTCACGGGGAACGGGAAAGGAGGCTACGGCGGTTGTCTTGTCGGGGTCAGGTCGAACACCGTCTGCGCTCACAACATGCCCCAGAAATTTAAGTTCTTTATAGCCAAAGTGGCATTTTTCTGGCTTCAGCGTGAGGTTCGCAGAGTGGAGTGCTTCCAGAACAGCCTGCAGACGTTTCAAGTGTTCCTCGAAAGTGACCGAAAATACGACGACATCATCGAGATAAACTAAGCAGGTGTTCCACTTCAGACCGGTAAGAACAGTGTCCATCATTCTTTGGAATGTCGCTGGTGCAGAACACAGGCCGAAGGGAAGCACCTTGAATTCATACAGGCCGTCCGGTGTAACAAAAGCAGTTTTTTCTCGGTCTCTTTCATCAACCTCAATCTGCCAGTATCCGCTTTTCAAGTCTATGGATGAAAAATACCTTGCTCGCCGTAGTCTGTCTAGTGAATCATCGATGCGTGGCAGAGGATACACGTCTTTTTTTGTCACGTCGTTCAGCTTTCTGTAGTCCACGCAGAAACGCAACGTTCCGTCCTTTTTCTTTACAAGAACGACTGGCGATGACCATGGACTATTGGACGGCTGTATAACATCATCCTGAAGCATCTCTTCGACTTGAGCATTGATCGCGTCACGTTCTTTGGCAGAAACTCGGTAGGGTTGTTGCTTTATGGGCGAGACATCGGTGTGTATAATAATCCGGTGTTTCATAAGGGGCGTTTGACGCACCTTTGAGGATGAAGCGAAACACTCTTGAAATTCAAGCAACAGCTCCTGCAGCGCTGTGCGTTCTTTCTGCGTGAGGCTCGAATTGATGTCCACCTTTTCAAGAGCCTTAGAAACGCCGGTCGATGTCGATTGTAGCCCACTATTTATTGATGCGGCAGAAAAACATTCAGCAACGTCTTCGATGGGGTAGGCGAAAGCGATAGCGGTGCGTCGAAACAGGTGCCGCTGCTCATTACTAAAATTTGTCACAAGCAGCGTGGCACGTCTGTCGTGAAGCGTAATGAGGCTGCGGGCTGCGCAGACACCTATGCTAAACAAAAGTGTCAAGTTGCCTTCGGCGACTGCCTCACCGTCACGTATCTCGTCACACACGACTTCAACCAGGATGCTTGAACGTGGAGGCAACGTGATTATGTCGGCCGAAACACGAAGCGAACTGAGATGGCTGTCATCAGGCTTTTCTGCTTTGTCTGTAGAGAACGTCACTGTGCGCTGTCGGAGGTCAATGATAGCGCCGTATTCACGTAAAAAGTCGACGCCTAGGATGAGGTCTCGGGAGCATTCAGGAAGTATAAGGCAGCTGCAGAGAAATGTGCGTTTGCGAATGCCGACTCTAATCGTGCAGATACCGAGAGGGGTGACGACGTGCCCGCCGGCTGTACGGATTCGTGTCCCGTACCACGGCGTACCCACTTTCTTGAGATGCGTCGCCAGTTTTCTGCTCATGATGGAGTAGTCGGCCCCTGTGTCTAATAAAGCTGTAATATCGTGGCGGCCGTCGAGCACTACAGGTATATCTAGGGAAAGTCGGCTTTCTGATTCGGGAGCTGTCGTCGTTGAACCACTGCTGGTACGTACTCGCATGGATTGGGGCCCTTGTTCGTGTCGTTTATCAGCGGCCCCGCCCCCGAAGGTCGCTGTCGTTAGTTTTCCCGCCTAGGGCTGAGCGGCCGTGCTGGCGCCGCCCCTGGGTAGTTCGGGACACTTGACGAAGACCTTCTTGGAGATGGTGATCGTGACTGGCGCCGCGGGAGCAGTGGCATGCGCTGCTCGGACAGGTACTCCTCAATCGCTCTGGGTCTTTCGCCAAATCTTGGCCTGGGTGAGTCGACGGCGAAACCCTGAAGTCCGAGGCGACGGTACTGGCATTCGCGGTACACGTGTCCGGCTTCGCCACAGTGGTAGCACAGCGGCCGCCTGTCCGGTGTGCGCCATACGTCCGATTTCCGCGGGAGGAGCTGCCGATTCTCGAAATGCTGGACTGGTTGAACTGCTGGGAGTGGATCGCGATGTGCAGGGTGTACGAAACGGCGTGGAGGAGCGTAACGACTCGCAGCTTCGGCGTACGATGCAGGAGCGACGTAACAGCTCACAGCCTCGGCATAAGATGCGCGGTGAGGCTCGATCGGTACAGGCGGGGAAGCATCGTTGGACAGCGGGACTTGCAAAGCCTGCTGTACTTCACTCCTGATGAGGCTGGAGATGGATCCCGCAGCAGGTGGAGGCGGCCCGTGAATCTTCTGCAGCTCGTCGCGTACCACCGATCTGATGAGGTCGCAGAGAGCTTCGAGATTGACGTTACTCCCCGCAACTCCAATCTGGTCCACCGGCGAGGCAACATTCACGTGGCGGTCGTACACAGCTGATCGCTGCTGCAGCATGTTTTCCATTGTCGTTGCTTCAGTTAAAAACTCTGCCACAGTATTCGGGGGACTTCGCACGAGACCAGCGAAGAGTTGCTCCTTAACTCCTCGCATTAGGTGGCGCAACTTCTTGTCTTCTCCCATACCTGGGTCAGCGCGACGGAAAAGGCTCGTCATGTCCTCCACGTACGCCATCACGCTCTCGTTCGGCATTTGGATGCGTGATTGGATGGCCCGTTCCGCTCGTTCACGGCGATGGGGGTCAGCGTAACTTGCCAGCAGCTGACGACAAAACATCGTCCACGACGAGAAGGGTTCGCGGTTCTCGTACCAAGTACGAGCTCCGTCCTCAAGGCTGAAATATACATTCCGCAGCTTGTTGGCGTCGGTCCACTCGTTGAAAGCCGCAACGCGTTCAAAGTGAGCCAACCAGTCCACAACATCCTCCAACATGGAGCCACGGAACACCTTCGGCACTCGTGGCTTCTGCAGCGTGTAATTAGCCATCGGAATATTTTCCGTACCGCTCTGGGGTGGTGCAGTTGATGCCATCTCCGGTAGAGGTTCACGCTCGGGGGACAATCCTCGGATTCTCCGGCTGGCCCGGTGGACAGGTGTTGCGACTGCGGGTATAGGGCTCCCAGGAGGCGTTTGGATCATTGACTGGGCATACCCAGCGACTCCACCAGTTGTCGCGCGTGAACAAGAGGGACTTCAGGTAAAGAATACCGCGTAGTCACAGAGGCGCAGGTCAGGGACACCACAACCAAAAACAAAAGTCTCGGCGAGAGCGCGCTAGCCCAACAACTTCTTCCTCGTTTTTTTCTCCTCGATGCGGGCTCGTGCTCGCCGCAGTTCATGGCCAGGTGGCAATATCGTGGTTTTCGGACGTAAAAATTCCACAATCATTATCAAATAGTGCAAACCCAATATACTAATTTGCACCCCCCGATAAATTACGTTCTCTCTCTTATCTTGACATCAATTATTGATTATTGCATCATTATTGAGTACTTCCTTGTGCCCATAGAAGGCTGAACTACATCAGTTGTATAAAATTTTGAGATTCCTTACTAATTTAGCTGTGGTACTGTGAATGGTTGTGGTATCTCGAAGCTCTTGATAATAAATGCAATTTCTATACAAGTTTGGTGCAGATGTGATTATGTGTGATTGTTTGACTTAGCCCAGGGTATGCTTGGAGTGGTGTGATAGTAATATGTCGCGTTATGAAGAGATAGGTATTCAACGAGGGTGTGCAATCATCAAGTCATCTATTATTGGTGGCAACTAACTATTGCATCTCATCACAAGCTCGCAGAAAAAAACATTGTGCCAAATGATTTAAATTGTACTAATTCTACTTCTGGGCGTGCATTCGAAGTACGTTTTGTACTCGGGAAATTATCACATTGTCATTTTCTTCGTATGTTATGGTGCGCTATTCTTCACGACACCCTTACCGACTTTTCCCCCATGGCACTCTTTTGTTGTCACACTTGTCGTTGTTGCGCTCACTGTTGTTGTAAGAATACAGCCATCGTAACTGCGTAGGATCTGGACGGTGCCAGTTCTTTCCCGTCTACGTGAGGAGGTAAGGTTGCTCGTAACACGTGACTTCGCGCTTGCATTTCTGCGCAGCCACGTGGGCCCCGTGCGGCGACGCAGCGTGCAGCAACGGAGGAGTGTGCACGCCCGGCTGGAACGAGCAGCAGTCGTGCGACTGCGACGCAACATCCTTCAGCGGACCCACGTGTTCGGACGGTAAGCAGAGGCGTAATGAAAGCACACACGTTACTTCCCGTAGAGGAAGGTATATAACAGCTGTATCTTGCCGGTACTTGGCTACGGAGCAGAAACCTGGAGACTTACAAAGAGGGTTCAGCTTAAATTGAGGACGACGCAGCGGGCAATGGAAAGAAAAATGGTAGGTGTAACCTTAAGAGACAAGAAGAAAGCAGAGTGGATGAGGGAACAAACGGAGGTTAAGGATATCATAGTTGAATTCAAGAAGAGGAAATGGACATGGGCCGGGCATGTAGCGCGTAGACAGGATAACCGCTGGTCATTAAGGGTAACTAACTGGATTCCCAGAGAAGGCAAGCGGGTTAGGGGGAGACGGAAGGTTAGGTGGGCTGATGAGATTTAAGAAGTTTGCGGGTATAAATTGGCAGCAGCAAGCACAGGACTGGGTTAACTGGCGGAACATGGGAGAGACCTTTGTCCTGCAATGGACGTAGTCAGGCTGTTTATGATGACGATGATGATTATGATGATGACGTCTCCCCGTAAAGGGTACCCTGAGTAGTGTGCGAAGAGGCCAATTTCTGTAAATACGCGCTTCTTGTTCATCGTCATAGACGTTCATGGTTGCGCAACACTGCCGTTTTAGGAGCCCTCTCCTCCACCGCACTACCGCTCATGCCTTTATTCGTACTACTGCGCTGTGTGTGTGAGAGAGAGAAAGGGATAAGCTCGTTTATTATACAGAGGAGCGCAGCGCTTCTAGCGGCATCCACTCATACCAGAACACGCGCAAAGGGGAGCGAGCACTCTACCGCAGAGCCATTTAGTGGACGGTCCGAGTACTATAGCGTGGTGTTACGTAGCGTTCCGCTGTCACCACTGTTGGGTAACGCGTGTTTCTCAGCTCGCGGCTGCCACCGCGCAGAGCTGACAGACGGAGCGGACAAAGCGACGTTGAGTTAAGGCAACATTTATGTACAGCATAAATAGAGGCCTTAAATTACATATTCGGCACTGGGGCCGACAGCTTAGGGAGCTCGAAGAGATGAGATGACTTCAGACGCTCTCGTCTGTTTTGACGCTATCGTCTGCTGCTGGCCGACGCGCCGCTTAGTTCTTTTAGAGTCCCTGGTGTCCCTTGCGTCAGCAGCCTCCAATCAGGAACGCCGCTGGTCCTTGCGTCAGCAGCCTCCAATCAGGAACCGCCGATGGATTGTACCCATTGGCGAGTGGTATGCCACGCGTTGCCCAAGACGCGCCGGGCTAGATGACGTCTACTGCATCATCGGGCCGGAATCGGACCCGTGGGTGGAGGGAACTTGCCGTGCGTTGCGTAAGACACACCGGTGACGGTGATGGTGTCAGCCGGGCACGCTCGCTGGTTTTGGCGCTGGTTGGCTTTGCAGAAGCAACGAAGTTCGGTTTGGACTCCAAGGCATAACAGTGACTACAAACAACGGACAAGCCCCTACCACAAGCTTTTTCGCATCTAAAACACGGGCTAAGCAGTGTGTCCCGTGCAGAAGCTTCAATGTTCCCTGTATTAACGGTCCCATTTTTTTTCTTCTTCGCAGAGAGCATCGCGTACAAGTTCGGTCCCCGACCGGGCCTGGTACGCTTCACGCCGAGTGGCGGACCGCGAGCGGCGTCTCGCGCCGACCTCCTCGCACTGGCTTTCCTGAGCACGGCCGACGACGCCGTGCTGGTGCACGTCTCGGGACCCGACCAGCACTTCCTGCTCCTACACATTGTGAGTGTTAATGGCCTACCGAGCATCTACGCATAGAATAGGGATTAAAAATTATATAACAGGTCATGTCACCAGAGCCGACGTGTCGACAAAGAGGCAAGTCTTCTTGTCGAACCGACGGCTCCGGCAAATCCCTGTTCAGGAATATTCATCTCCTCAAGCCTCCACCTGCACCTGAACCTCTCTCTTGTTTGGATAATACGTACGCTCAGAAGTGTGGAGTCGCTCGCTGGACTCCGTGCCGACCGGTTGTGCGCCCGCGCGCTCCGCGCGCTCGCGACCTTCGGCGTCATCGTAGCTCTGGCCGACTAGGCTCGCCCTACGTCACCTCCTGCCGCCGACGACCTTCGACGGCAGTGAAGCTCTGACTTACTGGACCTGCTCTACGCCATCTACAGACGCCGACAACATCTCTCGCAAGTGTACCCCGTCCTCGGACTCCAGTGACCGTGCTTCCATCTTTCCTGTCTCTCCTATCCCCCAGATTGTTGTTGCTTCTTCCTCTTTTCTATACCTTTACTCCTAACTTTTATATCCCTCCTCACCCCCATCCCTTGTGAGCCCTGTGGCGGTGTCGCTCACTGAAGCAGACAATAACGGGGTTCACTTTTCTCTTCCTTTCTCTTTCTCAAGAACCACTACGCACAGAAGTGTGACTAAGAAAGTTCACGAGTGTGACAGTATACACTGAGTGTAACAGTGACCGTAATGTGACAGTAGCATTACTACGTGACTGTAGCGTTTATACACAAGAGTACGGCTATGTCACTGCAGTGTAAACACTGCAGAGACTCTGGCCCTGTGAACGCAAAAAGCGCGCGGGCTTCGCGTCTTCGTGTCAATGTGCTCTTGCGCTGCTCTCATCTATGATAAGCGCAAGTTGGCAACCCATCCTATGCAGCCATGTCGTACCAACTTTAGCCCACTTCGAAGCACTTATGAAACTCAGCATAGCTAAACAAGTTGTGGTAGTTACGATTATGCCCGCGATTCGCCAACTACCCACCAAATGTCGTAAGTTCTTGAGCGACTGCATCCTGGTTGCATCTGGAAGCTTCAATTGCGCCTGCTCTCGAGGAAAGGCAGCTGGCTGCTATCAGAACGTATAGCGAGAAGACATCGTAGCGGACGAGGGCAGATGCGGACACAAGACGAGCGCTGTATCGCGTTTCCGGTGCTCGTCTGTCGCGTTGCATTCCATTGCAAAATGCAACGTCAACTATGTGGCCCAGCGTCGCGCCCAAGTTATTAGCTACGCTTTGCGTGTACTATACTCGGCATCGGTGTCAACCATAACAATGTTGATAATATGGACCACCAATGTACCTCTTTTGACGTCAATCATTTCGTTTTAAATGTGGTCCTGGCGCAGGGAAGCCATTATGTAAAGGAAAGGGTCTATCCTTTTCGCTCCTTCTACCTTGCTCCGGAACGCATCTTAATAAAAAAAAATTGGTCGCGTATCTGTGCGCTTCGCTACAAATGTCGTCGAAAGAAGATATTCCGCAGGCCTTCCTTCGTGCATAGCGTGGCATTTTCAACACAGCCTAAGGACCACTAGGGTCTTTAGAATTACGTATTTATGTATTTTCTAGTTGAAGACCACACGACCTACTACTCATGCATTGATGCCTCACATATGAGTAATATTAGCTTTTTGATCGACAATATTCACTTGTATCACCGCGGCCACCACTTCAAGATGGCTGAGCTACAATAGTTACAAGCTTTATACAATATTTACAGCAATTGAAAGTGAAAAGGTGTAAAGGAAAAAAGAAAGAATTAGAGCAAATGCTTCTTAAGCAAAGTAACACACTGATAGATAGATAGATAGATAGATAGATAGATAGATAGATAGATAGATAGATAGATAGATAGATAGATAGATAGATAGATAGATAGATAGATAGATAGATAGATAGATAGATAGATAGATAGATAGATAGATAGATAGATAGATAGATAGATAGATAGATAGATAGATAGATAGATAGATAGATAGATAGATAGATAGATAGATAGATATAGATGGATGTACGGACGGACGGACGGACGGACGGACGGAAGGACGGATGGACGGACGGACGGATGGACGGATGGATGGATGGATGGATGGATGGATGGATGGATGGATGGATGGATGGATGGATGGATGGATGGATGGATGGATAAAAATTTTTGCGTTCAAATATTCGAAGACTGTCGTCTTTAAAGTACGAACCAACATCGCGCTTTGCTCCTAATTCTTTTCCAGGAGGGCGGCAAGCTGCTGGTGACGTACAGCGCGGGCAACGCGGGAGACCTGACGGCCAGCGATCCGGGCCTTCGAGTGAACGACGGCCGCTACCATGTGGCCCGCGTGCGACGGGACGGCGCCAACGTCACGCTCACCGTTGACGACCGGACGGCGCACGCGAGAAGCATCAAAGGTGCGCACCCGGAACCATCCTTTGCTGTCCACGTTAATCTATCGACCCCGCTATCATAAAAAGCGTGAGACAGGAAGGAGACAGGATAGAAGAGACAAGAGCCCTCGTCTTATATTCTGCCTTGTCTCGGCTCTGCATGACGCTCTTGAATACGGACGACGAGCTCTCTGTAGCGTATTTTTTTTCCTCCACGCTTTCCCAAAAGCCGCCCACCTTATTTGGACACCCATGCAGTTTCCACCAGTTCTTGTATTCGCGAAGCTTTCTTTTTTGCCGGCTTCATCAAATGCGAAATAATACCATAAATTGTAGCTCTCCGTGCCACAACGGTAGCGCATCATGGCCAGTCGTTTTATGGTCTCTTCGGAAAACTGAATCACCGGATGAAGCATTTCAAATGTTCGTCGTTGAGTTGGGACCTGACTCAAAACTAGATTATATGGTCAGCTCTCTGTTCAGCCACCTGCACGCGGCGAGTTTAGTGCGAAAACACAGCCTCTCAATGGGTGCCGGCAGGTCGCGCCCCTGGCGTACTGTCCCGCTACTTTTCGGTGGAGGCCGGCGGCTTCCGTAGCAGTCACCAGCAGGGTGGCGCCGACCGCGACACCGTGCAGCGCCCCTTCGAGGGCGTCATGGCGGGCCTGGTGTTCGACGGTGTGCGCCTCCTGGACCTGGCCGCCGAGAACGAGCCCCGGGTTCGAATCCAGGGGGACGTCCAGCTACTACTCTCCATCCCGTACGAGCCGCCAAAAGGGTCGCCACGCATGCAGCAGGTGGGCCACCTGCTCTCTCTCGCACGATCAGAACATCGGTAGCTTGTCATCTGAAAGCCTGTGTTATATGAAGAGCTGCCGCTTTGCGACTCGTATAATATAGTGCACGATGTGTCTCTCAAATGGCATCACTTGCTATTTCCACGTTCACGCCCAATAGTACGAGATTCGTTTCTTTCGGTGCCTGCCGAAAAGACAGTCACTCTTCCTGCAGTGATATCGTGGTATAATGTCGACCACATATAAGATGAACACCTTAATAGTATATTCAAGTCGTCATTACTAACACATTTATTATATGTACTTCCCGAGAAAAATGGTCATTACATGATTCACACTATGGTGCCGATAAACATACTAATATGTGTCTTTTCAGTTATGTACTAATCATCAGGTTATAAGCTGTCTTGAATACTAATGAGGTGTTCACCTCGGATGAGGACAACCCCTTAGTGCATAGCACTGAGACGACCTAAGTTTAATGCATGACCAGCGTAGCCCTGTTCACACCTAAAGATGATCACTAAAGACCTGCAATCGGCCACATGCCTTGTTTACCCTGAATATCGCAAGAACAGGCGCGCTTGTAACCCGTTGCCACTGATTCTATAGATTCAAATAACACTAATCAAAGCCACGTTCCCTAAGCGATTACGTTTTATTTGGATGTAATCAATCAATCAATCAGTTTATTATCGATTGATTGTTGTAAGGCAACATGATTACAATGTCAAGCCTGCTTGAAGATACGTACCTGTGTGTTTGCACGCTATGCCTTCACGCGGCATACTTTGTGTTTTACGGAATGAGTTCGAGTGACATCGACGGTTGTGTTTGTATCGCAGCAACCGCGAGCCTCTCCCGGATCCTACGAGGGCGACGACCTGGTATTCTCGGAAGGCTCCGGCTGCTTCGACAGCGACGACGACGATTGCGGAGCGGACGGATTCGGCTCTGGTAAGGCTCTAAGCGGTTGTGGAAGGAAGTAGTGAACAGAAAAGTTCCGAGCCGTAACTGTCTCTCCGTATACGACAACACCTCGACAGGTCGTCACAAGGATGGGGTGTGAGTAGGGAAAGATATAAGAAAGAAGAACTGACAGGATGTGAATTGAAAAATATAGACTGCCACGCGCCGGCCACAAGCACGAATCTTACAGCCAACCAGGAAAGCCGCCAAGAACACCGTCAGAAAAAGGATTGCCAATCAAGGAAAAGAAACGGGCCTTAAAGGCGTGCTTTAAAGGGTCCCTGGAACGTTTTTTTTTTTACAAATTCCGTTTTTATTAGACCACTATTGGAGCAAATCTGGCAGCAGAGTTCAATCGAAACGCCCATTATTAACGAAGTAACGTATACTGAAAAAGTACCCTCCCCCTCCGCTCCGCCTTCCAGCCTCAGCTACCCTCAACTCTTCCTTCGAGCCCCGAGCGCTCGAAGGAAGAAACCAGAGCGCTCGAAGGAAGTTATTCACGGCGCCTGCGTCACGATGAGGCGTGAGACCGCGTAAATCCCGCCGCCGATCCGATATCGGCAGTCTGTGCTGCGCGCTCCACAGCCAATCAGATCAGCTGGAAACGATGACGTCAGAGGGGCAGAGCGTGTCGCTTGGTGTGCTTTAGCTGTCTATGCTAATTTAAGTCCACTTCGAAGGGTCTGGCCAATCGAAGGGCCAATCGAATGCACACTGTGCAAGACTTCCGTTAACATTGTGGGCAGGCTGAGAGAGAACGAGAGAGAGAGAGAGAAGCAAGGAGGTTGACCAGACGCACTTCCGATTCGCTACTCCGCCCTGGCAGAATGAATAAAGAGGCGGAGACAGAAGAAAAAAGATACATGGATAGAATTACGCGTGTTCTTGGAGGAGCACATAAATACTGCAGGCGGACTAGCAGATCTGTTGGCATTAGGTGTTTCAGTAGCGCTTTCGTCGCCTTCTTTTGTGCCTTCCAGGGCACATGTCTATGGTCCTAGAATCTTGGTCGTAGAAAATGGTCTCGGGTCTGGGTTATTCAGAAGCATCCACAACGGGCAAAACAAAGGCAAACAAAGCTTTCGCTCATGGTAACTAAGGGCCGAATTCACAAATAATTCACTGAACTTAAGTTTCGGAAGTAATTTTTCTCATTGGCTAGCCAATCTCGCTAATGATATGACCCGCATCGTGACCGACTGAAATTTTATCTTACAAAAATTACTGTGCAAGGCGATTTTGTGAAAACAGGCCTAGGTTTACAATAGCTCAATTGAGCCTTTTGTTTTTTTCAGGAGATGACCTCATCACGGCCGTGTACGTGCAGCCGACCGCGAGACCAGCACCCTCGCCTCCACCGGTGGTCGTCACTCACGGCGACTGCGACGACGAGGACTGCCTCGACGGCGGCTCCGGCTCGGCGCCCGACGGCGACGAAGACGACGACAGCGGTGACGGGGCGTCGCCGACGCCACCCGACCAGGGGTTCTCGAGCAGCTCGACGACTCCGAGCACGACGGCCGCGGCCACGATGACGCCCTCGACGTCCACCACGACGCGACGTCGCCAGCACGAGTGGAGCATCGTGCGCACATTCACGGTGACGCGCGCCCCCTGGCAGCCTCGAAGCACGCAGGGCGCCCCGCCCGCCGTCATCAGCGTGCCCATCCCGGAGTTGACCGTGCCGGACCAGGAGAGGGCGCGCCCGGCGCCCAAGCTCAAGAGCTCGGCGGACAGCACGGCCTTGGTGATCGGCGTCATCGCCGGCATCCTCATCAGCATCGTGATCGTGGCGCTACTCGTGTACCAGTTCCGAAGCCGGCCAGCAGGCGCCTACAAAGTCGAGCAGGCCGGGGCTGCAGCGGTCGCCACCGGAGGCGCCTCCAAGGGCGCCGGGGCGCCGCAGAGCGAGGCCTACCAACCCGTGGCCACAGCACAACAACTCAACGGCGCCGTACAGCCGAAGGCCGGAAACGGAGCCAAGAGAAAGAAGGACCTGCGAGAGTGGTACGTCTGAACCACCACGACCACCTCAACAGGACCTCCACGGGCCCCAACTCCTCGACATGCGACGAGTTTACGTCTTTCAAAAAAAAAAAAAACACCGGGGCGGGGCCGCGCCGCTATCCCACCCACAACTCCCCAAACTTCTTCTAAGTCGTCGCGTGGCTGCAAGAAGTTTTGGCCCCGCCCTGCAGCCAAGGAGAAGAGACTCCAGCGCTCATGACGTCATCCCAGTGACGTCACTGCTACCACTGCAGGCCCCCCGCCATTGCCGTACAAAATAGACTCGCGCCGCAGGAGGATCGCATATCAGTTTGGACAATGTCCTCCATTTTGGTTCTGCCCCGCGCAAGAAGCCTCGGTGCACGTCTTCGTCTTATTCTTCCTTTTTTATGTTTTATATCTGTGTGTGTATTTCTTTTCTTCATTTATTCAGCGACGAAAGGTGCGGACCGACCTCCCGTGCTTTGTGATGACCTCACTGTAGGTGGACAAAGTGTTAATCGTGCCGCGATCGGGCAGCAGCGAGCAACACCAGCAATAATTCTAGAGGACCGATGATGACAGTGCAGTTAATAAAACTGGGACATTGCGCGCGTGCGTTCGCATCAATTTATCCATTGCTGCGCAATGATAGGCTCAGACACGAGTTCTCTTCCGGGAAGCTATATAGTTACCCTAAAGCGCAGGTCATTCGTAAGAGCTGCTCATTGGTCTAACATAATTTTATTTTGAACCGATGACGTCAACAAAGGTGACATAAGTTAGTTTTAATAAGAAAGAGAGAGAAGGACAGAGATACAAGGAAAAGAAAGGAGGCTAACCAGACGTTTGTCCGGTCTGCTACCTTGTACTGGGGAAGAGCGGTGAAGGCGTGAAAAGAGGGCACGAAGAGGAGAAGGGAAGAGAGGTGCACAGAATCACGAGCCCACTTGGGGAGCACATGCATCCAACATATAGACGGTTGCTCAGATTTGTTGAGTGTGGAAACCTCAGTAATGCTTCAGTTGTTTTTTGCATGCGCTATCAAAGCACACGTGCAAGGTTATTGACGCGTTTCGACAGAAAATGATCTGATGACTAAAAAAAAAATCAGACACCATCATACGCGACTCTCGCTCAGCCATCACCAACTACAGCAAAGGCCGCATTTCTCCTCAAGCGCATCGCATCCTCTGTCAGGTACAACACTCCAAAGGCAACATGATCACCATGACATGGATAAGCGCCCACGCGAGCCCAGTTCACCCACACCTTCCCAACCTCAACGAGGCCACCCACTCCCTTGTGCGAGGCCTTGTCAACCGCGCAGGAGCTACTGGAGACGAGATGGACACCAGGGACAATCTGACTACCTACAATGACCCCGTTAAGAACTTTTACCTCAGGCGCCGAGTATTTCCCCCACCTCACCCCAAGCTCAACCGGGCACAGGCCAGCACTTAGCGTTTACTTCAAACAAACAGGTATCCTTCGCCTGCCCGCCTTCACCTCATATTCCCGGACGTCTACACAACCTCACGCTGCCGCTGCTGTGGCACTCACCCGGCTACGCTTCCGCATGTGCTGTGGGAGTGCCCGGCACAGAACAGACACACTAACACCACGACCCTTTCGTCGAAACTCCATGAGGCTCTGCGGAGCCCCGCTCTTGACGACCAAACCTAGGCGACCCAACACGCCCGTCAGGAGGCGTCGAGGCAAGCCCTTGACGTCCCCTCATGGGAAGCCTAGGCCCGGCTACCTAAACCTGCTGGTTTCTTATGATCAAGTTTATTCTTCCTCCCGAGCCCTCCTAGATAGAAAAAGAGAAGTCGATTAACAGCACAAAACAGTTTCTTTTGTTTGCATGTGTATCAGGGACGAAACTTGGACATTGCTGGCGAACTGGTCCCTCATCACAGCGGAACCTGTTATAAAATCACAACAAGGGTCGCGAACCGTTGAAGACCGACACGTCAGCGCGCGTCAAGCTGGTGTCTCGGGACCCATGCAAGTGTGCGCAGATCGAAGCACGTCAAGCGTCAGGGTGTTGAGGAGGAGGAAAAAACTTTATTTTCAGAATCAGGTAGCCTCAGTGGTACGGTTCAAACGCCTAGGTGTCAGCCAGGGGCCCTTGGGCCCTGGCAGCGTCCTTGGCCCGTCAAATTGTCCAGAGATGTTCCTCTGGGTCTGAGCTGAGCAAGACGGTCCCCAACTTCTCACCAGTATCGATTGTGCGACCCTGTCGGACCGCCTTTGGGCAGGCCCACAGGATGTCAGGTGGGTCCGCCCTTTTCTTACATAATTTGCACCTGTCGGTGTATTGATTTGCGTAATAGTGGCTATGTGCCAGCGGGTCCGGGTACGTGTTTGTTCGATGGAGGCGCCAGGCCAACGCTTGTTACTCGCCAAGGGTGTGGTGCGCGGGAGAATACCGGGCCCTCTCCAATCGATAATGATTTAAAATTGCTTACATTAAAGAATAAGCTCAGACTCAAAACAGCGGCGCGCCTGCCATGCATCTGGGCAAACGAGTCGCGCTAGTGGTTTTCTTTATAGCTCAAGTACTTTTTTTCACTGCTAATGCAAATATTACTCATATAGTAATAAAAGTTCGCCGCCTCTTCTCATAATGCCACGCTTCTCTGAGCATTAATGTCATCATCTTTGTTGACTGCAGCAGGAACTTCAAGTTCTTGGCTGAAAAAACAGTGACGACCAACGTGCGTCCGTATGGCGAAATAGACTGCCTGAAATACGTGAATGTTTGAAGTGACTGAAATTAGCAATCGACAGAATGGGGACACTCTCCGTCTCGGTGGAAGACCTCCGTAATGTAGGAGCCAAGCGTAACGGGACGGCTTTCTGCTCTCCCATAGTTGAGTACATCGTACTCTAAATCGTTAACAACTCTTTCTAAACTCACTCGTTGGGCGTGCGAAGGAAACGCTCCGTCTTTATGCTTCACGGGACAGCTTTAAGCTCTCCCATAGTAGAGTGTCCTATACTCTAAATCGTTACCCACTTTCTCTACCCCCCCCCCCCCAGCCCTGATTCTCTCTATAAGTAGGACAGCGACTGCGATGGGCTGAGCTATTTTTCAGATAGTAACCGAATGTAGCGAATTCCGCCAAAACAGCTCTCCAACCAATAAAGACAAAGGCTGACTGTTCCATAAGATAACGTTCGAGAGACAGCAAGGGGTATTAATATAATACCTGGAGTTTAGCGTCCCAAAACGAAGACACGATTACGAGATTCCGTATAGTGGATGGCTCCGGCAATTTCGACCATCTGGTGCCAATTATCGTGCACTGACGTCACACAGTACACGCGCCTTTACCATTTCGCCTCCGTCGAAATGCGACAGCCCCGGCCGGTATCGAACCCTCGACCTTTGGGTGACCAGTCGAGCGTCCCAACCGCAGCAACACAGCGGCGTAGCACGTGGGGTAATAAGGGCGCTCACGATAAAACGTTGAGTTACCTTGAAGTTTCCGGTCGCACGCATGGCCATCGAATTCATTACTCCCGAAAGCATTGCGTTTGAATCGGCAAGTTTCGGGAGATTTTATTGAACCAACGTGGCCAAAATACAAAAAAAGCTTTGGCGCAAAATTTAAAAAGATAGCAATTAACATTACATTTTTTTTCTTTCGTCAGTAGTTCTTAAGTAGAATTATCAGGCTACAAATTATCTTAGTGATTCGCATTTTTGGCCCTCTAAGACCTCGTACAGCAAGGAGCCTTTTGATGAACCAAAGTCTTGTTCGCTAACGCTACTAACGTCATTAATACAGCAAAGCCATCAATAAAGCAAAGCTGAATCGCCTGCTCCCCAATATGAATAAATATTCGAATGCCTACAGCTACCACGCATAGACCAGAACTTCGAGACTTTAGTACAAGAGATGGACACTTTAACTATATGAGATAGGCTCATACGCATTATGTGGAACACTGTTAGAAACATTACCCGCGTGCAAGCCAAAGCTAGGGTATCGAGATGCTCCACGCATTTTCCACAACCGTATGACTGTTATGCCGTGGGCCTTATTTATTTAGAGAGGTGCGATGCTTGCACCACCACTGTCAGCGCTGTTGGTCACGCTTGTCCGACCATGGCCTCCGTGATCAGATTCGGCAGCGAGGCGGGCTACCTGAGCTGATCACGGAGGCCGTGGTTCGACTCCATCAGTGTCCCGTCCACCAATGTAGAGCTAACGCTCTTTTCTCGTATTAGCCGCTAAATTAACAACGCTATTTTTTTTCCGAAGTTGAAAACTGGGCGTGTTGTGCTACAGCCACGTTATTTTTTCATCCCACTATTTCGCAATAGGTGAATCGGAGGCAGGTCAATACTATGCAAACACAAACTATGAAAAAAAATCACAGCATATCCACGGAGGGAATGATAATCAGTGGGGCGAAGCTTCGGAGGGTTTTATGGGTAAATTGTGAATCATCCGTCCACTGGCCGCGTCTGTCCATCCATCCGTTCGTCAGTCTGTCTGTATTCCTGTCCATCCGTCGATCTATCTATCTACCTGTCCATCCGCCCACCCGTTCGTCCTTCCATCTGTCTGTCCGTCCCTCCGAACGTTCGTCTGTCCATCCATCCGTCCGTATGTCTGTCCGTCCGTCCACCTAGTGAACACTTTAAGTAGCGCCATGTCGCATATTTTCATCATATATTCGTCATATACAAGTACCGCCATCCAGCGGTAATTCCAAGGACTAAACGAGAGGTGGCTACCTATACATACTTCGAGGACGCAGGACCCGCGGCTTAAGAAGCTTCGTCCCTAAAGAGTCAGGCGAAGCTGGCACTGAGGCTTAAAACTGCGAAGCTGGACTATCCCGAAAACTATATCTGCTGACAGGCTTTAAGGTCATGTTAGGTCATTCTCAGCGAACAGATAGATGTTCGAGCTACACCACAGGATGTCACAAACACGACATGGGCATGTCGTCATTGGCGTATAGGCCTTACAACTTTTCGGGAGTCTTCTCGCACCGGCCGTCGTCTTTTCCGTTCCCTAGTATTCTCTCGTTGTTACGTATACTCGGAGTCTTCGGCTCGCCGTAGTCGCTTCGCAGCCACCAGTTGTTGGGCTACCGTTGCCTTTCTCATCTTTAGTGGACCGGAGATGTGGGTTGTAAAATTTACCCAATATCTCCGGCACATAGCGTTTTATGATGATGACAGTTTTTTTGTACGGGCTGAAAAAGGACAGATTTGCTCAACGGAGCTGTCAAAGCGTACGTTTCAGCCCGTTTCACGTCGTGAAAGTCTTCGGAAAGCGAAGTTGTAAGCGCTCGAGTGAGTGCGATCAGGCTAGCGGGATCACGTGCATGGTGCTGCCGATCCACCGTTAGATTTCGAATACGCGCGTTTACGCAATTCGAAATCATCATGATAACCATAATTTAGCATCATAACCATTTATCCTGTCATTATTATCATCATTGTTATTTTGAGCAGCCCCATCTTCTTGGCCTTACTTCTGTAGTCACTATCCCCTTAGGTCCCATCACTGCGCGACACCTCCTTCACCAACAACTGCTGCTACTGTCTCACTACTACTACTACAACTACTACTACTACTACTACTACTACTACTACTACTACTACTACTACTACTACTACTACTACACTATGACGACTACGACGACAGTGGCACGTGGCAACTATACTTTCTACGTAAGCGGTCTTAAAGGCGACACCGCGGGGGCCGTACCGTATAGTAAACTGCAGAAATTATTAGATAAATTGACTCACTGTTCGGATTATCACCCCAAAGGGTATGAGCCATGTCCAGAGGAAAACAAGGACAAAATATCTGGTCTCGTTGTAAAATTGTCGGTATAAGTCTGCACGAGCGTGGAATAATAAATGGCGTCCCACGCGTAAAGTGGAAGTCTCTATAACAAAATTATGTTGCCGTGTACCACCTCTTAATTTCTACTTAAACAGGTCTGGTCTGGTGCCATCCCTTATGTGCTCAAGCTGTAACGAACCCGAACATATCGACCATTTTCTCGTCACATGTCACCGTTTCAAAAATTAAAAAAAAAATTTTCAAAATTTGATTAAAAAAAACTAGGAATATCACTTACTACTCCTAATATTTTGTCTATTGGGGCTGCTTCATTAGGACGCAGCGACGGGAACATCTGCGGGGCTCTATGCGAATTCCTACGTAACACAAGAAGATTACCTTGCTGAGCCACTGATCAGCTCTCGGTTTTTACTAGCCAATGCAACATTTATTATTTAGCTATTACACTGTAAAGATTTAACCTTCAGAAGAATTTTATATAACAAATACACCTCAGATATTCAAGAAATTCTATTATTTCTCTCCTTTCCACTTGTTTTTCACATTGTGCCAAATTAATCTCACAAAGTCAAAACTAAGTAATCCTATTCCCCTAGCCTGGACAACCTAAAGGTATTGACTTGCATTAACGACTGGCTCCTTGGCCAAACCCCCTTAGTGGGTGAGAGCCCCAAAAGAAAGGATCAAGCAAGCAAGCAAGCAAGTCTACACGAATGACTGAGCATTAGAAGCTGTGACTATATATAGTAACGTTTAGCGCTACCTTGACACCAGCGATAACTGCAGCAACGTATCAAGAACAGTTGCAACGGTTGCTTTTTGGAGAAACGTCGCAATCTATATGCGACGCACAAAGATAGCATAAACAGCAGCGTACTGACAAGCAGTGAGAACAATAGTAACGTTTACAGTAGCAGCACAAGCAATAGCGGGCAGAATCGCAACGCTTGCAACACGGTGATAAACTGCGACGCAGTTCGGTCTCTCAGTAGTCATGAACCAATGAACGCGTCTTCACGCTCTGCGACGCTGACGTGCACGCTCGCGACATTACCGTCTCGTCCGCCATTTCGAACTACCACTGCACCGCCTATAGTCGCTGCAGAATGATCGAATAAAGTGACAATAACAGTAACCACTGGCGGTATATAACAGCTGTATCTTGCCGGTATACTTAGCCACGGATCAGAAACCTGGAGACTTACAAGGAGGGTTCAGCTTAAGCTGAGGACGACGCAGCGAGCAATGGAAACAAATGGTAGGTGTAACCTTAAGAGACAAGAAGAGAGCAGAGTGGATTAGGGGACAAACGGGGGTTAAGGATATCATAGTTGAAATTAAGAAGAGGAAATGGACAAGGGACGGGCATGTAGCGCGTAGACAGGATAACCGCCCGTCATTAAGGGTAACTAACTGGATTCCCAGAGAAGGAAAGCGGGTTAGGGGGAGACAGAAGGTTATAGGTGGGCAGATGAGATTAAGAAGTTTGCGGGTATAAATTGGCAGCAGCAAGCACAGGACCGGGTTGACTGGCGGAACATGGGAGAGGCCTTTGTCCTGCAGTGGACTTAGTCAGGTTGTTGTTGTTGTTGTTGTTGTTGTTGTTGTTGTTGATGATGATGATGATGATGATGATGATGATGATGATGATGACGACGACGACGACGACGACGACGACTGGCGCAGTCAAGGAAAGCGCGGGTTATCTCTCCCCACCCCACCAAAATTTTTCGATTTCGAAAAAACTACTTGACAATGGCAGGATGCGAACGTGAGTGAGACCGTCGAATCTTAGCATCTATATCTCATTTCTTGATTACACCTGGAGTTTTACGTCTTAAACACACGACATGATCACGGGAGACGCCTTAGTGGAAGGCTCCGCAATTTTCTACCGTCTGACGTTATTTAGCGTGCACTGACGTCGCACATGCACAGGCCCCTATATCTACCATTTCGCCTCAATCAAAATGCGACCACCGTGGCAGAGATCAAACTAGCGACATTCGTTTCAGAGGCTAAGCACCATAAGCATTGATTGATATGTGGAGTTTAACGTCCCAAAACCATCATATGACTATGAGAGACGCCATAGTGGAGGGCTACGGAAATTTCGACCACCTGGGGCTCTTTAACGTGCACCCAAATCTGAGCACATGGGCCTACAACATTTCCGCCTCCGTCGGAGGAGGCCGCCACCGCAGCCGGGATTCGATCCCGCGACCTGCGGGTCAGCAGCCGAGTACCTTAGCCACTAGACCGCCACGCTGGGGCCACCATAAGCACTGCTTCACTGTGGCGGGTATATAACATTTCATCATATTTATATGGCAGTCATAATGATACACATAAAGCCATACCATTAACGTCTTCTACACTTTTCTTAGCTTCACTACATTGTGGTTTCAATTGCCTGCGTACATAAGGTGTTTGTGCATCCAATTCATAAGTACAGCGAATGTACAAACAACAAACCGACGGACAAACGATAACAAGCCCCGCCACAGTGGTCTAGTGACTAAGGTACTCGGCTGCTGACCCGCAGGTCGCGGGATCGAATCCCAGCTGCGGCGGCTGCATTTCCGATGGAGCGGCTGCATTTCCGATGGAGCAGGAAATGCTGTAGGGCCATGTGCTCAGATTTCGATGCACGTTAAAGAACCACATTTAGGTGGTCGAAATTTCCGGAGCCCTCCACTACAGCATCTCTCATAATCATATGGTGGTTTTGGGACGTTAAACCCCACAAATCAATCAATCATCACCAACGAGGACAAGCACTCGCCTTCGTCGGTCCGGCCTTTCGCTGTGTTTCCAAGCTTCGCAGTCAGATTTGAAACGGAATACCAATATCCCGTTCCAAGGCCCTGTGTGTACAAGGCGGCCCAACGTTCCCGCTGTCCCTTAGTCATATGCCTTCCATTGCCCGCACTCTGTCCTTTTACGCGCTGCGTTCTTCACAAAAAAGGAAAAAGGGGAGCTGAGTTGCTGACAGAACTGCAATGCTGTTCTTTTCTTTTCACTCATGTTTCTTGTTTGTTTGCTTGTTTGTTTGAGGAGCCATTCGCGAAGGGAGACGATGGTGAAACGGACACGCTGAGAAGCTGGGCTGCCAAAAGAGAGGGCAATCTTTTAAGAAAATGGCATCCCCCCTCCACTCACGCAGAGACACACCCCGACACCTCTTGGAATCAAGCGACCTCTTGGGGGTGGAGGCGGTGACGATGCCGCACACGATTGCAACGGATCACGTAACTGTTTCCCAGAAACTGTTTGCTGACCGCAAACTGTTTCAACTTGCTGTAAGCAGCATTCTAAAAAAGAAGTATAGAAAAAAAAGAAAGCACTTCCCTCTCTCACAAACGAAATAACCCGTCAAAGGGGAGCGGCTTGACGGCTTCCTTTGATGAGGTGGGTGTATACTCGACGGAACTCCCATTTCACGCTCGTCCCCTTCTTGTCCCTTTGTCGCCGTTCCGTTCTCGCGCTATAACTATCGTCATGTCATACCAACTAGCCCAAACCACCACACTTCTGAGTAACAAGAAAGATGCCGCAATCTTCTGCAATTCCGAAGATAGCGTGAGAGAACTGTACTCCTCGCGCACACTCCTGTACCGGCAGCAACGTTGCGACAACCTTAAGGACCACCATGCCCAATGTAAAGTGGCGCCACCTATGACCCATAAAAGTTGCGAGCTGGAGGGACAACAACGTACAATGCACTCCGGGAGCTCAGCTTCCGGTTCAAAAGAATGGATAAATGGGACGTGGGGTGAAGTCAGCAAGCGTAACTGTGGAGAAAAAGACGTTTCTCGTTCAAAGCGAAAGAGGGTCGAAAGCCGTACGTGAGCGGAGTAGAACTGTCTGTCGTTCGAGGAGAACGAAGCCCCGCCGAACGCTTGTAGGATGGAAGGGTAAGCGTGAAATGAAAGAAGGAAGAGAGCCGCGGTGGTAACAGAGTGGTGTGACAGGAATGATGCCGCGTCTCGCTCCCACAAGGACTGCGGCAGGTATTTCGCCGTCATCCCTCTTCCCTAAAGAACCGTATCTCTCCGCAACGCCCGTAACGCGGTGACAGTCGGAGCCCGCGGCCGCCGCCAAGCGCTGTGGTCTCCTGCGGGAAAGTGATGACTCGAAAGTCGCCGCTTCTTGTATGCCACGATGTCGCACGCGCCAGAGCAAAATGTAGACGGAAACAAGGTGTCCCCGTTTTTTGTTTTGTTTTTAGGGGCGAAGCTCCTTATAGCGGCACTCGTTCGTCCCTCGTAGCCCTTGTAGTGTGTAACAAGTATAACATTTTCACCTCCAAGGTGGTGCCGGTGAGAGATTTCTTCTGTGCGTTGTTGAACAATAAAAAAATGGTGCTCAATGTACATGCAAATGGCTGCTAATGGGGAATGAGAGACAGGAGCATTCGGTTTTTAGTTAACGCGCACGCTGCGATCCCCATTAGCAGCCATCGGCATGTACATTGAGCACTATCTGACAAGAAATGGTTGCCACGTTGTACTCGCTGGGTGCAACCTCCTTGGTTTTAGAAAGGTTTAGCGAACGTTGGGCCGCAGTGCCATGAATATAGTGAACTAGTATATACCATGAACTCGAGGTGGTTAAAGGTGGGAAGTAGACCCGAAGCGCAAGCCGTAAGAAAGTGTGCGTGTGCCACCTCTCGTTCAGTCCTTAGAATGTCCGCTGGATGGCGGTGCTTCTATATGGAGAATATATGATGAAAAGAGGCGAGATGGTGGTACTTGGAGTGTTGAATAGATGGACGAACGGACACACAGACAGATGCATGAATGGACGCATGAACGGACGCAGGGGCGGATGCATGGACGAACGCAGGGACGGACGCACGAACAGACGCACGTATGGGCCGGCGGATGGACGCATGGACGCATGGACGCTCACACAGCGGACGCATGAACGGACGGAAGCAAGAACGAATGGAAGGTCGAATGCTTCGCCCCACTCTCCATCATTCGTTCCATGAATATGCTGCCAAGTATTTATTTTTTTTTCACTGTCGATTTCCACGTGCATTTCAGCGTTGCTCTATACTATCGTGCAGGAAATTACGCTGGGAATTTTTATCAGTGTACGCAGGGGGAAATGGCCGGCACACGGAATTTTCTCGCCTCGAAATAGGAATTCTTCGGCATAGTATACCGAACATCACTGCATCCAACCTTCGCTGCGCGTTCGTGCCCCAGAGCGCCGAGCATGCAGCGTCTGCACGGTGTCACGTAATTATGCATTTGTAGATGTAGTTGGTGTTACGAGATCGGCTGCCCGCCAGCCGCTTTTCCGGAACAAGGCGCGGAGAAAGAACACGGAATATTAGCGAGGCAGACGACTCATGTGGATAACAATGTTTAATGAAACGCTTAAATCACTGAAAGCCAATAGCGCCATCATTTCCGAAAGGCAAGCAAGGCCGAACTATACCGCTCGACATACGTGGTTAAACCGCGTTCATCCGCTGTAATTATAACGCGATGGCGTTAAAGAGCTCGTTTCGCATTATTTCCGGCTTCGGCGTCGTTGGTTGTGGGCGAAAAAAATGACCATCTCGTGCGTGACCGAAAAAAACTAGAAAGATGCGAATAAAATATTTCATAAAAAATTCTGGGTCCGAGCAGGGACCCTTAAGGTTCGCTTTTAAGAGTTGAACGGCGATGGCGATATTCCGTTCCTATAGTGCGTACTTTAAACACGTAGTGCATGAAATCTTTTCGAACTTGCGCCCACTATACGTGGCCTTGAAAGGCGTCTCCAGCGTTCTGTCGGCCGCAGCGAAAATACGTGCGGCCGACAAAACGAGCAGAACGCTGAAGCAGAACGCTGGAGACGCCTTTTAAGGCGTCTCCAGCGTTCTGCCGGCAGCACCGGAAATAGCACTCTCTGGTTTTACGTGCCGAAACCACGAAATGGCTAGGCACTTCTTGCAAAGCGGTATACGCAAAGCTTTGCGTTAGCGTTTGTCGCCACTGCACATGCGTCATAAGAAGGAACACTGGGCCTGTTGGTGACGCTTCATTGTGGCCAACGCGCGACATGCACGTATACGACAGGCACAGAAACACTGAAGCAAGACGGCGCTGGCCATCAGCTGAAGTTTATTTGGTTGAACCACACGTAACGCGCACAAACGTCGATCAGGTCACGCCCTACAGAAGACGCGATAGATTATAATTAAAAGCAAGAAAATTCTCCGATATAACATACGGAGAGATGACAAAGCCGATTATCTATAGAAAAACTCGGATACTAAAAAAATCAATGACTGACGTCATATTGCACGTCGCAGACAAGACTTACCACCGTATTCTAGGACCTCCCTTCACTCAACACTTCGCCTTCACTTGAGAAAGCCGATGGGAGCGCCGTCTCTAGATGCGGCAAGTCACTGCATATTAGCGATAGTCTGTTGCAATTCCTGAGTAGCGCAGCGTGACTTTCAGCAGAGTGGTGGCGCAGTGCTCAACTCTGTCAAGTGAAGGGTAAAAGTCGAGTCGATGAGCGTTTGTGACTACGGAGGTTAGTGTACACTTAATAATAATAATAATAATAATAATAATAATAATAATAATAATAATAATAATAATAATAATAATATCTGGGGTTTTACGTCCGAAAACCACGATATGAGTACGAGAGACGCCGTACATAGTGTACCGGGGGCTCCGGAAATTTCGACAACCTGGCGTTATTTAGCGTGCCCCGACATCTAACAGTATACACACGCTTCTGTGACCGCCGCGGTAGGGGGTCGAACCCGCTACCTTCGGGCCCAGCACCCCGGCCACCGTTCCACGTGAAGTTGAAACGCTACCTAACAAAATGAAAACTGGTCGGCGTCCGCAGTTGGCGTCGTCAACACAAGTTATGCAAGAGCCTCCATCATCCCGTGATGACGTCGCCATTAGACGTAAATGTGACGTCACAGATCTCCGGAATCACCGACACCATGATGTCGTCATCATTACGCCACTGTGGCGTCCGAATCTGACGTCATAACATGGCGTCATTTCCTGATCAAAGGAGAGCTGATCCCGGAGATATACTAATTCATTGATGCATTTCCGTGTTTGCTCCCCCTCCCCTTTTTTTTTTTTTTGCTTGGCTCCATTTTGTGGGCCTGCAGTACTCTGGAAACAAATCGATAAATAATAAATAAATAAATAAATAAACTCAGCAGATTGCACGTACCTTGAGGATTGACGTTATGCGAAACATGCGGAGAGAAACTGAGCGTGTCGCAATTTTTTATTAAGTGACACGTCATGTAATGATGCTATAAATGTATGTACAAATGTTGCACGCACACCCATATGTTGAAAAGTTGCAAATGTTGATACAACCAGCTGTTAGAACTTGCGCAACGATGCCAAGTGGAACATGCGTATTACCAACAGCAGAAGCTGATATGACGCGCTTATGCTCGCGAAGATGCATGCTGGTCCTGGACACTGCTACATAAATCATCTTCAGCGCATCGCAACTAACCACAGCTGACGTTAAACCGACGTGACCACTGCATCAAAGGAGTACATATGTGATGTTTACAAAATTGGATAGGCAGAACTGCAATCACTGTTGACGTTTTACGAAGACTAACGTCTATTTGAAAAGTAGTTTCAACACCTGGTAGCTCTGTGGTAGAATGTTCATTTGCCACGCAGAATGCTTGGATTCGATTCCAGCTGGGACCCTGACATTTATTATTTGTATTCGTCGGGTTGACGCTGCCAATTCCAGGTATTTCTTAACGCTCGCACGTTAAAATTGCCCATCTGTGTTCCCGTCGTTCCTCGGTAGATACTAAGTGTCAATCACCTGTGACACATACCCGTGGCACATACCCGCTTGTGGGTATGTGCCACTGTCTGGCGGGAAGTGTTTGACGACGTACGTGACGGGAATGTGGCATTATTCATGTTTTGACCAGCGCGTCATACTCGCCACACCATCTTACTCTCCCATGCTAATTTTAGTTCACGCCAAGTTAAGGGGTTGACCACGAGAGCACCCAAACGTAAGCGGATAGATATGTAGATACGCTGAAAGTCGCCGAAGTATGCTAAGAAATGCTTCGCATTTAAAAATAAATATACATACACAAAGTAATAAATAAATCGAATAAACGGTCTTCACATTGCAGTCATCTCAGCAGAATGCATAAGGGACGTTGTGATTTTTAACTATTTACAAAGTGAATGGTGAAGTGCACGTGAAGTAATACTTTTATTTCCTTCTTTCTGCTGTCGTGTGTTCCATCACTCCCAGTAAACGTGTTAAACAGCCCACACCGAACGGACCTCGTTTGAACGAGTAAATGTACATCTAATAAAGAGTGAGAACGCGAACAGAGTTCCAGCTCAAAGGTTGCTCGTGCCGGTGGAAAAAAAATAAATACAAAGAAACCCACGAGTTGCTTCTGCCGCTGCGTATCCGCTCTACTGATAGTGTAACAATGCATGACAGGTGTTCATAAAGTGAACAAAAAAAAATCTGCATAGGCACAGCAGTTGTCGACGACGAATGACTCACGGAGCCATTGGAAAAACGCAGCTGTTTTTTTTTTTTTTCATAAGCCGCGCTGCCCTTTTGACTCATTAAGGTCGCCTTCTGAGTACAGCACATTATGTTCTCAACGATTCGTGCGCACATTGTGACACATCAACAAGGCAGCATTCTCAGGACACCAAGCAGCCACGTCTGATGTGTAATGCGCGACGGCGACAACGGACAAGAGGGAGACCATGCATACACACGCAGAGGACCACTTTCCAAGCACGTTTATATCGAAATGAGCTCAGTACATATTAGGAGCTTTTTTTTGGCACATACATAATTTTAACTTCCCTCTAAAACGGTAATACTAAATTACTGATCATGGTTAATAAATTATTAGTAATATTTTTTAAGAAAAGTTATATAGAGTATGTATGTGCGAAAATAGCCTTATGTGAGCTAGTTCCGGTTTTCGATTCAGCCAATTTCGAAAAAAAAAAGCTCTTCATATAGACAAACACACTACGCGCTGTCACACGTTCTCAATGCACAGTCGCACTCAAGTAACGCAACCACTTAGGCGATAGCCAAACGGAACTGCCATTATTACTAACATATTCCTGACTCCGCTATCGCCAGAAGCCGCGATAAATCGGTAAGATTAACCATTGAGACCAGGAAAATCATCGAAATAGGTGATAAGCGCGTTAGTCTACAGCTTCTATTCACTGTCACCTAAAAAAGTTGCCTGACTTGGGTGCGATTGCGAAATGAGAACCCGTCACAGCGTGTGGTGTGTGTATCAACTATGTTACCTATAAGACATGTGGGCACTGCGACGTTGGGCTGTTAATGAAATGCTTTCTTGTTTTTTTGTATATCGCGAGACGAATTAATAATGTCATCAAACATCGTATGCACCAACCCAACCATTTTCATACGCGTCTACCGGAACACTGTTCGTTTAGTTGTTAAAGGTGCAAAACACAGTTTAACAACACAGTATGGCGGCACTGAAATTCATCAGCAAAATAGTCTATACATACTGTGCTCGTTTCGAAATAAACGTTACTGGAAGCGGAAATCTGTGTGTGTGTACCTTATACCTCTGTCCGTTGTCGCCGTCATGTCTGACACTTCGAATATGCTAAACCAACACGGCCAGTCTGCCACTCTCACAAAACAGTCATGCATGCGACCTATCTGTACTCCATAAAACTGCGGTTATCTGATAAGTCACGGTATAGAATAATACTGCGGCCATGTTCCAACATCAAGAAACATTGTAGGCATTGGAAAATAGGCATCCTAACAAATACCAGGTGGCCTTGGTTATAGCTGGTCTGCTACTTTTTCACTTACGTGACAATTAACTGACGATGTAGTGATTTCAGAACCTTAAAAGCCTGGTAATAAACACTTAAGAACAATCTTTGCCAAGCAGGCCAGGCGCCCCTGTCAACCTGATATGCTGGAAACGTTTCTATTCTCATGTCTCGAAACCCGCGCATGAGATTATGCAGAAACGGAGAGTCACTTAATCGGTACGCTTCTTTGTTGATGTACCATATTTACTCGATTGTAACGCGCGCACGAACGTAACGCGAGGGCTAAATTATCATTAAGTCCAGGGGGGAAATATATTATTTTGATACATCATACATGATTCTAACGCAAGGGCTAGTATCAAAAAAATAAATATGTATAAGTATCAAAAATAAGTAAATAAGTATCAAAAATATTTTCTTTTAATCTACATTCGAGTAAATACGGTACTGAAGCCTGCATGGCCACCTACGGGTTAGAGTGTAGTAAGACTGGTCGCTGACTCACTCATTCACTCACTAACTGCACCTGCTCTGACTCACTAACTCTCACCAGCTCGCTCACTACCAGCCGACCACGGGACCTCACTCAAACGACGCAAAGTTACGTCACTCAGAATAATTGTTTCGGAACTCTAATTTAGCAGGCCAGGCAGTTTACCATCTAGATAAATACACTGGCGCCCAGAAATCCCGTTTTTTCTTTTTCTTCAAGAACTAGGATAAAACGTGTCCAGCTTTGTTAAGTTCAAAAAGTTGTTACCGTATATTACAACAGCCACAATCTATGGAGTTGTTGGAAACCTCGATTATGTATTTAAAAAAAAAATCTACAGTCGGTCAAGTGAGCTTAAAAGTGTCACTTCGATTTCGACTGCCGAGGAAATAAGGATCCTACAAAACTCGTGAAATTAAATTAAAAAAATATATCAGTTACGACTATAAATGATCACTGAAAATCTGATACCGCACTTACTCAAACTTAAGTGCATCTGATGACACATTCACGGCTGGCAATACGCATGCATCATTGACACATCATTCTAAAGTGTCTCCCTCGTGCACGTCATTATTATTCAAATAGGTCGTAAATTAGTTCATCAAGTGTGTGCATAATAAAGCCTTATTAGCTCATTTCACCGCTAACTTGCGAATGCACTTTTATCGAATGCATGTATTCTTCGGGATCCATATACTAAAACTAATATCGGTAACCCCGAGAGAGTCCAGTGAAAGGCAGTTGTATTTAGTTTAACAAATTCTCAAGATTGCATTGGCCCACAGCCCTTATGAAAGCTAACCGTATTGTACTGCTGGAGATGAGAAGATAGAATCAGAAAGTGGAATTCAAGTTCTTGAACTGATTCACACGAACAATTAACCACGAGAACCACCTGTATATCTATCGCGCTATTAACCAGAAACACACATCACCGCAGACAAGATTCAGTGACAAGATTCACTAACACCTTACTTCGTGAGAAGACGTTTGAGAATTTTTTTCCGTCGTACTACGACCGAATGGAACTGTATAATCGAATCGACATCATACTCTTCATCGTTGTTGATTTGTTTGCCAAACGCGACAATTACGTTTCTGTCAGGTTAATTTTGTTTTCTTTTCATCCTTGTTCCAAACGCGTTCAATGTATGTACCATTTTTATTGCCCTGAGTGCTTGGACTACCTGCCTGCTGTAATCGATAAGTAAAATAAAATAAATAAAACTCGGCAAACGACTTCTACATTTTGCGTCGTAACATGATGTTTTTTTTTAATCGACGGCGTCCTAGTATCCGGTTGTGGTGCGACGAAATTTGTGAGCTGTCGACGAAAAGCTTCTACGAACGACATATCATGAAATGTCGAATGAAGATCCAGTAATGTCACTCGCGGGCGTCATGCACAGCTCCCAATTTTTGCCGTCAAGGACAACAAATATTATTTATAACGTTCAATTCCCCTTCAGTACGTATATCCATCCGCGGTTTGCGGGTATACAGCAACACAGAGATGGCAAAGGAGGCAGCCGCCGTCTCATATATGTTTTTTTAACGCCACATAGTGACACATACATGTTTGCCTTAACGCGAGCATACATATGGACGATACATTCGTGTTATCGGCGGCAGTTCGTACATTTCAGCAAATAGACAAACACTAACAGCGAGAGAGAGAGAGAGAGAGAGAGAGAGAGAGAGAGAGAGAGATTGTCATAACGAGTCAACAATTAAACAGCAGCACTCTAACAAGCAAGCGTGACTAACACATGCCTCAAATAGCTGACCCGCACTGACGTTTTTGGAAGGTTGACTCACGCTCTCATGTATGCGATTGTGTATATAATATTGTTACGAGCAGAATAGAAGAGTTACGAGTGGAACAGTAGAAGAGGACGTTCGGCTAGCGAGAAAGGACTCCTGCGCGCGTTGGGTCGACACCTTCGAGCCTACCGGTACGTCACAGCTTAATAAACCACTTTCTTAGACGTAACAGTATAAACACCAAATATTTCGCTTGTGCGTTGTTCCATTTGCCTCACTGCGATAGCGGTATACTATTTTAAAGAGAGAGAGAGAGAGAGAGAGACACCATTTATTAAAAAAAAATAGGTGCACGGGATACTCCGTATATAGGGATGAAAAATGATATAAAAACATTGCAGAAAATACGGAATAAAACAAAAAAGAAAGAACATAAGCAAATATGAAATGCTTGAATGAACCTTATACTGATATTTCTTTAGAACATGAAAGTTGTTCAAAATTTTCGGTGCCTTCCACTATACGGCCTCTCATAATCATCTAGTGGTTATGGGACGTTGAACCCCATATATCAATCAATCAATCAGTCAAATCAGAACATGGACGTTACACTCTGTTTCACCACTTTGGTTCAGCACTACCAAAGCTACGGGGTGTATACGAAAGCCCTACGCTTACGCAGCGAAACTATAGTCCCAAAACCACCATATGGTTATGAGAGACGCCGTAGTGGACGACTCCGGAAATTTCGACCACCTGGGGTTTTTTAACGTGCACCCAAATACGAGCACACGGGCCTACAACATTTCCGCCTCCATCGGAAATGCAGCCGCCGCAGCCGGGATTCGATCCCGCGACCTGCGGGTCAGCAGCCGAGTACCTTCCACGGGACCACCAAGGCGGGGCATTTATTACTGATTTAATTATTTGTGTCGGTTACCGCCGATAACCGTGCTCACAAATCAACATGGCAGCACCCGTGCAGTATATAGTGACTGCCCGCTTCGATCCGGACTAGCTCTTGCTACACGCCCACTGCGCTGACAGCAGTAAACAAATGGTGAAATCAGCCATCGCCTTGTTTCATCTCACTCTGGGACTAAAGCATCAGGTACGTGTTGTGGTACTTAATGCCACCATCAAGTCGCATGTACAGCCGCCCATATTTTTAAACCATAGGTCGCCGACTCTGTAAGCTCCTGTTGTCCCGGTGTCCGGTCAGTGATGTCCCGTCCAGGGAATTTTCCATTTTTCGGAGAATCTTTGCCTCTAATTTTGAGCGAAAGGCAAAAAGGGAATCCTCGAGATAGTGCACAGAATTTCGGGAATTGTTAAATTCTTCTATGACGACCGAAAATTAGCGGTCACAGTGCACCTTCATCTGCTTTAATCGATTCTGCAGCTCATGCACCACGCAAGCAAGGCCTGAGGTTTGTTTCTGATATATACACGTCGCGATTAGTAGTTCACTATTGGTGTTAGACTTGAAACCCACAACGTGCAGTCTACAAACAGTATATGAATTTCAATAAAGGCATGCTTTTGTTGTGCGGAGTGGAGGGGCTATAGTCAAGACTTCGAAAGTCGCCAGTACGTGAGACACGTGTAATTATAGTAGTGTGTGCGTAGACGGGGGGTGGTAATTAGTACTGTTGTGCAGGGAAATATCATGAGCAGGTTCTTGGGGCATGTGCACGTGGCGCCATCTTTCGTTGGCCACATCAGCGGCTTCCATAACTGAATGGGACATAGGCGGAAAAAAATCATATCTGGCAAAGGAAGCTAGTTATCAAAAAACGACTCCCGGTTTTTGTATGTTAGAGACATATTTGAACAGTCTCGCAAAGTTAAAGTACCACACTGAAAACCGCCTGGCTTCCCACGGCGTTTATATTTAACAATGAAATCCCGTGTGTTTCTATGGGCTGTATTCAATTGACCTGGCAAGCCACAAGTTTTGAAGCGTGATACTGCAATTTTGCCAAAATGTACCAGTGGGTATCGGCTACACACAACCCGGAGTCGTGTTTGATAACTACCTTATTTCAAGAGATATAATTTTTCTCATCTATTTCCAATTTAGTTATGGCGGCCCATTGTTCCTGCTGCCGGGAGATGGTGCCACGTCCAGACGTCCCCAATTCCTGGGATTGGCTGGGAATTTCGTGAACGTTTGCAGAAAAAAAATGCCCCAAATAGGGAATTTTCACGTTTCTGAATGTGAATTCTTCAGCGTAGTACGGAACATGACCGTGTCCTGTTCCCGGAGCCACTGCACGTGACTGTTGATTAAGGGCATGGTACGTATTCTCGTTCATTTCGCCGCTCCGCTCCGCAATACAGCGCTCACAGACTGTGCGGTCGATGCTCGAGCGTTCGAGTTAAAAAAAAAAGGATGGTTGTGCACTCTTGCTTTTGCTGCGAGTGGCATTCTTACAGGTCTCGCCGCCCTTTGCAAAGTGTTTGACTTTCTATAACCATATTCCCAACAACATGAGTCACCTTGTTGTCCCAGCTGTAACGGGCACGCAATGCGTCGACCATCTGTGTACAGCGATAACGAGAAAAATCGCTCGAAGTCATTCTTAAGAAAACTTTGATGAACACGCACTTCTCTTGATGTCAAATTATGATCGGAATCCGCACGAAAGCGTCCATGACTGTTAGACGGCACTAACCCTATTGAGCACACGCACAAAAGGTGCAAAGTCAGCCTCACTCCTTTTTTTTTTTCATTTTAGCTGACGCTGGTCGACCAGCGATAAGTGCTGCCATCGAACCCGGCTGGCTCGGCCAGGCCAGAGGGTTCCTGGAATAAGGGACCCTCCCACCTTCACTCAAAATCTTCACTCAATAAATGTTTTTTTCTTTCTTTCTCTGTCTATCTCTCTCCCTCATTTTAGCTGATGCGACTAACATCTCCTTTGATAGACTGCACTTGCATTGTCTGGCTCGTTTCTCTGGTGTTCGTGTTTCCATGTCACTTCCACAAACAATTCCCAACAAACCTGCCTAGGGCAGATTTCGTGATACTAACAAAACTATTGCTTCGTCGGGAAAGGAATCGCGTTAATACGAATAACAAAGCGTTTTATAACAGCAAACGAACAACCGGGCGCCACACAACGCGAACTGCGTAGCTAGTATAGGTCGTCGAATGCTCCAACTCATTGCCTCAAACATTGCCTCAAAAACCTCAAACATAATTCTTCTTTTTCCTCAGCCACAGCACGAGAAATTGTACAAAGTTTCTTGGTAGTGTGTTACGGGTACAATATTTCTCAGAAGAACGACGAATGACGGTATGGTAAATGCTTTTCTATTGGGCCAATCGCCTCCGATGAGTGTGTACCACGGTCGGAGGTTGACAAGAACAATGACTCGTTACGCTACAAACTATGATGGTTTACGGCGTCACCGGGTACCCTGCAAGTGTGCTTGTAGCAGTCACCCGAAGAGTGTTTAACAAAGACTATATCCAGCTTCCAAGTAGGCCTAGCGGTTTTTAGAGGCAAAGCGCCTTATGGGGAGGCTTGGGCGTCTCCCGTTGTCGTAGTGCGGAACCTGAGGCACATACCCGCATACAAGGGGCACATACCCGCCCTCTGGCACATATCCGCAAGTCCACATGTTACGAAAAACGTAGCACGGCGTCGTTACCATGCTGTCGGTGTTAGCAAAGAGCTAACAGCAGAAATGTGGTACATACTCTCGTTTAGTCCTTGGATTGTCCGCTGGATGGCGGTACTTGTATATGAGGAATATATGATAAGAAACGAGATGCGGTACTTGAAGTGTTTACTACAGGAACGGACGGACACACGGACGGACAATTGTGGCGTTTGGCTGCCGATGGTGCCGCATTGTCGTGTTGTAAAGCGACCTTTTCCCTACCCGTTTAAGTTTGGAAGCTATTCTTTGTAGTAAAAATTCTTCAAGGTTTGCTTTCCCTAACAGCGTAATCGTGACGTCACACGACATCATAGTGAGCCATGATGACGCCATCATGGCTGTGGCCTTATAATGACGTCACTAATCCCACCGTGTCATCATATGGTGACGTAATCCCACGATTTTATTTTTCGCAACAGCCGTGTTGACGCCGGCAGTCAATTTTCACACTTGCACAAGACACCTAAGGCTTTCGCCTTACTAACGCGCCACTTCCGTGGTCCAGACAAGCAGGCTAAACACAGCAAGGAGATCTGCTCAAGACGATGAATTCAACATTGACCTCAAATCACAAGTTTTTACAGTCTCAATCACGCGATAGCTTCGTGACGTATCCCGTATGTTCTCCCGTGAAATGGGGTGCACGTGCAGTAGATGAACGAACAGGACGGTCGACCCGCACTCCTAACAAATCCATATACGGGTCCGGAGGCTTTCAACAAAAGAAACAAGAATATAACCAAAGCCACGAGCGGGAACCATTGACTCACCGCGGGCGCTACGTAGAGTGCCACGCGCACCGACCCCCTTGTTGGCGGGTGGCAGTTGCGGAGACCGCCGCTCCAGCTGACGTCAGTCGCCAGCCTGATTCACGTCCCCCCACCGACGCCAGATGTCGCTCCCTCCCCACCAGACGAAACCGCGCGGTCTCTCACCTGTTGAGAGTTCCGCGGGAACAGGGCTCGGCCAGCCGGGTTTTCGGAGGGCGTGGGGATCGTATATGGATCGCTCCCGCGGCTAATTCGTCACCGCTGTAACTCGTGAGAGGGCGGTCTGCCGAACCAATCATGGAGCGAGTAAAAGCAATACTGGAGTGATCCAGCCGTCACTCGAGGTTATATCAAAGCACGGCTGTTAAAAAAGAAAATGTACGTCTATATCAAGGAAAAGGTACATGGGAAACAAGTGTGCACAATGTGATAGGCAAACGGTACTTTCTTCTTATGTAACCACGCTTTTAACGTATAAGGACGGACTGACTAGAGGCACCACATAGCAGCAACTGAATTGCTATAGTCATCTTTAGTAATTTAACTGAGTTTTCATAGTGATCCCCCCTCGTTTTCTAATAGATGGCGGGGGGGGGGCGGCAAAGTCAGCCTCGTACATTGACATAATAAGGAGGAAGAGGCGTGCTGCGGCCAACCTTTGCCCCCTTCCCCTAAAGGGGCACCTTGCGCGCGCATGTGCACAATATAAATCAGAACTGATATGATCGCGGTTGGCTATCGTCCACAGTAAAACATTGCCTGTCATACAATGATATTACTGCATCGTGTTCCAAGAACATCTTTCTACAGACTATTTTACGGAGGGATTTCAATGGCACCACGTTGGGCTGCTAACCATTGCGTTTTGCAACAACTAAAGGAACAGTGTCACGGTCGTCATATACACATGGAAACAGTTGGGTTGGTGCATACAATTTTTCATGGGCTCATGAATTCGCGTAGCAGTGTATACAACAAGAAAACATCGACTTAACAGCGCAAAATGACACCGCACATATATCTTGGGTAAAATAGTCTACACAGCAACCTTTCCTTGGCCAGAGGATCGAAAGGAAAAACCCGAAAGGTCAGAAAGACACATATTCATTCCACTAACGTATATATTTGCCGCGGGCTGTCGATCCATATGGCATCCTTCAGAAATCACTGCCTAACAAAAGCCTAACGCGTCTCACAAGTGAAATAAGTCCGGCGTGAATACTAATGGTACCTAACACAATGCACGCGACGTAGTGATGACGTCATGTCATGAAGTCACACGATGACACGTAGTGATTTATTGTCGTGATATAATATGGTGATGGCGGGTGATGACGCGCGGTCTTTTTCATGTATAGTTGCGATATATATAGATCATGTTCAATGTTTTTTTCCGTTTGGCTGTTCTAGAGCTTGTGCTGAAGTCGTTTCAGGTAAAGAAAACTGCCAAAGAGAAAGAAGGGTTCTGAAGTCTCCCCGACAGCGCCATTGTCGCACTCGGCGCTATCAGCCATTTCGATAAGAAAACAAAAGTATACATACACGGGCGAAAACGCCAATCATGCAGAACGCACGTGCGTGCATGCGTTCGAGTGTAGGTGTGTGTGAGAGAGAGAGGGGGAGGGAGGGAGGGAGGGAGGGAGGGAGGGAGGGAGGGGGGAGAGATTTAGAGAGAGAGAAAGCGGGCGGCTGGGCGAGTCAAGTGTCACATTAACAAGCACGAACCATGTATTATCTCGAGAAAAAAAACACAGCGCAGCTTTGGGGAGGCGAATTTCTGGTCGCCTAGACGGCCACCAAAGATAGTGGCGGAGTCTTATGGGCCTGACGTCATGCTAGAAGACTAAGTTCCAACAGTCATATCGCTTATCAGTGTGCGAGAGGGTCCTTATGTACTCAATCAGCGCGTTGTATTACTCAGCGCACACACTGGTAGTATTCTTCTAATCTATGGGCAATATTCAGGACGCGCGAACCACCGATCGATGCCTGCTTATCTCGAACATGCCTTTTTCTGCATGAAGGATTAGTTGGCCATCGAAATGACGCTTTGAAACGCAAGTTCCACACAAAAAAAAAAATAGGCACGTTCGAAGAAATTCATTGGTTTCTTTTGGTTTGATTGATTGATTTGTGGGGTTTAACGTCCCAAAACCACCATTTGATTATGAGAGACGCCGTAGTGGAGGACTCCGGAAATTTTGACCACCTGGGGTTCTTTGACGTGCACCCAAATCTGAGTACACGGGCCTACTTCTTTTGGTCGCGCATCATGGTCATGCAGTGTGGCACGTACAGTGTGGCGGCGACTGTGGGTTCAGCTATAGACGTCAGACTCTGCCCAGGTGGCGCTGCGAGAAACGCCGCAACCAGCGCTCTCAACGCCGCCTCGACCATAACTGGGTAGTGTAAAGAGAGCCGTCTGCAGGCGAATGCTCAGAGGCCACTACACTGTAAAAAATGTATTGAAAAGTACAAACTTCTTTACAGAAGAAAGTTTGAGGGTCACACAGAAAAGTTCTGTTTTTTTTTTGCTAACATAAATACATTTTTGAAAAAAAAAACAGAATTTCTGTTTTTGATGCTGGCGTTCTACAGGCGATCGGTCACGTGACTTTTATCACTTGAAAAACAACTATAAAAATACATTTCACCAAGCACTAAATTGCTCATATTTTAGGGAGCACTTTAGAGCCCCACCCTTTTTCATTGATCTTGAGGTGCACTTTTCTGTAAATTGTGGCCCCGGAAAGCTTCTTCGGTGAATCCAACCTGGCTTCAGAAAAGTATAGCAAGCTCATCAAAGCGAACTGGGACGTTAAACCCCACAAATCAATCAATCAATCATCAAAGCAAACTGCCGGTACAACGGCTAATGTTTCAGTTACTTCTGCGTGCCGCAATTTACGTGCAAGCGAGCATCGTAAGTCATGGAGTTCGAGGCAAGCATGCACTCCGACGTGAGTTCTGTAACGCCTAAATGTGTTACTTTTGGGCATGCGCACAATTTCTAAGCAACGAAGTGGATGCATGAGCAATTTTTCTTACAATCAGTGGTGCGAAGCTCGCTTTTTCATGCGCGAATAACACCCGGCGATTTTCGCCCTCGCAGTTGCATTCTCCGTTCATCTCTCGCTTCCTGTGCATTCAACTGTTTTATTGCGCATCCTCAAATGATCTTCTGATGGTTGCCTTCAGTTCGAATACACTGCAAATGTAGACACGTGCGTGTTCACTATCGCAGTGTACAACAAAAAGGCAGAACCTATAAGCCTCCGAGACAGCTCCGGTAATCGCAGAGACCACCGGCAAAACGTGA
The DNA here is from genome assembly GCF_043290135.1 of Rhipicephalus microplus. Lineage (NCBI taxonomy): Eukaryota > Metazoa > Arthropoda > Arachnida > Ixodida > Ixodidae > Rhipicephalus > Rhipicephalus microplus. The sequence goes on from NC_134705.1 coordinate 179,620,127, forward strand.
TGACGGCCATGACCGACATTTTACGACTTACTATAGTATGACGCACGTGTTGACATTTGGTTGAAGCCGGAAGCTTTAGCCTTAGTCAGAGCGCTCTTGCTCGATTTGATATGTGGGGTTTAACGTCCCAAAACCACTATATGATTATGAGAGACGCCGTAGTGGAGGGCTCCGGAAATTTCGACCACCTGGGGTTCTTTAACGTGTACCCAAATCTGAGCACACGGGCCTACAACATTTCCGCCTACATCGGAAATGCAGCTGCCACAGCCGGGCGCGACCTGCGGGTCAGCAGCCGAGTACCTTAGCCACTAGACCACCATGGCGGGGCAAGCCTGCATTCAACTTTTGCCCGAAGCACACCTCGGTCAGAGGCTCTGCTGAGCTTCACAGCCAAGGTTACCACGGTTATCCGTCAGGGCTACCTAAAGCAATAACAGGGGACTCGCGTTATGGCACCTTATCATGCGAACGGTTGTGGAGAACGCGAGTTAAAATTCACTTGCCCAACACGTTCGCAACGGCCCGTATATTGTCCAGCGCTCTCGCCATTTTGCTTAAAGCGCCATATGGCCACGGAAATCGGTGAAACTTGAGTCCTTTAGATTCCCGTGGTCTTGGAGGAAGTGCAAAACCATGCTATGCGGGTCCATGCACAAGGCTTCCGATCAGGGCTTCAGGAGAGGATCAACACATCGACTGAGACTTGAGCATCAGAAAACCGACGAGTTTTGTGTTGTTTGTGTCGCTTTCCAACTTAAGTCAATGGCAATCCATGACGTTACAGTACATAACGTCGACTGAGGCCTTCTTTCGTAGCGCGCGGAGCTGTTGCTTCTTTTTTTTTTTTTTTTTTTTTTTTGCAGTACGGTGGTTCTGGTGAGTGATCCAAGAAGCATTTCACAGCGGTTCAGTGAAGACGAGTCCGACTGGCAGAGAGAAATCGTAGCTCTTTTTCTAAGTCTTCAATAGGCAAACACACCTTATATTTAACTCTACAGTTGTTTAGCGCTTGCTAGTTGGGACAGGTCGCACAGCAAACTGTGCAATCAAGTCGGGCTTTGCGCACTACCCAAAACTGCTCCGACAGGTGACGCTGTACGTGCCCGAGAAATTGCAGTCCGACGTTTAACGTATACTCTTTGTGATATGGAAACACGCTACTACGTGCTGTCCACGGGCCGTATACATACGGGATATCGGGAAGAATTTTTTTACCTGCTGCTTGTCACCCTATGATGCCCCGTTTTCAGTCTTTTTCTTAATTGCAATCTACAGGGCTTCAACGGGGCTTTAACACGAGTGGGTTCTGACAACACCCCCTCCTCCTAGAGTATTTAAACGCCTTTACATCGACTACTAGTTACGAAAGTTAAAATCGTTCTGTACATGAACACGCCCCAAAAAAAGTTCTTTTTTCCTACGTACGGCCCTGGGTTTCAGCCTACATACATTCTTTATAAATATATATTCACACAATTACCGAATTACCTACTGAAATCAACGCTAAAGTCTCCTAAATGATCAGCATGAGGCTTTTATCAGCAGAGCGATATCGCGAGGTAATCATACGCCGTAACGCTGTAGCCTATACGTAATGTTCACTAACCGAAAATGGGACGTTTCTTCCGCTTGATAAGCTAAGCGCCTCAGCAAATGTGTCAGCGCCAACTAAGCCAACCGTCCTCACGGAATACATTTGGCTTTTGCCATGGGAACGTGTAACCACAAGAGACAAGAAGGGAGCAGAGTGGGTCAGGCAACAAACCAGGGTTAAGGATATCATAGTTGAAATCGAGAAGGAACGAACACGGGCCGGGCACGTAGTGCGTAAGCAGGATAACCACTGCGTAATTGGCTGGATTCCCAGAGAAGGGAAACGCACGAGGAGAAGACAGAAAGTTAGGTGGGTCGATGAGATTGGAAAAAAAAAAATTCGCAGGTATAACGTGGGAGCTGAAAAAACAAGAGCGGATCGATTGGCGGATCATGAGATAGGCCTTTGTCCTCCCATGGGCGTAGTCAGGCTGATGATGATGATGATGACGATGGTGATGATGACGATGATGATTATGATGATGAATGGCGATGACGATGATGATGACGACGACGACGACGACGACGATGATGATGATGATGATGACGACGACGACGATGCTGATGATGATGATGACGACGACGACGACGACGACGATGAGAACATGTAAGCACGAGCAACTGCAAGTTTCTTTGCGACGCAAGGAATGTAACTAGCTGATTCACAATTTTAGTAACTGACACAGACAGACATTCAGCTCGCATTTAAGGTCCTGAGGGCCGACTCGCGAATATGCCTCATACCAAGAAGGTGCCGCCGCGGGTCGCTCCCGATACTTCCCAAATTTCAGGTTAAGCTGTTAGTTAATTTGCCGAGGTCGAGTTGGCTGTCGTTTTCAATTCTGCGCGTTTCCTCGGGGAAAAATAGTACTAGCATTAGCAATATTAAAGCTATACTACTCTTAGTGGTATAATGGTAATTGTACTAGCAATAGCAATGATAACGCATAGTGAACTGTCCTATTGATATTTTAGTGAGTATACTAGCCTTAGGTCACGATATTATAATGGGCATACTAGCCTTAGCACTAGGTAATTACTTTACCAAGAATAAATTTAGTATCCTATCCCCAGTGATGTTTATTAGTGACTATGATAGTCTTAGTGATAATAGCCTTAGTACCGTTAAGGCCAGTATGTTAGACTCAGCGGCTGAGCCAGTGTGTGGCACACCACTACCCCATCCTCTCTCTCTCTCTCTCTCTCTCTGAAATTATATATTTCATCATGACGTACAGGCCTAAAAATGGCCATTTCAAGAGAATGCCCCCCCCCCCTCGAAAAAAAGGCTGCCTACGCCCGTGGATAGTTTTAGTCATTTATACTAGTCATAGCAGCGGTAAATAATTATTAGGAGTGAACGCTAGTATACCATCCATGATAATATTATTGGTGGTCAAACTATTTCCCTAGTGACTGAATCACCAGCTTTAGTAAAATTATGACTAGTCTGCCAGTCCTACTGATTATTTTCAGTAAGTATACTAGCCTTTGTTATAATAGCCTTAGTAACGTCTAAACTAGAAGGCTCTACCCATGAAAAATTTAGCAAGATCAAATCTAGTGTATTATCCCTATAGTGTAACTTCTGGTGAGTCTATATAGGCTTGGTGATAATGGCCTCGGTATACCAGACTTGATGCTATTTTTTTGCATCAGTGAAATTATGGGTGGTATATATGTCTGAGTAGTATTAGCCAGTAGACTGGTGGTCGAACGAAGGGGAACCCTTCTCTGCCTCCCATTGAAAACAAAAGTAAACAAGAAAACATATTGTCTGAGTCAGACGCTAGTGAGTAAATTTATTTATAGTTAGTCTACTCCCTCAGCCTGACACGCGTTTTTTTTTTCTTTTTTTTTTATGAGTGGGGGGCTTGTTTCCTTTCCCGAGTTCAACCAGCAGTTTTACGACCAATCCGCCGTATACAAGGGTAGAGAGGCAAGGCAACGCGTCATCATCAACGCTAAGATAAGATTGTAGTGTATGTACTCTAAAGAGCATATATAGTGTCTAGGGGTACACAATGAGTGTACAATGTACACGGAGTACAACACTGAGTCTGTTAAGTACACTGACTGCGTTCTGCAAAGACACGCGACGATTCATGTCCGCCCCGACGGGACGCACTCTATTATAGCCTTCTACGAAACAAACTAAACGAAACCAAATCGTATAGTGTTTTATACGTAAACTACGACACAATCGAAACACGTACGCTGTCTTAATTGCGTCGTAGTAAACGTGTAAAAAAAAACGCGACTTGGTTATGTTTAATTTGCTTGTCCAGCTGGTTCAGAGACACAACAAAGAAATCGATCCCATTTGCTGTTGATGCTAACCTTGAGGGCCGATTGAATCCCCAGCTCCCAAGGCATATCGACACTCTCAAACATTGTTTGAGACTCGAAACTGCTTGCACAAAGCACTTCCCATTTCGGATTCAGCGTACGACGACGAGGATAGCAATCCCATGTTGCTCCACCATCCAAAACGCGATACACACAGGCGGCGGCTCGAGCTAGATGAGCTAGATTCCGAGCAAAAAAAAAAAAAATGATACTAGGCCCATGGCCATATAGAATACATCACAAAGCAATGAAAGTGCCGCAAAGTTTTTTCGAAGACACAAAACATTGTGAGTACTACTGAGCGAACTAAGTTGAAAGCGAACATGGCGGGGCTATGTATTAGTTTTGCCGAAAAGAGAACTTTTGCACTCACCGATGTAAAGCTGTATGTATGTATGTATGTATATATATATATATATATATATATATATATATATATATATATATATATATATATATATATATATATATATATATATATATATATATATATATATATATATATATATATATATATATATATATGTGTGTGTGTGTGTGTGTGTGTGTGTGTGTGTGTGTGTGTGTGTGTGTGTGTGTGTGTGTGTGTGTGTGTGTGTGTGTGTGTGTGTGTGTGCATTGTTTTTTGTTTTAGGGGCGAAGCTCCTTAGGCCGCGTTCACACTGAGCATTCCGGCCGCCGAAAGTGCTCCGAATCCGGTCAACACCACCTAGAAGTGGTGTTGATCCGGTTCGGTGGCGGCGAGATCCGCCGAAAGGGCCCTCTCCGCGCCGATCGCTCTCGGACCGATTTTTGCGGCGTCTGCCGCCGAATCGGTCACCGTGGACCAATAGGAGCGCTAGTCAAGGAATTTTGAAAAATGGCGGCCAAGTCCTACTCACTTGTTATGCCGCAGTGCACGTAACTGAATGTCGAAACCAACGGGAGTTTAACCTATACTCTGTGCCTACTCCGCCTCCGTATTTCGTGAAAGAGGTGACCGAGCTTGCTGTTGGCGTGACCAAGCTTGTTGCGGTCTTGCAGAGCAAAACGAACCCGCCAACGCCGCTGGCGTCGGTGGTTTTTCTGCTCTTCGTGCTTTACAAGACAGCCACTTGCCAGCAAAGTAAGCAGTACTGTCTTCTCTTGCTTCTTGCGTATGAGAATCGTCGAAGTATACACCACCGGATAGCGTAGTGGCGCTTGCGAGCCGCGACGACAACCGGGTGACAGCGCATCCATCCCACGTTCGCCCCGTAGTAGATGGCATATTCGGCGGCGCGGGGCGCGTCTAGTGCGAACGACGCTGCGTTTCGGCGGCAGGGGAATTTCGGTCACTGTAGAAAGCGGATGTTTCAGTATGGGGGGGGGGGGTTAGAAAAAGGGGGTAACGATTTAGAGCACAGGGTACTCTACTATGGGAGAGCTTAAAGCCGTCCCCGGTGAATCAGAAGAAACACATGAACTAGGCAGTATAGCGACACCCGTTCGTCCCGCGTTGTATGTAGCCAGTCTTACGCTTTGACCTGCAAACATTTTGACCTCCAAGGTGGTGCCGGTGAGAGATTCCTTCTGTGCGTTGTTGAAAAACAAAAAATAGTGCTCAATGTACATGCCAATAGCTGATAATGGGGTATGAGAGACAGGAGCATTCGTCTTTTAGTTAACGTGCACGATGCGATCCCCATTAGCAGCCGTTGCATGTACATTGAGCACTATCTGACAAGAAAGGGTTGCTACGTTATACTCGCTGGGTGCAACCTCCTTAGCTTTAGAAAGGTTTAGCGAGCGTTTAGCCGTAGTGCCATGAATACAATGAGCTTGTATATACCATGAACGAACTCGAGGTAGTTAACGGTGGGAAGTAGGTACGAAGTGCAAGCCGTAAGAAAGTAAAAGCCGAATTTTCCCGTCTCTCATGGAGGAGGAAGAAGACGACGAAGCTGTTGCTGCTTGGCTAAGTAGCTCTGTCTGCTTTTATCGTTTACTTTTGTTTATATTACGGCTCAGCACTGCTCAAGACGTCAGACGACTCGAAAAGGTACCTGCCGTATCGGCGACCGACGGGTGCTGCGCAGCCCGCCGCGTCGAAAGGTGCTAGAAGAAACGAGACAAGCATCAGGGAGAGCGCCGCCATGACCTCCCAAGGTGTGACACAAGGTCAGAAGCACCAGCTGGTCTGCGCAAGCATACCTGACTGCAAGCGACAACACAGCGCTGAATCAGAGGACGAATCAACTGTCGTCGGGGACCACAACGGGGCGAACCTCACAGATCAAGACATGGACGAGGGCGGTTTCCGCCTTGTACGACATCGCAAAGACAGGACGGTGGGCATTCCTGTCTTAATTGCTCCAACATCCGAAGGAGCTAACTTGAGGCAAGTGAATCCTATTCACCTATACTCGGAAATTGAAACAATTCTCGGTGGAGCCCCAGTTAAGAGCCGTTTCACAGCACAGGGAGCCCTGCTTTTGGATATAGAGACAGAACATCAAGCTAATATGCTTCTAGAGACCAACACTATCTGCGGCCTGGCCATATCTGCCCGTGTACCACACAGCTACATGAAAAATACCTGCATTATAAAAGGGGTCCCAAGATGGTACTCGGACGAAGAGCTGTTAACCTACCTGAGACCTCAGGGAGTATACCACGCAAGAAGGATCATACGACGAGTCCAAACCTCATCCACCGAATGGGAATCAAGGCGGACTGACTCTGTAGTTCTCACATTCGCTCCCAATTCGGAACGTCCAGAGAAAATCAACCTTGGCTTCACCAGACACGAGCTGGTAGACTACGTGGAGACGCCACCACGCTGTTTTAAATGTCAGCGTTTTGGACATGTAGCCAAGCACTGTCGTGGGGAACAAAGGTGTAAGCGCTGTGGGGGGCCTCATGACTTTAAGACGTGTACAAGTAAAGAAAAACTTGTGTGTGCAAACTGTGGCGGCGACCACCCAGCTAGCTACGGCCGATGTCCAGCACGAACAGCTGCTCAGCGAAAAAATAAGACGTTTGTCCTCGGCCCGAAGACTGTGAACGAGCCATCGCTCACAAAAAAGACTTCCGGCGCGCCACAACTTGGCGTTTCGGATAACGAGTGCGCAGTAAATTTTCCACGCCTAAATCCGACAAGAGCTGGTACTGAGTCAACGCAAGTGCTCAACGCTGGTGAGAAATGTATCACGAAAGAGTCCGCCAAGCGCACCTACGCTGATGCACTGAGCCCATCTCAAGTACCATCTGGAAGCCAACAGCAAGAAAACCTCGAGCACGTTATTCGCGCTCTGTTCACAGCACTGCGTTCACACGTCGCTAAGATGCCTGCGAGTTCAACGAAGGATATGTTGGGAGCAGTCCTGGCTCTAGAGTCAGTGTTACTTTGCTCTGCTTCCACAAACACACAGTAGAATAATGGCGCTGTCTCGCCCACCTGGTCTATTTCGTCCTTCAAAAGTGCCCTTAATAATGCAATGGAACTGCGCCGGTCTTCTAAAACGCCTGTGCGAACTCAACCTTTTCCTGCGCGACATTCCAATACCGATTCTAGCCCTCTCCGAAGCCGGTCTACCGAATGCAAGGACGCTCCCAGGGTACATCCGACACGGCAACCCGAGCATAACGTCGTTTGCAAATGGAAGCGCAATGATATACATAAGGCGGGAAATACCTCACGTCACCCTACCAGTGCAAGACCTCTGTTCCAACTCACTGGAAGTCGCTGCTGTGCAAGTGTGTCTGGGAAACCGAAAACTGAGTGTGGTATCGGTGTACATAAGCCCACGAAAAAAGGTCTCTATGGAAACTTTCCTAAAGGACCTCTGCACTCGATGTCCCGCTCCTCGAATAATCTGTGGTGATTTTAACGCGCACCATCCACTCTGGGGAGATAAGAGTGTAGATTTTCGAGGCAAGGAACTTCTAGCAGCTGCAGATGCTGCCGACTTATGTGTGGCGAACGATGGTAAACCTACATTTTTCAGGCCACCTGATTCATGGAGTGCAATAGACCTTGTACTTCACTCCACGGACCTTCTGGTATCATCGACCACGGCTCCAGACAAGATGGGCAGCGACCATTTCCCCATCTTCACCAATATCCTGGGATTTCGAACTGCTGGTCGGCAATTCTGCAATGTAACACGCTGGGACACCTACAGAGAAGTGTTGGACAAATCCACTGGTGAGCTGTTCGCAGATATGTTGCAAAGCAAGCGATCAGCAACTTCATTGCTGAAACTGCCTGACCATTTTCCTGCTCCAGACTTGAAATTGAAGAACCTCTGCGCAGCACGTAGACGAGCGGAGCGGAAAATAATGAGAACAAAAGGAAATCCGTCTGCGAAAACCGAATATAACAGGATCAACGCTGCAATTCGTCGCCATACAAAAAAATTAAGACGAAATCAATGGGCCGCTTTCTGTGAGAGTTTATCAACGTTTACGCCCTTGACAAAGATATGGGCAGTAATAAATAGTCTTTCTGGGAAGATCCGAACAAACAGGCCATTCGAAGCACTCGCTTTGAAACAAGGGATAGATTTGCAAACCCTTGCAGAGGATTTCGCAGACGTGTACATACCTGGTAGATCAGCAGGATCGGAGATTCCTCTGTCACCCCAGTTTTTCCACACGATGGATACGCCATTCACCTTCCGAGAGCTGGATATGGCACCTAGCAAATTAAGAAGACGCTGTGCCGTGGGTCCCGATTTGATCAGCAATCAAATGCTGACAAATCTACCATATGAGCGAAAAAGGGCTCTTTTGGACATATTTAATCATGTCTGGAGCACGGGAGAGATCCCACTTGTTTGGAAGACAGCATGGGTGGTGCCAGTCCTAAAGTCCGGAAAGGATCCTGCGAGCCTCGCGTCATATCGGCCGGTATCTCTAACATCATGCGTATCTAAGTTGATGGAAAGATTAATATGTACAAGATTAACTTGGTACCTTGAACAAGGAAGACGATGGCCACCGTGTATGACCGGATTTCGCCCACGACTGAGTGCCCAGGACAGTGTTTTGGACCTATTAAGCCACATCGAACACCACCGCGTCAGCGGACTCTCGACACTCGCCGTCTTCATGGACGTTGCCAAGGCATATGATTGTGTGCTTCAGGCAGGCATCGTGAACGGGCTCCAAGCCATGGGTGTGTCGGGAAATGCTCTTCGGTTCGTACATGAATTTCTCAGAGACCGCTGTGTCCGTGTTAAGCTTGGAAATGTAACGAGCGAAGAGAGACGCGTTTCCCTCGGCGTCCCACAAGGAAGTGTTCTATCTCCCTTGCTTTTTAACGCTGCCATGGCCAGGCTTCCCGACACTCTGCACTCAGCTCTGAAAGCAGTTAAAATATCCATCTACGCCGATGACATCTGCATTTGGATCTCAGGGTACCAGCACAAACGTTTGGCCCGGATAGCACAGAGCGCTATTTCAATCATTGAGCGTCACTTGTTGACACTTGGCCTATCTTTATCAGCGGAAAAGTCGGCCTTCATGCTCTTCCCGGGAGTGCGACGGAAGTCAACACGTCTGTCGCTGAATATTCGAGGCCACTCAATTCGTTGTGCAACAAGTGTTCGCTTCCTGGGCATTACCATCGACAACAAGCTATTATGGCGACGTGCGGTTGATGGTATGGTAACTGCATCAGTGCAAAGGATCAACGCTCTTCGTCGCATGGCAGGGGTCCGTTGGGGCAACAATCCTATGTCCATGCTTAAATTGAATGATGCGCTTATAACAAGCCGCATTCTTTATCAGCTGCCCCTGATATCACCATCACCAAGCCAGTTCGAACGCCTAGAGGCAGTGCACAGAAAGGGTCTTCGCTTGGCGATGGGAGTCCCTCAGGCGGCTTCAAACACGAAGGTTACCAATGAAGCCGAGTCTCTTCCGCTCCGCCTTTTGGCGTCTCAGGCCTTATTGACGCAGCTGTCAAGACTGGGCGAGTCCTTCGCAGGCACGGCGCTTCTCCGGCGGCTAAGAGCAAGAACTGGCTCACATTTCAACGCGGCACTAAACACATTTCAATATTTAGGCTTGAAACTGCCTAAACGGCGCCCTATGGACCCGCCATGGTCTTTTGTGGATGTTGCGTGCAACTTCAGCGTACCCAATCTACCAGCGAAGCGCACCATTCCAGCCGCGGAAGCAAAATTTCTTGCGCTGGACCACTTGAGCACCATGTACCGTGGCCACCTACAAGTGTACACCGACGGATCAGTGTGCACACAGACTGATAGCTGCGCAGCGGCTTTCTGCATACCCAGCCTGGGCGTGTCATGGTCGGGCCGCCTGGATCGCGTGGTTTCGTCCACAACGGTAGAAAACGCTGCAATTACGGCGGCTTTGCGAAAACTGCGATCCTTTTCTGCACGAAATGTTGTAGTGCTGACGGACTCCAAATCGGCGCTACAAAGACTGCATCGTGGCCTACCTCAAGAAAAGTTCACCAGGCAATCTCTGGCACTAATCAAACACCTAAATGGCAAGAGTTTTAATATACAGTTCCAGTGGATCCCATCCCACGTTGGCATTGAGGGCAATGAAAAGGCTGATGCCCTTGCATGCGAAGCACGTACATCGTTTCCAAAAGTAAGAACTCCCAAGACTTACCAGAACAACAAAGATGTGATACGCAATCATTTCAAGGCGATCTACAGGTTTCCACACCAAGCATGTGTAATTCATGGACTTTCTCGTGAAGAAGCGACGCTGTTGTACCGCATTAGAACCGGCTCCGCATACACCCCGGCCTGGTCATTCAAGACTGGGAGATACGCTTCCCCGTTCTGTGCCTTCTGTGGTGACATCGGGGATATTGAACATTTCATTTGGCTTTGCCCACAGTTTGATGCCCAAAGAGCAGCGATGATCCGCACCTTGCGAAAAGGCTGCCATAGGCACCGGACAGTTGATGACATCATCTTTCCTGAAGGACCCGCGGCAACTAGGAGGAACGTGCAACGAACTTTGTTGGTCTTCCTGCGAGACACTGGGCTGTCTGACACGTGGTGACATTTTCCAAATTAAGGAGATGCTCAGGCGGAACAATTGCCGGCCATGCAGGCCAGGCTAACCCCGCCTGCTGCAACACCACCACCACCACCCGTCTCTCATTTCCCATGCAGCCATTGGCATGTACATTGAGCTCTATCTGCCAGGAAAAGGTTGCTACGTTATACTCGCTGGGCGTAACCTCCTTGAAAGAAAGGTTTAGCGAGCATTGGGCCGCAGTGCCATGAATACAATGAACTAGTATATACCATGAACTCGAGGTGGTTAAAGGTGGGAAGTAGACCCGAAGCGCAAGCTGTTAGAAAGTGTGCGTGTGCCACCTCTCGTTTAGTACTTGGAATGCCCGCTGGATGGCGGTGTTTCTATATGGAGAATATATGATGAAAAGATGCGAGATGGTGGTACTTGGAGTGTTGAATAGATGGACGAACGGACACACAGACAGATGCATGGATGGACGCATGGACGGTCGCACAGACGGACGGACGCAAGAACGAATGGACGGACGTATGCTTCTCCCCACTCTCCATCATTTACTCCGTGGATATGCTGCCAATATTTTTTTTTGTAACGATCCATTGGAAAGGGATTACTATCGCAAAGTAACCGGGACAACAACTCCTTACTCCTTACAAGAAAAAAAAGTTTATCAAAAAGATGTTAAACAGAACAAGCAGAATAAAAGGCAACAATATCGTATAAACATCATAAACATCGACATTTATTCACCAACAAATGAAAACATACGACAATACAAAAGGTTAGCAAGAATAAAATAAAGGTCCGTTAACCAGAGCAAAATAGAAAGGCACGATTCATGATCCGAAGCACACTGCTTCGCGTTATCCTTAGCATCACGTCGTAAATATGCAGTGATATTTCTCAGCTTTTGTGGTTGTGTTTGAGTGAACCATCGAATGTACATGTTTTTTCAACGTCATCTCATATCCATGTTCATGTAAATGACGTCTGTCTTGTCATCATCGTTAGAGTATGTCTAAGACGGAAATGTTCTGTTGAGTGTTATTGACGTTTGTGGCAATAAATTTTTTCTAAACAGCTTTGTCAGTCGCGGGACGGCTTTAAGCTCTCCCATAGTAAAGTACTCTGTACTCTAAATCGTTACCCACTTTTTCCATCCGCCTCCCCCCCCCCCCTCTTGTCAGTCGATTTACAAAACCCACCTATTGTACTTTTTTTGTTGTTGTTCTAAAGTGAAAGCTTTAGATGCATCATCGAAAGCATCACAATCCCGTTGGTGACGTCACTGATTAATGTCACAGATCGGGGAAATTTGTGAAACCATCATGGAGTAGCCGATGATGTCATAGCTGCGTCGCCGGGCGACGTCATCACACGACGGGTGTGTTCCAAAACTCACCGTATATAGCCGGCTAAATAGACAGCTAAATGGACGGCGGCCATCTTAAGTGCCATTCAAATTCTCACGTATCCTGTGAAAAAGACAGCTCCGAGAAGACCGCATCGTAGACAAATACGATGCAGGCTACTTTGCTGTCTAAACGAGGTGGCGGCTCAGCGAATCACTCAGGTAGATCGGATCTCGCCGGAATGGTCGTCTGCACACAAGCAGACGCTTCTACAGAAGCTCGATGTGAGTGAATTTTTTTTTTTTTTTTAGGTTTCAATACGAAATAGGCCAGAAGATACAACTGTTACCGTTTGTTTATTTTCGACTTTCTCTTCTCGACACGAGGTGGCGCCTCGTCGCGTAAAAGCCGTCCAGACGTGTTCCGATTCTCGGACAGCACGGGCTCGGTGCTGTCTTCTAAGCAGTCTGCGTAGACTGTCTACGTGCAGTCTAAGAATGGGAACACAGCCGCCATCGTCGCTCGGTCAAAGGTGGGGGCCGACCCCGATCACGGAGGCCGTGCAAAAACCAGATGTGGTGCCCAAAACCGGGCAGTGCCTCAGATCCCCGAGGCAGTACAACCCCCGCTTTGTTCTGAGCTCCACGTAAACTCTGTCTCGATAACACGCTACGCAAAGCACTGTTTCCATTTCCACTACAGTGCGCGAGTAATTCGAAGATTACATAAATAAATAAGGTAAGAATAAGTCCAGCCGACATTATACATCGAAGATCCCGACGGAACTAACGAAGCACCGTTTCCCCGCACCCAATCATCCGAAGTGTACCAGGAATCTCTTAGCTGGCTCTTCTCAATCAGGGGTGATTCATCACCTCGGGGACGCCCCCCCCCCCCCCCCCCACGCTCGCCGCGTTGCTGGACCACGCAGTCAGCTTTTCCCACCACCGCCGCGGCCGCACACATTCCTAGCCGGCGTACGACACGGGACCGCGATGACACACGACGTGAGAATCACGGATTAGCGCGGCTAAAATAAGCGACGTGGTGAGAAGGCCATTGTCTGCCGTTCGGCACACAAGCCCTGACCTGTGCCGTATAGCTGTTTAGATTTACGCTTAATTGCAATAATCAATCAATCATTCAACCAACCAATCATAGATTTATGCTTAAAACGCCCAGGAAAAGCCGTAACGCCTCTGCGCTGGCTCACGAGCGCGGAATACAATAATAATAATAATAATAATAATAATAATAATAATAATAATAATAATAATAATAATAATAATAATAATAATAATAATAATAATAATAATAATAATAATAATAATAAGGTATAGCCAACCCAAGAAGTTTATTAAGACTAGTTACGACTTTCGAGCGAAATAGCTCAGGGGAACGAATGTGGCCCAAAACGCACGAGATTCACTTCACAGCATGACGTCACGTTGTGCCATCATCATGGCGTCTCGCTGTGACGTTCTATTGGGACATAATAAAGACGTGACAGATCACTGAGATTTTTTTTTTTTACATATGAATGTTAATTCCTGACACGTCGTCACCACGTGACGTCACCAGTTGACATCGACGATCGTTCCTCAGTGGACCAATCCCGGAGTATGCGTGCGACACTACCTGAATAAGTGTGACATCATCTTGACGTCACAGATATCCGAGATTTGCGACGTCATATTATCACATATGACGACATCATCGCGTGACTTCGCCATTTAACATCCCCCCTTGGTCAAAGGGGAACCGATCGTGCAATAATAGCATCACCAACGGACCACGTTACTAAGATAGTGTCAGTTGTGACGACGTCTTAATTATGTCTCATATCTTAGACACGGTTACATCCCATTGGCTCATATGACGACGTCATCGCGTGACGTCATCAGTTAACATTGTCGATTGGTCTGTGGTTGGCCGACGTCGCGGAGGAAATGCCACACGACGCGATGTGCAGATAATTTCAGTCGAGTGGGGAAAATCACAATGCGAATGACTGCGCACGTCAAGTGGAAATTTAATGCGTGCAGTCTTTCACACTGCATTTCGTGGTGTCCAGCCAGAAGTGTCTTACCAGATTGCATGACTTGATGCAAGGATTTCTCAGAGGAAAAAAAAAGCCTCTTTGTTGCCAAAATATTCATCCTGGTCCGGAGAGAAATCCGTGCGGATTTCCTCGTGGCTTTGTGCTATACAAACAAGTGGCTGTCTGTTCTCCGTTTCTTAAGAGTTCCGCCCCCTTGAGGGTTTCCGCACAACTCGTTTGAGATACTTCCACGTGTGCAGCAAAGCTTCCGCCTTGAAGAGTTCGAGAAAGTGCGACACGCTGCGTAACTTTCTGTCTTTACGCGATGTACACATTCTATTTATACTGAATGGAAATAACGCTTCTGTTACAAACAGCGCATAACCTATATACTTCGATAACGAACATGTTCTACTATTACCGTGCTGTTTTCTGCGTTCATTCCTTTGTTAACGTATTAAGTAAACGTACTTATGGAAGGCCTTGTATCCGATTAGTCACGCGATCGTAAAAGTCTCAACAATCACAAAAATCACAGGCAGACACAAGACCTCACATTCGCGTACTCGGTCACTTAACAGAGGGAGAGGCGGGGGAGCGCGTTAAAATATACTCTGGCGTACAATCAGGAACGGATATATGATTCTTCCGAAGGAGAGCTAAGGAGGGGCGGGTGTCGTGCATATATGGCACGTGCACATGAAACTGCATGCGTGCGCTGTGTCAACACCCATATTCAGTTTACACATTCAAAATTAAGGCAGGTCGAAGGTGCGAATTGGGGTGGGGGGTTATCTAGACACCCCCTCCTTGCTCTAGATACACCTGCGCAAAAAAAAACCAAACGACAAATATGTGTACGGTGTCTTATTTTATTGACATGCTGTAGGCCCCGCGTGCTCATATTTGGGTGCACGTTGAAGAAACCCAGGTGGTCGTACTTTCCGCAGCCCTCCACTACGGTGTCTCTCGTAATCACGTTGTGGTTTTGGGACGTTAAACCCAACATATCAATTCTTTCCTTTTTATTATTGCTTTTCATGTTCATGCCACTTCATGACCATACATTTGAACTACTCTCTTTTTATCTTAGCACTGTTTTCATAAACTTTTTGTATTACTTTTTTTGTGATGTTATACCTGTATGTTTATTTCATATTTGTTGTGCATGATTGACTGTCATTCCTGCTGCTTTGTCAACTTGTGAACGGGGTCAAGACCTCGTCAAGCTCTTGAGCTTTTAGTCCTGTACTCCACCTTATCTAAAGGAAATAAAAAGATTGATTGATTGATATCAATCAATTAATCATTTGATTGACAGGACAGCGTCGAGAACTGCGGAGCCGCGCCGGTTCACAGCCGCGGCTTTGCAACAGTTGGTGCGCATGTCCTCGTTGTCAAACACTCCAAGGTGCATTTAGTGTATACATATAAAGCCGGCTTTCACAGGTACGCGCTCCCCCTTGGCAGCACAACGGTGTACAACAGACGAACCATCAACAAAACCGCGAAAGTGTCCATGCTCGCGCGCGAGTGTTACACTACGCCGTCAAAACTTGCAGAGGTACAACTACATAGCCAGCATTGTTGTGCCTGTTCTGCTGACCTTGCAACGTACGCGCTAGCGCACCTGCGGCGGCGGCGGCAAGTCAGCTGTGACGAGTCAGCCTTCCCTCGCTGATGTGTGCCGAGTTCGCTATATGAGTCACAACACACACACACACAGGCTTCAAGCGTGGCGTCGTCGCCCTCCGCGGCGCGTTTGATTCGCGTCAGCCTCGCCAACGCGGTACGGCTTAAGCCCAACAGAGGTCGCTGCCGGCGCAGATTGCGGCGCGTGCCTTGTATGTCTAGACGAGTGTTATTATTGCTCAGATTGCTCGCATCGCTCGATGAGGAAAGATGTTTCTTTTCGAAACATGCGGCAACCCGCGCCGTGGGGGCTTGAACAATATGGTGTCCAGAAGCGGATTCACAGGTGGCGCGGAAGGGAGGGGCAGGGGCTTAGGGAATAATTTTTCCGGGGGGGGGGGGGGGGAGAAGGGGGAGCACCTTCTTGACTTCGGAGAGATGGGGGCACCCCTTCAAATGATCGTTGTTCGATCTGCATGCCATGGTGACAAAATTTCGGGGGGGGGGGGGGGGGGGGGACGGCTCGGTGTGCCGCTATACTCGCTGGCTACACCGCTTGTCAGCGGTGATACCCCCTCCGATGCCGGCGTCAGCCTTTTCACCCCCCCCCCCCCCATTCCTCCTCCTTTCAGTGCCTTTTATTTCTTTCCGCGCTTACTCAACCCCATTTTCGATAAAAGCTTGCAGCAGCAAAACGTGCTTATACGTAAAGTGTGGTGCCCGCAATTTGTTTTAATTATTTCAATTTATTACGATCAGAAAACCGACTAAAGAAATGAGTTGGAACCGAAATTAACATTAATATGGCTCGCGGAAGAGCAAGGACTGAAATTGTTGGTATGGTTTCATGACACCTCCTCTCCCCCTCTCCCTCCGCCAAAAAAATGAGTGGCTGTATCCGCCCTTGTGGTGTTGCGCTGCTGTAATCTTGGAGACGCTGGTGCGATTCCCGACCAAGAAGGGAAACATTATTTAACACGCGAGAAATTTATATTTAGCCAATCTGTAGATAGGAAAAGTCATGGGCCGTATTCACATAAAAGAGAAGAAAAACGCTAGAAATGCTCGTAAAAGCGTTTTTCAGCCAATGACGATGAGGAAGACATAGCGAGGCGGGCTGACCGATGGAAAAACGCACTTACGAAGCAGAAATTTCGTGAATTCGGCCGCCCCAGATGTGGCTAGAGGTGTTTTTATTTATTTTGAGGAGAGAGAGAGAGAGAGAGAGAGAGAGAGAGAAAGTTTTATGTAGGGGGATGGGGAGGTAACGAGGAACTTAATTGTGCTAGTGTCAGATTTTCGGAGGTTTCATGAAGGGAGGGGGCAGTGAATATTTGAGGGGGGGGGGGGGAGCTGCCGTTTCTCTTCAGGCGACGATTTATTCAAAAATCCACAACGCGGTGTCTTCTTCGCCTTGCCTCTTTTACGAGTTAGGAGTGTTCCACTGCGTCACATTGGAAGCACATTATCAACAACAGTTTACCGTGTAAATAATCGAAAGTATATGGGAAGGGTCGCAAGGGGCCGCACCTTTATGTTTGCTTCTAGCGAGCATGAAGAAAATAAATCGACAGGAAATAAATATTTGTTTTGTCTTTTATACTGCAGACCTTTCGAGGTTTCTCGAGTTGTTTCCTATAAAATTATAGCATACGCCATTTCAAACGTTTATGCGATCATTTATTTTATGAGGTCATCTCACCCTCTTACGCGTATTCCAACAAGGCTATCGGAAGTTCCCAGGCTCACAGCTCGTGCTTCCGGAAAAGCTAGTTTCTTTTGATGACCTTTTTTTTTTTCGATGAGCAAAGCGTACAAAACGGAACCGGCGGCAGATAAATAAGAAGAAAAACCGATCACACGTAAACGGTAGTTCACGCGCGAAAATACCGCCTGATACGGACACGTAATACGTCGCGGGACGGTCTTATCCTTATTGTGACGGCAGTGTGAGGCCGCCTTCATTCAGTGGCCTTGACCTCCGAGTTACGTGCATTGAGTTAACTCGATCGTCTCAACGCAATCATTCCTTTCGTGGCCTTCAATCGATTGGAGCCATAGAGCTACATAACTAAGTGAACATTATCGAACAAAGTACTTTATATACTGATGTACAGAAAAACGCACCGATAACGATTACGCTTGAGACTTACAAAATAATTCAGTGTTCAAGTATGTTCGGTTAAATGTAAACGTTTCGGCGTAAATAAGTCCGGCTGGACAGAAGCCTTAAAAAGTAGATATGGCACGTTAAAGAACCCCAGGCGGTCTAAATTTCCGGAGCCCTCCACTACGGCGTCTCTCATAATCATATGGTGGTTTTGGGACGTTAAACCCCACATACCAATCAAAAAGTAGGTATGATTCCAGCCGCCGTTTGACGACGTTTCGGGACCAGCCACCGACGTTTCGGGACCGATTCGGTACACAGTCACTCTTGGTCATGAAAGCATCAACCCATTTTGTTTTTGTTTTCCTCTCACCATGGCTCAAGGTTTCCCTTTCCCTCAATTTCCGGAGGCCGTGGACCGGGGCAACTGGGGTCAGTTCCTAGCGAGCGCTTCACGTTTGCAGGCGTGTGTTGATTGCGCCAAATACTAGAATTGGAGCCTCCTTCCCGGACTTCTATCTCTGTCTAGAACACAAGCGCCGTAAAAAACCGATTTTATGGTCGTGCGCCTGCCTCACAGTGCTCTGGAAGCGCGCTGCGTTGCACTTCCATCTTCCTGACGTCATTCTAGTGTTGACGTGTTCTTTCGGGAAAATGCCTGCTTTAGCAAAGCTGGCTACTCAGAACGCGACAATTTGTGGACTATGTCTTGGTGTTGCTATGGTGTTGCTCCTTGAAAGGTCGATCTTTCGGCCGCGGTAGCAAGCGGACGAGCGTCGGTGCAGGTTTGTGAACTACCACGAC
Organism: Rhipicephalus microplus; assembly: GCF_043290135.1. Classification (NCBI taxonomy): domain Eukaryota; kingdom Metazoa; phylum Arthropoda; class Arachnida; order Ixodida; family Ixodidae; genus Rhipicephalus; species Rhipicephalus microplus. The sequence continues at coordinate 179,639,001 of NC_134705.1, forward strand.
CCCGCTTTTCCGGGGACCCTGGAAAGTTGTTCACTGCGCTGGTCTGGCTTTTTCGATTATATTGTTGCCGATTTTACAGTTGGGAGGCTTTTGCTACGCACTGTGTGTGTCGCAGAAGCCTCTCCGCGGTGCCGCGGTACACACAGCGTGACACCCGTCGGATGATCGCTTTCATTCTTCCGTAGCTCGTCGACGATCCTCTCTTTCTCTATCTCTCTCCCTTTCTGACGTGCAGATCAAAGAGGAGTATAGGATGCGGCCCCGTAGCTTTCCCTTCACTGCGTTAGCTTTCTGTACACCTTAAATGTCTTGCGCTTGTCCTGTGGTCTGACTGCAACATCGAGAAGCGTAAGCGTACTTAGAAGTGTGGCAGCTTGGGCTAGTTGGTATGGCATGACGATAGTTATAGCGCAAGAACAAAACGACGACACAGAGACAAGAAGGACAGCGCTCGTGTCTTTCGTGTCCTTCTTGTCTCTGTGTCGTCGTTTTGTTCTTGCGCTATAACTATCGGGAAGCGTATACCGTCTGGCTTTCGTTTCACCGTTAACTGTATCGCATGGCCGTCGGAGTTAGCCTGACCATGCACGCGTTGCAGAGCGTTAGCGCGTGACTTCCTTGACGCGGCGCCGCACCCTTTCCCTAAGGAGAGAGAGAGCGCGCAGTGGCTACGCGATGCTGCGCCCTCTCTCTTTATAGGAAGAGGGCACGGCACCGCTTCGATAAGCAAGCAAAAACACACGGCGCTGGCACGCTGTGACGGATACATGTGGTCAGGTTTAGGGTGTTCGAGGAAGCTGTCTATACTGATGGCTTCTTTATGCTGCAGAACCAGTGATCCACGTATGCTTCACAAAGGCCGATACGTAGTATCGTCTATTCCAGATGCTCCTTTATGAGGTTCGTCGCCCTAACGGAGATCACCGCTGCCATCGCAGTCCCCCTGGCTTTTCTGCAGAAGTCCCCACTGACACCGAAGTACGTTCCCTTGAGGCAGTACTACAGCAGGCGACACAGCTCGTCGATGCTTGGACGGCCTCTTTCACCAATATGTTTATCTGTTTATCTTCATTCAAAGCTGTTCATGCTCCGGACAGCGCTAAGGAAACACGGGTGAACATGGACACGACGTCGAACGAGATGATGGCCTCATCACTGTCACATCTTTCATGCGCTTCACGAAGTGGCTGGCGTTGCGCATGCGGACTGGTGTTTCGACCACGAGCGGCGCCCTAGTCGGTGGTGGAGATACTTGGACAGCGCTCGGAGTAGAGATGATGTAAAATCTTCGACAGGGCGGAGCAGTACGGCGGGCTTATGGATCTCCTTAGGGAGCCCTTTAAGAACCTAGTGCCGAGCCATTTCGACAGACGAGCTAGAGGCATGCGGTTTTTGTCTCCGAGTGCGCGCTAAAGACGTCCGCCAGGAGCTTGTTCAGTTCCCTTTGGGCTGTTGTTGTGGGGTCTTTCGTCAGCTTTTCGTGGGATGAACTGTGAAGGAGATCACGCATTTTGACGTTGTACTCCTCCCTATCAAGCAGGACCACTGCGTTGTATTTGGCGAAGGAGACACGGCGATGCTTCCATGGCATCGCCGTGAGGAAGAAACCTAGTCTGGCCCCAAACGTCGGACTCTCGTGAAACAAGGGCTGGAGCCATCTAAACTTCCTAAAGATATGTTCGTTGTAAAACGATAACGACGTACGCAGACTACGACGGAAGACAAATATTCTGTAATATAGGTTATTTCGATGTACAGATGCGTTAGGCTGTATAGATCTTCGTAGCCATTTCTATAGTCGTTTGAATTCAATGCGGCTGTTCTGTTTCGATCAATTTCTTTCGAACGATTCGTCCAGTATCTACACTTTCAAGTACCTCAGAGCTGTGTGGAAACTTTTTTTTTTGTCCAATCAGCGTCCACGCTTTCGAGGCAGAAATTCTCATGCACTTTAGCCACCCACATTATTTGTTCCATGCATATTGCTAAATTTTCTGAATTCATTTTATTGTGTGCTTCAAACGAAGTCCAGCCCATATCACCCTTCACATCCTGCCTGAATGGTACCTTTCCCCTCCCCCCTGCCTTTTCATGACATCATGACCTTTTGCTAACTTCCAAGCCCGATTAAACGTACTATTGCAAGCACAGAACTGTAATTCGCGAATGTAAGCACGATTGTCATTATTCCTAAATATATTTGCAAATATCTACAAGGCGGCTTCCCTGCAAGGTTATTTCTCAACCAATTAAGAACTGTCATTCAAAGATTTCTTTTTGCGATTCTCGAACGACAGGTACACTATGCCATGGCTGATGGTTCGTATGAGGCGGAACAATAAAGTCATTCTGTAATGTTCGCGAACCTACACTGGAATAATGAGCCATAGCAGCACAATGAGCGAGAGAAGCGACCTGTGAACGAGAGTTCTTGGTTAAAAAACAACCTTGCAGAAAAGACGCCTCACATTTTTTTTTTCTCGCAAATCATGGAGTGCAGTTAGATTGATTACTCGTGATTCATTGTAGGCGGTCCGTCTGATGTCATCGGGATCATTTTGAAAATGTCTCACTGCGGCGCTTGTGTAAGTAGGGCAATATCATTGATAATATTGTCGTTTCAGATGTTGTCATACGTTGAGATTTCATTCTGACGTAAATCGTTATTTGACTTTAGTGTCCCTTTAATGCAGCTCCCATAGCCGGAAACAAGGGGAAGTGCGTAGCGCAGGCAATCCAGCGAATAGCCGGATATCACGCCCTTTTCTAGGCGGTGGCACACTCTCGCATGCGGCGCTGGTGTCAACGAGATGTTTCAGAAGCATTTTCTCGCGATTTCAGGAAGATTAGGGCGATTATTTCTTGCTTATTACTGTAGAATACGTTATTTTACATCTTGTCGGATTATGTTGTACAGGTTCTGAGCGCTTCCAGCCTTATTTTATGCCGGTATTAAAAACTCCGTTACCGTGTGACATCGTACAGTAGACGGACGACAAGCCGGGCATTTCAAGTGTTCCGCATTTAGAAGCTCTGCGCTTCACATACTTCAAAAAAAGGCGCGCGCATCACGCTTTTGTCGCCCTCTGGCGACGATCTGCGCAAAGCGGCGGCGGCGGTTCCTCTCCCGCGTCCTTTCTCCCGAGACTTTCTACTAAGCTTTCTCCTTCATCCCCTGCCGCACCTCGCTCCACTCTCTCCCACTTCCTCTACGGAAAGGAAAGTAAAAAATCTCCACTGTTCGCATCCCGGGCGGGGCCTGTGACGTGGTTTTGACGTCACGGCCGACTGGGGCAGTGTCCGCCGGTTTGCCGCGCGCGACACTCGGCGAAGTCGCAACGGAACGGACGGAACGGAGAGTGACTCATCGACGGCTGTCGCAAGCCGCCGAGTGCGACTCACACGGGGAACAGAACGCTCCCTGCCGTCGTACCGTGCGCCTCGCGCTCCCATGTGCCTCGGATTGATCTCGACCCTTCTCGAACTACTCGCATCGTCGACGTCTACTCCGAAGGATTCACGAAACGCCATCGAACTCCGCCTGCACTGACCGATTGACCGACGACACTTTTTGCAACAGGTAGGGGAGATGTTTCTTGTTACTTCTCTTTCCCCGGATTCCTTTGCACCTCGTTAGAAGAGCCAGCCGAGCGCTCGAAGGCAACAGCGATTTCGCTCGGTGTCGGGAGTGAATTAGAAGTGTGGCAGCTTGGGCTAGTTGGTATGGCATGACGATAGTTATAGCGCGAGAACAAAACGACGACACAGAGACAAGAAGGACACGAAAGACATGAAGCCGTGGACAGATCGTTACGGTCGTGTCTCTCGGGCTAGGATTAGTGGTCAATGCTTGTCTTCGAAAGCTCTCGATACCATTCTGCTGCACGTTACCGTTTCAGTGGCAATCGCTACAACTTGAACGATCCCAGGAGGCCGCTCCAAGCCAACGCTTATTTTGCTGAGCGTCGGAAGTGAAACCGCCGATCAACCGTGATTTTCTGGGTGGATCGGTGGCCGTCTCCCGTTTTCGAAGAACTCGACCGCGTCTTGTTTCCGCCGTAGTTTGCAATCGTTTCCGTGTGGCTCCCGAAGTGAGCCGCGATACGCGGGTCTGTGGGGGAAAAAAAAAAGAAGAAAAAGCCGCGGTTTGCGCGCGTATGTGTGCATACGAGATTTGCCGCGTTGGAACGATTGGATTGGATTGGATAAACTTTTATTTGGTCCTCCAAAAACAAATCACTGTATCGCTCGGGTGCAACTCGCCGACGACGTTTTGTGCCAGAATCGCCGCCGGCGTTAATTACATCACAATCGAGTGCCATCTGCGATGATCCATCCGTCCGCGACCGCTGACATCATCTAATGCGCCGACGGAAGTTTCAGCCAGTTGTGTGTCTGTAATCACGGCGGGACCGACGCATCTGCATTCATGTGTGTGTAGTGTGTGCGGATTCTGCAATCGTGTGGGCGCTATGTTCAACGAGGTTGAACATAACGTCACCTCAACTAACTCTGCGCGTCCAGCGAAGCATGCGTGCGTAATTGGCGTTGGTGCTTCGAACGACGCATCGACGGACCGCGTCCTACCTGTTTGGCTTTCGATAACGTGGCAGAATTTTCGGCGCTTCGCTTGCATAGCAAAGTGCGGCGGTGCTGACTTCGGCACCCCGAGTCGCCGAGTGTTTGGTAAAGTGCCCGCTGAGCGATGACTACGCAAGACACGGCTGAACGCTTTTCGAGGCGAATCGGCCTGTTGTGTCGCAATGCGGGACGAGATATCACAAAAGCGCCGATTGACGACACACGAAGATCGATACGATCGGAGAGGATGTCACGTGATAGCAACCGTCGCGCGGTCTGTTTAATTACAAAAACTACCCGGGCGGAGTTGAATCTAGTAATGTGACCGGATGTTTTTTTAAAGTTTTATATTATTACTCACTGGTTGTGTTGGTTTTTTTTTATGTGGAGATCGCGAAATCGAGATTAACGCGAATATGAATTTACTTGAGGATTCATTCTTTTTTCCTCACTACAGTTATCTGCACGGACGACGTCTGGATCGGTCTTATTTGTAGTTTAGAAGTACGGCAGCTTGGGCTAGTTGGTATGACATGAAGATAGTTATAGCGCGAGAACGAAACGTCGGCGTCTTCGTGTCCTTCTTGTCTCTGCGTCGTCGTTTTGTTCTCGCGCTGTAACTATCGTCTTATTGTAGTGTTTCGCCATAGATCTTTCTCTCTCTCTTTTTTTTTTTGTAGCGAGAGCAACGCTTATAAATTTTGTCATACTCACTCGCTAGTTTATCGATTTTATTCTTGCTACTTATTGCTACTAAAGTGTAAACAAGTCTCGCCGCGAGACGCTGACACAGTCTGTGGCGTCACACACACGCACACACAACCACACACACACACACACACACACACACACACACACTAGATTAAGCAGCACCGAAATCTCGCCGCTTATCACTATCAGTTGATGAGCTCAGCATCCTCCTCATTGGATGAGTCTAACTGAACCATACAAAACGCACTTTTGAAGACTAATCAACATCAACTAGCCCACCTTATAGCTCTTCTACATACTTCGCTGTGGCGTGGCTGTCTGCAATGCGATATTCTTTTTGTTTTTTTCTCCCGAAGAATTCAATCACGGCCAGCTTCAGATATATGGCCGAATTCGCGTGCACAACATTTCAACCACGATCGCGCTTGTTAAGTCGGGAAGGTTCTCTGTAGAGTGTACTGCTGAGGCGACAAAGCGATATCTCCTAAGATGGTTATCAGTGGCCACATTGAAAACGCCGTGTTGGAGTACACCAACATTGTGGGACGCCAAGTTATCTGTCTAATGAGACCTTAATGTTATCGGTGCATCGCGTGCGTTTCTTTGGGTACGCGGACGCCAGTTACGTTTCAGCAGTTGTCGACGTCGCAACGAATCACGGCCTCGTAATTATGGTGTCTTGACGTCATCGAAGCGCCAGTATACGCTATCACCTGCGTCCGTGGTTTGACTCGCGAGCTGTGATTAAGGACGCTGGTGCATTGCGTGCCGCGTTCAAGTACGTTCGAAGCGGCCTTGCCGCAGGTTAGGTGCCGCGCAAGCCGCTGGAAACTAGTTTGTTGCTGTGCATGCTATAGTTTGCTACCGTCGACGTCAAGGTAGCGAGTGGGTTACATGCTATAATTACGTCGCAAACCATTTTTCTTAGCACTGGCTATCCCCGTATTGCTGAACTATTAACTGAGAGACCGGCGTTGTGAGAGTGATTAGCGGTAAGCACGTCTATAACGTGCCTGTTCGCAGGGGCGTGGAAATATTTTTCCCTTAGGGGGGTGTGGAGTTGAACCCCCCGAAGCAATCCGCTTACTGTACGCAACTGTTTCGTAATGTATACACCTTTTGATGAGCACTGTCGACATTTCGTTTCAGTATAGTTGGGAGTGTCAACGGCTGATCAACTAACGCTAATAATAATTGACGGCGTTTAGCGTCCCAAAAACCACCATATGATTATGACAGACGCTGTAGTGGAGGGCTCCGCAAACTTCGATCATCTGGCGTTCTTAAACGCGCACCCATAGATGTGAGCACACGGGCCTCACACATTTTCGCCTCCGTCGGCCGGGATTCGATCCCGCGACCTGCGGGACAGCTTAGCCACTGGAACACCGTGGCGGGTAATCAACCAACACGTGCATTCAGTTCTACCTTTACTAACATTTCACTAATCCCCCCCCCCCCCCTCAAGTAACGCAGTTACAATTGTTTCTCTAAGATTCCCCTAAACTCCTAATGTCAAGTCTGTGGCTCGCTTAGAGCCCCGCCGTGGTGGTCTAGTGGCTAAGGTACTCGGCTGCTGACCCGCAGGTCGCGGGTTCAAATCCCGGCTGCGGCGGCTGCATTTCCGATGGAGGCGTAAATGTTGTAGGCTCGTGTGTTCAGATTTGGGTGCACGTTAAAGAACCCCAGGTGGTCTAAATTTCCGGAGCCCTTCACTACGGCGTCTCTCATAATCATATGGTGGTTTTGGGACGTTAAGCCCCACAAATCAATCAATCAATCAATGTGGCTCGCTTAGAAACAATGTCGCTTTATTTCTACCGATAAACAAATATCTAGGTCGCCGTGGCATAAGTGCATGACGTCATGATGAGTTGGTGCGGAAAGCTTGTGTCGCCACCTGTGTTTTTTTTTTTTTCGTTATGCGCGTTTTCCGGCATGCCAAGAGTCTTCTCACTGCCGAGTATGTTCGTTTTTTTGTCTTGGCTTTTTTTGTTGTTGTTCTGTGGAAGGGTATAGTTGCCTAATACGAGCTAAATGGCTTTGCTGCTTAGTGTAGCTGCAATGCTTCGTCGCAAAGATGACTGGTGAAAAAAAAAAGAGGAGAAAAAAACTTCGCGCGTTTTTTTTTTTTGTTTTCTATTTTTTTTCTTTACACGTGACTCATACCCGCATCGTCCTGTGCATGTTCAGCCGCATTCGCGAGTGGCGAAAGTCTCTGCTCTCTGACTCAGCCCTGCATGGCTTGTTATAAACAGTCGGTCTCGGAAAACGGTGCGAAGCGTGCCACTGTATATCTCACTACTATACGTGGCGATTAAATTTTCGGCCGGTTCGTCTTTTTGATAGCCCCCCCCCCCACCCCCTTTCTTTGAACCGCTCCGATTTCGAAAGAAACCTGCCAGTGCACGTTAAAGAACACAAAGGCGGTCGACGTTTTCGGGAGCCCTTCACTACGGCGGAATCCCTCATAATCATTTGTAGTGGTTTTGGGCCGCAAAACGCCAGGTATTGAGAAAGCAGCGCCTCCACCGCGTGAAGGTCTTGATTTCGGACGACGTTTATTCATTCGGCCCGAGAACCCGGTAGTTTAACAGAAAGATTACCGATAGTTTAGGAAAGTGTGGTGCTAAATGTAATGCATACAAATATTTACATAAACGAATTTATTTTCAGAATAGAGCAATAATCGGTAATCTTTCTGTTAAACCTCCATCATTCCAAATATGAACAGTAAAATTTGAAACCACTCGATTCTTGGCCAATCCCCCACAGTGGGTATGCGCCACTAACAATAGGAAAACAACAACAACCCGGTGGTCAACAGCTATACGGTCAATTCACAACGACGACGACGGTGATGATCATGATGATGATCATGATGATGATGCATAGCAAAACCTGTCATTATGATGGTGATGATGATGTACACATGAATATGATCGGTGTATTAAATGCCCACATTGATTATTTCATAGACGCGAGAGTGTGGTTTTTTTTTTTTGTTCTTTTCACTTCCACTACCCTCCCTGCAGCCTCTATCTCCTCTTCACTCATTTCTCCACGAAACACGTGGTCAATGTGAGGACTAAGCATCGAGTCTGTCGGGATTTCGCTTTTTTTTTTGTATGCAAGCCGTTATCTCCGCTCGCGTAGACGAAAACTTTGCAAGACGATGCGAAGTCGCGCACGAAAGTCGTGTGAGGCTAGGCGAAACGGGCGCGCGACTAACGGGGCAAATGCAAGGCCGACTGGGTGCAAATTCACGAACTAATATCCCTCTTGTGTGGACCAATCGAGCGCTCATTTACTCATGACGTCACGCCGGCGCCTAAAAGAGGGTGAAACGCCGGGAGAGAGTGACGACAATGTCATCAATGAGAGTGCCCCTACTCACCGAGAAATTAAGGTAAAATGCACGAGAACACAAGCGCCGCAGTAGGACATTTTCAAAATGATCCCGATGACATCAGACGGACCGCCTACAATTAGTCACTAGTGATCAATCTAACTGCACTAAATAAAGAACCTTTCGTGCATCAAGAGACGCAATAAAATGCTGCTTGTTCGTTTCTGTTTGATTTACGGGAAAAAAAAAGAACCGCCGGGACGTTACTATGGAGAATGGCGCGAGTGGTTCAAAAATTCAATTTTCGCGTAGTTACACGGGACATGTGATGCCATCTAGCGGGACGCAGTTGAAACAAAAGCGTCTGCGATCTCGGAGTCAATGGCGGAAAATTGATCAATGGTCTGCTGTGGCTTCCGCTGCTTTCATTCTGCTGCTATTAGTGCAGTAAAGCCGGGCAACGCTGTGCACGGCAACAGTGACGTGAGCCGGTCCGCTTCTAGAGGCGGGTAATTTGAGGTGCGCTAACCCGATGCGGACCACTAGAACGTGATTTTATTTCGAAACAGGTCCTTCCTTGGCACGAAAGTAACACCACGAGGTTGTTTCTTGACCGCCATTTCAACAATCAACGTCGACTTGACGGTTTGCCTTTAGTGTGTCCCTTAACACATACAGCGGACGGCAAACTCATCGCGAAAGTGTGTGCACGTAATAGCCCTTTAGCTACGTTGTTGTTTGCCGCTACACAAACACACAGAAAACAAAACAAAATAAAAAACACTCACGAACAGTTATGCGTCTGAGTCAGCTTCTCAGCGCACGCAGTCTGGTGGTCACGTTTCTATCACGCGTAGCGCGCCCTCACTCCAACGACACGCTTTTTTGCGCAACGACCTCTGGGCGTGCCATTTATTCCCCGCAGTTCCGTGCAGCTGGGACGTCCCGCAAGCAACGAAAAGTGAACGAACTTCCCTCTCCTCGCTCGTTCGAGATTCCGCGTGGATACCGCGCAGCGCTGCACGAGACTGCTCAACCAGTGTGTGCAGGCGAAAGTTACGCGAGGGAAGTACGCAGTTCCGTGCAGTGTAGTCAAGCCTGGGCGGTATTTAACGAACGTTTTGTTCGCATTTCGAGCGCTATCCTTTCCCTTCGCCCGTTTGGCCAGTGGCCAGCTGTACTCGTTGAAATACACATATACCTCCGACAGATGATTTATGTGAAAGCAACTACGTTTATTAAAAAAGTGGTTAACGATTTAGAGTACACGGCATTCTACTATGGGAGAGCTTAAAAAGCCGTCCCTTGGGCCTCGCACTCGATGAGGCCGCACCAACGAAAATTCCCGCTGCGTGCTGCACTGACCAGTTGCAACGCAGAAACATGTCGCCTGCCTCACAGAGGCAGAAGTGTGCGTTTATAAAAAGTGGGTAACGATTCGGAGTACTAGGTACTCTACTATGGGAGAGCATAGAACCGTCTCGTAGGCTTCACACTTGATGAGGCCACGAGGCCACAGAACACCTATATAGGCCTCGCTGACAAAAATTACGCCGTGAACTAGTTCACGGCGTCGATATGCGAAAAGCCACTAAAGGTCTCCACGCGTCCTTAGAAACAGTGGGTAATGATTTAGAGTATTGGGTACTCTACTCTCAGAGAGCGTGGCGCCGTCCCGCTAGGAGCTGTGTTTCGGGATTTTGTGTGTTTAGAAAAAAGTGGTTAACGCTTTAAATTATACTTGGTGCTCTACTGTGGGAGCCTGAGCATCAAGCCGTCCGTACTTTGTGAGGCAGGTCGATGAAAAAACAGAGACTATCACTGGGGAAGTTTATTGCAAACTGCGTAGAGAAAAATGTTGAACGATTTTAAAAACTTCGAGAGCATTAGCTGTCCCTAAAAAAAAAAAAACGAGTACTCGGTACTCTACTATGGGAGAGCTGACAGCCGTCCCTTAAAAATGTGGGGCCTAATGAGTGGCTCTTTAAAAAAATTTCCTGTGTTCAGAAAAAAGAAATGACAGCATATCCACGGAGTGAATAATGGATAGTGGGGCGAAGCATCCGTCCGTCCATTCGTTCTTGCTTCCGTCCATCCATGCGTGCGTCTGTGTGGCCGCCCGTGCCCCCATCCGCCCGTCCGAGCGTGCATCTGTTCGTGCGTCCGCACGTTCATCGGTGCGTCCATCCCTGCTTTCGTCCATGCATCCGCTCCTGCGTCCGTCCATGCGTCCACCCGTGCGTCCGTCCATGCATTTGTCTGTGTGTCCGTTCGTCCACCTATTCAACACTCCAAGTACCACCGTCTCACATCTTTTCATCGTATATTCCTCATATAGAAGCACCGCCATCCAGCGGAAATTCCAAGGACTGAACGAGAAGAGGCACACGCACACTTTCTTACGGCTTGCGCTTCGGGTCTACTTCCCACCTTTAACCACATCGAGTTAATGGGTATATACTAGTTCACTGTATTCATGGCACTGTGGCCCAACGCTCGCTAAACCTTTCTAAAATTTAGGAGGTTACGCCCAGCGAGTATAAAGTAGCAACCCTTTCTTGTCTTCTGTGCGTTGTTGAACAATAAAAAAATTGCAGCCTGCGCGTTAACTAAAAGCCGAATTCTCCTGTCTCTCATTCCCCCTTAGCAGCCATTGACATGTACATTGAGCACTATCTTTTATTGTTCAACAACGAACAGAAGAAGTCTCTCACTGGCACCACCTTGGAGGTCAAAATGTTATACTTGTTACACACTACTAAAACGGCTACGAGGGACGAACGGGTGACGCTATAAGGTGCTTCGCCCCTGAATAATTTAACGATTTTGAGTTATTGGTACTCAACTATGGGAGAGCAGTAAGCCGCCCCCAAATAAAACCAAAATTTCCTGGTGAATTATCAGTACGTTGAAAGTTTCAAATGAACTGTTCCACACAGACACACTACCATACAGACACGTGCCTGTGCCGCTAGTTGTAAGTCGGAAACTGAAATGTCCCGGTGAATTTTTTTTTTCGGGGATCCTGGAATCGCTGTTTAACCGAACATTACGTTTTAAGTAGAAACGACAAACCTTTAGCTCTCAATACGGGTAGTATGTACATTAACCGAGAAAGTGTACTTATGGTTCGAGCGGAAACCAGCTAGCGCCGCTGTCTTCGCAGGTGAAGGCGTGCCACAGCACTGTAGGGTGAGCCTTTCATCTTTTTTTTTTTTAAATTGTGACTACATTCGAGGGATACAGCATTCAGCTTGAGACAGGGAGCGCGAGGCGAACTTTTATATACCACCGAAGGTGTACCGTCTTTAACAATATAAAAGGCAACACGGAAATTACATCGGACAAGCCGTATATTTGCTAAACGCAGTCGCGAAGCGATCCCTTACGAAAATGTGAGACGAGTTCATGACAAGAAAGTTCAAGGAGGATCATCTCACATATCTATTTGAGTATCTGTGTCCCTTTTCAATTAAATGTTCACAACACCGAATGTTCACGCAGGAAGACACGTCCCGCAAATTGGCACGTCATATTTATATCCCGCCCAGTCACGATTACGCATTTCGCAAACACCGTGACTCGGCGTTCCCTTTCACATTGTTCATGTTTGTACAACATTTGCGTCGTACCGAGAAACCCGCAAAGTGCGACCTCGCGATTGGTCGAGGCGCCGCCACTGGTTTCTACGCAGTGCACGGAAATCGCACCACTGCATACGGGGTGAAAGTGTATTTATTATTATTCAATGATGCCACACGACGGAGTCCCAAGCGGGAGAAGCCGCCGCTGTATATCGAACGCGTCTAACGCACCGCTAAGCCGTCGTCGACCTCTCGGATGAAAGGTGGTGTAATGCCTTCTCGAATTCGTGCCGGACGCGCGGTCAGTCACCGACCCCTCGGGTGTCGGTGACTTGTAACTGTGACGCGCCTCCTTTCTCTCTCGAACTTATGCAGCCCGCGCCAGAGGAGGACTGTGTCAGCTAGTGTGTCTGCGTGTACACAGTTTCCCACGAGCCAGTGCACGGCGTTTGGGTTACGCTGGCGAGCGCGTTGTTGCCGTTTGTCCGCTGTCGCAAGACACCTGAGGCGGGGGGGATCGCGGTTGTTATACAATGAAGTAAGAAGGGGGGCCGTGTGAAAGCTTTAGTGAGACGGCGCCTGCTGGGTTTTGGTAAGTAATCACGTGATCGTAGCTCGAAACGAAGACGCAAAACAATTTTCGACTATAGATACGCGGCCGATTCCCAACTGTAATGTTTATTGTTATTACTCTACGATTATTTATGCTCGAAGAATATGTAGACCCATTCCACGTTTGTAAACACAGGCAGGCCGATGTCGACATTATGGGTGATATTACAGCGACGTCCGCGCGTAAGCGCTGAGGACTGCGATGTGCGCCAACAGACAAAACTGAGTTGCGAGACGCGACTCACATCCAACCGCGACGCAGTTCGTCGGCATATAGTTTTTTTTTTTCTTTCTCGTTGCTTGAATGAGAACAACACCACATGCACCATTGAAAACCCAGCAGAAACTGCGGTGGGCAGAGCGTCTTTCGCCTAGCAAAACAGCGCCACCGCGTTTTCGTGACGTACTAAGTCCGGTGGAACTTGTCTACACGTGTACACAAAGCAGAAAGGTCGTGAGGTATGCAAGGCTGACAATTGATTGATTTGATTGATTTGTGGGTTTTAACGTCCCAAAACCATTATATGATTATGAGAGACGCCGTAGTGGAGGGCTCCGGAAATTTCGACCACCTGGGGTTCTTTAACGTGCACCCAAATCTGAGCACACGGGCCTACAACATTTCCGCCTCCATCGGAAATGCAGACGCCGCAGCCGGGATTTGAACCCGCGACCTGCGGGACAGAAGCCGAGTACCTTAGCGACTAGACCACCGCGGCGGGGTGGGAGGCTGACAATGGCCACATCAAGGGGTACGACGCCGAAAGTCCGACCTTTATAGGAAGGGAGGAAGATTTACGATTGGGAATCAAAGGAGGGACGAAATGACCGGATGACGCGTTTGTCATTTCTGATGAACAAGTAGGCAAGGTTTTCGATGACCGTGCCATGGGCGCGCGTTGCTTTCTCACCCTCCTAAGAGTTTCTCGCGAGAACTTTAGAACGCAAGCGAAACAATCGTCAGCTTGTAACAAAGCAATCGTGACGCCTGTATCTGGTAGAAGTCGTGTGCGGTGACCCGCGTTTCATCCCCTCCCCTTCCTCCCCCAAAAAAATATACAGTAGAGGAAAAGTTGTGTTGAGAAGCTTGCCAAGTTCTCTTCTGCTGCTTCGCTTTTCTCGCACGATATTTATAGCGGTGAATACGGAAAGCGTTCCGCGGGAGCTTTAGCAATAGCTTTTTTTTCCGAGATCCGGCTGCTCGCGAACATAGGTGGGGGTACATTAAATTTTCGGGCCGTACATTTGCAAGTCACTTTGCTACGGGAAATAAAGAAACGGATGACTCAGACAGAGACGGGTGAAGGGACGATACCGTATGCACTGCCTGTTTCACCCGTCTTGCCCTTCACGTGTTCGCGTCCGTGCCGCAACAGGGTGTCGAACCGTTGACCAATCGATCGTATATAGCTCGCAACGCTCGTTCAATTCGTTTCGTGTCTCTATTTTGCAGAAAACTGTGCAGACTATAGGAGGTAATAAAATCGTGACGGTCTGTACGCGCTGAAATCTCAGTGAAAGTTAAAGGTTAGCATACGGTACGTCTCCAAGGCTCTCTGCGCTGGCACTGTAGTTTTTGTCTTCGGGTTTTTACCCGCAGATATATATAGTTAAACACGATACCCCTCAGCGGCGTGAATCTGCACCCGTAAAATCGTGTATAGGCGTTCTTATTAACCTTCGCACTAACGTCACTAAACGCCAAAGTTTGAAGCTCGCGTCTCCTAAATGTGGCGATAGAGAAGTGAAAAGCTGCATCAGAATGCTCTTCGACAGATCTGGGACTCGTCTCAAGTACCGGGAACACGCGCTTCAGATTCGCTGGTTAGCCATGTGCAAACAGTGCACTTACTGTGTACGAAAGCAGCATTGTTTCAGGCGACAAAAAAGAAATAATTCCTAGAGTTGTACAGCGCTAAGTCGCTACTTGTTCCCACCGCGTGTTGAGAAGACCTACCGCCGCGCATGATTAAGCCTGCTGGAGCACCACGCGCTGTACAGTAAATAGAGGGGTACGTTCCCCCACATACATTGTACCTCGGTAGTGGTGCTTTCCTGATTGTACATGCACCCTTTGTAGTCGTGAAGCTCGATGTTTTTGTCATGTACTTTATCCTTGGTTGGAAGTCAATAAACTTCTCTTTGTTGCTTAAGCGGTGACTTCCTCCTCCATTCTACTTTTACTCAACTTTTTGGAGTGTTTGTTTTGTCCCGAGAGAGAGAGCCTGTCGCGAACATTTTCCATTGCCATTGCGCCCAAACACGAAATGCTCGCGGGCCGCGGAGTCGATGAGCCTCAGAAATTGAAAGCGAGGTTAGTTGTTTCCTCCGCACCGGAAGTGGCCCCGGCGTGTCCTTCCGGCCACTTTCTCTCGCTTTCCCACGGGTGCGCATGGGAAGCCACTCCGCTTCCGCCCCGGCCCGTTCCTCTTCTTTGGTTGCTGACGTCTTTGACGCGGTCGCGACGTCTTTTGGAGGAGCAAAGAGACGGCGGCAGGACGCGCCTGCCTTCACCTGAATCGTTTCCCCCCACCGCGCCCGGCTCCGCGGCCGCCGCCGCTCTGGTCCGGGGAACGATGCCGTTTCGGGAGTCGGCTGACTCAGCAAGCCTCGCAAAATCCCTGGCCTGACTCCAAGGTCCGCCACCAGGTGTCCCATGTCGCAGCCACCGCACGGCCGAAGTAAGAGAGCCAGTCGCCCAACCCCCTCTTCCCGTAGCTAGCGGCATAGCGCTAATTGTGAGCGCCTGATGTAAGTGCCCCAGGAATGCGTCGCCCCCGACCACCACGTGCGGCGCGCTCAGACGTCGTCTTGTGGCGATTGGTGGACGCGGCGCGTCATGTTCCTCGAAGTTCACGCTCGGAAAGCCAGTTTTTCTTTTCGCAAATGGATGGAATCCCGGAGCGGAAGCCGACGAGCGTTCACCTGGCGTTTTGTTGAAAGAACACTAATGTGAAGCAGAGGGCAATTGCGGACCGTATAGTCTTTACCGGAAAACTCAAAAGCAGGGACCGACAACTCTTTGCATGGTGACCACATATCGAGTATTACACATGTACAAGCAGCGCATCTTTGTCAACCCTCCCCTTTCATATTAAGCGAAGAGTAATACTTTGCAATACAAGCACCTGCACAAAATTTCACTCTTGGCAGTGTGGCAGCTTGGGCTAGTTGGTATGGCATGACGATAGTTATAGCGCGAGAACAAAACGACGACACAGAGACAAGGAGGACACGAAGGACACGAGCGCTCGTGTCTTTCGTGTCCTTCTTGTCTCTGTGTCGTCGTTTCGTTCTCGCGCTATAACTATCTTCACTCTTGGCATGCGCATTTTTCGTCTTTCGACGTCCTTCGCAGTGAAACATGTAGATACGGAGTCAATTCCCCCCCCCCCCGCCCTTTTTTTTTCGTGCATGCTTATACTTGTCCCTCAATTATTTATGCAAGGTGAGGTGAGCAGCTGTTCAAAATTTCAAAGTTTTATGCCAACTTGGCTTAATAAAAGGCGGGGAACTCCGGTGGAATACATCGCATGTCGCCGAGAGGGAGGGGGACAATGTTGAATCAGAAGGCGGGGCCGTATGTCACTTTTTACTCGTTATTAGTCAGTCCGGCTCGGCATAAAGGGGCCGGCCCGCGCTGCTGTGACTAAAGGAGGACCTCTCGCCAGCCTACCTGGAATTCGCCCTTCCCTCCAACTCTTTTTTTCCGCGACCAGACATACCGCAAACTCTTCTCGGTGCTTGGACCAGTATCCGTTCGTCCCGTCTCCACTCTCGTCCTCTGTGTTCTTCCTTCTCGGTGCGCTGCTAGTTTCGCTGTTTTATTTATTTTTTGTTGTTGTTGTTTACTTTTTCCTGTGGCCCTTTAGCGTCGGAAGGCTCTTCATAGTCTGTCTCCATGGCTCTGCCCGAAGACTGCCAGTGCGGTACGCCATCACAGTTAGTTCCGCTGGGCCTGTGTGTTTGTGTTTCCACTTACCTCTCTCACCTTACCCATTCCCCGGGGCAGGGTAGTGCACCGGGGGTGTTTCTATTCCAGTCAACATCCCCGCCCGTCCGCATTACATTTCTCTCTCTCCTCTCTCCCTCGCGAGGTCCGTATACGATAACGCGACATTCACCCTTTTTTCTTCGTTCCTGTCGCGCGTTCGCAGGTATGTCGTGCGGAGCGTCGCTAGCGCTGGACTCCCGGCCGCGTCTGCAACTGCAGCTGCCGTCGTCGCCCTCAACCTCGCCGTCGGCGTCAGCGGCGCCGCGTCGCCGACGCTCGTCGTGCAGCGCCGTGCGGCTGGTGACGCCCGGCGAGCTGGTCGACTCGTGGCAGCGCCGGCGGCGGCTGCTGCTCGTCGACTGCCGCCCGTTCCTGAGCTTCAACGCGGGGCGCATCCGGTCGGCGGTGAACGTCAACTGCGGCGACCGCATCACGCGGCGTCGCCTGCAGCAGGGCAGGCTCGCCCTGTGGGACCTGGTCGCCTGCCGGCAGGCCCGCGACCAGCTGCGACAGGCGCGGGACATCGTCGTCTACGACGACTGCACGGGAGACCTGGAGTCGCCGCAACCGAGCTCGTCGCTGGCGCTCGTGCTCGCCGTGCTCTGCCAGAACGGCGCCACGCCCGCCGTGCTAAAGGGTGAGTGCACAGAACGCCTACCAGTTGGGTGTCTCCGTCTTGAGTGTCTCTACCAGTGAGTGTCTCCGTCTTGAGTGTCTCTACCAGTGAGTGTCTCCGTCAAGTTACTTGTTGTTGTTGTTTTTCTTTTTCGCCCCATCAATCATTACCACCAGTTGGCTTGTCCCCTATTTTACGAGTGGGTTCAAGTGCCGCCGTATTCAGCTGTTGTCAACCATGCCGTTTTGTATCTTGCACAACTGAACGAACAGTGCTATACGTTGGACGTACGTACTGCACCAAAACAGTCGGGTTGGTGAATTTTACCTTTCCTGACCTTATCGACTGACTTCAGGAGATACTAAAGCAACAACAAAAAAAAAAGCCTTTGACAAGCCCAGGCGGCGGCACCCTCTAGTCTTTGAATGTTCTATAGAAAAGAAGGAATGTTCTGCGCAGGACGTCACTCTGTCCTTCGATTTTTCGTGCATCTTGCTCGTTAATATACTTCTTCGAAAACTCATCTATGAGTCACATGTAACTCCATTCGTAACCAGAAGGGGGCAGCACTGTACTACAAAAGGGCGGCCACAGTTCGAGCGTGATCTGCGGAGTCGGTAGTTTGGTTGAACGAATTGCATGTTACCGTCGGTATAGGGAGGGCCCAGAACGGCACACAACAGATGCCGAAGCACGAGAGAGTGTGCGTCTGGGAGAGAGTATAGGGAAGGAAGAGAGACAGCAGCAACAGCCGAAAGTTTGTGTTCAGGGAGCGTGGCCTCCGAGGTCGCCAGGGCGCGATCTCTGAGGCCTCATTTGGATGCGTACAGTAGGCGAGTGGTGTGAGTGTTGCGCTGGCCGGACGGCGACGTAACGAAGGCCGAAGCGAGCTGCAAGAAACAAAGAAATAACTCTGCCATCATTACCAACGCACACACACACAACAGGTGCGAAAACATGACGCCAGCAGCAAAAGCGAGGCCGCTGCAGCAGCAAACCGGCTTTTCACGGCGTGTCCGGTTCCGCCGTTCACCTTCAAAGGACGCGGCCTCCCAAGGACGGCTGCAAATGTGGCCGCCGGCGCTGAGTCACACGCTCAGCCGGCCCCTCAGGCCCTTGGCCCCGACGGTACACAGTCACGGGACTTCCCCGTCGATGGTCGTCGCCGGGTCGGACACCTGGTGGCCGTTACGAGGGCGCACTGTAGTCTCGCCCTACGTGAGAACTCGCGTGCGTACGTATGCTTCGGAAGAAGAAGCGTTCCTTTTTGCGAACGAAGCAGGAAAAACCGTCGTGGTCGCAGCCCGCCATGTTGGAGCGCTGCCAGCGGCAGTTCTGCGGTCTCTTTCTTTCGTGCACGGTTCTCGGCACCGTTGCCGCGGCGGAGGGGCTCTCGCCTGGATCACGTGTCCGAACCACCTCGCAAGTCTGCGTGGTGCGCCCATCGCGGTGATGAGTCACACAGAAGTGTGGCAGCTTGGGCTAGTTGGTATGGCATGACGATAGTTATAGCGCGAGAACAAAACGACGACACAGAGACAAGAAATACATGAGCGAGCGCGAGAACAAAACGACGACACAGACACAAGAAAGACACGAAAGACACGAGTGCTACCGCTCGTGTCTTTCTTGTCTGTGTCGTGGTTTTGTTCTCGCGCTATAACTATCGTGATGAGTCACACCCGCAAGAAGAGCAACGGGGGAGGGGGGGGGGATCCCATGTTTTATTCCAACAAGGCCCGCTAATGGAAGACGTGCGTCACTTTACAAGCCCTCCTCGAGTTCGAAAGTGACTGGAGGTACTACTTGATCATCGGTTGATATAAGTGAAAACAAAAAAAAAATGTTTGGAATCATAGGCATGCGCGGAGTTGTCCACATGTATGTGTGCTCGGAGGCGCGGGCTTTCACCGCAGTGACACACCCCCTCCCCCCGTTAATTACACAAAACAAGCTTCGCAACGGACGGTGCACAAATTAAAAAGAAAACTGATGCGACGGCGAATTTCTCATGGCGACCTGCCTTTCGTCCCCGACTTCCCGGAGAGGAAAGCCGTGAGAGGGGGGGGGGTCTTTGTCATATGCAGTGACGATGTACTACTGGCGGCCAGCGCTAATCACTGGCTGTTAATGCCTAGCACATCGACATATAAAAGAAAGGGTTCGAAGAGGGGCTTCGCACTGTTTCCCGATACCGATGAGTAGGAACGTGGCGCCGCGCCGCGGCTGACGTCGCCACCGACGCCATGTTCCCCGCTACGCAGCAGGCGTTCGGGTTCCAGCTGTTTTCACGTCATTCGGTCGTTGATGTGTCCTATCGGATCACGCACGGTGAAGTACCGCGGCGTGAAGTTGCGCGATAGCATACACCTGGTGAACATTTAAATCGCAGGGTTTTATACGAGAGAGCATGACAGAAGGGCACAAGCTGCCTACTGTAAAAATAAAAATGTGCCTACTGTAAAGATAACTTGCCGTGGGATTCGTGTACACGCTTTGTGCATACACTGGTCCCTGCACGCGACACGGTTATCTTTTTTTTTGTTCACTTTTCTTTCTTCACAATTAGATTCGAAAATACTGTAGGCCCGTGTGCTCAGATTTGGGAGCACGTTAAAGAACCTCAAGTGGTCGAAATTTCCGGAGTCCTCCACTACGGCGTCTCTTATAATCATACGGTGGTTTTGGGACATTAAACCCCCACGAATCAATCATCAATCACAATTAGATTGTAATTACTTCCAATAATATCCCCTATACTTTTCTTGGCAGCATTGTCTGTTAGTTCTCATTAATATTGCGTTTGAACAAATAAAAACGAACTCTTAAACGTATACACTTCTTTCCTTCAGTACTAGCAATAGAGGTGTATGTTGTTACGCGCCTGCGAGCGGCGTTGAATCGAAAAAGGCTGCGTTGAAAACTCGGGAGCATTTGAAACAGACCAGTTCTGTTCAATGCCAGGGACTCTGCCAATCGATCTGGTAGCCTCTTGAGCAACTTACGTGCAAGCAGCGTACGTCCCAAGCCACTCAATAATAATAATAATAACAATAAAAAGAACTCCACACTGGACAGCTCACTAGCATTCACTGCAGTGTTTCAAAGGCGACTTTTTTTTTTATTGGTCACGCTTTCGCGCGAACGTGACAGGCTTAAGGGTGTGTTCATTTCTAGAGTATTACGTGTCTGATGAGGTTGCGTAAATTAAAGCCTATAGACATTTCAAAACAAAAGGGGGTATTGGACATTATGCGCCGGCTGATGAGAGTGTGCAGCTGATAACAAAGAGGGCACGATGCGTGGACAATGGGCCGTTGGCGTTGAAGACCGGATCGAGGGACCCCATTGTTTTGCCGCGGCAGGTTTTCTCTCTCTCTCTCTCTCTTTGCTTCCTATCGGTGGTGTTGTGCAAGGTGCGAGATTGTGCAACGAGGGAAGGCGCTTCGCGGACGATTGACGCTGTCGTGCGTGTATTACATGTGCCTTATAGACTACATGTAACATTTTTTTTAGGGGCGAAGCTCCTTAGGGCGTGGGCTGTGCGTCCCCTGTAGCCTGTATGTAGCCACCTCTAGTTTAGTTCTTGCAGTGTTCACTAGATGGCGGTACCGTCCCCTGTATGTAGCCACCTCTAGTTTAGTTCTTGCACTGTTCACTAGATGGCGGTACCGTCCCCTGTATGTAGCCATCTCTCGTTTAGTTCTTGTAGTGTTTACTAGATGGTGGTACTTGTAGCTGATGATGAAAAGATGCAAGATGTTATAAACTAGAAAGCGGTACTTGTAGTTGATGAAAGACGCGAGATCTTATAAAATAGGAATGATGTCACATATGGCGCGTGTCATTGGTTGAAGGCAATCGTTCGATTTAGTGCGGCGACGTACGCTAGGGGGAGCGATGTAATAAAATCGAGTGGGCAAAATGTACAGAGGATTCATGGCTTACCAGGTCTACCTCCGGAGCTTCGCCCACTCATCATCATTCACTTCGTGGATATGGCGGATTTTTTTTTCTTCTTTTTCTATGCTGCTTTCTAAGTTGCCGTGCTAATAGCCAGCTTAGCGATGTTTAGTGAATGTACGGCTCACAACGCAGTCGTTCAGTTGAGATTGAATAGATATGGCGTTGCTGTTCTGGCTGTGAATGTAGCCACCTCCCTTAGCTATATCGCTAGGCCGATTAGCCAGCAGTGACGCTTGTACTGAGATACATACGGCAGATGAATTCGCTCAAAGGTTATCCCCGATATCATGCCGGCCGATTACGATACAAAAAGTAGTAGGTAAAATGCACAGGAAAGGAGGTTATCTTCAAATTGGCACATCTGGAAAGACGAACTTAAGTTCTTGACGTCAGTCGCCGCAGATATGATCGGTGAACTTGCCGAAATCATCGCAACACGTCCGACTATTTTTAAAAGGACACTCAAGGCAACTATTAAGTCGAAGTCAATTGTTCAAACAGCGGTCCAGAAACCTAGTAGTGTTGTTACCTTTGTGCCAAGGAAGTGCTTATTTTGAAGTAAAATCACGTTTTAGTGGTCCGCATCGGGTTAGCGCACTTCAAACTACCCGTTTCGAGCGCAACGTGTCACGTCACTGTTGCAGTGCACAACGTTGCCCGACTTTACTGCGTGGCCGCCGACACTAATAGCAGCAGAATGAAAGCAGCGGGAGCCATAGCAGCAAGAACAGCCATTGAACAATTTCTTGCCATGACCTCCGAGATGGCAGACGTGCTCGGTTCAACTGGGCCCCGCTGGATGGCACGACTTGTCCAGGTTAACCAGGCGAAAATTGAACTTTTAAACCACTCGCGCCATTCCACATATAACGGCCGTCGGGTATTTTTTTTTTTAATGAATCAAACTTAAACGAACAAGCAACATTTTATTGCGTCTCTTGATGCCCGGAAGGTTCTTTATTTAGAGCAGCTAGTCCGATTACTAGTGATTGATTGTAGGCGGTACCTCTGACGTCATCTGGATCATTTTGCGAATGTCCTATGCGTAGCGCACGTGTTATCGTGTATTTACCTTCATTTATCGGTAAGTAAAGCGCTACTGCTGATAATATTGTTTTTGACGTGCGCTTTCACTTTAACGTAAATTGTTGCTTGTTTTTAGTGTCCCTTTGAAAAAAGTTACGAACCTCTGTTGTTTCATGTATACTATCGGCCAACTGTGCACTACTTGCATGGTGGCTTACTACTTGTCTAGCTCGATCTGTAGAATGTCGTATCAACTAGCCCAAGTTGAAGCTTTGCCAGCGGCCTCCGAAAGAATATTTAAGATCACACATGATCGATAACGCCGTTTTTTTTTTCTACCAAACTTTACTAACTAACCAAGACCATGCCCTGCTAAGTGACCGCTTGGCTTTGTTGGTGCTCGCGGGGTCGATTCGACGGGCCCATCTGTTCGCCAAGCTCACGATACTAAACGAAGTTATCTTCACACCACACGTTACGAAGAGCGCGGTGATTGCAACAACCAACACGAGTACACCACCTCTGCATTAGATTTAAAAGCTCCGTGTCTCCATAACCACCGGTCACCCGGTGCGGTGTTGCCGGTACACCCCTGGGGGTGACGTGTTTGCACGCAGTCACGTGACGCACCCAATCAACCGTCGGTGAAGAAGATGCGGGGTGTGCTTCGGCTGCGGAGTCGTCGTGAGTCAAACGCGCGCGGCACTCGCGTGATGACGCTGCGATGAATCACGGGCCTCGACGTCAGGGCAGCGACGTTTCGGCTGCGCTCTTCTTCTCCCCCCCCCCCCCCCCCCCCACCTTGCTAGCTCGCTCATTCGTCGTCCCCCTGATGGAGGCGATCAATGGAGCGTATTAGTCACACACGCGCGCGAGATTCGAACGCCGCGGCAGCGTATAGCTTGCGCTGTATACTTGCGGCCGCGGCCCCGCACACGGGCTTGAAGCAACGCGGCGGTCTTTTTTTTTTCTTTTTTTCGTGCGACCCAGCGCATATGGAGAATACGAGTGAGTTGCCACAACGATACGGTCGCTATTGAGGATTAGAGGTCCACTTGCCGGTGTCGCGTTGTAGTTTATAGTCATGGGTGGCAAAGGTGATTGAAAAACCGCCGCTGGTTGATACGCTTGCATTGGCGTGTACAGCTGGACTAATGCCCAATTCCGTGTCGTTCATATCCCTACTGAAACGTTCCGTATGCGAGTCCAATAATTCCATATGTTTCCATAAAGAATACACACGTTTCCCATATATTTTCCATATATTTCCGTAAGATACTTACGGAAACATACGGAATTATCGGACATCGCATACGGAACGTTTCAGTAGGGATGTTTCTTGTATGTCGATCCAACACGCGAGGAACACGAATTTAGCCCCATTGCGTCGAGTCTGACGGCTGAAAACGATGTTCATTGTAATTACGCCATTCGACTGTGTCAGGAATGGTATGCACCTCAGCCGCGGGCGTAACTGGAAGACTGCGCGCTGGCGACGGCAGGTGGATTCGGTGCTGCAAACATCCGTTTTCACCCTACGAATCGTTGCCGATTCTATTCGTGTGCGCCGATCGGAGCACTTAATGATTGATTGATTGATATGTGGGGTTTAACGTCCCAAAACCACTATATGATTATGAGAGACGCCGTAGTGGAGGGCTCCGGAAATTTTGACCACCTGGGGTTCTTTAATGTGCACCCAAATCTGAGCACACGGGCCTACAACATGATCGGAGCACTTAGCTTCATGCAATGCGTTGCCCTCGTTGTTCAGTACAGCCCAGCCGGTGCTACGGTCTACAGGTGGCGCTACGTGTTTTTCGAGGACGCTTGTGCCTTACTTCAGCGCCCCCCTCCCCTCTCGAGACACACACACACACACACACACACACACACACACACACACACACACACACACACAATACAGGACACGAGCGAGGAAGCATTGAACCGAGGCGCAAACAGAATACGCACCGATTCCGCGTGCCAGATGCCTTCCGCCCTGCGCCCTTTGTTGCGTCCGGTATCGTTAAAATTGTGCGGATGTTGCTGTAAACATGAAGGTGCTAACGCGCATAAACGTAACGTTATATTTATAAATGTAGATTACACGTGTGCTTGTGTCCAACACTTTTTTTTTTTCCGTTGGTCAACTGCGTTTAGCCGCTATCGCCTCTAAGATGTCATTTCACTGTTCTCGTTCATATTGTTCACGATTGCATGTTTTTGTTTCCAGCTATCGATGTTACACCCGTGCACTTCTGTCAAACACTTGTCCGCTTGCCTTCTTCGTTTAGCCGCTGCGGCATTTAAAACGCAGTTTCAGTGCGACGATAGTTATAGCGCGTGACCAGAACGACGACGCAGAGACAAGACGGACACGAAGGTGTCGTCGTTTTGTTGTCGCGCTATAACTATCGTCATGTCATACCAACTAGCCCAAGCTGGCATACTGTTGTTTCAGTGTTCGCTTTCACATTGTTCACGACTGTATGCGTTGTTCCGGCAGATGGATACTACAAGCGTTTGCGTTTTATCGTGTGGTGTTTCACAGGTGGCTTTCGGGAGTTCCAGCGGCAGTTTGCCCACGAGTGCACGAGCAGCGCCGCGCCACCTTGCGTCGAGTCCGAGGCGGTGCGCGACGTGTCGCAGTGGCCCGCTACGTGCGTCCTACCTTTCCTGTTGCTGGGCAACGAGCGTGACGCCCGAGACGCCGAGCTGCTCCGGAGGCTGGGCGTCGGCTACGTGCTCCACGTGACGCCGGCGCTGCAGCAAACCAACGCCGTTACTCCCGCCAACTCCGTTACTCCCGCCAACGGCGTTACTCCCGCCAACTCCGTTCCTCCCGCCAACGGCGTTACTCCCGCCGGCACGGACACGGCGGGAGTACAGCAGGAGCACTGTCCGGGGCTACGTTGCAAGCGCCTGCCGGCGTCGGACAGCTGCCACCAGAACCTGAAGCAGTTCTTCGACGACGCCTTCCAGTTCTTAGGTACGTGCCCGGAATCGGCCGTGATACGTCGTTATCTAGTTCGCGCTTATATACTGTGCTCCTGTTGCTGCACGTGTTCCGTTCTGGTCCGGTCGTCAGTTGTT
Source organism: Rhipicephalus microplus (assembly GCF_043290135.1). Classification (NCBI taxonomy): domain Eukaryota; kingdom Metazoa; phylum Arthropoda; class Arachnida; order Ixodida; family Ixodidae; genus Rhipicephalus; species Rhipicephalus microplus. Next base: position 179,664,536 of record NC_134705.1, read on the forward strand.
GCCATTCGTCAGACCCCCGATTGTCATGGCCCGATTGGCCCAGAGGCTTACCGCGGCCTCTCTGATTGGCTTAAAATGGCGCGCGATTACGAAATCTGACGATGCGGCGGAATTCGACAGTGTGCACGATAGCACCCATTGAGCTCTGTGCGCGCCTCTCTAAGTAGAGCGCTGCAGTCAGCATAGACATGCACACGTGTAAAGCCAGGACCTGTCTTCATCTGGGCCTTATGTGATGCGAACGCAAAACTCAGATAACCCGTGTGGGGACGTGAACTGCTCAAGGCGAACTTTGGCCGACTCAGGTGTTACGCGCGGTGACGTTCTGCGCGCTGCTCACGTGGGGACATCTTTTGTCTGCCGTCATTGTGAACGTTGCAGCGCTGTCTATTCCATCCATGACGTTCCAACTAGCCCCTCAACAAGTTTTTTTGTACTTTCTGTTTCCCGCCCCGCCGCGGTGGTCTAGTGGCTTAGGTACTCGGCTGCTGGCCCACAGGTCGCGGGTTCGTATCCCGGCTGCGGCGGCTGCATTTCCGATGGAGGCGGAAATGTTGTAGGCCCCTGTGCTCAGATTTGGGTGCACGTTAAAGAACCCCAGGCGGTCGAAATTTCCGGAGCCCTCCACTACGGCGTCTCTCATAATCATATGGTGGTTTTGGGACGTTAAACCCCACAAATCAATCAATCTGTTTGTCGGAATGTGATGAACGCGCACCTTCGTTTCTTTGATAAGCACAGACTGCTGGGCGAGTTGCTGATTCTTTTCCTTATTGGTTGTTTTTTAACCTCGTGAACATAAAAGAGGCGAGAACGAAAGATGGGAAGTGACAGATCCTTATCTTCCCCGAGCCTCCGCTTCTACCACCTTTCCTTCCCTTGCGAATTTAAAGGCGCACGGATCATATATTCATTTGCCTAAGACAACTCGGAGTCGAAAGTAACATTTTCATTCTCTGTCTATTGTATTGATATATAGAGAGTGGTAAGCTAATGCAGTTTTCGTGGACTCAGATAGCTTCATGCCGATCCCGATGGCGCAGTATTGTCGCACGCGCGGCAAACCACCACTGGTAGGAAAGCACAACTTATCACTCACTACGTATTACACATAACTGATTTCATCATTATTTGGGACTATGCAAGCGGCTATATTCACCTAAGGAGTGGTGGCGGCAGCATAATTGAACTTGCAGCTACGGTGCGAATGCGCTATTTAGTCGAGGAAAATAATCTCGTAAAAGGGCGTATATCTCGACAGCACTGCAGAGGTCAAGCCTTCTGGTCTGTCTATACCGGCGGTCGCGACAGGTCCGGAGCTTCATCCGGCATGAGCGGAAGTCGAGAAGAGTTTTCACTTGGGCTCGCTGGTCCAACAGTCTGAAGAGAAGAGCGCAAATACGGACGAAGGCTTGTTGGTCCAACAGACAGCGCAAATGCCGACGAAGGCGAAGAAGACAAACGTAGCGCTTGCCACTGCATTGCGTGTCCCCCTTTTCATGTATGTTCTGCGAAGACGTCGTAAATGAAGATGCCACGCGTCCTAGCTGCAAATCTTCAGATAGAAGGAAGTTTGTGCACGCGAGTATGGAGACCACTGTAGACTCCCAGTGCTGGGGCGCAGTAGCTTCCAGTCTCATGCAGGGCTACGTAAGTTCGCTTGTCTTTCCATGTATTCGCAGTTGGCCGGGTTACTTACTTTTGTGCACTTTATTACGCATCCCTATTATTCACTCGCGAGCAGCCGTTTGGGGATGAGGTGTCCTCCGTCCCCGATCACAGAGGGCGAGTGTGCATGACGCATGCGCAGATGGTCGCACGCGCCGATCGCTGGGAATCCGCGCTGCATGGCACTCTCGCGCTGACATCATCGTGCCCGATGGCTCACACCAGGCCAGCGAGTCCGAGAGCGGCAGTAGTGCAACTGTTGACACCACCCCGCTCATTCCCCTCGTCACCGCGAAAGGGCATCCCCCGTCCGCGCGTAGGGATGAAGAAGAAGAAGACGGGTGTGTGACTCAGCTAGCGCGCCCGGGGTTCGCGTAGTCCGCAGCTGCGCTGTCCATTGTTAGCGGCCCCAGCCTACCTGCCCGCCTGTCAGTGCGTCACCACCAGCGCGCGGCGGCGAGAACACGTGGCCTCGCGACCATGACGTCACGAACGGAGGGAGCCGTGACGTCACCGGGGTGCGCGCCGCTTTTGAAAGCGGGTGCGACTCGGGAGTTTTGGTTCGGTTGTGTGAATCACACACACACACCGATGCGTTGACAGCGAACGTGGATGGGGAAGGGGGGGGGGGGGGGTCAAAAACGGCGCGTACTCACGCTGCTGGTATTGTTCCTTTCCCCTTGCGTCGCGTACGCGCGCGCTTTTGGTATGGCTGTGTCGTTGTATAACGTTTTAACGCGATTTGCTTCTTATACGCGTGGCCTTGTCACCCACGGTAAGAAGGGGGAGCGACGGCAACGAACGTCCAATCTAGTGCGATGTTTGACGCGCGTCGGACGAGGAGCGGAAAGGGAGGGGGGGGGGGGGAAAGGGACAGGTCATGCGAGCCGTGACGCATTTTCAGATGCACGCGCGCCACATCGCTGACCGGCGGCGTACACTATATGACGTTATCGCGAAAGGACGCGAAGTTGGGGCTAGTTGCTACGTCTTGGAAGGCGTGGGAATGGAGATGGCGGGGGGAAACACGCGGCGGTGGGGGACCGAGACTGCTTGCTAGCGATGTCTTTTCTTGTCGCCGTACGCGTCCTCCTCCTCCTCTCTCCCTTCTTTTTTTTTTTTGCGTTCCCACGGCACATTCGATGTGACGTCATCCGTTGTGTGTTCTCCGATTGTTATACTGTGCAAAATTACTAACGCTTGAATGGTGTAGCGTGCAAATTTAGTCGATTTTTTGGGGCAATCCGCCAACATGATATCCAGTGCTATAACGAGCGTTGGCAGTACGTGGGTAAATAGATTTAAAATCTCGTAATCATGTGGCGTCTCTCGTAATAATATGGTGGTTTTTGGGACGTTAAACCCCACAGATTATACATTTAAAATGACGTGACTATGAAAAAAAAAAGCCACCCGCATCTTCTCACGGGGGAACTCGAGTATATGCATCGCACTCAGATTCCGTACGGTGTTACGGGATTCGGTTGGAGCAAGACATAACATTATCTTCAAAAAGAAATAAATAAACAAATTTTGTTGGCGCGTCTACGATCTCGTGGCAATCTGCAAGGAAGTCGTGGTCGGTGTACCCATTCAGGGGCTTTAAGGGTATCGACAAGGAAGCGCTGTCGTGGGATTGATGATGGCGTTCCTCTTTTTTTTTTTCGTTTTTTTGCGTTTTGTTATAAGTTTTCGAGTTTCTCGTCATCTTCGTCTAAAAAGCGCGTTGCGCTTCTTTGCCTCGTTAGTTGACGGCTCGAAGAAAAAAAAGAATAAGTAGTATAGACGAATCCACCACGCGTAGCGAAGGCACTTCGAAGGTCTTCCGGGAACAGGCACGTTGCCGTGGCGTCATACCGCCACGTGCGTCAGATCGCGTGGGTCGAACCGTTGCTGCGGGACCAGGTGTTCTTTACGTTATACTCGATGACAACATAAAAAAAACTAAAAAATATGAGCCCCGCCCGACACCGTAGGCTCTCCCGCCAAAGGCAATGGCTCGTTACTTCATGTGACGTCACCTCATTCTCGCCTATGGTAGGTGAGTTTATCATTACAGACACGCATTAGTGTCGCTGGTTTTTGGTCGATAATTTGGAAGTCTCTGTGCAACTTCGGCAAAGATTCAGACATCACTTTTGGCGGGAAACGAAATAACTTAAGTAGGGCCAAAGAACCTTTAATCATTATAATGCGTACTACGCGCGTTAGCAGCGAAAACTTATTTATAGTTACTATGAAAACCGTCTAAAAAAATTCAACTCTCACAGATGGCCGCTAGGGGCGCCGCGGTTCTGGGGCTTTTGGGGGCGGAGCATGTGTTTCTGTCTTGATTGGTAACCGAGTTACAGTTATTCGAAACTGCGAACAACTTGAGAATGCTGCTATTAATTGATTGATTTGTGGGGTTTAACGTCCCAAAACCACCATATGATTATGAGAGACGCCGTAGTGGAGGGCTCCGGAAATTTCGGCCACCTGGGGTTCTTTAACGTGCACCCAAATCTGAGCACACGGACCTACAACATTTCCGCCTCCATCGGAAATGCAGCCGCCGCAGCCGGGATTCGAACCCGCGACCTGCGGGTCAGCAGCCGAGTACCTTAGCCACTAGACCACCACGGCGGGGCAGAATGCTGCTATTATGCGCGACAGTCTGTGCTAGAGTGAGCGCAACAAGTTGCCGCAGAGAAAGGAACCGATTTGTCATACATATGCGCCACGTCACCGAATCCGTATAATTAATAGCGATCGGAGGACTATATAGTCATCGTTTAGCGGCATTTCGTGGAAGTATAGCGAGTGGGACACGTCATTCTTTCTGTGCTGACAACTGCAGCCAGAGTTTTCAACCGTTTCCTGATCAACGCGACCGCGAAATGGGACGCTACGCATAATAAAAAAATTATAATAAAGAAATGAAATAATAATACATAAATAAAACATAATGGCACGATTTCGGGACAGAGTTTAGCGACTGCGCTTTGGGCCAGCCTTTTCAGGCGAATCTTCTTGTTTTTGTTTGTTTTTTTGCGTGCGTGCCCCGCCGCGGTGGTCTAGTGGCTAAGGTACTCGGCTGCTGACCCGCAGGGCGCGGGTTCGAATCCCGGCTGCGGCGGCTGCATTTCCGATGGAGGCGGAAATGTTGTAGGCCCGTGTACTCAGATTTGGGTGCACGTTAAAGAATCCAGGTGGTCTAAATTTCCGGAGCCCTCCACTACGGCGTCTCTCATAATCATATTGTGGTTTTGGGACGTTAAACCCCACATATCAATCAATCATTGTTTTTTGCGTGCGTCACGTTTCGCGAAGTGCAACCAGCATTGTGAACTCGTTAGTTTTATCATTCTCCCCGTTTTTTTTATTTCTTTATTAGTATTTTTTAAAATCAAGAACGTCAAGCATCTACTTTTTGTGTATCTTGTAAGTCTAAAAACAAACTTCCTCAGCTATACGCATACGATTCAGCGGCTCGTTGTTGGTGCACGACAAACTTTTCTAGCAGCAAGAATGAAACTTTGAGCCGACTTGTTGCAACTTCGTGAGTGACCGGCTTCGCGCTTTTTTCTCGAGAGTTTCATTCGGAGCAGTCGTATCACACCAGGTGTAGTAATCGACCTGCTTCGCATTGTGTTTGCCACCGGCGTGGCCAAGTGAAATTCCGCGAACATCGCCTCTCCCCCGTAACGGGGGATTTCCCGCTATACAGGCTCGCGTCGGAGGAACATGGCCACTTTCAGATGAACACACAGCGCGCGCGCTGCAACCGGAAACCGTCGACAGCACGACGCAAACATTGCCAGGCGCGTCCGGTTTCTTCCGCGATAGGCAAACTCTTCATCGTCGCGACCGGCAAACAAAAGAATGCGCCGACCCCGCCCTCCCAGTTTCCCTTTAATGGAAACTTCCCACCAATCGTTTCATGCCGCCTCGTCTGTCGCGCTTTCTTGTTGTGTCCGTGTAACCTTCGCGCAGCACGATCTATCACTGCTTCAATTAATTTTCTTGAATGTATAACGATGTCCTACGCGCAGCATACGCTCAGCTAACTGGATAGTTTAGGTTTTTTTCCGGTTGGCGCTTTTAATCACTTTCGAAAGCCTTGGACACGGTTATCCACCGAAAGCTCTTAGATTAACTTATCCTTACGCTGAATAACCCATATGTCGGGCCAACTAGAACAACGGACTGCCGACCCCCTCTGAAAGTTTGCACCGATCAATAGTAAGCAGTTTCAGAACAGGGTAGCCGAAGTTTTGCGTTAATGTTTGACTCCACTGTCATATGTGATATCCCGCCTCCTATTCTAAAGCTGTCAAACCTCGCGATGACAGCACTACCCATTAGTACCGCTAATTAATTAGCTTTAGTGTTTGCTAGTCTATATTTTAACAACGTCCCAAAACCACTATATGATTATGAGAGACGCCGTAGTGGAGGGCTCCGGAAATTTAGACCACCTGGGGTTCTTTAACGTGCACCCAAATCTGAGCACACGGGCCTACAACATTTCCGCCTCCATCGGAAATGCAGCTGCCGCAGCCGGGATTCGAACCCGCGCCCTGCGGGTCAGCAGCCGAGTACCTTAGCCACTAGACCACCGCGGCGGGGCAGTGTTTGCTAGTCTATATTTTAACAATTCCGCATCCATGGCATGCAGCGCCTACGTACCGCGTGTGTCCAGCAGGCCCAAGCCAAGCGAACTAAAAAGCAAAATAAGAAAAAATGGTGAAGGCAGTGGGGGGGGGGGGGGGGGGTAGCCATAGAGTTAACAAGCTAAGATTTGCGACAGTGAGATCTGACGGGCGAGTCGATAAACGCGAATCACGAAATAAAGTGCGAAAGAAAGTAACAACGAGAGGAACCTCGTTCCGTTAGCGCGTCATTTCATGGTCGCGTTGCTATCGACGGTGCTGCTACACGAACGATGATAAGCACGGTGGCGCTGCGCGCACGTTGCAAACAGGGCTTATCATGCGTCGCTTACGGCTCGCTCGTCATGTCGATAAAGTGGTTGTTCATTCATCGGCTCTGACCACTTGCCGAGCAAGAGTGAAGTACCGCCCGCAGTTGGCGCAGATATTTCGCTAGTGAAACTCGTCAATCCGAGCTACTTACTTTGCGTAATTGCCAGGACTTGCATTGTCAGATGGTGCGCATCACATTCGATAACAGAATAGCCACTTGTGTCCAGCTGGTCGCACTATTTCTCCCAATTATTACCTCTGTGTTTTTGAAAACTTCGGCGCGAAACCGCGAAAAAGCGTCCAGTGGGCAAGGGCAAATTGAGCCCTCGTACGCGCATGCGCCGCAGTCACGTGGGCAGGCGCGCGCGATAGCAGCGCTCTTCAAAATTGTGTTTTGGTTTCGATATCGCCTAGAATAGTTTTCACCGTTTTCGTTGGAGCTTTTGGTTTCTTCTGCAGGCCCCTACATGTGCCTACAGTATAACCAGATATATTCCATGAAATCTGAACTTTCCTTCTCATACTTGCTTCAGCGCAGAGAAGTGTCGCATAACGCCTTTTTCTTACTATACGCGGTCGTCGCCACAGATGAATATGACACACTTTATCAAGTTTGCTTGATGTACGGTCTACTTTTATTAATGATATCAGCCACGTCGCAGTAATTTACCCGCGGACGTTATGAACATTAATGTTTACGAGAATTTCTGCTGCAAACTCAGATTCCTTCTAAAGTTCTGTACGGCTCTATTGTACTTACTTTTTTGTTTGTTTTTCTCTTTTTGTGTGTGTATGCTTTCACCATTTGCCCTCTGTAATGCCTCTGGTCCATAAAATAAAAATGAGTGGGTGTGGGCATGTAAACTGAATCTCTTGCCGTTCTCTCCCGCAGACGAGGCGCATGCGAGCGGTAGCCGCGTGCTGGTGCACTGCCACGCGGGCGTGTCGCGGTCTCCGACGATCACCGTGGCCTACCTGATGCACCACCTGCGACTGCCCCTGGTGGACGCGTACCGCTACCTCAAGGCCAAGCGACCCATCATCTCGCCCAACCTCAACTTCATGGGACAGCTGGTCGAGCTGGAACAGAAGCTCGCCCTGAACGAGCACCAACAGCCCTGCGTGCAGTGCTGCCGCGCGTCGGCCACCTTGCTCGAACTGCTCGCCGCCGAGCCGTCTTCGACGGCTGGCGTCTGAGAGCGCAAAGTTACCTTCCTAGGGACCAATCCGGTGCCTTCGACGTGCTCCCCCATCAGCCTTCTTCAATTTGTGCGTGTTTTGTGTGCGGCTTTAGTCATTTAAGGCAGAGAAAAACTAAGCCACGCTGCATTTGTGCCCAAGATACTGCTTAAACCACTTTTTGGTTGTGATACGTTACTGGTTCCATAGGCATGTGCAGCGTTCCCCATCAAGGAAAGGAAACTTCTATCACAGAGTGCCTCCTGACCCCCCTCGCGCGCATGCCTTGGACTCGTTCCATCTGCGAAGAAGGTACTACGCATCTTGCTCAGTCAGAATACATACGCTACACTGCCAACGACAGACCAACGATGATGAAAAAAAGTCTATGCAAAAAAAAAAAAAGAGGAAAGACTGGACTTTCAGAGGCAGCCGAGTGCTGCGTGACCTTCTAGTCTGCCTGCTACAAGTGCCAGGAAGGACATGTGGTGTCGTGACGTACTTTTTTTTTTTTCGTGTGCTGTTTGTACTCCAGTGTGAAATCTTGCTCAGTCGAACTTCTCGTCGTACATTTAACTTAAGATAAATATTTTGGCAGCGACCCTTCGAAGGCTACAATAAACGTCATTCTCCGTAGCTTGTCCACACCTGCTTTCACGTTTTTGCAGCTAGTGAGTCATTCACTGCGTTTGGGATCGAGGCGTGTTTCACCAGCCACAAAAAGAACCATCCAATACCACTTTAAATGAAGAACTTTATTCAAATGCCAACACTGGCTCACTCGATTCTGCTGGTACACAAAAGAGTAGTACCAACAATGCCAACATCTTAATACAACCTCCACACAGTCCTTCTTCTTTCGTCACAAGCATTCATTTTGGGAATAACTTTTTCAAAAAATGAGCAAAATTGCAACAACCTACTCTTGTCCTGCCCATGAAAGAGTGTAAGTGAGACAAAAATAATTATATTTGTTGCAATCCATTGTAATGAGAAAATTTTTAACATGCGTGAAAAATTGACAATGCAGTACTCAAGTACTCACATGGAGTTAGCAATATAATAATTAAAACAAACTGGTGTTAACACTGCATGAAAAATTACGCAAAGAATCTAGGAACGCAAACATAACTTTGCCTTAGGTACATGAAATCAGTTCCCGAAGGTCAACGAATAGTACAAAAAGAAAACACTCACAAATTCTACCAATAAATTCCCTCACGGCACATTCAAGTGGTCTTCAGACCGAGCTGACAAAGCCGACTGATGGACGCACAAGATTCCGAAACCGTATCACACAAACAACATTAGCAGCACTCTTCCAACCGTTGAACACGTTAATTGTCCCAACCAAGATTAGTTGCATAGCTAAATAACATTCAGACCATTGCATGAACCTTCGGTGAAGACCACACGAATGTGCCACTGACTAAATTTGCAATAACAGTGCACAACTGTTTCTTTTTCTGCCATTGTCATTCGATGGGAATGCCTCGACTTGACGTTTAATGGCGCTGTCTGATTGCAATTATTTTTCACAGTAGCAGTAAACTTTACCAATAATAAAACACAGCCTGAATGTTTACTCCTTTTTTTTTTTTTTGTTTCTGTAACTAATGGGTTTTGTGCCCATTTTACCGAAACCCTTTTTATCCTACTAGGTATTGGTCAGTACATCGGAAATCTGCTTAGCCCATTTCTTAGCTTGTAATTACTGATCGAAGTAGAAGGCACATTTTTAGTTGCTAGTCATAACAATTTACATCTAAGAGGCACTAAAGTGACACACTTTATAGGTTTATGCCAAGAAATTATTCTTTCAGAAATCTGATGTAATTTATTTCATAAACGTAAGCTGATAATTGAAAGAGAAACTGCATAACAAAGTTTCAATATTGAATTCCAAGCCTAAATTCCAACACCCGAGTGCGAGTGTTAGTGATACAACATATCTCAATGTCTTTTTGGTACTTTAGCTGCAATGACTTAACAGAACTTCTTAAAGCTTGGCATGCTATGTCTCTGGCTACCTTGAAGCACAGCATACTGAACTTTTTCCTTATGAAAAAAACTATGAAGGCTTTAGCTGACAGCCGATCAAATCTAGTGTTATCACAGTGGGCTGCCTGCTTTGGGAACAGTAATGGTGACACACTGCTTCACTGCTTGTACTATCTAGTCTTTTTTTTTTGTTCCTCTCAATTATTATAAAAAGTCAGCACGCTATGTTCCATTTATGTGAATCGGGCATGTGTTAAATTGGTGGCACACACGATTTGTTAACTTGGAGCCCATAAAACATAATACATCAAACCTGGATAAATACGGTAGGTTTAAAATTTTTTTTTATCGCGTAAAGTGAAAGATACACAGCTGCAGCTCAAATGAAACAGTTTTTGTTTCTTTTTAAAGTGAGCCATGCTAAGTACTTTTTTGCTTCTTATGTAAATAATATGCATTTTATTAATTCAAAGCTTTTCATCTTTTCTTACAGTATTGCGTTTCCGCAAGCAGTAATGTCGGAATCTTTGCCGACACTGGCTAAGAAGTTAAACTTTTCTACTGAAAACTAGCTATGTACAAAAATGTATCTGCGTGAGAAATTCATATACCTAAAATATCGCATAAATGAGCAAATGTATTTGGATGGCAAGCCTATGTGAATTTCCTCAATGTGGGAGACTGCAATGTCTGTAGACAGAGCTTACATTTAGTCTTAGGTTGTCAGTCTCCTATAAGGCAATGAAAAAGATAGATATTGAAAATAATTTTCTTTTAAACACTGCCATTTCATTTTAAAAACAATCACAGCTGCCAAGCGTCTTAGTCGATTTCAAAAACAAGGCATGACGAAACAGCTGTCTATAGGTTTATGATGAGTGTAAATGCTCAGCTTTGCCGTGATCTAGTTCCTACTTCACAAACAAATTTTTCTTTTGTACTGCGTTCCCTACATTAATCTTCAAGTCGCTTTAAAAGTTCATAAAACACTCATTTACACACAATCATGGATGTGCGCTCGAGGAACAAGAGTAGCTTGCGTACAAACTTATGAATGGAGTTGGGCGTGCATGAGAGGACAAATGTTGAAAGCGCGCCAGCGCACCTTCTTTGGAGAGCTCGGTGAAATAAAACAAAATAACCGACAAACGTGCCGAATGCCAGCACTCGGCAGCCGCGATGACGTGCCGTGATGGATGACAAAGTGAAAAACACTCGCGTAAGACAAAAACAATACTACGAAAACGATCCCCACAAAGCTGAAAAACACAACTGCACACGTTGTGCTGGGACGGCCGCAAAAACACGAGCCGTTCAGCTCAGGTAAAACTGCACACCATCACCAATACCACCACCACAAAAAGAAGGAAAACAGTCGATCGTACAAACGCTATTCGACAAGATTACACTGCCAGTGTAAGCCACAATCACAATGTCATGGTACACGCAAATATCTGCATGTGACGCCAACACAAACGCACATCTGTTTCAAAGAGCAGAACAGGCCCTGGCAGGTGAACAAGCGATACCACTACACGAACGAGCATGCAAAGCTTGAAGCGTCACTGTACACTGCATAGCACAATTAATCAACGGACATACAGCACAGTACTGTCGTACGTGTACTTTTCTTGTGTAGTGTAGTGCTATGCAGGCTAAAGTGATCTACATTCAAGCACATCATGTCAGAAAATCAGCTAATGCATACATAACATCGCTGAGGTACTGCCCTTGCAAAATACAAGAGCCACTACAGTCCGCTTAATGAAGGCATTTCTTTGATAACCCGTGATAGAAAGAAGCCTAATTGGCAACTATCGCATCCATAGAGATACTACGCTGAACCACCCATGTGCATTTAATTTTTCTTTCTAAAATATATTGGTACTTTGCAGTTACATTTTGATTGAAGATGAGAGAGGGTTAACAATTTAATACATCTAAGAATTGGAAATTAGCATTTGTACTGTTTTATCACTTCATCTTTCCCATATTATCTTTGACCACACTGCATCAACCACCCTGCACTTCTATGCATCTCAAGATTTCTTTTTCCTGGTAAAAAATGAACAGGTTTTCAATGAAGCTACGGTTCTCTCCAAAGTATTCTAACATGTCATGTTGTAAATGAAGACAAACTTTCTTTTTTCTGTCTTATATCAGCTACCGGCAACAAATGAGGCAGATAAGGCTGCAAAAAAGGCTTCAAATATGTTAGGCAAGCAAATCGTCGCAGCACAAGTAGAAAACCAAGTGCTCGTGCAGTGCTACTATGAAGCAACATCTTGCAGAGGCACAGCGTGAAAATTGAGAACAAAAAGACGAGGCGGTAAATGCACGTATCACTACACATCTACCTCTCCTCCTTTTACCTGGCTTCGTTCTTTTTTTTTTTTTTGCGTGTGTGCGCACTCTCATTGCCGTGACTTGCTGCAACAAATCGCCCAATCACAAAGCTTGCAGCTTTCAGAGGAGTCAGTCACAAATATGGAACTTCGCACACACAACAGTCCAGGCTGGTGTCAGTGATCACTTTATGAACACACCTAGTGGAACATCCTGATAAGCTGATCAACTTCAGTTCATAATGAAAATATCGGTTTACCGAGAGACGAACCAGCCTCTACCCAAAGAGCAGCACTGCCAGCAACCATCAGTGCCGTTCAAATGATTACACTTTCTCAATAAAAACAAGGTTCTTCTCCTATAACAAAAGTCTACCGTGCAAGAGAATCTAGTTAATGGGAACTTCAAAAGATCGGTAAAATGTGTTCCGGTTAAGAGGAGGAGATTATCTGTCATAACCCCTCTTAACGTCATTTGGTATACTAAGCATCAACAAGCGAATCTATCGGGAAGTTGATCGTGTGGTACGGGGTCCCACTGATGGCTGTTGAATGAATGATGCTTTACATCCATGGGCTTGAAAGAAAGGCATGCGAAATATTTAAAAAAAAGATAGAGAAAAAAATACCAGCCTCAAGTGTTTATATAGATGGCCAACAACACATATTTGTAGAAGGCGAACCTCGGTCAATATATAATGAAAAGTAGGCATGCGCGAATATTCGAACGCTTTGAATGTTCTTACAAATATTACTGTATTCGAATTTGCTTCAATTCAAATTCAAATTATCCACAATTACTTTGAGGTATTCAAAATGAACGAATAGTGGTACATTAGTCCGCATGTAACCCTCTTGTAAAAATGGTTTTACTGCAGTGAAGGGCTGCTGAGCCATGAAAGCATTTCCACATGAAGCCCGCACTGCCGAGGAGCTGCACTTCAAGGCTAAATGAACATAATACTCTCACATCGATTCATCATTTTTTTTTAAGGTTTAAAAGCTTGCTACGATAGCTTATATGCTCTAAGTATAGTAAATTTTAAAACATAACGTATTTTTCAGGTTGTCACTTGCAATCTACTGAAAGTCATATCCTGCTAATACGCGAAGTTATTTCGCTGCCTTTAATGCAAAAAAAATGGCATGTGCACAAGCCTTGTTTTATTGTTTCAATTCTTTAAAAATATTGTGCAGGATAGTTTCGTCATGACAAACATGCCCATTTTATCTTCACAGTATGCGATATATTGAATTCAATTTGCAATTATTTGATAGAAATCACGATTCACTTCGAATTCGCTTTGAACCTAAAATTCACTAAAACAGTTCAATAGATAGAAAACATCTTATGAAAGAATACATTTATAAATGCCCTCTCATTTGAGAAAAGTTTCTTCCGAGTTTTTACCTGTGGATCTGTTTACAGAGTAGCGAAAATTCTCTTTTCAATCAATCAGGTTTCATTTTTTTCTATCACCCATATGTCGTACCAGACAAGCAGCGATTCCATTTGCGGTGCAATTTTGATTAACCGAAATTCCACTGTACATGTGAGCTCCACACGCAAGTTTTTTTTTTTTTTTGCTGATAGCATATTGGACATACTAACAAGGATATTACTTTTAACTCAATACGTCAAAATACATCTCTCATGCAAGACGATGCTAAAATGCTTACATGAAGCATTATGAGGCAGAACGATATTTGCATGAAACGAAATGACTGTGATCTGTTCCGAGTGAATGCAGCAGTACATCCACGAAGGCATGCACAGGTTTCCTGGAGGCCCCGTAATAAACTAAAGTTATGAAGGTATGACCAACAACGTGCTATCACTGGCAGTTCCCATCACATAATGAAAACAGGAGCGATGCAATACTTCTTCTAGCAAGACAGTGCATTGAAATGGCAGCCTACAACAGGCAGTAGCAAACAGTATCAGGTCTGTTATAGATGTCGCCAACCTAAAACTGTGCATAAAGGTTCCCTATGTTTGAGCTGCCAACAGCGCTGTACGCCAGCTCATACTTAGCAACCACCACGCTCTTCACGAAAACCGAGAGGTGGTGAGGCCACTCTCATCAAACACTAGAATCAAACAGATTCACAATAATTAAGAACAAACAACTTCTTAAACTTCCCAGTGCTTACTGTACATCCCACTCAAGACTGCAATTAACAAAAGAAAAGCAATTCCCGAGAAACATACCGCATTCACTCGTGTAATGAACGCACCCTCAGCTTCAGTCGGGAAATTTGGTTCTTTTTTTTCCTCCCACATAACAAACGCGCTTCCTACGTTCATTCGCTGCAGTCCTGCTAACTGACACCTGGCGCCTTCTTGTTTGTTGGATCTCTTTTGTTTTTTTCCTTATTATGCCGACCTCCTCAGCCCCCTCGGCTCACTCCCTCCCCCCCCTTCGCATGCTGCTGCACAGCGTATTGTTCTTCTTTCCATCAGTGTGCGGCACGTCCCTTGTCTTTTTTTTTTTTCATTATTTGTGCGCCACAGTGGGGTTCACAAACAGTGCGAGTGTAGAGACATCGCAGTTGATAAGCGCACAGTGAACGAAGGTCACAAAACTGCCCGCAACAGTTGCTTCCTGCAAATACGAAATTTTAAGGCCCACCCACATGCCCGTGATTTTCGAGCGACGACGACAGGATTTGCTGTTGCCATAGCTGTCGTGAAAGGCCATTTGTCGCCATCGCATCAAAGGTTTCCAGAAAACCATAAAGAATTGCTTGTCGCCCAGAAAAGAGCCTGACGAGTTTCGAAAGATGGTAGCACCCCCGATTCTCGCTTCGCTTGCAATTTGCTCTTCATGCTTGTTATCCGCGCACAATAATCCAAGGAATGCAGGATATAGGCTACCTTTTCTACAGTCACTTCTCATGTGAACAGTGAAACGGCAGCCGTATTTTGTCGTTAACATTGTTACCGACGATTTGTATTGATGCTCCAGCAGTAGCTTGGTGCAATGTCAACAGCATCGTCGCGGTCGTCGTGCAAGGTTGCCGCGAAAGTGGCAAAGTTCGTCGTAGCGCACGCTCCTAGGCGCCCCTCAAGATCCCAGCAGATACCACTGTTGCGGTTAAACGATTGCAAAAAAAGGAAGCCGCGAAACACCTTTAAGGAGTGCGCCGGCACCGCAGGGACAGCTTGCACAAGGTGGCGCCTTAAACCACCGAAGATGAGTGAAGTGCATCAAAGAAGCTGTTTCCAAACTGCTAGTGCACGCGCATGTCAATTGCGAAAGGCTAGACGACCTCACCTTTTTTTTTTTTTTTTGCATTACCGCATTTCTTGCTCCTCCCGAAAAAGTTTTTATAAAATTTGCCTCGCATAATAAACGCACCCCCAAGTTTGCTTCAATATTTAAAAAAAAAAAGTGTGTTCATTTTTCGAGTAAATACAGTTGTCATTTGCATTCAAAACATTGATATGCTTCCTAGGGAAGCAATATCGATCAGTACCACTGACACATTCACAAAGCTTCTTTACCGCCATGTTCACCACGTTTACCAGACGGTTCACCATGTTCACCAAAACTTATGCTGATGATGACACAATAGTGACACTAGCACCTTTCATTAACAATGCTTGTAAAAAGCCACTGATGTGAACAGAAACTGTAATGACACTGCTGTGAAGTAAAAAATGCAATGTGCCGACTGTACAGATCTATTGAGGGCACAAACGCACGAAGTGCTCCGGTAATATCCACAAACTTCGAACGTCAATAAGTACACTTTACAGAGAATACAAAAGGCACAAACCAAAGTGTGCCTTGGACAGGTGGAATCTTGTGAAATGCACATTGTTTGCAATGAATGTGTGGAATGTAATTATGGAAAAATGCGTGGAATGTGGTTAGCTACATGGCTATATTCTGAAACTGTGGCTTTCATCGGAACATGATTTGAGGTTTTCAGAAGTGTCTGTTACAGACAGTGGCAGAACAACATCCCCAAAAAATGGTACAGACCCAAAAGTAGCCATTATGAATGACGTACAACATCTTGTGAGAGACGATGAAAACCACACAAGTTTTAAAAGTGGAACGAAAAGAAATGGCCCCAACTTCGGAACTCCGAAAGCATAACCACTTTTCAAGCGTCACGACAGTTGCTCCTGGATTATTCCGTGCACTATAACTTCAGTAGCATGCAACAGCTGCCAGACTCTGAAATAGAGGAAATGTGGTTTCCACGGCTTCACGTTTGTCAGCAGAACATGGTCAAATAAAGCATGACTGTTGGAGCACGACTATTCTTCTGAATGTACCCGATGGCGTTTTCGCCGTGTTTTTTATCGTTTTGTGTCTCCTGTCTTTGCACGGTTCTTAACTATGTATCCAATGGTCAATGAACGTAGTAAATTAAAGACAAAAGTCATGGAAATGTCGTTTTTTACCCTGTATCCATTGGTTACAACAATAAAGCTTCCGACAAAAAATTAGTAAAGGGAACTTGGGCCCTGCTGCTTACAGAAGTAGTTAGCATTGCAGTTAAGGCAGCATTGAACTGACGACTCTAGTAGTACCACACCTGGATTTGCTTGCCTCTACTTCTTCCTTATGGCTCCAAGTGACTTGGTGAAATGACAGACTGGCTATCGTTTTTAAGAAAACGTGTTACAATAGCCCAATTTGCAGTGATTATGCACAAATTCTTATTGCTTTTCGCGTTTGAAAATCTTACATGAGTGTTCTCGAATTAGGGCTACAGCGAACAAAGTCACAAGAAGAACGTACGAAGCCACAAGACTAGAAAAATCCACGTTCTACCCGTAATTCCCCATGGTGGCTGAACAATCGCAGAGCGAGAGTTCTCAATAAAAATTCGAGCCGAAAACATTACGGCTGAACCAATACGTTAGTGAACTATACGAGCAGCAAAATATTGACACTGTACCGAGCCAAAGTCCTGTTCCTGACGCGACTATAAATACTTAAAAAAGTGCACATTACAAATATACAAAAAATACATGGTCCATAGGCGTATGTTGTGAATAAGCAAACGCTGCAGTGCATACTGCTAGTTCACTACACGAAAAAGACCACTGTAAGCTCAATTTAAAGAAAAAAAAACATACAAAGTGCTCGAATGCAGCCTAGATAATGACAAAAATGTGAGGGTTTATCAAACTTAGCCCACAATTAAAAAAAAAAAGCTTTGTCTTGTATTGGGCTATAATTAAATTCTCATCAGACACTAACAGAAAAAAGAAAGTGGCAATCAGGAACTTGGAAAGAAAACAATTTCTGCAGGACAAACGTATTTTCCGCACAGGACAAAACTCTTATCAGTTTCAGTTTCTGACATAGATGAGCTAGGCTCCGCAGCTTCCAAGAGACGCAAGGGGTCAGAGAGGAAACGGGAACTGCATAGGCAGTTATGAAGAGGGGAAACTCCCAATGCGAGACTCAGTATAATAATAACAATATGTGGGAATTTGCATCCCCAAATCACGATATGATTATGAGAGACCCTGCAGTGAAGGGCTCTGGAAGTTAGCACCATCTGCTGTTCCTTGATCGAAACGCGCCCCCCGCGGCCTAGATTGGATTCGTGACCTCTGTATCAGCAACTGAGCACCATAACCCCTGCTCCACAACAACGGATAGAGACAAAATGAGAAACATCGAACGCTTTGTAATGGTAGTCCCTGAGCCAGTGTTATCAAACTGTGTAATGTTTTCTCTACTTTAGGGTAAGAAATATGAAGTACAACATGCAATTGAAACAAATTTAACCTGAGCAAAAGTGTAAGGAAACTGTGCTCGCTCAAGAAATGAAGTGACACGCCATGCACAAAATTTTTGTTCCCTACCTCTCGTCATGGATACGAAGCATTTGGAGCAGTGCACAAAAAGATTCTTCTTCTGTTATTTTTTTTTCTCTCATTTCATTTTTGGGGTGTGGTTCTTCTCACGAATTGTGCATGAATCCTCCACCGAGGACAGCGGTACGGTCAACATATACAGAAGCTTTGGCGGATTTGACAGAACGGGGCAGCATGGAGAATCACACTGCAACATCGGTGATAGACACATGATGACAGTTCTTTGAACTTTTGTTACAAAAAAAATGCAATAAAAAGGCTAATCTGTCGACCACATGGGGTGTTTACATGTAGAAGAACATTTAAATGAACCTTCCACCGCACATTGGAACGACCGCTTCCACGAACGACATTCCTTACATTACTTTCCCTGCAGCTCACTCGCGGTATACAGCCGCTGCATACGAAGTAGAACGCTCACGCTCTCTGTCTCCACAAAATAAGCTTAAGCGCGACTTCGCAACACAAGAAATGACCCGCAAGAATGGTCATGTGCAGACGGCATAATCGCAGTGTTTATGCTGCTACGATGCCAGCTAGCCACCAGATACAACGCTCCCTTCAGAATGAGCCATCAAAGACAGCTAAGAAAGGAGGCTCCACAGGCTAAGGCAGATTCCAGGAATGGCATAGCTATTACTGGATTCGCTTGCTCAGAAAGCTGCCTCCGTTAGACCATGCTGTTCGAGTACAATACTGAACGGTAACTTATGACTATTGATGATGTGCGATCAGCTCTTTCATACAAGCGACATGGAGTAGCCAGCAGCACAACGCATACGTCAAGAGTAGCCACACTGATGAAAGCCCTTAATTAGGAGTGACAGTGTGTACCACGCTGGAGGACAAAAGTAATCTATATAAAAATATAGGCCTTCTGGACGTCATTAACATTTAGGCAGCAAACAAACAGATTAAAACAGCTGCAGTCATCTGTGTACCGTTGAAAACAAGCCGAGCAAGGAGATATCACCTACACAGTGACTTCAGCAACACAGTAAGGGGTTTTAAATGTTGTGTACACAATTTTTTTGTGCATTATCCGACAAGTTTTCGAAAGAAGCCTGAGAACACGAATGAGAAGTTGGGCTTCGGAATGCAAAACTTTAGGTTACGAAAAGACGCCAAAGCTATTGCTTCAAGTGAGCTCTTTTACTGCTGGCCTTGTGCCGCTGTCAAGCCACCAAGTGGATATAAAAACAAGAAACTCTTTGAATGAATGGAACGAAACCTCGCTCTACTTCCAAGCAGCGAAACGAGTGGCTGCATCCCATGCAAGTCAGTGGACTACTGCTTGTCTAATACTTTTGTTCTGAACACGTGTAGAGAACAAAGTTAAAATGTAGGCTTCAACGTGCCGAAAAAAACACGGTGGGTTGCGAGGGGCCGATGTTGCGGAGAGCTTTAGATCAACTTCAACCACCCGGGTCTCTTCTTCAACATGACATGAATGCACGACACACGAGCCATAACATAACGCAGCCATGGTGGCCAGAACTTGAACCCGCAACCTCGCAACAATCCGTTTCTTGAACATCTTGGTAACAGTTCTAATTACAGCTCAGATAAGATGAAATTGAAGGACACACATCACAGCGCTCAACTTTAGATCAATTTTGACTGCATGGGGATCTTCAACATGTAATGAAAGCACAATAAATTGTTTTACCGCTTTACATATGACACATTCACATTTCTATGCTTATTGTTCGTTGTTCTGTTAGAATTCAAAATAGTTACCTTCTAACGTCATATGTGAAGTAATCGCAAGGGGGGGGGCATATCGCCAGTGTATGTGTTCTCTTAACATTTAATTTTAAAATATAGGAGTGAGTTTCACGCTGCAGTGTGTCTTTCAATCTCCTTTTGTCTGTGCTGTAATTTATACTGCTTGCAAGATGTTCAAGAACTATTATCAACTAGCCCAGCTGGCCGCTCTGCCCCGTTTTCACGCTTCCGCGAATACCTGCAGAGACAACAGCCCGACAGGCCACCGCTGTTATCTCGTTTCCTGCAAACCAGCAGAACAGCCTGGCTGAAGCGCCTGGCCTTAGGTCAAGCGTCTCACTCCGGTGATCAGTGGCAGCAGGATTTGCGACCGGACGGCGTCGTGCGGGGGCCGAGTCGCTTCAGCGACTGGTCTTGGTGGCCAACCAGGTGGCAGTCCTCTCGCTGAGCCAGCACTTCCTCCACCAGGCAACGCATGGCTTCGTCTGCGTGGGCGTTCATTAAGCAGTAAGTAGAATGAAATGCACACATTCGATGTAACACGCAATGACGACCAAGAAATAGTCGACACAAGCAATAAGTTTTCCTCTGTATTGAGAATTGAACGGATCTGTGCACCATTTTTAAAATAGCATTACTTTTTGACCGAAAATGGAGCTCCCCCCCCCCCCCCCCCCCCAGTGTTTCTGTACATGCAATTGCCTCTCACAATTTGGGATGTCTGGTACTGTATTTCAGAGCATGTAGCCTATAGGCAAGATAATTGCTCGTCATTAAGTGTAACTGACTAGATTGCAAATGAAGGCAAGCGCGCACAATTTAGGTGGGCAGGTGAGATTAAGAATGCAGCTATAATGTAGCAGCCGTACACACAGGACTAGGTTGATTAGCAGAACACTGGAGAGGCCTTCGCGTGTAAGCGGACGTTGTCATGGTGATGACAACGATGACAATTTCATTACCTTTCAGGTGCGACATAATAGACACCACTGGCTTTACATCAAATTTTTGCTTGAAGTGTTTGCCTCCTCAATTGCTAATGTTTACTGATCCTAATATCAGCATGAAATTATTATTATTTTAATTTAAAAAGTTTCCATAAAATTTGTACTAGTCTTTTGCGATTATGACGTATTGTAACTGAGCTGCTTTTCAATGTTTTTCTAGCTGACCTCACTGCTGTGCCGCTTTTCGCAACCAGGGATGTAGGCCTGGCCAGGAAACGGTTCTGCACGTTTCCTTTTGTCTCATCTCATTGGCATATCTGACACTGTTATGTACACATGCCAGACTATACAGCATTATTATTATTTGGCTTTAGAGTTCAAATGCGAGATAGCAAGCAAGGAGAAGGGCAAAACAACACAATAATTTCAACAGTACGTTCGTCTACCTCTGGTTCATATTCACCTTCAGGTTCATATTGAGATGGACTGCAGACGAATGCGTGAAATATTGTATATTCCATAACAACGTATAAGACGCTTTATCACAAGAAAGTTAAACTTTTGAGGGTCAAAGACTTGCACATTTTCCATTCTGAACAAGAGAGTCAAAGACGTACATGTATGTCATTGCCTTTATGCTTAAAACACATGCCTTTTTCTATCATTTTTCTTGCCTGACATGTGCTGCCACATTGTGGGAATACATGGAATATTTTTCTAGCACAGATTCCTCTCACTTTCTTTTGTTATGCTCTACAACAGTGGTGCGCTGGCTAGCTTTGGCTTTGTCCTTTGGCCAGTTCCCACTCATAGTACCCGTAAATCTGGTGGCTTTAGGTTTAGAATTTTTCAAAAAGTGAAGGCTTTCTAAGTCATTTATGGCTCTACTGTATGCAATTACGCCCGTTTTCATGCAGGCACGGACTGCCACAGACAATGCCGCTGAGGTCATTTTTCCAGTTTTAAAGACTCGCAAAAATCGCTTCCCTTCCATCAAAGAACTCCCCCCCCCCCCCTGATGGGGTACCATAGATTATTATGGTGACCCTTCAGGGAGGGGGGATAAAGGTTTGTCACCACGCCTTCCCACCCTTTATTCTATGTAAGTGAATCGGGCTGCATCGCCCCCCCCCCTCTGAGTCCCAACACCCCCTCCCCATTATTTTTATCTGTGAAGCCGATTTGCAACCCCCCCTGTCCCTCTCGTACACACCCCTATGATGATTACTGTAGGTTTAATACTTGTTTTTTGCGTTCCAGACACACAATTTCCTGCAGTGCGCTCACCCGCGCAGTTTGCTTGCCTTATGGAAGTGCGCACCAGTTTCTAAGCTGCAAAATGGAGTCTGAATAAAGAAATACAGGCCGAGAGACCTTACCTGTGGCAGACAATCGCCTACCAATCAGGACATCAAAGAATGACAACCAATTCTGTACACTCGTCACAACGGAATGCTTTATTTACAATAAAAAATATCTTGGCCAGCTTCTCTGTCTCCTAAATTGAGTTAAAGATGCTGGCCTCAGTCTTATCATGGCTGCGTACATGTGACAGCCTGGTTCCTTCCATGTCAAGCCAAATGCTGCCGCCACTTCAGTGGCGGAGTATGAGTGTGTGGTAACCCTCTCATCCGGACTATCTGTCACCACATGAGCTGTGAGCCTGGGTCCCTGCGACTACAGGTGCAATTTTTTTATCAGCGAGGCTTGTAACAGCCTGAACATTGCTGTGAGCACTAGAAAAATAGGGACTACAACTCTTGAAACGGAGTGTCCACGCACTTTTATTTCGGCAGGTTTCAGCCCTCCGAAAGCCTGCCGGAGGCTTCATCCGCCACGAAACAGTTGGCCACTGTCTCTACCTTCATGTTTTGCCAAGCACCCATCGTCATTTGAATGGCACTAAGCAGGTCGACTTAGAGTTCAATGTCCATGCAGAGGTTCACCAAAATTCTTTAAGGAGTCGCCTCCTGTAACACACGTTGAAACACTTAATGACTCCCTGGTTGAGCGGCTGCAGCTGCGCTGTGGTGTTGGCAGGCTGAAACTTGAGCTCAGTGTTTTTGAGCTCGCAGGTGGTGTGAAGGGCCAAGCAGTTATCTACAAGAAGGCAAGCGCAGCGCCTCGACTTGCCCAGTTCAGAATCTCACGCTTGCCAGCCATTCTGTAAAATAGCCGACGCAACATCCATGCCTTCTTATTAATGGGCCAGTCAACAACCTCAAGGGTCCAAAATTTCAAATGGATAATAACTGCACACTTGTACAATATGATACTCCTTCAAGGACTTTGTAAATTAATGCTTTAATAAGAAATTTACAGGGTTTAGAACGACCCACTTTGGCAGGTTTCGGTTTCTCGCTCATTCTTCGTACTTTCCTCTGGCAGAGAAAAAAAATGTACCCTTTTGTCGTGACTATGCCCACTTTGTCAACGTATCACGACGTCATTAATAAGTCGTCGGCGTGAAGTCAAAACCGCACAAAGTTTGTGCCTTGAACGCACATGTCATAGAAGTGCTGGAAAGAAGCACGGTGCCAGGAGTACGAGGCACTGGCGAGGTATGCACCCTTCAACAAGCAGTAAAGTAGGAAGACGCCTCTTCATCTCGGAGGCTTTCATTCTGGCAATGCCAATTGTCCAAGTAGCCTTAGGCTCTACAAAATGGTAGAAGGCAGCACAGGAGAACAGAAATGTGCCCTGCATGGCCAAAACTGCATCACCACAGGGCCAAGGAGCAGTTTCGTAGTGCAAAGGACTAATTGACAAGTTTAGTGGTGCATAATGTTGACCATGAACAAGGCTTCATCGCTGCATATAGAGTAGAATCTCATTAATTTGAAAACGCTTAATTTGAACTTCCAGTTAATTATAACTGACGCTGTGGTCCCATCAAAGCTATGTGTATTCCAATGGGCGAAAACGCCTGAACGCGCAAGCAGTTGCGACAGTTTATTCTAACATACCGCGCTCTGAAAATGCTCTCAGCACCACGCCCAATTTTGCGGCGGCGCCTCCGACACCTCAACACTACGCACGAAGAAAGAAAAGAAGAAAGGAAAAAAAGGCTGCGGCGGAATGTTTGCTCTCTCTCAAATGCTGATCTGCAACACGCCTGTGCCACGCTTCTCCCTTTTCCATCCCTGCCACGTAGACTCTTGTCCTTTCAACGCCGCGAGCGAAGAGAGAGAGGAAATAAAAAAGAAAGCTGCCACGGAGTGTTGGCTCGCTCTCAAATGCAGATCTGCTTTTCTCCGCATGGAGACGCTCCTCTTTTCTCGTCATGTGCTGGCAATGCTGCGGCTGAAAGTAGTAGCGGAGATGCAGTCGTTGTCGTCGTCTTTTGAGAGTGTCGGCGGTGGACATTGCCGCACGCAATATCTCTTGCCAGGAGAACACTGAAGCAGAAGTAGAAATGCTTTGCAAGCTGCGTGCCAAATTTATTGACTCTCTGCAAGGCAAACATGTGCAGACGCGAATTGTCAATTACTTCAATTAATAACGGATGTCCTGCGATTTGTGAATAAATGCAAGTCTTCCGAAACTTCCCCCTCGTTTGTTAGCTTAATGCACATGCACCACTGCATGGTGGGCCCTCCGTCTATTTAGCTTTCTTTAATTCTAACTTCCTTTAATTCAAACAAATTTTCGGGCCCCTTCGAGTTCGAATTATCGAGATTAGACTGTACCAGGATGACAGGGAGGTCTAGGAAAGAAGCACGAGAATCGTTTTTCGAAATAGAGGGTCTGAGCATCGCTGTAATACTAGCAAAATGTGATTGTCCCAATCTGCTGTTTGAATTAGTGAGCTTCTTAGGGGGGGCGGGGGGGTCTAAAGAATGTCAGAACTAGTTTACAGGCCCTTTAAAAGCGTAGCAGACGGGGAGATGCAGTTTTTGAAGCAGTGCGGTGTCTTCACATTGTCAATCACAAAGGGCTGGAACTTTGGCGAGCTACCTAAGTTGGCTGCGAGAAGAGTGCTCTCACACACTTTGTGCATTTTGCCCCACGAACTGTGCTGTCCCAGATGTCTAGCGTCTTGCTCGGCAGCACTTACCGAAACAGTCAGGTGCCGTCGGCGGGAGAAAGCTTCACGGAGATTTGAGGCCATTCATTCGAAATGCAGTGCTAGATATCATGTCCAATGGTGGGTAAAAGTACCCTTCGATATAAACTTACAAATTTTTGTAAAAATTTTACGGTGATAAATTACAGGTTTGGTAAAGCTAGAAGTTCAGTATATGTGGGTGCAAAATATCTGTATGAATATTGTTATGATTGGCCTGCCTGGCTTGATGCCGCTTTGAAGCACGAGACATTGTGGCTGAGCCTACCCTGATTTCTTCCGAGTCAGCGCTCTTAGAAATGCACCAAGAGCAGCGCCAACAGAGAAATCGTTCTTCTAGTCTTCCAAGGTCATCGGCGCCCCTCGTGAAACCCTTTGGACACGCCTGACCGACTGACGGATTAGGAAGAGTTCTTGGCCGTCGAGGCGGTTCGCTTTGTTGTCAAGGTGCTCCGGGCAAAGGGCCCAGTGTCTGAGAACCATCTGCGGATGCATTTCCCACGTTTTCCGTGGCGCCTTAATGCTACTGTTCCCACAATTTATGGTCTGCCTGGCGCTGCATAGCCATCACTGCAACAGTCTGCAAAATTTACTTCCATGTAAGACTCAACGTCTTCGTGCTGTGCTGTGTCATGCGTGGTGTGGAGCATTTTTTCCCTCGAATTGACCTGAACTGGGTATGCCTCTACCCTTTTTCATGGGTTGAGAAGGAGGCAGTTTTTCACCTATCCCTTTTGGGAGCAGAGGTGAAGATGACAAACTTCATTGGACTATCCTGGCCTCCATTGTTTTTTTCCTGCAGGGAATCCTGGGAAGGCCAGGACATAAAATGCAAGCGCCAAGGCCCTCCTGACAAACTCTCTCAAGCTCCCATCATGCTTCTGTCGAGAGCTACCGTGATGCTACCACCATCATGTAACACGCTACCTGTAAATATTGTAATTAAAAGTTACTGTCAACAGCTCCCAGTTCCTCTCCTCAACATCTCCCCGAGACTCTGGCTGGCTTCAGTCCTCTGGGCAGAACCCCGGTTACATCAACTGGATGGCAGCGGTGGGATGCAACTGACAATCGGTACACATTAACTGGTTGGAAGCGACGGGATGACCGGGCCTCAACGATATGGTGCGTGCTTGACTTTCTTTGAGTTTTGCCAGGTTTGAGCTTTTGTAGTTTTCTAATACTGTGTGTAATCTTCCGTGTGTATAGGATTCGTTGTACCACTACCATACGTTACAGCTATTCATCAAATTTTAGCTTTCATGTTCTAAACTGGCAGTAAATTTTACCGTGCGTGTAGGCTTCGCTTATTCCCTTCATAACGTCACGGCAGGAAAGAAAGTCCTTGCTCGTAAATACCATGGAGTTGGTAAAGAAGCTGGATAGACCAGACCTCCTAATACTGTGTGAAGAGCTGGGAATTAAGGTTGGGAGAGAAGAGAGAGAGTCGCAGCTGATTAAGGCTATTCAGGAATGCGGGGCGGAGAGTGATGAAAGTGAGTGCTGGGAAAGGTTGAAAAGAACAAACAATGGGCTGAGGAAGAAAGAATAAATGAAAAAAGAGGATTGGCTTTAGCAACTTATCAGGTCTTAAATAACACAAATAACGAGAGAGCACCCTCCAATATGAAAAAGAAAGGCAGTCCTGCCAAGTCTGCGTCTACAGTGAGCCACTGAGAAGATTGAAAGAAACAAAAGGTGTTTAAGGCTACGAAGCCGGTTGTATGCCACCGTTGCAAAAAGCCAAGTCACATCGCAATTGGCTGCCACAAGCCTAGGAATGTTCCCTGTTTTGTGGACAGCAGCAACAATAATCTGGAACAATTGAATCCCCACGTTCAGATGTCTGTTGTGGATAAAACGTTGTGTGATGTAGCACCAGGCTCAGCCACAGCACTCAATGATGTTGATCCCTACTCCGTGAAAAATGAGGTGACCACAGGAGAACACGCGTGCACACGACAATTAGTTCAAAATAAATCTGTGTGCTTGCCGTTAGCCCACGTTGAGAGTGAGGGACCGTTCAGACTTCTCGCAACAGAAACTGTCGTGTCCCAAAACCTGCCCGGGCATTATCCCTCTCAGAATGACGCGAATGTACTCTTGAGAGGCCTTTGTTTTGGTGACGAATCGGCGACAGCTCCGACGCCTCTGATGGCCTGCGAGTCTGTTCATGAGGTTTTGGAAGCAGAAAGCGCTAGTGAAAAGCAAGTAGACTGTAAAAGTCTAAGTGATGAGGCATTTAGCTTAGCACGTGAGGGAGAGGAGCTTAGCATAGCGCGAAAGGATGGTGCACTTAGATTAGTGCAAGGTGATGACTTTCATCAAGGAGAGACATCTAATGGCGAGTTGGCTGGCTTAGAAAGAGTCAATTGTACCGCCGTTTTGAAAGTGCAGATGGTTGGAAAAGATGCCAAGGATAAGCCAGTTGAGCCGCCTGGAGTTTTGAGCAGTGTGCTTCTGAGTAATACTGCTGAGTCGGTGAACGTTCCGTGCTGCCCCGAAAGAAGGCGCCGGTGAAAACATAGAGGGAACGCGAAGGGTCCAAGTTGTCTCGAGCGGAGGCCAGAAATCTCGAGAAAGCGGGCTGGAAATCAAAAGGTGATGGCCCCCTTGAAATCGATATTGGGCGTAAAGCGCGTCACAAAGGCGAAGAAACTCGGACGTCGAAGTGGCTGCCTGGTCTCATCGCGTTCAGTGCAGAATAGACAGCCGAGCAGAACGAGTCGCGTTCTAGGGAATGACAAAATCCATCCACCTTCACGGCGAAAAGGTAACCGCTAGGCGGGGGGGTGGGGGGGGCAAACAAGGGACGTGGGAGACCATCAGTATGCCTCTGTATCGGAGTTTGAGGGCCGTGCAACAAAGGCCACTGCCACTGAGAGATTTGGACAGGTTTGCTATACCTCCATCGCGATCTGGCCCATCGACAGCTGTCATATGCGCATCCACCCAGAGTTTGTCTCAAAGGGTTCCTCATAATGTTTGGGACAGTGTAAGAATATCAAGAAGTCTTCTTGTATCCAGTTTTTAATGTTTGCATGTCTGAAGATGACCAAGGAGTAAGGCAATTTTTGTAACTTGATTTTCCTCCTCATCATAACTGCAGACATTAAGATACTTGTTGAACTGTGCGTTTGCTTACATTTAGCGAAACTGAACACTTGAGTAAAAGGTTTTGCGCAAGTTGATTCTAAAAGAGAATTAGGCTGAAGGTAAAAGCCTCTGTTTAAACCTTCTGTTTCTGCAGTGTAGTAAAGGTTCTTGTTTCTCTGTTTATTGTATGTCTTACACCCAAGTTGATTTTAACAGAGAAGTAGGCTGAATGTAAAAGCCTCTGTATAAACCTTGTGTAATTTGCAGCATACTTGTTGGTATGCGCATGAGTGTAGTGGAGGTTTTTTGTTTCTCTGTTTGTTTTATGATATACGGACGAGCTTGATTTTGCGTTTTACTTATGCAGTGAGAGGCATAATTCATTAACTACTTCCTTTTGTTTTGTTTAGCCCGTAGCACCTGCGTGCCAGTGAATCAGTCTGGGAACTGATACAAAACGATAAGCTGTTGATTTCTTTCGCGCGTAGTAGGTCCGAGTTTGTTATGGCTTCGTTATTTGATTCTTGACTTTCACGAGCAAGCGCACCAATTGTAAATTTCTAGAGAGTTTTACCAGAACTGTAACCTGGCATTTCTTGAAGTCCGCTGAGTGCTCTCTGTTTGTTGTGCCTCGAGTCTTGCGTTGTTCGTTTCTTGCGCTTGCTAGCCATGGCTCAGGTCCAGAGATTGGTACAGCCTGCATCAACGTCTACAACGGAGCCGATCTACAATCTCTGCGGAGTGCTTTGGTGCTGCAATCTCGAGACCTCCTGTGGTAGTGAACGGGCTGTTATGATCGGCCTGCCTGGCTTGACGCCGCTTTGACGCACGAGATGCTGTGGCTGAGCCTACCCTGATTTCTTCCAATTCAGCGCTCCCAGAGATGCAGGAAGAGCGGTGCCAAAAGAGAAACCGATCTAGTTATCTCAGGTCGTCGGCGCCCCTCGTAAAACCCTTTGGACACGCCTGACCGACTGACGAATTAGGAAGAGTTGTTGGCCGTCGAGGCGGTTTGCTTTGTCGTCAAGGTGCCCCGGGCAAAGGGCCCAGCATTTGAGAACAGTCTGCGGATGCATTTCACACGTTCTCCGTAGCGTCCTGATGCCGCTGTTTCCACAATTCGTGGTCTGCCTGGCGCCGCATAGCCATCACTGCAATAGATTGCGAAATTGACTTCCATGTAAAACTCAATGTCTTCGTGCTGTGCTGCGTCGTGTGCGATGTGCAGTGTTTTCTCCCTCGAATTGGGCTGAACTGGGCGTGCCTTTTCCCCATTTCGTGGGTTGAGAAGGAGGCGGCGTTTCACTTTCCCCTTTCGAGGCGGAGGTGAAGATGACAAACTTCATTGGATTGTCCTGGCCTCCATTGTTTTGTTTTTTTTCCTGCAGGGAATCCTGGGAAGGCCAGGACATAAAACGCGAGCGCGGAGGCGCTCCTGACAAACTCTCTCAAGCTCCCATCATGCTTCCGTCGAGAGCTACCGTGATGCTACCACCATCATGTAACACGCTACCTGTAAATATTGTAATTAAAAGTTACTGTTAACAGCTCCCTGCTCCTCTCCTCGATATCTCCCTGAGACTCTGGCTGGCTCCGGTCCTCTGGGCAGAACTCCAAACACATCAGTATATAGAGTAGACTCTCATTAAACAAAACCTGCAGGGACCAGAAAAATATATTCCCTTTAACAGGAGTTCTGTTTACCGAGAGATAAAATATAGGTGCAGAATACAAGTATGAAAACAAGCATATCAGAGGCACTTGCTCCATTTAAACAGCTGTCTCATTCAACATATTTCCATGCATTGAGAGTTCACTGCATGTAGATACAGATGCCACAAACTTCCTGAAACTGCACACTTCGTAATGCCTCTTGCATAGCTGTGAAATCGAGTTATCTGTACAAAAAGACGACATCCAGTTTCGCCGATGCATGCAACATATGACTTCCTTTTTATCTCTGCGCAGATACTTTGTTTCTTGTTGTTCCCGAGCATGAAGCTTCTGCACATACTGCATTTGCCAGCAATAAACAAGGGGTTTCAGCACCCTCCTCTGTCTTTCTATCACAATTCCTTGTCTAGCAATGTTCTTGTTGCAGTATCCCAAAAACTATGGGGAGCTTTCCAAGAGATCATGTGAGCGGTTCCCCATTGGACACTACTGCCAAGCGAATCTGGAAGGTGTGGTTAGGCCCGACGTGGGCCAGCCTACTTCTGTCAAAAAGAGTTGCGACCCATCAAAGGACACAAGAGCTGTCGCGGGAAAACGTTATCTCCCACCACTAACGGAGAACCCGGCAAGCGCCTACAGATTGCACTGCAACGGCGTCATCCAAACTTCCACTTCCTTCTTTGTAACTGCAGAGCTGTTCCTGCTCAGAGGAACCCCATTATGTAGATGAGAGCAAAGCTATCACCATCATGAACTGCACGCTCTCTCTCATTGTACTTCTCCACGTACTGCTTCACTCCCAGAACATGTGTGCCTATTTGTACGGGGTGGGATGCAGTAACTCGGATGGGCGGGAGAACGAGTACAGAGTGAAAGAAATCAGAGTGAAAGAAATAAAGAAAAAACAGAGAGCAAGACCGAAATAGAGGTTAAAAAACAGAATCGAAGACAGAAAGAGGGAAAGAACGCATACCAGAGCAACACATAAAAGGCATAGCTAGGAGGTGGGAAAATGAAGGCATACCAGAGCAATACAAAAAAGACATAGCTAGGAGGTGGGAAAATGAAGGCAAGGAGAAGAAAAACGAGAAAACAAGCTTAGCGCAGCCGTGCATAGGATACAAAGAGGGGAAGGAAAGTGAGGGTGAGCAAGAGTGATGCGAGCGCTTAACGTACGAAAACCACAGATGATTAAGATGGACGCCATAGTCGATGGTTCCGGAAATTTCAACCGTGTCAATTCCTTGAAGCGCCTCGACACAACAGAGTAGACGAGCCTCCAGCATTTTGCCTACATCTAAAGGAGCAAGGGGTGGAAAAGGGAGGTGAAGGTGGAGAGGAGGGAATACAGCAGGGCAACGCCATTAGCTCTACTGTTTTGTTGGTCTCCCCACCTAATGGTGCACGACTGCCGCAGTTTTTGCTCACTTATGTTGATGTCCTCCTTGGCCGAGGTAGGGAACCACCCGGCGAAGCCATGCTCCTGGCAGAAGTTGCTGAGAAAGCGGGCATTGGGCGGCTGGGAGCCCAGGTCGCACTTGTTGGCCACCAGTAGCACGGGCAGGGGCCGTCCGTTTGGCAGCTCCACCTTGGCAGCGAGGTCGGCCTTCCACTGCGTGGCAAAGGCACTACGTGACTCTACTATCGGCCAACTTTTTTCACTTTTCTTCGTTTGGTACAGGACAAGGCTGCAGCTGCCTTAGACAAAAGGCCGCATCATTCAAGGGACACAAAAAATTATTTCTTTCATATTCATACATTACTCTTCCAGGTTACAAAAACATCACGAATGCTGCAAAACGCTTGGCAAGTAAGAAAAGACAAAAAAAAAAAGTAAATGCGGGTGGCAGCGCCACCTTAGAGTGGCTGCACCAGTTGCCGTGGTTGGATAGATTTTGACAGCATTAATTTGAACCTACATCATTAATATTTGTGAAAATGAAATACACTGTTCTTTGGTAGGGCCAGAGACTCAAATTTCAGAATATTGGGGCAGTGTGGACAAAGTAAGCTTCAAAGGGGCCCTGCAACACTTTCTCAAGTAGACATGAAATTAATTCACCAAAAGAGCTTACTGCATCCCTAATTCACTACCACAAAAATTTCGAGGATCCATCCTGTGCGAGTGGAGTTACAAAGATTTATCGTACTTTGCAATTGCGTTCTGTGCTGGAAGCTAAGCAGGGAGGGTTGGCACGAGTAAAAAAAAAATGCATCACGCGCGCCTCATAACCTCGAGCGCTCTTTCTCTCTTCTTTTCTTCGAATACATGATTTTTCAGTGCAATCACATGCACACAAGTTCCGGCCTCCAGCTGCAATTCCTGTAACGACAGTGTGTGCGATGCTTAAATCAGCCAATGGCTGATACGACTGCCACGGGCAAATTTTGAGCTTCTTCCCTCATTTGTTGAGAAAAGAGAAAGCAATTTCTAGCCGACTTTGTGAATTTATTCTGAATTGCAGGCCGTGTGCAACGCTATATTTGGCTCACGTGTTCTTGGGAGCACCTACTACCGATCTGCAGCGTCATACGACTTGCTCAAAAAGTGTTGCAGGGTCCCTTTAAATGCCCCATGCTACCATCCGAGATTTCAGCAGAAAATTTAAAAGTGAAACTTTCAACACTGGTTTTCTGATCTATTAATAAGCCTATGGTGGTGCAATTAATGTTGCAAATGTTTCCAGAGTATACTTTAAGCGTACAAGCTAATTTATTTCTGTTTAATGTCTCCTGAAAAGATCAGTGACCTATTACATTCACAAGAGAAAACAGACCGGCCATGCACTGAAACAACTACTTAAACGTGCGGCTCATCTAATAACTGCACCGGTGTACGATACCAACAGCATTCCATGTAGGTGTACTGGATATACAAGCAAAAATAAAGGCGCCCGCTATCCGTCAATCTGGAGTTAAAACGAACCAGCAACAGCTGTGGCCAATCCGTCTGCACGTAGCAGCGATAAAAGGAAGTACAAACCTTCAGCACAGAGTGAAGGGTCGCTGGCCTGAAAAAGAAGAAAAAAAAAGGAATAGACCAATGTCACTGTCAAGCTAAAGCAGCTGCGCCATAAAAAGGTAGAATGTTTAACTCATGTTAACACGACACGTGGAAGTTGCTTGCTTTGCGCAATAGTATCTGTACAGTGCTGCAAGATTCCCAGAAAAGTGCTGCAATTATTTTTATTAATTTTTTACTGCATCATGTATATGATGTGCTAACAACTGCCAAGAATCCCATGTAATATTTTTGTTATTGCATGTGACAGACAGCTCATTCCCTTCCTTGAAATGAGCTACTTGTAGATGGAAGAATTACATGTGCGCACATCAAAATGCATCATCCAACATATCAACAAGACTTGCCCAACCACACAAACTGGAATTCACAAATTACAACGAGTTCTCAACATAACACTTCTGAAAAATTGAAAAAGTTGCAGAAGTTTCAAGATATTCATTAATCATTTAAGTTCTTTTTAGTTTTATAGTGCATAAAACAATAGTTTTGTTAAATGAAGTGGAGGAGTACATTTTTACAACAAGTTCTATGGTGCGTGTTTCGGAACTGGTGTAATACCTAGAATCCATTGAAAAGTAGATCCTTCCCAAAAAAAGTTCATAGAATGCAATATGTATTTCAAGGTAATTACTTAAAACATTAATCAGTAAAATTTGTTCATTATGGCCAGTTTATTCTTCTCACGCTGGTGATGGTGATTTATCTCAAGAATAACAACAGTGCTTTCTACAACCAGAGAATTTCAAACTATTTGTAAGTAGTAAAAAAAAAGAGAAACTAACAATTGAATAAGCATTCTCAAAGCATGCATTCTTGATGTGTACTTCCACAATTTCAAGCACGTTTGTCCTTGCACGATTGAAGTGCTATTGTATGCATTTATTATGCGCTTCTTCCTCATCCGTACATTATTGCAATCGTTATCATTTATTTGTCTATCCACCTTCATAGTTGCTGTGTGCTCTTCATCAGTGTGCCCGTGGCACTTATCCGCTCCCGAGTTTGCGACCAGATAAACATTGTTGAAACCATGATTTCTTAGTACTGTAGTTTTTAGAAGAAGCTTCGCACTTCAAGAGGCAGAACCATAAGCATGTGCAGCACTTCCCTTCAGGGTGGGGCAAAGGTTTGTCGTAGTGCCCCCTCTGATTCATGTCAATGTATGGCTTAGTGCCCCCCATGTGCACGCCTATGGACAGAGCACAAGATGCGACGTATGGCCTGTAAGCTTACCTTGACAAGTCGTAGACGATCACAGCAGCAGTGCTAAAGAGAAAGAATAGAGATATGAGAGGGAAATCACGAAGATGTCATATTGAGAAGCAAACAGTCACACTTACGCGTACTTGTAGTACACCCGTGTCATGTATCCAAAGCGTTCATGTCCAGCGATGTCCCTAGTGCAGAAGAAAGAGCCACATTCAGCAATCGAGAGCTCGTTTTCGAGTCGTCTGCTGCAACCGATACCCACCACAGCTGTAGGGTTATGTGCTTATTGCCATTATAGACGAGATGCTTTAGAGAAAAGTCCACACCGATGGTGATCTTGTAGGCCGGATTGAACACACCTGCCAACGACACCAGAGTTAAATGCACTTGGATAAGAAGGCGCGGTGTAATCGTAAACGTTCCGATCAGAAGGTGTGAAGTAAGAAGAGCAAAAACGCGTCTTATTCCTTTTTATACAGTACTATTACTGCAAAAAATTTTTTCAAAAATTCACAAGCCATTCCACCATGAAAAAGTGCGTGGCCAGTGTAGCTGTTTAGGACATGACACAGAGCTGACACACAATAAGGAAACACAGCCATCACACACCCTGCAACATGCTGTGCATGCAAGCGTTCCCTTTAACAGGGGACCAGACTGTACAACTGGTGCCATAAATGACACTGCAAGGAAAGATCGCAGATTTTTGACCAACTAGGATTCCTGAATTGGCAGCTTAAGATCAGAGTATTTTGAGCCGCCATGGCTAGCAATAAGAAAATAACAACCTTGTGCTAAGCAGCATAGTACCAACGCACTATTGGGAGTACGAGGGCATAAGCAATGAATTACAAACACGCATAATTAGGCAACACCTATAATACCACGTGCAGTCGAGGGCTCATACTCCAAATAGACAGAATAAAAAATTCTCGAGGCATACGTACCTTCTGTATAACGCCGGATTAATGATGTCTTTCCTGTAATAAACGAACGGTAGATTACAGATAGAGTACCACACAGGTCATTGAATACAATCCTCTGCAAATAAAGAACACATTTAAGTTATAAAATTACGCTAAAACTTACATAATACAATCATAGTGTGGCATAAATAACACTATACTGAAAACCGGTCGAGGGGCCAGGTTTTCGTCAGTCAACGACAAATAATTAAGCCAACAGAATCCTTCGCACAGCTTTGTTATCTATTGTTTTTATGCAACTGAACAGGTAAGCAGAAAAGGTGAAATAAGCGAGAAAAGCTGCAAACAGAACTTGTACGATCCACATCGATGGGACCCATACATTTTTTTTTTTACTAGCACATATGCTACCTTCACACACTGAGCACTGCACAGCTTAGAAATAAAGGTTATCCGAATATATTGATTAGAGTGATACAGTTGAGCTGCTGCAAGCACATCTTATTCTGTCATGTGTGTGTACAAATGCTCACACATAACATGACTTCGGAGTCGCTTCTTCTCAATAGAACTTATCTTGTCTCATTAACTGTTCTACCATCGCCAACATGAATAATGACGCTTGCATTGGCAACTACTGTACCAGTTAATGCAGAACATAAGCTATTGTAGTTCGGTGCCGAACTAGGCCCACAACACAAAAATTAATCCGCAATGCAATATTTAAAAAAAAAAACTGAACCTGGCTTACCAACACCGAAGTCGCCAATGACAAGCACTTTGAACAGGAGGTCTTCAATGTCATACTTCGTAGAGTCAAACGATCCGCTCTGCCTGTTCGCTTCTTTCAGAGATGACATG
Source organism: Rhipicephalus microplus (assembly GCF_043290135.1). NCBI lineage: Eukaryota > Metazoa > Arthropoda > Arachnida > Ixodida > Ixodidae > Rhipicephalus > Rhipicephalus microplus. The sequence continues at coordinate 179,700,079 of NC_134705.1, forward strand.
TTCTGAACAGGGAAAAAAAAAAAAGATGAATGTAAACAAATCTGAAGAATGGACACCTTCACAACGACGCCCAAATTATAACATCAATTTAGAACACTTCATGCGGACAACTTTTCACATCAGCCAAACGGTACATTTTCGATCGCGATCGAAGGCGCACAGCGCGACAAGTGTAAGCAATTATTGAATCCTGTGGTTTCAATCGCATTTCTATGCTAGAGCACACCATAGTGGAGGGCATCGAGCTGCTTTTTATCGCCATCCGCGATGCTCCAAGTTTGTAGCACAACGTTCCGATTAAAGTTATGCAACCGAAACAAGAATCAAGCCGACGACCTCGATCTAACTTAGCCGCCGCGCGCGACAGGCAATGTGCGAGAAAATTTGTAGCGCAGAACTAGGAAAAGATTTAAACAAACGCGGAATAGTAAGTATTATGGGCCCTCATTCAGCTCTTCGTAAGAGGAAGGGAAAAGGAAAGCTGAGCAACCGCACAGCTGGAAACCACCTCAGTGCCAATTAAACTAGTTTCGCAAGAAAAACAGTGCTGGAACTAGTCACGAAAGATACTCCTAGTAGAAGCATACCGCAGGCTTGCCCTGAAAAATGCAGAGACAGTCATCAACTGGCCAGGAGAGCTCCCGACGGTGAAATGATGGGGCAGGAAAGACATGCGATGCGAGATAACGCGGTTTGATAGCGATAATCAGACTTTCAATATCAGCCTACGCTCGCAGCGAAAGTACGGTTTCTCAAGGGTGCCAGCGTGGCCGTGATCAGAAAGTTTTGAAAAGTGCCGCAATAATCTCCCGCTATTTCTTAGGAATGCGCCTCCTTCTGGGACCTGACAACAACAATACGATCGACATTTTCGCGAGCGAACACGAGGAAAAGATTTTTACCTTGGCGGGGAGGATCCATGAGAAAAAGAAACGGCGTTTATCGGAGAAGACCGGTTGCAGTGACTAAATCCAATACTCGTAGCCGCATCGTGCCACTTCCACGCGCTTTATTGACTCCTTTATGCGCTAAAGAATGCGCGCTCACAAACACACATACACTGCTACCTGCTGCTGCTAGACACAACGACACACACACGTGTCTCAGCGTTCTCGTGAGTCACCTGGCGACCAACGGCCAATAGGAATCGCACTCGCTCAAATGATTGGGTTAGATGTTCTGTGATTGGCTGGCGGGATTACAACAGCTATGACGACAGCTCAAAGAGCGTGACGACCATGGTGACGATGCCCGCGTTTTCTTTACATTGCTCCAGTTCCTAAACGTCTAGCTTACTGTAACAGAGCCATACCGCGCTGGACAATTTGATGTAATTTTTTTTTATCTCACCGAGCATTCAGACTTTGTTTTAAAGTAAGAAAAGAAAACAAAAAAACAGTTTCGCAGTTTGGGAAAACGAAACCGAAAGTGAACTTTAAGACAAGCATTTTACTCGTACGTCTTTAGCTTTTCTAAGCAGGTTATCGCTGCAATGCTATTAACGTGTTTGTGCTGAAACATCGCAGCAACAACTTCATAAAGAAAAGCATTGCTATGTGACCATGTTAATGTGATTAGAAAGCGTGTCGTGTAGGCATTTCACCGAGTGCTTGTTCGCGCGTGGCAACGGCAGTGGCATGTGCGAGGAAAAAAAAAAGTGATGAATACATCAGAGGCTGTGATAGAAGATAAAACCTTCTTTTCCCCAAAGTTGATTATTCACTGAGAGTACAGCGTAACTGAGAGGTAATTCAGCTGGCGTGAGAAGTGGTCGTTCCTGGAACTGATGCTTGTGAACTTTGCGTTGCCCGCTTAGTAGCGCATGAACTGGAAAGCAGTGATGGACCGCTGGGCGAAAACACACGCGCACGTAAAGTGACTGCCTAGACACAAGACCCACTGAGCAACACGAGCGCTTCCCGTTTCTTCTACGCTATTAATCTGACATAAAGCTAACAAATATTTGTTGTCACCGTGGGAATAACTAAGCGCTCATTTGCCTCATCGACTTCTTTCTCTTATCGGCTGTATGGGAGTTAAGGAATATCGACAGCTGATAAGGACAACACACGGCCGACTGGACCATTATCAGATTTTTGCGCAGCAGTACCTAGCGCTGCCCAACGTTGGCGCTGCCGATACGACGCGTGATCATTTAATAAACGGGAAATGAGAGTTCGCCGCCACTTCCCGTTGCGAGCGCTGTCGTCGGCATTGTCACACTGATCACGTGAGTCGACCCCAGACCGCGTTGGAAGTCGGAAGCCTTCATAACACGCGCTGTGCGGGCCGGCGTTGTTTCTCCGTGCGAAGTGCTGATAGTAGTTTGAAAAGAAGCTTCTTCGTAAGTAAGTGTCGACCCTTACCTCGTTTCGTTCTTAGTTGTTGGCCGAAGCGCGTATTGATTCATAATCGTTCGCGTTACAACGCAGTTAGAACGCCGGCAACATGGCGCCTCGTTGACGCCTTTGTTCCGGCTCGAAGAATGTCGACGTGGTAGCTTGATAGAGCTAACGTTGAATCGGGTGATCCCGAACGCGGTTGTGTTGTTGCGAGCCCTGTTGTGTATAGTACGGATCGTTATTGGTTATCTCGGACGCGTCTCAAACGTTGCGGCCGCCCCTTCACAGGGCGCGGAAGAAGCCAGGCCACCATCTTGGCCGGGGGCGAATGTCGTGCCGCACGGCACGCACATTTTTGTGTCGGCGCACATATCGATTTCTATCTCGGTTCTTGCGGGGGGAATTGCGCACTTCGGTCGCCGCCGTGTGGGCTCGGGTTGCTCGTTGCAAGTCCTTTCTGTGGACTGTGTCCGTTTCATACGTTCTTCCAGTTCGCGCCTTGATTGCACACGTAATCGTTCGAAGAACGTGAACTCGTGGCAGTAGGTTTGCGCGGCAGCTGTTACGAGGACTGACGCATTTTCTTTTCTCTTTTCTTCCAGGCTTGCGCAACAAGTAACAATGGTAAGTTTCTTCTGTGCTTGCGTTGTCAAGTTTATTCAGCCACCCCGCGCAATTTTCTTATTTGAATGAAATGGTCCTTGCCCTGTATTGTGCGACTCGGCGCAGAGGGGTGGTGTATCGGCCCGAAAGCGTTCCGTTGCTTTCGGGCTGAAAATGGTCTTCTAGCTGAGCACTTCGCGTTTAAAATTTCATGTCAAGCCGACGCGCAGCTGCATAACGTCTGTCTGTTAACGTTGGGCCATCTGAAGACGCACCGGATGTCACGGAAGCCATAGCAAATGGCGCTTTATTGTACGAAATTGCTGCGTTTTGCTTCTGAAACGTCTATTCTCTGCTTCGTTCGTACTAAAAATGGTAAATGTTGCCTTTTTTTTTTTGTCAAGTTGGGCGATTCTGCGCTTGTTTCTACTTGGCATTCCGAAGCGTGCGTGTGCATTGCTGTGTGAATGTTTTTATAAACCCTGTCTTCAAGAAACCTTTCGAACAACCAAACAGCCCAAGGTTGATCCCGATACTCCTAGCTCCATTTTTGATCTGAGAGGTCCTTGACCAAAGATAAGAAGGGGCACTGCCAGACCATGTGCTCTAGATTGCACATCCCCCCCCCGCTCCCAGTAATCGTGTGCTACAGTGCATAGAAACCATAAAAAAGAAGCAATGCTGGCATTTGCCACCTTGAAGGGGTTCCCCGCGTGCGATAGTTTCCTCTCGGGTTTTGATGTCACGTGTAGCTGTGGATGTTACCAGCTGCAGCAAGAATTGGTTCCCTGGAAATTTTCTAATCGTAAATGTTTGAAGTGCGCATCTCTTCTCTGTTCCGATTGCAAAATAGGAAGCCACACCAGAATTTGCTTAGATGGAGTTGAGTTCATGAAAATACCAAAGCAGCGTGCAGTGCTTTTTTTTTGTTTTGTTTTATTTATACTCAACAAATTTAGTAATAGAGGCTACGCACAGCACTTGCGAATTGAAAATGTATATTTAAGGTCAAGGTAATGCCGATACGTTCGTTTTCACCATCTCCAGCTTGAGTTGTATCAGTGTAATTTATACCGAATGCATAGGTCAGGGCCAACATTGTCCGTACAGGCCTGAATCGTTGCAATGTGATGCGGGTCATCTCGAGCTATTGTTCATACTTTTTTTTTTTTTTTTGTCGTGTTAGTTGTGATCCTGAAGTACAGTTCGTTGGTTGCAAAACTTTATTGTGGTCCTGCTAGGCGCACGCAACGAGAGACTCCCACGTCGGGACCAATGGGCCAAGCCTATTGGCTGCTCTGCGGGCCTGCTGGATGGCCCAACTGAAGTGCAGTAGTGACTAATTCAATCTTTTAACAAAGTCGTTGCAATATTCATGTGTATTCAAGGCTTTGTAAATAAAGTCCACACTTGTCGGGTTAGGGGAGACCGTGCATATTTTTTTGTGTCCGTTGCGTTTCAGCCAAAGCTGTACGTGGGCAGCCTTCCCGAGGGGTGCGACACTGCCTCGCTCGAGGCCCTGTTCGCCAAGTATGGCAAGGTGGAGGAGTGCGACATTGTCAAGAACTACGCCTTCGTGCACATGAGCTCCGAAGAAGAGTCCAAGCTGGCCATCGACGCGCTGCACAACTCCGAGTTTATGGGTGGCAAGATCACAGTCGAGGTGAGGCTCTTTTCTCCGTTGCCGCAAGCTAGCGCACAAGACAATTACTTGGATGGATAAACTGTACTCTGAAACTATACTCCACCATAGCTTAAGGGATCAATGACATAATCAATGTTAAGTCTTGCCCAAAATTTTCCACAATTCTCAAGTGGCGACATCGCCTATTTTTAGGGTTTTCAAGTTTCGGCTGCATTGGTTTCTGGCTACCTCTGGATGCAATGTCTTTCATTTTACCCTGTTAAGAAAATCACATAGCTCTAGTAGACTGAAAAATTTTGCGTTGTGTGGCAATTTCAAGGCAGTGTTGGCACCCACCTTTTCTCGCTTCTCAAGTGTGTTCTTGTAGTGAGCTGGGTGCCTTTGTATCGTGGGAGAGTATTTATTACTTGATAATAATTTTGCTCTTTAGTGTAACATAATGGGGGGTTGGTAATAACCAGTATTGGAAAGGTAGATAGAATACAACTGTGGTGTTGAGCCTAGTTCGGTTTAGACTGTTTCATCTTGCGCATGTTGATGTGCCTGAACTTTTTTTCTTTGCGAGGGATGTACGCGTATACTGTTAGCAATTGGCAACTTGATGCCAGGCGATTTTTTAGCATGCGACAAATGCTGCTGGCAAAACTGAAGGTGTGTGAGCGTCCAAGGCCATAATAAAATTTAAGTTTGTGTCATTGGCACTGCGTCACGCATGTTTACCGTTTCGAAACGATCATTTTGGTTGTCAGTGCCGTGCTTGACCCAGTCAGCAGGCCCCAGTGTCTGTGCGGCTATGCATTCTAATGCTTTTCGCGTTTTTCTTGTACAGGCTTCGCACAGTAAGGTCCGTCCCAAGCCTGGCATGGGTGGACGTGGCCAGTGCTACCGTTGTGGCCGCCAGGGTCACTGGTCCAAGGAGTGCCCACGAAACCCGTAAGAGCTCGCTCACTTCCCGGAACAGTCTAGCAGAGACAGGTGCACTAGATTGCTCGAGCGCATATGCTGTGCTTCGCGTTTATAGACTCGGCGGCTGGTGCTCGTGCATTGAGGTAAAATATATGGGTGGCTCTACATAAGTCGCAGTTGCACCGCAAGGGAGAAGCAATAATGCAATGTTCTCAAATTGTAAAGTTATACGAAGTGAGGCTGATAGCCAACTCGGATCTCTTGTAACTGTCCAAAACGCGGGTTTACGAGAATACGACCACTTCAAAGAGAGCAACACTTCTCGCACAGTACCTAGCGGTGTGTGTGAGCCGCCCGCTGATCACTGCAGAGATAGCCAGCGATCGTGACCACGCCCTGACAAGCAAAAGTTCATGGTTGTTGCTTGAGCAATTGGGGGAGGGGGGAATTGCACGATGGCATGTATCATCTCTGCTTTAACCGCATTCTTCACTCTTGCTCGCGCGCTTTTGCCCATGCATACATGCGATGCGCAGGGGTATGGTATCAAATTTTAGTTTATACGGGGCATAACGGCGAAAACCTACCAAGAGTGTCCATACAGTATCTACGCAATAATGAGGCTATTGCACAATTTAGTTGAGTGTTTGAAAAGTGCAGCAAATGTTGCTTCACAAGTGCTTTGAACAGGACTACTGCTCAAAACTTGCCCTTGTGGCTTCTGCAAGCCTGCTACAAAAACGCATTTGCCTGCTCCCAAACCCATGTACCCTGTTCCACCCCTGAAGTATTGCATCATTTAAGGGGGGAAGAGGGTTTTAAATTTTTTTTTTATATTTCTTGACCAAATTCAATGAAAATTGTAACCCAGACAGAGTTTTTCAAGCTGATTTCAAAAATATAATTGCTTTTGAAATTGGTTGGCCAGTTGCAGAGATAATTAAAATTAATCCTATATTGTTTATCAGAACAATGGAAAGGCAATTATTGGCCAGAATATTAATATTGACATATGGCTAGATACTATGAAGTGTAATTAACACAAATGTAGGATTACTTTTTTAATATTACAAGTATTACCAATTTTATAGCAATTTGAAGTTTAATCTCCAGATATCTCTATCAAGCGATTAAATTAGTACCAAGAATAAAAATTTAGAAAGACTAGATTGAAAAATCTGTTCCTACATTTGTGTAGGAGACATATGTAGCTACATGCCACCACAAGAATTGTGGCTCTATGTGACCTCAAGACCAAGATATCGCTTTGGCAAGTTTCAAAAACATCGAAAATGACATTCTGAGAAAACGTCAAAAAACAAAATAGGCTCATATTTAATACAGAAAATCACAAACTATTTACAATGTTCACAAATGGCCTAGCATCAGTACCCTCCAGGAACATAGTCTGTCTGTTTAGAGTCATTTCGGTGTTGTTTTCGTAGCACACGCTGCAAGTTTTCTGCAGAAGCATGCTTGCGTGCGCATGCTTCAGCACGGTGGCGATCTTTTTCACTCATGCGCTTGGTCAACTGTTGGCCAGGGTTTAGCTGAAGTTCTTGAAGTATGGCTGTAGAAGCTTTTTCATACCCAGAATTGAACTTCATTACAGCCTCTGCCACAGCAGCTTGCACAGCAAACAATGATGCATGTTTCTCCTTCGGCGCCAGTGCCCAAATAATTGAGTGGAGACACTCGTTGTTATTTTGGGTCTTCCCTCTTAGGCATCGCCGAAGAAGCGATTCATCAGACAAACGTCTGTAAACTGGAAGAAGCGCCTCACATACATGGGGTGGCAGATTGTGGCGGTGTTTTGGAGCAGGCTCACCTTTGGCCTTTGCTGCGTTTTGGCGGCACCATGAATCTGGGCCCTCTGGACAGAGAGTGTGGTTAGAAGTGACATCGTTTGAGGTGATGTGGTAGTATGTGGCCATGACTGCTTTATGCATGGCCTTGACATCACCTTTGTGCGATTTCAAGGCCCAGCCATAGTAGCTGCTGAGCTTGGTGATAAGCTCACCAGTCAGCTTTCCTTTCCCACCGAGACTCTCTGTACCAGAGGACTTCTGCTTGGAAACTAGATTTCGCAGTGCTGTGCCCATTCTCTTGTGAATGTGGTTAACACAATCTTCCTTGTCCACGGGTATGTATCCATAGACTTTCGCATCTTGAAGAGCAAGGTAAGCGCGGCTGTCACCATCCGACAACAAGGTCGTGTACCGCAGCTTATGCTTCTGCAGCGATCTTTGGAAGAGGATCAGTGCCGCTTCCACCTCCATCTCCCCAGCTTTTTTGTCCGTGTTTTTCTGGCATGCGTGTGCCTCCTTCCAAGCCTGGTAGGCAGGGTCAACTTCTTTTGGTGCCCGTGCGCACCCAGCACAGAAATTGCTGAGCACTACATAATCGAGCACAAATCCTGTGTAGAGCTCAATTACGGTGCCGACGCCGATATGAGACGAGTGGCCGCGCGTCATCCATGTGCCATCGAACGATATAGCGATGTTGTCCGGGCTGTTTATATTTAGGTCACGGTACAAATCGCGCACTAATTGTGCACATGTCCCCATCAACTTTTCTGCCCCATCGGTTGCCGCGGGGACGAGTTTCGTTTTCAAGTGTCCCTGCCATGTTTTATTGTGCATTCCTCTCTCCGAAATGTTCATCGCCGCAAAAATGTCGTTCATTGCGGTTTGCCCGTTTCCGGTGCTCTGCATTGCACGCTCCGCAAGGATGTTTATGACAAAAGGCCTGAGCTTTGCTTTGCCGCTCACGCGCGGCGAGCTCCATCCCTGCACATTATCGCCGCAGATCGCACATTCGGCAACAAACTTCACAGCAAGGCCAAAATCCCGCTCACCTTTTCGCACCGTGAGGTTACCACCACAAATTGTACACTTGCAACTGGTAGACGCCAGCAGCGCGTTCATCGAGTCGTAACTAGCGATGAAAAAACTTGTAGCGAGATCGTTGCTAGCTTGTGTGGCAGCGTCATCACGATCCAAAAAGTCAGATTTTCGGGCAGTAGCAGGAGTTGAAGCAAGTACATTAAGTTTTTCTTGAGCTTCACTCTCTATACGCCGCAAATCTTCTGGCTGCAACATTGCAGTGTCGTGCCGAAACGACGACGAAGACCCGCGGCGGTTGTCAAGAGCGCTTTGGGGGACTAGGCCTAACACGCCCGCATCGGCGCCGCTCGACTCGGGAAGCACGCCGTTCTCCGCATGGTCAGGAACTGGTGGTGGCACAGCAGCGCATTTCTGGAAGTTGTACGGAGTCTTCCTCTTCCTTTTTGTTCCGAATTTGTACTTCGTAGCGAACTTCGGCGACGGCGTCGACATCGTTGCTCACGTGCGAAAACCAGTTGACGCGTACGGTGTGCGCACAGTCGCCGCGGAGTGATGCAGACGATGCCTGTCAGGCCAATGGCGTGACCCGCTGCGGGTCACGTGCCGTAACTGGCCAATTACTGCGCGTGTTGGGACTTCTTTTTGAATCGGGATATCTTCACAGCCAACGCGCGCTCGGAGCCGAAAATGGCGCGAAAATCAAGACGAGAGGCTGCGCTTTCAAACGATATATGATTCGCGGCTGTCGGACAAATATGACGGCCGTCGCGTGTCACGGAAAAGGCGCTTTATTTACCAAATTCTTGGCTCATATTTAGCTGGCACTGGTGCTAAAATTGATATTACGGCTAAGATATCGTTTCAAACTGCATAAAACTTGGCGAAATGGTAGAATATTGGATGGAAATAGCAAAACTGCCATTTCCAAAAAATCAACTTTTTGACGATTTTTCGGCTTTTAAAACCCGTGTCCCCCCTTAAGATTTTTAGTACTACAGTGAAACCTCGATTATACGACTTTCAGGGGACCACGCAAAACCGTCGTATAATGCGGGCGTCGTATAATCCAAAAACTAAGGATATATAAGCAGTGACGATCATTGCTGCCCCACAACAGTCAGTACATAATGCCTGAGCAAGTCCGCAACGCAATACGGCGATACTCCGGTAAACGTAGATTAAATTACTTGAAAAAATGACAACCACGCATTTTATCGGAGGCGTGAACGAACCTTTATTCTCACCTCTTAAAAAAATCTGTAATTTTTTTCTGCGAGTTGGCCCAGCCACGACGCATCAGTTTCCTTTCGAGAGCTGCGACATCTTGCAGCAAGTCGCCGACCTCGTCGTATGCGCACGCAAACCGCCGAATGTTGTCGACGTAATCCAACACGTCCGTGTAAGTCGGTACGGAAGCGCTTGCCTCTGCGGTATCGTCCATCTCTTCTTCGTCGGAAGTTTCCGCAGAGTCGGGACGCACAGTTTCAATAATGTCATCCAGCGACACTGCACTGCACACAGCGACATCGTCGTCGGCACCAACATAGTCCGCGAACGATCCAGGCAGCTCCAGGCGCCCAAACTCGGGTTCGTCATCATCAAGCACTGCAGCCTCACTGAAACAGCCGCCACTTCTCGTAAAACCGCAGTGTCTGAAGGAGTTGGCGATAGTTTCCTGCGTGACCGCGTCCCATGCACTAGCGATGTAGTGCATTGCATCGAGCACAGAGAGCTTCGTGGCCATCTGCTTGCGTTCCATGCCCGCTAGCCGACGCTGAACCAGAAACTTCCTGTATTTCTGCTTCATGCATTTGATGACGCCGGCGTCAAGTGGCTGCAGCTGACTTGTGCAATTCGGGGGCAGAAATGCGACTTTTACATTCCTCAAATGCGACGTATCCGTTGGATGGCACGGCGCATTGTCCAGCAGAAGAAGAATTTTTCTGTCTTTAGCCCCCATTCTCGAGTCTAGCTGCTGCAGATATGCAGCAAACTTGGCAGCAGTCATCCAGGCTTTGCGGTTAAACGTGTATTGGCACGGCAGCCTTTTCAAATTTTTGAAGCATCGCGGCTTCTCAAACTTGCCAATCACGAGGGCAGGAAGCTTTTCCGAGCCGTCTTCATTAGCGCAAAGCAACACAGTAAGACGCTCTTTGCTCCGCTTACCGCCGTGACAACCCTCTCCTTTGAACGTCAAAGTCTGGTCTGGCTGCATATTGTAAAATAATCCAGTTTCGTCTGCGTTGAATACGTCGCAAGGCTTGTACTGCCGTATCAGTTCCGGCAGCAATGCGGTCCATTGTTCAACAGTGGAGGAGCTGACAGACGAGCTCTCTCCGCAGCAGCGGCTGTAAACAACTCCATTTCGTTTTTTAAAACGATCTAACCAGCCGTTGGAGGCTTTAAAGTCGTCAATGCCGCAGCGCAACGCAATCATGTCTGCCTTCTCCTTCAAAATTGCGCCATCCACGGCAATAGCTGCACTGCGTGCCTGACGCAACCACTCTACGAGGGCCTTCTCCATGGCAGCGTATTTGCCATCTTTCGCGGCCTTCCTGTTCAGGCCGAACTTTGACGCATTCAGCAGGATGCTGTCCTTCTTCGCGAGGATCGTTTTCAGCGACGACTCGGGAATGTTCAGGTCGCGGGCAATGCTGGCCTTTGTTGATCCGGTCCGCTTCTCCGCCTCCTCAATAACTCGAAGCTTTTCGCCGAGCGTCAGCGGTTTTCGGTTTCGCGACATCGCGAGACGCAGAAGTCACAACCAAGAGTACTAATGTCAGAATGCACAAATGTGGCACGTGGACTCAGCAGCTGCGGCGCACAATCTATCAACGATGCACACACGTGAAGGAATGGCCACAGAACACCCACCAGTTTGAATGGCAAAATGGCAGTGGGCCTATTCAATTTTTGCAAGCGCATACCTCAGCGCAAGCTTTGACCAATCGCGTGTGGTTAAAACGCCCCAGCCCTCTAGTAGATAAACACCATGGCCGGTTCCCGTGGCTGTCAACAATCGCCGATCAACATGTCTGGTGCAACCCGTGCAACAATGCGAAATCTAGTGAACGTTATCGCACGCTCGAAAGTGATCGCGAAATTATCTGCCTTGTTACCTGCTCAATCACTCCCGAACCACAAAAAAAAAGAGGGGGAAAGAAAAACAAAACAAGACCGCAACAAAAGTGCGCAGTGCACTGCGACAAAATGAATGCGCTCCGGCTGGCTTTGGCCGACGTTGGCTTTGGCTAGCTAGCCTAGGCCGACCGCGACTGCGTTGCGTGCCGAAAAATTGAAGCGGCTCCGTGAATGCAGCGCCGCGGAAAGAGAATGCAGCATGGAATGCAGAAACGAGCTCGGTTTCTCGACTTTAATCCGGCCGCGCTGCCGGAGTGTGCCTGCGTGGCAGTCTGCGTCGTCGTCTCTGTTTTTTTTTTACTCGGTCAGTCCAGGGAAGCGTCGTACGAGGCGGGGCCGGCGTAAAATTGTGTCGTACAATTGAGGTTTTTAATACATTGCTTCTATGGGAGTTTTGCCGGGACCGAGCCAATTCGTCGTAAAACACGGGTCGTCGTAGGACCGGGGGACGTATAATCGAAGTTCCACTGTATTTCCCAGTCTCCACGGTGTCTGCAGAATCTGTCAGCAACTGTACTTTTGGCCATGCTAAAGAGCTGCGTGTCCTGCATAGTGTCCTTCGTTGTGTATCCTTACAGAAGACCAAACATTTTTCAATTTTGTCTTAAATTCTATTTATTGCAGCCATTCCATGTACTTCCATTTGTACTTTAAGCGCTATAATGTCGCGTGGGCATACTGATTTGTTTGGTATTACCATTTTTGCCGTGTTGTAATGTTTGATGCCAACGGCCTTCAATAGCAAGTGACGCTTGAATGGCTGGTGCTTCCCAAACGGCTCCGATGGCTTCGGTGTTAAATGGAGTGGGCATTACTTGCAGGAACGCGCGTTTTGGGTCTGGTATGCCCATGATGCCTCCCGGTGGTGGCCCTCTGTCACGCTACCCCAGTGTTGGAGGACCCGAGCGGCTGGGCTACGGCTCCGGTGGGCCCGACCGGTTCATGGACCGGGGTGGAGCCTACGGCGACAGGGGCTTTGGGGGTGCGCCCGGCTATGGCGACCGCATGCGACCCTATCCTGATCCATACGAACGCCGGGCTGCTCCGCCACCGCCCCCGTCAGCTGCTCGCGACGACTTCTACTACTATCGCCGACCTTACGAAGACTTTGGGTGAGCATTTCTCTTGCTCGGCAGAAAAATTTTGCACCTTTGAGCAAAAGTACATTGACCTCTGCCAACCTAATACCTTCGCAGTCTAGACCATTTCTCGCACTTTGTCAGCATAATGCTTTTCACGGCAGGCTGCTTGCAGCTGGACGCCGATTTCCACTCGCACCTTCATGGTCAGTATACTTTTGCTTGTGCGTGTACCTGTCACTTTCAGACTCTAAGCCTTGACGAAACAGCAAATGAATGAAAAGTGCTCGTGGATTGAAACGAACATTAAAGGATAGTGTGCAGACGGGTGCTAGTAGCTGCTCCGGATCGTGTAGCTACGAATCTAGCAGCGAAAGGTAATGTTGTGTTTTGTGTAAGAGTTGAAATATGGTGACGCGAAACGGTTGGCTGTAAATTCTGCACTTCTGGACAAAATGCTTTGTTGAGGGCAGACCTAGAAGTTTCACTGTCTGGGTCACGTAATATATTAATTGGGCACGAAAAAGAAGCTCTGCTGCTTGTATAGTTGTTTTATAAGGTAGGTATATTGGGAATTAATATTTATGATTAGCAGCGTTACTGTGAAGTAGCGTAGTGGCCAACGTTGGGTGGTCTTGTTCCTTCAGGAGCAGCTACTACGGCTCTCAGGACGGTCCAAGCCAGAGCTATGGCAACGGCTACAGGTGAGCCGTCTCTACGCCACTGTTGTGCATGAAGCCAAAGTGTTGAGACTAATTGCTTTATTAAAGATGGGCTGTTTTTTGGTGGCGGCTTGGTAGTTTCTACCCTCAGTCGGGCGTGTGAAGCATGCGCGACTGGAGAAGGGGTTGGGGGAACGAGAGATGCAGCCACAGTTCAGTTGCATGAATTTACGATGAGCAGGGAGACGACGTGGCTCACTCCGAAAATTTGCTGGCAGTGCTGTGCTTTTTTTTCTCTCCCCTCTTCCTGGCGCTCGGGTTGCCCGTGTGTGCACGGCTAACGCGCAGCTGCGTGCCCTCTCTCTTCTCCAGTTATTCGACCGAGCGGACGGCGTACCCCAGCGCGTCGCGTACCCCCGCGTTCTAATGAGAGCGCGCGCGCGCGTCTCTGCACGAGCGGACTCGGGGGCAGTCTCTCCTCACGGACGCGCTTCACGGACTGGCGGAGGTCGCGTCGTGGCTAGCCGGACGTTGTGCGTGTACCGCCGCTGCAGTGAAGAGGCCCTCGCGACATAACACACACACACCTCTCTTCTGAACCTTTTTTTTTTTCTTATGCTTTCTTTTTTCATCACTGAAAAAGGAAAACCTCATCACTGTCATTGAAGTGTATATGCTTTTTTGTTTTTCTTTGAGAAACACTACCACCCCCTCGTCATGTGAGTAGCAAAACATTTTCTTCTCATCACTGTCTCAGTAGAGCTGCTTTTCTTTCATACTGACTGTGAATAAAGGATGCGGTGTGTCGCAGGCGTTGCACCCTGTGTTATGAAGTGGCGTGTCAAGTTTTCTCTTGGGGGGAGGGGGTGTTGTTCGGCGGGCTGTGTACGGTCGCGGTGACGCACCATATCCAGCGGTCGTTGCGGGGCCTGCTACTCCGCTACGAGAGGGGGGACGGAGGGATGGACCGTGCCGTTGTACGAAATGTTCTTGCACGCGGTCTCGAGAACAGAGTTGTTCTTGGCTTCATGCCAGCCTAGGTGGAAAGAAATGTATTTTTGTAAAAAGTGGCCCCTCGAGTCATTTCGCGGGCGAGCAAGTGAGGGTTCGACCACTTGGCACAGTGGACAAAGTTTCCACATAGTCCGCATCTGTAACAGCCACTCCAGGAAAAAACATTAAAACAAAACATGACTTGAATCAAACTTCTGCAAAAAGTCACATGCTTTACACTACATCATGCCTAGGGCTAATGCACTGCCACAATATTCAGTAAGGCTTGTGTGTAGAGCATTATTTCCACTTTTTTTTTGCTAATACATTCGTACTGATTTCACTTACATTCACATTGATAAAGCATGGGTGTCTACCCCCATGTTAGATGCTTGCCTTTGCAGAATTGAGAATTCGGGTCGAAATCGTACAAATATAGTGTCAAATTTCTAGACAGTTTCTATCTGATAAACAGCTCGCTGTACTTGCATCAGCGCAGTAGCTCGCCTGCGGAGCCCTACATATGTCCGCTCTGTACGAAAGTGCATTTCTGGTTCACTAGGGACCGTGTCGGGTAACTGGCTCCGCCGACGGTCTTTTGCGCGCACAGACGGAAGAGTGTGTGTGTATCGATTGCGCACCATCTGCGAGAAGGAGCGCAGCCTTTCCCTGTTGAGCCAGAGCCTGGTTTGGCACTGGGCGGGGTCTCTCTTTCCCCTCACAGGTTCTGGCCCACGGCTCGCAGCGAGTGGACAGGCCCGCAAGACTTGTCCGCTAAGGTGGTGGTGGTGGTGCTCTGGTATGTGTTGCACGTGCCTTCTTTTGCAGGTCTTCCCGCCAGTTTCCAGCAGTGGCGGACGGTCGTCGTCAGAGTGTGCGATAATAAAAGCAGTTTTCTTCAGCCCAGTGTATTTTTGCGTGTGCTTGCATGATTGCCAGTTGAATCTTTCGTGTTGCTATGGAGTTTGTGTGTATTGCTGCAGCAGTTCTGGAGTTTTTGATAGCGCGCTGCCATTGACAATGTCTTCCAGTACAGTGGATATACAGTAATTTGAATTTTTTTTTTCGTAGTTAAATTTCCATGATTGACACTGCTCTTGTGGTGTAATTGCAAGTCAGAAGAAAAAAAAAAAGTGGATGCGTTGCAGCCACCCTGGACTTTACAGCATAGTGTTTGCTATCATCGGAAAATACTTTATTGCTTTCAGAAGCCAGAGGCTTTACTGGAAGAGAAGACGGTTGTATTGTTTCCATATGACATTCGCAGTTGTATTGGCGCTACGACTATGCAGCGACGATGCGGTTCTGCTTATGCTTTCAATAGTAGCACACTTGCCCGCCCTTCAAAGCTTCGATGGCCTGTACAGCCGAGCCGGTGCTGGCACGATCTCGTTCATTGTAGGGCTGGTGGTCGAGCAGCATTCTTCAAAGGCGGCAACCATGCCCGGGCAACAAATTTACAAAGAGCGATTTTCGAGATTGCCGTGGCGCAGTGCGTTGTGGGCAATCGTGTGCCCTCGTGTTTCGCCTTGGATAACGCGCATCAGCGATCTGTGCGATAAACGATTTGTGGCGCTTGCACTGTATTCAGGAATCGGAGAAACTCTCGCACATTGCGCGGAGGTTTGTTGCATTCTTCCTGCGTAGCCCGCGTACGTGTTGCCACACATCGTCGGTGATAGTCGATGTCACCGTTGCGATCGGTCTAATCGGGAAATAGTCGGCTGGATGTTAATATATCTGCGCCAATTAATTCACTCGTAAATCAACCTTGCATGCTGGATGGGGTGAGAGAGTCGGTGTGACACGCCCTGCCGAGTATGGGCGCAAACAGTGGACCGCCATAGATTCGCCTTTTTTTTTTTTTTCGACGATTGTTGGCATGGCAACAGTATTGAATTACATAACTGCAGCGATACGTTCGCACAATGACAGTGGAAATGCTGGGTAGCGTTTTTTAGGCGGGACGCCGGCTGAGAATACTTGTGGCCGAAGAGTAATTGCGGTAGTGCAAACGTACTTCACTTTGTATCGATCACGATTTTATTCTGTTCTAATTAAGCGGGGTTTCCACTCGCATATGGCTTATCTGTTCTTGCTTAAGGCTTCCCCGTTCAATTGCGATGCCACGTGATCGGTGCAGTGCGCCAGGAATGAAAGGCGAGAGGCTCAGCCGAGGAATGCAGCAGTTTTGCGGTAAGTAGGTCGTTAAACGGGTGGTCGCCTCGGTGGATTTTACAAGTGGAGTGTCGCTAGCGAGTTCGCACTTTTACGTTGGCCAAGGCTGACGCTGATGTGCGAGCAGGCCGAATTCGCTAAGCGCGAGAAGTGACATCACCGCTGTTTTGACAGTGTTCGCGAAGTGTGAATGGCTGTTTTTTTTATGTTTAGGGGTGCGAGCAGTGGCGAAGCCAGATATAGTGGCATTCCGATCGAGCCCCCTCCCCCCGAAATTTTTTCGCCTTGCATACATAGCGCAAAATGACCATTTGCATGTCCGGTCTCCACTTTAGATCAAGGAGTGCCCCCCTCCCAAAACAATTGCGTTGAAAATTATCTGCATACAACCCTGCATACGTTTGTATATTTACACTTACAAACGTATGCACGAACAAAGTACGGTTGAACCCCCCGACTAATGTACCTGGCTACGCCCCTAAAAGCTGGCGACCGCATGTGCACAGAAATGGACCCACCGGTATGCGTTTGGCGGCAACGTGTGTTGTGCCCGACTCACGACCTCCTTTATGTGGCCTGACTTGTGGAATGAGCGGCGCAACAATTTTCGAACTTCTGGAATACCAATTATAGCTCATGGACTGAAAAAAAAAAAAAAACTGCGCATCATTACCTTAAAATTTCCTTATTGCGGGAGTGCTTTTTAAAATATTCACTGTCGATAGTGCTGCAAACGCAGTCGTTTGCCGGAGACGTTGAATTTCTTCGTTGCCCCGAGAATTATTTGTAACTCATTCAAATTTGCTATCTTCAAGCAGTGACATAGCCTGGAGCTGACACAAGCCTGTGCCTTCCCTGATTTTTTTTTTTTTTTGGCATGGCATATAGAGCCCGAAATGACGCTTGACCAAACCTGCCTGTCCTACCCCCACTTTAGATAAAAATTGACCCCCCCCCCCCCCCCTCGAACAAAATTCTGCCTACGTCTTTGCCCCTAAGAGCGCTGCAGCCCTTGCCACAGTGACTTGAACATATGCGAGGCCGGCTAGGATTTTATAGCAGAGTCAATCCGGATCCAGTGCTTCCCATGTATACGCTCCAAAAAGCCGAGTATACGCTCCATCATGTTTTCTTTTGGTTTCTTTAAAAAAAATTGTTCGCCAATAGTGTATTGGACCCCTAATATTGCCGGGTGGTTATTGAGATCATCATCAGCAGCAGCCTGAAGATATGCCCGCTGCAGGACAAGGGTCTCTCTCATGCTTCGCCAGTCAACTCTGCCTGTGCTTGCTGCTGCCACTTTATAACCGCAAACTTTCTAATCTCATATTCCCACCAAACTTTTTGTCTCTCCCTCCCCCGCTTGCCTTCTCTGGGATTCCCGTCAGTTACCCTTGATGACCAGCCGTTGTCCTGCCTACGCGCTGCGTGCCCGCCCTACGTCCACTACTTCTTGATTTCAACTATGATATCCTTAACCCCTGTATTATTCCCCGACCCACTAGGCTCTTTTCTTGTCTGTTAAGGTTACTCCTATCATTTTCCTTTCCATCTCTCGCTGCGTTGTCCTCAATTTAAGCTGAACCCTCTTTGTAAGACTCCAGATCTGCTCCGCGGCTGAGTACTGGTAAGATGCAGCTGTTATACACCTTCCCATTGAGGGATTGTGGCAATCTACCTGTCATGATTTGAGAGTGGTTGCCAAATGTGCTCCACCACATTCTTATTCTTCTAGTTACTTCAATCTCGTGGTTCGGCTCCGCGGTTACTACCTGTCCCAAGTAGACGTATTGTTTTAGGTTACGATTCAAGGATAGTTAAGGTTAAAGTACCTTAGTAACCTGCGCTTCGTCGATGACATTACATTGCTGAGTAACTCGGGGAATGAATAGTAATTCATGATTACTGAATTATTCAAGGAGAGAAGGAAGGTTGTTATTCAAATTAATCTGCAGAAAACGAAAGTAATGTACAGCAACCTTGGAAGAGAACAGCGCTTCGAGATAGGTAGCAGTGCACTTGAAGTTGTAAAAAGTAATTAAGATTCAAATATTCTTAATAAACAAATTGACAAATTCCCTTTTTAGTTACCTGATTTTTGACCAGTCCCCCAGGGTGGGTGTGGGTTGCTAGCGCTACCGACCGCTGCTGAAAAAAATTTCTTTCTATAATTTATCTATGCAGCTTTTTCAATCATTTCACCTCTCTCGCTCTTTATTTACGTTTCATCTTCTCATTGCTTAGTGGGGTCTTAAGCTTCTCTTTATACTGAACAGTGTGGCCAATCGCCCTTCTGGACATGAGCCAGTTTTTTCCTAGGCGATAAAAGTCGATTCCACTCTCGCTACAGTGGGTAACTGCCAGAATCGGGCAGGGACAAGCATGGTCGGTTTGGCACTCCGGTGCTAGGCGCCTCGCACCATGTCGAAAAATCAACCACATAAATCCGGCGCGCATTCCGCGGCTGCGTCTAAATCTCCCAAACGACGGCCGTCCACGAAAAGCTCCGAGGCCTCGCTTGCCACGAGCTCAGAGGAACACTCGGAGGAGGCCGAACGGCGGCCTTCTCATCCTACGCCCCAGCGACAGCAACAACCCCAGCGAGAGCGGAAACCTCAGCAGATGCAGCAGCCCCAGCAAGAACGGCATCCTCAGCAACCCCAGCCACAGCAAGTGCAGCAGATTCCCATGTTTTACCAGGCCCACACGCCCATGCTCCCGATGCAGGCTGGCATGCAGGTATATCGTCACAGACTCCTTGTAAGATGACGTATTTGTATAAATTATTTATAAATTATTATAAAACACTACAATACATATAGATGGAAACGAAAATGACAAGCGGAGGCAGGGTTCAGCCGGAACAAACAGTTCCCAGGGGAAAATGTCTAACTGCGAATCCAGCTGGTTTGAACTGGCATTAGATGGGGTCAACTGGTCCCAATTGTAGGCCAACCGGTTTCAGCTGGCAACAGTTAAAACAGTTTATTTTGACCAAGGGCATCTTGGTCGAAATCAAGAAATGTCCGTGAACAGTGCTTTGAAGCGAGAAGGCACGATTTCGTAGGTTGCCGAATCGTGGGAGAGGCAGGAGCTGATGATGGTTAAAATGCAAAATTTTCACTTTTGATCGCAAGTCATCCTAGCGCAAAATACGTACGCCACCGTTGCCGCGAGGGATTGGCGAGTCGGAAAATGCCCACGATAAAAAAGAAAGGAGAAAGACATACATACAGGTGACGCAGTTACATAGCGAATAAGTCGCTTTCAAGTTCTCGCGCGAAATTATAGTGGCGTCATGGGTTTCGACCGCGTCCGCTAGGGCCGATGGTTTTGGGTAGATTGTACTACTCTGGTGAATGAAAATGAAGATTCCGATTTCATATAGAGAGTTTTGTTGAGCGAACTCGATGAACACGAGAAAAAATACGCACAAGCAACGAAACTAAAATTCGTGACGTAGCATCGACATTCGGGCACTGCTGTTTTGGCGCGAAATTAAGAAATCAATATTTATTTCACCCGTACTTTATTATTTCTTTTCCAATAAAGGAGCCATAATCGCGAATTCAACAACAAAGTTCCCACAAAAATAGTTGATCAGTGTAAGCTGAAATACTTAATAAATAAGTTTACACTGATATATTATTTCAGGACTCTACACTTTTGCAATCACAGGTTCACCATGACAAGAGCAAATCAAAGTCAAAAGATTTAAGGAGGCACTGCTTCACCATTCATCAGCCTCAATTATGCAATTACATGCGCCGTAGCTTTGTTGAAATTTTCCTGCTGCCATTGTCCAACATAACGTAGCGGCCTTGACGTGACAGTTCTACCAGTGTTGAGGAACCAAATTTACCGCATCTCGTGTCACGCATGCGGTGGTGCACCACGCAACCATCATCCTCAGCCACCCGACTACGCTCGCTGCAAGGCAAAGGCCTTTCCCATGTTCCGTCAATCAACCCGGTCCTGTGTTCTCTGCTGCCACTTCATACCTGCAAACTTTGTAATCTTATCTGCCCACCTACGTACTTTTCAATGTCTCCCTGTCACGCGCATGCCTTCCCTTAGAATTCTGTCAGTGACCCCTAATGACCAGCGGTTATCCTGCCTACGTGGCCGGCCCATGTCAATTTCTTATTGATTTCAACTATAATATCCTCAACCCCCGTTCGTTCCTCGACCTGATTTGATATGTGGGGTTTAACGTCCCAAAACCACCGCATGATTCTGCTCCCCCTGGTTCTCTCTTCCTGGGCGTAACTACAGTCGGATACAAGTCAAAGGCCCCGCCCACACGACCGGAGCGCGGCAGCCGATCACCTCGGCGACTAAATGAATAGTCCGTGTCATGCACGGGGCGATCTTCTCCGAAGGCGGGCTCACTGGCTGTCCGGCTCGTGACGTCGATCGGGAGTGCGTGCTCATTGGTGCAGACTTATGTGCATCTGCCTTCGAGGACGAAATGCCGCGTGCTTCTAAAGTTTTATCGGGCTATAGTCGTTTACTCAGGGGATGACTTTAACTGCTCATTTGGTTAGGTTAATAGCAAATTTCTGCAATTCTGCCAGACATGCCAATGAACCTACCCATATGCTTTCTCTCACTTTGTTAGGTGATGCTTACCTAATTGAAGCACGCCGAGAATGTGATCATCGGAAACAGCCTTGAGAATGAAGAGTATTACGTGACAAAAAAGTTGAAAATAACGAATGGTTAGGGTCTGGATTAAGGGGCCAAAGAAAAAAAAATTCTCGTATCGGTAAACTAGTTTTCCATAATGCCAAAATCACCACGTTTGCCGCGAGGAGACATTTGGTCAACGAGAAAAGGCGCAAAAACAAAAAAAAATGTGGGTGGCGACGCCATATTGCAGTTCTTGCATTGATTGCCGTGACGCTGCTAATTTCGAAGGCGCCTATTATATGGACAACCTAGTTCCTAATCAGTAGATAACAAGTAGATTGTCATCTGGGGTAAGGGCGAAATACTTGGCATTCCAAGTTTCAAAGAATTTCGTTGAGCCAGCGTGGTGCGACGAAATACGAACAAAATACTTCCCAGTCCATGTCTGTCATGGGTGAATATTTTAACAGGAAATTAAAAAACGAGACTTTAAACTTAATTCTTCAGTCTATTATTAAGCCCACGATGGTGAAATTGCAGAGCATAATTTATTAGTCTAGACTGATTTACTGTTTTTATCTGAGTGTCACTTTAAATTATGAGTGTCAACACATTGCACCTATAGTTATGTCAAGCTTTGGTTAACTTTAAAAAGTATAGCCTTATGAGTCAAGAGACAAATTGAGTATGAATTAGTTTAAGAAGTCCTCTGTCTTTATCCTAATCTCAACCCAATGAAAGTTTTTGATTTTCATTCATTCCGCAGGCAATTTTGACCATTTGCGTGAGGCTGGGCGGGACAGAAATGCCCCAACCTCACACACACACACAGAGAAAGCCATGCCAGCGCACCCCCTCTCCCCGCACCACAATGCAACGCGACTTTGCACCCCCATCACAAAATCCTGCTGATGCTTGTTGTCTCTGAACCACCCAATGTTCTTAGATCTAATTAATACAGTACACTCGCTGTGCATGACGTTGACCTGAAACAAACTGCCCGATGCTCACTGTGCCAGGGTCAGGTGTTCGTGGACCCGAACGACCCAAACACAATACACTACGAGGGCTTCGACCCCGGCGCACGATTCTCCAAGCTGGCACCGCCCCGAGTGCCACCACCACCGCCAGGGGTGTTGCCTAACCCGGCCCAGTTGGCGCTCATGCAGGGGCACAATGTCGTGGTCACACAACGCAAGTCCAACGTCATCTCGGGTGGATCCAGCGGTGGCGTAGATACGAGCTGCACCCTACAGTGACGCCACCTGCCATCTTGAAGGCGCCTTCTTAAATTTGTGTGGTGATTGGAATTCTCGCAACTACACAGCCTCATTGGATAGAGCAAATTGTTTGCATCACTAATGCTTCTCGACTTTCACTCTGATATCCAAATAAGGCACAAGTTCGGGGGAAGACGGAATCTTGGAGCAATGTAAAATCGTTGCAACATGAAGTGTCGCCGGAGCCAACGTTTTTACCACCAGTCCCGTCTTCTTCAAGACTGCAGCGGCCTACCTCCAGGCAGTTACTGCCTTGAAGAAGACGGGACGGCTTAGCGAAACATTGGCTCCAGTGACACTCCATGTTGCATAATTTTTTTCATGCAGTTTCACTCTAAAATTATTTTTTGTGGCTGTTTGGAGCATTCATGTTGAATACAGCCTCGATGCCGTGCATGTTATTTCTAAAATGCCTTTGCAGTTTTTCACATGGCAGCCTTTTAGCCAGGTCGGCTTTCCAAACAAAACAGAGGACATATATGCAGCGAACCAGAATGGACTCTAGACAACAGCAACTCCTCTGAATCTGTAAAGTTTGAATGGTGTAGTTATAAATTCTGCATGTGTACAATGTCTGAGAGACTAACCTTTATTTCAACATATATGATGTATCACCTACAATATGTTTGAAAAGTTTTCATATCGTGCCGGCGTTCTTGTTGAAGGAAGGCCATGAAAGTGCTGCTGATTCATTCAATTTAACTGAACACTGGTTATGAAGCTACAACCTGCATAGTTTTTGATGGCATTCGGATAAACCGTACACATACCTAAAAAGGTTGCAGTTGTAAAAGCTTGTTGCAAAGGGATATACAGTACTGAGCCGCAGCTTCAAAACTAGTCCTCGGATTAGAGTGCTGCACATGACCTCATGTGTAGTTTCTTTTTTCATTGCGCATTTCAGCAGCTGCAATCACACTTTGCTCTTTTCATGCAAACACTAAGAAAGTGCGGAAACGTCGCTCCGAAATTGCCAAGGCAAAAGAACACATTTTATTCTGTTGCTTCTATCAAAAGGCAAGCCTGAACTATTATGAAAGTACCATATTATCCATTCGAGAGGTTCAATCACTTTCGATTTCAGATGTCCCTATTAGAAAATCCTCTGCAAAAACTATAAGTGCAACAAAGATACACAGACATTCATTGCAGTAAGTCCGACACTTGCAAGGTAAACACAAGAAAGCCCGCAGTATCTTCATTAATGAACAGTCCTAACAACGAAAGGTATAGTTTATATTCATGCAAATCAGCCACAGTGGCAGTGAGTTCGCCAATGAATAGATTTCACAATGAATAGATTTAAGTCTAAAATCAGCACAGCTGACATACCAGCGCATCGGTAGTTGACATACCAGCGCATCAATAAAGACTGTGAATACATGGCACATCCAAATAAAGTGGTATTAAAACCAAGACTTCACACTAGCCTGATCAAATAGTCCCACAGTGTGGAAAAGTTACAAGATATATGCATAGTGTTATGGGCCCTTGGTCATTTGATCCACAATGAAATAAAAAAAAAGCACAAAAACTAAACATAGGAGCACGACAGAATACCGCGCATTTGTGTAGTTGTTTCTTTGTAATCAAGGGTGAAGATTAAAGCGTGGCTGTGATGCCGGATTATAGGCAGTTTCGGAATAGGGTACTCAAAGCTTCCCGTTTTTCGCCCCAGCGAATGCATCATAAGCTATATATCCTCTTTGGCAAGCACGTTAAAGGCGAAAACGCTGCGCACGCTAGACCAAAACTTTCCATCACAACGGACCGTTGTCTATCTCAAAGGTTCTTTCTCATTTTTTTTTCGAGCGTGTGCTGTACAAAAAAATCTTCTTGGAGAAGCAGCATCGTCAGACAGTCGAAGCGATCCGTCGCAACTTCTGGCCGTCCTGGCGACTAGGAGAATGTCCACGCAGATACCCAGTTTACTTCACGGTGACGCCGTCAAATCGTACCTCGGTCGCCTACTCGACCACACCGAAGTAACGGAGCACATTTTGCGTGTAGCGGGGCAAAAAGACGTAAGTGGTGTAGCTGGACATGGCGACCACAGCTACTAGCCCGATATCTGATAATGAGGGGTTAAGGAAACGCTTGACGCATGCAACGGGCGGCAAGCGCCGCGCCAGCAGAAGGGCAGAGAACTAGAAACGGTGACCTGACACGGCCATAGAACACCTACCAGTTTATCGCTTGCCCGCCGCTTCGATGGCACTGATGACACCACCATAGCGGGCCACTGAAGTTGCACGCAGCATTAGCTTAACTACGTCGTCGCGCCCCTGTATATGGTCAGTGGCTCTTCTATAATCTATCTATCAACTAGATAGATGAAATAAAGAGCGAAAAAAGGATACTGAACACCCTCTTCTCCCAAGACTCCAACATGTAGAGGGACGTGTGAAGATCGTACATGAAGTAGTACCACTTGATCTTCTTGTACAAGCGGTTTAAAAACGACTTCATTTCAAAGCGAGGCACAACACTCGGTCAGTAACCAACCCCCGAGCAAAGGTTGAGCTATGGCGTTTTACAAAACGCGTCCGAGAAGCGCCGCTTCGCTGCACGTTGCCTTCGGATTGCTCAACTTGTGACACACATTTTTTATTTTTTTTTTGTACAGGCTTGGTTCAGCTTGACTTGCCGTGGCTTCGCAACAACAAACAATAGCCGCAACAAACACAAACAAAATAACAATTGAAACGTTATGTAGGTTAAAAAACTGAATATTTACTTTAAAACAAATTTAAAACTTCTTCAATATTGTTAGCAGTGGGGGTAACTTAAAATAGTCTCAAAGTTTGGCATTGAGTACTATTTTTTATTATTATTTGCTACAAAATAAACTTTTAAAACATCATTGCTTACTAAAAGTATGTTTAATGTTTATAAAAGTCAATTTATACAAATTAAAAATAGCATTTTAAAATTATAACTTAGAATACGCAAACGTGAAGCTTTATAGCGGTGAGTTTGTCGTCACATTCACTTCTGGTCGTCTGGCTGATTTGGCGCGCAATCTGTATGGCAATATGAGCCCGTGCGTGCATTAGTGTTGCTTCGACATCAAACGCTAAACTAACTTACAAACTTGTTTACAAGATCACAGACTGTGGTGCGCGCCTTGAAACGAGAATGCCGCCCGTCGTAAAGCCCACCAGATTCGCCCACGCCGAAGGCCACACCGACGTCTGCTACGGTCCAACTGGCAGGTAACGTCTCGGAAAAGGCACAGGCGTGTGCTTCGAAATACACGTTTCGTTTGATTGATGCAGGCATTTAGTGACGTGCGGTTCGGACGGGGAGGTCAGGACGTGGGAGGGCTTTCAGGACGACGAGCCGAAGTCTTACTCCGTCGGAGAGTCCGCCCTGGCGGTCGCCTGTGGTGTAAGTTACGCTTTAGGAACTGCCGCCAGAGTAGGCCGCGCAGAATTCTTCCGCCACTTCGTTCCCACTGACTGGCTGAAGTCGTGGTGCCCGATGCCACTCGATCAGAAATGCCGGTCGTCTGGTCACGCAGTCAGCCAATGGGGATGAAGTGCCGGAAGCACGCCTTTGTTCTTCGGCAAAGCTTGCCGGCTGGTGGCACCATAGACGGCTACTACGCTTTAACTAAGCAGTGCATGGCATGGCGGGTTCTCACTCTCTCTCTGCATTCGACAGGGAGGCTCGTTTTTCGTCGCCATCGACGATTACACCGTCAAAGCGTTCGAGGCCTCGACCGGGCAGCAGACCAGCGTGGTTGCTCAATTCCCTTCCGATGTTTACGCAGTTGCGTGCAGCAGCGACGGAAAGACTCTGGTCGCAGGTTCCGGGTAATGCCCCTATACTTTCGGTTCTTCCACTGCCGCTGTTTCTTCGAATACTTGTGTCATTTCTATGCATTACTGAATAGTACTTGTGCTCCGTGTTATGCAGAAACTAATACTCAACTATACATGTCATCTGGTGTAATAGTCTCAATGTATAAGATCCTCAGGGAGCTATAGGCCACAGTTGACATCTTGTAAGTTTTCACTACATCAAAAATGATGTGTGCAGTTAGCTGTGATATACTTGTGTACGTTAGGTGACATATATCCCAAAGTGTTTATATTTTTGCCGATTCGAAAATTACCATGTAGAAATCGAAAGCAAAACTACCGAGTATGCACGAAATGGCTATGTGATTGTCATAGGCCTTTGCACAGGGGAGGACCCCCCCCCCCCCCCTCTTCCCAGCTTGTCACCTAAAAAGGGGTTGGGGGGGTGCAAAAGCTGCCCCGTACATTGACTTAAACACACCTATGACTATTGTGTAAACTACCACATGCGTAAAATTACGATAGCAAATGCCAAAACATTTCATGTTGACCTGTGCTTTGTTAGTTAAAAATTTCTTTGTGCAAATTCAAATTTTTGTGCTGTCATATTCGAACTCGGCAAGTCTTTTCGTTGTAGCATTTGGACAACTAAATCGACCGGAATGTCCTGCAACGCATAACCATAAATATAATTTGAGTATAAAGCCGGCTAACACGTTAATCATACAGAAATTGGACATTATCACGCTTGAAAAACGCTCAGCCGCCAAAAAGTTTAGACAGCGGAATGGTGATTTACTTGCGTTTTGTCTCCATTGCTAGTCACGACGGCACGCCTGTTGTATTATTTGTTTCAGGGATTTCACATTGAAGGTCGTGGAAGTTTCATCTGGAAACTTCCAATCTTTGGTGGGCCACAAGGCGCCAGTGATTTGGTGCTGTATAGACCCTCAAGCCGAATTTGTCGTGAGTGGCCTTCTGTTAATTTCTGCTCCTCTCCACTTCTGTTCCTCTTGCACAGTAGTGTGAAATGATGAGAAATGTTGCTATTTGGTGAAACATTGTAGCTAGCTGCAGTTCATTTGACAGGAGCTCTGCACGAATTTGAGAGAGAAAACACGAACGATCGACGCACAAGAATGGAAACAATGGTCGGTTAGTTCTAATTAATATTGTGTCGAACAAAAAATAATGAGCCCTTAAACTTTCCCTTCTTTCGTTCATTTATAGCAAAGGCCTCATTCTGGAAGAACGCCTTCAGGTAGTATGTGAGAGATTATTGGTCATGCCAACTAGTAAAAAGATCACACGCTTCGGGATGCCAGCAGGCAGTAAAAAAAAAAAGTTGCAGCATATCCACGGAGTCAATGAAGATGAGTGGGCGAAGATACATTGGTAAGCTGTGCATCCCACTCGCGGCCGTTTCAATGTTTCGAGGAGCCTGTCCCAGTATACCTCTGCGGCAGAAAGCGTGACGAATGCTTGCGGTTTGCCCAGCTGGCGAATCGTGGCAAAGATTTTCTTGCAGCATTCTCGCCAGTGTTGCACCGTGTTGGGTATGCCCCACGCGAAGGCCAGGTCTCGGTTGAGCACTTTGTTCATGAACTCGCGCCCGCCGCTCTCGAGTTGCTGCCGTGTGAAGCAGCTGGTGGTGGATGGATGGATGGACGGATGGATATGGCTGTACCCTTTAGATCGGGCAGTGGCTAGCGCCACCAAGCTGTAATACTTAATGAACCAAAAACTAGATTTATTTTTCTTCCCTTAAATAGTTACATTGAGGATTCGTACTTTGCAGTGAAGAGTTTAATTTTCACTCGTGCCTTGACTTTAGCCACCAATCAGATAACCTCCTTCTAGTTAAGTCTACCCGCTTAAAGTCTATTTTGCCCTCCCTGTCCTTAAACCCCAGTGCTTTGAAAAACTCTGCACCATCATCCAGAACTATAGGATGAAGCCCTTTACAGAACATTATCAAGTGTTCGGCAGTTTCTTCTTCCTCTCCACACGCACTGCATACCGTGTCTACCCCTTCGTATTTGGCCCGATATGTCTTGGTTTGCAATACTCCCGTCCTGGCCTCAAAGAGTAGAGAACTACCCCAAATATTATCATAGATCCTTTCCTTGGCAATTTCCTGCTTAAAAGTTCGATAGATCTCCAGTGCGGACTTCTTAATCATGCCAATTCTCCACATATCGGTCTCAGCTTCCTTCACCTTCTTCTTAACCGATAATTCTTTTTGGTTTGGCCCTCTGCTGTTTTCTAAGTATTTACCAGTCAATTTTCTGGTTCACTTCCTCCATTTTGTATCGACATTCTTCATGTACAAGTAACTGAATACCTTCCTAGCCCAACGCTCCTCCCCCATTTCTCTCAATCGCTTCTCAAATTTTATCTTGCTGCTAGCTTCCCTGCCCTCAAATGATGTCCATCTCATATCACCTTGTACTCCCTGATTTGGTGTATTCCCGTGAGCTCCTTAGGCAAGCCTACCTATTCCACGTTGCTTAACTTCTAATCTTGCTTGAACTTCTGATCTCATGCACAAGACCGCATTGCCGAACGTCAGACCAGGAACCATGACCCCTTTCCGTATTCCTCTCACAACATCATACCTATTGTAATTCCACAGTGCCCTGTTTTTCATTACCGCTGCAATCCTGTTACCTTTAGTCGACACGTATATTTCGTGTTTTCTTAGGTACTCGGCCCCATTGCTTATCCATACGCCCAGATATTTGTATTTATCTGTTATCTCTAGCGTGACCTCCTGTATTCTAAGCTCACTACCTTCATTGTCATTAAAAATCACGACTGCTGATTTTTCCTTACTGAATCTGAAATCTAACCTATCTCCCTCATTACCGCAGACGTCCACCAATCTCTGCAAATCTTCTTTGTTGTTGGCCATTAGAACTATATGATCTGCGTACATCAATGCTGGTAGTGCCTGTTCAATGAGTTTTCCTTGTTTGACGAAAGAGAGGCTGAAGTCCAGTCCACTTCCCTCTAATTTGGCCTCTATTCCTTGTAGGTACGTCATGAATAATAAGGGTGACAGGGGGCACCCCTGCCTAAACCCCGTTTTACCTCTGCAGGCTTGGATACCTGTTTTTCCCACTTTATAATTACCTTGTTACCTTTATAGATATCCTTTAAAAGATTAGTGACTACATCTTCCACGCCTAGTGTGTCCAGTATTCCCCACAATTCCTCTTGAACCACGCTATCGTATGCTCCCTTGATATCCAAAAATGCTAGCCACAGGGGCCTGTGTTCCTTTTCTGCTATTTCGATGCACTGTGTCAGTGAGAACAGATTGTCTTCCAACCTCCTGTTTTTCCGAAACCCATTCTGCAGTTCCCCCAGCACCCCCTCATCCTCTCCATGCCAGCAATCTTTCCTTTATAATCTGCATTGCCAGCCTGTAGACCACTGATGTCACTGTTATAGGACGATAGTTGTTCATGTCAGCTTTGTCCCCCTTTCCTTTATAGATTATGCTCATCCTGCTAAGTTTACATCCATCGGGAACTTCTCCATCGACTATTATTTTTCTCACTGCCTCTCTCAAAGCCTGCTTATACTACGGACCTAATGTCTTTATCAGCATAATTGGAATGCCACCTGGGCCTGTTGATGTACTTCTAGGAACCCTTTTTTCAGCCCTTTCCCACTCTTGTTGTGAAAATGGAGCCATTGCACCACTTGATTCATCCTTGTCTATTGTGGTGCATAAAGCACTTCTTTGTTGAAATTTTTCTGCCATCCTTGTTCTTATATACTCAATAGCTTCGTCCCCTTCTAGTCTAGCACCTTGAGCTGTAGTTATAAACCTCTGTTGTAGGCTTGCCTCACTTCTTAGGGAGTTTAGATGGTTCCAAAATTTTGCAGCTGCCTTTCTATCCTTTTTGTGTACTTCTGCCAGCCACTGAGCCCCCATTCTTCTAATCTTTTCATTGATCAGAAGGGATGCTTCCCTTCTACAGTTTAGAAAGATGTCCCATTTTCTTTCAACATCATCTGTCAGTTCACCCCTCTGCTTAGCATGTCTGTGTTCCCTAGAGGCTTCCTTACGTTTTGCTATGGTTCTCTTGACTTCCTCATCCCACCAACTTTTGGGTTTGTGTCTTCTTTTCGGGGGTGACTTGTCACGTGCCTTAGCAAGCTCTAGCTCAAACAGTCTAATTAGATTCGTGTATGTCCACACTGTTTTATTATCCTCAGTGATTACTTTCTCAATTTGTTTAGTGGCTATTTCAATTTGCCTTTCTGAATAAAAGTTTTCCTGTAGTTGCTCATCTGGTCTCCTTCCCACGTTCACTGCTCTTCCAAAACCTAGCTTGATACGATTGTGATCACTATCCAGATTTCTGGGGCCACCTTCATCTATGTGCATTCCCCTGAGCTTATCATACATCCTACGTGACATCAGTGCGTAATCTACCGTTGACTGTAGCCTTCCTACCTCCCATGTTTTTCGCCCTTCACTCTTCTCGGTACTGTTGCAAATGATCAAATCAAGCCTTTCACACCTATCCATGATCATTTTGCCTGTCAGGTCGGTATACCCATCTATATCTTCTATGTGCGCATTCATATCTCCTAGTATAATTATCTCGCACTCTCCTCCTAACTCCTGAATGTCATTTCATATACACTCTACCATTGCCTGGTTTTCCTTTCTGGCCTTTGCTCCCGTCCACAAGTACACGAAACCAAGGAGTGTCATTTGTCCTGCCACTTTTCCTTTCAGCCATAAATGCTCCTTGCACTCCTGCTTAACCCTTTGCCAGTCTGTACTTTTATGTATGAATGCTCCAATACCACCCCCCTTTCTGCTGCCTTCTGTTCTATTACAATATTCCCACGCGTAATCCGGATTGTTAGGAGGTTGTTCCATGTCCCTGAGATGTGTTTCTACAAAACCGTATACCATCGGCCTCTCCTTCCTTAGCTGTTCTTCTATCTCTTCCCACTTCAGCCTGTTCCTACCACCCTGCATGTTAATATACCCTATGTCTGAATTGGCTCGGTGCTCGGTGCTCGTGGCTACGTCTATTTCTGCCCCGGACTCTACCTATCTTAGACACTGGTGCCACTTTGGAATCGTATTTGTCCATACCACCTGTCAAAAAGAATCTCCTTGGTTGTTTTCCTCGTTACTAGCTATCCTGCACCCCGAAGGGCCCACTTGCCCCCCAAGAAAGCTACTGCGCGTCTTGCAAGTCGCCAACCCACCTCATGACCTAGCCGCCCATCGAAGTGAATTCTGTCTCCTTGAAAACCACCCCACCTATGCACTTCTCTGTTTATTTCCACCACCTCAAAGCCTTTCCCTTGACTCATCCGCCATATCTCTTGGTTTGCGTTGACAACCGCTCTTTGCAGGTTGCTATCACGCACCGGTACCTCCGGTATCGTGCATATCACTACCTGTACCTGAGGAGAAGTGGCATGCATGTCATCGACGCCTTTCGCTTGTGTGGTTGCTAGTCCTGCTGTATCTTCATTTAAGACATCGTTTAAACCGCCTGAAGTTATCACGAGGTTTCGTCTATCAGCTGTAGTTTTGAGTTTTACGCTCACTTGCCTCATGACTACTTCAAGCTTGTGTCCTGGGAACGCCCCTACTGCAACCCTCTTGTCACCTCTTATTCTCTCTTTGATGGCTTCTGTGCATCGATTTAAATTTGAGTCGCCGGCGATTATCACATGCTGAGGCTTTTCAGCTGGAGCGTCCTGCACCTGGGGGTTACTTGCACCTGTGACGCCAGCTGCTTTGTCCCCTCCCAGCCGCACCACTACTTCGCTGAAGCTGGGCTTTGCGACAATTGAACCGGCTGAACCTGTTTTTTCCAAACTTGCTTGCTCTTTCTTCTCCGCTGTTCTGGTTGCAGATTCCCTACTGTTCTCTCCGTAGGCCGCTCCTCTGTTCACCTTGGCTAGTGCTTTCTCGGCGGTCTTCAGCCTTTCTCCCTTAGCCCTCGTTTTCTCTTGCCCTGTCCCCAACGCAGTCTCGAGCTCGGTGATTCTCATCAGCAGCTCACTCTGGGTAACCATCATTTTCTCCATTTTTTCCTCGACCTCACATTGCCTACACTTTGCGTCAGCCTCTTCTCCTTCCGCTTCTACACTTGGGTCCACTTTCAAACCAACCTCACATCCTGAACACTTTACAGTCTTTTTAACCATGTCTTTCCGACACCAATTGTCCCTATGACTTGTCTCACTCGATAATTACAAAACTCGAACCCTGCCCTACGAAAAAAAGTAAGTCTAAGCTCTACTACAAAAGTTTGCGTGTTCAATGTACGTGCACCTCCCTCACGAGGTGGCTAAAGAAAAAAAAAAAATTCAAACACACACACGCACTAACTAATAAATACTTGGTGACTGGCCCCCGAAAAAGCCGTACCATAAAATAAGTGCTACGAAGATTTCAACTGCTGCCCTGTAATTATAAAGACAAGCTCAAAACATGCAAAACAACTAATCTGCGCTGTCGATCGGGAGCGCTAAAAAAACAC
Source organism: Rhipicephalus microplus (assembly GCF_043290135.1). NCBI lineage: Eukaryota > Metazoa > Arthropoda > Arachnida > Ixodida > Ixodidae > Rhipicephalus > Rhipicephalus microplus. The sequence continues at coordinate 179,732,725 of NC_134705.1, forward strand.
GTCCATCCACCGTGACAGTCCGAACCGAGCGAGCGAGCATTGCAGCATCATCTAGTAAGCACTCTGAGTACTAGGGTTGGCTACAATGGACAGTGACGAACAAGCCCACACCCTAAGGAGCTTTGCCCTAAAAAAAAAAAGAGCGTTCCACATTCACCGTTGTGGCTACTGGTGGTGCTGATTGGCACTTCTACGCTTGAGTCCATATATATCTAGGCTTGTGCGAGTAATGAACTTGTGTGATAAGTAAATTTTAGGTTCGACGTAATTAGTGATTTGGGTCGAATAATTTTGAATCGAATTCAAATAGTATATGTATCGTATATTATGAATAAAAAGGAGCACATTTGTCATGACCAAACTAACCTTCACAATATTTAAAAAAAATTGAAACAAGGACTTTGCATAGGCTTTCTTTTTTCCATCAAATGAAGTGGCAACAACTTTGAATAGTAGCAGGATTAGCCTTTCGGTACAGTCCTAGTGATAGACAGTAAAATATGATACGTTTTAGAACTTGCTATACTTGGAGCATATAGGTTGGTATAACGAGCTTTTAAACTGAAAATAAAAACAACAGGAAAACGGAATGGATTTGAGGGTAATTTATTAAAACCTTGAAGTGGGGCTTTGCTGCAGTGCCTATTTCTTGAATACATGTTTTGACTGCTTAGCATCACTTCGCTGTGGTGAAACCACTTGTACATTCAGGCTAATGCATTTAAATAAGTGTTTTCCGGCTTAGCACCCCTACACTGCAGTGAAACCACCTTTACAAAGCGTTTCATGTAGATTAATATGCGCCTATTCGTTAGTTTCGAATAATTGGAAACTTTCAATAATTGAAATTTGGTTCGAAGCGAATTTCAATACTACATTATTCTTCGAATACTTCAAGCATTAAAATATTCCCACAAGCCTATATATATCCCTCAAAGTGAAAAACGGGCGGGGGGGAGAACGTTCTTGCAGCTCAAATTGGACACAGTATTGAAAGGCCACTGGTTCAGTCCGTGCTAGCGGCAAGTAAACCTTTCATCCATTTTCTTTCTTTACATTTACATTAGAAGTACTACTACTATCATACACCCCTGTAAAAGGCTGAGCAACCACCCCCCCCATCCCCCTACGGTAAACCATAATTTAACCAGATTTGGAGGGGAAGCGTTTGCACGGTGCCAGACCGAGGTTCGAAATGGGTGCGTGAGTGCCGCTAAAGATGAAAAAACGCCCATTTATGTTGATAATGAAATGCTTCATTTATTCACTGTTTTCTTTCTCCTTCGTCACTGTCAAACTCGTCAAATTATTCCTTGGAGTCGGACGCAAAAATTTAATCCGTGCACTTGGCCTGCCCAAGCCTGCGGTCTTCTCATGGTAGATTACTGACAAGGGGGAGCCTGGTGTGCAGTGCACCACCCTCTGATCTAGTGCATTAGATGTTTGCCACGCCCGGTGTGCCAAAATGGCTGCCCATGCCTGGGATATGAAGGATAAGACATATTGCCGGAGGGGTAAGGGGGGGGGGGGTATATTGTATTGCTTGAGGGGAGGAGGTTTACTCAGCATTTTACTGTAGTTTTTTTTACAAGAGCTTGCCTTTCTATATAGGTTATAGACTTGCGCCGCTTTTAACTGTTCAGTTTCTAGCAGCTTGTGCTGGGTAAAGCACAGCCATCATTGTTTTAGTGCTGCAAAAGCTGATTCAACTAAAGTGCTTCTCTTCTAGTTGTTCGCACTTGTGTTCTCCGGCTGTGCAGGCTTCTTCGAGCTGTGATGGCAGTGTTAAAGTCTGGAAGGTGTCGGACCAGAGTTGTGTCAAGACGTGGCATGGCATCCTACCGAAGAGCAACGATTTTCGGTATATACATTATGAAGTTTTCAACTTCATACAGTGAGGGAAACACCATAGGCTATGCAGCGCAACATAAATGGCTTATATGTCACTGTAAGCATCACATGGCGGTCTACTGTGCTGTCTTCCTTGCGGTTTGATACAGTCTCACGTCACAGTAGCAAACGCAGGCATAACATTATTATGCATGATAAATTCAACCTCACCACAGTGGTTTAGCTGTGTTTGCAAAGAAAATTATGCGCAGTAAATTAGGTATATAGCAAGCTTTGATAACCAAAGGTGGTACTATCACGCTGCTTGTATTTTACTTTTGTTTACTTTCAAGTGAAGGTGTGACGATGACAACGGACTAAAAAGGGAAAGTCGTACACACACAGTGTCTGGGATTATCTCTTTTGCCCGTCGTCATCGTCAAGCCTATACTTCAAAGTATGCTAAACTGCCGTGGCCACTCTGTCATCCTTATTTCTTTTGCTGTTGAATTTCGCTGAGTCATCTCTGTTATCTTGTGTGAAGTCAGATGTGCTTGCTGCATTGGGAACTTTAATCGCCATTGTGACCACATAAGTAGCAAAATGAATTTATCACTAGTATAGGGGTGCATTCTCCAGCTGTAGTGGAAAACGTTTACAGCTTCTGTCGCATGCATGTGTAAATGTTTCAAAAAATGCTGAGCATCATGGCAATAGCTTTCAGGTCAAACGTGGCTTTATTATAATGATGTTAGATTAGCAGCTGGTTCTCAAACAGTGTGACTTGGGTGGAATCTTGCACATGTCTGTCTCTGTTAGATTCTCAAAAGCTTGATTTTGACTAATGCGCTTGGTCAGCTGTCACAGTCAAACAGCTGGCTTTTGATTGGGCACTTCAGCCAAAACTGATCGAATTCCAAACATGTGTGAAACTGTGCCGTTGATTCGTGGATCCCCAACATTCGCAATGAGCAAATTTCTTTCACCTCATTCTGTGCATATCTTAAGGTACCCAAGTGTTATGCTAAAGCTGTATGGAATGTCTTTATATGTGCAGGACCTCCAAGGTGCTTGGCCGTCTGGCCTGGTCCCCTTCAGGAGACAAGGTGGTGCTCTTTAGTGTTGCTATGATTGCCTTTAAGTAAGAGGTATAAGAATGCCTAATGTAAATGCCTATTTTCTCCATTAATATGCACACAATACGTTTAAACTAGGGATGCTCAACACTGCACAAAAGAAAGATTTTCTTATGGAAGTTTTTTCAGCAACACAAGAAAGAACACTGAAAGTGGGCTTTGACCCAAGCCAAACGTTGTTTCTTGTGTGATCCAGATTCACAAAGATTGTTGATGATGTGTGCGAATTGGAGGCATATTTTGCCTTCTTACGGCGTGATCTATAGGATACTGCTGCCGCCGTGAAGTCTTTTGCCTCTGGCTGTGCTTTCAGAAAAAAGGCGAGTGAAGTGTCAGATTTGCTTTTCGTTGACCTCTGTTCTCCTTTTAATAGAAGAAAAATTGCTGCCTTTATCAACTAGCATTGGCCAAAGATGTTTTGTAGAGAACTTGTGTATATTAGAAAGCATATTAACACTGAATTAGAAGATAGCCAACTTGCAAACATGTGAACTGCGTGGAACAATCGTAACGCAGAACAGTAATGAAGTGGTAACGGTATGTACTTGAGCTGCCTTACCTCTCTGTGTGTACAGGATACTGGATGAAAAAGCTTCTGGTGAATGTGATGTGGGCATATAATGCTTCTCATAGTAACATACCTATCGGGCTGCAAACACTTGGGCTGTTATTTTTCCAGACTTCTTTCGATCTTGACGTTTAGGCGTTCCGTCTTCACCGAGACTGTTTGTCCCAGTGTGGTAACTGGTGCGTGTCTGGTCGCGTGCAGTTGGCCCTGCCCGTGAAGTCGGAGGTGCAGCTGGTCCCACGAAGTTCCTGGGACAAGGTGGACGTGCTCGTGCACGATTCAGTTGAAGAGGTGAGCGTGGGCTGCTGTTGGTGAACTTGTGAGCTACCTGAACTTGCGTACGGGCAACTCCTTGTGGCAGCGTTTTGTCTCCCATTGCGGGCTGGCCAACTTATTGTGTAACCCTGCCGCGGTGGTCTAGTGGCGAAGGTACTTGGCTGCTGACCCGCAGGTCGTTGGATCGAATCCCGGCTGCATTTCCGGTGGAGGTGGAAATGTTGTAGGCCCGTGTGCTCAGATTTGGGTGCACATTAAAAAAACCCCAGGTGGTTTAAATTTCTAAAACCCTCCACTATGGAGTCTCTCATAATCATATGTTGGTTCTGGGACGTTAAACCCCACATATCAATCATCAATCAACTTATTGTGTAGTGATTGCATTTGCTATATATGTTCGTTATTGTTAGTAATGGACAAACACTTTGTTTGTTGCTGACTGTTTGGGAGTGAAACACTGAAAAAATAAAGCTACAGTAATTCAAGGAACAGTGCGAAAAGAATGTACAGAAGACGCACGCGTATGCTGACTCAACAATTCACCATAATATTGTGAATTGTTCACAATTTACAATAAAGTAGTCAATGTATGTGCAACCAAGAACCTAACTATTCACACGTTTATTGTAGGTAAGTTGTTTTTGGACGTCTCGGGACCGGAATATGGATAAAAACTCAAATCGTGTGGGAGAAGCATTGGTGCTGTTAGAAGGGGGACTTGGGGTGGGAGTCCTGCTCTTCGGCTCCCTCCCCTCCTAATAAATAAATTTCTTTCTACCGCTCTGATGAGTAACGCACAGGCACTGTTCACGTCGCCATGCAATAACAAAGTTGCATCAGAAATGCGCAGAATGCCAGATACAGGTAGTAGAGGCAAAGGTTTGGTTCGTAGGCTCTAGCGAGGAATGGTGCACGAAAAACAATGACAAGTATGGCGAAGGATGGTGGAGCAATTCACTTTCGCGACTTTGTGCAACCACGCAGGAGCTATCGATTGTGGCGTTCAGCGGATGTGGCAAGCTGCTGGCAGCTGCCACCAGCAAAGGACAGCTGATGGTGTGGAACTGGAGTGCGCGCCAGCTGATGCACACGTGAGCAACTCTCTTGTATTTCACAACTAGCGGACTGCCTCCACTCCTACGGTTCTTCGTCGTTGTTTTCCTTCGACATGCATAGCAACTCTACTGCATGCATCACAATGGAATAAAATTTATTCTATTTGCCATGTTGAATCTCAATCTTTTTTTTGTGAGCATCTGCTTATATTTTTGTGCGCATTTTGTATTTTTTACTGCAAGTTGAAGGTGGCACCTTGTGACAGCCGAATGTGCTATGCATCTCAAAAAATTGTTTTGTCATGCATTATCTCTTGTATTAATTAATGCCAGTTTATAATTCATGATGTGCTATAGTTTTTTTTTTCGATCTATCCCACTTATCTGCCATATACCAGAGAATGTTCATAATTGTGTCTTTTGTTCATTTCATTTTCTCTGTTATTATTCCCCATTAGTTGCAATAGCTGCCTCTATGTAGTACCCTCTCGGCCTTTAGGGGTATTTTAATAATAATAATAATAATAATAATAATAATAATAATAATAATAATAATAATAATAATAATAATAATAATAATAATAATAATAATAATAATAATAATAATAATAATAATAATAATAATAAGAATAATAATAATAATAATAATAATAATAATAATAATAATAATAATAAATGTTGAGGAACTTAACATTATTTCATGATTTGAGAGTAGTGTGCAAATATTTACATAATTTTGAATGTTTGCAAAAACATTTCCGCTTGTTGGTCTTCACTATCTTTCATCATCTGTCACGGTTTTTTTTGTGGCTGTTGTGTTGCACTTCTACGAAAAAGGACGCAGGTTCGATTCCCAGCTGTGGTGGCCGTGTTTCAATGAGAGGGGCGTGCTTAAATGGCTGTGAATTCAAATTTAGGCGAGCTTAAACAACCCCAGGTGGGGGTCAGAAGTGTTGCGTAGCCTTCAACTACTCTGTGCCTCATAATTCTATTTTAGTTTTGGTAAGTAAAGCCACATGATCTAATTTCCATCTAATCTCACGATAGAACTCTAGAACTCTTCTGATGATAATATGCATAGAGGGTGTTAGCAATCAGCGAGTTCTTTCAACCAGTTTTCCTGTCATTGGCTGTCAAATGCAAGGTTGATGAAAAACTTGCTGTGATCTAAAGACGGCTCATCACTTATTCCTTCTTTCTCCTCGGTGTCCACCACTGCTTGTTTGCTGCATGCAGAAGTAAATAATTGTTAGGGTTTATCCATCACTTCAAATGAGCTCATACGATACCCAGTGCCTGATTTCAAAAAACAGTGTGTCGTGAGGGTTTCTGCTGTGGTACTTGAAATTTTCACTCGCTCTCCAGATAACCCAAGGACACATTTTCACAGCCAGCATGGAGGTCATGTGTCGATCCTAATGCAGGGTACCCTGCGGTGAGAACATCTGCAGCCTGAGCTGGAACCCATGTCGGAAAGAGCTTGTTTACTGCAACGTCCAGGTGAGCCTCTCGTTCCTTGAAGCCGCGCTGTGCTTTCTTTGTGCAATTCTGCGCTGATACACAGCTGTCGTCAGAGCCGAGCCGTACCAAAGAACACGCATGTAGTGGTTTTACTTTAGCAAACGCTTGCTGTAACGCCAGAGTGTATCATAGAAGGGACGAGCGTTAAGGATATCTTATTAGGGGAAATCAAGAAAAAATTAGCATGGGCATAAGAGGTAAGAGGGCAAGTTAACCGCCGGTCATTAAGGGTAACAGGCTGTGTTCCAAGAAAAGGCAGGTGGACCAGCGGCAGGCAGAAAGTTAGGCGGGCAAATGAGATTCAGAAGTTTTGCGGGGATCACGAGGCCGCACCAAGCACAAAACCGGGTCGATCGGCGAAACGGGAAACGCTTTCACTCTGCTGTTGGTGTAGTCAGTCTGATGGCGATCAAGGTGCTGCTTCTCATGAGGCTGATCTGTAAGGAGTAAGTGTCCAATGTCTCTGAAGCAAGACGCATTTTAAGCTACCACCTTTGAGGCACTCCTGAAAGAACTTCTCATTTTTTTTCTCGCACTGGCAGCTGACGGTTTCTGACCTATTCTCACATCGTTTACCTCATATCACTTGAATCTAGTGTGCTTACCGCCAAGATATTGCCACAGCAGTGAGCCATCAGTTTCCTTAGCATACCAGGGGTTATCAATATTGGTTGAAGGAGTGCTCTGCCGGTGTTATCTATGGTAACGTACCTGTCTTGTTCCTGCCCTGCAGGGCCAGTTGGGTCTCGTCGAGGGCATCGAGGTTGGCACCAACAAAGAGCAGCTGGCATCTCCAGCAGTCAGGGTGAGTGTGCTGGCAGTCAGTGCAGCGGCCATATTTGTTCACTCTTCAAAGCAAAGCTTTCTTTCTTAACCTCTTTAGGTTTTTGACTACGGCGGATACGGCCTTTGTCTAGCCAAATGGGTCCCACCTAATCAACGACACACTAAAGATAAAAAGCGATGCTTCTCGCGTTAGTATAAGACAGTTTCGCTATTCCGAAAGCACCACTCTTACTGAGAGGAAACGCTTAGTAAGCGAGGATACACAAGAAAGGAAATACAGGTGGCACCGTCATACTAAAGCACCAGCTTGTGGTGTCGTAAGTTTAGTGGTGTTTGCCGGGACCTGCATAGTTGAGTATTGCCCAAAATCGTTCACATTGTGTTCTGAGGGACACAAAGCCTTAACATAACAGGTTTCAGGAAATTTCTTTGAGTCACTGTTACGAGAGAAGACATTGAAATCTGTGACATCGTACCGAGGTTTGCATGCTGAAGTTGTGGTGGGAAATTCAAAAGTGAGACTTCGACTTTTGATTCCTTTTATTAATTAACATGTCACAAAATAATCATGATAGTGGGGATGTGTGAATAGTTGTAAACGTTATGCTCCAAGCGAATTCGAAGCGAGTAATGATTTGGTCTAACATTTGGAATTGAATAGTTCAAATAGTATACATTATATATTATATAGATAAATGTATTTGTCGTGAACCAATCAACTTGCAAAATATATATATATTTCGTTTGGAACAAGACATGTGCGAGTGTCATTTATTTCTTGGTTCAAAGTGAAATGGAAGCAACTCTGGATAGTGGCAGGATTTAAACTTCAATAAAATGCAAGTGATAACCGGTAGAATATGCTTTAAAATTTGTCATACTTACAGCATATGAGCCCACGTAACAAGCTTTTCAACTTGAAAAATGATTAATCGATGTGAGGGTAATATGTTCATTTAACCCTGAAGTGATGCTTCGTGGCAGTGCGGATTTTTTTGGACAGGCCTTTTCGTGGCATAAAGCTCCTAGGCTGCAGTGAAACTACTTTCACAGGGACGTTATATGCAGTCTAATATACACCTATTTGTTCGCTTGAAGTACCTCGAAATTTCAAATAGTTTAAATTTTGTCAGATTTGAAACTATTCGGCCAACTCACCATTTGCATTGGCTTTGATTTGAGCCTCATCTTTTAGTATTTGCACATACCCAGTCGATAGCATGCCTTGTTACAGGAAGCGAGTGAAAGTGTCTCAGGAAAATAACTCGCATCGCGCAGATCTGAGCATTGAAAAAGTCGCGAAAGAGCTTCTCTGTGTGTGTCTGAATTCCAATAAAACACAGTGGATCTGCAGCAGTTGCTTTCAGTCCAGAGTATTTGTAGTCTTTTCTTACATAGAACTCTCATTGATCACTACTAGGATTATTGTATGTGAAGGAGTTACACCAGCACACCATTGGCACTGACCACCCCTGCAATCGGCATCACAGCTGAGCTGCAATGTGTGCTGCTTGTTCATTCACTCGGCTGCATTTCGGGGGCTGTTTCACTGCTGTATTGCTCCTCAAGGAGACTCGAATGCTCTTGGTGTGAAAAACACTGGCATGAACAAAACTCCAGTAGTGTATGGAATACTAGTATCACTGGTACTCCTGGAAAAGAACTTGTCAAGTCATTTAGTAATACACTTCTGCATTTGTCGCACTCTTTCGTGGGCATTTTGTTCCGTCTGGTCTTCAGTTAATGAGAATTTGCTGGAACAAGGTCAGTGGAACCTACATGGCACCAGAAAAGCTTTTTTTTAGGACAGTGAGCACATGACGTCACGCGAGCTGAAATGATAATGCTAGTCTCTTTCCAGGCCCTGCCAGAAGACCAAGGGGACGGTGAGGATGACGGCATCGGTGAGTGCCACCTGTGTGCAAGCCAAGCTGTGCTGTTTCATTGATGAGAATGCTTACATGACGTGCGTGCTTCTTACTAGTCTTGCTGTGTTATTTCTTTAGCAAGAAAGAAATAGGAATGAAAGCTGGAGATGGGAACAAGAAGTGGTGAGAGGTCATAGATAGGTGAGGCAACGACACAGAATAGAGTGCACTGTTGGGTGCGGAATAGATGGATCTAACAAAAAAACAAAAAAAAAAACGGCATAGGGAGGAAAAAGAATCGCAGCATATCCACAAAGTGAATTCCGACAAGTGGGCGATGCTCCGGGGGATCATTAACCCCTGTACATTGCCCACTTGATCATGCAATGATGTGACATGTGCGTACAGTATATACAAAGTGGTTTATTAATCACAATGGCCACATAGTGTTGAGATGTCCAAATGGATGCTCATTTTGATATCCACACGGGTATCCATAGCCAAATAAAGTCCACATCCATGTGGATATCCATATAGATATGGATATCCACATGGATGTGGATACCATATGGACATCTATCGTAAAAGAACTTGTTGAGCTAGTTAGTAGAACATTTAAAAAAACTAATTTGAGCACAAACACACGGCACATTCATGTGCGTGTGCATGAATGTGTCGTGGGTTTGTGCTCAAATAAGTTTTTGAAATATGGACGTCCAAATGAATATCCATATGGATAACTATATGTATATGGATATTCATTCGGGTGTTCATATAAATATCGATGTGCATATGCGTATCCGTAGCGTGTAATACCGCGGACGCTGATGGCTCGACCCTAAGGAGCTTCGCCCCCTAAAAAAAAAAAAAGACTACGAACAAGAGGTATTGGCCTTCTACCGCCCCTTTTTTGTCCATGTTGTACACCTTTTTTTTTGTGAAATGATATGTAATAAGAACTGCTGGGACAAACAAGGCATGATAGCGCAGATGTTGTGCTGTGCTTTGAAGATTTTTTCTCTTGGAAAATGTTTTGCAGTATGACTAATGCAGCAATGCTGATCCTCTGAAAAGATTACATTGAAGGGAAAAAAAAGTGCCTCTAGACTGGATGAAACAAGGAGCTCATAGACATTGCTGTGTCTTGTTCTTGCTTGTCGGTTAGTAGTGCATTCCTTCTAATGTGAAACATTCTATGGGAAGTAACATGTACTTTCTTAATTAGTGTTTGGGTCAGCACTAACTTTCATCCATTCCTTTATTGAAGCTAGAATTCGTAGAAAGGATGAAAATCAAGATGAAGTATTATATGCTAAAACATTAGCTAACTTGGAAAAAAGAAAGCTTTATAGTTGTTGTAAAGCCTAGCATATTTACACGCATGAAAAGGGGTGTTCAAAGCATATGCTCCAAGTAGGAGTATGATGTGTTGCTGTAATGTTCGCTAGTGGGACCTGTCAGACTATGCAGCTTTCACTGGGGAGCAGTGCAGAAAATATTTTCGTGTGATTATCAAGCAATCTTTTCTGATAAGCTCTGTACTTCTGGGACTCTAGACCTGGGTCAGATCAAAGCGACCTACGAGCCACTCATCTTTGGAGACTCGGACGCCGAGGGGGAAGACGCACCTGCGTTGCCTAGTGCAAGGGCAGCTACGCCTGTACAGCCAGAGTACCGACCACGGCTGGTGCAGGATGCCTTCCAGCCGAGCTCCACACCTGTCCACCTCCAACACCGTTTCATGGTACGGCTCACCTTGAGTCCGTGTGCCAAGTATTTCGGTGTACTCAAAGGTATTTGAGGAATATCAGGTTACTGGGTGCCGATATCTGCATTGGATGCAATGTGTAATTGTAAACCAATCGCCCTGAACTTGTCTCTTGACCCCACGGCTTTTATTTACAACGTAGCTGCTTTAGTCTGTCCTGTGCAGTCATTATCATCGTAATAGTAATAGTAGTATTAGTAGTATTAGGTAGTCATCACGCAGGTCACGTGACTTGAGTGGGAAGTGATTAAATAAATAAATAAAATGAAAATGGTGACGCTCTATACTATCACTCACATGCTTGCAGCTTCGCTGTTTGACGATTTTCACGGTTTGGAAATTTTTTTCTCCCAATTTCCTCTTTGCCTCCTAAAAAGGTGTGAAAGGAGTAAAATGCACACAAAATATGTTGTTAACGAATGCTGTTACTGCCTTGGTTGAAGACAGGTATTGTTGTCGAGCCACAATCTCTAGTGACATTCCTTGTTTGACAATTTTTTCATTGCTAAATTTTTTATCTTCCCCCTGAACTTCTGTCTTGTTTGTATCACAAGCCTTACTGACACATTTACGTGTTTGTTCAGTTTTTTGGTTGAAAAATAGTACATTTAGAAAGCAAAAGACAGCAGAACAAACAATGCAAAGCGGAATGTAGTGCTGTCTCTCTCTCATCTTCAAACCAGAACTGTAATACTGGTACCTTGGAGAAATGTGCAACAGTAGCTGGAACAGGGTTACTTTTGTGTTCGTGGTAACTCCAGGTGTAACACCATTACCACCACCAATGTGCTTGTGACTGTTTGTCAGTCTTGATGATGAGGTTGTGTGGTTTCCAGGTGTGGAACTCCGTGGGCATGGTCTGGGCACACAACACCGCCGAGGAGAGCAGCATCGACGTGGAGTTCCACGACACCTCAGTGCACCACACCCTACACCGCGGCAACCCCCTGGGCCACACCATGGCAGCACTCAGCGACCAGGCCCTCGTGCTGGCTGGTCCCCAGCAGCTGGAGTGCTTTCACCTGACATCATGGGACAGCAACAAGGAATGGGCTGTCGAAACGCTCTCTGATGGCATCCAGGTGAGTCGCACAATCAGGAACAGCCGGTTGTGTATGTGTGTTGCTTGCCTAAAGGAGCTCTGACACAATTTTCCACTTTTTTTTTTCTTGTTGCAGTAGGTAGCTTATGACCCACTTATCACAGCTGAAAACCTTGTTTGCGCGAGTGCATGACGGTTATTTGACGTCTTTATAGTGCGCAGTCTCAGTTTAGGTTTCAAAAATCACCGATCTTGGCAGGAGCAGTTCCGGGGGCAAGGTGACCTTTCAAAACTGTAATGTTGGTGCCGCGCGTGAGACCGTGCGCTGCGGTGCACTGACAGCCAGCACAGGTGAAGCCCCCGGCACGGAAGAGGAATTCGCAAGTAGCGCAAGTGCAGTGTGCGTGCCAGCAACCAGCCCACACAAACTCGTGGCGTAGGTTTGTTTAGATTGCCCCTGCATTGACGTCGGTGTCGCAAGGGGCTCCGCATTTCGTTCAGTCGCGCGGCGTGCTCTTTAAAATTGATTTTAAGTATGTTTTAGGCTATATTTGCCCTCGATATCTCGTAGATGTTGTGTATATTTCCGCATAAATCTATCTCGCTCGTTATCTTGCCTTTGAAATTTTGTGACAGTGCTCCTTTAAACAGTGCAAGGTTGCAGTGCCACTGTCGGGTATGAGTGAGGGGAAAAGTCACATCTCCTGCACTTTCCATAAAGTGGGCCACTCTTTGATGCTTGGGATGCTAAACCCTACATATCGACTACTCTTTCATGCATAACAGTTGAAATATGGTGTAACAATGTGATTACCGTGCTCAAATGGTATTGTTAAATCGGGAAGTTCATAGCATCGAGAAAAGAAACTTCTAGCTCTTTGAAATCTGAAATTGTAACATCGTGGGACTCGAAAGCTACCGCAGCATTTCACTTGTCACTAACACTCGTTTAAGCGTTGTAGGGGGTTCATCATATGTACGGCTGAAGCAGAAGCCTAGCTAATGTTCCAGCTGCACACAGTCGCACCATGCATCAATGATGTCCCCTATCCGTAGCTTGCCTCATTGCAGCTACAAGGGTTCAGGCGAATAAGGCAACAGGCTAGGTCAACAAAACAACACTTTATTGTTATACGTTAGCAATAGCGCGCAAATGTCACGAGGAGATAGTACAGAAACAAGAGTAGACGCTTACACCTTGGTCGTTGACGCCCTCGGCTCACAGGGGGTTGCAGGTTCGACCTCCTTCGTTCTTAGCCGGTGTCAGAGAGAGCGTGCGGCCGTCTGCACGCTAGTTTTGTTCACTGACCCGGTTTTCCTCTCCCTGACGTTGTGGGGTCTTGAAATGGCGAGCGCCACGCCAAGCTGACACCCCCACAACATGAATAATACCTTTTCTCGCTGAGAGAGGGGAAACCCGTTCCGCGCGCCGAGAAAAGGGGAATCGCGAGTGCTGGATGCAGGGGTGTTCCATCTCCTTGACTCTCATTGACTCTCGAAGGGACAGTCATGTCCCCGCAACCAGGCTGTCGTGCTGCCGTAAAAGGGAAAGGGAGGCTAGGCGCATGTGCTCCCCCACAGCGTGTGAAATGTATGCAAGGTCAGCCCAGGCGTAGAGCCTCCCACGTCGGTAGAACATGAAGCCTCCCCCGTCCAGTTGATGCAAACTATGTAGATGGTTACGTGAAGTCAAGACAGTGTGCCAATATGCAAAGACAGAGAGGACGAATGCAGTGAGTGTGTGAGCGGGCAGAGCACGTGAATTTGCGAGGAGACTATCAGTGTTATTTGTTGCGTATACCAACAGATAACGAAAGTAGCCAACATGTTCTTTTGGGGGCATTTACAGGAACAAAAAACCACCACCTCCCATTAGCGTCATTTGGTACATAAAAGCGCAGTTGACTGCTAAGTCCATTGCTCTGTGCCCGGGTGTAGGGTGCAGCCTTTCCAAAATAAAGCCAGGGTTGTGACTTGGGTTGCTAGATGTTGTAATGCAATAAAGTTGTAGCTCATGCCTGAAGGAAGCCCCCCACCTGTGTCAAAATTAGAAAGGAATCACTGCATTTGTTGACTCATTTATTTTCGATGAAACTTTAAAGCGGGTTTTATGCCATGATAGCTTTGTCGATTCAAGCTGATAATAACTTTGATCCCTATGGAAGCCTGCGAGGGAATGAAAATGTGTTAATGAGACCGGGAAATTTGTAAAATTGGGTTTTGTTGTATCGAATTTTCAGCTCTTCAGCTGTTTATCAAAATTCACAAAGTATTGTTGTGCGCCGTGAACGAGAATGATCGTGAGCGGCCCCAGCTCTGAGTAAAGCCGCACATTGTGCAGGCAGTGGCAGTGGGCGGCGACTGGCTGGCCGCGTGCTGTAGCTCCGGGATGGTGCGTACGTGGACGTTTGGCGGCTTGCAGAAAGCTGTGTGGCGTGCACCGGGACCGGTGGTTGCGCTCGTTGCGAGCGGTCGCTCCCTCGCCCTGATCTACCACCAAGGAGCAGGTAAGTTTCGTTGATGTCACATGACCACATATTTGACTGCATTCGTTGAAAAAAAAATGCCGAGATCAATACTAAGTGTTTTTTATTTAGATAACTGGCCTGGTTTCATTTCACCTGCTTAACATTGTACGAAACCATTTTAATTTTTACGCGCTTGGCATGTGAATTTCTGATTGTCAACAACAAATAAATCTATCTGTACCCAGATGTGCATGAAAATGTGCAAATATTTTCTTGATTATATATATAGTTGTCAGAGCCCATCGAAATCCATGGACTTTTTTGTCTCAGTCTGTGTCAGTTTTTGTGAAATTGTATGGTCTACATCCCCTTGTTGGGAATGTGCAATGGGTGCAGTCGCGCGATCTTAATTGATGTGCGGTGACGGACATTCGTATCAATAACGCTGTGCAGGTGTCACAGCCGAGCGGCAGGCACTGGCCGTGGTTCAGTACAACGTGGGGGCTGGCGTCCTTGGACCTCCCGTCCCAGTGCCCTTGGCTGAGAGGCAGCGGCTTGCTTGGGCAGGGTGGGTGTACACAATTTCGGTGCCCGAGATCCTCGCAACACGGCTGATAGTTTTTATAGTAGAGCTGATAAGATCGAGTTTGCTTTGCCGCATGTCGTCGGTGGGAAATTATCGTGATCATGAACTGGCGCGCTCTCTCTTCGCCCTCTTTTTTTAATTTATTTTCTGCTTCACTCCCAGAACACGTGCGCAGGTTTTGTCTGCCTGGGTGGAACAGCAACTACGGTGCTCTGCTGCTGACCAGAAGGTTGCGGTTAAATTGCAGCCACAGCAGTCGCATTACGATTGAGGCAAAATGGTACTGTGCGATGTCGGTGCACGTTAAGGGGCACCAGGCGGTCGAGATTTCCGGAGCCCTCCGCTAGGGCGTCTCTCATAAACATATGGGGGGTTTCGAGATCTTGCACCTTACATGTGCAGACTTCTCCGGTGCCGTATTCAATAACTCTGATGGGCGAGACAAGTACAGAGAGAGAGAAATTTTCGGCAAAGGAAAGTTCTTGGCTGCGTGCACCTTGAACCCGCGTACCTGTGATCCGAAGGTGGGCGTCTTAGCCGGTCTGATATCCAGGCATGCTGCATTGCATAGCATTGTATGGTGTGGTATAGCAAGGGATGGGAAAGGGAACTGTGGCTGAAGAGCAAGAAGGAGGAGGGTACAAAGTAAAGCATTGGCATAGAAGTAAAGAGAAAGTGAGAAATAGAGTGTTGTGAGGATGAGGAAGAGGGTATAGAGTAAAGCATAGTGTAAAAAAAAAGAAAAGAAAGACAAATAGAGAAAAGGAAAGATAAGAAAGGGAATCAAAGAAAAAGAAAAATAGAGAATAAGAGGTAGGAAGAAATAAAGAGACGAAAGAAAAAAAAATTTAAACAGTGAAAAATAGAAATACCCTCAAACCTCGGTATAACAAACACGGATATAACGAAATATCAGTTATAATGAAGTAAACGAAGAGTTGTCTTGCAATAAATAGTGTTCTGGATTTATCTTTGTAGCAAATTTTTAGATGTAACGAAGCTATTTTTGTGTAAGGTGCAACTTCGTTATAATGAGGTGTGAGTGTAGAGGGAGAGAGACAAATAGCCAAAGCAAGTTTAATGTACTTCATTATGTCTTTCAGTTCTCCGTTCCTCTTAAGCTTTGAGTGTACAGTTCTTAATGAGTGTACAGTTCTCAATGTAAGGCTCCATCGGGCTACCTTTGCCCGCAAAATAATATTCCCTCCCTCATTGAAGTATTGCAAACTGACTTCTTATTTTGTTTTTGCTTTGTTTTTCTTTCTGTGTACAGACACAGAAAGAAAAACAAAGCAAGCACATTTATGTATAGTGTGGTACAGCTAGCTGTGATGAGGAAGGTGAGAGGGAAGAAGCCAAGACCAGTTAAGAGCACATCAATTCTGCTGTGACCAAGCCTTGTGCAAGCTGCATTGATTTTCAAGACATTTAGTTGTGCAATATTCCCATCAGCCATTCAGACAGAGCTTAATGAGAGGAAGCTTCTTTCAATATTAATAATAATAATAATAAAACATCCTACTCATAAGAAATAAGAAGTCAGTTTGCAATACTTTAATGAGGGAGGGAATATTATTTTGCGGGCAAGGGTAGCCCGATGGAGCCTTACATTGAGAACTGTACACTCATCGAGAACTGTACACTCAAAGCTTAAGAGGAACAAAGAACTGAAAGACATAATGAAGTACATTAAACTTGCTTTGGCATTGCTTTATGTAGGGGTTATGCTATTGCAATTGAAAAAAAAAAAATGCGAGGTTCAAGACAATGTCATCTCCACCTTGCTCAGAATATGCATTGTGGTACCTAAAATGTCCAACACCTAGAGTGAGCAAACGCAAACGGTGCTTTCAAAAGCCTGTGCGCATTTCAGCCTACATGGCTCTGTTTTACAGGAGAGCAGTTTGCAAGAAAAGAAATTTACAAAGCTTTAACTTCGCAAAGCTTTAACTAGAACCAAAACTTCATGAAATTGATGACACAGTTGCTTTTTTTTGGTGAAATCCTGTAGGCAAATGCTTATTGTAATGCAACGAAGCATTTCACAAAAGCATTAATGGCATGGCAAAGCCTTTTAGATGTATTGTGTAGTACTTGTTACTGGTCTGTGTGGTACATGCTTACCAGAACACATAAGCGCGGTTAGTTCAGCACCTTGTCTCTTGTTCACTCAGCGCGCTGTGTCTAGTGCTGTTTGTTCTTGGTTAAAAATGTATCAACCAGCCTAGTTACGACCACTCCTGGCAGTTTTCAGTTTATTTTGTAAATTCCCAAAATCAGTGCAACCGCATGTCATTGCACTTGTTTGATTCAGTGAAACGGTAAAGCCCTGTGTACTGTGTGATGTTAATGGATGTTAAAGAACACTGCGCGGTCTTCATTTCGAGAACCTTCTGCTAGGGCATGCCTCTCACATCATGGTTTTGGTACGTAAAGCCCCACAAGTGATTATTATTGCGCAGGTACACCGACGAAGGCTCACTTGCGTATGTGGACTCCGATGGTGTCGTCTCCATACTGGGCTCCTCGTATGGCTGGACTCCCATTTGCAACACCCGGGACAATGTACGTACCTCGAGCTGTCATGTCTGCTCGTCACTGAAGTACAAGCCTCTGCTGTCAACATCTGTGTTAACCGAGGCTCGGATGCAGTTGGCTGTTGAATTGATACCACTGAAGCGCACTTGTGCCCCATGGTGTTGATGCAAAGCAAAGTTCATTCTACGTTCGCTTGTATAAAATAAAAAAATTCTTGAATGCGGCTTGTCACTGGAGCCGTTTTGACAAGTCGTCTTGTAATATTCAAGGCAGCAAGAAGACAAGACTGCTTGTGGAAACAGCTTGGGACACACCTCGTGTTCAAGGATTTTTTGCACTGTTTGCATGTTTCTATTGAATGTATTACAGATATCTCAAACCTCGATACAACTAACCCGGATGTAACGTAATGTTGGTTATAACGAAGTAAATGAAAAATAGTTTTGCAATAGATTTAGTGTTAGGAATAAACCTTTATAACCAATTTTTGGATATAACAAACTTTGTTTTGTGTAAGATGCAACTTTGTTATACTCAAACATCGTTATAACGAAGTTGCATCTTACACAAAAATAAGTTTTTTATATTCGAAAATTTGTTATATAGTTTTATTCTTAACACTATATTCATTACAAGACTATTTATCACTTATTTTATTATAACCTATGTTTCATTATATCCAGGTTCGTTATATCGAGGTCTGAGTGTTAACAAGGCTTGCCTGTGTAAGACATCTGGTACACCAAAGAGACCACTTCTGTTTTCTTCCATCTATAGAGTTTTTCATCATCGTGTCTGGTTTTGCAGGTGAAGAATCAGTCGGATCACTACTTTGTGCTCGGTGTGAGCGAGACACGCCAGCAAGTTCGGTAGGTCCTCAGCAATGTCCTTGCACACGGAGGGCACCTCAGTGGCGTGCATCCTTACTCGCAGGGCCTTGCTGTGCAAGGGTTCCCGCTACCCGGCCACTTTGCCGCGGCCCGTCATGGTCATGTTGGACTTCAGTTTGCCTTACCTGGGGACGGAGTCCGAGAAGGGGCAAATGGAGGTGCACCCCCCTGTCCTTTTATTGCCTCAACATTTACACTGCACTGCACTGTAACTAGAAGAATAAGGATGGGGTGGATCACATTCGGCAAGCATTCTCAAATCATGAATGGTAATCTGCCACTAACCCTCAAGAGGAAGGTATATAACAGCTGCATCTGGCCAGTACTTACCTATGGGGCAGAAACCTGGAGTCTTACATAGAGGGTTCAACTTAAATTGAGGACAACACAGCAAGCGTTGGAAAAGAAAATGATAGAAGTAACCTTAACAGACAAGAAGAGAGCAGAGTGGGTCGGGGAACAAACAGGGGTTGAAGATATCATGAAATCAAGAAAAAGAAATAGACATGGGCCGGACATGTAGGCAGGATAATTGGTGGTCATTAAGGGTAACTGGCTGGATTCCCAGAGAAGGCAAACGTACGAAGGGGAGATAGAAAGTTAGGTGGGCCGAGGAGATTAAAAAGTTTGCGGGTATAACGTGGCAACGGAAAGCACAAGACCGGGTTGATTGACGGATCATGGGCGGGGCCTTTGCCCGGCAGTGGGCATAATCAGGCTTATGATGATGATGATGTTCTGGGGGTTGCCACCTATTCGACGACTGCTCTCCATCACACGGCAAACAATTTGGAAAATGTGTTCAGAGAAAATGCGTGCAAGTCAACTGTAAGACTGTTGGCACCATAACAGGAATTTCAATTTGTTGCTTTTGATTCCTGTGCAGTAGCAGTGAGACTTAATTTTGTGGTTATAATTAAGTCCCGTATAAACAAGGTTTGTTACATTGAGGTCACAAATACATCATGCTTTATGGACTTCGATTCATAAAAACTTAAATGCAGCGCTATATCGATAACTTTATTTTATTCAGGTTTGTTCCATTGAGGTTTAACTGTATGTAGCAATTCTCCTACAACGTAACACTAAGATTGATTGATTGAGTGATTGGTTGATTGAACTCACTGTGGTGGTCTAGTTATGGTGCTTGGCTGCCAACACACAAGTCATGAGATTAAACCTCAGCCGCGGCGACTGCATTTCAATAGAAGTGAAATGCTAGAAGCTCGTGTGTTCGAAAGAACCTTGTGTGGTCAAAATTCTCAGATCTCACAAGAATATGGTTCTGGGATGTAAAACCCTTACAATTATAATTATTGTTTAGGCATGTGCGAATTCGAAGGCTTGAAGCGAATTCAAAGTGAATAGTGATTTGGTTTGAATAATTTATAATCAATTTTTAAGGTTATAAGCGAGTTTGAAGTGACTAATGATTTGGTTTGAAATAATTTTTAATCAATATCGATTAGTATATGTCAGTTACAAAGAAAAATGAGCATATTTGTCATGTACTTAGTAACCTGCATGATATTTCTTTAAAAATTGACACAAGGCCTGTGCAAATGTCATTATTCTTGCTTAAAGGGAATTGTAAAGAACTCTGAATAGTAGCAGGATATGACTTTCGGTAGAATGCTAGTGATAACGTGTAAAATATGTTACACTTTCAAATTTACTATACTTAGAGCATATAGGCCGGCATGACAAGCTCTTCAAATTAAAAAAAAGAAAAAGAAGAATCCATTCCATACAAGGGTAGCGTGTTCGTTGAACCGTGACGTTGGCCCTCAACGACCAGATCAGGCTCATCCAGAGAGCAGGGCAGACAGCGAAAGCCAGTGGAGCCCTGAACTAAGGACCGCGACCATGAGCAAAGCTCCTTTGGGGAAACCCGTAGAAAATTTCTTTGCCTGTTTACATTAAGTTTCTCATCATCATCAAGTAAGGATTCACGGCAGAGTGGATTTCCGCCGGAAAGGTGTATTCAGGATGTTGCACTCCTCTACTGCAGCGAAGCCACCTTTACAGGGGTTACATGCAGTTTATTTGTTAATTTTGAATATTTCGAAATTTTCATTAATTTAAATTCGAATCGAAGCGAACTCGAATACGTCAGTAAGCATTCATATATTCAAAATGCACGAGTGATTGCGCAAGCCTATTATTGTTGTTTCATTGATTGAAGAGGACATTCCCGCTGTAAGTTGCTGCAGCTAGGCTTTCTCGTCGACAGGAGGAGCTGTGGCGTGCCTGGTGCCTGGAGGAGGCCCTGAAAAGAGTGGGCGAGGAGGGACAGCAGCTGGTTGATGTCAGCAATCGGAGGCAGCTGCTCCTGCTCAAGCTGTTTGCGGTGCGCACCATACTCTTATTGGCATTTGCTGATCTGCCAAGCACTTTAGCTTGGCGAATTCAGCTCCGTTTGTTTGGCGGTGCTTTTGTACTGTAGCTTCAACTAATGTTATGCCGTGTTCTTGTTTTGTGTAATATGTGCTGCCTTTCGTGCCACTTCATTGTAATGCAGGTAATAATAGAAGGCATCAGTACGCTAGAAACTTCGTGTAAATTTCATAATAAGCTACTCTCAAGAAGCATTTGAACATGCTCAAAAAGTGCCAACAACTGCTAAAGTAAACAGATCTTGATGAAGATGCCTGTAAAGGATTTTTATAAATGAGAGCATCTTACGAAACATCAGAATGTCTTGGAAGAAACAGAATGAAACAAATAGTCGTATAAACAGAATGAAACAAATAGTCGTATTACTGTTTTTACAGTAGACTCCAAGTAAACGGAAATCTGTTAAACGGAACTACTTCCTAAACGGAACCATTGCCTCTGCAATACTTGGCTTCGGGCTTGTATGCTGCACCCATGTTCACCTCTCAGTGAACGGAACTTTTGTTAAATGGAACATACTTTCCCGGTCCTTAAAGGTTCCGTTTACCGAGAGCCTACTGTATATCAGTGCCACGAAACATTAATTCTTTCCATTATTCATCCAAAAACTGGTGTTCTTTGAAATTTTTCTTCAAGAACGTTTCACTTACCGCATGCAGCTGGCAGCCAAGGCAGAGCGAGAGGTGCGAGCGCTGGATGTGGCACGTCTCATGGACTCTGAGCAGCTGATCCAGGGAGCAGTGGAGTACGCCTCCAAGAGCCGACGGCTTGTGCTGGCACAGCGCGTCGAGCGTCTTCTACTGGAACAGGACTCTCCGTCGCAAAGTGCCCCTGTGGCTCGGTAAGTCGGAGAGCAGTCTGTTGGTACATACGACCGCGACTTGGATTGCAGCAGTGTGGATCCCGCTCTTGATGTGAGCCAGAGGATGCGTGTCTGAGCTAAACATGCAGTTGCTCGCCAGAGCAGTTGGAGGCTGGAGGAGTGAAGATGTTAGCCCGTCTTCTGTTCCAAACAGACGAGGTGCGGGAGTTGCATGATCGAACGACAATCACTCTCTGAGGCCAAAGTGAGCACGCCTTAGAGCACTCCAAGTCTGAGCGTTGTGCTTCGAAAGAGCGAGCTTAACATATTCAGAGAGTTTGACTTTGACCAGCGGAATTTTACGTGGGTAGCTGCAAAAACTTTGTAGTGCTTTGTCATTTGGATGTACCGTATAAGTTGTCGGGTGGGAGGGTGCCACCTACTGCCCTACGTGAATTGACGTTCTAAAAACTGTTGCCACTGCACACATGGGCCGCCGTCCCTATCGTGGATAGAGGTCCTCGCAGAGTAACAGAGTTTAAACGCTGTAACAAGACGACTAGTAGGTACAGAACATGTGCACTCTTATGCTGTCAGTGCACCTGTTTTGTGTTTTCTCCAGTCCTCGTCTTGTTCCTGCGCCAAAAAATTTACTCTGTAATACCAACGAGGCTTAACAACTATCGTTTTGCAGTCTATAAGGCTTCACTGCACGGTCTAGTGGTCGTGGTGCTTGAATGCTGACCCGAAGGATGCGAGATCCGATATCGGTCGCCGCAGCTGCGTTTCGGTCTATGGAGGCGAACTGCTAGAGGCCGACGTACTTAGGTGCGCACAAGAAACCCCCGGTGGTTGAAATTTGTGGAGCCCTTCACTACGGTGTGTCCCATTATCATATCATAGTTTCGGGACGTGAAACCCTGAGAGTATCTGTAATTATTTTTCAATTATTTACTCCACAGTACCAGCGAGGCTTAACATGTGTGTTTGTGCAGTCTATAAGACTTTTTCTACAGTGATATTAGTCTAAAACTGGCACGCAAATGCATTCTCCTAACAGCAGCTTTCGTAACTGAGAAATCACTATACCTGACTTGACTCTCTGTATGTACCACGTGTAAATTTAGTGTTGCACTCGCGTTATTAACTACTTCTGTGACACGCATAAGTTGAATTTGTCTGCGCTTTACTGGTACAAAGGAGATCACTGACGAGATCAGTCTGCAAAAGAGATTTTCATTTTGTGATGCAATCTTTATTTTCTGTTTAGTGATGCACTTCACTTTTTTCTCTCTTTCACTTGTTAAGGTTTGTTACGTTAACTTCGAAGTGGCCGAAATTAGGGTAATAACTTGTAAGTTCTTTAAAATGCCGTCCACACTGCTTTTCTTAGAATAGAAAAGTGTGGTCAGAAGTTCTGTGATTCTTGGTCAGATCTCAGCATATGACGAATGAACACAGTTCACGTTTGGAAACATATTGTTGGCACAAACCAGGCAGGTCTGCCGGCCCATCCCACCTATGGGCAAGCGTAGGCCTGACCCACCATCATATGCGGTACTGAAGCGCAAGCCGTTGCATCTATCCTGGAAGCGGCCAGCTGACTGCGCGAGTATAGATGGTGAGTTGGCCGCCTGAATGCCGAGGTTGCGCTTTTTTCAATATAACTCTGCGAGTATAATGCAAGGCCAGTCTGTTTTTCTGTACGTTTTAAAGGGCCCCTCACTAAGGCACTGCAAACGGAGGGTACACACGGAGTCCACTCAGAATGTAGACAGCTTTCAACGATCATGTGTGCGAAGTATGGAATGGCTGCGTTGCATGAAAACTGGCAAAAGTTTGTGCGAAAAGTCGCAAACCTTTTCGAAAGAGGCATTCTCTGAAAGAGAGCGAAAGTAACACAAATGCAGGCCCATAGGCATCTGCAAGGTTCTTGATTAGGAGGAGCAAATATCTATGGCAGACCCCCCCCCCTGTGCGTGTGCGAATGCCTATTTGCATGCCTGTGTAACGCCAGCTCTTACGTAATTTTCTTGCAGTGTCATGGAACGTGGCACATCAGTTCGATTCTGCATACAATGTAGAGGGTACAGGACAATGCCCTACAGATGTGCCGCGTTAGAGCTGCTTGAAGCAGAGGACAACGACAGAAAAGGACTAAGTGTCGACTTGCAAGCAACGCTTTATTCTGTGCAAAGAGAGTTTAAGTCGGTATTAGTTCATCCACCATAGTCTTGTGTATCGAGTTGCTTCTCATTTCCTCGAACATATATCAGCCAGCCCAAATAAGCACTTTAGTGCATAGTAATGTATAAAGAAATACATAGAGGGGGGGTGGGGCTTTGGTCACGTGAACAGGACACGCTGTTTCGCCTCTAACAGCGAATAAAAGCGTGGGAAAAGCTACCCGCTAGACGAGAGAAAGGAAGAGTGTATCTACTTCAGTACTATACTTGGTTACAGCGCGAAAAAAAAAAGAACAGATGTAAGCTTTGTCCGCAGATTTGCGTTGTGCCTGCCGTTCACCTGTGAAATACAGTTCTGCTAGCTGGTTTCAGCTCGAACTGTATGTACTCTTTCTTGGTTAATGTGAATACTGCGCATATTAAAAATGAAAGGATTGTTCTCACTACCTAAAACCTTATGTTAAAGTGAGCAGCAATGACAAAATCCCTGACAGAACTTACCAAGATGTTCCAGTTTCTGACCTATAACCAGCAACAGAAGTGCATCTGTATGCACAAGTCATATGACTGCCTATCGAACTAATCTGAAAACACCTGAGGAGCGCTTGACGTCGTGAAAAGGAGCATGTCAGAGGTACAGTGACGGATGTCGGCGGCACCGTCATTTTTTGTCATGTTGTGGCCGACTTTTGTGAGCCTTACATTTCTGAGGCACGGCGATAGGGGCACTTTGACTTCTTGCTCTCCCCAATAACGATTCAGTGTAAAAGAGTTATTTGAGTAAAACGATCCCTAGATCACCAGCACATAACCAAAATTCACACTACAGGGAAGGTTGAAGGGCCCTTAAGGTTGCAGTTGGGGCTCGTTGATATGTCTTCATCAAGTAATGTGCTGTTAGGTAAGACACGGACCGAGAAAAAACAAAAAAACAAAAGACAACTCCTCACGAATCACCCTGTGTCATCTCATTTTTTCTTTCTCTCTGCCCATATCATACCTGGCAGTGCATAACATGATGAAAGACCCCTTTAGGGTTTCCCACCTCACTAAGTTGCTGTACCGGTTCTTTCCTCAGTAGCGTCTTTGCCTTCCGATGAGCATCGCACCACACCAGAACCACCCGTTACAAGAGGGAACCCGTTCAAGGTGACCAAGGTGAGCCGCCAGTTATACGCATCAGTTATTCTCACATTGCATTGTTGCTGCAAGGGCGGTGGACTCTGTTGGCGCTGCAAATGTTGTAGCGTCAGTGTCTCTCAGCTATGCAGGCACTATGTCAGATGTTCCAATTTGTATATGTGTGGGGAACTCCTAGTGGACAGGTGAAAGCGATAGGCGGGGGGGGGGGGGGGGGCACTTGCACTGAGAGAGGAGGAATGTGATTAACGCTATGCGTGGAATGAAGTCATGTGGACTTTTGTGCTATCTGGTATGCAGCCTCTAATGCGGCCTCTTAAGCTATGTGGCAAAGAATGGTCAAACAAGTGTCACAAAATTTAATCTCAGCAGCATGTAAATAAGATGTGTGCTCTGAAGCCTCATTCAAGCTGTTTCTGTATTTGCTTATTAGTGTGAAAATCTGAAAAAAGCGTGCTCGTATGCATGTCGTAGAAGTTAGCTTTTACGGCCATAACATTAGAAAGGAGAAACATTTCTGCTGTCCCCAACCAGAATGCCTTAAAGCTTGCAGTAGTTCACTTCTCCTTCATCTCTTTTTCTTTTTTAAAGCTCTGAAATCAAGTCTGAAATGGTATTACCGTATTGTGCCGCCACTGCTGGCACGTCACTGGCTGTCGTTAGTTGGGCTAACTGCATTTAACGAAGACTACATGTTTTCCCACTCACTTTAATCTAAGTGCCAGCTTAAATAATCTGCTTGCCATTGAAATAATCTGAGCGCCGAGCTATTTAATCCATGTGCCAAACATTTAATCCAAGCGCCAACATATTTAATTCAAGCACCAACTCAATGAGGCCTTGTGCAAGTAAGTTTAATCCAAGTGCCACCATGTTTAATCCAATTCCCAATGACTTTAATTCAGGTGCCAGTCAGTTTAATCTATGCACCAAAAACACATAGTTGGCCACTTTATATAGTATAAATGTCAAAATAATGTAAACACGAAGTCACAGGAAGAACTTTTCCCTCGCATATACATGCTAGCGCTTATGAAATGAAGAGCGAAGTGCTGTTTCCCACCAACATTTTGGTGTCATAGCTTCAAAATAAAAAATAAACAGTGCATATTAATTGCATTTACAGGTACTAAATGTATTAACTCATAGTCCATGTTAGTCTTTCATCGCTACTGCATTATTCCAACTAACCATGTACGCCATCGCATGTGCATAGATTCGTGCCGTCTGCTCAGCAGACGGCATTTGGCTACTTATCCGCTGAGGCATTCGCAGCCTTCTGCCCAGGCCGGTGAGAACAGTGTTGACCGACAGATGATATTCATTCGTTCTTGAAATCAGAAATAACCATTTAAAACTGAACTTGCATTTATTTGGGTTCATGTAGAATTAATTTTTTTATAAAAGCATCAACGGAGATACTCCTGTTTTCACGTAAAAGACGACGCTAGTGTTGCTGAAGTGTGCTTAAAACTCGCGTTCGTCACATACACATAACTTTGTTGATGATGATGATGATAAAATAAACATTTATGTTCCGAAACAGTGTTCCCGAGCTTGAATGAAAAGATAACAGCTAATACGAATGTGAAATATGACTTCCGTTTTCTACATCAGGATCATGAGTTTACGTCTTATGTGCACTGCAGGACGAAATCCTCTTCGAATTATCTCTAACTCGCTCTGCCCTGAAAGGGCTTCCTATTTCATTGAAGACATACTTGCCTTTGACGCATCGCTGCCCACAGCCATGTTTTCCATATCTTGCTATGCATTCCGGCACTCCGATAACCATATTCTGTCTTTCACATTACATGACCTGGCCCGGTCAGGTGATGCTATACAAATCCAGTTATGAACTTTGTTGATGAACACAAAATATTCGATAACATGCTCCTGCTTTTTCTTTCATTGCCACTGAAATGACTCCACCCGGGCCAAGCACTCATCTACAAACTTGTACACAGCAAAATATAGGCGCTCCAAACATGGCCTAAGCGAACCACGGCAGTAATTTTTTGTTTGAATACTAGCGGCGAATTACAATAATATTGATTTTTTACCTTGCCACTATTGTCTTTTATAATATAAGCACTGCATTTCGATTGAACTGTCATTTTTACGTCCCACATTCTGCTTTTTGTGCACGAATTAAACTGACTGGCACCTGAATTAAAGTCATTGGCAATTGGATTAAACACAGTGGCATTTGGTTTAAATTCACTGGCACGTGGCCTCATTGAGTTGGCGCTAGGATTAAACATGTTGGCGCTAGGATTAAATATTTGGCACATGAATTAAATAGCTCAGCGCTCAGATTATTTAAATGGCATGCAGATTGTTTAAGCTGGCACTTGGATTGTGAGCGAGAAAACCTGTAGTTTTAAAATTATAAAAAGGCTCTATGGCAAATTGCACAGTCAGCTCTGCCGCCACGCAGTAGTGTCGTGTCGTGAAGCGTGCTACAGACTTGAAGGGGCTCTTGTCACTGAACGTAGCATTAGCATGCCTTAAAAAACCAGCTTTTTAAATATTTTTTATTCTTCTAGAGGAGGAGGGGGGGATTGGAGGGTGGACAACCTAAAAATGGCTTTGCAGACCCCCATTTGAGAACCACTGGATTACATTGAGTAAGTATGAAGATACTGTTCGAACGTCTTCTTGTTTAACAGTCTCAGGAGAACCCAGTGGTGGACGGTGCCACTAATTGCGTGAAGTCGCGAGGAGATGCGAGCGTTGGTCGTCGGCAGATGACGCTGCAGTTTGGGGCTGCCCGCAGCGAAACTGCCCCCGCACCCACCAAGTCTGGCGTGCAGCTGTACGTGGAATCAATTCGAGCAACTCTGCTCGAGGAGGAGCCGGATCTCGCAGAGGACCAGCTCGTTAGCCGGGCAGTGGCCCGGTTCAGGACTTTGTCTCAAGAAGAGCGAGCGGTGAGCCTTAAGTTGATTACTGCAGATTGACTCTGTACACCTAAGAGTTCAGCAGAATCTGATCTATGCGTATGTGGACAGGGTCGTCCACATCTAAAGTGACCACCTCATTATTATTCAAGACCTCGTGTAGCTGATGCTTGTTACACAATTTGAAAAGCTATTATTCCACTTATTGACGCCACATGGCAGATGTTTTTCTTGTGAAGTAGAAAAAACGCTCTAGATTTAGTCGATTGAGTGCTATCAGGTGTTCTCCTTAAATGTGGCCAACCCTGCACAGTGCCAATAGACTGACACCCGACACTAAGACTTTTGATGCGACAACTGGCATGTCGCAGAAATAATCGCAACATGTTAATACCAATCTGGCCTCTAAAGGTAAAGTAGGCTCCGGTTTAAGCTAGTCGAAATTACGCCAATGTGACGCTAACTGAAGACTGTGGAAATTAAAGTATGTGCATTACTTAGCCCTAAAATGTCAAGTTTCTATCCATTAGCTCGGGACATTTAACCATGTCAGAATAGGAGCACCGCTACTGCGTACACGGGAACCAGCACATTTCGCTTATTGGGAAGAAAAGAAAGGATGGGCAGTAATATAGGCTGGCTTGCTGAATCGGGTCACTTTAGAAGAGTTGACCTGCCATGCCAAAGCCATGCCAAAGCCATGCCATGACAAGATATCTTGTCAAAACGTTGCCTCCAGCAACAATCCTGTTCCAAGATTTACTGACAGAGGCAGCAACCATCGTAAAAGCAGCGGTCTCTATTAGGCTTGTGCGAATTGTGATTTTGTTCGAATTATTTTGAATTGAATTTTATTAGTATATATATCACATATCATGGAGAAAAACGAAGATATTTGTCGGGCCCTAACTAACCTGCACAATATCTGTTAAGAATTGAAACAAGGCCTGTGCAAATGCCATTTTTTTTTTTGTTCGTCTTAAAGGAAGTGGAAACAAAAATATTCGCAGGCGTTAAACGGTAGCAGGATTTTATTTTCGGTAGAACGCAAGTGATAACGTGTGAAATACATCAAGTTTTAAAATACAATACTCAGAGCATATAAGTTGGCATAACAAGCTCTTGACCCAATGACGAGTCGATGCGAGGGTAATGCATTCACTAAACCCTAAAGTAAGGCTTTCTGGCAGTGGGTATTCTTTTTGGATAGATGTTTTCACGGGTTAGCATGCCTCTACTGCTGTGAAGCCACCTTTACAGAAGGGTAAATACATAGTTTTGCAATATAATAAAAAACAATAAAGATAGTATTGCAACCTAATGTTAGAAATAAAACTTCATAACAAATTTTCGGATGTAACATTCAACTTTGTTATAATTGAGGGTCAAGTGTATATTTATATGCTCATTTCGAATACTTCGAAATTTTCAATAATTTAAATCAAAGTAAATTCAAATATTGTAATATTTGTTTGAATATTCGAAGTATTTGCACAAGCTTAGTCTCTGATGTTTTGTTAGTAGCACTCACACAGAGCAGACAGACAATAAAGTGAAAGATAGAACTTTTTATTCAAAAGTAGGAATTAGGCAAAAAAAAAAAAGGAAAGCAAACGGAAGCCCAACTTCTGGAAGATTCGAGGCTAGTAACTCGCATATTCTCCGGGTACACCTGCAGTAAATTAGCAATTAAGTTACTTTCTGGGTCGATAAAACAAATGAGCACTGAACCCATTGGTTTCAGCCAGAAATCCAAGGCATTTCACATGAGCGAAAGTTTGAAGAGTTAAGGCTTGCTTGAAGGTTTACTGACCCAAGCCTCTTACAGCAATGACTAGTGTGCTTTTTAGCGATTGCTAGATTCCCTTTAAAGCCCAGTGTTGTGTGGTGCTGGAATTAATGCTCGAATTTTCTGTAAGGACTAGTCGTTTCAGAACTGACTAAGCAGGAAAAAAGAAAAGACTGTTTTCAATTATGTAACCAAGATTAGCATGTTTGGAGAAACTTTCTTCTCAAGCATTAATTTTGTGTGAGCAAAACTGCTCACGCACAAAAAAATCTAGTTAGCCGTCACGTCACACATGACAACACTTGTTAACAATTTTGTCGGCCGTCTTTGAGGTTGCATCTGTCGTCGAGCTTGCCGATTCGCATCTTAACAAAACATGCCGTCACAAGTTGAAGCACATGAAATTTTCGTTTTTCAACGAGAATGTTGCGGAATTTGGTGCAAGTTGTCGCGGTGGCATGCGCAGGAATGGAACGGCCGGGCCAAGCGGCGGTCTCCGAGTCCCGCGCAAGCCTCCAAGAGACAGCGACCGGCTTCGTGAGTGCGCTCTGGTGTTGGCCCAGTGTCAGCTGGGCAGCGCGTACTCGTCCACCTTGTCCATAAAGCTGCAGACTATGGCAGACTCCACCTGTAAAAAGCAACGATTAAACAGTGACTCGTTTGTATGCACATGATGCGAGTTTGTTTCCACTAGTGATGATCGGGTCGACTTACTCCGAGAATGTACTCGCAGGTGCGGGGTTCAAGTAAGTAGAGGGATACGCTGTCGACGTTGCCCTTCGCCTGGCGGCACCTGCGATTGGTTCGAGTATGCATCTCAACAGCCCAGGCCCAACTTATAGTCGTCTCATAACGCAATCGCATCACTCATCAGCCTCACCATGCTCACTGCAGGGCAAAGGCCTCTCCCATGATGCCCCCATATGAATGCACCGCAATTATATGGCCACATTAACCTCTGTTACGACTAACCTCAGATACCATAATACATAGTTATGTTCAATTAGAATGAAAGCTTAAATGCAGTTATCCCACTAACTGCGGTTGACTGCCTTGGTTAACTAATATGACAAAATGGCGACGCCCATGTCAACGGTCCTATGTAATGTGGCTCTACTGGAGGCCCAAACGTCCCCCTAAATGTGCATGAAGTTATCTGTCTCTGACAAAGATCATGACATCTATAGTTGCAGACACCCATGGTTGCAATTAGTCTTAACTTATGTCAGAACACTTGATACAATACGCTCGACATTTGGAAACTGTGCATGCATACAGGAAGTATTTATTTTAAACAAAATACATTTTGCTTGCCAGTGTATTTATGAAAAGCAGGTAAATATGTATAGTATTTTTATTCGTGAACTTGAGTGTAATGTGACGTCTTTCACAGCCAATCTCCTGTGCAACAGGCATGCCAGTTAGCCGAGGTTTGTCGTATCCGAGGCTGTAGTGCCCATGTAACTGGTGTATTACACAAGCACATTCAATTACCATTTTGCCATTAGATTGAGTTGTACATCACCTGCTGCCCTACGTGACAAGAATGAAACATCCCACGGTATAGTGTGAAGTTTTACTGATACTACGTCTTCCCCATAGGAGCATTGCATTTCTATACGGTCAATGCAGTCCTGTTTTCACCAGACACCACGTAATAGAATTGCCGATGAAGTGAACGTAAAATGGACCATAGCATGAGATGCATCAACAGATAGCAAGGTCATTAACTATACACTGATATATACAGCAGTTCCTCGCTCCCAGTAGAGATGCATTGTATCGAGCTCCAGCTGCAGATAACTGCCGAAAGGGTTAAAACTTACTTCAAGAGAACTTCCACTGTGCGAGGCTTCTGCGTAAGGTCACAGGTGTCCCCGGATCCGTAAAAGTGTGTCAGGTACCTGCAGCAGAGAGTGGCGTGTGGTACTCTGTGCTCTTCACAAGTTGCCAGTCAGTAGAGAAAAGCTGCTGCGAACCCAGCATTTGAAAGATCTACTGCATTGCAATGACAAGTCTTGAATACGAAGCAATAAAATACCAGTAAGTTATTATTTGAGCTGATCAACTCTGCAGCCAAACAGTCTCGCTCATGCAGTCGGCATTGTTTCCGAAGGCAAGGTCTCTGGCCATCCGTCTCATGGGGGCAGTTTGACGAGACTTCCAAATTCGTACCCGACCAAGGTTGTTCTAACAGCTGAAACAGCACTGCAAACGACCGCAGTAGACGCTTCGTACAGTCGCCAACCAAAAACACAAAAGGTGCTCAATTCAGCCTTGCTCACTGTGACGTGTCACGAAACTCCATTGTCTCGCGATTTTAGCTGCCGAGTGTGCTCTTTATCTGCGTTGTTTCCTCGCCAGAAGAGCTCTTGCTTAACCCAAGAGTTTACTGCAAACAACCACCTATCTAACCTGGGCGTGCGGCCGGGCTTTCGCTCGGGGTGCTTGTCGAGCCATGCGATGTGTGCCTTGTGGTCCCAGGTGCCCAGCAGGATGCTGATCCGCTCCTTGCCTTTCTCTTCGTGGAACTGGCTCACACGCTTGCCGTAGCAAAATTCGTACTTCCACCAGCCTGCGCCCTGTCACGGAAAGGTTTTTACCGGAGGAAGAACCAAAGTCCAATCTCTGGCGGCACACGTCAACTCAATCAGTCAGATTTATTAATACATAACACAATTACAGGACGTAAAGTATAAAGACAAGGGTCCCATGGTATGAGACTGCAACGGGAGAGTGCTAGACAAGCAATACCTCGGCTTTTGAAAAGGCGCCTGCACCGTGCTTTGTGGCAGCTAAAATGATTGGTACATTAATCTCTAGAGGCAAGAAATTGAAAATAGCTCCACGACTAAGACCAAGAATAAAATACAGGCGCCAACTGACGAGCTTATTGATCGGAAAGAATGTACATGCTTTCATGTGAAACCTGTAAATAACTGTCAGTAAATGCGCCAAACTTAAACATCATCATTCAAAGGCACTTTATATTCTATTAAAACAAAGCTAATGTAATAATATGTTGATTTGTATGTTTTATAGTAATTACTTTTAATAAAATTTTAGTTAGCCAACCGTTTATCCAGAAGTCATTCGTATTTATCTTTACATAAGTAGAATCCAATCTCAAACTAGAAATGTAATGTCATTCCCATTTATATTCATTTTGAGCAAAGAGAAACTACACTTTCACACGGCCTGTGGAAACTGACATGTTGAATGACTTGTCAAACATGGTGGTGCTTACACCGTAGTGATCATATTCAAAAGTACACTGTAAAATGAAGTTGAATGAACGAATGAACTTTATTTAAAGTAAGTCTGGAAGTTTCAGGTGAAGCGGAGGAAGAAGCGATCGACCTCTGTTTGATCTCGCCTTCTGTCTACCGTGATGACGATGGCTCGAAGTTCTTAGACACACGCTTTATAAAGAACCTTTGATTTGTCTAAACCTTGATGAAACTAGCCCTCTGTTAATTACTAGTCCACATAACTAGCAATAATAATTTGTGTACACAAACTTATAGTCCACATAACTAGCAATAATAATTTGTGTACACAAACTTATACAAAGCGCATCAGACGTTTAAAAAAGTAATGGAGCACTGTACATTGAGGGCAGCCTCCACCCTCGAAAACCAATTTTTTTTTTCATCCATTACCAAAGATTCAGTGGCGCTCTCGGACGAACATCTGGAGGCGCCATCACGTTGCACAGATATTTTTTGTATGCGTTGTAAGACTTTGTTGACATGTACCCGGAAATCTTTTTTTTAGCTGTCAACGAAGACCGACTGTAGTACCAGCCAGAATTTGAATACCGTCTACGGGGTGACCGGAGGAAATTGCGGCAGACATTGAACATTATTATTGTTCAGTACATTATTCACATTTTCCAGCAGAGGGATTTCTGAAATAGTGTTCAGGGTTGTTTTTTATATAGAACTGGCACTCCTACTGTTGTTGGTGTCCAAATTTATTCAACGAAAAATATTCTCAGGAGCCTTGATCTCTCAGCTGGTGCAGGAAATCCTGCACCAGCT
This sequence comes from Rhipicephalus microplus, assembly GCF_043290135.1. Taxonomy (NCBI): domain Eukaryota; kingdom Metazoa; phylum Arthropoda; class Arachnida; order Ixodida; family Ixodidae; genus Rhipicephalus; species Rhipicephalus microplus. The sequence continues at coordinate 179,766,317 of NC_134705.1, forward strand.
GAGAGATCTTCTCGGAAGTTGGTGGTGGCATAATGCAAGCAGGGTACCATAAAAGCAGACACTGCAAAGACAGACTACAGCGTGTCCCATATCATCATGTCCAAAAACGGTTTTCTGAGCCAGGTGGCATCAACCAGCAGCAAACCAGGAGTTTATCAAATCCCTATGACATAATCTGGAATAGGAACAGGATAAGATCCCCCCAGAATACATTGTGGCTACTTTGAGAAATTTTCAGCAGTGTCTTCAAATTCATGTCGAAATACAAGATGGACATTTTGGAACTAAAATTTGATGTCCTTATACGAGACTGAATGACATGTCAAACAAAGGAAGGTGTCCCTCATTTTAATTTGTTGAGAAGCTATGACTGTTTTCAAGAGCATAGTTGTTAATGCCCACACTTCGTTAGTAGCGAACAAAAGCTATCATCATCATAAATGCATTAACTCGGCCAACGAATGCTCTCTTTGCACTGCTCTTCATTTTCTGCCTGACTACCCAAACGCGTGTGCCAATTCGTCCGGTGTGGGATGCAATAAATCGACTGGGCAAGATGAACATGTACCGGAGGAGAAAAAGAATGATAAGGAGGACAGTATAAAGATAGGTATAAAGATAGAAAGACAAGAGAAATACACAGAGGGAAACACAAAAAGCGATAGAAAAACGCAGAGAGACAATCGGAGGGAGAACACAAGCATACCATGGCCACGTATACCTAGTATACAGAGGAAGTGGGAAAGGAAAGCGAGAGTGAGGTATTGGGAGAGTAGGGATGATATTGAAGTACAGCAGAGTACAGTATATCAAAGAGTTGGAAACGGGAGCGAGGGCAAGGAGGATGGGAGCGTCATCAAACCCGCCGACTTTCTCAGTCTTCGCACCGCTAGCGCATAACCGCCCCAACTTTTATTTCGTGCAATGCTATTTCTCGCCCGACCTGTAGTTTTCCGGAGTCATCGCAAAAGGGCGAGCCGTGCAAAATCCGCTCACCCCCGTCAGGCAGTAGCTGCCTGCAAGGAAGTCCTGCACCAGCTGAGAGATCTTCTCGGAAGTCGGTGGCGGCTGCGGTGGCAACGGCTCGGGAGGAATCAGCTGCTGCTGCACCTGTTCTGTCCACATGCCCCTGGGCTTTCGGGGGGCACCGTCTTGGGCCACACACTGAATCGGATTCTCTGGCGATGTATCTGGACTGTGCAGGGCAGCACCAAGTTTGGGCTTAGAGGGAGGCTATAGCGAAACACTTGATTAGCATAGATTTACTAGCCACTCTTTGACTATTTTATCATTGATTTTCACCATGATGGGCTCATTATTGAAGACGGGGCGAGCTGTGTATTAGTAGAAGGTTAAATTGGTTTTTTTTTTAGTTTCATGCCAGAAACTCCATGCCGAACACTACGTGTGACATCACAGGTTCCACCCTTTTTTTTTTATTCTGGATCACACTGGCTGAATAACATTTTCTAAAACTAGCTATGTAATACACTTGCTATATTCTGTTAATTAATTATCCCAATGGTAAGTTCACCCTGTCTTAAGTAACCTTATGCTCCGATATTATATATATCCAATATACCTCATAACTTGAATCCGAACCATCGATTTCGCACCAGTTTTACTTTCTAGAAGACTTTTCAGCATTTCTTTTTTTCCAAAGAGCTAGAAGTCATCGCTTAGCTGGAAGTGTTCAGAAGAGAAATGAGAGTGACGTGTGGTGCCTGAGCCACTAAAAAGCATCCGTTCACTTTAGTGAGTCTTTTTACAGTTGCAGTGCCTCCATAGTCGGGCAATCTAGACTCATGTAAACAGGTGCGCTCTGCAAACAATTGGCACTGGCTCGACGCACCTGTAGTCCGGATGGCCACAAAGGTACGGGGTCAGCACCACAGCCTGGTACTCGCACGTCGAGAGCTCGTCGATGCTGAGCACTTCGTTGCGGGCCTCCTGGCTGCACACGTAGAGCACACGAGTTGTGCGTTGCGCTCGCTCGCCCAGCTCGCAAGCCGTGCCTCCCGTCATGTTGACTGCAAAGTACGGAAGCTCCAGGCCCCCTTCCAGCCGAATTCGGGGAGGTCGCTGCACAAGGTTGTAGTGCTATAATGAGCGGTGCGCTTCAACTGTGCATCTGCCGTACGGCATAGCAGGCGTGTGTGCTGTGTGTCCACTACCATGCGAGATATAAACTCTCGCTATGGGGACACTTCTCGGCTTCTTATGATGCACATTCGACCACATCAAGTTCATCAAGTGAGCAAGCGCGGGTCAGCTCTCTTTTTGTGCATTCATGTTTTTTTCCTACGCTGGTGAAACTTTCTTGCAGATCAAGCAACAATGGCAGCAACTAGCCCCGGCAATGGATATTCGCTCTAGCATTGCACCTATCCCCGGTCGTTGGCGGTGAGCCCACCTGGAGCCGCCGCTGGTGCAGATCTTGGTGGCAGTAGCAAATACTCAAATGAGAATCTTGGAGACTGAAGTGGAGAAGGGTTCCGTATGAACAGCAGTAACAACATAAGCCAGTCGGGCCTTTCGCTGCCATATACTACCATCTGGTGATGGCAGCGGATACCTATCAGCAGGACGATGCAACTTCAAAAACAATTTTTTGTACCTACAGCAAATGAAGTGGTTTACAGCAATGCCGGTGTTTGCCACACATGTTTCTCATGGCCATAAAACAAGGTATGTGGTTTTATCTTTACTTTCCAGCATGCTATAGTCCGAGTAGCGCCTTTTTGTCTTTAAGAGGCGTTGCTCCTTGGTCAGGCAACTGCCATAACCGGACCAACGGTTGTGAGGTGTTGTTACTTCACTTGGTCAATCGTGCTTCGTAGGGTCCTCACCTAAGTGTATGTATCTTGCACTGTGGTCTTGATGCATTATTTTAAAGCCCCTCTAACAACCCTTTAACCCTGTTTTAACGGTTACTTACCCGGCTTCGCGTTGATAAGTAGGTCGAATCTGAAATGGAGCATTGGTGTCAGACATGGTCATCGCTTGTTGTCACAATCTGCAATTACCATCGGCTTCCAGCTTTTTGGAATCGTACTTGCCAAGGAAGTACTCCTGAAGGACAACCTAGAACAAAAGAGGTGCACAAGCATCGAGTAGCAAAAGCTAAAACTGGTACAAGAGTGCTTTCAGCATGTCATACATTGGTGGGCTAATTGTGTATTCATAACTTTTGTTAGCATGAGCAAGACAAAGCAAGAAAGGCAATGGCATGCACCTTTGTTGTAGGGTGAGAGACTCATTTCGGGGACCAGTCACAAGCGTCTACAGGAGTACTTTTTTTAGTTTATTTTTATTCCTTGAGTCATCTTGTTTGTGCAGAGAAAGTTATGCATGTACTTGTGAAATAGCATGCAAGATTTAGACATACCTTGTTGTCAATGCTTTCCTCATGGTACTGCCGAACGCTCTTGCCATGGCACAGCTCATAGGTCCAGTATTGCTCAAGCTAAAAAAAAAAAAAACAGTTTATGGTCAATGCGCAGGGCACAAACACGAACTTGAGATGAACGAGGCCAAGTCACACATGCACCCTAAACTTGATTACGTGTCTCTCAAAGAATCAACCTGGTCGCACATTCAAATTGTGAACTGACGCTCCGCTAATGTTGTCAAAACGTGCCCAGCGTCTAAACGCGCGGGCTTGCACGAAAGGAACTATTCAGGTAACCAGCAGCGTCGTGAAAAACGCGCCAGGCGCCTGAACGCACTTGCTTGCACGCCAGTGATTATTCTCTTTCGCCTGAAGGCCCATGCGCCAGCGGCGTAGCTGTTACAGCATCGGACTTCGTTAAGAGAGGCCCTCAGCTAAAATTCAACCATCAGAGCAGTTATGTGGCGTTTGCGTTGCGCTACGTCACCCGCGCGCAGGTATGCGTTTGTGACGTCTCATGATGTTAGATGATGGGTTCGCTGTACCGGCGGGTGAGGGATTGATTGATTGATTTGTGGGGTTTAACGTCCCAAAACCACTATTTGATTATGAGAGACGCCGTAGTGGAGGACTCCGGAAATTTTGACCACCTGGGGTTCTTTAACGTGCACCCAAATCTGAGTACACGGGCCTACAACATTTCCGCCTCCATCGGAAATGCAGCCGCCGCAGCCGGGAATTGAACCCGCGACCTGCGGGTCAGCAGCCGAGTACCTTAGCCACTAGACCACCGCGGCGGGGCGCGGGTGAGGGAAACAGGTGAATGTGGGTGTAGCTGACGAAATACGAAACGAATTGGCAGCGTGCACCTGTATGTTATCTCACTTACGCGGTAGGAGCAGAACAATCGGGAAAAGAGCGGCTTCAGCAGCGCAAGAGGCGTCGGCCCCGCGTACGGAGCAGCAGCTTCGGCGTCCTGCGCAACAAAAAAAATGTCAGTAATACGGCGGTACAAAAGGAAGAGCCGCGGGCACCTCTCGCGATACAGGATTGGCGGGTAGCAGGCACTTGTAGCGCTCCTTTTCGGCGGAGACCATCCACAGCGTTTCGAGCTGGAACAGCAACGACCGTGGGGAAACATCATCTTGAGCGGACCGCTAAATCTTTCAATCTCTCGACCGTCCTTACCTCGACGGGTGCCAGTTTCTTGTCGGGCGATGCACCTGGCCAGTTAATGCTGAACAGGACCGAGTCGTCGGCGATGTTGCCGCGAACCGAACACAGCAGCAGGGCCAGGCTAGCTGCTCCGTAAAGGAGCGTAAGCCAGACTGTCATGTTTCTCGAAAGCCGTAGCAATGTTTATTGTTTCGTAGGGAGCAATCTGTGGACGCGAATCGGCTGCTACATTTCATGTTACACGTAACATATCTTCGCCGCCTCAGCTGCGTTTACGTTGACCCACCAGCTGAAGCGGCGCTCGCGACACCTTCTGGTGGTGGCGACTTGGGCTTGTTGGTATGGTTGCATGATGATAGATGGTAGCGCAGACAACGAACACGGACAAGAGAAGGCACATAGACATGGCTGTGTAGTTTCGTACAGCGTAGCCTCAAAGATTGCTAGTTAATAGCGCTGCGCGCCGCAGCGATGTGATACAGCGATCATGGAGCAATGAACCGCGCTCAGCGGTTTCTCAGCAAAGCAACCTTTTCAACTCTTTTCTAATTCATCAAATGCGGGTTGAGCGAACCTGTGGGGCTGTAATTTGTCAGCTTAGTTTACCTGTACAAAAGTCGAGTTGAGATGTGTCAGCTTGACAAGGGCAACACATCCTAGGAGGCGTTGAGAAGGGATGCACTAGCGCTTTTAGAAGCGTGCACTAGCTAGACTACGCGAGCAATTCTTAACAAAACTGGCACTCATGTTTGGTGCGCGGTAAGAAATCATCCCGTCCCACATACGATGCACAGCTAGGCGAATGTGGAAGGACCATCGCTGTCGCCTTGCCGCAAACTGCTGTCCAAGTCCAACTCGACCCCCTCTTGAAGAGTTCCTGTGAAGATGTCTCCGCAATACACGTGCAACAAAACAGTTTTATGACGCCTCGCTAGCGGCACTAAACTTTGTAGACGCTGGCTGTGCCGAAGCAACGCAAGCATGCCATTTTCTTGGCGCTTGCGTTCGCAATGCTGATTTGTAGTTTCGGTTTCGCTTCCAAAAAGCAGAATTGTCACGTGATTCATACCAGTGATAATTGAATTACCTCCATTATGTGCAACATCTGTATTTAAATGCGCTAAGAAGCCATGTATGTGCAGTGACTAACCGAGCTAGAGAAAAGTGCGATAGACTTAAAACGTGCCGCAAATGAGTGCAGCACTAGTGCACTCTTTTTCTACTTTTATTGCGCTCTAAAGGAGTGCTCCTCGGATGAGCTTTTCTTTCTTTGCTTCTGCCTTCTTTTATTATCCTGTTAGAATGGAGCGTGCGTGACAGCACAGGGCTGCAGCAAGTTCAGGCTATAGAGCTCGCACCTTGCGATGAACCGTGAAGACTGGGCGAGCTCTCTGCAATCCTAGCGGACATGTCTTCGTCCGTATGTCTACGCTCGCCGTGGACATAGAAAGTGTACGAGTCACGAAGTAACCCAGGGTTTTTTATGTGCGCACTCTTCGAGTCAAGCCCGTTCCTCGTCCGTTACTGCTTACGTGTGTGCGTGCGTGTGTTCACCGCTGGAACAACGCTGGCTGGCATCCGTAGTGCTGTCGGGCACCGTCCACACACCAGTGACACGCGTTGATGTGCCACACCGTCGATTCGTCGGCTGATGGTTCGGCTTGCAGCGTACCCGCCTGCCGCCACTCCAGCAGGTAACCGCCTCCCACCTCGGGGTCAATCACGACTCACGGGAGACACGACGGGCGCACTTACGTAGAAGCTATCACAATAAAACCACAGTAGCTCACACACGCGCGGACACACCGAATGACGGAAAACGGGCGTCAATCGTGTCGTTCTGTCGCAGAGATTGGAAGGGGGGGGGGGGGGGGTAAGCACCGTTCGTATCACTACTACCGTGCCGATTACGCCGGCAACTTGACAGATCGCACCTGTTGCTCTGGAGACGACGTTTCGTCTTACACATTGGTTTTCCATACACACAGTGGTGGTCTTACGATTCTCTCCTGCGCCGTGAATAGTGTCCGATTTTGCAAACCGCGACTGTTGGGATGCAGAACAGAACCCCTTGTTTGTGATGCTGAGGGTTGTGCTGTAGTAGTACTCGGCCCAAGTCGAGCTTCACGTCTTACCGCGTGTTCCCAGATGGAGGATCCGTTGAGCGGTGTACCACGCTTGGTGCGAGCGCCGGCCCTCAAGCGCGGACGTGCGGATGCGACGCCACTCTCCGAGCGGGTAAGTTTTGCTTCCATCGGAGCCACCTGTTGATTTCACGCCATGCGCGCAGCCGCTGTCGTTGCAGCGACCGCGCGGTGTTCAAAGAAAGACGCACATCCGTCACTGGCCCCAGTTTTTTTGCGTACTTGCATCCGAAAGTTGTCGTCGCCGCGTCCCTTGTCGGTGCAGTGCGAGCTGTCGGTTTCAAAACCCCGGCGCACGGACACACCAGGGACGTCTGTAAAGGCGTGGTGGCGGAATGAGAATGTAGCGGTACTACACCAACGCGAATGGCCTTGTTGACGGCAGCGCTGCAAGGTTGTGGGGGGGTGCTTCTTTTGCAAGAGCGAGGAGTCGGGCGCGCGTTGGCGTGCTTGTGTGGGCGGCGGCTAGCGCGCGCCAAGCATGCGTACCGAGCCGAGATTGCCCGCCACCCCCGAAGAACCATCCTCAGCCGAATCTGCACCCCTTCTGCAGGTCAAGCTAGAGCGGGTGCTGGGACTGACTGTCACGAGCAGCGCGGCGCTTGACTGCGACCCAAGTTCGGGACTGGTCGCCTACCCAGCCGGGTGAGTAGTGATCGCGCTGGCAGCACTGCTGTCCCACCTCTCTGCCGGTTCCTTTTCGCTTCTTGTCGCGTTGTGTTCGGACGCCCCTGTCAATGTTCGAGGTGCTTTGAATGTTCAATTCACGGCGGTACGCTGACGTCTCCCGCCTGGTTTCGGAACCGACCGTCCGCAGGTCCACTTTCGATCTCGATCGAGACCCCACCTTCTACTTTCGATCTCGATCGGGACTGATCGGAATGTTATTGCTCAACTGCGATTGACTCACATCCGGAGCTTGCGTGGTGGAACCGTTGAGAGGTGGTCTATGTGGCTAGTGTATTCGAAATTAGTCTCTTGCATAGTTTGAATTTGCACTGTATGCATAAAGCTAATGCAAGTCTAGTAAAAAAAAAAAAGAAAGTCCCAACTTTGTGGTTTACAAGAATTGGAATAGCAGCTTGGTGCACAGGCATTCGAGTACGTCATATTTGATGTCCTAATTTAAGACATCACGAGGATGTCTTTGTGGTTTACAAGGAATGGAATAGCTGCTTGGTGGACAGGCATTCGAGTACGTCATATTTGATGTCCTAATTTAAGACATCACGAGGACGTCTTTGTGGTTTACAAGGAATGGAATAGCTGCTTGGTGCACAGGCATTCGAGTACGTCATAGTTGATGTCCTAATTTAAGACATCACGAGGATGTCGATAGCTGTGTATTCCATCTTTAATAGCACGCGTGATTCAAAGCAAATGCGCTGTTATTTCAGGAACATGTGTATGACTGTTACTGGGGTTTCCAAGCAGGCTCTGGCATCATTCCAAGAGTTATACTGGTCGGTTTAGTACATTGCATTTGGTTCATTACTTTTGTTAACAGTACCACACATTTCTGAAATCAAATTCAGTTGTTAGTAGTGCACGTCTTGTCCTCTTTAGTCCCCATGTTTTCAGCACTACGGCTTCATTGGATGAACCTAACATTATGTTTTAGTGCTACAGCCTATGATGGTATAACCTGTCAAGTTTGCAAACCATCTTATACTGTAGGAATGTCGCACGGCGCATTTGGTAACATTGTCAACGTAGTACGGGAACTGCACTTGTGAGGAAAATTTGGAAGTGCTAGGTTGTTAAGTTTTGTCACCCCTGGCAGCGCGAATGAAACATGCGCTGGCAAAGTGGACATTTCACCCAGCATGACAAAGAAAAAAAAGCACTTGCAGTATTTGTGAAATGGTGGCGTGGATGACATGTTCTTTTGTCGCACAGCTCAGTAGCTTGGCAAAAACAACAAATCCCTTGTACATGGGCTTTAAGATGACAGATTTGATCTAGTTGGTGACAGATTTGATCTAGTTGGTTGTGTCTCATTGTAGAGAAAGTTGGGCAGTATCCCTCTCATGTGTTTGTGTCTCCACACTTAATTTTTGTACTATGATGATGATGGAACTTTTCAAAGGTACTCCTAATGTGAGCTAATACCTGTGCTGTCAATGCAAAAATCCTTATTTTCTTTCTGATTTATTTCACATGAAAGAGGTTCATTTAATTAAATTGAACATTAGCCTGATGCTCACAGATCTAGGAAATCGAGCGAGTATATGCTCTTTTCACTTATTATGTATTTTGGGGTGGAAGTGTAAATACAGGTCATCGACATTCACGCTATTTTACGTTCATTACCAAAGGGCTGCATGGAGGATGTTTCACATATTGTACACTTGACTTACGGAAAGGCAAAGCAATACAGTTCAGTAGTGCAGAGCATAACAAAACAGTAAGTTTGAAGTACTGTCTTGCAGGACAAACAAGCTTAGTCTGGTATGATAAAGAGCGTGGGTGCAGTCCCTACCTGTAGGGGTCGCATTTTGATTGAACAGGAATGTAAAAACACTAATGGGCATAGATGTAGTTTCAAGTGGAATAGTCTCCATTGGTCCCAAATCAGCCTGGTGTTACCCACTTCAACGCAGCTCATAGTCATGTCCTAGTTTTGGCATGCAAAGTTCCTGAATTTGATAAATAAGATTTAGAAGTGATATGTATATAGGAATCAAACAAAGGATCAAGACACGTGTTTCATTCCTTGATTATCATTGGGGGGGAAAGATAACTATATTAGAAACGTTGCACTTCAGTAGTGGCGCACTGTTGTAACGGATGGTCGGCCGCTGCCTAAAGTGTTGATTCAGTGAAGGACGTAGCAGCCGGAAACATCAAGTTTAGCTTCTGCGGAAATAATGAGAGACGGTAAAGCAGAATGATAGTGATGATATTTAAAAAATAAACCAAGGTTGTTTGTAAGCAGTGCGTTGAAACCTTGTTGCAAGGCAAGTAACCCCACAAATGTAAAATGTAGGACATTGTAGTGGCTGACAATTTTAACGCGATAGCGTTAGAGAGCTAGTGTCGCAGAAATTCCACCGTCGGCGTCGGCACCGTTGGTTGTGAGCGAAAAATCGAGATAGAATCAATTCAAATAAAGAATAAAATTTTCGGTACCATTGAGGATCGAACCTGGGCTGTTCGCGTGGCAAGCAGGTGTCTTACCACAAAGCCATGATGTTACTTGCAGCGGCTTTGAGAAAAAACACTACATAAATGCTATGTAATGCATTTTGTTCGACAGGTGTCACGACGAAAACGAGCTCATTCGGCGATTTGTAGGCACATTTGGGAGGACATCAAACTACGTCAAAAAAGGCCGGGATAGTGCAGCCATTGCTGCTAAAAGCACACAGGAACTTTCAAACAGCTCTAGAAATGGACAACTATGTCCATCTATAGGAAGACATATCATGCCTTTCCAGAGGTGTTGATCAAGCAAACAGCAATCACTAGATACTGTGCCGCCATCTGTGAGGCATTGCGAGAATCTTTATGGCCTCCGAAATAGCGAGCGTGCGATGTGTATCTTGGAGGCCTAGGGACTCTTGCTTTAGATCAAAACTCTGTATGTACCATTAGCATGTGCACGCTGGTACAATCTAATGTGTGTGTGCGTGTGTGTGTGTAATAAAACATATTAATAAGTATGGACTTAGCGGTTGAAGGACGCACTAGGGGAGGGGCCAGATTTCTCTATCGCGTTCAACTCTTAAATTGAATTTTTTGTTTCTTATGTATGATTTGAAAGAAATAGACATTGAATATGAAGTCTCGTCAAGAAGCTTTTCATGAAATGGTCTTTAGCTGCTGAGCATTTGAAAAAAAAAAAAAAAGTATTTGGGGAGTATTTCTGCTGCACAACTAGTGTAATGGTCGTCTACCTTATGCACCTTTTTTATTATCACCATGGTCGTGGCACTTCCCAGTCACTAAGGGCTTGTGCGCTGTTGGCATGACGTAGCATGCTCAATAGGAAGGTGGGGCGAGCCGGGTTTTTAAGAAAGGAAACGTGAGGAAGCCAGGTGACAATTACAGTTGTGTGGCATAAATACTCTATTTCTTCTTAGGGCATCGTATTTAGTGTCTAGTGCCTGCCATTCCAAGTTCCATGGTTATGGAATAAGGACAGCCTGCCAAAATGTGCATAGAGACAATGGTCGGTGCATATTCTCACGGTGAACAGTGGTGGCAGCGAATGCTACACAGTGATGTGCTGGCGGAACAACTCAGGGCTGTCCAGAGGGCCCGTGCGGCGGCAGAGGGGCTTGGCCTCTCTGTCCCGATGTGGGAGCAGCCAGCATCAGTCCTGGACTGATCCTCAGGACCTTAATAATGTTCCTCATACCACACCATACCAAGAGACACACTTGTTGCACTGCCTGTTTGAAAAGTCCCACTCGCGCCTTTTTTTTTATTCTTTGAGTGTAATAACATTCAACTTTGTCACGTAATCCCAATGTACCCGTTAACTTAGATTGACATTTGAATGGTTTAGGAGTGAGTGATCCAGAACCTGCTGTGTCTCGTTTCTTTGACATCTACACTTTGTTTAAATGTCTGCTCATCTTCTCCAGTTTGCGCAGTGGGGTTTTTTTTGGCATGCCTCCAGTTACGTTTGAATAGTGCTGTCAACGTCTGCAGTGTTACAGGTACATTGTAAACGTGATGATTTTTTTTCACTTTCTGCGTGTTGCCATATGTTATGCCCTGATGTGACCTTGCTTTTTATCTAGTGACCTCCTTAGCATTCCCTGATGAAACCCGGTCTTGGTGTGCTTTCATTTCTCAGGTCTTGTTAATCCGTGTTGACGTCTCTTTGAATCCTTGGTCGAATAATTTTTTTCCCTCTTTTCGTTCTTGAGAGTAGTTGTTTTTAACATTAGAAAGGTTGCTGGTACTGTAAGGTATAGTCAAGGGGTCTAGTATGTAACATAAAAAAGTGTCTAAATGATCCACCATTTACGGCAGGAAACATAAGCAACTTTTAAAACTTAACTGTTTTCAAATATTGTAAAGACTTTGCCTTGGCAATAACGGTGATGGCAGACATGTTGGCACTGCACTCGGTTCGTCAAGGAGCTGTCCGTTTTCAATGACTGCATGGCTACATCTATACAGGTGTGTGCTGGTTTTGTACAACACGCGGAAGAACCGCCAGCAGCATATCTTGAATGCATCCAAGAAAACCATCACGTGCCTGGCCTTCTCCTGGGATGGCAAGTACCTGGCCACTGGAGAGGTAAGGCATCTTGAACCTGTGAGTGTTCTTGCTGTAAATGTACGGTGACAGTTTTTGGTCTCGCAGTGCCTTCGTGGTACAGGTATGTTTCCGACCCTCCGCTTAAATTTTGTGCCGAAACGACGATGCAGACTTACTGAAAGGGGCTGACTTACAACAAGCATTGGGAATGATTGCGGTATCTCTTCGCGAAGACGAACAGAACTGATTTCTTGTGTCTGCACGTCGCGCAGTCTGCAGCAACGCCAATGGCCGATGAGCAGTGTCCTTTCGTAGTTTCGGTTTGTCCAAGTGATTGCAATGGAAGCGCACAAAGCTTGATTTTCATCTTTATGGGTTCTCTCTCGCAAGAGAGGTTCAAGTTGATTTTGCATCTTTATTGGCGCTACTCTTAACTTGTTTATTGCCAACACTAACGAGTTATTTTTCTTCTCCTTGATTATTGAGTTTACTCTGCTCAGGCAGACAAGACGTGTGTTTGCCTACATAACTCATATCTCCAAGATAATTGAGACTTGTTCTGTGTGCAGACGCTAATAAAGCGCTGTGCGTACACCCCTGTTTCAGTGGATATCACACTCTGAAGTACATGTGGTCGTTTTGCAGTCATGAGCAATGCTTACACCAAGAAACTGTTCCTTGTTTTTTTTTGTCACAAATTTTTACTAAATTCACACACGTTTTGTGTATTCATTAACTGCAATAAATGATCTGACCATCTGCAAAAGTTTATCTGAAAAAAAATTTGACACTCGGAGGGTTAAGCTGGCTCGCTCGTTCGTCTGACGGCCGACCATTGTCCTTGCAGTGTGGGCATCAGCCGCACGTACGCATCTGGGATGTCGCAGAGAAGACCCAGGTCGCCGAGTTTCCGGGTCACAAGTTCGGCGTCACCTGCGTGGTATGTCATGCCAAGTTATCCCAGCATTGTCGATATGGCTCAAAAGGAATCGTGCGTCTATTTTTGCATAAAAGGAAAGCATACAAGTGTCTGTGTCTTTAGTCACAAGGCTAGTAGGGGGTATACGGCAAAGTAGGCACACTAATTTATTGACATGGCAGAAAAGCTCACCAATATATGTCACATAGACATAAATGTTGAACAAACTGAAAAATGTCATGGGTGTATGAATGAAGGAACCAACTATGCAATGGTTGAATGGGGAAACTCGTGTTTCCTGTAATGTCTAGAAACGGGCAAGAAAGACGGCCAGGGAATGTGTTTGTGTTTGCCGAAATGATCTCCACATCTAGGCATAGTTCACATTTTTGTTTGAAATCTTGTCTCCTGTGCAGGCATTCTCACCTAATCTCAAGTATGTGGTGTCGGTGGGCACCCAGCATGACATGGTTGTCAACGTGTGGGACTGGCGCAGCAACACCAAGCTGGCCTCCAACAAAGTGTCGGCCAAGGTAAGGGGGGGGGGGGGGGGGGTGGGGGTGGCGTGGCGGTTCACATCGCTATACGTGCCTAGACAGAGCCTCTCTTTCCAAATACCTGTTGCAGTAGTGTAGCAGCTGTGTAGTTGCACTCGCATGCATAAGGGCGCGGGCTCAATTTTTAGCCAATGTGGCTACTGCTGTGGGGGCCAAACACAATGGTGCACCTATAGGTGTATGTCAAAGTGCCCGAAGCAGGCAGAATTAATACAGAGTCCCAGATATCGAGGCTGAAAAGTGAAACAAGCAAAAGTTGCAAAACCCCCTGCATTGCCGCTCAAGGGAGTTGTTTTTCTGGCTGCGAATTTTTAGGTTCTCTTGTAATGACATTGGGCTTCATATTTTGTGCTTGTGATAATATAGCCCTAGCTGTAACAGCTGAGGTTATAGTGTCAATGACTGGGCTACCGTCCTGTTTATTCTCTCCTCTGATCCTTGTCTCTTGTCCACCTAATTAAACAAAACATCAAGTAATAGTGTTCAATACTTTTTAAGCCTCCACCACAGCATACCTTATAATATTTGATATCTTGCTTTCGGTGTGCAAAACTTAAGAGCACGAAAAAAATATTTTCTTCTCCCTCTGCAGGTCAAGGCGGTGTCCTTCTCGTCTGGTGGGCACTACTTTGTCACCGTGGGCAACCGCCACGTCAAGTTCTGGTACCTGGAATACTCCCGGGGAACTAAGGTAATTTACATTTGATCGGCGGGCTGTTTTTATCGTGCCGTTCTGCTGTTGGAAAACTGTGGCCGTCCTTGTAACGCACCGGTTGAAAGCTCCTGCACGTGCCAGGAGATGTTCTGTGCCAGCAGTTTCTTAACCCTACATTCCTCGCAGTACAAGCCCGAGCCTGTGCCACTCATGGGTCGATCGGCCATTCTCGGGGACCAACGCAACAACTACTTTTGTGGTGTTGCGTGTGGCCGGGGCGACTGCCAGGGAAGCACCTTTGCCATAACCCGGTCGGGCCTGCTGTGCGAGTTCAATAGCCGCCGCCTGCTCGACAAATGGGTGGAACTCAGGGTGAGCGCTCCCTTACTTTAGCTTGCTGTCAACTAGGGAGCACATTGGAATGGGCTACTATCGATGAGGATTCGAACACAAACGGTGCGTGGAGTGTTTGCCTGAAGCATCATTGGCATCATTGTTAGAAGCGTGGTGGTTGGGGCTTTACTAATCTTGGGCTTAGTCCTCGTTGCATTGCTCTTTTTTTTTTTGTCGCATGGTTTTTCTGTCTGCCATATATGATATCGCGTTCTGCACGATAAACTCAGTTGGAAGTTAGCGCTCATCTTCTTGTCCTTTTGTCGTCGTTCTGAGCTCGCGCTATGCCATTCACCACACATCACTACAAGCAAGCGTGCATTTTTTGTTTTCCTGCTGGATATCAGGCTGCTTGAACTGCCATCATATTTTGCTCCTGTTAGATTGCCGACGCTAAAAAAATAGAAGCAATGCTATTGCAGTGGAGCGGGTGTTCGAGCATCCATCCAGCAGGCGAAACCCAATATGTATGACCGACTCTGGTAAAGACTGGCCGACTATATGCTATGCACTCTTGGTTGGGATTTGTGCACACGCTCCTCAGTTCAAATCACAATTTTTGTTATAGTATACACGACATCTTTCAGCCAGCAATCAATTCGTAAATGATGTTCGAAATGGTCTTTTTGCCATTGTAAGTAGCAGTGAAGTGGCAGTGAGCATTGGGCTAGAGAAACTGTGATCAGTCATTGTGTGCGAAATTTTGTTGTTGCTTTTTTTTTCCGTGCTCCCACTATGCAGAGTACCTGTGCAAACTGTATCACTGTGGGTCGGGACTGCCTTTTCGTGGGTTGTGCGGACGGTGTAGTGCGCTGCTTCAGTCCGTCGACGCTACACTTCCTGGCAACGTTGCCGCGGCCACACCCACTGGGCCTGGACCTGGCCCTCGCGACGGGTGTTGGTGGTGCACCCCCCGTAGTAGTGGGCGGAGCTTCAACACCTCCCCGTCACCCCCACACAGTCGCTGTGTGCTTCGACGAGGTGCACAGACGGCTGACATGTGTCTACAACGACCACAGTCTGTTCGTTTGGGATGTTGGCGACTTGAAGCGCATCGGGAAGTGTCACTCGTACCTTTTCCACAGTGCTTGCATCTGGGGCATTGAGGTCAGTGGATGAAATTGTTCACGGGAAGATTACTCATTGCTGTTTGTTGGCTTTCAGCTGAACTTCTTAAAAATCCTATGTTCTGGTTTCTATTGTGATGGCGTCGGGGATCATGGAAATTTGCAGCTTGGAGCAATGTGCGAATTCTGAATGCTGCACAGTAAAAATGGGATTGCACTCAAGCTTTACTTTATATTGTTGGAGGCGTGTTTTGTAACGACTTTTTATTATTTCAGAATGTTAACGTCTGATAACTGAACAAGAAGGATTTGATGACCTCAGAGTTTCATGCAGTAGTCCGTATCTTGTGGACCGCTCTTCATAGGTTTCGCTGTCCAGGTGCAGTTTGTTGCTAAATATGTAAATGTTTGGTTGCTCAGATACCCGCAACATGTCACCTAAAATATTTGTTAATAGATTAGAAAAGGTAAGGCTGGGGCTAGTTGGTTACACGTAGCTTTATGTTTGTTTCCCTACCTCCTTTTGCGTTTTTTAATGCGTATCAGTATCGTGTTACAATCTATAGTCAATGATATGTTACCTCATTCTAACTTGCTTTTGAGTTTTATTACGTTGTCTTGGCTTAGCATGGTGGTACCTGATTTTGTGTGTTGCATAGGCTTTTCGAGAGTCACTGGTAAAAATTTAATTGATGATGCTGCACAGAACTACCCGGCCAATGGAGATCTGCTGCCGGCAGGCACATTTCTTACCTGTTCGAGTGACGACACGATCCGAGTGTGGAATCTGGAACGAGGGACAGCTGGCAGTCGCAACATCTACTGTCCCGTAAGTACTGTCGTCACCTTGTACCTCTTAGATGACGTTCCTCAAATTTATGTGCCTTCACCCAGGAACTTCTCAGTATCCTGTACATGGACCCGAACCTGACCTTCATCTGTGATGCCGATGTCCAAGGTAACAGTGTAGCAGTCCAAGGAGCAGTTCGAACGACCTTTTTACAGGATTCGAACAGCGAGCATTTTTTTTCTTTACCTTGGCTGCTTACTGCATGCCTTTGATGGGCGGCTTTGGGATGAAACCAGGATGTGAGCAGTTACATTATGCAGGTGGCAGCAGTGACAAGGTGGACACAACGTATGACGGCAAGAACGGTGTGCGCTGCCTCTGCATCAGTCCAAACGGGAAGCAGCTAGCCTCGGGTGACCGAACGGGCAACATTCGGTACGTTGGGTGTGTTTTTCTGTGTGAACATTAACATTTAGCTCCCACATGGTATTATGGATAGTAAGGTGACAGTTTAGTCGGTCCCGTTGTGCTGTTTATATACCGTTGCTAAGGAAAATTCACCGGTCTCTGCATCGCAGCAGGTGCTGTTAGTCTTGCCTAATGTTCCTACATTTTTTTCTTTAGATCTAAGTACTGACAACTGCCACCATGTTCCTCATAACTCAGAAAACTTACAAAGCTGCCTACATCTAAGTGTATTAGCCATGTGGCTTTCATCTGACTATATGCGAACACTATACGCCTTTCTCGTCCCACTAGATTACCATCATTAGTGACTGGCGACACATTTCACCAGATGCTGGAAACGTGTTAAGAAGGACATGCTTACTGTAAATGAGTGTTAACCAATGTGATTCGTCAGCGGCACCTCAATGGTTGTCTTGTTGTAACAAGAAAGAGGAAAGAAATCTAGGGACTTTAGTCTTGCTTAGGCAGTAGTCAACTCAATATGACGCAGCTTTGTGTACCCCAGGCACTCTGACAACATGAGATTTGGCATATTAGGGGCTTTTAGCTTGTACGCATACTTCTTTACGTTACCATGTTATCGTATACCGGATATAATCTGCGCATGTGCGTGTTTTTACGGAACTTAAACCTTTACGTAACGTAAACTACCCACCGGATAGGCTTTAAGCTTTACGTTTTCCGCCTTATCTCTCAAATCCACCTTTGTTTGTAGGAACTCTCGGTACGCACCCTGCATAGACTCGAGCCATCTAGTTAAAATAAGCCAAAGTGCGAGTGCCAATAGCGATTACAATGTTTCAGCCGGATTACCAAAGCTAGAATTGCCTAGAACATAGACTCCGTAATTGTGCGAGCCCCCAAGAAAGTAGATCGCTGTCGCCATCTAGCGAGGCCATAGTGAACCAGGTAATCACAAAACTGTTATTGCAGAAACATCATGCATTGTACGTCTGGTGCAAAAACCGTGCAGCGGGGTTATTACAAATGAGTTACCTTTTTATTAATTTTCACCTCAAAAACATTACGCGTAAGTCAACGTGTTCATGACTGTGGTTGCACGAAGTGTCACAAGATGTTGACACTATCGTTGCAGTAACCTGGTATTTTTCACTTCTTGCGCATACGATGATACTATACAAGATAAAAAGACGTCTTGTGATTTTGCCGCAATGGTGATTCAATTCTATGTAAGTTAAATGGAGTTAGCATCACGATCTATTGTTTGCAAAAATGTAAAGGTACACGCACTTACGTACGTGTGTGAGCATTAACGTATAAGGATCTAAAACATTGAAAGACAGGCATCCCAGTAAGACAGTAAACGCAAATCGGTATCCAGTAACACGTTAACGTAAAGAAGTGTACGTACAAGCTAAAAGTCTCTATTACCTTCAGGTCCGAAAATATGATGAATTGTCCGTGAATGTGTCAAATTTACACAATTTAATTTCAAAGTACTCGATATTCAATTGTAAGATAGAGAAGGTGGTAATATGTTTATTTGTTTAAAAAAAAAGGAAAATAGACAACCACTTTGTTTGTGGCACGAAGTCTCAAGGAAATTCATACGGATTTCTCGGAAAGAAAAGCTTCTTAGTTGCCGAAAAATTCATCCTAGTCCGGGGATCGAACCCGGAACCAACACCTTTCCGAGGCGGTCGCTCTACCAATTGAGCTAACCATGAAGCTAGCAAATGGCAGCGCAAGAGCGAATTCGTGCCAAAAGTGGGTGGTTGTCTCGCAGGGGGAATTGGTGCCACAAACTCTTAAATCTTCTGCCACCTAGCTGGTCTCTGCAGAACACATTTGCATTACATATATATGCTTTTTTAGTAATAATAGTAATCAAAATATAATTTAATACCTATTTATTCTAAAGGCGTTCATGTTCTATTTTTGTATAAAAGTAATCAACTCTCAGGCTTGAAACGCATGGGCGATTGGTTATGACATATGTGCATTCCGAGCAAACAGAAAGAGAGAGAAAGGGAGAGAAAAGATGTGGCTGTCGAAGCGGGGCACGCTGGACAGCTCGTCGAGCACAGCAGTGTCTTCAGCAGAGTCATACTCTGCAGCTACACTTAAACCTCGATATAACGAACCCAGATATAAATAAATACCGGTTATAACAAAGTAAATGAAAAATGGTCTTGCAATAGCTATAGTGTTGGTAACAATCCTTTATAATGAATTTTCGTATATAAGAAACTTATTTTCGAGAAAGATTCAACTTTCTTATAGTGAGGTTTTAGTGTATACACAGTACAGTGTAGTTAAATGAGCGCGAGCTGTCAACTCGAGAAGCGTGCATGGAAGTGCACACCCCGTTTCAAACCGATTGAAGAGATGCACAGTGCATGACAAACCTCTAGATTTGATAAGTATTGTTGTACACAAAGCCACTGAATGGGTTGTATCTTCTTCTGGTGAAAGTTATGATGCTCTGTCTGAAAATTCATTTAGCTCATAGAACATAATTTCAGGGAATTCAACATTATATCCCAGAAAGAAAATTAGATAATACGGTGCTTCATCTGAGTTTCAGTAAGCTTGCAATTAGGTATCCTAAAGTATTCCACAATCAATCAAGTTTGATTCTTGCATGAAAATAATTACTGTATGTTTAGCTCAAAATGGATGCCCGTATTGTTTTTGACTGTACTATTCGTTTCAAGCTAAGAAAAAAAAAAATTATATTCTTGACGTTGAGAGCGGCACGTCATACGACTGTCGAACATTCCGGTGTCTTCAGAAAAGTGATCCTCTGTCGCGATACACAGTTCAACAAAGTTAAATGAGTGCTTGCTGTCCACTCAGGAAACCTGTACAATGTGCGCACTGTTTCACAAGCCATTTGAATAAACACACCGTGTATGACGTGCCTCTGAAATTGGTGCGTACAACACACCGACGCTGAAGGGGATGTCTTTGCATTCGCATGTCTGTTAGCTTAGCAGCACATTTGTGTGGCATAAATCGGCGCACCCACTAATGTGTGTACTGTTAGCTAGAAATCCATTGTTCAGGTTCAAACCCGTAACTACTGCTACTTAGCAGCATGGTGCCAGCTACTCCGTGAATGTAGTAGACTCGCAATGATTTAAACTCTGATAATTCATACTTTCGGTTAACTAAAAAAATTGAATTTTTGGTTGGCCCTATATTCTTTTAATGTATTTAAAAGCCTCTTAATTCAAACTACATCATTTGGTTGATTCATACTTTTTTCAGGTCCATACCAGAAAATATCTGCTTCTTCCCCACTACTATTTAAAAATTTGTATTTGTATGCTTATATCATACTAACAGTCTAAAAATGAAAAATAAGCACCTAAGGCCTTCAAGGAAAAAAGGCTTTGCAAGTAGTAAACAACTTTATTATTTGAACAACTTTATTACCAAACAAATGTTTGAAACAAAACAAAGCACAAACATGGTGCTTTGTTTCAAACTTTTTTGAAGCACCATGCATGTGCTTCCCAACTGATGCAGAGAGCTTTGTGCTGAAGGCACATACCTATAGCAATAAAACAGTTGGCAATTCACAATTTCTTTGAAAGGTCTGATCAGCAGTAAATGGCCAATAAATTGTGGACTTTACACCTCTGCTTTCTGTTTACTGCGTGCAGTTAGGGCTTAAAAACACCTAAAATTTTTAAATGTGATGAAATCAATGCCTGATCTTAATGTGTGGTGTCACCTGACCCAGAGTCATCTATCTGAGAACTTCTGACAATTCAAACTTCTTGATAATTCAAACAAAATTCAGAAACCCCATCGTGTTTGAATTAACAAGAGTCGACGTACGTCATAGTTTTGATAGAAGTGTATTCTGTCAACCCTCGATTGGGCTGTTGCCATGGATACGAACTTGGTTTTGTATTTTATTGTAACATGCAGCCTAAAAAAAGGTGCATAATATAATTGTGGGAACGGGCTACTGTTTGTGGGTATGTGAATAGACATATTAGGCCTTACATATGTTCAACTCGAACACCAGGCCACTGCCGACAACACATTCCAAACTTGTTTGGTAAGCGCGTGTCAATACATGGTACAATCCCTTCAATATTTGCAGAATGATAGCCTATACGTTCTCAATTTGCTTTGTATGCTCAGGACGGTAGAAAAGACATTCTTGGTAGATTTTTAATGCACCCATGACAATAGCCAATGCATTCCATATGTGCAGGCTGCCAATACGTTATACTTTTCCAATACGTGAAATATGCACGTAATGATGGATGATAAATATTTAATACGTTAAATATTCACAGGCCGATAGCTGAAATCTATCTGATACAATATATGCTGGATAAGAGGAGGTACATTTGTGATACGTCAGATATGCATATATGCATTCCCAATGTGCTAGATATGACTGTACATTTCTGATATGTTAAGTATGTGCAGGATAATAAACGGCACATTTTCTACATCTCCCACATGTGCCGTACAATGCACAATTTATTCAGTATTGTCAGGGCTACAGATGACGTGTTGTTTATACATCCACCACGCGCAGCATTCACCAGCTGCAAAGGACAGGTGCCCAGGAGGTCTGCAAGATCGAGGCGCACGACTCGGAAGTGCTCTGCCTCGAGTACTCGGGGCCTGCGGAAGAGAGTGGCAGGCTGCTGGCCTCGGGCAGCCGCGACCGCTTTGTGCATCTCTTCGACGTGGAACAGGAGTATGCCTTCCAGCAGACCCTGGATGACCACTCTTCCTCCATCACAGCCGTGCGATTCGTGCGGGACTCTCCGCCGGGCACACTGCAGATGATATCCTGCGGTGCCGACAAGTCGATAGTGTTCCGTAAGGCGCAACAGGTACGTGCGTCTCATGGGTGCCCTTTGGTTTGGGTGGCCAAAACTTGGGAACCTGATATTCTTTGAATAGTCTGAATATTTTTCATTGACAACCAACCTATTAAAATTGCCAACTATGCATGGTGAAGTATAAAATTCAAGCGAAACTGCAATAAATTTTACTTCAGCGACCGTGTAAACATGAAAAACACAGTCACTTCAATGCGGAGTGCACCAGTTTTCTCGGGAAGCAGAGTTTTTGTCTAAACCACAGTTGTTTGTGATTATCGATTAGTCGTTAGAAAGTAATGGAAGTGTTTATTGGCTTCTAGTGCTCTAATTGTATTTTCAACAAGCAAATATTTGTAACATGTGCTGTAAGTGCATAATATTACTAACGTTGTCTATATACAGAATGTGAGGGCCCTTTTGTACATTTTACATTTGACTGTGGATGTTATTTATTCAGCATTTGATTTGTGCGTGACACTGCTTGATCAATTCACGTTCGGTTTGGTCTTGGAAAGTCTTGTTGACACTAGTCTTGTTATAAAATGTTCTAGGTGATTGACCATACAAAAGTGGAATCTGAGTAAACGAAACAACTTGAATGGGATTACTGCTTAACCTAAGCAACAACCTTTTAGTTCGTAGGTTTCGCAATAGGTGAATGTAAAAAAAAAGTCGTTAATTAATACCAAAATTCTTTTTACTATCCACGAACGAAATCACGGAATATCTCAACAATTTTTCCCATAAGAAGAACAATTTGAAATATATTCTAGCTTCACCTGCTTTCTATCAAAAAATGCCATATTTAATGAACAGTACACCCAGTGACATTCAAGGTTGCTGGATCAGTCCCAGTTGTTTTTTACAGTATTTTCGTCCCACGTATTTAAAAAAAATATGGATGATGCTCTGATGTAGCTGTTTACCGCATTATACGCCATTGGGAAAACTTGCCGATTCGTTCACTGCCGGATGCTTAACATATCTAACAAACAATGTACGATAAAGTGCGACGCTGCTTCGCTCAGTTAACGAAACTCCTGTTAACCAGAACAGATCTTTCCAGTCTCTTGAGGCTCTGCTCAAAGAGATTGTACCGTAGTGCATCTGAAAAGTGTCCTCCCTAATTGCCCTACTAATGCAGGGACAAGGCCCGCCAGTGTTTTCGCGGAAACACCATGTGGTGGGCAAAAGCACGCTTTACGACATGGAGGTGGATAGTTCGCAAGAGCACGTGCTGGCCGCCTGCCAGGACAGGCAGGTTCGAGTCTATGCGCTGGCCTCGGGAAAGAACACGCGCTGCTTCCGTGGTAGTCCAGCCGAGGAGGGCACGCTGATCAAGGTACATTGCTGCTTCTTTCGTGCAGTCGATGTTTGGAACAGAGAAGGTTAAGATCTTTTGTTACTGAAGTGACTTGGATTGCCTAAGCATAAGGCTGGGTTTTGAGAGTGTGCCGTGCTATCTATCAGCTGTGCTGTCATTCTGCGAAGTATTGCATGAATCGCAGCACTTGTGGGGTCCCGAAATGAGCCACGCTCTCGGAACACATGGACACAGCAGAGGTGGTTGAACCAAACGATACAATACATTTATTGAACTAATTTTTTATCGACGATATTGTCAGATGAATTACATACTTAACTAGTGACATGCTAAACATAGCTTCATACAACATTCCTTTAAAAATGCTTCTTTTTTTTTTCTGTTGTGAGTGAGTGAGTGAGTGAAACAACTTTATTCGGTCCACAATAGACGCGAGTAAACTTAATTTTCCTGCTCTTTATATGTAATATTGATAGTTTTTTCTGTTCCTCAATTTTATTTATGTTGTATGATCCTGCAATTATAGACAAACCAGTTAATGAGAATTTTCATTCTTAGGCATTAAAAGTAAATAGTGAAAGAGAGAGTGAAACTGGTTTCATGTTGAATGTTGGTTAGATCACCATGTTTGCGCACATTTCCTGGTACCAGTGCTTACTGGTAAGGCCATGTTAAACAACGGTTCTCGTGGCAGGTGGCTTTGGATCCGACAGGCACATACCTGGCGACTAGCTGCACGGACAAAACATTGGCACTGTATGAGTACAGCACGGGCGAGTGCCTGGCCTCCATGCTGGGCCACTCGGAGCTGGTGACCGGGCTGAGGTTCAGTCACGACGGCCGGCACCTCATCTCGGTCTCGGGTGACAGGTGCGTCTGCTTGTCGCCTCCGCTTTGTCTCTGGCTCGAGGCGGCTAGACCTGACGAGGTGGCCACTGCATATTTCTTCGCAGTTGCATCTTCGTCTGGCGGCTGCCCCCAGAAGTGAGCCAGGTAATTTCTAGCAACCAGGCCGGTGTACCCTTGCCCACCTCTTGGCAGGATGCAAGGTACGTGCCAAAGGAAAAAATTTCCACTCTGGGACTCGGGGCGTAGCTTGCATTCAAGTGGCCCCGGTCATGCCTGTACTGCTTTACTATAGTTACAATTAATTGCCACTCTGCATTTAAAAAGTGTCGTTCTTGATGCACCTTTCACAGTTTTCTCTGTTGAGCTAGTAGGCCTTCATATGCAAATTCTTTTAACAAAAGTACAGTGAACACGGGAACATTGTTAGTTCTTACGAAGAAATGCAGCAAAGCAACACTTCCCTGGCAGTGTAAGGCACACGGCTTGAGCAACGTTCTGCATTGCCTGTCAACCTACTCTACATAAATATGTTCTACTCTGAAGTTAAAAACATAAGTGTTTTAAGGGTGTGCAGGTATTTGAAACCGTTGGAATAGGAATTTAAATTGTTGTATTTGATTGATGTCTTTAATTGAAACTGTCACTAGCCCTATCTGTGAGTTTGACTGTGATTTTGGATTTTCAAATCAATTGTGCATGGCCAGATGTATAAATTGGTGCCATTCAGGGACGACTTCTATCTTAACAGCTGTAATAAAGTAAGGTTCTAAAAGTTGCGTGTGGAAGCGTACTTAGCACTCGGAGAGCCAGACTTTTTCTGTGAAGCAGTGTACAGTGCACAGGGATCGGAATACGATAATTCAGGGCTAAGCAATGCACATACTTTAATTTCCATGTGCAGTTGACATCATATTGGACTGGTTTCAACAGAAACACTTTTATCGGAGCTAAAATTACCCTGACAGCCAGATTCGTTGTAACACTGGGGTTATCTTGAACAATTGGGAATACCAGTAGTCATACTAAAGTCCTTGATGTTGTGTTTAAATCTGCCGGCACTATATGCTCTCACTTCCCTCCAGAGCTCCAGGTAGACTATATATTCGGTCACTGTATTTCGTTTGTATTTTAGTGAACAGTGATTCATAATATGCTTGACACAGTGGCAAAAAAAAGCTGGTAATGACTGCAGGAAAGGAACAATACATCTGAGCACCTCCCGCTCTTTCTCGTGCAGCGCTGCCCTGGAGGCCGAGCGAGACCCGTGAGTGCAGACCGCCGCTGTAGCGCGTAACTTGTGGGCACGGCTGCTCTTCGGACGCTAACTTCCTGGCACTTCCCGCTCGGTTGTTGGCTTCCCGGAGACGAGTGCCGCATTCCGCGTGATGTCATAAACCGTTGGCGCCGTATCTGGTGTCAATTACACGATCTTGCGAATCAGAGACACCTGCCTTGCATGCTCGATCCACAGTGTGCATAGTAATGTTCACTAACGGTAACTCATTTTACGCTTCTTTTAGCGTTTCTGCGCATCTCTCATGTTGCGCTACTGGCAGCCTCACGAACACTCGGCTTGACAAGTTTCCCTTGTTTTTTTATCGATACTGGAATTGGACGATGCAATTTCTGTGGGGAATTTCAGCAACTTGGAAACACACATCTTTTTTTAATATGTCCGCTCACAAAGAGTAGTAAGCTTATTGCAAGGGAAAAATCTGTAAAACACCCAATAAATTATGCAATATCATTCTTAGCCTTGCAATTGAGTTAGAGATGTAATTGTGGCTTTATAAAACTTAATTGTAAGTGCATTACGGTCACCAATAGTTTGAGGCAAAGCGGAAATTTCTACACACCTGCATCCACGTAGTTATTGTGCTTAACAGGTAATCGTTAATGCAGAATTTTGAGGAACATAATCCAGCCAAAATTTTTTCTCTCGATTGTTTGGACACGACACTTAGCGTTGCACAGAGACTTCAGTGAGCCCAATTGGCAGTTCCGTGAAGCAAAAGGGAGAGGCAAGTGAGTTGGTACTGGTACATTTCGGCGTAGGCATGAGTAAGCGCTTGTGATGTACACTTTCTTGTCCTTGTATTTTTCATAATACATTCAAACCGTAATGGTAGTTTCGTGTTTTAGTCCATGTTCAATGCAATCAAGTCACACGTTCAGCACTATACTTGGCAATTGATAAATTTCATCATGCCAAGGTTTGTATATTCCAGCTGTAAAACTTACCTGAGGTCTTTTGGTAACAGCACTGGCTAATAGCAATATAGTCGGTAAACATTTGTAAAAAACAAAACAAAAATAACTTCTACTAGAAGGTTTTGAAGTGTAGAGAAGAGGTTGCGTGTGATGAACAGGTCATTGGTACAGTCTTGACGTAGTACCAGTGGCTGCTGTAAAATAGCACTAGGCAGGCTGTTGGCAAAAGCCATTGCGGATATAGGTAACAGTGCTGTATACAAAGAGAGGCTTGAGTGAAACAAATATAGAAAGAGATACCTTATACTATTAAACCTGCTTATAACGAACCTTTATATAACGAATTCCTCAAAGTTTCTTATACCCGTCATTACTCCATCAAAGCACATGTACTTGCAAACTCCATGTAACAAAGAAACAGCCGGAGACATCCTTCATAAATTAAATTTTTGCCATGGCCAGTCTAGGAATTTCGCCCTGGATTTGGTCATTTTGGCATGAGCATGCATCAGGTTGCTTAGCCTTTTGCAATAGACCTACACATACACTGTTTGCAAACAACTTTTTTGATGCACTTCACTCATATTTGACGGATGATGGCGCCATCTTATGCAAGCTGCCCTCGCACCGCCTGCGCACTCCATATAAATGTTTTGCGGCTTTCCTTTGTCGCAATCGTTTAACAGCAATAATGGTATCTGGTGTGATCTTGAGGGGCACCCAGAAGCATGTGCTACGACACACTTTGCCAA
Source organism: Rhipicephalus microplus (assembly GCF_043290135.1). Lineage (NCBI taxonomy): Eukaryota > Metazoa > Arthropoda > Arachnida > Ixodida > Ixodidae > Rhipicephalus > Rhipicephalus microplus. The sequence goes on from NC_134705.1 coordinate 179,793,054, forward strand.
TTTCGTGACAACCTTGCAAGATGACTGCATCACCGCCATTGACATTGCAGCAAGTAACCAACATTGCAGCAAGCTACCACGAAAGCGTCAAAACAAACCGTCGATAACAAGATTAACACCCAATATACCGCTGCCGCCTCGCTGTCCACATGAGAAGTGACTGTAGAAAAGGTAGCCTGTACCTAGTGTTCTTTGAAGTACGCCCTGATAACAAGCATGAAAAGGGAATTGCGACTGAAGCGAGAAGCAGGGGTGCTACTATATTTTCCAAAATCATCATGCTGTTTTCTGGATGACAAGCAATGTTCACTGGTTTTCCAGAATCCTGTGACGTGATAGCCATGAATTTTCCTTGTTGCAGCAAATTCTGTTGTGGTCGCTTGAAAATTGCGTGCGTGTGGTTGGTCTCTAATGTTTCATATTTGCTGGAAGTGACCGTTGGTTGGAACGGGCAGATTTGTGACCTTTGCTAGCTGTGTGCTTGTCAGCTATGGTGCCTCTGCACTCGCACCGTTCGTGAACACTGTGGCGCACGGATAATTAAAAAACCTCAGGGGACGTGCCATGCACAGATCGAAAGAAAAATCAAAGCTGCGGCAGTGGCAGTGGGCAAAGGGGGATGGGGTAGCGAGCCAAGGTGGCCGTTGGAAGTTGGCATGATCAAAAAGTGGTAAAGATCCAGCAGGCTAGGAGGCACCATGTGTCGATTTTCGGGGCTGCAGCGGATGAATGTAGGTGGGGAGTTTATTAAGTGGGAGAAAAAAATTCAAATTATGAAAAAAATCCAAATTATGACGACTGAATTGTGAGGTGCATTTTATTATGAGAGTGCATTCATTATGGGAGTAAATACGGTATTGAAAGATTCTTGACTGCTGTAGACGCTAAGGGTGAAGCGTGGTTAGGACAAATGGCTAAGTCGACCGTATGTTGCTGCTCCATTTAAAGGGGAAATGCCAATGAAGATAATCCCCCTCAGATTTATCAAAAGAATTACAAGAATGAAGCTCTAACCTTTATTTTGTGTTGTAGTAATTCGTCAATTATTCCATGAATACTGAAAATGGAGACTTGAAAGAGTACTCTACTTCATCAATGTTTTCAGTTAGTGTCCTTTTGAATATACATGAAATATTCTACAATGTCAACTTTCTAACTGTCTCATTTTGGTGCATTATGTATACCATCTGTATATCTTGGACTACTGGACAGAACTTAACATTATCGCTGAGCGGTGTTTTCGAGCTTTTGGAAAATAATGGCTTGTTTGCAGCTTTTAACTTGCACCACAAAAGCGGCAGTTACTGTCATGACATGGCAGCCGCCTCGACAGCCAGAGACTGACTCGGGCTAATTTTGGTTTCTTCTTGACTGTCAGCAATATAGGCCACTGCCACGATCACCTTGGCAATCTCAAAAAACGAACCCAGCAGTTTGCAGGGCTCGCAGCAGCCGTTCAGTGCCTTTTGTTCAGATGTGCACGAAGGTTACTATAGCAGTGCCGGGATAGTTTTCTCATCGTTATATTACGAGGAATAACGCTGTTGATAGGGTTGATCAAGGGGTACACAGCATTGTACTGTGGGCATGTAGGTGTCCCTCGGTGCCTTGGTTGCTTGGTACTGAAAATACTGTTCCAGTCAAGGCTTTAGTAATGCTTGCAGCAACATCCTCTGTAGTCAGCTATGACCAGCTCCTCACAGTCTTCTCAAAGCAAGTCTGGCTCTGAAGGACAGGTATCCTAGCAAAAGCAGGCTGGTGGCACTGATGTTGATACACAAGGAAAGATTGAATGCTGCTATCACAATCATGTTAATGGTCCAGGTGGTTAGCACGGATTTCAAGCTCTCTAGAACACCAGTGTCAATATTTCGCTCACATTATTTGGAGGATTGCAAAAATGAACTCGCAAGTACAGAAATCTAGAAATGCATGTTATTGCTCAAAATTTTAATTTTGCTAGTTCTAATTACTTGCAAGGAATGTTTGCTACAGCTAAAATGTGCTGAGCCACTGTGCTTTGAAGTGACGTCTCTTTCTGGCACCGTTTCTGACTCGTCTGAATGCATGGCACTTAATCTGAGGCTTGTGGTTTTATTCATGTCACCAAGCAGTCCTGTACAAAATGACGAGGGCAGGCGTTTTGGGTCGCATGATATGATTGAACCAATACTCGTAAGCTGAAGTTAAAGAAAGCTGTGGCATCAGCAGTAAAATTGAATTTCTTCTAGTAGAGCTCTGCAACAAATGGGGAATTGGCACGATTACCATACGCTTGTAACCTGACCCTGTGTACGTCTGGTGCCCTGAACTATATATCATGGGTAAAGAAACAACAACGAAAAAAAAAATAATCCCTGCATGTTTTCGTGAAGAAGCCTTTCTTGCGTCACTGTGAAGCAGTGGCACGAGACTGAATTTTGCAGCTAAATTTGCATGTAAGCACTCTTCGAATTTAGCTTTGCAGTTGCTGTATACTTTGTGCATGTTATAGCCTAGAAAATATGTTAGTGAAGGGTAATCAAATGTCACCTTAAGCAGTTATGTCCTCATTTTCAAAACAAATATTGTGTTATAATTTCTATATACCCTCATAATTTATAATAATATCTATTTAATACTAATAATATCTATATACACAGTCCCATAGAATGCTGCACAACACTTTGTATGCTCAGGAGGTGGTGACCTTAGAAAATAACCCTCAGCTTCCACGGAACAGAATTATTTGGTGCAGTACAACAGCCCACCATTGCACCTCCCTTGGGACTCAAAAATGTGCCTCCATTTTTCTTACATATTCTCGTAAAGAAATTAATGTTTGAAAACTTTGAACAGTGAATTGTCAAATAAAACTCAAATGAACAAACATGGACTATTCACATTGTGCACTCAAATGTCATTATAACGGAGTTGCATCTAACACAATATTAAGTTCGTTATATCCGAAAATTTGTTATAAAGGGGTATTTCTAACACTCTGTAGATTGCAATAATATTCTTCATTTACTTTGTTGTAACCGATACTTCGTTATTTCGAGGTACGAGTGTACTTGAAATTTCAAGTGCTTAGATATTCCTGGCGACTGGGGAGCCCATCTGTTGTTTATTTGGTTCTCTGATGGTGTTCTTGTGAGGCATTCGAGGCTCTCTGCGTGCAGGCGGTCGTCCTCTGTAGCCGTGGCACGACCGTTGGTGTCTGGCAGCCCTCAGGAGGAGTCGTCTCCCGAGTACCGATTCTCGCTGGGGCCCCTGCCCTCGTGGGCCAAGAAACAGGTGCCGCCAATGATTTTCTTGTCGTCTTCTTTCTGTGCTCTATTTCGAAAATGTACTGTATCTGCATAGGTATTGAGCAGCTGAGATTGCAGTAGAACTATGTCATAATAAACCATGGTTAACCAGCGCTACAGCTACATCACAGCAAAAAGGCAAAAGGACGCCATCACAAGCACCTTGTTGTCAACTGCTGCTTTACTGCAAACATGCGGCTGATATAAACACCGCAGTTTGAACTTTCAGGCGGAAAAAATACACAAGTAACGTTGTCACAAGATTACGCCAACAACACATACATGTGACTGAAATCTGGCTTGAACAGTTTTGTCTTGTTTAAAGGCTCGTTCACATCGAAGTCGGGGCGGCCAAACCGGCGAGGCGGCAACGCAGGAAACGGGAAAAACCTCCTCTCCAGGTGGCGAAAGCATGAGAAAAGCCAGGCGGCAATGCTGATTGCTCTCGGAGTAATTTTTTGACGCCTGCCGAGGCTCGACGCTTTGCCGCAGCCAATCGGAACGCCACGCAGCGGAGGTGCAGTGGTGGCCCGGGTGTACAAATGGGAGAAGCACTGACACGTCATAGCGACACGTGCGCACAATCGCGAGATGCCCGCATCTTCTGCCACGCGGCCAGACGAAGAAGGCATGCGGTCTGAACAGGTTCACGCATTTGCCACCTCGCCACTTCAGAAATTGCGCTTCGCCACACCGCTTTCGGTGTGAATAAGCCTTAAAGAGCTTGTAAGCCTTAAATAAGCCTTAAAGAGCTTGTAATTGTCCATTTATGTGCATATATACATATGAAATATATCACCTGTGTCACGTGTACATTGATCTCTGTACTTACGTACGATGTCAATACCATAAAAGATAGCCATTGTCTAGCTGTTGCACTGGTTGATCATCAAGATATTTTATCTGCCTTATATTTCACTACTGCTCGGTGCCAAGCAAAATGTTTGCTTATTATGAACTATATACAAGAGAATGACGATGCAGGCAAGGAATTGCAATGATGCTGTGCTCTCACTAATGAAAAAACTTTTCTTTTATGTGGAAATATACTGTCACGTTTTTAGAAAATTTAAAACTAGGCATTAATTTAGCAATACATTTGAGAGAAATGTACGGATATTACTTTTAATTTCTTAAACACTTCTCTACGAAGCAATAGTTGTGTATCCTTGATAGCCAGTACTAGCTTGTATGTGCCAGCAGAACTAATAACATTTTCCAACTATGGCGGGCTTTATGCAAGCTCGCCCACTTTTTAACAGTCTACCTTCTGATGGAAACGCATTAAACTAAATGATAGCTAGCTTAGGCTAGACAAAAGTAGCCATTTCATGGCTACTTTTGTAGCCATGAAATGGCTACTTTTGTAGTAACCTACATTGGTAGTAGTAACCTACATTGGCCAACATCGTTTAGACAAAAGTAGCCACGAAATGGCTACTTTTGTCTAAACGATGTTGGCCAATGTAGGTTACTTGCTGTTATAACTGGAACTTCGTCGTGCAGTCTCCATCCAGTCGTGCTCCCGCGCATACATTGGCATCAGCCCGGGTTTGTTCTCCTGCAAGAACTTGCTATGACCTGTTTGAATGCAGACACGTGATGATGATGGTGATGAGGCTGATGATGATGCGAATGTTGTAGATGATGGAGCAGCAGCAGCCAGCCAACAGCAAGCCGCCTTCTGTAGCGCCACCACCTGTTCCGCAGCCGCGAGGTCGCTGGGCCCAGCGCTTCGACGCCGCTCGCGCAATTTTTGAGAACGGCAAAGAGGTATTGGCCGACTTGCTATTACCTGCCTGCCAGTAACTTCAAAGCCTTAACGCTAATTTACTGGCGGCCTGCCAACACCTAACTTTGGACAACCTGTTAGTGATGCACTAAAGGTAGAGCTAGGTTAGTTATAGAACATCGAACAGTTCAGAGTAGTCCGGTGTGGAAGGACCAAATCTACAACAAATGAACAAAATGGCGACGCACTAGCATACCTTCTATTCCCTAAGAGGAGGTCGGACCTAAAAACAGTGCTTTTGCTCAACCTGTGCGTGCAGTAGCCCTGCGGTGACACTTTTCTTTTCTGGCAACATCTACTGTATTAGTTGTGTATACCTTGGAATAACTTTTAAAAAGTCATCTTTATCCACTCACTTATTCTGTTGCCTCAGATAAATTTTGTTTCAATAAGAGTCTGGTTCTCCTAAAAGGTGTTCTGAAAACTTGGAAAATATAGCTATAAAACTCGTTATATAAATATACAAAAACATTTCACGCTGCGTGGTGGTCCGAAGCATGGGTAGGTGAAGGCCGACAATGTAGCATAAACAGGCCTCAAGAAAGCCTTCATTGAGGCATTATCATTCATCGTGAACCGACAACTGTAGTCGACTTAGACAAAAATGCACTGAGACCTTGATATAACGAACCCTGATATAAAGAAACACTGTATATAACAAAGTAAATGAAGAATAGCCTTGCAGTAGATATAGTGTTATATACCTTTATAACGAATTTACAGATATAACGAACTTATTTTTTTTATGTGAGATGCAACTTCGTTATAATAAGGTTTGAGCCTATACCGAAGCCTGACTGTGCCTGCATTTGTGTTTTGGTTTTTAGTTTCACGGCTTAGGTAGTGTGCGTTGTACATTTCTTTGCACTCTTTGGCATTTGCTTTCTACCCTTCATAGATGTTAAAATAATGTGCTTCTTCTCTTTCCCCTCTTCATGCTGCAGTGCTTTGCAGTAGCATGGGTGCTTTGCGGATGCTTGGGTTCTACTCCGGCTCTCCTGGCAGACTTCTTAGCATGTTTGTCCTTTTATTCTTCTCTCATATTTCTCTCCTTCTCTGTTTGACGCTGAATAACGGCTCCACGATGTTGAGAGGAGCTGCCGATGCATGCCTAGGTTTGTAGTCTACTAGGAAACTGCGGCATAAAGTATGCACGGTATATACATACTTTTTAGGCGAGGAAATTTGCAAGGTGCTATGTACCGTCTGAAGTAGCAACGGCGTGTACTTGTCATTCCACCGAATGCAGTCACCGGGTGTTAGTGGGACAATGCAACTTCTAGGCAGAACAGGTTGTAGTACAGTCGAGCCCACATATAACGGCCCCACTTAAAACGAACTTTCGCTTAAAACAAACAATATTCGTGTGACCATGAAAATATACATTGGTTCAATGGCACAACATCGCACTTACAACGAACGTCTCCGAGCACCGCTGATCGGTTACAGCGGAGTTAGTGGTCTACCGACTTCCCGGAAAACTACTTTCGACCACAGAACAGGCATCGGCGAAGTGCCCATACGCCGACCCTGCCTCCGCAACCTTCTAGTTGCCGCTCTTCCTGACCCATAGAGGAAGGAAAGCTGTTTCCTTCCTCCATGCCCTGACTGCTTTTTGTTACGCACCCCTCCGTCCTTTGTCCCTCATACTACTCTGAGCAAGCACTCCGCATCGCCAGACGAGGCCCGTGTTTTCACACTGCCACCGATCTTTCGAAGACCGGCCGGCGATCTTCGAAAGACCGTCGCCGAAAGATCGTCGCCGACCTGGAGTGACCAGACCATTTGCCAACATCGTCGGCCACCGACTGTATTCGATAGTCTGCGTCTAGTGCACTCGCGAACGCTACCCCACCAACTCTGATAATTCGCGATTTGTTTTGTGTTGAGGACTTGTTCCCGCTCACTTCGCACTCGGCTCAGCAGCCTTCCGCGCGAGTTCGGAAGTGCGAGAACGGCTTTTAATTAGCGTGGAACGAATCGCGAAGTATCGAAGTTCGTGAGGCCACGCGAATCCGCCAGTGCAACAAAACGATTTTTTGACCACGGCCGCCGACTCTTCGAACACCGCTGCGTGCACCGATCCAGGCGGCCGTGCTTTGACTTCTGCGCGCGTAGGCACTCTTTCCAAGTTTTTTTTTACGGGCGAGTTTCGCGGACCTTTCAAGCAAGCTACCCAACCTGCCTCCTTCCCGTGTGTTTTGGTTTTTAAGGTCGCCGTCTTGCCGCATCCTCCCCTCTCTTTATCACAACTCCTTGCCCTTCTCTCGTAAGTCTGCTCTCCTCTCTTGATCACAACCCCTTTGTCCACGGAGGAAGGAAATGTCTTTGCCTTTCTCCACCGCTCCGCAACGCCCGCCACGCTGGCTGGAATTAGTTTCGTTTTCTGACTGGAAACGGGCCCAGAGCTGTTTCACGCGCTCTGGCATGTGTATTGCGTGTGAGCGTCTTGCTCGCTCTTGATGTGCGTGTGTGATCATGATGGCCGACGGCAGGACTAGCATGCTTTTTCCTGCCGCTCAACAAAATGTCGAAAGTGTGACCGCTTGGCTTGAGTGTAATCCCTGCGTTAGGTGCCACGTTGTGGAGCGCTTGCTCATAGCTGTTGACCACCTAGCAGCCAACTTGCCACTTCAGACGTGCCGGTATTCAGCTTTGGAGATGGTTAATATTTCGTGGGCTGCGGTGACAGCTACATGCGCGTGAAACTGTTTTCGTGAGGCCGACTTCATCCTCGTCGGGCCCGATGCCGAGCCTGAAGCTTCTGAACAGGACCATTGCGGCGGCGATTTGTGGCAGCGCATCGTCGACTCCGACTTGAGAGAGCGGGAGGGACATCTGTTGCGATGGTTTAATTACGGATGATGATGATGCCCACACTGTGGAACTGTGCACGGATTGTGGCATTGTGAATGAAGTACGTGATGAGAGCGATTTGAAGGAATGGGATTGCAAGAACGACAAAACTTCGGAGCCAGTGCCTCGTGCAGCTTATGTCACGGGCCTCGGCGAGCGACCACCCTGCCGTTTTAAATGAACTCGAGACCGCCCTTATCGCTTCTGCTCTTTGAAACACGTGCATCACGGACTTTTTGGGGCAAGAAAATTTTATGTGTTCACTCAACTTTTTTAAAAGCTGTGTTTCATTTACTACGAACTTCTAGGTGCAGCAAACGGATGCCGCGTCACGCTCAGGTTCGTTATAAGCGGGCTCAACTGTATCTTCGATTCCTATAGCAATTGGCACTTCACTGGGAATTCGAGTCCTGTGACAGGCGGGCGCCCTTCTGACCAATTGTCTACATGCTGCTTTTGCAGGATTTCATGTGACTTAGCACGAAGCATGTTGACGTATATGTACGGGCAACAGGCACTGTGTAGAAACTGCAAGCTTGGCATGGCACCAGGAGTGCCGTTGGCCAATGCGCCTGATGAGAAGTTACATCAAATCTGGGAAAAGCGATTGCGGCCTTAGAACAGGTTTGTTCGATTCGATGGCACCGCCTGGCCCAGTTTCATAACGCGCTGCACCTTACTACCCATCTCGGTGGCAAAGCAATGTCATCCTTGGCACTGCGCTATTTGTTTCAAATGATGCTAGGCTGGCTCAAGAATTTGCCGATTCTTGTCGATTTGTGCTAGCTTTGTGCAAGGTTCTGTCAGTACGTAGGAGAGACCCCACCTGATGACTAAAGTGATGGAGCTTATTGCATTCTCGACTAAACAATTGATTGTGCTCATATACTATGCAATGGTCTCCAACAGAGAAACTACTGAAACAGCCTATTGTATGCAAGCATTTATGCTGGTTTGTGCCCGTCTGCCTTTTAAGTAAACATTCCATTGCTTTCTGAAGTTATACCTGGCTGTAGGCACCATCAGAACACCAGCTATGTGCATCTGCTGTGTCTATGCACCTTTGGGTACATATACGTACAGGAAACTGATTCATGTGCAGTTCACAACTGCCCAAAGTTACGTGGTTGGAGCGCATATAAGCGGGTAAGACATGAAGCGTACAGTTGGCAACTCTCCGTTACTACATAGTGTTGCATTGTGACTGCACCGCTAACCTCGAGCTGCACAACTTGTCAACTTCATGTGCACCGCAGTGAACAAGTTCAGAGCGGTGCAATGTGTAGTGTCGTTGCTGTGACGGCATCGGGGCGGCAAGATGCCGACGAGGACCCGTGTGAGACACAGCGGGACTGGACGCGACAGGTGGCGTTCCTGCATGGCCCCTCTGCTCCGTGTTCGCGACACCACGGAAGCATAAGAGAAAGTACCAGAACTCCAAAGCCCAAAACACAACTCGGCCGACCAGTGGCCATTTATTCACACAACACATGGTAGACACGCGTACACACGGGATTGGTACATGTCAGTCACGTGTGCCAGTCAGCAACGACATCTATAGATAACACACAGCACTACGCGATGCACAGTGCACATCCTATGCACGGATGGCGCCACAACATCACAGAATGTAGTCATATGTACCCAGTGATTCTCTGAGAATATCGCCCTGGTACTACTTTGCACCTGCTCGCCCGTTCTCAGCATCTTGGAGCCGCTTACACCTGTGAGCAAAGTTACGCAGACAGTGGTTAGTCTGGCAAACAGTATGGCCACCTAGTTGCACAGCCTTAAGAGGTGCAAGTGCATTGTAGGACCCAAATGCAGACTGTAGACAAATTAAGGGCTGTGTGTAGACTTTGGAGTGATTCTGTTCGTGGAACCCACGGTCTGTGCACTTTCGCTTGCAAGTGTATTATGGGTGTGCAAGTGTTGTAAAGGCTTGTTGAAGTTGTGAATTTTGTGTGCATGTACCAACGATGAGAAGGTGTTGGTACCTATTCTCTACTTCACGATGGAACCGACCATTTCTAGCATTCAGTACTCTTTGAAAAACAAAAGCAGCACGAGAAACATAGTGCTGCGGAGCCCAGATAGGTCGAATTTGAAATGCCGAAAAAGTAGCGTAGCTTTGCGTTAAGGCTGTGTTCACATACTGGTAGCACTTTTATAAAGGGCAAAATATTTTCACAGTTTCAAATTTCTTAGAAAGTATAGTTCATGAAAATGGCATCAGTATATATAAAAATAATTTGTTGAATAGGCTTTGAGTTCTTAAAGGCTATGAAAGGTGAGACAGTGTTTCTGTCCTGCTTGCATACTGACCGATTACCAAGGAGGCTGGGTCGTTTTCATACAACTTGGGTGTTGTTTTTAATATGCACACATTTAAGCACCGCAAGGAGCTTATTCACAGTGTGTTTGAACCGATAAAAAAGATGGAAATGCCAGCAGATATATGATTAGGTGAACCATTTAACCCTCAATGAACCATATTTCAAGTTGCATGGACCATAGCCTCACACTAAAAGAGGCAAAGCAAAAAAATATCAATAACAAGATTTTTTTTCATAATTAGAAAACCCAACCTAAATTGATAAGTTCGCTGTAAACTTTGCACTGCCCACTCTGGACTGCAGTCCTCAGTTTTAAGTTACATACGTAGATGGACAAGAAAATTGTTTCAAACAAAAACAAAAAAAGTTGGACTCTGGTCACACAAAACAGGGTAAATTTGAGACCATTGGGAGGGGCCTTCGTACTGTAGCAGAGATAGAAACAAGATGATGATGATGATATAGTGTAGCGAACTGGACCAAGTCTGGCTAAACTCTCTGCCTTCACTTCTCTTCTTCTCTCTTTTTCTATCTGGCTTTGTAACGAAATCATCTATTTGTGTAATTTCTCTTGATACAACTGCCTGCAGTTCTTAAAGAAGCATGATCAATTGTTGTGTTGGTAGTATCATTAAGCTGCAATGTATTCTCCTGGTGATGCCATGAGTATGTAAACGTTAGTGAAATCTATTTAATACTAGTCCTTTAAGCTCTCCCAGGTATTTTCTTAGGGTCTAATACTGTGATAAAGGTGGTTCTATACAGGGACATCCTTTGATTCTTCGTTCTGACTCATTTTCAAAGTATAAAGAGATTGACGATCTCGACGTGCGGGCTTTCATGTATACTCAAGTGCTCGCTTCTTGCATGTGGTCTTCTGGACACTCGTTTGATTGATTGGTTGATTGCGGTCGAGAGCAGCTCCCGTGTGGAGGTGCCCGGGAAGGGGACTCAAGCAGTGCAGCGAGCGGCAGTGTACGTATGGAAGACGGCGATGCCGAGGACGAGCATTCTGACACGGAGGGAAGCGGTGGTGTCCTCTACCCCGTGCCTCAAGACGGAAACGGTGCCGAGCCCGTTGGCAGTTTCAGGGTCACAGAGGCCGACCTGCCCCGCCGTCGTCCGCACCGACGTGTATACAACAGTACCCCAGGTTTGTAGAGCAGTCTTGATTGATGACTTCCGGTACATTCTGTTTGCTTGCACCAGATTAGGCCCCGGCAGTCACCAAAGTGTCTCTGGCTAGGCTTTTCAATTGGTAACTCCTGTTGTACAGTGAGAGCTGTTATTTGCCTGGTGTGCGACTGATAGCTGTGCTGCGAATTGCGTCTATGACATGAGAGCGGGGATTCGCACACTTTCGTCTGCTACGTACGCCAGGTGCCATGCAGAAATTGCCGCCTTGGTAAAACTCAACAACAGAGCAATTCAGTTGGTTATCTAGTGTACGGTGGCTACCGACGCTGTTCGAACTACTGTGGGTCTCTGCCTTCGACGTTCGTTTTAGAGGCGCAGCGCTTTGTTTCTTGAACTTCAGCCGCTAGTCTCTGCGTAGAGTGCTGGGCTGTGGTGTAGTACTGCTCTGTGCCTCGGTGTACTTCATCTGCCCATGAAAGGAATGTTGTTATATTTTTGCCTATGTCTGTTATCACCATTTAGTTCTAATTGAACTAAAATGAGAAGCACTACCACATCTATCGGAAATACACAAGAAGTGCTTTATGTCATAAAAATAGGTGTTATTGGTAGGCGCACTTATGCATATTCTCTCTGGGCTGTCATTGTGGGCGAAACGGAGATTTTTTCTTGGGTTGTAACTGAGCATTCTTCATTACAGCCTATGAACGTTCTGACTGCGATGCTTATCGCTCTTTGTGGAAATGCTGGCTTCACGCGGCAGTCGTTGCCTTGCAGATCTGCAAAGCGAAGCCAACAGTGAGGACGAAGACTCAAGCAGCACGGCTGAGCTGCGGCCGCTGTCGATGTGCGTAAGCACCGAAAACCTGGACAAGCTGGGCCAGCGGGAGCACTTCATGCGCGCCAACTACGAGAGTCTCGAACAGCCCGTGACGCCCCCGTCCCTGGCGTCGGCGGGTCCCAGTCCCGGCACTCGCTCGAGCCTGTCCGCTCGCCACCACCGACCGGAGCCTTCCTCGCTGGGCTCGGGCAGCAGCCGGAGGCGGGAGGAGATGGCGCAAGCCTTGAACCAGGCACGCCAGAAGCTGAACGCCCTGGGCTGGTGTAGCAGCAAGAGCAGCGGCGACCTGCTGTCGGCCAACCCCGAGGAGAACCTCATTCGCCGCACGGCCTCCATGACCGACATCTCAGCCAGGCGTCGGCTCACATACTCTTCGGGTATGCGAGCTTCGGGTATCAGAGGCACTCCTTACAGCTTTTACTTTGTGCACAATTCAATTAGTTTGAATTCAATGCGATTGCCATCTTTATTATAAACACAATGTTAATTAGAACTAATAGACAAGAAAGCCAAGGAAAGTATGGGGGATGTTTGTGGGAATTGTGATGTAAATATGAAAAAAGTGGATGAAAGGATAACTTGCTTTTGGCGGGGACGAAACCTGTGGCCTTCAAATAATGCATCGCTGAGCTCGTAGAGTTGTTAAAGCGTAGGACACGTTATTCCTCCCCACCCCCTTTTCTTGAGGAGGGGGAGAGGCCCTACAGCAGACCTCAAAGAGTTTAACAGTTTCATTACTTTGCTCCATAGATAGTACATTCACCAAGGCACCTTTAACTAATTGCACATTTTCACTGAGGTTGTTCATTGTCCATCAAAACAGCACAATTTTATTTACTGTACCAGTATTATGTATGTATCATGTACTTATTCAGTATGTATTCTTCATTATGTACGTGTTATGTACGAAGTGTTCAATTTTTTCTGTGTTATTCTTTTGCGGTGTTTGATACATGTGTATTTTCTTGCTCACTAATGTTATTTTTAGAGCCCCACTTACACATTGCCCGACAGGCCTCAAAGGAATTTCAAATAAAAAGCAGAGATCTGCACCATTGCAATTCTACCGCGGATCCAGTGAGATTTGAGCTAGCAACCATGAGAATGTGATAGTCAAACTTTGTTCTGGTGATATCCAGGTGACTCGGTTGGGCTGTGGTCCCAGCAGCAGCAGCAACAACAACAGCCTCAGCAGCCACAACAGCAGCAGCAGCATCATTCACTGACACCAATGCAAGGCATGCTGCGCAGTGCCAGCCTTGGGGCCCTGCACATGGCCGGCAGGCGGGCAGCTCCGGTGCAGATGTCTGACGACTCCTCTTCTTCCTCGGATAATGAGTCGGCAGTCAAGGGTCCCACCCAGGTACGAGTTCACGTGGCATTGCTTGGTGAAGTGTTTGCCATTAGAGTTAATAAGGACGCAGCATTCAATGACAGTACACATCCCTTTGTAACACGACATCATTTTGGAGATGCAGCTGTCTCTCACTATTTTTGCGCACTGTTTTCAAGGAAGAAACCATGGGCATTGTGCTAATAGTAACTTGAACATTCTTGTTGCTTGATGTTGCTTTAATTCACTTCTAGTCGAAATATTTTGCTGCGCACCACCTCTCCGGGGAAAGCAATGCTGTGTTTAACGTGGGGCAGTTCGAATGGAGTTTAAATTTCTTTCTTTTTATATGAATTTTCGCTGCCAGCAGGTAACTAACATACATAATTTGAGTGGGTCATTGAAATCAGTTTATGAAAAAATATTGCATGACTTGCTGCACAGTGATGGGATAATTATTTACATTGTAATTTCTTTAAATTGCTGTAAAATTTGCTTTAATTTATTCTAACACCTCCACTTGCTTTCAATATATTGTTTGAAACCTTGGCAACATATTACATCTGTTTCACACAGTTATAGACAGTCAGTCGTAATGCATGTCGCAAAGAAATATAGGCATGGTGCTCATGAATTGAAACGCTGCATCACAATGACTGCTTTGAGCGATTGCATAGAGCAATGACATTGCGACACTATGAATCTCGCTACTAAGGGTAATGTTGGCACCGATGCAAGTGTTCGAGTCAAAATCATGTCAATGTGAAGCAAACTGAAGATGGTGGAGTTGAAAGCATCTGCATTACTCCATCCTAAATTGTCGAGTTTCAATCCACGAGCGATGTACGCACACAGCCTTGCCTTGCATCGCACCGACAATTTGGTCTGGCGCTATGAGTAATCTTCAAGCACCAAATGCTGTAGTGACTTGTTTATTTCATCCCAGTACCATGTACAGTACTGTTTGTACAGTTTGAAATAGGGCAATACGGCTACATAATGAGCACATTCTCGTTTTTACCATTTTCAGTGCGAGTTCTGGCACGCGATTTCGACTCGAATGCATGGAGCAGAGCTAGTGTTGCCTTTAGAGACCTGATTTGTCGCAACATGACATGGTTATTTCAAGCAATTGCGCTCGAAAGTTGTTCCCTTTGTCCACATCTTTTTTGTCTCATGTTCTGGTGCTCTATGGCCTTTACATGGCCCTTGCGCCAGTAAACACCATATAAGTCGATCCTGGATATATCAAACTGTGATCCTGGATATATGATTATACTGTGAGCTAATCGGTATGTTAGCACTTGTAATGATTTCCAAGGCCTGAAATGCTATAATTTAGGCCTTGAATACGCATATTTTGTATTTGGAATCATTGATATGTTGGAGCTATTTTGCGATCCCCTTCAAGTTTGATATATCCAGGATCGACTATCATCATCATTGTTATACTAAAAATGTTGATCCCCGAGTACTGTACATGCTTGTGGTGGAATAGTCTTCACCACAATGCTGCTGCCATTAAAAACCTTTCAACATTTATTTTCAAACTGCTATATGCATAGCACACATTTTGCCCAATGACTGTGTAAGTGCTACATCATTTAATGATTCATGTAGTCATTATCATTTCTATTATAATTTCTGTATTGTTGTGTTGTGTTTGGCAACTGTATCTGCCTTGTCACATATGCCTTTGAGCCGTGAGGGTAATTGAATAGATATATATACAACACATGTATACCTTTATTTTATTTTATTTTATTAGAATACCCTCAGGGCCCGTAGGGCATTACAGAGGGGGTGGGTACAACATATATAACACACAAGAAAAAAAAGACAAAATAAAGAAACAAGTATCAGATGCGCAAATCAGGAAGGCAACATAAGTCAACTAAAAATGTATAAGAATTCAAGCACATACAAGACAAAGATAGATAATAGAAACTGCGTATAGTTACAAGCATTGCTGAGAAATTGCAGTCTTGAATAACAAAGGGTCTATTATTGATACAACGGAAGAGGGAAGGTGGTTCCAATCGGCTGCTGTTTTCGGTAAGAAGGCTGCTGAAAAGAATTTGGTGCGGCAAAACGGAATGGCAACCTTATGCTGATGATCAATGCGCGATGAGTGGTATGATGGTTGTGAAATGAGGTCTCGCTTCATTGATGGATTGTGAAAAAATATCTTATGAAAAAAATGCAGTCGCGCTAGTTTCCTCCGGACAGTTAAATTGGGTAGGTCAAGGTTAGATTTCATTTCTGATATGCTAGCAGTACGGGAATAATTAGAACAAATGAACCGAACTGAGAGGTTCTGAACAGATTCTAACGCGTTAATTAAATTTTGCTGCACGGGATCCCATATAGCGGACGCGTACTCAAGCTTTGGGCGAATTAGTGATCGGTATAATAGAATTTTGAGGGACAGCGGAGCGCGAGAAAAGTTGCGGCGTAAGTATCCTAGCGTTCGGTTAGCGTTATTACAGATGTAGGTAACATGCGTGTGCCAAGATAGATTGTTGGTAATGTAAACGCCGAGGTACTTATATGAAAAGACATGCTGGAGGGGAACGGCGTTAATTCTGTAGGTACAGGGGGGAGAAATAGATCGCCGGGTTATTGACATGCATTTAGATTTGTTAGAGTTGAGAGTCATAAGCCATTTATTGCACCAGGTTGAGACAGTGTCAAGGTCTGACTGTAGAAATTGGTTATCATA
This sequence comes from Rhipicephalus microplus, assembly GCF_043290135.1. Taxonomy (NCBI): domain Eukaryota; kingdom Metazoa; phylum Arthropoda; class Arachnida; order Ixodida; family Ixodidae; genus Rhipicephalus; species Rhipicephalus microplus. Next base: position 179,809,361 of record NC_134705.1, read on the forward strand.
TTCATTGTTTATTTCGCGGTAAATTACACAATCATCTGCAAATAACCTTATAGCGGAGTTAATGCTGTCTGGGAGATCATTAATATATATAAGAAAGAGTAAAGGGCCTAATACGGAACCTTGGGGTACGCCGGATGTTACTTTAGAAAGAGGTGAGTTATAGCCATTAGTTGTTACAAACTGAGTGCGATTAGTCAGAAAGCATTCAATCCATTTAAGAATGTTCGGGTCAATGTTTAAGGCACTAATTTTCAGGAGGAGTAATTGGTGAGGTACTTTATCGAAAGCTTTTTGAAAGTCAAGAAAAATGCAATGCACAAGTGAGCCGCGATCTAAAGCCGATCCTATGTCATTAGTAAAATAAAGAAGTTGGGTTTCACATGAGTAACTTTTTCGGAATCCGTGCTGGTAGGGAGTAAAAAAAGAATTTGATTCTAGGAATGAGACAAGGTTGGAGTAAATTATATGTTCTAACATTTTACAAGGAACACTGGTTAGGGAAATTGGTCTGTAATTGAGAGGAGACTGTGTGTTACCAGATTTGTGCAGAGGGACCACCTTCCCCACCTTCCAGTCAAGCGGCAAAGTGGAGGTCTGAATAGATTGCGAAAAGATTAAGGACAAGTAAATTGATGAATACAATGCAGTGTTTTTTAGAAACTTTGAGTTGATTTCATCTACGCCACAAGAAGAGGATAACTTAAGCTTGTGAATTAAATTTTGCACTCCAACGGCATCAACGGTAACAGGATACATGGGTAAAAAATCACGACTAGGCATTTGCGGCAACGCAGAAGCAGAACAACTTGAAAAAGAAGTAACAAAAAAATCATTTAATGCAATGCAACACTCTTCACAGCGAACTGGCTGCCCATCTCAGTTCGTAAGCGAAATGTTTATCTTTTCCCTAGGTTTAACAGTTTTCCAAAACTTAGAAGGGTTGGTTACAAGAATTGAAGGAAGGGTATCATTAAGAAAAACGCGCTTGGCTTCCTTGATAGCTGCTCTGTATTCGGAAAGGACAGATTTGTACACGTGCCAACGGGCTAACGAATTAGTCTGCTTTGCCTGACGGAACAACCGTTTCTTTTTATTCCGCAATTTTTTTAAGTCAGTTGAGAACCAAGGGGGGCGTTGGCGACCCTTGATAACGTATGTGGGATAACGTACTTCATATGAATCTGAGACTCGACAAAGGTACTTTTGCGTGTTGCAATTACGTACTGATTTTTTTTACAGGACAATCTGTTTTGAATACAGTGCCAGTAAAAATTTCACCCTCCTTTCTTTTTTCATTCAGCAAACCTTATTCGAATCTCTCATTCGACATCTTTATAGTCCTGGAAATAAGTGTCGCTGAAAGAAAAGGAAAAATTTTCACATTTGAACAAAACATTTGATTGAACATTTGACACGGGCAGTGCTTGTCTGTGTCACCTCTCTTCGTCCATGCGTTCTTTGTTGTTTCTTTTGTGATTTTATTGTGCCCTGATGTGCCAACTCTTTCGAAATTTCATATAAATCAGTCTGTAAAAGAAACTTGTATGGTACCCCAAGTTTTTCAACTTTTGAAAGCTAACTTCTTAAGAAGCACAGTGCTTGATGGGCTGCCATCAGTGGAATTGATGTATGCATGTACGTGTGCAGGTTGTGACCCCGAGCAGCGGACGAGAGTGGGGCGGAAGGGGCCACGAGGGCCCACGCGCCCTGGTGGAGCCCATGCTCCACGGGGGTCGCGGAGGTGGAGCATCCACGCCGGGCACGCCGCGGCCCCTTCCCCCGAATCCGGCCGTAGCACCTCTCACTCGGGAGCTCTGTGATCGCGTTGCTCAGGAGCTGGCACGCATCACTTCTTATGCCATCCACGTCTTTCAGAGGGTGAGTGCGTGTTATGTTGGCTGTGAGTGACAATGATACCTGTGGTGTAGCAGGTGAAGGGAAAGCATGGAGCAGCTGGCTACTCCAGACCTTTACTTTTCTGACTACTCAATTGCAGGCATGAACACGAAGAAAATCGTGAATTGGGATACTTTAGGCTTTTCCCAGGCTACTTCCTTGTAGGCATAAATATGAAGGAAAGAATAGAGAATTGGGATACTCCAGGCTTTGCCCAGGCTACTCCATTTTAGGCATGAATATGAAAAAAAGAATAGAGCATTCAGATATGCCAGGCTTTTCTTAGGCTACTCCACTGTAGGCATGAATTGAACTCATGACTAGCGTCTTTTCCAGGCAGTTGCTTTACTATCCGAGCTAAGCAATGAGCTAGCACGTCGCTTCACAAGGGCAAATTAATGGAAATTTGAGGCACATGCATACTGAATGTGACAATTCACCTCGTGTGGAAGCTCACGAAATGAATAGGCCTCAGGGAGGAGGTGTTAGCTCTGTGTTTAAGTCTTCGGAGGCTCCCTTTTTTGAGGATTACGCTTTGAGAAGTGTGTGGGGGCTTCTTCTGTCGCTTCGTGTGTCATTTGACGTATGACGATTCTTTTTTTCTTTCATAAGCATATCTTAACCCTTATGGGCTTCCCCAAACTGATTTGCCATGTTTTAATTACATTGCGGGGCACTATACATTGCATTCAATATGGGCTTGGAACACTTGCACGTGCGACAATATGTGTTATACCTCTGTCACTAGGGCACTTTTGAAAGGCCATCCAAGTTGATGACCTTCAATATGCCAGAACTCGTTAACAACTCAGTGGAGTTCTGGTGAAGCAACCCAGCAGTTTTCAAAGGCCTTTGGGTGGTTCAAGCATATTTCTCTAAAATTGTGTGGCACTACAGATCTTTCTTTCTGTTTTCGTGTGCCAAAACTTAATATAAATCTACTTAACCACTTGAAGGCACGTATATATCTTTTACTTTTATTTAAACATAGTATTGATAAGCTCTTTATATACATTGTTATACAACTGTGTTTAACTTTTCACCTGTTGAGCATTGCAACTATGGCAACGTTCATACCGTTTGATCACTTGAAAGGCCTTAGAAATGCCCATGTGACTCAGGTATTAAGCAAAAGCTGTCATCAAACACGAAAACTGACTGGCATCTCGTGTTGGCACCAACACGAGCGATGTGAAAAATCATCGCATGATGGACGTTGCCATATGACGTAACAGATTGCCAAAATTTGTCTCGTAAGCGATGTCATGTGATGATGTGATCACATGATGTCGTCGTTCGGTCACAGGTGTACCAATTACCGAGGCTATGCAAAGACAGGTTGTGTGCTGAAAGCTTGCAATGCCACTGATCCCGAAGCTATTTCTGAACGATGTTAGGTGCTGAAAGCCTTCGGTGGATGGCCGGGCAGCATCAATATGTATTGACTGAGAAGGAAAACATGACTTTCGTCTTCGAGTAATCCCAGGTGAATGCATCAGTTGTGATTTTGATTTTGTCCATGCAGGTGACCATGGATGTGGACCTGTCCCCAGCGGACCGGTCAGCCATGACTAACACCCTGGCCCACGGTGTGCTGCAAGCCCAGCAGAACCTTCGGCCAGCGGCACCCCCGCCTTTACTGGCACCGCCAGGAGCAGCGCCCCTGTGGTCGGCACCGCCAGCCGAACCACCAGTCTTCCAGCAGTTTCCAGCTGCACGCCGTTTTGCCGCTGCCGAACCGGCACCTCCTGCCGTAAGTACTGTTTGGCTTCAAGTTACAGCACGGAAAAAAGAAAGCACCAAAACGATAAAACTAAAGGAACCAGTAATCTGCTTGAAAAGAAGGAATTGATGGGCGTGTTGGCGATTCGTATTGAAAAGGCAGGGCGAAAGTACAAGTGGGCTTATACTGTACCACAGAATACAGAATTCCATGCGGAAAAGCGATCGCACAGCACTTTTCATTGGTCACATTAAAGGACGTCGGGACTCTTTTATGTGTGTAATGACACGGAGCATACGAAATGGTATTCTGTAGTACGGTATAGGCCTAAATGACAACGATAGAAGACTCTATGTATACTGTTTATCCACTATGTTATATTTTATGGATACTGAGGTAAGAGCATCAATGTCATGGTAATTTAATTGGCTAGGTAGCATACTCGAGATGAGAAGAATCGTTACATACTTGGCTCGTAATTGATCACATGGCTTTGTAGTGATGCATGACAGAGAAATGCAATATCAGAGGAATAAGATATAAAACTGGGCTGCAGTTGAGCCTTTATAATTGTTATAATTATATAATTGTTATAACATAAATGAGGAATAGTATTGCCATTAAAACAGTGCCACAGATGTACTTTTGTAACATATCATCACATGTAACGAAGCTACTTCTCCCGTGTAATAATGAGGCTTGAGTGTGTTTAGCGTAATAAAAAACTGTGCATCAATGGAGGTAAAGGAAGACGTAGATAATAACACGACACCTGTGTTGCATCAGAGTCCTTATTGGCCATCAGCGTTAATGCTTGCATTGTCGTGGCATACAGTGTAGTTTTATTAACAGCGCAAGTTATGTTTTGCAAATGCAACGTCAAGAGTTACGTCTTTGCATGACGCAGCAGCCACCGCCTCCTGTAGCAGCGCCAATGGGCGGTCCCCTCAATCAGTCGAGCTCTGACCTCAACGCACTGCTGCAGCAGTACTCGGAGCAGCTCATGAAGATGGTCAAGGAGCAGATGGCCAAAGGCGACAGCAAGCCCAGTGATTCCGCGTGACTCTACTTTTTTTAGATGCACGAGCCATTTTTATTATTTTATTTTATTATTTTATTATACTTGCTGCCAATAAAGTGGTCTTTCAAGTGGTGACGTGCTCGACGATACCCTGGTGGATGAGCTTTTCGCACTGCGAGCGCTCCAGGAAGTGGGTGGTGTCGCGTGCCAGCACGATGCGCGTGCCATCCTCTGTCTCGAAGTCGCCGTAGTCCTTCAGGCATCGCACCTGCACGTAGAGAGACTTGGGCGGACTCCGGTAGCGGCTGAGGTCTAGCCCCACACTGGACATGTAGTCGGCGAGCAGGCCGTTGTAGCGGCGCAGCCACTGTTGCTGCATGAGACAGCGCGTGTTGCCGAGGGGTCAGTTACCTTCACGTAGAACTTGGTCATCAGTCTTCTTTTTTTTTTTACAGCGAAGCTGTATATGGCGAGGGGAAATTGAAAGTCTTTAGGTCTATGCGCATGAAAAGTCCTATACTCCGTTACAACCAAAGAAAAAGAAATGGCAGATCCACCCAAATAGCCGCCACAAGCTTGCCTTGCCATTTGGCTTTGAAAGACATTCGGCTAGCTGGTTTCTGCTTGAATGATTTATCTATAAGTACTTTCATTGTTACTTTCAATGTTCATTGTTACTGCCTGAAACATTGTGTTTCACTGAGCAGCTGTCACAATCCCAGTAAAAATTTACCAAGACAATCGGGTTTCCCACCTAAAACCAGTGACAGAAATGTGGGCGAGTGTGCCCAAGTCCGCTATCTGAAACAATCAAGGAGCTATTGATGTCGTGAGAGTCCGCATATCCTCAGCGAGACTGGAGTAAACCGAATTTTTTTTTCTTAGGCTGTGACTGAGTATGCGCTACAAAAATCGGGCAAGCCCCACCACTCTTCCGCTCAAAACGAATGAACACATGGGTAGCAAACACAATTATTATTTCTGGACAAACACCATGGTTGTATGTTTCTATTTTGCTGGTTTACCATTTGTACAAAGTGCCTAAGTAGGGCATTTTTAAAAATTAACTTCTTTTAGAGGTGATGCAAACCCCACGATTGTTTTTTCTTTAAAAGTGATATAAGCAATTACGACATCTCCCGCTAAAGGTAACAATGTGTGGATGCGAAGCAGTGGGGGGATGGTGACCGGCACCCATAGAAGCTCATCTATGTCGCCTTAAGGAGGTGCACCAACATTCAGAACCTCTACCTGACTAACGCTGCCGGTGGCCATCACTTGATGCCAGTGAACATTACTATAGCACTGCTAAACAGCCGGTGCATCAATGCCCATGCCAGAGACATACAACGTGATTGCCTGCTAACCAAAGCAGATGCGCTGTTTCACAGAAACGTGGAACGTTGCAAGACCGACGATCAACGGCTACAGAGTGATTGTGTGTGCCGAAAAGTGTGTCGTTTCCTTAGCTGCCGACTCAGGAGAGTGGTAGCATAGGAGAGAGAGAGAAAGAGGGGACGCACATGCGCTGTGGATGCCACGAGAGGGGGGAGAGGGAGGAGACGTGCATGTACAGTGGGGGGTGGATGCTGTGGCAATGAGGGAGGGAGCAACGCATCTAAAAATCTACACACCAGTTTACTTAAATTCAAGACAAAAATGACACCAATGACCAGAAATACTATTAAAGTGTGAGAGAACCTGTGACAAATCTAAATGATACAACATAGTGTAGAACCATTCAGGAAAAGACACCCTGATCACTGCAAAAGAGCGGTGCTCTATAATGAATACTTTCAGAAACTAGAAAAGCGTTCTGCAAGGATATGACTGATAGCAGCAGCACACTAAAAGAAAGAGAAAGTTTGTGCTATGGTGCAACTTTTCAAACAGACAGAAAAAAGCCAATCAAAGAGCAGGAGAAAATATATTTTCGAAAGAAGAAATAGCCCGAGGCTAGTAAACTTTACATTTGTGAGCTCGAACAAGTGAAACGTAAAGGTACATCGGTGCCGCTGCTGGTGAAAAATGAGATTGTATTGGTGTGTCAGTGGCGCTGAAAGGGTTAGGTGTGTGTAATGTCTTATGGGAACCTTGTCGCAACACCTATTGTGCATTGTAAATAGACGAGCACTCTGGGAATAACATTGCCCCCTGCTAGACTTCGAAAAACCATAGGCATTCCAGTGAATACAGTGAACAACTACTCTGCTACAACTACTCACACTTTAGCTACCACTGTCTGGCGTTCCTCTCATATTTGAACATGCATTGCAGGGGAAAAGCCAAAACTGACGTAGCTGCCAAGTACTTTGAATTTTCGTACAATTCATGAACTTACCCCTGTTTTGTGAAAAATAAGTTTCTTCTACCAAAAAAACATTGTTTGTTAGTCTTTAACCAACTGTTGGAAGGGTGCTTTGAGCAAGTTTTCAGGCAAGCTCTTGAATATGGCGAAACTTGCAACAGCAAAGCTGCTGTGTTTGTAAAACAGTGCATGTGATCTTCAATGTCTGGTTTGTCACACTTGTCATTTCTGCTGTGCTGCATTCAAAGGCGTAGTTTTAACTATGGGCATGCATATTCCAGGAAAGGTAAGCTTGACAATGTTTAAAAAGTTTGAACTCGGAATTTGAAGCAAAATTTAGGTGTTCCCTTTTTTTTTATTGCAGATTTCGTCAAATCGAGTTCGCTTCTAAACATCATCTAGCAGTACGTGCATTTAGTAAATGTATTGTTCACTGAAAATTATGGGAATAACAGTAAACTGTGCAATTTCATGTACTGAACCAATAAACGACATCAAGCATGTGACAATGGTAGTGGTAAATGCACGCAAGTCCACGTGTATACGTATGTACGCTTCCATTTCGTCATGAACTGCAAGCAATTGATAATGAAACAAATAGCTTGACACTCTATTCTTGCGAATCGCTTTACTAGGTTGGGGTATAGACTACCATGTCGATGGTAGATTTAAAAGTAACCATCTCCGCCGAGATTCAATCCTTACGGATGAAACTGAAGCATTATACTCCTAACTATTATGAGTGTGAAAGTGAACACGGATCCCTGCCTGAAATTTCAAGGACGTACTATCGAAAGTAATTTAAGACTACTACAAAAGGCACAGAGTAAAACAGGTCCCTAATGCATAGAACCTGCACGTTGCTCTTTCTTTTGTCCAAATTCTCTTTAAAAAAAATACTGTAAATTTGATGGCACAGATACTAGCCACAATCAGTGATAGACAATCTAAATAGGAGCTATGCAAATTTCTGTCCTACAAACATTGTATGGCCTGTTTTCTGTCTTGTTGTGTTCAGCTAGATCGATGAATACCATTTCATAATATTCATCCAGTTTCACTTGTTTTCAGTTTCACTTGTTCAGCTAGATCGATGAATACCATTTCATAATATTCATCCAGTTTCACTTGTTTTCAATTGATTCCTATGGCCTGGCTAAGACAGGATTAATACTGCACCTAAGTTCTGTTACAACACCAGTTTACACCAGGCCCGTTTTTTGTGCCAGACAGGGGAGGTCAGTGCCACAAAGAGCACATGACTATTTAATGCTCTCGTAAGTGAAGTCGCAGGTAGAAGTGACTATTTAGTGACTAAATGACACAACAGTAATAACGATTCTTTATGTAACTTTTGCAAACTGCAGAAGAGGTAACTAATGCAGTACTATTCCACGTTACTTGAAAAACGTTTTTCAAGTGCATCTGGCAGCACTCATCAGAAGCGACAATGAGCAGAAGCAGGGGACACAAGAGGGATATTGTTCAAACACAACTTTCATCAAAAAGTAGTTTCATGAGCTAGAATCCTTTAGGGCCACGGACAAATGCTGCCTGAATAATTCACGCAGCGAAAGCCCCTTTACACTTCGCCAGAGGCACCGACCTCTTAGACGTACTTGTGGTATGTTTACAGTATTGGTTATGTATATACTTTCTCAATTATACGTATCAAGAGAAGTACGCTAGCAGTACCGCCAGGCAAGTTTCCCCAGTATTTATGAAATGTTGTCACATTTCGTATCTTTCGCACAGTTAAGACTGGAAAGCACAAAGCTCCCGCCCCCCTCCCCAACCCCGAAAAAAGTTTCTGGCTACGACAACTGGAGGTACCCGGATGCTTTGCTCGGGACTGGACGCATTACTCGTCCGACTAACGCTCCGGCAACCCGTCGGCTGGAAAGTTAAACAAGAATAAAGTGCGGGCACCTCTTGTTCGGACATGTTCTCCCTGAGATCGGCGGAGAGCGCGGTGCCGAAACCCCAGCGCATCTCGCGGGCCACCATAAGCCGCTGGTACAGGTAGGCGAGCAGGCAGCGCCGGATCTGACTGAGCGCTACGTGCCGGGCGTGCACCGTGGTGTGTCGATTCTCCATGTGCGTCTCCACGTCGTTCTGGTTCTCCGTAAAGAGCGCCTGCATGTCAGCCAAGCAGTCTCGCAGAGCATCTTCCTGCGCACAAGTGACAAGCCGTCGCTAACGGCCTCTGCGGCTTCACGCCACACTTCAAAACTTACCTTGAGCGGAGGAAGCCAACCGCGCGAGCGCTTCAGCTCCTTCACGAGCTCGAGCGCTTTTTCGACGAACAACACCATGCTCGTTCACGACAACCTGCGCTGGCCGATGCGCGCGCGCGAATCAAAACAGCAAAAACAGCGCGAAACTCGACTTTCGCGCTTTTTGCTGATGATGATGCCTGAACTAGTAATCTCAAAGGTTGTGCGTTCACCGATGCAAATAATAAACACATCAATACCTTCATGACAACAGATAAATTAGGTCAATGCTTTATTGAATTTACCAATGCATTTAAAAGTGTTATAAAAATGACAAGCAGTTATAAGTGTAAGAACAAATGTTATGACGCTCAAAGCATGAAAACGAAAGCAAAGTACAGCAAAACAAACACACCACCTTTGTACGATTGCCGTTGCCGCGGGTGTTTTAAAAACGTTGGAAATGCGCTAACGCTTGCCAACTTTCCCAGAAACTGAGCCGCAACATGGCGCAGCGGTGCGCCGCTCCGGTTAAATTAAACCCTTCACTGCAAAGTACTAGTCCTCAACTTTACTATTTAAAGAAAAAAAAAAAAGAATAGAACTAGTGGTTAGTTCATTAAGTATCACGGCTAGGTGACGCTAGCCGCCGCCCAATCTAAAGGGTACAGCCACATCCATCCACTTATCTTATCATCCGGTAGCCATTTTTGAGGTTTTTACGTAGCAGACGACCCATGCTTGCCACTACTGTGTTTGTGTGGTGTTCACCGATCTTCCGTGTTCTCTTGTGTTGCATTTACTGCGGAGTTGGAAATTTCCTCTGCTTGTGAGTATGGGCTCGCATATGCGACTGGTGCAGCAGCACGTTGTTGCTACGTTCGTTACGTAACCAACGCAACCAATCCGTTCGCTCTGCCGCAGTGCGGCCAACTACCGCTGTGAAAGGTGCTGCTCCGTGACTACGCGAAGTCGTTGCCAGACCACGTGCTCAACGGATGCATCGCAAAATTGGCGACACCCCTTCTTGCTATCCCCCGACTACTTCGCGAACGATGTTGGCTCTTGTACACCGTGCGGACATCATCGACTCTCTGGTTCGCAGGACCAACTTCGTGACACAGGAGCTGTTTAGAGGCTACAGATCATCGGGGCATTGATTACGTCACCAGCGGTTTCGTGAACCAACCCAGAACCTCGGGCGAAGTTCGCTGTCGTCGCTGCAAAGGTAGGCTGAACGTAATAAACCGCATGTCTGTGACGATGGTTTTTGCTAGCTATCCGTGAAGTTAGCCATAGGCCAGTTAATAGGGAGTTTTAGAATAGCGCACCGGGATCCCTTGCGGTATGGTCGCTACCACTGCGCATGCGTCGTAACGCGAGTCGGCATCGCGTTCGCGGACCGCATGCAAAAAATCCGAAATTGCGTGCGGTGATGGCGGTACAGTGTACTAGAAGGGGCGAACGCTATTCTAAAGCTCTTATGGCGCCCGCAGCGCTTGCAAACGGTATCGTGGCGTCCAGCCCACCGCACGCACTTTCCTGTCACTGCCAAGTCACCGATATGTTCCTCGTTTTTTGTTTTTTGTTTTTTCGTGCCTGAGGTCGTGTTCGTGGTATGTAATCGCGTTAAAAGCTGAAAGCTGTCTTTGTACAGGTACGCCACCCACATGCATTTAAAAATAAGCCGCTGCGGCCGGGGTGACTGGCTAAGGCTGACGGAAAAGTTCTGTGCGCATACCACACGTGCATAGCTGACTTCGTTTTGGAGCAGTGCACCCCGCAAACCACGATTCCTCCAGGTCTTCGCGACGAATTTTGTTCAGCCATAGCGCTCTGCGCCTTGACGACACCTCCGTTGTTTTCGCACACCTTTCTATAGTTTGACTTTCGCCACTATATAAAAGCCAACTCGTTCAAGATTTTCGCTGTTCAGCTTGCCGTTTGTGCGGTTGGAGCAACCGTAAACCTCGCTGTTGATCGTTGATTCCATATGTAACTCTATCAGTCACAATCTGCTGCTGCCAAGTCACTCACAAAAATCCATGCAGCACGCAGTAGTAGAGACAACATGCAACGCCGCAGTATTGTAAATGCAATACACAAGCACACGGAAGGCCAGGAAACACCACACAACACTCATCACATACGCTCAGCAAACACATGTTACAAGCACGGGTCGTCTGCTGCACCAAATCTCGGCTGATGTCCAGGGCATCCTTAACCACACCAAAATCAGGGGAAAAAAAACTAAGCCTATCTTCTACTGTCGTTTCAAAGCCATGTGGGCTTCTGGCGTGGCCTGCACTTGAAAGCGCCGGTTGGAAGAATTTTGTCTGAAAGGAGGTGAAGCTGTGCCTGCTTTTAGGGGCGAAGCTCCTTAAGGCGTGGGCTGTGCGTCCCCTGTATGTAGCCACCTCTCGTTTAGTTCGTGCAGTGTCCACTAGATGGCGGTACCGTCTCCTGTATGTCGCCTCCTCTCGTTTAGTTCTTGCAGTGTTCACTAAATGGCGGCACCATCTCCTGCATGTAGCCACCTCTCGTTTAGTTCTTTCAGTGCTCACTAGGTGGCGGGACTTGTAGCTGATGACAAAAAGATGCAAGATGTTATAAACTAGACGGCGGAACTTGTAGTTGATGATGAAAGATGCGAGATGTTATAAAATAGGAATGATGTCACATATGGCACGTGTCATTGGTGGAAGGCAATCGTTCGATTTAGTGCGGCGACGTACGCTAGGGGGAGCATTGTAATAAAATCGAATTTTTCGTTTGGGCTGTCAAGGTGGATGGACGTGTTTTTTGAGCGCTCCGCATCGACTGCGCAGATAAGTGTTTTTGCATGTTTTGAGCTTGTCTTTATAATTATAAGGCAGCGGTTGAAATCTTCGTAACACTTATTTTATGGTACGGCTTTTTCGGGGGCCATTCACCAGGTATTTATTAGTTAGTGCGGGTGTGTGTGTGTTTGAATTTTTTGTTGTTGTTTTCTTTTGCCACCCCGTGGGGGAAGTGCGCGTACATTGAACACGCAAATTTTTGTAGTAGAGCTTAGATTTTTTTCTCGTAGCACAGGGCTCGAGTTTAGTAATTATCGAGTATAGGGACAATTGGTGTCAGAAAGGCATGGTTAAAAAGACTGTAAAGTGTTCAGGATGTGGAGTGGGTTTGAAAGTGGACCCAAGCGTAGAAGCGGATGGAGAAGAGGCTGACACGAAGTGTAGGCAATGTGAGGTCGAGGAAAAAATGGAGAAAATGATGGTTGCCCAGAGTGAACTGCTGATGAGAATCGCCAAACTCGAGACTGAGTTGGCGACAGAGCAAGAGAAAACGAGGGCAATGGGAGAAAGACTGAAGTCCGCCGAGGAAGCGCTAGCGGAGCTGAACAAAGAAGCGACCTACCGAGAGAACAGCAGGGAACCGGCAACCAGAACGGTGGAGAAGGAAAAGCAAGCAAGTTTGGAAAAAACAGGTTTAGCCGGTTCAACTGTCGCAAGGCCCAGCTTCAGCGAGGTAGTGGTGGGGCAGGGAGGGAACAAAGCAGCCGGCGTCACAGGTGCAAGTAGCCCCCAGGTGCAGAACGCTCCAGCTGAAAAGTCGCAGCATGTGATAATCGCCGGGGACTCAAATTTAAATCGATGCACAGAAGCCATCAAAGAGAGGGTAAGAGGTGACAAGAGGGTGGCAGTAGGGGCGTTCCCAGGACGCAAGCTGGAAGCAGTCATGAGGCAAGCGAGCGCAAAGCTCAAAACGACAGCTGATAGACGAAACCTAGTGATAATTTCAGGCGGTTTAAACGATGTCCTAAATGGAGATGCAGCAGGACTAGCAGCCACACTGGCGAAAGGCGTCGATGACATGCGCGCCACTTCTCCTAAGGTACAGGTAGTGATATGCACGATACCGGAGGTACCGGTGCGTGATAGCAACCTGCAAAGAGCGGTGGTCAGCGCAAACCAAGAGATATGGCGGATAAGTCGAGAGAAAGGCTTTGAGGTGGTGGAAATAAACAGAGAGGTGCATAGGTGGGGGGGGGGGGGTTCAACGAGACAGAATTCACTTCGATGGGCGGCTAGGTCATGAGGTGGGTTGGCGACTTTCAGGACGCGCAGTAGCTTTTTTGGGGGGCAAGCGAGCCCTTCGGGGTGCAGGATAGCTAGTAACGAGGAAAACAACCAAGGAGACTCTTCGACAGGTGGTATGGACAGATACGATTCCAAAGTGGCACCAATATCTAAGATAGGTAGAGTCCGGGGCAGAAATAGACGTAGCCACGAGCGCCGAGCCAATTCAGACATAGGGTATATTAACATGCAGGGTGGTAGGAACAGGTTGAAGTGGGAAGAGATAGAAGAACAGCTAAGGGAAGAGAGGCCGATGGTATACGGTTTTGTAGAAACACATCTCAGGGACATGGAACAACCTCCGAACAATCCGGACTACGCGTGGAAATATTGTAATAGAACAGAAGGCAGCAGAAAGGGGGGTGGTATTGGGGCATTCATTCATAAAAGTACAGACTGGCAAAGGGTCAAGCAGGAGTGCAAGGAACATTTATGGCTAAAAGGGAAAGTGGCAGGACAAATGACGCTCCTTGGTTTCGTGTACTTGTGGACAGGAGCAAAGGCCAGAAAGGAAAACCAGGCAATGGTAGAGTGTATATGAAATGACATTCAGGAGTTAGGAGGAGAGTGCGAGATAATTATACTAGGAGACATGAATGCGCACATAGAAGATATAGATGGGTATACCGACCCGACAGGCAAAATGATCATGGATATGTGTGAAAGGCTTGATTTGATCATTTGCAACAGTACCGAGAAGTGTGAAGGGCAAATAACATGGGAGGTAGGAAGGCTTCAGTCGACGATAGATTATGCACTGATGTCACATAGGATGTATGATAAGCTCAGGGGAATGCACATAGATGAAGGTGGCTCCAGAAGTCTGGGTAGCGATCACAAACGTATCAAGCTAAGTTTTGGAAGAGGAGTGAAAGTGGGAAGGAGACAAGATGAGCAACTACAGGAAAATTTTTATCCAGAAAGGCAAATTGAAATAGCCACTAAACAAATTGAGAAAGTAATCACGGAGTATAATAAGACAGTGTGGACATACACGAATCTAATTAGACTCTTTGAGCTAGAGCTTGCTAAGACGCGTGACAAGTCACCCCGGAAAAGAAGACACAAACCCAAAAGTTGGTGGGATGAGGAAGTTAAGAGAGCCATAGCAAAACGTCAGGAAGCCTCTAGGGAACACAGACATGCTAAGCAACGGGGTGAACCGGCAGATGATGTTGAAAGAAAATGGGCAACCTTTCTAAGCTGTAGAAGGGATGCATCCCTTCTGATCAATGAAAAGATTAGAAGGAAGGGAGCTCAGTGGCTGGCAGAAGTACATAAAAAAGATAGAAAGGCAGCTGCAAAATTTTGGAACCATCTAAACTCCCTAAGAAATGAGACGAGCCTAGAGCAGAGATTTATAACTACAGCCCAAGGTGCTACGCTAGAAGGGGACGAAGCTATTGAATATATAAGAACAAAAGTGACAAAAAAATTTCAACAAAGTAGTACTTTATGCACCACAATAGACGAGGACGAATCAAGTGGTGCAATGGCTCCATTTTCAAAACAAGAGTGGGAAAGGGCTGAGAAAAGGGTTCCTAGAAGTACATCAACAGGCCCAGATGGCATTCCAATTATGCTGATAAAGACATTAGGTCCGAAGTCTAAGCAGGCTTTGAGAGAGGCAGTGAGCACAATAATAATCGATGGTGAAGTTCCCGATGGATGGAAACTTAGCAGGATGAGCATGATCTATAAAGGAAAGGGGGAAAAAGCTGACATAAACAACTACCGTCCTATAACAGTGACATCAGTGGTCTACAGGATGGCGATGCAGATTATAAAGGAAAGACTGCAGGCGTGGATAGAGGATGAGGGGGTGCTGGGGGAACTGCAGAATGGGTTTCGGAAACACAGGAGGTTGGAAGACAATCTGTTCTCACTGACGCAGTGCATCAAAATAGCAGAAAAGGAACACAGGCCCCTGTGGCTAGCATTCTTGGATATCAAGGGAGCGTACGATAGCGTGGTTCAAGAGGAATTGTGGGGAATACTGGACACACTAGGCGTGGAACATGTAGTCACTAATCTATTAAAGGGTATCTATAAAGGTAACAAGGTAGTTATAAAGTGGGAAAAACAGGTATCCAAGCTTGCAGAGGTAAAACGGGGGCTTAGGCAGGGGTGCCCCCTGTCACCCTTATTATTCATGATGTACCTACAAGGATTAGAGGCAAAATTAGAGGGAAGTGGACTGGGCTTCAACCTCTCTTTAGTCAAACAAGGAAAACTTATTGATCAGGCACTACCAGCATTAATGTACGCAGATGATATAGTGCTAATGGCCAACAACAAAGATTTGCAGAGATTGGTGGACATCTGCGGTAATGAGGGAGATAGGTTAGATTTCACATTCAGTAAGGAAAAATCAGCAGTCGTGATTTTTAATGACAATGAAGGTAGTTAGCTTAGAATACAGGAGGTCACGTTAGAGATAACAGATAAATACAAATATCTGAGCGTATGGATAAGCAATGGGACCGAGTATCTGAGGGAACACGAAATATACGTGACGACTAAAGGTAACAGGAATGCAGCAGTCATGAAAAATAGGGCACTGTGGAATTACAATAGGTATGATGTTGTGAGAGGAATATGGAAAGGGGTCATGGTTCCTGGGCTGACGTTCGGCAATGCGGTCTTGTGCATGAGATCAGAAGTTCAAGCAAGATTAGAAATTAAGCAACGTGGAATAGGTAGGCTTGCTTTAGGAGCTCACGGGAATACACCAAATCAGGGAGTACAAGGTGATATGGGATGGACATCATTTGAGGGCAGGGAAGCTAGCAGTAAGATAAAATTTGAGAAGCGATTGAGAGAAATGGGGGAAGAGCGTTGGGCTAGGAAGGTTTTCAGCTACTTGTACATGAAGAATGTCGATACAAAATGGAGGAAGCGAACCAGGAAGTTGACTGGTAAATACTTAGAAAACAGCAGGTGGCCAAACCAAAAAGAACTATTGGTTAAGAAAAAAGTGAAGGAAACGGAGACTGACATGTGGAGAATGGGCATGATAAAGAAGTCCGCACTAGAGATCTATGAACGTTTAAGCAGGAAATTGCCAAGGAAAGGATCTATGATAATACTCGGGGTAGTTCTCTACTGTTTGAGGCCAGAACGGGAGTACTGCGAACCAAGACATATCGGGCCAAATACGAAGGGGTAGACACAGTATGCAGTGCGTGTGGAGAGGAAGAAGAAACTGCCGAACACTTGATAATGTTCTGTAAAGGGCTTCACCCTATAGTTCAGGATGATGGCGCAGAGTTTTTCAAAGCACTGGGGTTTAGGGACCGGGAGGGCAAAATAAACTTTAAGCGGGTAGACTTAACTAGAAGGAGGTTATCTGATTGGTGGCTAAAGTCAAGGCACGAGTGAAAATTAAACTCTTCACTGCAAAGTACGAATCTTCAAACTCTTTTTTTTTAAGGAAAAAAAATATAGTTTTTGGTTCATTAGGTAATACGGCTTGGTGGCGCTGGCCACCGCCCGATCTAAAGGGTACAGCCATATCCATCCATCCATTCATCGAGTAGGCAAAATGTACGGAAGATTCATGGTTTACCAGGTTTTCCTCCAGAGCTTCGCCCACTCATCATCATTCACTTCGTGGATATGGCGGCACTTTTTTTTTGCTTCTTTCTTGTCTATATGTATAATGTCGCGCTCATAAGTTCACTTATACGGCTCGACCGTGGCACTGGTCACGAAGTCAGTAGCCATGCTGCAGTTTCGTTTAGCGGCAAAGCCTAAGCACGTTGTTATTGCGAGTTACTCAAATTTCGTTATATGCAGAAGCACATTTATAGAGCGGGTGAAAGGCGATAAAATTTACACTATGGACATGCGCTAAGCTGTCCATATTGGCAAGCGAGGAGAAAACTCGAAGCGAAAGCTTATCGATGCAATATCGTGGTAAATGTACGAGGGCTGGATAATGCCTCTAACAACCCATAAAACACAAAAGAACATAATTTGCGTCGAGAAAACGTCTTGAACGGCTAGTGCTAATGGACGTCTTGGTCAAGACATTTTATAGACGTGTACGGCCAACTGACCGTCGGATAGCTGTTGCCATCTAAAAGACTTCTTGAAAGGCAAAAATTAGGTGGTTTCGTATTTTTTTAGAAATGCAAAACAAGTCATAACATATTAGAAAGGTGTCAACATGGGCTTGTTGGTTGTAGACAGGAACACAGAAAGGCCAAAGTGTTACTGCATGCTACTCGAAAAACAAAGTTACTTTATTCTATATCCTAGGGGACATAAAAGTATTGCTGTTTACACAGGTTATGCTGATTTGAAATGTGTAACCAGTTTTCCAGTGCCGATGCCACAGGCCACGTTTGCCACAGGGCATAGACACAAGCAAGAGATGCACCGCATCTAAAAGGGTATAGTTCCCGCAGACATACGACAGTAGGTGATCTCTTGTTCAGAAGCGTCTGCAAAAAGCATTCGTCGGTCTCTTCCGTGGCCGTAAAAGAGTATAGACTCGAAAACATAGCACTAGCGATTGTGAATCGGTGCGAAAAATTGGCATATATGTCGATTCTGTCACCTAGGCTCATTGTACAAACAAATTTTACATCTCGTAGAACGCATACATAGAAGCCCTTTAAAGCTTATCTCCTTGAGTATTATCATAAGCAGGTATTTAGACGCAGGAATACGTGGCGACGCTAAGCGCGTCGCACGCACGGCATCGCAACCTGTATGAACGACGCCAACGACCGCAGAGTCCTGGATGCACAGATTGAAAAAGCAGATGCAGTGATCGGGGAGAGACATTGAATTGCATATATCGGTGCACGTAATATTGTTTCGACTGGTTCTGTTTTGAAAATTAGCGCCACGCCCACACTTGCGCATTCAGACGAAAGCAGTGAAAAAAATATGGCCAATAGCATGTGTCTGCAAAGAAACGCCTCTTCATTAATAGTATTTCAACTTTGTCAAAGGCCGCTTACATAAAAAACGTTTTTGGCTACTCATTTTGCAGGAGCATAGAACATTTTAATGAACAAGAAAAAATTGCAATGGGCGAATCCTTAAAATGCTGAGAGCGTACTGATTGCGTACTTTAGGTTCATAATAGCTGTATGAAGAATCTCAGGTTTTATATGATATAATTTCATTACTTTCATGTCAAGGAAGCACGCTAAAGAACCCCAGGTGGTCCGAATTTCCGGAGTCCTCCACTACGGCGTCTCTCATAATCATATGGTGGTTTTGGGTCGTAAAACCCCGCATATCAATCAATACATGTTAATGGATACTTGGCAAAAATTTCATCCCAATCTGGCCCTCAGAAGTATCAAGAACATGATGTCCTATCTGAAGTAGTTGCCCACACTTGCACCTTCAAAAAAAAAATGCATTTGAAATGTAAAAACTAAAGCTCATTCATGTGGCGAAAATTATCATCATCAGCCTTACTACGTCCACTGCAGAGAAAAGCTATATTTTTGGTCGTTCCGCTCGTTGAGTGCTGTAGTAGTTGGCGTTGTCGACGACGTTAGCGCGTGGCCGTTCGGTGTCATAGAAGAAGAAGAAGAAGAAGCACGGCCATCCGCACAATGGAAGACGGCGACTGGCAGTCATCAAAAGAAAATACTCAGCCGTTGAACGAGGACCGCCACATGTCATCGCAACAAGCAGCGCGGGCCCCCCAATGCCAAGAGGAGGACCTCAAGCAGAAACGGCGGGAGTTTGAAGAAGAGCTTCGGACCTCGTCCGGTGTCGCCCTGTTGGACGTGTACCACCGCTATCTGTTGTGGGTGGAGCAGCACCATTTTACGTCTAGCGTCAACGTGCCTCAGCTGCTTGAACAGGCCATTGTGCAGTTCAAGACAAATACTGAACTGTTCAACGACAAACGCTGCGTCGGCATCTGTATGCGCCATGCTGTGCTGTCAGCAGAGCCCGTCGCAACGTTCCAAGCCATGTTCCAGTCTGGAATTGGCGAGCAGCATGCAGAATTCTACGCTGCTTGGGCTCAGCAGCTTGAAGCATCTGGCGATACTTGCGGCGCATCACGCGTTCTCAAGGGAGGCATCGATCGCCGGGCTGCGCCCACCAGCCAGCTTGAAAGGGCGCTGAGGCAGTTGGAAGCACGCGTCAGCCGCCAGATCACTGACGACGTGCAGCAGCAGTGCCAGGAAGCAGCGTTAGTTGGTGGACCAAAACAAAATCTGCCATCTGTTCTGTCACCGTGGCGGCCACAGAAGCAAGACACCGTTCCTGTGACCCTATCGGTACCTGCCGCCAGGCTGGCCGAGCAGCGTGGCCTGGCAACAGTGACAGCTGGCTCTGTGGCTGGAAGCCAAGGCCACACAAACGTGCGCGTGCAGGCTGACGAGAACACTCCAGGAGGTGGTGACGACCTTCTCATTCATCCTGTGGCTACACAAGACTTTGCGCCTGCCACGCAGCTGACCATGGAAAACACCCGCACAGCTGGACAGTGCTCGGGAGTTACAACGAAGCAGCAGCTACCGCCAGCGCCTCTACAGCCAGGCTTCAAGGTTCCGGAAGTGCAAGGTGGCCTTCCCCCGCCGTGCACTTCTACCCTGGTCTCTGGCTGTCGACAAGGTCTCAGCGAGCGTAAGAAGTCTGAAGAGATGTACGATGATTTCGGCTGGGACCAGTGGCAAGTTCCACTTTGTCGTCCCGACCCGGCAGGCCTGCCGGTGCGACCAATGTATGACAAGGCGAGTGTGTACAGGGGCACCACAGAGTTCCAGTTTGAGGAAATCCGCCTGGCCAACATTCGGGCACTTGAACGGGAGATGTTTGAGCGGCAGCTGGAGGCAGAACGGAATCAAGAGGTGCAGGCACTCAAACGGCAGTTGAGGCAAATGCGCAAGGAGCTGGACCTGTTGCACAGCCTGCTGGCGCAAAAGAGGAGTGGCAGTAATGACCATGCCGCGGTTACCAGCAAGATTGTGCAATTGGAACAGAGCATTCTGGTTGCTGAGCAGTCCATCCTGATTCAGCCTACATCAAGCAGCGGAACAGAAGAGGGGGTCCGCGGACAACGCGACGAAGTGGACATGACAACTGGCACTCCGAGTGCTCACCGGGTGAGTGGGGCTGGAAGTGCTGAGAGCAACCAGAGTGGTGGAAGCCTGAGCCCAGCTGACGTGTCCAAAGTTGTACGCAGCTTCTGCAACCGCACTTTAGGCAAGCCACACCTGAGCCTGCAAGATTCCACAGATTGCACCCTCCAAGCTGCACCAAAAAACACGGTTGATGAACTGCAAACTGAGACTGCTGTTGAAGACGCTGCTGCCGTGGTAGGTGTTCCAGCAGCCTCTTGCGTGGCGTTCTTGGAGCCCACCGAGACTGAAGTGCTTGCATGTGGTGCCCATCTGCCACCAATAGGTGATGCTCCTGGGATGGGTGGCAACGATGAGAACAGGCTGCAAGTGGATTGTAGCCCACCAGGGGCTTCAGTGAAGACGAAGTCACTTCAGCGTGGAGTGTCCTTCGCCGAACTGCTCATGTATAATGATAAGGCTTTGGAGGACGCTGAGCACGACATTGGCGTCGAACGCTTAGATGATGAGGATAGCTTGACTTACGCAAGATCCAAAAGCTTCCCCCGCAAGTTGACCTCCACACCCTGTGTAACTGACCACACATTGCCCGTGCTGGGTGAGTACTTCACGGTGGGTGGTTTGACCGCCCTTGTCCAGGAGCTTGACATCAGGGATCCGTCGGCGTCCTCAAGACCCGCTGCAAAGCTGCCCTCTGCAGGGCCCCTTGTACAGCCACCTCAACAAGTTGAGCAACAGCAGCCCAGCCGTACTGGTGTACCAGTGCCTCCTGGTGCAGCGGCCCGCAATTGTGCTGCACCCCGTGCCATGCGCCGATTCTCCGTTGCGGTTGCTGGGGGCTTAAGCCCCATCAATGAGTGCAGCAAAGAAGACAAATCGAGCAGCAATAGTGGAGGCAGCACTAGTTCAAGCAGCTCCTCGACCCAGCATATGGCATCTGTGACCACACTGAGTACCACAGCCCAGCCCCCCTCTGGTCGCAGCTGCACCCTGCCTGCCATCAAGGAGGAGACTGATGAGTACTGTGGCGTCTTCTTGGCAGCACAAGCAGCAGCTGCGCCAGAACGGTCCCAGCAACATGACGAAGGTCTCGAGCAAGCAGCAAGTGCCCTGGCTTGTGGAAACCCGTTTTCAGAGGAGCTGCGGAACACGATCTTGGCAACGTGGCAGCTACAGAAAAGCGACCAAGGAAAGCTGTTCGAGTCTGCTGGTAATCGTCCTGCTCTCAAGGAAGGTGCCCAGATCACTCTGGGGGACCACGAAGTGAAGGTGCTTCGCCACTTGGCATCAGGTGCCTATGCGCCGGTCTATCTGGCTCAGATGGGGAACGCTGAGGAGACCTGCTTGGATGATGAAGAAAGCTTTGATGCACCTTCTCAGGTGAAGGTTGTGCTGAAGGTAGACGACAGCAGAAGTAGGGCCTGCTGGGAGTCTTACATATGTTGTGAACTACATCGGCGCCTCAGTGAAAGCTCAGAAACACTTACAAAGTGTGTAGTAGACTTGCAGCTGGCCTGCTTTTTCAGCAATGGTGCTATCACAGTGTTCCCCTACAGCCCCTATGGAAACCTGTTAGATCTGGTGAACCGGTTCAAAGAGCATTGCCGCAGCTCTGTACCCGAGTGTTTGGTGCTCTACTTTGCTCTCGAGCTCATCACCATTCTGCAACAAGTGCACTTGTGTGGCATCATCCACGCTGACATAAAACCTGAGAATATTCTCATTGTAGATTTTCCGAGCAAGACAGGCTTCCTGGACACTCTTTCTGAGCAGGGCCCCAGCTGCCTGCAGTTAAAGGAATTTGGACGTGCAATTGACATGAGGCAGTTGCCGCCTGGCTCAGCATTCACTCATGTGGTGACCACAGAAGGGTTTGTCTGCCCTGAGATGCGCGACAGTCGCCAGTGGACATTTCAGACTGACTGGTTCGGCCTGTTGGGCTGCCTGCACGTGCTCCTCTTCGGGCACTACATGGAAGTGGAGAAGAGTTCTGACGACACTTGGCGTATCCGGAACAAGTTCAAGAGATACTGGCAGCAGGATCTGTGGAACAGACTCTTCTCGACTCTCCTGAACATTCCCAGCTGCTCAGAGATGCCAGACCTGACGCCTTTTGGGTTGGAGATCCAGAGCCTGTTGCGCAACAAGTCACGGGCACGCAATGTGGTCGTGGAAGCACTTCGGGCGAAAAACTTTTAATTTTCTGATTCAACCTGCAAGCCAACCTCACCCCAAGGAGTCTTTAATTTACGATGACTTGCATTGGCTGTAACGCCTGACATGTTTACGTGTTAAAAATGAATAAATGCAATGTATTGTTCGGCAGTTGACCGAGTCTATTGGCAGGTGGTGTGTGTGTGTGTGATGATCGCATGTTGACAGTTTGGATTTTTCGTCTAAGTGTAGGGTTAATATTTGTGTGTTGTGGTACCTTTGGCATGGAACGTATGTCGTGAGTGGTCATCTGGTTGTCTGACGTGGCTGTGTTGGAACACTTGAGCACCGGTAAATTGGTCAAAACGACCGTGACCTGCGTTCAGCGTGTCGGTTAGGTTTTAACATGGAGGTTTGTAAGGTTCAGAAGGCAGACAATGTAGGCTGAGGCAAAAATGAAAATTATGGTCACCTAGAGTGAACTCGTTATGAGAGTTGCAGAGCTAGAAAATGTTATGGCAACAGAGCCAAACAAGAGAGAAACTATGAGAGAAAGTGAAGGGGGTACTGACACGGAATTTTTTGGGTTTTTTTTTTGTATCAAATCATAGGCCCAGCCCGCAAGAGCGTATAATGAACCGGCCCGAAAAATGGATTACAGCATGCCTTTAAAAGCTAGTTTCGTTTCGTACTGTACCCTGACGTCACGACATGGTAGGAGCAGCGGCATCAGGTGGTAATATGTGCACGTGCAAGTTTTCGTTACGTATCCCCGTCCGCGCGTAGATTCTTACTACTAAATGGTTCTTTAAGAGAGAAAGGAAGAGAAAAGTGAACCCCGTAACTGTCTGCTTCAGCGAGCGACACCTCAACAGTAGCTCACAAGAGATGGGGGTGAGAAGGGATTAAAAGGGTAGGAATAAAGGTGCAGAAAAGAGAAAGAGGCGTGAGGTGGTAAGCCAGAGAGAGCGACGACAAATCGAGGGGATAGGAGAGATAGGAAAGATGGAAACATGATCACAGGAGTCCGAAGACGGGGCACCACTTGCGAGAGCTCTTGTTGTCAGCGTCAGTAGATGGCGTAGAGCAAGTCCAGTCGGTCAGAGCTATATTGTCGTCGAAGTTCGCCGGCGTCAGGAGATGACGTAGGGCGAGCCCAGTCGGCCAGAGCTGCGCTGACGCCGGATATCGCGAGGGCACAACCGGTTCGGCACGGAATCCAGCAAGCGAGTCCCCTAGATTCTTCGGTCGTCTGCTTAGTCTATACTGCGCGCCGCACGTGTGACAACTATCGCGGCAGGGGAGCACTACGTTGGGATGGCATCGCTTTTAAGGCGCAGGTTTTTCGTTGACGATCCGAAGTCGGTCAACATTTGGATGCGGCGCATGTGCGCGTACGGAGTAAAGTGCAAGCAACAGAGTAAACTCCGCTTGGTTGGCATCCAGTCTCCGCCTCGGCCACGGCGCACGATGTCGACCCACGCTTGCCTCAGCGTCGAATCGGACGGGAATCGGTGAATTTTGTACCTATCGTCTCCCGTTTCACTGGCGCAAGCAGCTAGACTTGCCATTGTCATGTCATACCAACTAGCCCGAACCGCCACACTTCTAAGTTAACCACTAAACCACAGAACGACACTTCTCAACATCTTAACAGCGAGCCATTTATATACATCATGTACCGCTGGCGGTCTCCAGAGCTTGGCAATATCAGCGCGTTTTCGTCATCAGTAGTGAGATGGCACAACGAGCGCGTGTTGTACGTGCGCGCGCTTTGAAGGTCGCTGTGTCGCCCCCCCCCCCCCACGCGTCGATGTGCTCTCGTGCCTCCACATAACGTGGCCAAAGTGCGTATAGATGTTATCTAGAGAGAGAGAAACAACATTTTTGTGCATCCGGCGTGCGGGAAGTCCGCGCAGGGCGCGGGTATTCCTTATCTAAAGCTATAGCTAATAGTCCTATAGTCCCAGGCTCTAGATCTTGAGGACGTTGTGCTCTGGCTAGGCATTGGATACTCGGGCTCCTCCGCTCCCGTTGTCCGGGGCGTCGGTTCCCTTTCTCGTCTGCTTTGCCAGGGCCTCCTCAAGCCGCTGGATGGCCCTTCGTTGTGTGTTTAAGTCTTGGGAGCGTATCCATGCTCCCACCTCACCGGGATACGTGGCGTCCTGGCACTGTCCATTCCCATTGTTCACACCACTGTTACACCCGCCCCACATGATGTGGCGGAGGGTGGCTAGTTCACGTTCGCACGCGCTACACTTAGCGTCCACAAACATGTCGGGGCATACGTGCCGGGCCAATGCTGGCGTTAGCACGCATTCCGTTTGCAGTTGTCTGAGCTTCACTGCTTCCGCACGTGACAGTTCACGATGCGGGGGTGGAAAGGCTCTCCTGGCCTCTCTGTAGGCCGCCAGGATCCCTCCGTAGTCGGTGAGGGGATCGAGGTCTTCTTCTCGTTCTTCACCGCTGGTTTCAGGGAGACGGGCTGCCGCGGTCCGGCACGTGATGAGATCACGGGCCACAGCGTCCGCCTCCTCGTTGCGGTTCTCAATGTCGGGAGCCAGTTGTCCCATGTGGGCTGGGAACCATTTGAGGGCGATGGTTGGCCCTGTAGCGGCGCCGCGAGCAGCCCGTGAAGCCGCGATGGACATCACTAGCCGCTCCGTGCCCCGCCAGACCATGCCTCGGGCAAAATTCCTAATTGCCTGCTTTGAGTCGCTTAGCACCGTGCGCGTGCCCGGCCTACCTGTGGCCAGGGCTATCGCCGCCTCCTCTGCCTGGCTGGCTGTTCGGGCGCGCACGGTGCTTGCTGTTAGTAGTTTACCAGTAGTAGCGCTGACCACCACTGCTGCGAAGGCGTTGCGTCTTCCCGGATATCTTGCGGCGTCCACGTAGACTGCGCCCTCGTCTCTCTGATGTTGACGGGCCAGCGCCACTGCTCTCGCCGCTCGCCTGCCCGCGTCCCTTTCTGGGTCCATGTTCTTTGGCAGCGGGTAGACAATGATTTTCCTCGCTGCCTCATCGCTCAGGGGGACTTGTTTTTCTAGCTCCCCGTCCGGTCCTGCTCCCGGGCGTTCTCCAGGAGGTAATAATCCTACCCGATCGAGTAATTCTCTGCCCGCGGCTGTGTCGCTCAGGCGGCTCAGCTGCGAAGCTCTCTGGGCCTCGCTGATCTCCGAGAGCGTGTTGTGTGTTCCCAGAGACAGCAAGGCCGTTGTCTTTGTGCCTGGTAGGAGCCCAAGAGCCCCCGCGTAAGCCTTCCGGATGGCAGCGTCGATCTTGGCTCGTTCCGCGCCGGTCCAGCGGTGAAAGGCCCCTGCATATGCCGCGTGGCTTATAACGAAAGCCTGCAGCAGATGCAGGAGCCCCCTCTCTTTCATGCCCCGGTAGCGGGACGACATTCGCTTGACCAGGCGCGCTGCGGCCCATCTTGGTTGTGATGTTCTTGACCGCCGTGGCGTTGGTTTGGGTGCCGTCCACGAACATCCCCAGGACTCGAAGCCCCGGGACGTGCGGGATCTGCATACCGTCACTGGTGCGCACGATGATGTTCTCGGCCACCTCTCGACTTGCTTTCTTTCTGTGCCTCCCAGGTGGTGGCAGGATGAGTAGCTGTGATTTTTATGGCGAACACCGCAAGCCCGTGCCCAAGAGTGCGGACTCCACGGCGTCCACCGCCGCCTGCAGACCCGCCCCGATGTCTCCGTCGCTTCCACCCGTGGCCCAGATGGTTACGTCGTCGGCGTAGAGGCAGTGTCGTATCCCCGGGCCCAGCGCCTCCAGACGCCTGGCCACCTCGATCATGACAATGTTAAACAGGAACGGGGATATGACCGAGCCCTGTAGGGTCCCGACACTGCCCAGCTCTCGTTCTTCGAGCTTCGTTCCTCCCACCTCCAGCCTGGCCGTGCGGCGAGAAAGGAAGGCTCTGATGTAGTTGTACGATCTTGCGCCCAGCCCCAGGCGGGACACCTGAGCCAGGACCGACGAGTGTCTAACGTTGTCGAAGGCGCTCTGCAGGTTCAGGCCCAAGATCGCTCGGTTGTCATTCTTTGGAGTCCCGCCCGGTAGGTCAAGGACTTCTCGTTGGATCAGGAGCATGGCGTCTTGCGTTCCCAACTTGGCCCGGAAGCCAAGCATTGAGTCCGGGTAGACATGGTGCGCTTCCATGTAACGGTTCCACCGGGTGTTAAGAACGTGCCCCAGTACCTTGCCCACGCAGGACGTGAGCGAGATGGGACGCAGGCCCTCTATACCCGGTGGCTTGTTTGGTTTTGGCAGCAGGATCGTCTTTGCTGTCTTCCAGGCCTTGGGCAGCTTGCCGTTACGCCAGCATTCGTTGTAGTAGCGTGTCAGTGATGTGATGGCTGAGTCACTCAGGTTGCGTAGAGCTTTGTTAGTAACTCTGTCGGGTCCGGCGGCCGAACGACAGTTCAGGTCCTGCGCCGCCTGCCTCACCTCCCATTCCTCTAGATCTCGGTCGAGGTGGAGGTTCGGCTGGCCGGCGTAGTCTGGGTGATCTTCGTGACTGGTGATGGGGAGGTAGCGCTCGTTGAGTCGCTTGAACATCTCCTCTTCGCCCAGTTGACGAGCGGTGGTGTGTAGGATTTGGGCCGTGCGTGTACGTTGGTATTCGCAGCTCTTGGTCTCATCCATCAGTTGCCTGAGTAGTTTCCAAGTGCCGCCACGGTGAAGCTGTCCATCAGCCTGGCTGCAGAGTGCAAACCACTGCTGTGAGCAGAGCTGCCTGCTGTGTCGCTCGATCTCTCGGCCGAGTTCTGCGATCTTCTTTCGTAGCTTTCTGTTGTGACGTTGCCGCCGCCAACGCTTTTGGAGCGAGCGCCTGGCTTCGAGGAGGTGGGCTAGTCTCGGGTCCATGGTTTCGATTTCTTCGGGTGCATCGATCTCTTCTGTGGGCCCTTCTGTTGCCGCCAGCAGCTTCGCTGACCACTCGTCGATATTGTCGACTTCGCCGAGTTCTGTGTTACGGAACTTGCTCCAGTCGACGAGTTTGTGCTTTATTGTTTTGTCGCGGTTCGGGTTTCCGTTGAGATGAGCCAGCGGTAATTCAATTTCGATGATGAAGCGATGGCTGCCCAGGTTGATTCCCGTATTCCTCCACTTCGCGGTGCCACCTTCGGGCAGCATCGCAAAGGTGAGGTCTGGATTTGTATCCCGGGCAACCGATGTTCCGATCCTTGATGGATGGGCTGGATTGATCAGTAACGTGAACTCGGCTTCGCCGGCATCTTCAAGAAGGTTCCTTCCCTTGGACGTGGTGGTCGTGTAGCCGAGCTCTCGATGTTGCGCGTTGAAATCGCCGCATATTACCGCTGCAGCGTCTCCTCTTTTGGCCAGGTCTTTCTGTGCTTGTGATGTGGCGCTCTTGATCTTATGGAAAAGAGTTTTGAATTTCTGCTTTCCATGTCTTGGATTGCTATAGATGTTAGCGATGAAGACGGTGGTTGATTTCTTCTTTCTTGCACCCCGGGTTCCTCGTCCTTTGCCGCTAATCGCTAGCTCGGTGACGCACAGCTCGATGGCGGTGACCCTGCTGCCCAGGAACTGTTGGTATTTCACGTGGGCGATGCCTTTCCGGATGAACGTGCACACGCCCTGCGCCGCACCCTTCCCGCATGTGCGAGCGGACGGGGGGCAGGCGTGTGTCCGATACCCTGGCAGCGTCGGCGTGTCTTCGGTGTGGGTTTCTTGGACCGCTATCACGTCCGGGCGAGCCGTCGGTGCCAGCGATCTCAAGTACTGTTGTAGGATTGCTTTTCGGCACCGGAACCCGTTGGCGTTCCAGTGCCAGATCTTGATCTTATTGTTGCTGTCCATTATGAGGGAGAGCCTTTTGTGTTTGGCAATATTGATGCGCCGCTTCACCAATTAGCGGCTGCAGCTTCTCTGGGCTGTTATCTAGCGTGGTGGCTTGTTCGAGCCCGTGCTCACCTCTTGTGCTTCCGCCGCATGCTTGCTTTGAAGTTGCAGAGAGCGCTAACGCCACTTCGCTCGCTGCCACGGCCGCGTTTGAAAGGAGCGCGCTGGTCACACATGAAGAAGAGAAAAATCACAGCATATCCACGGAGTGAATTATGATGAGTGGGACGAAGCGTGCGTCCGTCCATCTGTTTGTATGTCCGTCCGTCCGTGCATGCGTCCGATCGCGTTTCAGAATGCATGCAGACGGCGCGCGGGTAACACCAACGATACGCGAGCCAATGAAGTCGAGCGCAAGCGTCTTTAACGCGCCCGCCGCTCTGCTTCGTCCATGCCCCACGAACAATCCACCACGTATGGCGACTATCCAGGAGACTTAGAGAGGCACTCGTTCTCCACACATTCAGGCAAAGCGCGCGCAGCAGCCAATCGGAGAGGAGCGGCACTTCAGGGCAGAGTAACGCCATCTTGGAAATGAGATGAAAAAGGGTCATTCATTTCTTTTGCCTTCTTATCTTTCTCGTCTCTTCTTCTCTCGGTTACGCGTGACGCGTGACAAGGTTAGACTAAGAGGAGTTTCGCTCTAAAATTGTGACGGTTGTTCGTCCAGGTGTATACTTGTGCGATAGTTTCGTACGTCTTCCTCTCTGTTTGAGCAGCATGCTTTAAGTGTCGAGCTGTTGCAGTTGTTTGTTCGCACTCGCCCCGTGTGTGCTCCTTTCCTGCGTGCTCTCTGCTTGAAGTGTGCGTTGCATGTTTCGAGCTGCTTCTGATTCTTCGCACGAAATTGTAATTTGTTATACAGCAGAATTCATTCCTTCGCCCCAACAATGCAAAATGGATGCTAAACTACCGCGGCGAGGACACGTTTCATTTTCGTGTTATACCGATTCCTAAAAGGGGGATCAACCACGTTTTCAAGGGTGAAACTTCTTAAGCAGGGGGTCGTGCGTACGCGACGTTTGTAGTAGTAGTAGTCGTCGTATTAGTGCGTAGCCACCTCTCGTTTAGTCCTTGGAATGTACGCTGGATGGCGGTACTTCTATATGATGAATATATGATAAAAAAGATGCGAGACGGTGGTACTTGGAGTGTTCACTAGATGAACGGACGGATGGACGCACGCACGGACGAACAGACAGGCAAGCAGACGAACGAATGAACGGACGCGCGAATGGACAGACAGACGGACAAACAGATGCACGGACGGATTGACGCATGGACAGACGCACGGATGGACGCAGGGGTGGACGGACGGGCGCACGAACGCTCGGACGGGCGGATGGGAGCGCGTACGGACTTACGGACGCTTCGTTCCACTCCCCACCAATCACTCCGTGGATATGCTGTGATTTTTTTAAAATTATATCTTTCTGTCTTGTTCTTTGTCTTTTCCATCTCTTTCTTTTGTCTGTTTCTTCAGTCACTTTCTTTCTCCATCTATTTATTCCTCTGCCCTTGCATCATTTTCTTTCTTTCTTCACTCTGTTTCTCTTTCGTCACATCTCGTGCGTGAGGCGTCTGTGCTTAGATTCAGGTGCACGTTAAAGAACCCCAGGTGGTCTGAATTTCCGGAGCCCTCCACTAAGGCGTCTCACATAATCGTATGATGGTTCGGGGGCCTTTAAACCCTCACAATTATTATTATTTCGTCACACCTGTTTTTTTTTTCTCTCGGTACTCGTTATCTTGCCCAACAGAGTTGATGCATTCCACGCCGGACAGATCGGCGCACGTGTTCTGGGTGCGAGGCAGAAGATGATGAGTATCATTTAAAGAGCACGTGCCGGTTCGCGCTGACAACCTAGCTCAGTTTAGGAACTTTCTTTTGAAACTACCCGGTTCTCAGCCAATCGCCCAGTGTAGGTGTGTGCGTGTCACGGTTTAATGGGACTAGTGCTATTAATCATTCTGCTAAACAGCTGTGCTACTCAAACAACTACCCCAGCACGTGACACCACGTAGAATGAAGAAGAGGAAGCGGAAGATCTACATCAATTATGTCATCCTTGTAAAATGATCTGTGTTCATTAGGAGGTCACGAAAAATAGTGTAAGCTAACATCAGGATCCATCATAGTTAACGCTTCATTATAACTGCATATGTAACCTTTATTAGCATTTAAAAATAATTATAAATCGAGACGGTACGGTCCACCCGACTATTGCCCTATCCCCCCCCCCCCCTTGAGTGGGTATTGATTGATATGTGGGGTTTAACGTCCCAAAACCACCATATGATTATGAGAGACGCCGTAGTGGAGGGCTCTGGTAATTTCTACCACCTCAGGTTCTTTAACGTGCGCCCAAATCTGAGCACACGGGCCTACAACATTTCCGCCTCCATCGGTAATGCAGCCGCCGCAGCCGGGATTCGATCCCGCGGGTCAGCAGCCGAGTACCTTAGCCACTAGACCACCGCGGCGGTGCCTTTGAGTGGGTAGGTGCCAATCATACAAGGTGCATGATCATCATCACAATTTTGAGCGGTGGGAAGCAGCGGTGAAGCATTCGCCATGTCTGACGGCGATGACGACGAGGCGCTGCCGCAGGTTCTGCAGGTCGCCTGGGAGAGCGCCCTGTTAGCCGTGCGCGTCACCATCGTCCTTTTCGCACTCACTTTCGGCGCGTGGTTCTACAGCCGGGTGACCAGCAAGCGATGCAAGTGCCCCACGCGACTCGAGGGCAAGACGGCACTGGTGACCGGCGGCAGCGCGGGCATCGGCTACGAGACGGCCAAGGCGCTCGCGACTCGGGGCGCGCGAGTCATCTTCACCTGCCGCAACATGGAGGTGGGCATTGGCCAGAGGTGTCTGAGGGGCATCGAGCACATGTACGCACACTCCTTGCCTTGCGTCTCGGGTAACAACAGCGATAGTGTCTTCACTGGGTCTCTACCCAATGAGCGAGTTGTCTACCTTATTCTGTCTTGTTTTCAGACGAGACCAAAGGCGGCGTTAAAGGGAAAGAAAGAGGGGGAGGGGTCAACTCTGCTGCCCTTAGTATCTTGTGAACCTAAACATCTGGGTACAAAAAAAAGAGAAATTATCGATGTTTACTCATGATGAACCAGGGGCGTCACCAGAATATTTTGGGTTTGGGGGGGGGGGGGGTTCGCTTACTCTCATTGTATGTCTGTGCGTGCACTCATATGTGTGCGTGTATGCAAAATCACAAAATTTCGGAAAGGGTGGGGTTTCAAACAACCTCAACCCACACTCTAGCTATTATCACCCAACACCAAGTCGCTCAAGCCACCGCTCCGAAATCGCTGTTTTGATGAATGATTGCATTAATTAATCAATTAATGCACCGGCGTGTGCTCGGCAGGAGGGCAGCTCCCCCTCTTGTCAACTAAGAGGGGCGTAGAGTTAACTCTGCCCCCTCTCCCTTTCGACCCGCCTGCTCACGCCTATGAAAGCATGAGATCAATGTATACCTCATTGAGCTCATTGTCACGTACAAATTGTGCACAAACTATGCGCAATATGCGATGCCGTGTGCACACGCGCGCTCATGCAGGTGGGCCAAAAGGCGCTCGCCTCCATGATCGAGGCGAGCGGCGGCGGCGACATCGTACTCAAGCAGCTCGACCTCTCCTCGCTGGGCTCGGTGCGGCGACTGGCGTACGACATCCTGGACAGCGAGCCGCGGCTCGACTTGCTCGTCAACAACGCCGGTCGCATGGCGCCCCCTCGGCGCACGCTGACCGACGACGACCTCGAGACGACCATACAGAGCAACCACCTGGGACACGCCCTGCTCACCGGTCTGCTGCTCGACCTACTCAAGCGCTCGGCGCCGTCTCGCATCGTCGTCGTCTCGTCCATTCTGCACGGGTGGGCGCGGCTGGACCTGGACGACCCGTTCCTGGAGCACCACTACTCGGACTCCCGGGCGTACTGCCTCTCGAAGCTGTACAACGTGTACTTCGCCCGCGAGCTGGCCGACAAGCTGCGCGGCGAGCGGGTCACCGTCAACGCGCTCCACCCGGGTCTCGTCAAGTCGCGCTTCTTCCGCGAGCGTCCCACCACGTTGTTCGGCAAGTTCCTACGTTACGTGGTGGTACCCTTGTTCGGAAAGGTGCGCCCGCCGATTCCCTCTTCTTGAAGTTTCTCGATTCGATTCCACACCCGAATCGAATTGGATGTCGAACGCTTGTCTAATAGCTTCAGAATGCTAAACAGCCGTTACTATTATTATAAAATGTACGTTCCCATCTTAGCTATATCATAAAGGTATCTTACCCCCTTATGCGTTTGCCTAAGACGACTATATACAAGACAGAAACCATCTTCTTTTCGGCTCAATCGCATTTATCGATCACCCCGGCCCCTCCTCTGATCCCTTCTTGCACCCAACGTTGTGACGCAGTGCCTTCAGGATCGGCCAAACTTACACCAAGTGACGACTTCACGTGATGACGTCACCATGTGTGATTCCACGTTACGTGGCATGGTGACGTCATAAAGTTTAATGACCTACGACGTCATTATGTCGTCTTAAGGTGACGCCATTACTTTGTGGTTTTTGCATCACTCGTGTTGACGCCGACGCCGCCGAAGGTCACCTTTTGTGTTTGACGAGCCATCGAACGCTTTCGCTTTCATACAAGTACGGATTGAGCATTAAGCTAGATGGCGTCAGCTGCTGCTCTAGGTAAGCTTTCATGTTTGATTGCTGTGCTATATGACCGAGGGAATAAATCATCGCCTATACTTTTGCAAACAAATTTGAGTTCGGCAGTAGTCGGCATTTAGAAATACTCGTGAACTATTCGAAAGGCATTCGTATTTCCGAATAGTGACTGCTTGATTCGAAGGCTGAATCTAATTTATCGCTGTTTTCGATTCGACGTCCGGCATTTAAAGAAACTTCGCACACCACTGTATTTATGAGTAGATAGAGCACCAGGTGACACTCTTCTTCCTCTTTCAAGCTTTTCCGGTCGAGGATCTACTTCCGGTTAACCGGATATACAGAAGATGTGTTTTAAAAATTGAACTAGTGTGAAATTTGTGGTTCTGGTTCAAGTTAAGACTTATATTTTATACATATATGTTATCGGAAAGTTAACCTAATTAAGATACGATCCAATCAAGCCTCGGTGTAATTAATGAAAACTAATTGAATGATTTCACTAAAAGAACACACGGTTTTCTTGTGAGTGGCTAGTTCATTATCCCTGTCTATATATGCTACCTGTCGTAGCATATAATAATTTATGGTACCCCAATGTTCACGCCGTGGAAGTACGTGTCAAAACGCCCTAGAGTAGATTTCTGGAGTAGGGGGGATTGTTGTGACACCTGCCGGAGAAGATAGTAACTACGTGCTTATTTCTGTACGCGGCTTCTGATATTCGCTTCGGTAACGAGCGAAACAGCTCAAGTATTCGCCAGGGCGCACGAAACGTTGCTACCAGACGCCTAAACGAAAGGTCACCTCCAGATTTTAGATGCGAAGAGTGTGATGGTCGAGCCAATGCCTTCTAGATTAGATGCCTGCCGCACGAGAAAAAAAAAGAGCTGCCACACCCTTTCCCTTATTCTTTTTCGATTAGTGTCGGTCGCTAGCGCCACCTGTGGTGGACGGTGCAACAACTCGACATTTTGCATAGTCTCCGAAATAGTCGAGTATAGTTACAGATCTCGAATAACTCTCGACTGACGAGCCCCTGCGGGCCACAAATTAAAAAAAAAAAAAAAAACACCGTGATGATAGTGTCGGTCGCGAGCGCCACCTTGCGGCGCTATCTCAAAACATAAGTCAGTATGACACCGCTGCAGGGACACGAGCCATTTGTCAGGCCTCTTAATAAATAAGGCAATGGTCGAGCTCAATTTGGTGTGCAGCGTGGCCAGCCTTACAGCGCATGCGCGCCCCTCCCGCTCTCCTTTCTTACACTTTTCCTCTCTCTCATCTGGGCAACCCTCCCCGCGGCGCTAACCCCCCCATCGCACATGATGATCCGTCACACCGGTGAGTCACTGCGTGTTTAGCGCCTAACTCCCCACGTTTTCTCATCTACACTTATAGTTCCCTTTAGCGGGGGATGGTGTAATTTTTTTCAAGATGCGAATACTTTCTCTTTTATTATTATTACGTGCACGCAGTCGCCCATGGAGGGTGCGCAGACCAGCATCCACCTGTGCCTGGCACCGGAGTTGGCGCACACAACGGGGCGCTACTTCAAGGAGTGCCGCGAGGTGAGGCCGGCTGAGCATGCGCTGAACCCGGTGCTCCAGCGACAGGCCTGGGAGATCACCGAACAGGCGCTCAACGTGCGCCTCTGCGATTGAACGGCGACTAGGCTGCGAACACGTCGTCATCCGCTTGGACGACATTATGGAATTACAAAATTCGTCGCTCTCAATTATGTGACTCTGAGTCGTGCTCAGTGTGATTAGCTTGCTCCAAGGAACGAGCTTCTGATTAACTGCCGCAATATGTAGCACCGGATAACGTCGTATTTCCTCATTATGGTCTATACTGAGGCGCTTACCAATAAATAAGGCCACTGTTCAGAGCCTAAACATAGACAGAGTCCCGCTACATCAAAGCTATCCGCAGCTATAGAACTACCCGCCACAAATACTCTCAGTACCCTTGCCCCTTACAGATTTCGCACAGATGCCTTCAAATTGTCGTTCTTCCCGCTTGCGATCAGAGAATGGAATAACCTGTCCCCCTCCCTTACCAGTATAGCACATCCTTAGCCACTTTCTCCAAACTGGTAGAAAGCGACTTGATAGCCTCGCAAACATAATGTGGTGCTATGCGATCTTTCTTGTTACTTAAGTAAAGTGTCAATATGATTGTACTTTGACAAATGTGCTTACATGCTTTCTTTTTTGTTGTTGTTTTGTTAATTTTTTCTTATTACTTTTTTCTCTTTCTATTGACTGTACTTAATCACTGCCTTAGATTGTCCATCTGTTTTAATCTTTCTGGGATTGACAGTATAAATAAATAAATAAATAAATAAATAAATAAATAAATAAATAAATAAATAAATAAATAAATAAATAAATAAATAAATAAATAAATAAATATTAACATCCCATGGAGTCCTCTTTATCATTTAGGTGGCTAATGCGTTCGTGCATTTAGCGAGCGTCATAATGCGCCCCGTAACCATGCCCCGAGGTCGAAATTTAGCCGTGGTGTTCCAATGATGCACGAGTCTTCAACAAACGCTTCGCCGCGAGCATTTTTTTTGCAGCGAGGCCGTATATAATAGCGGAGTTACGAGCGTTCGATCATCCAAAAGCGGCTCTCGCTTCCCTCAGGACTTCGACGTACGCCTCCTCCTATACAGTCCATTGCTCCTCGTCACTTCGAGAAGATAGCAGCGAGTGTGCTTGCCGGCGAACAGACAAACACGTTCTTTTACAGCAAAAGCTGTTATGAGATCAGAACAAGGGTCGCGCGTGCGCCGCCGTATAGATGTCCGCCACCGCCCGTAACCGCTATCGCACGAAATACAAAGCAAGGACAAAGCGAGATTCGAACCCGGGTCCTCTGCGAGCCAACCCAGTATTCTACCGCAGAGCCACACCGGTGCTTGAAACTCTGCTGTAAACTTGCCTTAGGCAGGCTTGATGTCGGGAAAGGAGAAGCGTTTTAGAACTGCAAAGCAACAACCAGAAGGCGCCACAAAATTCGAATTGCGGAACGAGTGGGTCGTCCAATGCTCCAATCGATTCCAAAGTTTGTTCTTGATCGCACATTAACTGTGGCGCATACCCACTTCAGGCATAATACTTCATCGTCGTCATCCACAACGTTACTAGATTGGCTATCTAGTAACGTTGGTCATCCACTGCATAAAAAAAATGAACATTTCTTGTGTGTAGCGGATGCGCTTATCCCAAGAATGGCGAAGGATGGCGTAGTGAATGCAAGTCCACTAAAATTATAATTATTTATGGAGTAGCGGGTACCCAACAACTGTGCTTACAGCGGTTACCCAAAGAGTGCTTAGAAAAGGGTCTGAAAGGCCGCTCTGCTAGCTTTCGATGTGTTGCGCATTCAACGCAGGGTTGGCTTTTTTTTTTTTTTTTTTTTTTTTGCTCGCCGCCAACGCCGGGGATACCAAAAGGCCCGGAGAATACAAGGGATCGTTTCTTGGAATTAGTAGCGCGCCCGCTGCTCATATATCGTATACCCGCGTTTGGCGTTATTGATCGTGTAGGTATTCTAATTTTTATGCGCGTATTTGAAATCTATAGAGTTCGTGTATAGTGTTACCGACGTTGTCATTCGGCAAGCCACGTTTGATATCATGCGTTGCCTTCAGGTTGGCTGGTCAGTCTTTATTTAGGACCTTTATTAACAGTCGTGAAAGACGCGACTAGCACGCTGTGTGTTCCTCGCGCGCGTGCCTGACCACCGCATTACGGCTACGAGACTACCTGAATGCCTGACTTAGCACACTTGATGATCCTGCCGCCCGGTTCTTGGCCGATCCCCCTTTGTGGGCGAGTGCCAGCAAAGCTGAAGGTTCATCATCATCATCATAATCGTGAGCTCTCTAGATGGCACGAAGCTACTGCCGGTTGTTGGTGCTTCTGATGCCGGAGCGCCACTTGGCCTGGTCGGTTTGAACGCAGCCCAGCGGCGAAGTGCGGCGTCGCCAGAGCGTGTGCTCCAAATTCGCTACCTCCCCGCAGTGGGGGTACCATCTGCTAGTGTAGGTGTCCGGATCAATTTGGTTAGATTAAAACGAAATTTCAACCCCTCTGTAAGAGTCCAGGCATCATTATCTCTGCTGCGAGTTATTTTCTGCAAGGGGTGTGGGAGTGGTGTAGACCTCATTGCTGGAGAATAACAGTGTGCAGCACACCACATACAATGGGAGCTCGCAGCTTTTCAGGAACGGCTGAAGCTATATATGCAAATCAGATAACCACGCAAAAAGCAAACGTCATTAAACACATTACAAAAAAGAACGATTTCTTTCACATTTAATTTTCAGGAAGGGAGAACCCACTCGCACGAAAGCAATGAAATGCTCGAATGAGGACGAAAGGCTTATACACTAAATGTAGTAGTGCAGTGGTATTAATAGTAATGAAATTTCCGATAACCTATACTGTACTACACACACTGATGATTATGATGATGAAAATGATGATGATAGCCTCTATGTATGATATATATATATATATATATATATATATATATATATATATAAATATGAAAGTAGATGCGCTTTCACATAACAACTGTTTATTGTGCCGACGTTTCGACAGGAACCCTGTCTTTTTCAAGGCATTATGCCTTGAAAAACTAACTGTCCCTGTATGTCCACATACGGTTCTTATCACGTGCTGTTCAGTTCTCGACGTGTGTCGGGCCACCCAATATACATATATATATATATATATATATATATATATATATATATATATATATATATATATATATATATATATATATATATATATATATATATATATATTAGAAAATTGCTCGAAGAATGAATAATCTACAAGAAAATGTGAAACACTGAACTAACTGGCCCGGAGTCTTCGCCTTCTTTATCGTCCGAATGTCCATACGCTATATACCGAGTGCTGTGTGAATTTAACCAGATTGTAGCCAAGGGTCGTGTATAGGAACGTTGAACCTGAAGAGGGTCGAAACAAAATCTTCACTTTTCACTGCTTTACTGACCACCAGTCACGCACCATCACTCCTAAGATATGTTTCAGGAAACATATCTTAAAATATACCATTTTACCGCATAAAGGCACATTTGTGTCTTTGTTAATAAACTTGAGCGCCTTGATCAAATTTTTCAGGGATTCTGATACCACTGCTAAGCCAAACATAGTGTTTTAGGTAGTAATGACGAACCTTTAACCCATAATTATTCGTAGTACCGACAGGAGACAAGTAGTGGGACTTGCCCATTTATGCGGCCCATACCCGTTTATGATGAACCGTGACGACGACATGGCACGCCAAAAAGCCGACATCTCAAGGCGCTTCGCCTCTAATATATGTACTGCTGCAATTAAATGGTCAATCACTCGATTCCCGAAACTTGACTTCGCCGAACTAAGAGCCCCAATTCGAAGAAGCGCCGCGCACAGGTTTCTCGGGAACATGCCTACACGAGGTTACCACGTCCGGTGACGCGCTAAGCGCGGGATCGGCGCAGTTGTCTCTCGGCAAGGTTTGGACGGGTCGACCGATTCACGGGAACCGGCGAAGTGCGTTGTCGCTGGAAGTTCATTGTGGCGTCACCATCCGTACGTCTTCGTAGCGTCCAGACACCGCACGTGCGTAACTGCGCGTAACATGACATCACTCCTTGAGAACACTATTGTACACACTGGTGCATAGAAAGGGTCCGACGACGTGACTGTTTTGTCCAGACGGTACAGTGTATACCGTACAGGGTACAGTGTACAACGAGTGTATACACCGACACTGGATCAAAACGCCACTGGCGGCAACGTTGGGAAGGACAGCTCGCTGATAGTCCACAGGCGACCTGCATCCCTCTCGTCCTCGGGGCAGCGAATGGCAGGCCACTGAGCGCGGCACTCGGACAGGTACCAGCCGCTGCATGGGTCCGGCGCCAACACCGCGTGCACGGTAGTCTGGCAAGCCTCGCGCGCGTTCTGCAATACATAGTCACAATAAATTAGCCCCCCACCCATTCTCAGTATAAAAAGAACAAGCTCGATCTTCGCGTTTCAACGAACTGGACGCGACCGGGGAAAGGGAGTTCAACTCAACTCGACCGAGTCGAGCGAGATGTTCTACTCGACGCGACAGCGTGAAGCCAGAACACCACCCTACGCGACAAATAAGTGAAAATCGACCCGACCAGGTCGAGTCAGAAGTTGAACTCTACTCATTGCAAGTGGGTCAAACCAGATGTTCGCTCGACTCCACCGGGTCAAGCTCAGAAGTCCAAATCGACTAGACCGGGTCAAGTCATAAGTTCAACTCGACCCAACTGGGTCAAAGCACATGTTCACTAGACTTTGCTGGGTTAAGCTCACAAGTCCAAATAGACTACACCGGATCGAGTCATAAGTTCAACTCGACACAACTAAGTTAAGCCAGATGTTTGCTAGACACTGCTGGATTAAGCTCAGAAGTCCAAATAGACTACACCGGGTCGAAGTTTAACTCGACTCAGCTGGGTCAAGCCAGACGTTCACTGGACTCTGCCGGGTTAAGCTAGAGCATCACCCGATGCGACTGAGTCAAGCCAGAAATTCAACTCGACGCGATCTGGTCGAGCCTGAACTCTGAAGTTAAGCTGGCCCAGCCTGACCATATTTATTAGATGCCCATGTACTCTCTTATCACATTCTCACTCGCACCACATGCGGGGTGGGAAGCTGCACGAAGTCGTGCTAATGTCCCTGTTTTTCGTGTACCGTTTGTCTTTCCAAGCGAATCACGAGAGCCAAACCAAGCCTCGAAATTGTATCGTCTCGACGCTCTAACAATCGCTAATCTAAACCCGCTAACAAATTTTATCCTGTCAAGCCGACTCGTCCTGCATTTGTGGGGTTTGTGGAAACACAGCTGTTGAAACTGCAAGTTCGAAATTTCGTTTTTAGGCTTAGTTTGGTGTTCTATAAGATAAGCAACACTCCGATGACAATGGTTACGGCGAGCACGCAGCTGCCGGACGTCGAATGTGTACTAGTGAGTGAAGCGTCCGTTTGTCATTTGTAACGTATATGTATCACCGTACCACATTCTAGAAGGGTGCCTTGAAGCGCGCCGCTTGGTGCACGTGTAAAGGCACACCATACATTCGAGATTCACCACTCGTTCTAAAACACATTCGTGAATCCGAAATGACGTTCACGCAAGGCGCACATGATTAATACAAGAGTATTTCACCATCCTGCAGTTGGCATAACTGTTAAATACATTTAGAATTACGGTTTGTATCGGAACGCTTCAGGTTGAGAAATAAATCAACAATTATATACGATCTCGTAAAACAAAAGATTGCCGCAAAGAAGTAAAACAAAGTGTGCGCGATAACCTGTACACCATGTGTATGCGGCATGCACCATGCAATACGGTCCACTGTTAAAGGCAACACTGAAATGAACACCATATGTATTGCTGTCTTTCTAACAACATAAGCTCCACGGTGTGGGAGTCGAGGCTAGCCCACCACCTTTGCGCGG
This sequence comes from Rhipicephalus microplus, assembly GCF_043290135.1. Classification (NCBI taxonomy): domain Eukaryota; kingdom Metazoa; phylum Arthropoda; class Arachnida; order Ixodida; family Ixodidae; genus Rhipicephalus; species Rhipicephalus microplus. The sequence continues at coordinate 179,849,985 of NC_134705.1, forward strand.
GCTTTGCCGCCTTTTTCTCCGTTCTCATGTCCCGACATGACTCCCCTGCTCCGTGATCTGCCGCGCTGGGAGAGCGGGGAGTGACGTTTAACCCCTCTCACAAGATAGCGGATGTCGACTGTGGCGCCGTGCGTGGAGTCTCTCGGGACGCTTCGCGCGCGCGCGTTGGAAGTGAGAGAGAACCTCTCCGGGGACCACATAGGGTAAGCACGTATTTTGCGTCCATCGGCTCCCTTTGTTTGAGGCTCGTTTGGACTTCGCCAACAGCGCCTTGTGCCCACGGCGAACGCTTACATTTTGTACCGGTCTGTACATGGCATGCAGCCGATCGATGTGTAGCCTTTGTAGCCTGCGGCGTATGCGGCATGCACGTTACGATGAGTATAGTCAAGCGTGCAGCATGCAACAGTGCACTGCACACGCACCAATCTGTGCGTAGTCTCGCGTTTGCGACATGCAACGGTGTACGCGACATGCCTGCGTTCATGAGCATGCGGCATGTGCCGTATCCGTGTACGTATACGCACCTTGATTCCGAACAAGGTGGACAGCAAGCCGAACCAAGGTTGTCCCACGCGCGTTAGGCCTCGGGAAACGCGCGTGTTCACCACTCCTGGATGTACCGCGCATGCGCTAACACCTGCGGGGAATATGTCACTCCTTTATAACCATAACACAACATTCAAAAACTATAACGGCGGGAACTTTATGCTTTACAACACAGGCTTAGCCAAGGAGTGGGCGGTTGGAGGAGTGGGGTTCAACCCCCCTCCCCCCACACACTTGCCATTTTGCTTACATATACATTGTACACGCACACATGCAAATGCTCGCACGAACAAACATAAAGTATGGTTGACCCCCCCCCCCCTCGAAAAAAAGACTACGCTAATGCTTTACGCAGTAAGCCTCTGCAAGCCAAATCTCCATCATCCCTTTAGCTTCTCTCTACTGGAGAAATGGGTGGCCAAATACGGAATTTGATTAAAGGAGTGTGGGGCATTCAATGTGCAGGTAATTTTCTGAGCGTCTTAACGTTGCACTCCGCCATCACGCACCAGAAAACGCTTTTAAGCCTTTATATTTAGATGAGCGCACACCGCCGGCTATAGAGCGCGCTCGAGCTCCTTAACTGAACGCGCCCAATGTCTCATTTACATTGGCATGACAGGAGATAATGGCCAACGCCGGTGATCATTTCGTTGTGCTCGCAGTATGCGCAATAATACGATAGGCTTTGCTAAATCCTGTACAGCCAAGGGAGCTGGGCCTGTGCTCCAGGCAAGGTGACTTCATAGTTTCAGAAAGCGCAAAGAAACACAAACCACGAAAGAACACAGCACTGCGTTGTTGCGTTTTCTTTAGCGCTTTCAGAACCTTTGGATCAGAACCAACTGTAGCCGGATCTCAGTGCCGGTTAACGTGAATCCGTTCGGGCATTATTGTGGACAACATCGAACCAAAATTTTATTTGCTGGTGGCACCCACGACAAGCGAGTTCTTTCAGCGAGACAGAGAACATATGTGTTGCGTTTTGACTATGCTTGCACTTGGGTGAGGATACGGGGAGGGGAGGGGGGGCAAGCAGGCGGAAATTTCGGGAAGCTTCAGCCCCCTCCCTTTTACACAGCTCGGCCAACAGCCGTCGCTGTGGGCCGAGCTGGCTTCTCGGTTTGTGGCTATAAACGTAACTATAGTGTACTAGAACCCCATATTCTAGTACACTATAACGTAACCGAAGGATAATAAGGGGTGGCGCTAAGGAATTTTGCTCGCGTTCAAAGCTACATAACCACCGAGTTTTTTTTTCCTTTTTTTTTTTTTTTGAGGGCGAGTGGGCTTTACACATATCACTGCACGCCCTCTCCTATCCTCGTTTTCCTTCCTCCACATTTCAATCGAACGAAGGGATTATACCGGTGTTCTTCAGGCGTCGCGCCAGCTCGGCGGAGAAGAGCAGCATGGCCCTCTTGGAGTTGCAGTACGCGCGGCTGGGCGACCACGTAGTGCTGCGAAGGCCCTGCACGTCGGCCCAGTCGATGCGTGCCAGCTGCTGCACCACCGACGTCAGATTGATGACGCGAGAGGGCGCGCATTCCCGTAGCGTTGCTGTGTTAGGTTGAAGAACAAACAAAAAATTAACACACATATTGCGGGCTACTTCAGGCGATCAAGGAGCATTCCTTAAAGATAACTGGGAAGTACTGACTATTTTTGTTGTCTTTTTTATACTTTAGTGCTCCGTGGATTACACGAAGATATCTGTAGCGGTAGAGGGGGGGGGGGGGGCCTGCGCTGGTATTCACGTACAGGGGACGATGGGCAAGTGAGTCCGTAAAGACAGGGGGTGGCAAGTGTGCTGGAAGGTGACATACTGACGCGTCCTGTTCCGACTATGCTTTATTTTTGGGGAGGAGTGTAAACACTTTATAAAGGAAGACGAGAAATGAAACAATCAGCGGTTCAATGCGTATCACAGCTGGAGAGGGCCTATCCATCAACTTCTCAAGTATGGACAGCGTAACATTTTGAAGGGAAAAAAAAGATAAGGGAAGAACGTGCTTCCGATATTACGGCACATACACTCGGTGCGCAAAACCTCAGCCCGTTGTTTACCGAACAACTTAGCACTTATAGTTCACTTCTTTATCTCAGATTGTAGTTTACCATTATTCGCTTCTTTTGTTTCTCTGGTTTCGGTGGCAATGCGAAACCAAGTAGAGTACAGAACGCTTTTGAAAAGTGGGGGGAGGGGGGTCAATGCTGAAAAGAAAAAGAACCTGACAAGCAGAAAAATTGGGGCGGCTGGACAGTACAGTGGTGCGAAGACTGAAGAATAAGTCAAGCTGGTGGCATTTCTCTCCTTTTTCCCCTCTTCCTCGCTCCGATTTCCAAACGATTATGTACTATAATATATAGAGCAATCATATGTTTCAATATCCCTTCCTATTTCTCACCGTCACCTCCTGTTCCCTCTTTCTAGCTGTATTATACTACACGTGGCTATGGTATGCTTCATTTCTCTCCTCCTCTTTCTTCATTTTCATATTTCTCTCTCTCTCTCTTTATGCTTCTATTTTCGCTTTTTTCCTTGCCTTAATTCTCTTTCGCTTCCTTTTTCAGTCTCGCTATCTGTTTTTTCTATCACTTTAATGCGTATGTTTCCACCTCTTGCTCCTGATGTGTCAAAAGAGACAGAGAGAAAGAAGAGAAAAATGGAGATAATTAGAGAAAATGAAACCATAAAAAGATAGACAGATAACTATGAACGAAAGAAAGAAAGAAAGAAGTGAAAAAGAAAGAAACATACAAAGACAGAGAAAGAGACAGAAATAGATAGAAATGTACAGAAATAAACAGACACAAGAGAAGTAAAACAAGAAACAAAAAAGAGAAAGAGAGGAAAGAATGAAAAGAAAGAAAGAAAGAAAGAATAATAATAAAAAAGAAAATAATAATAAAAGAAGAAAGAAAGAAGGCTGCCTAGCTGCGCGGAGCTGCTTCCTTTTTGTTTTTTTACTAGTAATCGCGAGCGAACCAGTCCGAATGCGCACCCTATACTGAATAAGATGGCGTTCGCCTTCCGGTCACCTTCGAAAAAAATGCGCAAAACATGGCGTCACCCTTTTATCAGCGACTTCAGGTTTAGACCTTTGAGGGAATAAGGGCTGCAGCGCGAGCACGAAGGTGCTAGAAGAAATAGACGAAAGGCGAGACAAAGAAAGCAAAGAGGACAACACGAGCGCTGACTACCAACTGCAGCCCTTATTACCATGAATTCAAACCAACTAGCCCAAATAGCCGTTCTCCTTCTCTGAGGGTAAACTTAAACAGCTCACGCAGCAGCAGCCTCGTCAGCAAGTAGTGACCCAGGTAGTTCGTGGCCCACGTCAGCTCGTGTCCGTCGGCGGTCAGTCGACGGCCGTCGGTGGGCGCCGAAACGGCCGCGTTGTTGACCAGCACGTGCACGCGGCCCTGCGCGAGAGGCAACAGGCGCTCGACGAAGGCGCGCACCGAGTCCGGGCTGGACGTGTCGAGCGGCAGCCAGGCGACGTTCGTGCTGCGCGTCTCGGAGGCCAGCCGCTCGACCGCGTACCGCGCGCGCTCCTCGCTGCGGCAACCCAGCACGACCCGCGCGCCGCGCAGCGCCAGCTCGCGGGCCGTCTCGTAACCGATGCCTGCGTCACGTGAGTACTCACTCAATGGTACTCAATCTCATCCACGCACCAGGGGCGGCGCCTGTGCTTTTCCACTCTTTGTAGAAAATAATCAGAGCAAGAACTGTGAGTGCATTACACGTACTCATTGCAATAACACACTCACAGCAGGAGTATAATTATAGTAAGGCATGTAGATGAGTGTATTACACACCCTTTAAGGAGAGCAACAAAACTCGCACGATCACTTATACAGCTTTATTCTTAGTCAGACATTTTCCCCAAATGACTCGAAGCAGCAGAGGGCTTACAACCTTGAAAAAATAGTAAACAATTTTTATTGACATTTCGCTCTAGTTCACAAAACGGTTGACTCCACTGAGCGATAATTTAAAATAAAATAAGTAGAATTTACACACCTGCTCATCTTGTTCCGATATTCCGTAATATTGAACTTGTGCTCTATCAGCCAGGATAAACGATTTCGACGTTCTAAGCTAGTACTTTCCCATGTCTTGTCCAGTTGCATTTTATAATATCGTAATGAACTCGTCGGTATACCTTATCACACTTGTACGTTCACTAGCCCCCCATAGGCACTCGCGTTTTCTTCACGTCCCAATCACTCCCTCCCTCACTCACTTAGTCACTCACTCACCGGCCTCCAGTCTCAGTTCTCTTTAATCCGGACATGTACAGTGCTCAACTTGCATGTCTATAACAGCACGAACGACATCTGTAGACGCAAATACGCCACATCTGAGCATGCGCGGCGCCTGTGATGTGTCTGTCTTACAGTTTCCACCCTTCTTTATCTCCCCGTCCGCGATGACTGCTTTAGCCGTCGAAGTGCTGTCAACATCATAGAACCGAACGAAAAGAAAAAAAATTGCCCGCAGCTTCCCTCGGGGGAACACTGAGGAGGATGCGGACCATATAATTGGTTAACGGGGTGTTAAAGTGCGACTTACTTGGGTCGATGGCTAAATTGGTTAACGTGGTTGTGAAATGGGGTGTTAAATTGCGACTTACTTGGGTCGATGGCTAAATTGGTTAACGTGGTTGTAGGAGGGGGTGTTAAATGAGTGAACACGTACACACGTATGCGAAAGGGCGGCGCTGGTCGAAGGGACGTCGATCATTGTGTTTGTGGATTCGTTGGAATTCATTTCACCGCGACCTTGGACGTCGACGCGCCGTACAAACCAACCGACGAGCGGCAACTGAGCGAGCGAGCGCCGACCTTGAGTATATATACAGCACGACGGCGCATGCACTGTCAGCTGTTGAATGTTCTCGAAGCGCGACGCCACATGCGCGTCCACTGGAGAATCAGGAGAATTGTAGATGTCGAACGCGGTGTGTAGAGGAGGAAGTGTGCACAGATGGTGGAGGAGTGAAGCGCGCGCGGTGTGTAGAGGAGGAAGGGATGCACAGATGGTGGAAGAGTGGGCGACGACGCGACGGCGCATGCGCGCGCGTCAGCTGTCGAATGTTCGAGGAGCGGTGCGGACGGCGCACTACAAGGCGCGAGTATAAGATGCTCCGCATCTAAAAGAAAAGAACACAAATGGCCCGGATATGCGCCTTTTAAACTCTGAACTTATTCTCGCTTCACGAGTGCATATCACAGCGAGAACGATTCACCTCGTTCTTTTTTTTTTGCTTGCTTTTTGTTATTTCGCAAAATCGTTCAGAGTGCTTTCGGTGGTCAAAGTGGTTGTTGCATCCGCGGTGATAAACAGGGATCACTATTGCAAGGCAGGGTACATCACTAGCGCCCGGACGCATGCTCAGATGTGGCGTATTTGCGACTCCAGATGTCGCCAGTGCTGTTCCGCGCGCGACGCAGCTCCGTCGTTACAGACATGTGAGTTGAGCCCTGTACGTACCTACCGGATCAAATTAGAACTCTAACGCATTTAAATGAGCGCGCGCGCTGACGTAGGCGGCGTGCAGCACGCGCAGGCGTCACCCCGAGCCGCCGCCGCCGTCGACAACACGAGACCGCGCCAAGAAGAAGCACGACTCTCACCGGTGTTGGCTCCCGTGACGACCACCGTCTTTCCGTCCAAGTCAGCCGTGCACCTACATCTTCTCGTGGACAGCCGGTTGTAGGCGAACAGGGCGAGCAAGAGAGCGGCAGGCGTGGCTGCTAAACACGCCAACCACAACATCGTTCCTGGCAGACCCGGGCAACAACCGCAGCCACCGCCGCTACGAAACGCCGGCCTGTTCTAGATATAGATGAGAGAGAGGAACGTGTTGGGAGAGAAGGGCGCTACTACCGCTTCCCTGCAGCAGTTGTAGCGCGGCTTCAGAGGCCCCGAAGTGGGCCGCACAGCGTCCTCCTCGACTAGCGAGCGCGAGGATTGCTACGCACGCACCACCTTATCTAGATCAGACATGCAGCGGCACTTGGCGGCGGTGTCGCGTAATCGAAACATGTTGCAACGCGGCGTACTACGTGGCTTCGCGTCGCGCGTCCTTCGAAACGAACAAGCATGGGCAAGTGGAGTGGTCGCGCGCTACGTTCGATCGTGGGCCGCGACTATATGGCTAAAGCGAAGATCACGACGAAAAAAAAAAAAAACGATTTGGGACGATGTCACAACTGAAATCTTGTACACATCGCAAGAAATAGGTGTAATAACCTGCCACTCCCAGCCTCTCCACGCCGCCTCAAATTATTTTTTTTAGTTTGTATGGATTAATACGCATACTTGGAAAATTAGCGCTAGCACGGTGGAGACTCAAGACGAGCGCTGTATGTATATTCGCGCTCATATACGTATACACACACATACTTGAACGCACATAAGAGGCAGTCAACTCCTCCTCTACTAGAGAAAACTTGAAAAGTGCAAACGACGAAGACAAGTACACCAGGACTTGCGCTTAAACTCGCAAGTGACGTTTAATTGAAATGAAAAAAAAAAATAATGCACCCGCACATCAAGATCGTACATATTGTACACACCATCTCACAACAGATTACATTCCTCAATTTTGTAACATGAAAATTCAAATCTCAACCTTAATTCAAATGCGTCGAAAGAGAAGCCACTTCATTTTCTCGCAACGCCAAAGATGCAACGCCACTCAAATGACCACCTTAAACATGTCATCAGAATGCATTACCCTGATTATGCGTCTTTTTTTTTTCAATGTGGTGCATTCTGGTGGGGTATGAGGTGGTCACTGGACGACAGGTTGTCAGTACACGAGTGCGCACGTATTAACTATGAAGCATTTTTTTTTGTACTGCAAGCACTTTGAGTATCTATCTATCTATCTATCTATCTATCTATCTATCTATCTATCTATCTATCTATCTATCTATCTATCTATCTATCTATCTATCTATCTATCTATCTATCTATCTATCTATCTATCTATCCCCCTGAAGCGAGAAGTTTTCCTCTCTACATGCAAATTTATCAATAATTAGCAATGCAATAGTTATCACACATCTATCTATCTATCTATCTATCTATCTATCTATCTATCTATCTATCTATCCCCCTGAAGCGAGAAGTTTTCCTCTCTACATGCAAATTTATCAATAATTAGCAATGCAATAGTTATCACACATCTATCTATCTATCTATCTATCTATCTATCTATCTATCTATCTATCTATCTATCTATCTATCTATCTATCTATCTATCTATCTATCTATCCCCCTGAAGCGAGAAGTTTTCCTCTCTACATGCAAATTTATCAATAATTAGCAATGCAATAGTTATCACACATCTATCTATCTATCTATCTATCTATCTATCTATCTATCTATCTATCTATCTATCTATCTATCTATCTATCTATCTATCTATCTATCTATCTATCTGTCTATCTATCTATCTATCTATCTATCTATCTATCTATCTATCTCAGGGCGATCTCGTGATCACTCCCTTGGGGTTAACTAAAATTAGTATAAGACGGTTTGACAAATCGATGGTCGTGACATGAATAATGTCACAATTCTGTCGCTTACGTCGCCAAACCCTTTTCGCCAGACATGTGGCACATGCCCGCGGACGATTATGTGCCACAGGTATGCGGGCATCGGTCAAGTGATTGACATTTTACTCAGGAACAGCGAGAAAAGAAATGGCTGAGCATTAAAGAAAAGCTGACAATGGTAGCGTTGACCAGACGAATGCAAATAATAAACGTCAGGGTCCTGGAAAGAATCGAGCCCTAGCATTCTGCGAGGCAATCAACTATACTGATACAGAGCCAAGACAGGTTTCGGAACTACTTTTCAAATAGACCCCGCTCTTCGTGAAACTTCGTTACGGTGCTGGCTATCTAATTTTATAACCATTACATATGTACTCCTATGGTACAGCCGTCACATCAACTTAATGTCAACTATAGTTAGGCGCCATCTACTGACGTTGATTTATGTAGCAGTGTCCAAGGCTACCATCCTCGCGAGCACCACCTCTTTATATCAGCTTACTGCTCCTGGTGTTGTTAATATCCATGTTGCTGCAGTGTAGGCATCGTTACGCAACTGTAAACAACCGGTTCAATAAAACGTATGCGGCTGTTTAAAATATGTCTTGTGGTGCATTTGTACATATCTTTAGCGCCCCTTCTTAGCGTTTGCTCGATAAAAAAATTGCAACTCAGTCACCATCCATGTGCATGCTTCGCAATGACATCGATCCCCAAGGTACGTGGGATCTGTCGAATTTTTTTTATTCTAAAATAAGATTTGGTCGCGAGTTCAGCGCTGTGGTCTGTCGCCTCTATCGTCGTCTGCCCGTGTCTCTATTGCGCTGTTTTTAAGTTGGTCAAACACAGCGGGGGGGGGGGGGGGGGGGGGGATCGCTTTTCAACGGTTCCCTGACGTTCGACTTTCCTCCCGAAACGCTCTCACATCGTTCGAAACTGGGCTTCTTTGCTTGACACGCGTGCTGTGGTGGAAGTCAGCGTCGCAGTTACTGAGCTCTATCGGCATGAGAAAGCTCGGTTGTTTCAACAGCGAAGCTGTTCAAGGCAGCCGTAATTTGGGCCGCCTATCAGGTATGCGCCACAGAAATTGGATAAATCCCACTGGCCACCACGGGTCCACTAAAAATGAGACAGCAGTTAGCTCAACAAACGGGTATGTGCCACATAAATGTGTACGGCCTGTCAGAAAATTATGATGATAAACCAGTACGGCACGCAGACATTGGGTGAATCCCACTGCTTGTTTCATGGCCGGTCCCCAAGGGCCAACAACTCAGGGAACTATCCGGTTCTTGGCCAATCCCCCCAGCATGGGTGTGTGCCACAGATTCAAAAATATACTCTACTCTTACACCATGAAACGAGAAAGGCAACGGCTACTGTGAGAAGACCGCGAAGCGATGGAAGGTTCAACCCTAACCATATCAGTTTACTCCAAGCCTGACGCCATCATGGGTAGGGCTAAAGGGATTACGCAGGGCTACCGTACGTAACAGCCGTCCCTTCTAACCTGTTGATGCTTTTATTTCAAAAGAACAGGGGCTAACCTAAATTCGTGCGTCCTATTCTACGGAACCGTTCTCACCCACTGGTATAATCTTGGCCGCTTTATAATGGCTTTAGCTGGGTCTAGCCCAGGGTCATCACGCAAGGCCCAACATTTGTCTTCCTTCGGTGACGATTCTTGATGACTTCTACATTGTTTTAACATTCCTACGCCATGCCGTATAAAGGAAGGCGGTGGAAACCTCGGGACGGTAAACTTGCACTTTCTCGGACATTGCTTTCTAATCGCTCACTGCTCCACTATCCATCCCTCACAGTGGGTTAGTGTCATCGTCGAATGATGTCACTATCATCACCGTCGTCTCCAACATAACCACCACCAGGCCGGAGGAAGAGGAGGGCAGGCAGGTAGCCAGGCGGGGCCGCGACATGGGCCGGGGCCAGCGGTCGCAGCAGTGGCTGCTTCCATGGCAGCTGCTCGTAGCGCTGTGCGTGCAATGCGGCGGCGGCGAACTGAGCGACTTCGTGAGCCGCTTCGAGCGCGTTCGCATGCAGGCGTTTAGCGTGCCACCCACCCGCAGCGTAGACGCCATGGACGTGGCGGCCGACTCCCAGGGCGGCTACCGGGTCTCCTTCATGGCCTACGGTCAGCACTTCAACCTGTCCCTGGCCGAAGACCCGCGCCACGTGAACCGCATCCCGGTATTTGTGCACAACACGAGCGGCGTGTCGAAAGTGGCCTACGAGGCCGACTACAGCCTCTACATCGGCCGACTCGAGGACAACCCACGCTCCGAGGTGATGGGCTACTTCCGGGACGGCGTCTTCGACGGAGTCATACGCACCGAGAACAACGTTTATTTCGTCGAGCCGGCTGACAACTTCTTCCTAGAAAAGCAGAACTACGACGCGGTCGTCTACTCTGGCATGGAGGTCATGACGCCCGACTGTGTCGCCATGAAAGGCGGCGCGCGTGCCTGCTTCCAGAACACGACTCGCGCGGCCATCGGTCCATCGAAGAAACTGCAGCGGTTGTCGGCCGACGCGGACCTCCTGACGCGCATGAGCGCGCAGAGGATGCGGTCCTCGACGAGCGGCGCTTCGTCGGGCCTGCGCGTCTGCGGTGTCGAGTTACTGGCCGACCACACGTTCTTTCGGTCGCGCAGCCGCAACGTCAACCTCGTGGTGCAGGAGATGATCCTGCACCTGCACTACGCCGACCTGGTCTTCCGCAACACCGACTTCCAGCTGCCGTTCCGCGTCGGACTAATCCCCGAGAAGGTGACCATATTCACCGAGCCCAGCAGTAAGGGCTACCCCTTGGGCCAGGAAGACCTGTTGGCCAAGGACTACCTGGCGAGCTTCTCCTTCTACGTGCAGCGACACTGTCTCGTCGTGGGCTTCTCACACCGTCCTTTCGAGAGCAACACGCTGGGCATCTCGTTCGTGGCCAACCCGGACCCCGAGGGCCCCGTCGGGGGCATCTGCGAGCTGCCCATGCGCTTCATCGACCAGGACACCATACACAGCTTCAACATCGCCTCCATCACGACGAGCACGTCGAACCGCAAGCGGGTGCCGCACGGAGTCTCGTTCGGCACGGTGACGCACGAGATCGGCCACAGCTTCGGCTCGCCTCACGATCCGGCCGCCGATCCGGCGTGTCATCCGATCGGGAAGTCGGGCTTCTTCATCATGGTCAAGTACTCGGTGGACGGCTCGCTTCCCAATCACCGCGCTTTCTCCCCGTGCTCGGTGCGCGACATGCGCAAGGTGCTGGGCGCCAAGGGCACCTGCCTCGCCGAGGACGGCGCGCGCTGCGGCAACGGCATCATCGAGCCGGGAGAGGAGTGCGACTGCGGCTCGGAGGCCACCTGCGACACCCTAGACCCGTGCTGCTCGCCGGCGCCTTCCGGGCCGCAACTCCACGAGGCCCTGGTGCCTCCGCAGACGGACCTGCCTTGCACCGTGAGGCGCGCCGGCGGTTCCACGTGCTCTCCGCGGTCGTCGGCCTGCTGCAGCGACCAGTGCGGCGCCACGCTGCTGCGCTCCGTGTCCAACTCGTCGTGCCGACCTTTCGACGAGTGCATGGCGTCCGGCGTCTGCGACGACAAGGGCGTGTGCCAGGCGCTGACGGCGCGCGCCGACGGCTATCCGTGCCGCGGAACCAAGAAGACTTGCCGACAGGGCAAGTGCCAGTCCACCCCGTGCCGGGACCGGGGACTGCTGGACTGCGTGTGCGTGGACGAAGGGCGGTTCGGGAACGACGAGTGCCACATCTGCTGCCGCAACGGCTCTCGCGGCGCCTGCCTGCCCGCCATCGAGCACGGCCTCAAGTCGCTCGACGGCCGCCTCTTCGTCCAGCGCTCGGACTTCTTCTGCCACGGCCGGCGCGGACAGTGCGACGGGTTCGGCATGTGCATCGTGTCGCCCACGATATCGCACAGTAGCGGCAAGTCGGCGGCGCGGACGCTGTCGACGCCCGTGGCGAACTTCGTGTCGCTCGTTCTTCTGCCGCCGTTATTGGGCAGGCTATAATAAAAAAAATTGTCGCTCGATTAGAGTGCTTCGACCCTTGTGTGTGGGAGGCGGGGTTTTTCAGGTGGGCGGGGCCGCGACGCGCCGCCCCGAATTCGGCAGCGCTCTTTTGCGCGCGTCAGTCGGCAGCATGCGCCGGCCACCGGCAAGCGCCACGGTGCAGTGCACCAGCGAGGAGCAGGGGCCGCCTCCGCTGAGCTTCTCCATCGAGAGTATCCTGCGCAGGCCGGGACCCAGCGCCGGTGAGCAAATATACATCACTTTATAATATAACAAAGAAAGGCAGCGAGATACTTCGGGATACAAGGTGGGGTGGGGTGGGGGGATAGCCGTGCCTTGTTGAAGGGAACACAAGAACGTAATAAGTTAACACGCGGGATTTTTCCCTCTTTCGCTTTCACGGCAGATGACCTGCAAGACGTTGGTGGAAAAGCGACGCTCTTACGCCCCCCTTAATAGATAGCCGATTACCTGTGCCGTTTACATACATAAACTCAAGTCGGTCGACATAGCTATTCCGTCTTACCAAGCTTCTTTAATATTGTGTACAGTAAGTGTAAAGGATTACTCTCTGCAACGCAATTAGGCGTCGCGAATATTTGAAGTGAATAAATATGGCGCTATCTGTATCTCTTGCAGCTTTCGCCACTTGCATTACTCAGTGTTCCCTTTAAAATTGGGGTGGGCTGCACGTAAATCGCGAATGAATAAAGCTTTCGTGTACTTGCAGAACAGGAAACTAATGTTTGGAAAAAAACTGCGTAAAGATGGGCGGTACGGTGTAAGGTTTAATTTACGACGTTAAAAAAAATCAAGCGAATTGATGACGCAGTATTCGCGGGTAACATATTACACGCCAATTATATAACAATATTTGTCTCATTGCATCAAGTTTTGACAACCAATTCAAATCAAAAATAAAGAAAGATGACATGGAGAGACCGCGGGAGGAACAACGTACCTGGAGAGTATTTTCGTTTTTTTCTTTTCATTTTTTTTATTTTCTGAAAGACCCTTCTAGGAGGTGATATGTAAGGCGTGAATGTACATGAATTATACAAAAAGGTCAAATAGTGTGTCACACTTTGCAGAAATAAAGTTGGGCAGGTAATGGTGACAGTGCAATGGAAAAGGTCCTTCCATCAGAATATACACGTTGAAAGAACCAGGAAAAGTTTTTTTTTTTCCCCCATTAAGGTTTGACGAAAATTAAATTTCTAGTTCAAGCACTGTCGTCACCTTCCTTTTGCTTGCGTAATAAATAGTGCCTCTCTTGCAAACTGGAAGTGCATACTACAAAATCTCAGTGACGGATACCAACACTAAATATTTATTTGTAACGTTTTGGTCTGGCGCCACCTTCTCTATGCTATTACTGTCAAGAGACTGAAAAAAAAAAACTGAACATTTTTAACTCACCTGCCGTCGTTTCACTAGCCACAGAAAAAATAAATCGACATATTGGCACCTGGCCATGAACTGTGGCGAGTACGAGCCCGAATCTAGAAGAAATAAACGGAAAAGTCGTTTGGGACAGCGCGTGCTCTCACTCAGTCTTTTTTGTTCTGTCGCGCCACTGACCTGCGTCTTATTTTAGCTCTTACTAAATATTAATCATAAACTCAGTATGCATGATCGCCAGACTCAGGGCGGATCCCCCATAGTGGGTATAGGCGCCAATGATCCAAGGAGCTTCATCATCATCATCACCTGCGTCTCTGTGACTACGCGTATTACTTGCCCGAAACCTTTCTTTTCACGCGGGATAACTGGTAAAGGGGCTGAATATTTTCAGCCAATGACCCAAACGACTTCTTCGTTTGTTTCTCCTAGAGAGTTACTCTGAATTTTCAAAATACTCTTTCCTTTGTGGTGTCTTCTTTGGGATACAGCAACAGATATGTCAGCCTATAGCCATATGAGAATTTCTTGGTGACACAGTTTATTCCTCGTCAATATTGTTTCCCAGTCAAAACTTGATATTTTGGAATTCATCTCACTATGGAGTGATTGACGCAAGTCAATCATTTCCCGCGCTTGTGTGAATTACCTGATTTTAAATTCACGAAATAAAGAATAATAAAATACTCATAAACAAAAAAGAAGTTCTTGATAGGGTTATCGAATATTTTTTATTAGTCTAAAAACTTGTGAAAGCCAACCTCACTCCGGTCAACCGGATCTTATAGGATGCCCTGCCACCGCTTCGAGCGTGCATGCAGGCAAACACAACATCGTGTGCTCCTGAGTCACTATACAGCGTACAACACGCTGTAATAGACTAATAGGTGGTGGTGGTGGTAGTGGTTAGAAGAGGAAGAAGGCACCTAATTTCTGCAGCCTGGTAGGGCGCACGTCGCAGTGCCTCCGTAATAAGACGCGAAACAAACAAAGCAACTGCACTCTCCATTTAGGATTTCTTTTCTCCATCAAACGCTCCTCCTCCTTCTCATCCTTCTCCTCCTCCGCTCCGGCAATTTTTTAAAAGGTGTTCTAAGTTTGAGTGTGAGTTTATTCCACAACAATTTTTACATTCTTTTTGTTGCATGGACAGTTGTAAGTATAGAATAGCGCCGACTATTGCGCGGAAATAATAAAAAAAACAATCAAATGCAGCTTGACTGGCACAACACAACGAGGCAGAAATAGCGACGGCAATCAAACGCTTACGTAAGCGTAACATACATAAATTGCATATACATTCAAATTCGGCACGGGGGCATTCGTTAGCCCCCAGAATGCACAACTCGCTCGGTGGCAGCATTTATAGGTACATATATAGATGTACTACTGACTCGGATTATTGTTCAGGCATATTTATTTTTCCAATTCCCTTCCATCCCTAACTGTACTCACCATGGGCGGGATTTTGCCTAGGCGAGGGAAGGAGGCCACAGACCCAGCTGCATTGCGTCTGGGGAAGGGGGAAAGCTGGGGTAGCTTGGGGTTGGGGGCCGAATGCCGGTGTGGCTTGATGGGACGAGTGTCCCTATATTGCACCCCCTGCTGACGCCCATGCTTGTCGGAAGAGGATTAGCGGGCGATGATATAACGCTGCGGAAGGAGGCTCCAGTCGGGCTACTTTACTCCCCCACACGAGCGTTTTTTTTTTTTTTTTGCTGACCTGACTGTTCTTGTTTTTTCACGAGCGGAACGTAGACTTAGTCGGGAAATAGTTGTGTCCGTTTCCTTTTGACTCATCTCGGTGTGGAATGTAACATTGTCTTATGTACAAATGACAGAATAAAGAACATTATTATTATTATTATTATTATTATTATTATTATTATTATTATTATTATTATTATTATTATTATTATTATTATTATTATTATTAGGACCGAGTAAGGGCGTATTGTGCACAGGAGAGAAAGGGAGGGTGTGCCCCCCCCCCCCCCCCCCGCTATTCTCCGATTTCTCCAAAGAGCACGCCAAGCCTGCCCCACTACCTTTACACACTCGGACTTGTGACGTCATTGTGCAAAGCTCGGGGCTATGGCGATGCAGGTTTTTGACAATAATGGCGACTTGGATTTTAGCTACCTTAGGGACCGCAACATTTACATGAAGACAAATAACGGAGACACCGATCAATACAAGGTTCATCGTGGTGTTCCCCAAGGAGGAGTTCTCAGCCCTATCCTATTCAATGTCACAATGATCGGCCTAGTAGCAGAACTTCCCAGCACGGTGAAGATCAGTGCATACGCTGATGACATATGCATATGGGCATCCGGAACTACTCGTCCGCAATTGCGAGCTCGACTACAGCGTGCAGTAACGATCACATACAGATATCTACGACGTCAGGGGCTCACTCTTTCAATCGACAAATGCGCAGTGCTTGCGTTCACGCGCGAGCATATGTCGCAATACCCGATATTTATTAATGGGACAGCGATACCTGCTGTAACGCACCACAAGTTCCTTGGGGTTGTCGTACACAGAGATCGATCGTGGACGAGGCATGTCGCAGTACTTAAATCTAAATTAAAGAGCTTTGCTCTCGTTCTTCGCCACGTAGCAGGAGCGAGATGGGGCCCATCAGAATCATCGCTACTTAAATTGTACAATGCTCTATTTGTGGGATACATTCGATACAGCATGCCGGTGCTCTCCAATATGAGACCTAGTTGTGTGAAGACGCTAGAGAGTGTTCAAGCTCAATGCTTACGAAGATGCTTGGGTCTACAGCGCTGTACTTCAACAAATGGGACAATCGCAGAGGCACGGGCTTGTCCCATCAGTGTATACATGCTCTGCGAGCCACTTAGAGTTCACCTGCGATTGCTGAGCAGACACAGACAGCACCCACTGTCAGTACTACCCGCCACTCACCCAGATTGTAATTTCTCATGAGTAATATCGCGGCATGAAAATATTATACCATCAAGGTTTTCTCCGCCAAATGCCCCTGCAGTGCCTCCATGGGTCCTGCCTAAACCACCTGTTTGTTTTACGATACCTGGATATACGAAGAAGTCGCTCATTTCTTCTGTTGGCCTCAGACAACTGACCCTATATCACATTTATACAACGTACAGTGATTCTCTGCACGTGTACACGGACGGATCCACCACGCTAAACCCCTCCGCTGCAGCCTTTGTCATCCCAGACATGGATATCGCTCGACGATTCAAAGTGGACCATAAAGCCGCATCAACTGCCGCAGAGCTTGTCGCTATCCGAGAGACAATAAGATTTATTTCCGGAGAGCGACCTCGAGCCTGGACGATTTTTTGTGATGCCTAACCCGCTTTGCAAACCATTAATTGCATCATGAACCAAGGTTGATTGATGATTGATTTGTGGGGTTTAACGTCCCAAAACCACCATATGATTATGAGAGACGCCGTAGTGGAGGGCTCCGGAAATTTGGACCACCTGGGGTTCTTTAACGTACACCCAAATCTGAGCACACGGGCCTACAACATTTCCGCCTCCATCGGAAATGCAGCCACCACAGCCGGGAATCGAACCCGCGACCTGCGGGTCAGCAGCCGAGTATCTTAGCCACTAGACCACCGCGGCGGGGCCATGAACCAAGGTCTGTATTACAGCTTGGCAATAGAAATCACAGAACTTATTCCGATTGCTTCAACAAATGGTCATCTTATAACTTTCCAGTGGATTCCCGCTCATTGCGGCGTGATGGGAAACGAAGAGGCAGACGCTGAAGCTAAAAATGCCTTAAGCAGTGCCCCTGAGGTACGCATTGCGTTTTCACGAGCTGACACACTTCAGCACACACACTTCACACTTCAGCACTGGAACACTGACACACACTTCAGCACTGACACACACTTCAGCACTGGACCAAACCGGAACGGCGACACCAGCGACTTCACAAATGGGACCCAGAAATGAGGTTACGCATGCCCCCTAAATTGAAACGGCAACTCACAAGTATGGTCCACCGCATTCGTCTTGGTGTAGCGTACACCAGACGTTACGCACATATCATCGGTCGCAGTGACACCTGTCCTAATTGTGAACACTGTGATGTGCCAGAAACACTTGAGCACATATTTTGTGTCTGCCAAGCATACGCACGTGAACGACAAACAATGATTTCTTCTACTGAACTATATCGCAGTAGGTCATTAACTGATGAGACCGTGTTGGGCCCTTGGCCAGACACCAACAGTGCAACTGCGGTCACAAGAGCAGTTATAACCTTTTTTGGAAACAACTGGACTATGTGCGCGGCTATAAAATGCGTCTCAACTAGAAAGAACACTACATACTCACCTCTCTATCTCACCATCGTCATCCATTATTCTTTCTTTTTCCCTTTCCCTTCCCCCAGTGTAGAGTAGCAGGCTAGAGGAAGCTATCGCTCAGGCCGACCTCTCTGCCTTTCTGTAAATAAACTTACCTTATGACGACCAAAGACCCACGATGTTGTATTCCAAGAACCGTTTATTCCTCGCATCCCTGAAAGCCAAGGAGCAAAGGCGAGCCATTCTGAGAAGCACGCCATTGCTTCACTGCGCTAGAGTGACCTCGTTGCGCTGCACCAAGGTAGAGGGAGGGGTGCGTTGTGATGAAATTTGCCCTCCCCTCTTCCCCCCTTTAGGGAAGACCCCGGCGCATACCCTACGGCGTGTCCACCCAATTCATGGCCGATTTTCGCGCAGTGGGTAGACCTCTACGCGCCATTCTAGTGCATCATCATCAACATTATCGGCAGCAACAACATGGCGGCCGTCGATCTGGCCTGGGACGAGCCGGCGCGCCGCGGCGGCCGCTACTCGCCGCGCGCCGTGCGACGCCTCGCCTCGTTGTCCGAGGAGCGCGTCACCGACGACTCCTCGGACACGCTGGTGCCGCGCAGACCGTTCCGGTACCGCATGCGAGACGACGACTACGGCGAAGAGTCCGAGTACAGCAGCGGCAGCAGCAGCGAGGTCTCGTCGGCGCGTCCCCGCAAAAGCGGCAGCAGCGGCGTGCTCGGCTGGAGCGGAAGTCCCGCGCCGGGCTCCGTGTTCGCCGTCGTCAGCACCGCCGTCGTGTTACTCTGTTCGGGGGCGCTGCTGTACCTTTACGTGAACTGGTCCAACGACCGGATGGGCCAGCAGCAGCTCGCAGCGGCCACCAAGCGCGCTCCTGCGGCCGCCGCTTCCGGTGCGAGCGCCGTTCCCTCTAGCTCTCCCGCCGCCGAGAACGCCACCACCGAAGCGGCCAGCAAGCAGGACTCGGAGAGTTCGACCGAGATACCGTCGCAGCCAGAGCAGCGGCAGCAGAAAGAACAGCCGAGTCCGTTACACAGCGTGTGCCTGACGCGCTTCTGCCTGGCGCATTCGTCCTACCTCGAGGGCTTCCTGGACTGGGCGGCCGACCCGTGCGCCGATTTCTACGCGTTCGCGTGCAGTCGACGGCGGCGGGCGTCCGACGCGCTCCTGGTGGCGCGCACGGAGCGCGCCCTCCTGGAGGCGCTACGCGCCAGGCCGCCGCCGCTTCTGGGACTGTGCTGGAAAGGGGCGACCCGGACCGGACTGCGACAGCTGCGCGAGCTGCTCGAGGACGTGGGCCTGGCCGGATGGCCGTACCGCAACAACCGAGACCACGTGGACGCGTGGAGGGTCGCGGCCACGCTTACCAGGGACCTCGGCTTGGACGCGCTGCTCGCCGTCGAGCTGCTACAGGTGTCGCACCGGTTTTGTTTGCTTGACAATATGTGCGTGCGAAGGGTACTGTAGACCTTTTCACTGAAGGTTCCCATGCTGTCACTGTAATCTCACCAGGATTGTGGTAAACAGGCGTGAGCTCGCCCCTAAAAAAAATCACTGCCTAAGCTGC
The DNA here is from genome assembly GCF_043290135.1 of Rhipicephalus microplus. Taxonomy (NCBI): domain Eukaryota; kingdom Metazoa; phylum Arthropoda; class Arachnida; order Ixodida; family Ixodidae; genus Rhipicephalus; species Rhipicephalus microplus. The sequence continues at coordinate 179,869,458 of NC_134705.1, forward strand.
AATGTCAGCCTTTGCACCCCCGTGCCTTAGTCCAAAATGAATGTATTTCTCCTTTCCCGTGAAAAGGGCTATAGTTCCTATATATAGATATTTTCACTGGAGAGAAGGAAGAAAGAGAAACGTCTTTATTCACAAAAACATGGAGAAGGAGGGCGTGAGAGGAACCCCTAGTCCGGGTTCCCTAGGACGACTCCAGCGACGAGCCGGGCCCGCTGTATCAGAGCTCGGAGGACCTCGGGAGGTCCATCGCGGAGAGCATCATCCCACAGCTCCTCGTTACGTAAAGGGTGAAGGAAGGTAGGTAAGGGAGGAAAGATGTTCGCAGTGCACTCGATCGAGACATGGAAGGTCGTGGGCGAGTTTCTACAGCCGGGGCAACGGTCTGCATAGTACTGTGGGTAGAATTTATGAAGTGATACTAGATCGGGAAATGTTTTAGTCTGTAGCTGGCGTAACGTTACTGCTTCCTCTTGCGAGAAAGATGGCGGTGGGGCGCTCTGAGTAACATCTTACTGTGGCACGGGAGTGCAAATGCTGTCGTTGCCGCGGCGGTGCGTTTTTGTAGTGTATGCTTATTTACCACAGCTCATAGAGGACTGTGGTAGCACCCAGGAAACTTCGTTGAAAAGGTTACAGGCCTTTACAAGGAACACTTCATTTCTGTAATGTACGTGACATGGGAACGCATATGATGATGTCACTGCCTCGGCGGAGCGTTTTTGGTGGCCATGCCTATTTACCGCAGCTCGTAGGGGATTATGGCGGCGCCCAGGGAGCCTTCCGTGAAAAGGTATATCTGTGTGATGGATAGCTGCCTACTTAAATAACTATATGACAGGCAATGGCTGACGCCTCCTTTTATCCTCATAAATGAAATGGTTATATACGTGAAATAACGTACAACTAGCCTCAACGAGGATGACCACGCTTCAGCTAGAATTTACGCGGTTGGACGTCATTTGAACGAACAATGATATAGCGGAGTATCACTTATAGCGAACAAAACACAAATTTTGATTTGCCACGCTTCATTTTCAATGGCATTGATTATTTTTTTAGAACGAAACAGAAAATGCGAGTGTCACTACTATATCGGCTATAATGAAGTAATATTTGGTTTGCGCGATGTTCAAAACTCGAAAGGTAGCACAGAAAGCAAAAGAATAATTGAGAGACAATTCACAACCACGTTTTCTTCTAAATGTGGCTGTGACATTAGTAATTTGGCTAAAAACGTTAATTGTCACATTCTTTTTTTAAATGTATGAGAACGCAAGCCTGTTCTGTCAAACGAACTTTCAATTGTAATTTCACCTCATGTTTCGGTCTGTTTAGTTTTATTTGCCACCGGGAGACAGTAAGGATTACGTTGTTTATAATGAGCTTGAAGCCCATAATAATTCAATGATGCTTCTAAGGCTTTCACGCCAGTGAAATCGCAGATCTGTTTGTGCCGATTCGAATCACGTATTAAAACGGATACTGTATATTCGTGGTCTCCACGCCGCTATTTTATAGCGAGGTTCGGCGATATTTAAGAGGGACACACCGCGGAAAACATTGCACAAGCCCTTAATTCGCCATCCAGATTCGGTTTGAGCGCTTCACGTCGCCCGTATCTTGAAGGTGTGGATAGTGTGGCCGATAGGAAATGAAGGCTGAAAGAACTTAGGTCTTATAAATGCTGGCAGACTGATAACGATTCTAACTAATATCAAAAGAGCTGTGACGAAAAGCACACATATGCATATCTTGTAGCACGTCGGTTCGACATATATGTATGTACATTCATATATTGTAGATATGATTTTATGCGGACCACATTATTTACGAATGTGGCTTTATGTGTACCCTTATATCGTGAATTACGGTAATGTATAATCATATTAATGATTTTTTATTAACCTTTTGGAAGAGCATGAATACAACATTGGACTGTCAAAGCCGCATTGGGTTTGAAGGGCAGAGCATATACGAACAGCAGACACAGAAATTGTAGCTAACACACACACACACACACCTTTTTCAGGAACACATGGAATAGAAATGGGCGCATACAGAAAATGTGAATTTGAAACAAATGCAAATGACGTCACTTAGCCTTAAATGAGCTCTGCATTCGTATATGCAACAGTGACGAAGCAAACTAAATCCATGAAACACTTTCGTAAAGCTATAGCTTCTGCGCTCGTGCTGTGTATGTATAGTCATGCGGTACAAGTATAGCGTTGTACCGCATGACTTCGAGCGGAACCTTGATGAGATCAAGTGGCCGCAGACGGGCAACGGCCAGACGCTGGTGACCCTGGGAGAGCCGGACCTTCTCATCGGGCAGCACCGGGGGCGGCGGCTGCCGCGATGGTACACGGACGGCGCCGCGGCCGCGTTTCGCCTGGTGGGCGGCTCGGGGGAGCCCAACGCGAGCGCGGGCGTGCGCGACTTCTCCGAGAAGCTGGCCGAGATCTCGAGCAGCCGCGGGGAGGACGACTTCGCTGCCAGCCGGTTTCGCGTCACCACCGCGGCGTCGTACGCCGCGTACAAGCCTCTGCTTTCCCTCGTGCTTCGCGGCCTGGTCACGGTCCACGACCAGACGAAGCTCCTGGTCAAGAGCGACCGGTACCTGCGCGCTCTGCGCTCGGTGCTGCAGATGACGCGGGCCTCGGAAGTGCTCAACTACCTCGGCTTCCGCCTGATGGTGCACGTGTCGCCGCTGCTTCAGGGCGAAGAGTTGCGCGACCTCTGGCAGCTGCACCTGAAGGGTGCCATGGCGCCCACCACCGGCTGGCCGCGATGGAAGCGCTGCCTGCGCCTACTTGAACCCCTCCTGCAGGAAACGTACATGTCCGCGTTGGCGCCTCTCCTGGACCCCAGGTTGGCGTCGCTTTCGGCGCTCGCCGCGGAACTCAAGGGACGCATGGTCGCCTCTTTACCCTCGCTTCCGTGGATGTCGGCAAGCGACAGGGCTCGCGCGCGCAATGTTCTGTCAGCGGTGCGAGTGCGTTTCTCCTACACGCCCTACGCGGCGTCTCCGGCTCAACGCCACCACCAGAGGGCTCCGGTGGCGCGTCTCCTACCTGCGTATCGGGACGCCTGCCGCTCGTCGTTGGCGGCGCGACTGGGAGGCCGCTGGAAGGGCTCCGTCTTCGACACCTGGCCGCGTTGGGACTGGGCCAGCGGCTCCGTGTTTGTACCCGCGGCGCTGCTGGACCTGGGACAACCCGCGGACCAGCAGTCCCTGGGCGTGCCGCGCATCGCGAGCCGGCTGGCCCGCAGTCTTCTCCAGGCGGTGCACCAGCGGAGCCACGCTCTGGGACGCGTCGAGTGGTCGCTGAACACGTCTACCGCGCTGCACAGGCTCCAGGGCTGCCTGGACGCTCAGCGCGGAGGACCGGAGCCGGACGGACTGTCGTCCCTACGCCACTGGCTGGACAGCGCGTCGCTTGCTCCAGCGCAGGCGCAGTTCTCGGCGTACTTGCGCGAGAGCCGCGTCGCCATGGGCGACACCCTGCGCAGGGGCCTGACGGCGCGCCAACTGTTCCACGTGCTGCTCGCCACCAGTCTGTGCGACGGACGCGAGCCGGAGGCGCAGGAGCGCGTCAACCAACCGCTGCGCAACTCGCAGGAGTTCGCCACCCTGTGGAACTGCTCGCTTGGCTCGCCCATGAACCCAAACCGCAGGTGCACGCTCTGGAGCGTTGCGCAGCAGCAGCAGCAGAAATAAAGGCGTCCTGTTTCGTCGCGCAGCTCAGCGATATAGCCGCTGCGTTGACTGAGAAGGGGTATCATACGCATCGTGTTATATGCAACTTAATGAAACTAACAAACATTAAAGACGAGGAAAGTATGGTTTGATGGGTTGCACAAGGCCCTTGATCAATTTTCGTGCATTCGTAAATCTTCTGAGAGTAGCACACATTAGTACGTGTATGCGTGCAGTGGATTCAAAGGCATCGCATGCAGTGAGCGTGTACCCCTTCTACTTGGCGAATTAAAATGGTATATGAAAAAGTTTTTTGTCGAGCTAAGACGCATACAACAAGGATATGTCAAACAACCGGTCCCCACTAATATAGGCAATGGTCCTCAGGCTAGTGTGAATTTCGTATTTTGGTGAAGTGCCTTAATCCAAAAAAAGTTTGACGGTCCCACACACGTTAGGGCTAGTTCTTGGGGCTTTCTGATACAGTTATCAGATGTCTCCGTGGTGGTATCTATAGGCATGCAGGAGCGTATGAATACGAGGCCCCACGACGTTGCCCCCTACCAACTCCTAAAATGTTTAATTGCACAATGATAGACTTCACCGCCATGCCGTGTCGGTGCACAAGAATGGCATTGCGGCAAAGTCATACACTTCACTATGTTCACTATGCTATACGATATACGCGAAAGTCCACAGTGCCATTAGAATGCAGTTTTGCCTACATTCTTGCTCTCATGCGTTTAACTATAGTTGCACAGGAACGTTCGGAGTATCTGCAGCCGAGTACAAGGAGAAAACCACAAAAATGACCAGTGCGGTATACGTCATCACATTTGCATGCACGACAGACGTATGCGGGCACACGCAGGCATGGCAAAAATTGCGTACGAACTTCCCGTAATCACGTGATGCGTCATTAGCGGTTCACTTGCTGATAGACTGATTCACTCACTAATATATAGACGCCTTCGAGTCCGTCGCGTTTCTATTGAGACAACGTGGAAGCTCAAGAATAAGCGGGACCATCGGTTTTTGCCTTGGATGTGCAAACCTGTATTCCATTAGTGCGGGAGGAGAAGCGCTGCTGTGGCTTGGTGGGGTGGGGGAAAACGCACCCTCATTGGACCTCCCCCCCCCTCCTCTCCCGAAGCCGACGGTGTTACTTACTGTGTACCTATAGAAAAGACGAGATGAAGGTTCCATAGCGGAGCATCGACGACGTAACGGATACAGCCGGCGCTTCTGCTCGACTTAGGCAGACATCCGCCGCCCCCCGTACAGACTGAGAAAACTCGGAAATTTTCGTGTGATCTCATTGGACCGAAAGACTGCCACGGCCTCTATCTATACGCTATCGGCTCAATCTGCCGACACAGCGAAGTTTGACAACTGTGGTGGTAAAAACGTTTACAACAGACGTAAATTATTTTCCCGTACATTGGCGGGTAACATGTACGTCAGAATAACGCAATTTGTGCTCCCAAAATAATACGACGCAGACCTGTCTAAAATTACGTAGTCTACACGGAATTCATAATACACTACAATACATTTTCGTACCTAAATGGGCACTTTGCGACTAAATAAGGATGTTTTTTTTTTTAGGGGGGGGGGGGGGGGCGTGCGATTAGTGAATACCACAAGGCCACGTGTCTGCTTGTGAATGCATCGAAAATAACTTCCTATTGTGACGACGCGAGATTGACGAGCACACAAAGCGCTTCAAACAAATACGATTTATCGATCGCAGGAAACAGCCTGCAACGACTTCTTCATCTTTTGCCCTCGGCCAAAGACACTCGCGCTCCTTCGTTGTCCTCACCACTGGCACATACGCGCGTAATTATTCCCCCTTAAAAAAAAAAAAACATCGTCCCGATGTTAAACGTTTGAGAAGCAAGGCGAAACCAAAACTGCACAGTTAGTCACTGAAAGTAAGGCTTCATCCGAAGCACGTGGACAATTTCTGGTGAATGTCTGCGCCGCTTTGAACACTGCACGCCGTCCGGAACAACCTCGTAGTTGACGTCACTAATGCGTCGCAGAACCTTGTAGGGTCCGAAGTATCTTCGCAACAGCTTTTCGGAAAGCCCACGCTGACGAACAGGTGTCCAGACCCATACTTTGTCGTCCACGTTGTATATGACGGGTCTGTGCCGGAGGTTGTAATACTTGGCATCGTCGTCTTGCTGTTTGGTGATTCGCAACCTGGCAAGTTGTCTGGCTTCTTCTGCTAGCTGGGTAAACTCTTGGGCGTCTGTCTCTTTGCCATCATTTTCATGAGGGAGCATTGCGTCTAACGTTGTTGTAACCTCGCGTCCGTAGAGGAGACTAAAGGGTGTCTTCCGAGTGGTCTCTTGACGAGCCGTGTTGTAGGCGAACGTGACGTAGGGCAAAATGATGTCCCAGTTCTTGTGCTCTACATCTACGTACATGCTTATCATGTCAGCCAGGGTCTTGTTGAGGCGTTCGGTGAGCCCGTTGGTCTGGGGATGATACGCCGTTGTCTTCCTGTGAGCTGTACCACTTAGTCGGAAAATGGTGTTCAAAAGCTCGGCCATGAACGCAGTACCTCTGTCGGTGATTACTATTGCGGGGGCACCGTGTCTTAAGACGATGGCTTCGATGAAAAATTGCGCCGCTTCAGCTGCCGTTGCCCGTGGCAGAGCGCCTGTCTCCGCGTATCGGGTCAGGTAATCCGTGGCGACGATTATCCACCTGTTTCCAGTGGCAGACTTTGGGAAGGGGCCCAGAAAATCCATGCCAATTTGTGCAAACGGTGTCGCCGGCACTCGAACAGGCTGCAGCAGGCCAGCTGGTTTGATGGATGGTGGCTTGCGGCGCTGGCAATCTAGACATGCCTGCACGTAAGTTTTGACAACTTCGGCAAGTCTTGGCCAGTAATAGTTCTGCCTTATCCTCGCCAATGTTCTTGCGTAACCCAAGTGACCAGCGGTAGGTTCGTCGTGACAGGCTTGCAGTACCTCACGGCGAAGCGAAGAAGGAACGACGAGCAAGTAGCTGCGGCCGGTGGGTGAAACGTTCCTCTTATAAAGAACGTCATTTCGCAAGCATGCAGTACGACGGCAGCCCTCTCGCAAATAACTTCGGAACGCTATTCGCTCGCCCTTGTAGGTAATCTATAAGTGGTAGCAGCTCAGCATCGCCGCGCTGCTGTTGAGAAAAGGTGGCAGTGTCCACAATTCCGAGAAAGGCCGTGTCGTCATCGTCGTTGTACGGGGATGCCGTCTCAACAGGAGACCGAGAAAGACAGTCGGCATCGGTGTGTCATTTTCCCGACTTGTAGGCAACAGTGAAGTCAAATTCTTGGAGCCGAAGACTCCATCGTGCAAGGCGGCCAGACGGATCTTTCAAGTTGACTAACCAACAGAGAGAGTGGTGATCGCTGATAACGGTGAATGGGCGGCCGTACAAATAAGGACGAAACTTCAGGACTGCCCATACCATTGCAAGACATTCTTTTTCCGTCGTAGTGTAATTAGCTTCAGCTCGGGACAGCGTCCTGCTGGCATGGGCGATCACGTTTTCATTGTTGTCCTTCGACTGTATACGAGCACTGCTCCAAGACCCACATTACTAGCGTCTGTATGAAGTATTGTCGGTGCGTCTTCATCGAAGTGGGCCAGCACGGGGGGTGTTTGCATTCGCTGACGAAGCTCGTGAAATGCCTGCTGTTGGTCTTCGCCCCATCTGAAGGGGGTATCTTCCCGAGTAAGCTGTGTCAATGGCCATGCGATGCGCGAAAAATTAGCAATAAACCGCCGGTAGTAGGCACAGAGACCTAAAAAACGTCGCACTGATTTTTTGTCTGATGGTGTCGGGAAGTTTGCCACGGCGGCAATTTTATCCGGGTCGGGTCGGATCCCTTGGCTGCTCACGACGTGACTGAGGAATCGAAGTTCGTGGAAGCCGAAGTGGCACTTTTCTGGTTTTAGAGTAAGACCGGCCAAGCGTATTGCTTCAAAAACTGCTTCGAGCCTTCGTAAGTGTTCCTCGAAAGTCGCCGAAAAGACAATCACGTCATCGAGGTACACCAAGCAGGTTTGCCACTTAAGTCCCGACAGAACCGTGTCCATGAGATGCTGGAATGTTGCTGGCGCCGAACATAAACCGAAAGGAAGAACCTGAAATTCATAAAGTCCGTCGGGCGTAACAAAGGCGGTCTTCTCACGATCTCTCTCGTCAACTTCAATTTGCCAGTAGCCGCTTTTTAAGTCCATAGACGAAAAGTAGCGTGCGTTTCGTAGTCTATCCAATGAATCATCAATACGCGGCAGAGGGTAGACGTCCCTCTTTGTGATCTGATTAAGCTTACGGTAGTCGACGCAGAAACGCAAGCTACCATCCTTCTTTTTGACGAGTACTACAGGTGATGCCCAAGGACTGTTAGACGGCCGAATAACACCATCTTCTAGCATCTTTTTCACCTGTTTTTAAATTACCTCACGCTCCTTTGGGGCGACTCGATAAGGATTTTGCCGGATGGGTCTGGCATCGGAATCCGTGATGATGCGGTGTTTCGTCAATGCCGTTTGACCAACTCTTGATGTGGATGAGAAGCAGCCGTGGAACTTGTTGATCAGCGTGAGAAGGCGGTCTCGCTCAATGGGAGATAAGATTGGACCAACGTCTACAGGTGTCGGTGTAGTGATAGTAGACGCTGCTGCTTCCTCCACTAAATGACAATCTTCTGTTTGCGAGAGTTCGTCAAAATAGGCAATAGCCGTGCCTTTAACTATGTGTCGGCGTTCTCTGCTGAAATTTGTCAATAGCAGTTCAGCGCATCCGTCAATAACAGTGATGACAGCCCTGGCAACAGAAATGCCGCTAGTGAATGCGAACTCCTTGATGTGTTCAGCGACGCCAGTACCATTTCGTAATTTGTCACAGTGCACGGATACGAGAGAACAACTTCGTGGCGGCAGTATGACGTCGTCATCGGCAATACGGAAGTGAGGTAGCTGGTGTTACTCATCTGTAGCAGTCTCCGAGCTTACAGTGAACGTTATACGCTTCTGTCACGGATGTCAATCACAGCCCCGTATTCGCGCAAGAAATCCATTCCCAATATGAGCTGTTTACAGCACTCGTGGAGAATGACGAGGGTGGCGACAAAGGTGGAACCAGCAATGAAGAGTCGGGCCGTGCACTTTCCAACCGGTGTCATCAACTGACCTCCTGCAGTTCTTATATTGGGTTCCTGCCATGGCATTTTTACCTTCCTGAGTCTTTCGGCTAGCTGTAGGCTTATTATAGAAAAGTGGGAGCCAGTGTCCACAAGTGCCGTCACTTGGTGGCCGTCAATGTGAACGACGAGGTCAGCGCTGATAACGTCGGTTACGTCGGTAGTTGTCTCATTCGTCGAATTAGTCGTTGCTGTCGTCTTCTTCGGTATCGATGGCTTCGAGCTGTCACTTGTCTGCAATGGGGGCTGTTCGGAATTTCGAATATTGGCAACCCCACCCCCCGAGGTCGCTGCGTCTAGTTTCCCCGTCGCGGGCTAGGGGACCTGCCCCTGGTGACGTCGGCAAAACTGCGACGATTAGGTGAACTGGGCCGCGCAAGAGATGGAGAACGTGGTCTGGGCATTACTGGATTCTGCGGCGGTGTGTTCACATGGGCGTAGTTGTACATGCGTTGATCGTCGTACGCAACGTAATCAGGGTAGCGAGGAAATCTCGAGTACTGAGCGTCGCGATAATGGCAAACTCTGTAGACGTGCCCAGCTTCGCCACAATGAAAGCATACCGGTCGACGGTCAGCGGTACGCCACAAATCGGTTTTCCGACGCTGGTAGGTAAGTGGAGACTCACTATTGGGCCACGTTGTGGGGCGACGTTGTGGGGCATGTTGGTTATACGGCATTCGTCTTGTCGGAGGAATCGGTGAGGTTGCGAAAGTGGTCGGTGCTGACAGTGGCTGTGTTTGCAGGGTTGGTGGTGGTCCAGTCATTGGGGTCTGCTGTGCTGAAGGAGCGACGACGGGGCGTCGGACTGCATCAGCATAAGTAAAATGTCGTCGCTCACCATTATAGCCGGATGAAGAGAGAGCATGGCGGACCTCATCCCGGACAACATCAGCGACAAAAGACAATGCCGGCGTCGGTTCAGTTGCTGGAATTAAACCAAGCTGCCGAAGCTCCTCCCTCAAAATCTCCCGGATGACTTCCCGCAGAGGCCTGTCGTTGTCGCAGAGGCTCGCCGCAGTCGTGACAGGGCTACTCGCTCGAACGTTGACCGGGTTCTGCTGGCGGTACCGTTGCTGTAGGGCCCGTTCAATAGCTGTGGCTTCTTTCGTGAACTCAGCTACTGTTGTTGGCGGATTTCTCACAAGCCCAGCAAACAGCTGCTCCTTCACGCCTCGCATTAGATACCGGAGCTTCCTGTCTTCCGGCATCTCGGGATCCGCCCTGCCGAAAAGACGGGTCATGTCCTCGGCGAACATAGCGACGCTCTCGTTTGGTTTTTGAATTCGAGCTTCCAAGAGACGTTGCGCATTCTCCTTTCTGTCAAGACTACTGAAGGTGTCAATCAGCTATTTGCGGAAGTCATCCCACGTAGCCATGCTTCTTTCCCTGTTAATGTACCACGTCTGGGCATTGTCTTTCAGGTAGAAGTACACATTCACGAGCTTGTCTTCTGGGGTGGCCCACTGGTTGTACTTCGCGCAGCGTTCGAACTGGTCCAGCCAGTCTTGTGCATCTTCATAAGTCTCACCATGAAAGCAGTCAGGAATCATGGGATTCTGAAATGTCATGTGCGATGTAGCTGCAGTGGCCATGGTGGTTGAAGGAGGCAAGCGATTGCTGGCAGTTTCTGGAAAGGGATTGAGCTCGGGAGCTAGGCCTCGCAGACGGCGGCTGGAACGGTGGACTGGTGTGTCGACGGGTGGTAGTGATTCCGGGCTTGAATGTCGGGTCCGCGAAGGGGTGCCAAGCATGAAGACGTACCCAGCACCTCCACCAGTGTGACGACGCGAGATTGACGAGTACACAAAGCGCCTCAAACAAATACGATTTATCGATCGCAGGAAACAGTTTGTTTGTTTGTTTGTTTGTTTGTTTGTTTGTTTGTTTGTTTGTATCCTTTAATCCATGGCTCGTACCCACTCTGGGGGATTGGCCAAGAGAACAAATAGTCTCATATGAACGATAACTGCATTATTGCTTACAACGAAAAAAAAAGGGGGGGGGGAGTTGTATAGTTAAGACAGTATGTTGGAAAAAAAGAAATAAACCAAAGATTTAGATAGTGAGAAAAAATCAATAACAAAGTAGACACTAATAGCTACAACTTGATTTTGGGAGCCGACCAGACAGCTGGTTTTGCCAAACCCGATTAATTTGGTATGTCACGGATTTATCCAGAATAGAAAATTACTTTTCGACCCGTTTTTTTTAGTATTTGTTAACGAGGGCTTTATGTTGAAAAACGTTTAGAGTCTTGAATAAAATTACACACCGCATCGAATGCATCTCTGTGGCAATTTCCCAAAACAGAGGCACCAAAACATAGAACATTTTCTGCGGTTAAATTTAAACCTAGCTTCGCAAATGGAATATCTAAAAGTCGTTTCCTAATTAATGCATAGTTACGACATGAGCCAAAATAATGTTCAATAGATGTTCAATAGTTTCTGATTCTTCGCAGAACGGACAAAGGGGGGAAAGTGTCAGACCAGCTCTGTGTAAATAAAAATTTAATGAAGGGACACGGCACCGGAATCTAGAAATTATAATTTCAAGTTTTTTTGACGGACTCCACTGGGCTTTCCATGGAAATTTGAGGTGCTGATAATCTGTCCATTGTGTGATATTTTCTAAACTATCTGTAAAAATAGCGAATTTCCTATATCTAACCCCTGATAAGTATTCTAACTCGGGAAGTACTGAAATTACTGGTCCATCGAGTGATGCTCGTGCCAAAGCATCTGCCAATTCATTTAATTGTAATCCGCAGTGACCTGGGACCCACACTAATTTGAGGAGTTTTAAATGCGGCGGTGCTAATGTGTGGAACGCTGCTAGGGCACGAGATTGTTCAGAGTTTGTCAGAGCTGCACACACCGAAAGTGAGTCTGTTAGGATGATTGCACTGGTCTCTGTCGTAGGAATTTTACGAAGGGCTAAAATAATAGCTACTAGCTCAGCTTCAAATATAGGAGTAAAATCTGGAAGCCTTACTGAAAAAGACCAGCCGAGGGAATCAGACGCAATTCCTACACCTGCCTTTTCATTGTTGACAGAAGCATCTGTAGCTATTACATGTATTACATGTAGCTATTACAGGAAACAGTTGTTGTTGTTGTTGTTGCCCCTTCGCACTGGCACATACCCACTATGGGGGATTGGCCATGAAATCTAGAAGTATCCTAAATGATATATATTAAAAGGTTTATCCTTAATCAAAAAACTAATGATGTAATAGAAAATAATAATTAACTAAAAAGGAATATTAAACTAAACAAATAATTAAAGATTGAATCAAGAAGAGAAAAGGTGAGGTAATACTACAGTGGAAGACAGAAATTTTGAGTAGACCAGACAACAGCCTGCAACAACTTCTTCGTCTTTTGCCCTCGGCCAAAGACACTCGCGCTCCTTCGTTGTCCTCACCACTGGCACATACGCGCGTCACTATGCTTGGAAATGCACTGAAAGTGACACATGCTTTACAAAAACACGTGCCCTGTACACATGCTTCACAATACAACATGAAATATTGCGGTAATAATGTATGATGCAAGCGCGGGCCTATTGCAATCGCACGTCAGAACTCGTGATAATCGCAATGACTCTGCGGTTTAAAGCCGGTAACCCACTATACGAAAAGCGTACACGCTATACTGCACCTGTTTCCTTAAGGTCACGCAGTGGGTGGATAGCAAGCTCGAAAAGGTTTGATGCACTAAGTGATTGAGGTAGGAAGAGAATATTGTTATCGCGTTCAACTCCTATAGGCGAAGCCTTAGGGTCCCCTAATTTTGTTGCAGCAGGTCGCTCTTTCTGGTAGTGGAAGTACCACGAAACTTCTTTTTTTTTCTGACTGGAATATTTTCATGGGTCAGTTTCCAATTCCTGCTGTAGGGAACAGGTGAATATAGTCCCCGCCTATTGCATGTCTCGCTACGCTTCGGCTAATGTACTTCGCTGCGTGTATACGCAACAAGCCACAGCAGCCGAAGTGTTTTCAGTTTTTCAACGAATACGTCTTGCTCAGGACGGAGTTCCAGTGGTTGTAGAATAAGACAGAGAAACAGTATCCAAAGCAGGTTCTCTTGACTCATCTCTCAGACTCAGCGGCAGAGCTCATCGGAAAGGAAAACAATCGCATTTTATAAGACACTACGGGATGTTGATTACGTTGTCCTCTGGTCCCGCGCGCCAGACAACCAATGCGATGGTTGGCCGAATAGTCGCCGAATTTCGCTGACATGTTCTGTAGTTTATGATTTCTCGATACGATAGTTAATTCAATTATTGATCTGAAGCGCCGGTTATCAGCAATGAACAGTGGAGACTGAGATTGGTCGACGCTGATAATTAAAATCTAGCGAGGAGGATTTCTAGATCACGCCCGGGTTCAGAGCTCAAATGACCCGCGCGCAATGTGCGCGCGATTGCCGTACTCTCAGAAAAAAAAAGAAAGAAAAACAACAACAAAATAGTAAGTGTGAATCCTTTCAGAGTGTTCTGACTTGCCAAGTATAGGACTCTCTTTAAAGAGACAAGTCAACTCTCTTTAGGGTTCATTTTACTTTTTTTTTTCTCCGAGAGTCGTGTGATCCTCAAGCGAGTTAACGTGCCAACTTAAAGGGAGTAATTTCGTGTAACCGTATTGCAGTTGACGCGCCTATAGGTGTTGACTCCCACGTTAAAGTAATGCGGATGACCGTTAATAAACTGCAAGTTAATGGCATCGTCGTGGTGTTAGCATATACGGACGTCGGCTCAAAACCGACCTTAGAACGACAGAAGGTTTACACACACACACACACACACACACACACACACACACACACACACACACACACACACACACACATATATATATATATATATATATATATATATATATATATATATATATATATATATATATATATATATATATATATATATATATATATATATATATATATATATATATATATATATATATATATATATATATATATATATATTGAAAGACGCAGGCAGACTAGGTACGGCGAGCAGGCAAGGCGAGCAGAAGCGTTTATTCTGCGATGTCTGGCTCGGCTCAGAACCACACCAAGAGAGAGGACGATGATGATGGGTATGTGCAAGTGAGAACGATGATGATGGGTATGTGCAAGTGAGAACGATCAAATGCTTGGAATGTGCTTACAATTTCCCCCCCCCTCTGCGAAGCGGCCAACCTGGCCGCCAGTCAGAGATCGGCCGAACGAGTAACAAAAGGCTTCATGCGTGAGACGTGAACTATTTCCGTGCTGCGCAGACGGCGGTCAGTGACAGACTGAAGCGGGGTGACGAGGTAGTTAACTGGAGATGTCTGTCGTACAACGGTGTATGGGCCAACATACCGGTGAAGAAATTTCTCGCAAAGGCCCGACGCTCGAACCGGGGTCCATAGTAAAACCTTATCGCCAGCATTAAAGGCCACGTCGCGTCGTTTTTTATCACAGCGATGTTTTCTCTCCTTTTGGGTTGCTTCCGTGTTTTTGCGAGCAATTTCACGGCATTGTGTGACTCGGGCTGCGAACTCTTCTGGGAGCGAGGTACTGCTTGGAGCCGGTGCAAAGAAAAATGCCGTGTCGAAGACCGAGGAGGCAGATCGGCCGTACACGAGAAAAAACGGGCTGTAGCCAGTTGATCGTTGTACCGCAGTATTGTATGCGAAGGTGACAAACGGTAAAATGTTATCCCAATTTTTGTGGTCAGGATGCAAGTACATCGATATCATGTCAGAGAGTGTTCGGTGGAAGCGCTCGGTAAGGCCATTCGTTTGCGGATGGTATGTAGAAGTGGTTTTATGCACTGTATTGCACGCCTGCAGGACTTCATCCAGGACCTTGGAAAGGAAGGCTTTGCCACGGTCACTCAAAAGGACGCGAGGGGCTCCGTGGCGCAAGACGATGGAGTTCAAGAAAAAATTGGCGATTTCTGTGGCGGTAGCAGAATGAAGAGGTGAAGTCTCGGCGTATCTTGTTTGATGGTCGACTGCAGTGACGATCCAACGGTGACCGGAAGGTGTCAACGGCAAAGGACCATACAAGTCTATTCCGACAAATTCGAATGGTGTGGTGGGACAGGGAAGAGGCTGAAGGAAACCAGCAGGCGGGGATGTGGATCGCTTGCGGTGCTGACACAACGCGCACGAGCCCACGTATTTGGCCACCGTTGTGGACAAGCCAGGCCAGAAGCAGCGCGTCTTGATGCGATCGTAGGTCTTGTGGAAGCCTAGATGACCGGCAGCAATATCATCGTGGAATGCTTCCAAAACTCGAAGACGAAGGCAGCGGGGAAGAACTGGCACCCACTTGTTACCGGTGGGATGGTAAATGTAGCGCTTAAGCACACCGTCCTGAAGGCGAAATTGTCGAAGCTGGCGTCGCAAGCGGCTGTTGGGTGGTTTAGTGACACCGCGAAGGCGATCAATGAAAGACCGACAGTAGGAATCTGCCAGCTGAAGTGAACGTAAATCGGAGTTCGAAGATAGCTGCATTGGATCCAGCGATGCGAGCGATACGTGTTGTGAGGCAAGCTGGGTGTCAGAGTCATTCGAACGCGATGCGGTGGACGTATTGTCACGAGAGAGCGAAAGTGGGCACCGGGACAGCGCGTCGGCATCATGATGACATTTGCCAGACTTGTACGTAACTGTAAAGTCGTACTCTTGTAAGCGCAGTATCCAGCGCGCAAGACGTCCTGACATATTCTTCATTGATGAAAGCCAACAGAGTGCGTGGTGGTCGGTGATGATGGTGAAGTGCCGACCGTAGAGATACGGGCGGAATTTCTGTATCGACCATACGATAGCCAAGCACTCCTGCTCCGTGATGGTGTAATTCCGCTCAGCTGTTGACAGAGTCCGGCTAGCGTAGGCCACAACCTGCTCTTTAGAGGTGGAATCACGCTGCAGAAGGACTGCTCCAATGCCTTGTGCGCTTGCGTCAGTATGGAGTATGGTAGGCGCTCTCTCATCGAAGTGGCGCAGCACTGGTCCGGAAGTCAGGCGTTCTTTCAAAATTTCAAATGCAGATTCGCAGTCGTTGGACCATGAGAAAGGAGCACCAGTGGCCAATAACTTATTTAGCGGAGCCGCTAAGGTAGCAAAGTTGCGTATAAAGCGACGAAAATAGGACGCGAGACCAAGAAAGCTGCGCAACGTCTTTTGGTTGGACGGTCGAGGGAACTGTAGCACAGCTGCGATCTTCTCGGGATCTGGTTGGATTCCGTCTTTGGAAACGACGTGACCGAGGACTTTGATGCTTTTGCTGGCAAATGTACACTTCTTTGTATTTATCTGAAGGCCAGCCTTGGAGAGACATTGTAGCACCTCGTCTAATCGTTGAAGATGTTGGGCAAAGGTACTTGAAAAAACAACGATATCATCTAAGTAACAGAGGCAGGTCTTCCATTTTAGGCCACGAAGAACAGTATCAATCATTCGCTCAAACGTGGCTGGAGCGTTGCACAAGCCGAATGGCATTACATTAAATTCATAAAGGCCGTCCGGTGTGGCAAATGCAGTTTTTTCTTTGTCAGCCTCGTTCATGGGGATTTGCCAGTAACCTGATCGTAAGTCAAGGCTCGAAAAATAGTTCGCCCCTTGCAGTGTGTCTAAAGCGTCATCAATTCTAGGCATAGGATATACGTCCTTGCGTGTGATCTTATTTAACGCGCGGTAGTCAATGCAAAAACGAACAGAGCCATCCTTCTTTTTAACTAAAACGACTGGAGATGCCCAGGAACTCGAAGAAGGTCGTATTATATTTCGCGATAGCATCTCGTTCACTTCTTTTTCAATTATTTCTCTCTCTGATTGCGAAACCCGATATGGGCGACGGCGTATCACACGAGAACCGTCGGTTTCAATGCGATGTACAGCCGCGGAAGTCTGACTCAGTGTTGTGGTACAGCTATCAAAGCAGGCTTTGTGCTTAGCCAAAAGGGCCAATAGTGCTTCAGACTGTTTTGGTGTGAGGTCTGAACCAATGACAGGTCGAAAAGGGAAAGAACGTGAACCTGGAGCTGGTACTGGTGACGAAGACGGGCAGAGTGTCGCGATGGAGGTCAATGGAGAGAAGTCAATCTTTGCCGCTGTCATTCCCTTGGGCAGCAGCACAGATTCTGCAGTTGTGTTAGAAACGGGCAGAAAAGCGCAGCCAGAGGAAAACCGGAGGAGGCAAGAGGCGACGAGAATTCCACGGGAGGTGCAGCGAAACGAAGGAGCCACAAGTGCATCACCGTCGGTTACTTGGGTAGATGCGACAGCTATCACGTGTTCGTGACCAGGGTGCAGGACGCAGTCTTCAACAATGACCAAGTTGGAGATCGAGGGTGATGAAACTGGAATGGGCGCATCCGTTGTATCCGTTATGTGAATGACGTTCTCTTTAAAGGATATAACAGCGGAAGCAGAATGCAGAAAGTCCCAACCAAGGATAAGTTCATGAATGCACGTGGGCAACACAATCATCTCGATGTGGTGACGTATACCATCAATAGAAACACGAGCCGTACACTGTCCGTCAGGTTGAATCAGCACGTTATTTGCCCCACGCAACACAGGTCCCACATAGGGCGTTCTGACTTTACGGAGGCGCGAGCACAAGTCACTACGCAAAACAGAAGTGGTTGCACCGGTGTCAACGAGAGCTTGCACAGGAATACCTTCAATAGTCACTGACAACATATTAGCTGGGCGAACAGGAGGTATTTTTGTTGGTCGACGGGACGCAGTTTTCCCTCCAAAAACTGCAATCCTTAGTTTTCCGAAGATTGGTCAACAGGACGGGAGATGATTGGACGAAGTGGCGATGCGGAGCGGCGATAGGGCGATGGAGAGCGTCGTCTGGAGGAGCGGTATTCCTGATGTTGACGAGGGGACACTGGAGGAGACGGAGACCGGTACTGCGCGGACGGGTAGGTGTCTGGAGCATAAAGATCTGGTCTTCGGAACCGGTCTCGTTCGAACTCAGCATAGCCTCGTCGTTCCTCTTGCTGGCGGCGACGGCAGTAACGAGAAATGTGGCCTCGTATACCGCAGTAAAAGCAAACAGGACGGGATTGACGCCACTGAGGATACAAGGGTGCAGCAGTCATTCCACCTCGCATAGCAGCCAAATGGCTACTAGCAGTATCCGTAGAGCTAGATGCCCCGGGAGCAGGCGGAATCGCAGCGATCTCCGCATATGTGGGCATTACCGTTTGAACAACCGGTGCTGCCGGTGTCGACCTGGGCGTCACATCGGCGTATGTGGGCATTGGGCGTGCTGGCGGAGCGACCGGGGATGTCGGTGTCGCCATTGCCGCTAACTCCTGCTTAACAAGATTCCGCAGGTCGAATGGTGGAGACGGAGCGGAGGCGACAGTGGACCGCTGCTGTTCAAGGTCTCGAAGTTCTTCCCGGATAATTGTGCGGATAAGGGTTTTTAATTCAGAGGGAGGCATCAGGCGTGGATCACTGTCTTGTTGAAGCCGAAGGGACTGCAACTGGTCAAGGCGTTGGCATGTCGAAATGACGTCGTTAACCGTAGCGGGATTGCCAACAGCCAAGGCGTTGAATGCGATTGGGCCGATTCCTTTAAGGATGTGGCGAACGCGCTCATCTTCCGTCATGTCTTTATTCGCACGGCGACAGAGGGCCAAAACATCCTCGATATACGAAGTGTACGACTCATGTGCCAGTTGTAGACGCACAGCCAGCTTCTGTTTCGCGGCTTCGGAACGACCCGATGAGCATCCGAATATTTGTCGCAGTTTGTTGGCAAAGGTCGACCAATCAACGAAGTCAGTTTCGTGATTAAAATACCAGGTTTTGGCTACGCTGGTCAAATAGAAAGGAAGGTAGCTCAGTTTCTCTGCTTCGGTCCATCGATTGGCTGAACCCACACGGTTGTAAAGGTCAAGCCATTCCTCGACGTCGTCACCGCGAAGACCCGCGAACACGGGCGGTTCGCGCTGAGGGCTGGTGACAGTAGATGAAGAGCGGGCAGCCGCCGGCGTAGGGGCTGTAGCGTTAGGGCTAGGCGTTAGGTCCGATGTCTGCATACCTGTGTGGGTGGCTGGGTGCAATCGGCGACCAGATCGGAGCTCCAGGTGGGAAATGAACGTAGGAGGACGTCGGGATCTTACCCCGGCACTTCCACCACTCTGAAAGACGCAGGCAGACTAGGTACGGCGAGCAGGCAAGGCGAGCAGAAGCGTTTATTCTGCGATGTCTGGCTCGGCTCAGAACCACACCAAGAGAGAGGACGATGATGATGGGTATGTGCAAGTGAGAACGATGATGATGGGTATGTGCAAGTGAGAACGATCAAATGCTTGGAATGTGCTTACAATATATATATATATATACAAACGCCGGTTTCACTTTCTTGCGGCTTGCTTTTGTGGCACTTTGCTCTCCGAGGATCGTCCGAATTAACCGGGTTGCAGCTATTTATGACCGAATTAACGGGAGTTTGCTGGCATTAAACACTGCATATGCTGGCCAAGACCAGGGGACGCGTCCGAATGATCAGATTTTCCGAATCAACGAGGGTCGAATTGACGAGCTTTTGCTGTTGTCGAGCGTGACTGTGCGCTCTTTCACCTGATATCCGGTGTGTGTGTTGATCTGGTTATATATTCTGTCACGTCCTTCAATGCAGTCTAGCTTCTTTTATAACGTCGGACCTGTCTCAAGGTTTACGGCTATGGCGGTGCGCGTGCAAAAGAACAAAAAAATAAGAAGCCTCAGCGCGTAGCACAATTTGTCCACCTGCACGAAACACCGTTCATATTTCAAAGTATTTTTTTGTTTCCTTCTCTCTTTTTTTTTTAAGAGGGCGCACAGCGAGGGAAACGTCGGGCGCGGATTCCGCTATAACGCGCTTCTCTCTGAAAAGGCTAAGTGGCATATAGCTCGATCCCCTAAGCCGCGTGGCACGGCGGGGACCCTCGGGGGGGAGTTAGAGAATCCGGGCAAGATTTTGTAAGCAGATTTAGCGCGAGCGAGAGCGCTGCTTTGTGGCTTTCCAAAACTGTACTGGTGTCGTCGGGCGCGCGCGCGCTCTCGGGCTTCTCCTATGCGGATTATCCGGCGCGCGGATTTAGTCGGCTAAAGGGCGGCGGCAGCGCTCTGAAATCCTACCGCAGCCAGCCACCCGCGTTTTTCGCCCACGACCAGAGAGTGTGTGAGAGAGAAACGGAGATTCGATTTCCGCAGCTGCCGTCTGCACGCGCGTCATTTTCATATGAAAAGAGCCGATCGCTTTCTTTCATCCCCGCGATGCTCTTTTCTATCGCAGCGCCGGAGGCGGAGCAGCGGCGGCGCCAAGAGGAACAGCGGTTGAGTGGAGTGGTCGCACAGCAGCAGCAGGCACCGCCGCGCCAGCGCCGCCACCGGACCATCTTCAGCGAGCAGCAGCTTGCGCATCTGGAGGCGGCGTTCGCGCGCACCCACTACCCCGACGTGGCGCTGCGGGAACAGCTAGCGCTGCGCGTTCACCTGCGGGAGGAGCGAGTGGAGGTGACATGTTCGATCGGGTCGCGCGCGGCGCTCGCGTCGCTGACGAGCGCACGCCCGTTGCAGGTGTGGTTCAAGAACCGCCGGGCCAAGTGGCGAAAACAGCAGCAACAGCAACAGCAGCACCGCCAGTCGCCGGGTCCCGCCGCCGCGGCGCTGCTGCCGTGCTGCGTCAACGAGGGGCCTCCGGTCGTGTGCGGCGCGATGCACGATCCCTTTGCGGTGGTGCTGTCTGGTCGACAGCAGTGTTCTCTGCTCGCGCAGGGTCGCTGTTCTCCGTGAAAAATGGCGTCAAATAGCGGGTTTACAGAGTGGGGATCAAGACTCTCAGAATTACACCGCTTCGTCGAATTTCGTCGCAGCATCTTCAGTGGGTTTCCTAGCAGCGCATATAGATAACGGGACAAATGTGGGTGGGCATGGAGACGCAGGGCGCTAACTTCCAACAATAATTTGTTTTAGGAAACCAGGGTACGCTTGCTCACTCACCTCCCGAGTCGCAGCCACGAGATCACGGTGAACAAAGCGCCACAGTGATATGCCAAGAC
This sequence comes from Rhipicephalus microplus, assembly GCF_043290135.1. Classification (NCBI taxonomy): domain Eukaryota; kingdom Metazoa; phylum Arthropoda; class Arachnida; order Ixodida; family Ixodidae; genus Rhipicephalus; species Rhipicephalus microplus. The sequence goes on from NC_134705.1 coordinate 179,890,445, forward strand.
ATGCGCACATATTTTAAATTACTTCTCCGAAAGTGTCAACGACGGCTTGCCGATGCACATATATCTCCGAGCGCATCAATTTGTTGAACTTTGGTTATAGGTCTTACCAGTTACCAGTTATTTCGGTGGGCTGAAAGAGAGAACGTTGATACAGATTACAATGGACTGTGTGGAGACCATTAGAATCCATCTTGCCAGCTCGAGTATGTTGTTCACGCAATCTACGTATCATTATAAGATTTCTCGAATGTCCGACGTAACACTTCCCGCACGTTAAGGGGATTTTTTGCTACTAGGAAACCTACGAGGACGTGTCACAGGCAATTCCGCATCGCATATGTCCCTGTCATAGCGGAAGGAAAATAGAGGGAAAAGAAAGTCAGGGAGGTTAACCAGCCTATAGGCAGCCGGTTTGCTACCCTTCGCATGGGAGAGCGATGGGAGAGATGAAAGAGAGCAGAGAGGGAAGAGAGAAACAGCACATTCGGCAGCACACGCGCGCACACTCAGTCATACTCCAGTCTTGTCTTTCGCGGTGTGTGACATTGCTGTTACAGTCGCTTGTTCAAGTCGGCCTGTCATAGCAGTCAGCGAAGAAGTATACGGGCTGTATATTTGGTCATATGAACACCCACGCGTCACGACAGCGCGAATGATAAAACAAGGGACGCATACAGACAGCACAGGCCTTAAATTGTCCCACTTTTATGTGTTCCTTTCCTTAATTTCTCTCGCTGCCAAGTTGCATCGGACGTCTGTAATGGCGGCATTCCGTCAGCCAATCAGAGAAGCTGCAGCGGCACTCTGGACCAATCAGAGGTGAGAAGATGGCGATTTCTAGGAGGCGGCGGAATTTGGCATTGTGCAGGCATGGACTGGGGAAGTAAAACAGGATAGAGCAATTATGCGTCCACGCGGACAGACTTTGTGAGCGAAACAGGGCGCGTGGCCATGTCCTCAGCCTTTTGTGGCATCGTATTGGCTCGACACGAGACTTCTACCGCGTATCACGATGCACGCACGCTCTGACGCGGCGATCACGTGTTGAGCTGGCACTTCCTTTTTTGTTTCTTTTGTAATGTTATCTTCCAGTTGTTTCTTCGTCCATGTGTACAGGAGTGCAATACTATGTTAGTGGTTCGGAAAGCAAACCAGTTGCTTATCATCGGGTGATTGGTCACTGTAACTCGTTGGCACACTAAAAAAATATTTATATTAAGAACGCGTGATTGTGGCTATTCACGTGAGGTCAAGCAAACGGTTGTGCTTTCGCAAGTCAAACGCCAAAGAATGGTCCAGGACGCGACGTTTTACGATTGAAATGTCGCGGCATAAGCGACGCGCGTATAACATTGTACGTTCGAAACTCGTCGTTGCTGTTTGTGAATAAACAATGTGTCCTCTTTTTTTTTTCCTTGATCCGGTGTTATCATTACTGACCACAATAAGTATCACGTGAAAATCGTCAATCCCCTTATAAAATACCTGTATACCTAGGTGCTCGGGACTAATGTTAACCCCTTACTGCCTATAGCGTCCACAATTCGCGACGTACTGAAAAACTTCGAGCAAGCAAGTCACGTAATGCGTGCCGCCTTTATTAATAACGGCTGTCAAGTACTCACGGGGAACGTAGCTTTAAGCGTGAGAAATCTAGAGTTGTCTCGTGTAAGACATTTTATGCTATAGAACCAATTGTTTTGTAGCTGATTGTGGAGAAGGCGAAGCGCATGCGAGAGCGATCACTTCGTTCTCTCTCGTTCGGCTGACGCATGTTTTGTAGCTGATTGTGGAGAAGGCGAAGCGCATGCGAGAGCGCTCACTTCGTTCTCTCTCGTTCGGCTGACGCATGTTTTGTAGCTGATTGTGGAGAAGGCGAAGCGCATGCGAGAGCGCTCACTTCGTTCTCTCTCGTTCGGCTGACGCATGTTTTGTAGCTGATTGTGGAGAAGGCGAAGCGCGTGCGAGAGCGCTCACTTCGTTCTCTCTCGTTCGGCTGACGCATGTTTTGTAGCTGATTGTGGAGAAGGCGAAGCGCATGCGAGAGCGCTCACTTCGTTCTCTCTCGTTCGGCTGACGCATGTTTTGTAGCTGATTGTGGAGAAGGCGAAGCGCATGCGAGAGCGCTCACTTCGTTCTCTCTCGTTCGGCTGACGCATGTTTTGTAGCTGATTGTGGAGAAGGCGAAGCGCGTGCGAGAGCGCTCACTTCGTTCTCTCTCGTTCGGCTGACGCATGTTTTGTAGCTGATTGTGGAGAAGGCGAAGCGCATGCGAGAGCGCTCACTTCGTTCTCTCTCGTTCGGCTGACGCATGTTTTGTAGCTGATTGTGGAGAAGGCGAAGCGCATGCGAGAGCGCTCACTTCGTTCTCTCTCGTTCGGCTGACGCATGTTTTGTAGCTGATTGTGGAGAAGGCGAAGCGCATGCGAGTGCGCTCACTTCGTTCTCTCTCGTTCGGCTGACGCATGTTTTGTAGCTGATTGTGGAGAAGGCGAAGCGCATGCGAGAGCGATCACTTCGATCGTTCTCTCTCGTTCGGCTGACGCAAGTGTCGTCTTGTATAGTTTTGTTTATTTGGTGTGTACATGATTAAGGCGTGGCACATAACATGTTGCGTAGCTCAGGGGCACGTTTTTCGTTGCAAGGTCCTCGCTGGCATGTATGTGGAGAATTCGCAACGTACACAAAAGTATGCATTAAAGGTGCACCTTAGATAGTTTTGCCGTGGGATCATTTAAAGGTTGCTATTTGCAGCTGAAAACGGAAAACAATTTTTATTTCTTCTTTGTGGGAAGTTCCGTAATTCAGGCACTAAAGGGTTAAAGAAATAGCGCTTCGTTATGCGAATTATTTCGTCGTAAAGGTAGCGCAGCGTTAGAAAATTGCGTCGTGTACGAGAAGTATAAGAGATGACTTCGTTAAACCGGTAATATCGTTCTGCAGAGGAGGTCGAAGCACGCACCGCGCCTATTTACAGAAACGAGCACTCAACAAATGCTCCGGCACAGGTTCGAGTGATAACCGCCATGACGTCGCTCCTCTTGTCAGAATCCATCCGCGACTCCGCGTCCCACAGTCTCGCCGGCCCGTCCACAAAAGCGCAGTTCCCATACAGGACTTTTGAAGACGTTGAATAAAATTTGCATGCGCTGAATAGGTAGTAGTAACAAAAAAAGAATGTAGAAGCCCTTCCCCTACGGGGAGAATGGGGGCAAACGGAAACTTGAAATGTGCGCGCACAACGTGCAACTTTTCTCTCTATATCCATTTGCACAATGCTTCCTTCTAACAGTTTCCTACTTACGTGCAGCGAATTCAACCTTCAAGGCTTAATTCGTGTGCTAGGCAGCGCAACACTTCAGTCGCTGCACGCGAAAACGATGTTCATACGTTGGCATACAGGCAACAACGAAATTCGGCAACGTAGAACGACAAGTCGCCCCGAAAAGAAAGAAAAAAAAAAAATATCAAGCTGCCGTATCAGAAACGGCTGATCACCGAGAAGGACACGGTCGAGGGAGCCTCGATTAAGGCCAAACCTCATAAGCGCGAAAATGCACGCGACGGCGACAAGCGACGCGACGTATATCGGTTCGCGCGATTTGTCGCTAGCGCAGGAAAACCTCATTCACGCGACGGCTTCGGTGAGCAAATTCCACTGTTGCTGGCATGAGGCCGTCTACTCGCACCAAGAAAACCGCGTAGCGAGCGGTATGCAATTAAAAAATAAGATATATTGTTGTGTAATGAAACGGAAAGTGTTTATTATTGCCTTGCAGCACTTTTTTATATGCACATGCGTAATAAACATTGCGTTATTTCTTGTTGCGCATACGTGACTCGGGCATGGTCACGTGCACCTATGTAGTCTTTGTCTTTTCTGGTATTTCGCTATTGGCTGCTTGAGCCCAGCACTTCCGGGCGATGAGCGACGGTTTCCAAATCTGGAGAACCGAGCGATCGCGCGAAAACGAGCACGCGACACGTCGCGCGAACGCCCTGTTTCGTCGCTCGTCGCTGTCGCGTGCATTTTCGCGCTTATGAGGTTTGGCCCTTACTGTAAAACGGCGCGTATACAAATGCGTATGCGATAGGCGCACCTTCCAGGGGCTGGACTTCCCGCTATCGGCGTCAAATGAAACCCGAACAGCGGCATGTGTTCACGACGATGGTATAGTGTGCACCGTCCACTTAATTGTCACCATCACCGCCACTTATCACCAGGGTGCGCGTGATGTCCATGGTCATGAGTGGATGGCGCACACTATACCATCGCGAAGGCTTGCCTCTGTTCGGGTTTCACTTTACGCCGATATTACGCCCGCTGGTGCCTGGTTTTTCGCGCACGACAACGCCGCCATATCCGCCGATAATGTATAGCTTGCAGCGAGCTTCACTCTAAAAAAACAAAGAAATAAAAAACAAATGAATAATATAATCGGTAAGTAAGAACAAGCGCGAAGAGCGACATCATTCAATAACAGACGCCAACACATTTGGTCGTGGTGTCTGTTGTTAGTGACTAGTTTGCTTCAGTTAGAAAAAGCTTCCGCGGAGAAATGTGACAGCGTTAAAGAACTATCTTCTCAAAAAAAAAAAAAAATCTGGTGTTGGCGTCGTTGGTTGCGAGAAAAGAAAATCGGCATTGTCCGTTAGCGTGGAATGGCGAAGGATCCAAAAATAAAAAAAATCATGTGTTTGAGCCAGAATCGAACCTAGGCCTCTTGCGGCGTAAGCAGGTGCTTTACTACAGGGTTCTTTGACCTGCTTCCAGAAACGAAAACCACATATACAGGCATCACGCAGTGCGAAGCGGCGGGTTAACACGTGAAATACTGCATCACCGAATCGTAAGATCGCGCTAAGCGTCGCACCTCGGGAACATGCGCAACTATCACGTAGTTTAAAGGCTCAACTTTTACGAAGTGTTCTGGCACAATGCATTATTGCCCTCCTCCCGAAAGAGTGAGCAGGCGTTGTGCCCTTCCAGGTGGCAGTTGCCAGCTTGCTCTCTCCCTCTTTCCTGTGTCCTTGTGCATCTGTGTATGTAAATATAATAATAATAATAATAATAATAATAATAATAATAATAATAATAATAATAATAATAATAATAATAATAATAATAATAATAATAATAATAATTAACGAGGCGTGCAACTGCGCGCATTGCCTTACGGGCTCGTGTTGGATATTTCGCTAGTTAGTGGAATAGTGAATTATGAAGTAGTGGGGGAAGTGTTTATGTTTATAAGAAAGAAAAGAAAGGTGAGCCCCGCAACTGTCTGACCCTGCACTGACGGCTTCTCCAGAGTACAAACACTTGTTATTTCCCTGGCGCAGTGAACTGACTAATTCAAGGATGATGGAAGTTGTCATCACGAAATTTCGTTGCCGCGTTACCTCCCTCAATTTTTACTTGCATAGATCAGGCATATTGAATTCCCCTATGTGCATTTACTGCAATCAAGAGGAAACGATCAGTCATTTTTTTATTACATTGTCACCGTTTTGATTTATTCAGGCAAAGCATATTAGCACCACCTCTTCAAAGACTGGGCTTGCAACTATCACAACCTGATCTTCTTTCATTTGGAGCCTCTACACTGCGTTTCAGCCCCAGGGATGTTTTATTCGCCGTTCAAGAATACATCACTGCGACTAAACGATTTTCTTGCTAAATTACTGTCTCACTATTTTTCTTCTTTTTTTCTGCAAACTTGATATCGGTATTTCAAATCAAAATTAAGTTACAAAAAATTTGTAGGAATGACGCATTGCTGAAAGTTTAGGGCAAATTCACCTTATAATCGGCCAATCCCCTTCTTTGGGTACGAGCCATTTGCACAGGGAAACAACAACAACAACAACAACAACAACAACAACAACTGTCTGCATCAGGGTGCGACACCTCAGCAGTAGCTCACAAGGGATGGGGGTGAGGAGGGATTAAAATGATAAGAATAAAGGTGTAGAGAGAGAGAGAGAGAGAGAGAGAGAGAGAGAGAGAGAGAGATTAGGTAAGCCAGCGAGCGAGGACATATTGAGGGGATAGGAGAGATAGGAAAGATAAAAACACGGTCACAGGAGTCCGAGGACGGGGCACCACTTGCGAGAGCTCTTGTCGGCGTCAGGAGATGGCGTAGAGCAAGTCCAGTCGGCCAGAGCTACACTGTCGTCGGAGATCGGCGCCAGGAGATGGCGTAGGGCGAGCCCAGTCGGCCACAGCTACGCTGACGCCGGAGATCGCGAGGGCACAGCCGGTCGGCACGGAATCCGGCGAGCGAGTCTTATGAAGTAGTGGGCACTTAGTGACTTTACAAGTAGTAGACATTTAGGCGTTTGTTTCCTCACGGCACGGTCGAGCTGCTCGCCGATTACGCTATCGAGTTCTATACTTTCGGAGCAGAAACTCAAGTGTCTTTATTTATTTATTTATTGTTGTATTCAAGGATGCCCGTCATACCCGGTAAACTATGGCGCCATTTCAAAGTGTACCGCCGTGTTCGCGTATAGCCTGCTCTGGAACATTTTGAAAAATGCAACACAGCTGTCATCGTACGTGGACAGAGCGTAAATAATGTAGCACAAATTTTTTTTAGATCTGTTTAAAGTTTTTTTTCGTATCATATTCCGATTACAGAGCGCGGAAGTGAAGCTGCAGGTCGGAAGTAGGAATCGGAAGCGAGCGTAAGGCCGGAAGTACCACCGGTCACTGATTATATACCGGCCACCGATTTTGCTTTTCTCGCTGCTGATTTCAGCAAGCAACGTTGGATGTCGAACTCCATTGCTCGATGAAGGGCAAAGATAACCTTGAAGAATGGCTTCACGGCAACGTGAACCCCATTTGAAAAGGTGGCTTCACGGCAGCGTGGCTCTTTTTGCCGTGAAACTACCTTTACAAGCAGATAAAAAAAAACAAAAAAAAAAACTTGTAAACGTGGTTGGGTGCCCGAGCCGCCGTATTGACAAATGAACTTGGCTTCTTCACTGCTAGAACTAACTAGAACTTCAGGGCTAGTACTCAGTTCTAGTGAAGAAGACAAGTTAAACTGTCGAAAACATCGGCTTGAGCACGCAGAAACCTGTTTGTAAATGTTTACATCACAAGTTTCTGTCTTTCCCTTCCTATATATATATATATATATATATATATATATATATATATATATATATATATATATATATATATATATATATGAGATATAACAGACAGTAATGCCAAGGAATGTACAGGGGAAGTTATGAAAACCAATGGAATGTAAATGAGAAGAAAGAAAAGTGGATGAAAAAATTACCAACTGTGAGCAGGAATCGAACCTACGACCTTCGAATTATATATATATATATATATATCATCGAACGCGTTATTCGAAATTCCTGCTCACAGTTGGTAATTTTTTCATCCACTTTTCTTTCTTCTCATTTACATTCCATTGGTTTTCATAACTTCCCCTGTACATTCCTTGGCATTACTGTCTGTTATATCTCATTAATATTGTGTTAAAACACGGAAAAACGAGCCCTTAGGTATACACTTCTTTCCCTTATATATATATATATATATATATATATATATATATATATATATATATATATATATATATATATATATATATATATAAAGAGAGAGAGAGAGAGAGAGAGAGAAAACCAGTGCATATTGAAGGGCTCGTTTTTCCGTGTTTTGACACAGTAATGTTGAGGTCTAACAGACAATAATGCCAAAGGAAAGTATATGGGAAGTTATTAGACCGAATTGTAATGTCAATGTGAAGAAAGAAAAGTGGGGGAAAAGATAACTTGCCGGTTCTTGCACACGGCAAGTCATCTTTACTAATGTAATCCATACAAAGGATAAAATTACTGCCACGTTTTTTCTTTAAACCTAGCTTCTCAGCTGGTTCAACCAGGTATCTTTTTCTTTGATAAGAATATCAGCTACAGAATAAAAAGAAATGATATGTTGTTTCTAATTCCTTGCAAACGAGGCATGACGTATATGCTGCGAGTCCAGCTTTATGTAAGTAATAATTCAGGTGCGGAATTCTGCATCGTAATCTGGCGATTGTAATTTCTAACTGCCGAGATACGCACCACTGTTTGTTCTAGCAAAATCTTAGATGTACGCAGTCTCCGACTTTATCCAATAATAATTTGTCTATTTCCTTGTGAAAACGAGCATTTTTATATCTGAGTGCTGTTACATAAGCGAAATCAGGTGAAAAAGGTAAGAATCCGCTTAAAGATGCTTTGGCTAACGAGTCTGCCATCTCATTCGGATAAATACCGCAGTGGCCAGATACCCATAGCAAGTGGAATTTTCTCAGGTTTGCTGGTACCAAACTACTAATCATACTCATTAATGTTATTTTTTTTGCTGCAGATAGTGCCGTACTTACTGAGGAAGAATCAGTAAGTATGACTGCTTCTGATTCGCTTGCAGTTTATGAAGTGCTAGGATTATCGCAAATAATTCAGCAATGAATATAGGCGTATAACCTGGTAATCGAACTAAAAAAGACCAGTCGAGAAAAGTACAGAAGATGCTTACTCCAGTCTTTTTGTTTGATACGGATGCATCCATCGCAAAAATGTTGTTTATGGACAGATGAGTCAAGTAATCTGGTAACCGATTATTTAAATATCGAAGGGGCATTTGTTCTGCATTAGAGAGAAAGATATCATCAAATTATATAAATTTTGAATTAGGCACACTTGTTGAGGTAATCTGATATATATATTTACATTCAGATGATCTAGTAGCGCTTGAACGAACCTAATCTGAGGGGAGTGTAGTCTTGACCATCGTGTTCCGAAAATGCGCTTGGTTCTTGAATAAAAACGTAAGACGCTTGTCTCAGAGGCGAATCGTATATTTTTAAGAAAGTTTGAACTGTAAGTTATCTTAAACCGAGTCAATGAAGGTGGAAGATGCACTGCCACATACAAAACATTATTTGCAACTAATTTGGGGAGTTCAAGACACAAGCGCAAAGCTTCTTTCTAATAATGTTAACTATCTCATCGTATATACCGCGCTGCCAGAAAATATTACGCACCCGAATTTCATAATAGGCCGCTCATAAATCTTGTAAATCATTGTCGATGAACTCCTTCGCAATCCCGTTTTTCTGTTTCCCGATTTTCGTAACCACCCCAAGGCACGTGACGCTTTACAGCCAACTTCGTCTATGTGGTTTTTCCAATTTAACGTTCTATTATGTACGACGCCTAGGTATTTCAGGAAATCGACCTGGGAATGAGCTCGCTACGATACACTAGAGAAACGTTGACAGGATCCTTAAAAGAGAACGGCAGAAGCGCACTTTTTTTTGACGTTCAATGACATGTGGATATTGTCAAGCCATGCTTCCAGCCTGTTCAGATTCTGTAATGCCTAATACGATGAGTGCAGATCACTGTTTGTTGCAAAGCAAGCTATATCATCTGCATACACGTAAATTTTAATCGCCTGGTGAGTTGAAATGGAACTTAGCAATATATTGAATAAAACAGGTGATAACACTAAGCACTGAGCTACACCTCGAGTCTGCTTATATCTGTTAGAAGAGCATCCACCCAATAAGCAATAAAATTCTCTGTCTTTTAGAAATTCTGTAATCTATGATGTTACATATTTTGTAAAAAAATGGTCTTGCATCTGCTGGATTAGGATAAAATATTCCACCTTATCGTACGCTTTAGCCAAGTCTACAGTGACTATTGCACAGTATTCGCGCGGATGCCGAGCCAGCTGTATGCGACTTTCCTTATCCACATGTGCACACCAAGTGGAGTATACCAATCTAAACCCAATTTGAGTGGGGTTTAATATTGTATGTTCATTGATATAGTTCATTATAGGGGCAATCAAGACTCTCTCCACAAGTTTGACCAGGTTAGACGTTAATAAAATAGGCCTTATGTTATCCAGAGTAAATCCCATTCCCTGTTTCTTTAGTATCAGAATTATTTTGGAAAACTTCCAATCTGCCGGAATCCAAGAATTTTTCAGTAGCAGGGCCACAGAAAAACGTAACGTGCGCCTCATGACCGTGAACACTTTTTTTCTTTCTTTTTTTTTTCCGAATGCGCGGCTTTTTCGGTGTGATCGCGCGAATGTGCGGAAAAGCAGCGGCCTCTCGCAGCGATCTGTGTAACGAGCGAGCGCGTCATGTTCAAATCACCCAATGGTTGATAGATGGGCTTGCTACGTGTGATCTTTGGGTCTAGTCCGTGATTTGGTGAGAGAAGAAAAAGCAATTTTTAGCTGACTTTGATAATTTATTGTGAATTCCAGGCCGCGTACTGCCCTATAATATTTGGCTCGCGTGTTGTCGGGAGCCTCTACTACCGATCGGCAGTATTTTCTGACCATGCTCAAAAAGTGTTGCGGGGCCCCTTTAAGTTTACACTTCTGTACCTCGTTTAAAGGGATAACACTTCTTCAGCATGTTCAAAATTGCTGCCGATCAATAGTCGAGGCTCTCGAGAACGCGCGAGCCAAACACTATAACGCAGAACATGGCGTACAATTTACAAGTAATTATCAAAGTGAGCAGAAAATTGTTCCCTCTCCTCACTACAAATGACGCGATGTATCGAAATCACTGCACCATGTACCCAAGTCTGCGGCCCTTGGGTAGTTTATGCCAGAATAACTCTGGTTTCAGCATGGCGAGCTGCTGCCACATGCCCGCGCGATCACTCTGTTCGTAAGCCACGCATCCGAAGAAAAAGAAAATGAAAAGAAAGCGCTGAAAGCCATGTCGCACACTGACGAAAGGATGCATCTTCTTGACCCCTTGTCATCGAACTACCTAAGTAGCCTTCAGTGCTCTCGTTGGTACGGGAGAAGACAGAACTACCTGTAACTACGCTCGCACTTTAGGGATTCTAAAGGAAGTTTGCAACAGTCAACTTGAGGTCACTTGATGATTACTTAGGCAAGTGTTGCGGGGCCCCTTTGAGCACCTTCAAAAAGAACAATTTTCACATTGGGAACGTGAGCTTTCTATTGCTGTTAAATTGCACCATTTTTTTTTGTGAAGTTCAAAAAACACGCCCACCAAACGGAGGAGCACTGTGGCACCAGGGTTTTAAAAAAATGAGGAAGCCAGCCTGTGGGCGCACACTGTGATTTTTACATAGGCATCCAGAGACCAGCTGGCGCTTCTCCAAGTCCGTAAAAGTACAGAGTTCATAGTACGGAGATCATAGTACGGAGCTCAGAGTACGGATCCGCTTGTTTCACCGAGCTCATAGAAGCGCGTGAGTACGTACACTGCACCGCACTTGAAACGTAACCCGTGTCATGTCCGCCTAACCGTCGCACGAATTATACAAAACTACAACTGTTCTTCAAGGAGTGGCGACTCTGTGGAGTCTAGTGCTTGAGGATTGACGTGAAAGCAGGAGAGGATGCGAGCCCTGCACACTGGACAGGTCTGCACGCGTGAGAAGCAGGCGATGCACAGTCCGGCGTGTCGACACGGCAGCAACGCCAGGTTGGCCGGTTCCACCTGGCACACCATGCAGGAGGCCCCCGAGGGCGTGAACAGTGTGCGTAGGGGCCAGCTCTGGCCACCTGACAGCTTCACGTGCTGGGCCAGCAGCCGAGGCCCGCCAGACACAAGCTCCACGGCCCCGACCAGGGCCACCTGTGTAGAATATACACTGTGTTGGCAAAAATATGCCTAGCACGTAGGGTCTCGAGCGAAGGCCACTCTAGGAACATCGGACGCAGTTCACACGGTAGCGTAAAGAACACATGAAAATTTATTAGCATAATTGAAACAGCGGCAAGCCCGTCAGCCTATAATCTTACAGATAACTACAATAAAATGAGGAATAACGTATTAGTATGCTAATGGAACTCAAGCAAAGAACATAACTTACAATGTACCGCGTATGCAGCGAGGTCGCCGTTCGACTCGCCACGGCAGCCAGCGGGACCAAGTTGCGGAACTATCCCCACAGAGTTCCCAAGAGAAACTGTAGCCAGCCAGCAATCCCAAGCTCCAAAGTGGAACAGCACAGTTCTCCTGACCTTGCTTAAATTCTCTCACCAGGCAGCCCCACCGCAGGTGCAGCACCAACTCTCACTCGGCGGTGACTAGGCTAACTACGACGCACGGGTGCCAAGAGGCATAAACATTAAAGGGGGTGCGAGCTCCCCTTCAGCATTAGCTTACAGAGGGGCAGGTTTGTTATTTGCCTGGAAAGGTCAGCACATCGGGCAGACATGGATTTGAACACCCATGTTACAGTGTACTAGAAGAGGGCAGTGAAGCGAACGAGGCGGCCGCGCTGCATCTTGGCTGATTCTCCGGCGGGTGACAGTAGCGGCGGCGCTGTTGTCTCATGGTACTGAAGATCTCAGAAGTGTCTACATTGGGAGCACGCGCGCCCGAGCCTGATGAGCGTGTAATTGATTGTTTTTAGCGTGTTTAATGCGTTTCTGAGCCTTTATCAGTGAACGCACCTGCTACACGCCATGGTGCATGAGTGAATATGCAGGGACGCCGAAATTGCGTCGACACATTCACTGTTTCAAGAGCCTGCCGGCCAACAACAAAAAAAATATATGTGTCACAAACGACTCCAATTTTCGGAGCATCCGCGGGCCCCATCTTCCAGGGAAGGGCGTTCTTGTGTTGGGAGACGACATCCGGCGACTATAACGACCCAGCGTGGCGCCGGCTCGTCTTCCCTGCCCCTGACCGGAAGGGGAACCGGCGGTCTCAACAAGGAGAATTACTCCCAGATGAGACGGGAACACGTGTACGCCCCTGAAGAGGTTTGAACTGCATCGGAAGAGCAGTTGACGTACAGACAGCAACAAGTGCGGTCGTCGGTGTCGCGAGTCTCGCGTAGACGGCGAGCATGGAGTGACCCGTGCAACGTATTGAGACGGCTGCAATTCCGGGCACCCTCGTCGTCTACCAAGCCGGCGAGACCTTCAGCGGCACCCGTCAACTCCCCTACGTGCACCAAGAGCTGGCCTGGTCCGTATGGAACTTTTTATTGTGACTTTTTTAAACTGTTAAATTGTTTTAACCAGCCTTTTTTTTAATTATTTGTAGTGTGCGCTGCGTCGCACGTTGAAATTTAAAAAGCGCGACCAATGATCATTCTGTAATTAATTTCTTGTATCTCTCTCCTTTGATTTCCATCTTGTTGTTATTTTATTAATGTTCCGCATATTTGTCGTTAGCCTGTATCTTTTGTAGTGTTTTTGGCCCATTTTGTTATGTAGCTGTTCTTTCCATCGCGCATCAGTGTTATTCCTCTCTGTTATTTTTTGTAATCTCCTGCCTTTGCCCTTGTTTTAATTAAATTCTTGTTTATGTGTAATCAAACTCCGTGTCTGCTCTATGAGTGCGTCGGTCAGGCCCACACATCACCACACGTGCAACCCCGCAAGGGTCGACCAACCCGCAAATAAATTCGAAATGTGCCACTTCGAGGCCTTTCAGGCGTCGTAGGCCGAAGCGTAAAGTGGAAGCCTGCGAGTCTGCCGCACGTCGATGTTGGATCGGCGGGGCCTCACCCGAAGTGCGTGACAATATGTCAATCGGAATTTGCACGGATCCGCCTAGCTTCTTGCTCAATCAGCGCTTTGAGCTGCGTTACATCATAAGTGGGTACTGGGGAACTACACAGAGAGGAGACGTATCAAAACCGTAAATAAATCATACGTTCGTTTTGTCGGCAGTCTCTACGATATCTAGCGCAGTGTTTCTCATATGAGCCTACATGCGCTTGATTGTTTCACGAAAAACCCGAGTATAAGTAACGTTGTCGCAACATTAATCGGTGATGACTCTATTTTACCATGTCAGTTTTGCAGAAGATAATATTTATTGCTTTCTGAAAAGCTTATTACATATTCAACATATTAAAACAACACAAAAACATATTAAAAAGTGCCAATTGTATATATAGCCCATCTGCTAATCTGCATAAATTTATTGTAAACAGTTCTCATTTTGTATCGACAGCTTATATTGTGCTGCTTTCCAAATATTCTATTGGCGTAACGCCATTGCAAGCAAGCAAATTTATGACGATGTTTCGTATTATAAGCGTAGTTCTATTATTGTGTTAAAAGTGTAGGCAGGCAGTGGTGCATCTTGTTCTGAGAAATTTATCTTCCTTATATGTGTACACAGTAAACACACACACATGTATACACACACACACACACACACACACACACACACACACACACACACACACACACACACACACACACACATATATATGAGATCTAACAGACAATAATGCCAAGAAATGTATAGGGGAAGTTATTAGAACCAATGTAATGTAAATTTTCCACTTTTCTTTCTTCTTATTTACATTACATTGGTTCTAATAACTTCCTTTATCCATTCCTTGGCATTATTGTCTGTTAGATCTCATTAATATTGTGTCAAAACACGGAAAAGCGAGCCCTTAGGTATACACTTCTTTCCCTTATATATATATATATATATATATATATATATATATATATATATATATATATATATATATATATATATGGGCAATGTCGCCTTTGCACAGCTACTATTTTTAGGCGGTGTATTTCTCGTCCGACTACGTTAGACTTGAACTAGTTTTCAGGCGTCATACCGTAGAAAAGGTGAAATCTACAGATTCACAGTGCGCATTTGTATAGACACCCTATATTCAGCTTCGCCAACTGTAAACTATTGGCGCAGAGCTACTCAAAATTTCTCTTTTTTTTTTTTTTTTTTTGTGAGGGGGTGGGGTGTGCAGCAAAACACCTAACTTTGGCAATTGGTTGTCACTGTGAATGCGTGTAAATATTTTAGTACACCCTGAAAAGTTAAATTACGAAAACATTTCATGGTGTAGAGGGTTGAGAGTCCCTTCCTCTCCATTCTTTACTTTTTGAAATTAGAGCGCACTAATTAGATGAGGACAGAAAGACAGGGACAAGTGCTTGTCCCTGTCTTTCTGTACGCGTCTAAGTAGTGCGCTCTCATTTCAAAACAGTCATGTATCACCAACTCGCCGAATCAACCATATTGACAAATTATGTCTCCCCTCTTTACTCATGAATTTATGGTTCTGTGTGCATGTGACACAGTATTTGTTTTTCATTCTTACAGCTTTCTGAGCACAGCTAACTTCCAATAAATCGGCCCAGCTTTTTTAAATATTGTAGACGCCTAACCAACGACAAAAGAGTTAAGAGAGAAGAAATGAGTATAAGACACACCCTGCCTAACTTATTTTCGATCTCTCATAAGGGCTTTTATGGAGCTCAAATTCAATAGATTGGCATGTCATACTTCAAGGGCTATGGCATCATGTGCTAGACATGAATGATGGGCAGGTACGAATCTGCATCAAGAAAGCGCGACGGAGGAGCCGAAGCGCATAGCAGTTCCTGCAAGCGGCTCTTTCAGTACTATTCGACTGCAGCGCCACCGCTGCGGGCAACGCGAAAGGGATCAGGCGACGAGGCGCGGTCACGCCACTCCACACTTCTAGTACACACTGTCCAAGTTAAGAATGTGTTACTAGAGAATCGAACTGGTTTCGACTGGCTCTAACTGATATCAACCTCGTAGCAGTTGAAAATCAACTCATACCATTGCAGACTAGCTGGTACCAGGTACAAGCAAAATGGTTTCTGCTGAAGCTGACCAGCAAGTGGTTCCAGTTACAAGGCAAGTGGGCACCAACCGGAACCATGACAATATGAACTGGAAACAACTGGCTATCACTGGAAGCAAGTGGTTCCGATTGGTTTCCAGTTGCAAATGTGACCAGTTGTTCTGGTTGTACCATTATTCAGAGTCAAATGAAAAATAAACTTGAAGTGGAATATAATGCCACATTTTAATATATGCATTTTTGAAAGCATTTTATCAAGTTCTGTGCATCCTTCCCACGCAAGTGAGAATTCATAAATGCCTGGGCAGATATTGGCTCTCTTGTGTTCAGCTTATGAAGCCATTACTGTCAGTTAAGTGAAAAAGTGTTTGCGTGCATGCCCCACTGCAGTGGGGCATGCATCCATAGCTAGCAGAAGGTGTGACACACTGCATTTACCAAAAAAACTGCACTCACCACTTCCATGGGCTCCGCCTCAGAAAGCCGTACAAAAAGCGCACCAAGTGACACTCGTGGCTCGCGCTCTGGAAGGGTGGGGCTCTCACCATGCCACACATGTCGCTGGTAGCTTTCAAGGCTGCAGATGTCCACCCCAGCAAAAACACACAAGGCATGAGTCACATAAAGCACATAAACACACAAACAAGAGACTTCTGCACTACGCTGTCTCACTGCAAGCACCTGTGTCCTTAGACATGCTCCTATTGATCAAATTTCTTGTATGATTCTACTCACAAATAGTTATAGGCAAGACGTTAGCAACCAAGACGTTCCTAAAATTCTACAAGACAACTTCAGCTGACAAAACTCTCCTTTAACTGTGGATACGGCTTAATTTTACCACATATGTTTTATACTGAAAGCACTAGTGAACAGTTTTTCAGCAACGGGACGATAGTCATAGCGTGAGAACAGAACGACGATACAGAGACAAGAAGGACACGAGCGCTAACTTCCAGTTGGAAGTTAGCGCTCATGTTCTTCGTGTCCTTCTTGTCTCTGAGTAGCCGTTCTGTTCTCGCGCTCTATCGTCATGTCATACCAACTAGCCCAAGCTGCCACACTTCTCAGCAACATCCAGCTTTAGTGACAACGTGTCCGGTTAGGTAGCCACCATAACGAAACAGTCTACTTTGTTTTAAGCGCTCCATTGAACAGCAATCAATCAGTGATTCAGTGCACAACAGATTACCCAGAACCAATGGTTGTCAGAAAGCACAGCAACACGTCATGCTTGAGCCCGTATTTTGTAGAAACGCCATTTTCGATGCTAATGCCATTTCACAGTTTTACTGTTTGCTAGAGCGATAATCCTCCTGCACAGGTGATCAACAAGATCGGCTGGTCAAGTGTAGTGGACAATGACACTAGCATAGAATTTAGCATAATGCATTGCTATAAAATACCGACCTCACTGCCACTACGGGCATGCTGTAAAGTACACAGAAAGTAATGTTGGGCCCTAAATATTAAAATTTCTTGACATAGGTTGAAGCCTTCAGTAACAGAAGTAATTGTAGAGCACTACATTTTCTTTAAAGGAAGCCTGCAACACTTTTTCAGGTAATCCCTGAATAGATTTATGGAAGGAGTTTATTGCCTTACATATTGCCTGCCACAAAAATGTTTAGAAGCCATCAAGTACGGGTATAGTTACATTAATTGTTGCATGTGTAGTGGAGCATACGCACCAACGCGTATGCGCCTTCGGAAGACAAAAAAAAGCCCGTGCTCTGCTTGCGCGAGAGTTTGTGCCGCCTCTGCCAGACTTGCCGTACGCCCACTTTCCGTTGTGACCTCGCTGCGACTTCTCGGCTCGAATAAACGTCATCACATTTGGTGGAGGGTGCTGAGATCCCCAAGAAGACCTGGAGCTCCGCTCTCGCAAGTTGCCTGAAAGACTACCGCGAAACATGACTGACGCAGTCGCCAACCAGCCCGTCCCAGCCCAGCCAGCACCATCGGCTGCCCCGTCGACCTGCCCCGGTGCTACCCGTCAGCGGGACCCACCAATCTTCAGCGGCAGTGGTGAGCAAGACGTCGAAGACTGGCTCTCCTTGTACGAACGCGTGAGTGCCAGCAACAAATGGGACAACGACTCCAAGCTTGCCTATGTCATCTTTTACTTGGCTGACGTCGCCAAGCTATGGTTCACCAACCGCGAAACCGCCATCGCCAGCTGGTCCACCTTCAAGACCCTCGTGACCGAAGCGTTCGGCCGACCAGAGGTCCGCAAGCTCCGCGCTGACCAGCGTCTGCGCCACCGAGCCCAGCAACCTGGTGAGACCTTTACTAGCTATATTGAGGATGTGCTCGACCTCTGCAGGCGTGTTAACTCATCCATGCCTGAAGAAGAGAAAATTCGACATATTCTCAAAGGCATCGAGGATGGCGCATTCCAGATGTTGCTGGCGAAGAGCCCGACCACGGTGGCGGTCCTCGTAAGCCTGTGCCAGAGCTTCGATGAATTGCGTCGTCAGCGTTCCATCGCCCGACAGAGTGTTCCATCACCAGATTCCATCTCGGCCGTCGCACTCGCCAATGGCAACGTTCACCAAGGAACTCTGTCGAACCAGATTAAAGACTTCATCAGGGAGGAAGTCGCCCGACAGCTTTCCCTGCTGCCGCATAGTGACGCGCCCACGACAAGCCTCCCTTCGAATATGCAGCAGGCCATACGCACTGAAATTTGCAATGCACTCCCTACAGTTCCGGCCTCTTACCCGTGCACTTCGGTGCCATCTGATCTCTCAACTGCTGGCTACGCACCAACTGCGCCGCCTTCACCTCTCAGCTACGCAGCTGTGGTCGCGCGGCCCCCACCGCATCCAGTCGCCTTATCGGCTCCAACTCCTCCGGCAGCGCCACCGGTTTACAGGCCCTCACCTCGCTTTTTCCGTCAATCTAATGAGTGGCGCACCCATGACAACCGTCCTATCTGCTTCGCGTGTGGCATCGCTGGCCACATTGCACGCTACTGCCGCCGCCGTCCCACACCTGCGTACGCCTCCTTTGGAACTCCTACCTATGCGTCGCAGCAGGCCACCTCGTCTGCATACGAACAGAGGCACTCTGACTCGGATCGTCGCCCATCAACTTCTCGTTTCCCATCTCCTCGTCGCCGATCACCATCTCCTATGCGTCGTAGACCACCTCCTGAGGAGGGAAACTAATCAGTGCAGTTCCAGAGGCAAGAACTGCAACTTCTGCGCAATTATCAAGGCCTCCATTTTCGCCGCGAAATGTTGTTGATGTCAATGTTGAGGGAGTCGCCACACAAGCGTTAATTGATACTGGGGCCGCCGTTTCTGTGATGAACGCAAAATTTTGTCGCAAACTGAAGAAAGTGACCACATCTCTCTGTGGCATCGTGCTGTCCACGGCTAGCGCGCAACGCATTCAGCCCTCGTCTGTGTGTACGGCGCGCGTCGTCATCCAAGACGTTTTGTACATCGTCCAATTTTTCGTACTACCATCTTGCTCTCATGACCTCATCCTGGGTTGGGATTTCTTATCAGGTCATGAAGCTATCATCGATTGTTGCCGTGCGGAAGTGTCCCTAGTGCCAAATTGTGAGTTTCCATCGCCCGACCATTCACCACTGCTCTGCAAACTCATCGCTGACGACGACATCACCTTGCCTCCGGAAGCTTCAGTCCCTATTAGCCTTTCATGTGTGGCGCAACCTGACGCCACGGTGGTATTTACGCCATCCCCTGTTTTTACTGAACGCAAGGGCATCGTGCTCCCATTTGCCGTTCTTACGATTGCGTCTGGTTTAACCGTAATGCTGGTTACCAACCCCTGCAACTACCCCATTGGCTTGCTTCGTGGTGAAACGTTAGGATATGTGCAACCTGTCGACCATATCAATGATATTATTCTTCCCGACGAAACGCCATGTCAGATTGCCGCAATCACTCAGGCGTCTGAGCCATCAAGCTCACCAGCCTTCGACGATGCTATTGACGCAGACCTTCCCCCCTCGCATCGCAGCCAACTTGTTGCTCTCCTTAACAAGTTTCGCTCTTCTTTCGACTTTCAGAAACCTGCTTTGGGCCGCACCATGACTGTCACTCATACTATTGACACCGGCTCACATTCGCCTCTGCGACAGCGTCCTTACCGCGTTTCTGCCGAAGAGCGCCACGTCATTACGGAGCAGGTAGATGACATGCTTAAACGTGGAGTCATACAGCCTTCTCAAAGCGCTTGGTCGTCACCCGTGGTTCTGGTAAAGAAAAAAGATGGCACCGTTCGATTTTGCGTGGACTATCGCCGCTTAAACAAGATTACAAAGAAAGACGTCTACCCGCTACCACGAATAGACGATGCTCTTGACTGTTTACAAGGCGCCGAGTACTTCACATCCTTGGATCTGCGTTCTGGGTATTGGCAGGTGCCAATGGCTGAATGTGATCGCCCTAAAACAGCCTTTGTAACGCCAGATGGCCTGTATGAGTTCAAAGTCATGCCATTTGGGCTCTGCAACGCGCCTGCGACGTTTGAACGCATGATAGATACCATATTGCGGGCCCACAAGTGGAAAACTTGCTTGTGTTACCTAGATGACATCGTAGTCTTTTCAGCTGATTTCCCGACACATCTTCGTCGTCTCCACGAGGTTCTGGCGTGTCTAGCTTCTGCAGGCCTACAACTTAACACCAAGAAGTGCCACTTCGCAGCCCGCAAACTAACCATCTTGGGACATGTCATCACAAGAGACGGTGTTCTTCCGGACCCCGATAAGCTTCGAGCTGTCGCTGACTTCCCCATGCCCACATCACTGAAAGCCCTAAGAAGTTTCGTTGGTCTTTGCTCTTACTTTCGTCGCTTCGTGCGCAACTTCGCGTCCATCATTGCACCTCTGACTAGTCTGCTTTCCAACAGCAAAGGTATATCTGCATGGTCACCTGCATGTGACGACGCATTTCACCAGCTGCGCCGCCTGCTGACCTCGCCACCTATTCTTCGCCACTACGACCCCACTGCTGCCACAGAAGTTCACACTGATGCAAGCGGCGTTGGTCTTGGCGCAGTTTTGGCACAACGGAAAGGTACCCAAACCGAATACGTAGTCGCTTATTCAAGTCGCGCTCTTAAGAAGGCTGAATTGAATTACTCCGTGACAGAGAAGGAGTGTTTGGCCATAATCTGGGCGCTTACGAAGTTTCGCCCGTACCTTTACGGCCGTCCTTTCGATGTGGTCACAGACCACCACGCTCTATGTTGGCTGTCCACCTTGAAAGACCCGTCCGGACGTCTGGGCCGTTGGGCACTTCGATTGCAGGAATACGACATCCGTGTCGTATATCGTTCCGGTCGCAAGCATGCGGACGCCGATGCACTTTCCCGATCGCCATTAACACCAGATGTGGCTTCTCTGTCACCCCCTTTTACCACCTTGTCACCACTCGACAGCACTGACATGCTTTCGGAGCAGCGTAAAGACCCATACCTTGCCTTGTTAGTCGACTACCTTACCGATCCATCTTCTGTCCCTTCCACGAGAGCGGTACGCCGGCAAGCAGCCCACTTTTCCTTACGTGACAACATTCTGTACCGCCGCAACTACACGCCTGGTGGTCGGAAGTGGCTCCTTGCTGTCCCAACTCATATGCGCTCTGACATCTGCATGAATTTCCATGCAGATCCCCAAAGTGCTCACGCAGGTGTCCTGAAAACCTACGAACGGCTGCGCCAACGCTATTACTGGCGAGGAATGTATCGTTTTGTGCAGAAATACATTCAGTCTTGCACCACTTGCCAACAGAACAAAACACCTCCGCGGCACCTTACCGGCATGTTACAGCCGCTGCCGTGCCCGGCTCGCCCATTCGACCGCGTGGGTATAGACCTCTATGGCCCACTCCCATATAGTAGCTCTGGAAACCGGTGGATTATTGTCGGAGTCGATCATCTGACACGCTACGCTGAGACTGCAGCTCTACCGGCAGCGACCGCCCACGAAGTTGCACTCTTCATTCTCCGCAGCTTCATTCTACGCCATGGTGCTCCGCGGGAATTACTCAGTGATAGGGGTCGAGTGTTCCTGTCGGAGGTCATCCAAGCTATCCTCGCTGAATGCAACATTATCCACCGGAAATCTACCGCATACCATCCACAGACAAATGGTCTTACTGAGCGGTTCAACCGCACACTTGGCGACATGCTGAGGATGTACACCTCCTCCGACCACACTAACTGGGACGCTGTATTGCCCTTTGTTACCTTCGCTTATAACACCGCGACGCAAGCGACTACCGGTTTTTCTCCGTTCTTTCTATTGTACGGCCGCGAACCTTCCCACCCCCTCGACACTATACTACCGTACCGCCCTGATGCATCTGAGTGCTCCCCGCTTTCGGAAGTCGCCAGATACGCTGAAGACTGCCGTCAGTTGGCTCGGTCTCTGACAAGTGAGGCTCAAGGTCTACAAAAGACTCGACACGACGACGCTCACCGCATAGCTCCTACATTTCGTGCTGGCTCCCTTGTGTGGCTTTGGGTGCCCCCGCACGTTCCTGGCCTATCTTCCAAACTTCTGGCCCGGTACCATGGTCCGTACCGTATCATTGACGCGACCTCCCCGGTGAATTACATCATCGAGCCGTTAACACAATCACCAGATTTGCGCCGTCGAGGACGCGAGACCGTACACGTCGACCGTCTCAAGCCCTACTACGACCCCATCATTGTGCCTACTCCCTGAGTCGCCAGGATGGCTACCCTTCATCCCGGGGGTATTGTAGTGGAGCATACGCACCAACGCGTATGCGCCTTCGGAAGACAAAAAAAAGCCCGTGCTCTGCTTGCGCGAGAGTTTGTGCCGCCTCTGCCAGACTTGCCGTACGCCCACTTTCCGTTGTGACCTCGCTGCGACTTCTCGGCTCGAATAAACGTCATCACACATGCTTTAGGTGCTTTCTATCTCCTTTCATACCATCAAAAGCACTGAAAGCTATGCGGTAGGGGGGAGGAGTATGACAAAGGGGGCAAGAAGCTACATTCCCTTGTTGGCATGCGCACAAACTTGAACCTTTTCTGTCCTTCTTTTTCTTTGACCGTGGGGCCTACGTTCAGTGTGATTGTGCACGCCCAAGTGGGCATTTCATGACATCCTAAGGAGGTTACGGTATCTACACAGCTCGTGTTGCCCAAATCAGCCAATGGACGTTAACTTCAGGTTTAAGGCTCAATCATTTGGCTTTACGGCATCACTTGTCAAGAAAAGAACGAGCAATTTATAGCTGACCTTGAAAATTAGTGGTGAATTTCACGCCAAATGCTCCGCTATAATGTTTGGCTTTTATGTTCTCAGAAGCCTCGACGGATGATCAGCAGTGTTTTCCAACCACGCTAAAGAAATGTTGAAGGGCCCCTTTGTGGTTTCTGTTGCACAGCCATATGTGGACATCGAGCATGCACTGCTTGCAGGGCCAAATATTAGATGGCATTATTAATTCTTAGTTTGATCTTTACAATATTTTATGAAAGTGAATAACTGAATACAGGTGTAGCCCTTGCTTTGTATCATGTTTTAAAACTTTAGACAGGATCATTGAGCAATTGTAGGTCCACCATGATGAGACAGCCAATCGATAGGCCGATCACAGTGTGGATACATGGAAACCTACGTGATAGGGGGTTCCTGGAGTATGCAGTCTTGAGGTGGCGCCCAGAGACTGCCTGCTTGCGCCGCCTCACGCAGCCTCGGCCAGCCCAGTCGCGGCCAAGTTGCCAGAGCTGCATAGCTCAGACCCCAGTAGAGCCACACCTGGCATGGACAGTCGCTCCAAAGCTGTAGTGTTACGCCCCCTGTGTGGCAGACACGCAAGGGTGCCTACTTAGAACAAGTGAAATTTGGGACACGGTATGATTCACTTACAACTAGCGTCGCACCGCAAGTTCATTTTTTATTTCATTTATTTACAGATAATGCAATCACCATTGGGTGACTTTAGCAGGGTGGTACATGAAGTTAGTCGTGAAGAAATGGCAACATGGGTATGTAATGGGTATGCGGGTATATAATATACACAGGTTATACAATGCGTATAGGGCAGTAGTGTAATTATAATGTGTAAGTTGCGTAGTAAGTTCACAAGTTGCGCCACAAGCATGCAACACTGCCTTCAACAGAGGTTACCTGGATCGGCGCTACTCCTGCAGGCCAGGACAAATGGGTTTCCCACTTCTACCATGGGACAAAAATCCTTGCGTTGGGCAACGTAGGTCACCGACGAGCCAGTGCCATTCAGGATGCTTCTGCCGTACCTGCACACAGAGCATGCGTTGCTTAAGCTCAATGTTGTGACCGCTAGTCGAACACACCTGGCAAACAGGAACATGAGTACCACAAACCCAAGCACTGCCACCAGCAAGTCCAGCTCCATCATGGTCCCTGCGCACGCGAGACAATATATGGCTAAATAATTGACACGTGGACAAGTCTAATGGTTGAAAGCTGAGCCCAGAGAACAACGCAGGTGTGCACAGAAGGTGAGGACAGAGAAAAGGGTTACGTACACAGCCTTCTGTCCTCATCTTCTGGGCATTTACTTCGTGTCATGTCACAACAGCAAGCCCAGAGTGTTAACAAGAGAATAGAAAAACTTTGCACTAAATTCATATGCACCGTTTTTTTGCTGCACTGTGCAGTGTTACACCAGGATAAAATAGGAAGACAATACAAACATGTGCGGTAAGCTTCTAGAATATGTCCACATGAGTGTCAAGTGTTTCTTTTTCGTCCGATGTAACTGCATAGTGCAGCAAAAAAACCGTGCCATGTTATCTAGCCTCGTGAAAGACAACGCGATGCGAACTGTTGCACAGGCTTGGGAATATCGCATGGAGAGTCAATTTAAAGGTTCTCTCTTTTGACACTGATAATGTTAATAAAATCCATTTAAGGAACTCAAAGAAAATTGGCACAGGCAGCTTTAGGTGTTAATAAAAAGGGCTGCTCAATTAAACATGCGTCCCCACCCTTATGCCTAGTCAAATGATGGTTGTTCCGCCTGCTTCCGTTTCTTTGTAACCATATTTGTAATGACTAAATGGCTTTTATGGTTAAAAAAATAGCGAAATTGCAAGAGCATATGTGATTACCAGAAAGCAGTGCACTTGCACGTAGCAATTCAATTAATTGTTCGAAAACACGGTTGTGCCCCAGCCTTTGAAGAGAGCATAATATTTTATCTGCACGTGGCAGTAAAGACACAACAAAGAAAATTGAGGTCCAGCACAAAAAAAAAAAAAGCAAGCAAGATGCGCAACTGTGCCTCCAAAAGGTCTGCGTATGACGATCAATCCTCACTTTTGAACCGCTTCATATTAGAGTCAAGGAGCCAATCCACACTTCGTAGACTGTTCCTCCGTTTGTAAATGTACTGAAAATGATGTCCGTGAAAGATTTCTTCTACATCTACAGTTAAAACTTGATTTAACAGAAGCAGACATCTTGAAGCACTGTATTTTACACCACGACGCTGTTGCATATATTACAAATACCCTGAATGAACAAATTCAGATTTCCCCCGCAGTTACCCATAGGCTATAGGATAAAGGTGGGCTAGTTGGCAATTAAAAAAACTACGCGCGAAATTTCTGAAGCAGATCACGTTTCTAGAAATAAGGATCGATGGATCAGCCATCCGTCATTATCACTACTTGACTGTGAGTTTAACTATACAGATAATTCGTAGACAAGTGCTTCGAATGAACGCCATGCTTGCTGCTCACACTATCGTCTTATTCCTGTTGACATGTGCACCCTTGTGTACTTGTTTGTCCTTCTAACATGAGAATAAACCACCAGTTGTTAGTTGAGCGCTCGTGCTGTGTGCCTCCTCTTTGCTTCGTGTCTGTGTTCCTGCGGCGCTCCCAGTTCGCTGAACCCATAGGCTATCTTGCTTCCAGATATAACGAAATGATTTGCGGTTTCCTTTAACTTTGGTAAATAGAGTTTTGACTGTATATGTGCTCCTAATTAAGTTTGCAATTTCGTCGCAGCACCTCGCCAGGGTGCTGAAGCAACATGCCAACAAGTATTTCGTTTTTATAAATTTTGCATTCCCCGTCCATTGTTTCACACACATACAAAAAGCATACAGTGCTCACATGACCATAAATTTATAGACAGAAACACTTGTGCTGGCGTATATTCGCATTTACTCGATATGTTGTTTCTAGTGCATAGTACAGAACACCGAAAATATGGGGGAATTGCAAGAGCATTATGTGATCACCAGAAAGCAGTGCACTTGCACGTAGCAATTAATTGTTCGAAAACACGGTTGTGGGGATGGGGGGAGGCTTCTGATAGTTCTCTAACCCCCCCCCCCCCCTTTTTTTTTTCTTGTTTCACAGTGTGCATCTGAAACACGCCATTTTGCAGTATATCTATCATAGTAAAATTTCAACTGTATACACAAAGATACACGTCAAATCTGAAAGATATGAATATACGGGTAGTAGCGTACATTTCGTTACGTAAAAAAGAAACAGCGATACTGTCCTGAGTGCATGCACGCCTCTCGTCTGAATTTCAATCTAGCGATATTATTGTTAGACTGTCTTTGCCTCTTAACAATCCGCATGCTAACAGCCTTGATTTATTTGCGTGTACTGTATGCTACATCCGACGTGTCATAGATTTGTAATGATTGTTTGTAATGTGCGCGTTTACTGCCCAGCCTAAATGTACTCAAAGAGGGCTTGCAGATTCACCAGGCTACATATGTGCCCCTGCTTTTACCCGCCGTCCCGCCTCCTAATTTGATTTAATTACAAACAACAGCACACGATGTAAATGTTGACACTAGTGATTGCACACCATCGGACTTCAACATTTAATTACAAACAAACAATATAGTTCATCTTCACCGTTTTCATGCCAGCATATGTTAGCGACTTCTCGGATTATAAGCCCTCTTGCCGTTCTAATCAGGAGCTAAGTAGTAAGCGGCGAAGTGGGCACATTCTCCAAGATAGTCACCTTCGCATCGTTGTAACGGATGTCGACATGCGCTAGCTGCGTCGTCTGTGAGTGAGCGCATCGCAAATTATTGAGTTGCAGTGCATTGACGGCTACTCATCTGAGCACTGCACAACTGCAAAAACGCTTACACGTACCACCGGTATCGCTTGATCACGACAGATCGCAGCTCGATGCACCGGAGATGGCCGTCCCGTCGTCTGCTAGGACCGAGTAGACGGATTACTCAGAGCGTTGCCACGTTATCGAGCGTGCCCGCTCATGTGTTGCAGACCGCTAGCCGTACGATCACGGCAGCATTGACATCGCAGAAGAATCACACTGCATTACATATCCTGCACGATTTTGGCGGCGTCGCCGAACGTCGTTTTTCAACTTCTCAAGAGTTCCGACGATAACGGCTCAGCTTGTCTTGGATGGCAGATTGCCTAAAATCCAGTTTTAGCTCGCGGTTTGATTGTAGCCATACAAAAAGTCAGTACAAGTCATGGTACAGATAAACGTATGAAACGTGTGCTTGTAATGAATTCTTGTCTAATTAATTAAACATTAATTAAACCTTAGTTATCTTAAACTTTACACTTTTTAATGCCTGAACTTCTTTACAAACAGCAATGGCAAAAAAAAAAATCTCAAGGGTTGGCATTAGAAGCATACAAGTTACCTTAGTTGCACGTAGGCAAAAATGAAGCCAAATAAAGTATTTATTAAAACACACAAAGTAATTATTTGTGCTTCTTTTTTTTATAAATGCATTCAATGTCGGTTTATCAATTAGTCACGAGGGCCACGCTTTTAGCGCCAAGAAGACCGTGACGTCACTGCCGTGTTCAACGACCGTGCATGCATGGCGAAGAGAATCAACTTGACGCTGCCGCGAAAGCGGCTATTCAAAACATCACGAAGGTGATTCTAGTACGACTGAAGCGTAAAAAACGGAAAGCAGTGGCGATGAGCTAAATCCAGAAGGCGTTCGACAAAAGCTCGGGGGGCCGAAGGGCACTGCTAATTTGAATTTGCCGCCATGTCACAGGTGGGTAGTGCTGCACTACACTTTGAAAATGCGACTGCTCCGAGACGTAACGAGCACATATTTCCCCCATATTTTTGTTTATATTTACAAATAATACAGGACACTCCGACAGCCGCGGAAACGGGCTGCGTTTACTGCTGTTGTCTGCGACTCCACACACTCCACGTCCTCTGATTGGTCGGACTCTTCTCGAATGTCGTCGTGAATGCTTTTTGGGGTGGAAGCAAGCGGTTTGAAATGGCCCCGCGCCGCAAAAAGCCGGTGAAACAGGGCCGCGTCAAGGCGGCGGCGGTTAAAGGTGAGTCGTTTTGCCGTCGGCGAACTGTCTGGCGAGCAGGTTGCGTGCACCGCGCAGGTCCCGAGCCCGGTCCCACGTGCTCGTTCTGCGGCCTGCCGCAGAGCGACGACCTCAACGGGGAGCTGCTGAGCACCGGTAGCGGCCTGCACGTACATTACTTCTGCATGGTGAGCCTTACGGGTGCATTGTTTCCGAGAAGCAGCGTTGTACGACGCGCCCCCCGTCTTCGCGCAGCTTTTTTCCAGCGGCCTGCACCAGAGAGGCGAGGAGGAAGAGCCGCTGCGTGGTTTCGTGGAGGCTGACGTGCGCGCGGAGCTACGCCGGGGCAACCGACTGGTCAGTGTTACCTCTTTCTCAGTTTTTGATGGAGCGGATGACGAGTTATAACCGCGGAGGCAGTAAAGTCACGCAGGTCCGCGGACGAAATGCGCGCGGGAGAAAGCTGTGGAGAGGAAGCCTGCAGATGCGCGGATGTACCGAGTGCGTGGTGTGACGACGAAACGTTTAAACTGACCCGTTGCGCCGCTAAGACTAAGTTCGGGGACGTGGGTTTGTATGGCAGTGGCGGCCGCTTTTCCGTGTTGGCAAAATGCGAAAATGACGGTGTGAATTTAGGTTAAGGTGCTAGGTAAGGAACCCCAGTTGGTCTAGGTTAATCAAAAGCCCCCTACTGAGCCGTTGACTTATACAATCGTAGTATCGACGTGAACGCCTTCGACGTCTCGTCGAAGGAACGCCGGGTGCACGCCGGAACTGCAGCCTCGAGGCAGACGAAAGACGTAGCCAGGTACTGAGTGAAGAACCAAGAGCCCTAGTACATTACAT
Source organism: Rhipicephalus microplus (assembly GCF_043290135.1). Lineage (NCBI taxonomy): Eukaryota > Metazoa > Arthropoda > Arachnida > Ixodida > Ixodidae > Rhipicephalus > Rhipicephalus microplus. Next base: position 179,919,260 of record NC_134705.1, read on the forward strand.
TAGTCAATACATTACAATGGAATGGCACCCTCTCGGGCAAGAGAACATGTTTCTAAATCAAAACTGAAACCACTATACGACATCATCCTCTCCCTTGCGAGAGCATGTTTGCAGTCACCGACGCTTGCAATGGTGCCATTTCTACGAAATCTGTCCGTAACTGTGACAGCTTGCTACTGTCCAGTGAAGCAGAAGCAGCACAACAGCTCCCCCTCTTGTGAAGGAGGCCTCTGGAGTGACTTGTTTAAACGTGTACATGATGGTACCGATGGTGCACGGCCAGCTGCTCCGGACTCTGTCCGACTGCACAACACCGGTACGGGCCCTATCGAGGCTGGCACGACAGGTGGATGTACGTTCGAAGCAAGGAGAGCTTCAGCAGCCTCCACAAAAGCACCTACAGCGGCAGCATGCACAGCAGCATGGATTAAGGCCGTACGAGGTGCAGCTGGAGCACGGGCAGTTAGAACTCGAACTGGTGAAGCATTGGACCCAGACGTAGTAGGCATCATCGGAGTACGGGAAGTTGCATTAAGGCACGGAATGTGTGGCATGGTTCCCATACATAAGCATGTCCTTGTTGCCACATATAAAACTGCAACTGTATTCATGGCAGTACACTATCGGCTTGCTTTGATTGATTGATATGTGGGGTTTAACGTCCCCAAACCACCATATGATTATGAGAGACGCCGTAGTGGAGGGCTCTGGAAATTTTGACCACCTGGGGTTCTTTAACGTGCGCCCAAATCTGAGCACACAGACCTACAACGCAGCTGGGATTTGATCCCGCGACCTGCGGGTCAGCAGCCGAGTACCTTAGCCACTAGACCACCGCGGCGGGGCACTGTCGGCTTGCATCACCGTCGAGAACAGTCGCCGAGATTCCTGACGAGTGGCACATCTCGCTGCTGGCCGCAGCTGTTTCAAGTGTAGTGACGCGCAGGACAGCCCGGAAAATTCTCCCAGTGACGAGGCGCACTGCAGTGGAAGCTGACACTCGGCTGGGACGACGGTGAAGTAGGGAATGTAGCGCGCTTTTGTGGCGGTGAGTCTTGTACGGGAGGTGGTTGACAAGGGGGAACGCCCAAGCACCCATGCTTGCATCGCGTAATGGTGTTAACTGAAATAGTCGGCTGCTGCAAGGTGTGCTCGACGCGTTACTCTTGCCTGGTGTGCTCCCGCGCTTTCTGTACGATAAACGTGTCTTGCAGTCCTTGTAGCATTTGGTCTTCAGCATCGTAGTGACTGTGGTGCCGAAACTGCAAATGCGGCGAAATGTCGCAGCTCCTGTATGTACTGAACAGCAGTTTCGTCCGGTTGTGGCACACTGCATCAGAACTGGGCACGGGTGGAAGCGTCGTCGGGTGGTGCGAAGTATGCCTCCAGTACGGCTATGGCCTGCTGGTATGCATTACTCATCGCGTCAACTCCGGCTCCGTGGTGTGCGTCAAGCTCAGTCTGCTTGTCAGCAGCCTTGTAGTATGCGTCCATTGCCTCCACACCGTGTGTATCGAGCAGCTGTAACTTCTTCCTCTCCGGCGTGTCATCCGAGGCCGCCACGTCAATGTACACTTTCTAGAAGTGGCACCATTTTATTCAAGAAATTGGAGGCATGCTGCAGAATTGCTGAAAATGAGGTGGGGAAATGATGGCGTTCATGCTGCCAACGAGACTGAGAGCAACGGCAGACGTACAGTATAAGCACTAGTGGTACCAGAGGCGTCGAAAGGTATCATCTGCAACATATACTGGTCCACCGCTTGTCAAACAGCCGAAATAAGCAGATTCAAGAGTATTGTAAAGGTGGGCGGTACAGTGGAATCAAACACATTGTACAATGGTTCACCATTTGTCTGGATTGATGTGGATTTACCTCGTCGCCAATGTGGAATTGACGTGTCGAAGGAACGCCGGGTGCATGTCTGAACGGTGACCCCAAAGCCGACGAAAGACGCAGCCAGGTACTGAGTGAAGGACCAAGAGGTCTAGTTCAATCAGTACATTACAATATATACAAAGGAGTGGCACCTCCTGGGAACAAAAGAACATGTTTCTAAACCAGAAGCGACAGCCCTGTAGTACAGCAATGTCATGAATTTGGCAAATGAAAACCCAGATTTTGATTACGGGTACCATGGCATGTATTATGTGGGTGTGATTTCGGACGTGAAAAATTCCGGGTTTCTTTTCCAAATTCACCTGTATTTTTTACACACACTTGGGGCCGCTTTTCGCTTTTATACTCGCAACAGAGCTTCGGTGAAGATACGCGCTCTTTTGTTGAGAGCATTTGTTAACAGTAACATAAGCCCTCTGTACATAGTAACTTCCTATATCATTACTGCAAAGAACATATTGAGAGATTAAATTAGCACATGCTCTTCGTGTCCGGTGGCTAGGCAGTGACGAGACAAAAAGAAGTTTTATCTCGTGTTGGTCATAGGAATCAGCGCTGCGCGGACACTTGTAATGCATGCCTTCATCTCTCTGCGGCTGACTTCATAGAGCGGCTCAACAATTACAGATTTCTTGTAGGTCACCAGATGCTATAGAAAATGGAGGTAACACCTTGGAGTTTCGTCATGCAAGTGATGGGCGCATGTTGTCACTTTGTCGATACCCCCCGTAAAGGTCACCGTGAAGTGCCCCTACCCAAAGGATGAAAGAGGGGGAATTTTTTATAGAGTCTCTTTTCATTGCGAGACACAGCTGAATAAACCAACAGACAAGCTAAGGAAAGCATAGGGCCTATTATTTGTTGTTTCTTTAACTGCAATAAATGGTTTTAGCCTTAATTGAAAGGAATTAAAGTGGGCGAAAAATCACTTTTTGTCAGTGTTAAGCGTACCCACAGTTTACCAAATATGCGGTTGTAATTTGCAAGATCGCAGCAGAGTGATAAGGGGACCAGAAGCAGAAGCTGTCCGAACTTTGCTACAGGTAAAGAAACGGTGAATAATGTCTCTAATGCTTTCCTAACCTATTTGGCTTACAGTGCATACTTATGGCACCGTAGAATGCACCAGTGCACCATTAAGTTCAATCATTGTAGCACTTGAGTGCCCCGGTGTGTACTCGTGCAATTATTTGGACACCATAGGCCCGTTCGATCCACCTGCACAAATTGGAACCGGTTCACGGCTGTGCACGCGAAGTTCAGAGATGGTGCAGTGTGAGTTCAGCGGTGCAGGGGCAGCGCGACACCCGAAACTAATGACGATGTGCCGGGAAGGTGCAGGCCTTATTTCTGTTCGCCTAAATTGCTCCGTTTGGCTAACACTGAATGATGGCGAACCACACATGTGGACAGTTTATGAGGCGCAATCATCTTGGCAAAACAGATCGCGTTAGTAGAGGCGGGTACGGTGCCTACGCCTAAGTGCTGCGTCGTCTGCTCGGCTGCATGCGCGGCTGCTCCAAGCCGGCACCGTCAGCATAGGAGGTGCAGGAAAATCGTGAACCAGTGCTGCACCTCTTCTGCACCTTTTTGAAACGAATGGCAGAGTTCAGAGGCCGTCAATGCTGCATCGCTGAAAGGAATGGCGAAGTGAAGCTCCTCAGGAACTGGTTCACGTGGCGCAGGCGAATCAAACAAACTTCACATTACGTTCATGCTTACATTTCAATTCATGCTGACCGTTGCATAACTTGGGCGCAAGGTTCCAAGGTATGGCAGCTGTTTGTTTTCATTATTTTTTTCTAAAAGCTCTAGCTTACGTTCAGAAAAAAAGCTACCAAACAATTGAGTGTTTATAGCACCACACCCTGTCATTCAACGATAGCACTAGGTTAGTCTATGAGAGTAAAGTGTGTATTCCGAGCTTGTCCTTTTTTTTTGCCTCGGCTGCTGCGCAGATGTGTTGCTTCTGCAAACGAAAGAATGCCACGGTCGGCTGCTGCCTGCGGGCTTGCAAGAAAGCATTCCACATGCCCTGTGGTGTGGCTAAGGACTGTCTGCTGCAGTTCTTTGGTGACTTCAGGTGAGCTAAAGCTAGTGGTTGTGAATACCGCACACCTCAGCACAGTTCAAATTAGGGCTTGTCAGTGCGTTACCGTTTTGAAGGAGCTAGCGCTGGTTGACCGACGATTGAAGAAGATTCGTTAGTGCCTGTGTCATGTGACTTCTTCGTGTGTCGTTGTTCAACTAATACAATTTTTTTCAGCTGTGTACTGCGCATAGTTTTGCATTGTTTGCAAACCAGCTCAAGCTGTTGTAACAGATTATTCCTCAGGGACCAAAAAGGTACGGTAGTTGCCAGACACAAGATTTGCGTGTGTGAGTAAAAACATTGCAGGAACTACCTCACTGTGCACTATTTGGCAGTGTGCTGGTCATCAAGCGACTTGATAATCTGAAGAATGATCCACCGAGTTGTTTTCTGCAAGAGTTCAAGTGTATGCTTGTTTGCTGAGATAGTGCCTTGTCATCTCTTCCTCCTCTTCACAGTTTATTGACCTAGTGTCCCTGTACAGTGTGCAGACAACCATTGCACCCACGAATGCATAGGATCGTCTTTCTTTTGATTCAGCTGCAGGACAACTTTGCTTCGCAACATCACCTGTCTATTTTCAACTCTGTTTCGTGCGGCAGGGTGCGTCCATTCTCTGTGATCCTCCGCAATGTCTCTGCTTTGTCTGAAAAATTCTGTGGGGTCCGCCAGCCCACAATAAAAGATTGGCGTGTGCGCAAGGCTTCACTTATTGCACTGCTAGGTTACCTGCTTGCGAAACATGCATTGTAAGCGGCACAGGGCCTAAACTGGTGTTAATCTTTTCTTGTTTATTGTTCCAGGAAGTCTGTTGTTGTGTTGCCACACATTGCCTAATCTTCCCCTCTTTTCGCTTCAGAGCTAGCCGTGACCACCCGAAGGGACGATTGCTGTTCTGCTATGCTTGCTCTAATGCACCGATCACACTGCCAAATTATTAAGTGTCGTTCTGAGTTAGTGCACTTAAGCCCTCAGAGTGCCACTTTAATAGTGTGCTACCCCACGAGAGAGGGAAGTGTAAGTTAGAAGTAATAGTAGTGGCAATGGGTAGTTGAGTAGCACTGAAGATATCATTTCAAGCAATATTTTTAAAAAAATGTGTTGCGGGTACTACTAGCAACACTTTGGATAGACTTTAGGTGCAAATATGGCAGTGGCCGAACAACCTGAGAGCAACAGTAGCAAATTAGTTTTTTCTGGTGTATGTTTTAATGCATAAAGGTGTTGCTAATAATGAGACTAGTTTTTAAAGATGCAGTTGTTAAGCACGAGATTCTTGTATATTCTTGGGTCAGTGAGTGCTACAGAGTCTTGGCACTTTGTCGCACCGAAGCGAGTTCGGTGAACGCACTTGCCGGCGAATGTGCCTTGTAGCGATTGTCGCTAAGCATTTCCATGTGACACCGCGCGAATGACTTTTGCGGCGAAGTGCGTTCTCTCGGCAGGGCTCGTGGGTTGTCGTAAATGAAATGATTATAAGAGTCCACACCTGGCCACTTAATTACGGACACTCAGGAATGTGGCACTATAACATTCTCATTATTTTCTGATGTGTTAAATGCTTTGTCTGGGGTTGCACTGAACTGTGTCGAGCACGTGGCAGGAGATATGCTAGAACAGCATCCAAGTAAAAGCCCAACACCCTTTCTCTTGAGTTGGGTGTCACATTTTTCTATGGAGAACCAAGGTTGCATGTGCAGAAGGCCGCCTGCGGCATCCTCAACTGCAGTACTTTGCACCATGCGATGAGCTGTCAGACATGTGCTTACTGATAAAAACACGGAGAGGTGCGAGTTGGTACGAGGGTGGGCGGAATGAATACAAGAACCCAGTTTTCTGTACACTTTGCTTCTCTCTTCTCTAACAATACGGTTCAGCTAAGGGCAACTGAAGTCTACTCTGGAATTTCAGTGTTTGACTCCATGCCTCGAGCGACATCTTGGGCCAGAATGCATGAGCATAGAGAATTGGTGCAGTACCTGGGTGAAGAAGATAGGATGAGCACTGTACAACTGTGAGCTTGTGTATCAGCGAAAGCTAGTCACATTAAACGAGCAAACCATAGATGATACATCACAGTAAGCATTGTTTTTGGAACTCAACTCTTTTTTTTTTTCTGGAATAAACATGCCGATAATAGGCACTGTGCATGTGTGTTTCGCGTTTGTAGAGAAGCTCACTTTCAGACATGCACCTTAATTAATCAATGTTACTTAATCAACCTAATTACCCAAAGTTACATGTTGGCAATTAAGAGGAGGTATGAAAAGCTTTGTAATTTTGCATTCTGCAACTAAAATTACCCGGTAGTACTATTTAGTTCAAAAGGTAGTGTGTTCTTCAAACTCTCACTACAACTATGTTCTGTAGACTATCCAGTGTAATCAACTGGACCTGGCTTTAGGAACAGATGCCTCAACTTTCTAATAAAACCTCAAGTAGCTTTGTGACAGGATAGTTATTGTCTGTGCGATGGAGGGCATAGTATGCAGAGAAGTGTGTGAACAGAATGGGTATTTATTTCGAGAAAACTGCGGTGTTAGAAGGAAAATGGATCTTCTTATGGCGTTCCCTAACTCGCGAGCTTCGAGATTGCCACCACATGGGCGAGACATGGCAGAGCACTTAGTTGTGTCAGACCGGGGGTGACAGGCAAGCCAATACCTTGTATAGTACTCGCGTATAGTCACTGTGATTATGATAGTTGCAGTCACTGTCGTTCTTATAACGAGGGAAAAAAACTGAGTGAATTTCTGACGGGACACACGCGTTTAAAAAGGGCGTCGTTTTGTCCCACAAAAGTAATTATCCAACTTGCATTCGTTTCCTTGCGTTGTCACCGTACACCTGGCACTTTTAGGTCACTATCAGCGGGACTTATTACTCGTTAAAGGAAAGTGGCCAGCACTCGGTTTTTCAAGAAAGGAAGTGCAAGCAAGCCAAATGACGATTATTGTTGCGGCAGAGACACCATTTTTACTTTATCTTTTACTTAAAGTGCAAGGTGAAGGCACAACGAGGCTGTTAAGCTGCTGAGGTCACGGGCTCGATCCCAGCCGTACCGATTTGCATTTTGATGAAGTTGAAACACCAGAGACGCTTGTATTGTGTATGTTGGGGCGCTCTAAAAAACGCCAAACGGTCGTAACTTCCAGAGCCCTCCCTTGCACTGTGCCTTATCGCGGTTGTGGCCCATAAGAACACCAGATCTTATCTTACTATTATTGTTATTGCAGGGTGTACTGCGCAGGCCATCGTCCTCGCCAGAATGTGGTGCCAATGGATAAGGATGGGGTCAGCCTGTGTGCCATCTGCTCCGAGCAGATGACTCATCCGTCGGTGAATGTGCTGGTGACGCCCTGCTGCCGACAGCTCTTCCACCGAGCATGCATACAAGTCAGTTGCACGCCACACGCACGTAGCGGCAGTGACCGCCTTTTGAGAGATTTAGTAAGGGGGTGGAGTGAGACTTGTGAAAGTGTGTTTCAAAATTTGGCTGTACAGCAGGGGCAATGAAAGCTATGGCTGTAGAATTTCAAAGCTCTTTTAAAGACACACACAGGTTGCATTAGGTCTCGAAATTTGTTTCAAAATGTCCTTGGTGTTTTTTTGTTTGGGGCCTGCTATCACCAGAGCGTTCCAATATAGCAAAAATTCAGTTTCTAATGTATGTATAAAAATCGCAACTTCTCAAGATATATGTGTATTTTTTTAATGCTAAAAATACACTGATGCACCTAGGCTTCTGCATTCTAGCTCCTTTTATGTAGATGCACTGCTCAACACATTTGAGAGGTTTCGTTCGTTTATGTCTGATAGTTCCCGAGAAAAAGGTACAGACTTCAAAAATGCTTAAGTTACGTAGGGCCAAGTGTGCATTCCCTGTCACCGTATCGAGCGGGGGGGGGGGGGGGGGGACAAAACAAAAATCAATTTTAAGGCCACGAGTGCCCAAGTGTTGTACACTTTTTCAAAGATAAAGGAAATTTCTATCCGGTGAGTGCGAAATCCCAAAATATAATTTCTTGACCCAAAGCAAGTCTCGCCTCCCACCTTGACCCTGCAAGAATTTTTCGGCATGGTGAGTAAATGCTGCCGATTGGTATTTGAAGCTTTTAAAAACAATTGAGCCAAACAGTATAGCACAGTAGTCAGTCTGGAATTCACATTTAATTCTCAGTCAACCCGAAATCGCTCGCTCTCTTGTTGGACTTATTAGAAAATGATGCTATAGACCCAAATGACCGCGCCATGAAGCCAATATCATGGTAGGTAGACGCTCGTGTGCTGCATGATGTCAGTGCCTGATGATCATATGGTGGTTTAGGGTGTTAAACCCTAGATAATAATAATAATAATCATTATTATTATAAACTCAATCTCCATGGCCATTGGCTGATTTGAGCATCGGGAGCCACCCCATTACCACGGCCACAGTCGGTGCCGTGATGTGCTTGTGCGCATACGAGATCACCTCAAGTAACCCGTGTATTTAAGAAAAATATTATAATAAATTGCTCAAGGTCATGATACGCGCTGAGAAACAAACTTAGCTTTCTACCTTTTTTTTTTATTCCTTTTCTTTTCAACTTTCAGTGCACTCACTCATACGAAGGGAGAGAGAAAACACTGTAAAGCGTGCGACAAATTCCTGCAACACCCGGAGGCTCGTGCTTGACTAATTCTAAAATTTTATGTGGTAGTCGACTCGCGAAGCAATGAACTCCTTTAACGAAGTCACTGGATGACTACTTGGCAAAGTGTTGTAGGGTCTCTTTAAAAAAGTACTGACGCGAAATTCTGTAGGCGAGATAACTTGGGAGGTAGATTTGGTTGGGTACACGCTCATCGCCTGCGAAATACCAATGTCTAATACAGCCAGAAGCGTACTTAAAATCATTCTTGTATCGTGTGGGCGCAACTGCACACAGAATGCACCGCTTCAGCACATCCACACCATGTGAGCAACCGACGACCCCACGCATCACGATTTCGTGTTGGCCGCCACGTTCCTTGTGGGCTCTCTGTCTTGGCAGACCTTTTTAACGAAAAAGAAGGAGCACCCCCTTTATGCACTTGCTCTGGAGTACGAAGTCCTTGCCTGGACGGTGCATAAATTTAAATATTAACTTGGTAGCATTAAAGAGCTCGTTTTCCGGAAATTTCGGCGTCGCTGGTTGTGAGCGAAAAATCATCATCTGGTGCGTGACTGAAAAAACCGAGAAAGATGCAAATAAAATGAATAATCAAAAATTTTGGATACGAGTGTGGATCGAACCCGGGTCGTTTGCATGGCAGACGAGTGTTCTACCACACAGCCACACGTCTGCTTGTGAATACAGCAAAATAACTTCCTCTGCTTGGAAATGGAGTGAAAGTAACTTTCGTGCTATACAAACACACACGTCCTGTATACACACTTCAGAATACAACTTGAAATATTGCAGTAGTAATGCATGGTACAAGCGCACATTGCCATTGGGCGTCTGAACATGGGGTTATCATAAGGACTTCATGGTTTAGAGCCAGCCGTCCACTAAAAAAGGCTCACATGTTACTGTGCCCATTCCTTTAAGGTCTCGCAGTGTGCGCATAGCAAGTTCTAAAAAAATGTGTACACTAAGTGTTTAAGTACGTGCTAGGGGCAGATTATCCCTATTGCGTTCAACTCTTAGGGACGAAGCTTAAGGTTTTTCTCCTTTTTCTCATGCCGCCTCTAACTGGAACTGTCCTTGTTCTGCGCAGCGCCAGGCCATGAGTGCGGGCATCCACTTCTTCCGATGTGGCCACTGCAACAACAAGGAAGCCTTCCAGCAGGAAATGCAGGACCACGGCATTTACGTGCCCGACCAGTGAGTAGTGTCCCTCCGCCCAATGGGGCTCCCTCCCCATTGCCGCTTCTTGCAGAGACGCCTCCTGGGAACGGGAACCACACGCCTATGAGGAGCTGCTCTTTCGTTACCAACACTGCGATGCGCCGCGCTGCTCCTGCCCCATGGGGCGCGATCACCGCCACGAGGATGGGTAAGGGTGCTACACTGCTGAAACCCAGCTATTCTCCTTGTGCTGTAAACTCAAACCTCAATGGAACGGACCCGTATATAACGAAATGTCAGTTTTAATGAAGGAAATGAAGAAGTAGTTTTGCAGCAGATAGATTAGGAATTTTTGGATATAACAAACATATTTTTGTGTAAGCTTCAACTTTGTTATGATGAGGTTTGAGTGTAGTACTCAGGGCCCAGGGTCTTGAAATACCGTATTTACTCGCGCAATGAACGCACTCGCATAATAAACGCACCCCCAACTTCAGTCGTCATAATTTTAATTGTTTTTTTTTATGTGTAATAAACGCATTCCCTACATTCGTCCGGTGCAGTCGAGCTAACCGACCGCTGGCGCCTCCTTGTCCGTTGAAACTCCTCCTCTTTTCATCATGCCGACCACCTTCTGTCGGCCACCTTGGCTCACTTCCCCCCCCCCCCCTTCCCCGTTCTCCCACTGCTCTGCGCCGTATTGTTTTTCTTTCTGCCTGTGCGCGGCATGTACCAAGTCTTCTTTAATTATCTGCGCACTACAGCGGCATTCACGAACAGTGCGTGTGTAGTGTAGAGACATCGCTGACAAGCACACAGCAAGCAAAGGTCACGAAACTGCTCTCGCCAACTGAAGGTCGCTTCCTGCAAATACGAAACTTTAAGGCACAACCACATGCACACGATTTTCGAGCCACGGCAGGATTTGCTGTCCATGGCTGTCGCAAAAGGCCATTCGCCGCCATCGCGGCGCAGGCTTTTGAAAAACCAGGAGAAAAAAATCGCTTCTTGCCCAGAAAAAAATGTCGACTATTTCCGCAACATGGTAGCAACCCCCGATTCTCGCTTCAGTTGCAATTCGCTCTTCGGGCTTGTTATTCGAGCGCACTTCAAGGAAGGCAATATATAGGTTACCTTTTCTACAGTAACTTCTCGTGTGGGCAGCGATGCAGCGGCCATATTTTGTCAAACTTGTTATCGACGGTTTGTTTTCATGCTTCGGTGGTAGCTTGCTGCAATGTTGGTTACTTGCTACAATGTCAATGGTGTTGTCGTGGTTGTTGTGCAAGGTTGCCGCGAAGTTGGAAAAGTGCGTCGTAGCGCACGCTTATTCTGGGCGCCTCTCAAGGTCACAGAAGATACCACTGTTGCTATTAAACGATTGCGAGAAAAAATAGCCGTGAAATGCTTTTATGGCATGCGCGGGCAGCGTGGGGAAAGCTTGCCGAAGATAGCGCCATCAACCACCGAATATGAGCGAAGTGCAACAAAAAAAGCTGTTTCGAAACTGCTAGCGTACGCATATGTAAATTGCGAAAGGCTAAGTGTCCTAACTTTTTCTTGCATTTCCCCATTTTTTGTTCATACCGTAAACGTATTCATGAAATTTGCCCAGCATAATAAACGCACCCCCAACTTTGCTCCGATTTTTTTCGAGAAAAAAAGTGCGTTCATTACGCGAGTAAATACAGTCAGACCAAAAAAAATGATTAAACACTCGCCAGTAAATTTTTGACAATTCCGATCTATCTACTAACTAAGCTCTCTAGTTTAAAGGGCCAATATGACCCTTTTCTGCTTTTTACCGACAGGGCAATTTTTAAACGGTCATTGATAAGTTGGGCAGTTAAGCCAGTATAAACTTCGCTACATGCTAAAAGAATCTCCTAGACTGTGCCCATCACTCATTTAACGATGGGCTTGCTGCACACAGAGCGACACATGTAGACGTATGTAGTGCCCTCTGGAGCACGATACATCTTATTATAGGGTCGCCCGGCAGCACTGGGGCATGCGCATGACATGGGTTATGCTGACCTTGTAATGTATGCTTGGGTCTACTGCAACAAGCTTTAAGGTTGAACAGTTAAACCTGGATGTAACGAAATTGACAAATTCCCAGAAAAAGTTGTTATAAAGAGGATTTTGTAATATGCAGGTTCAGTACGAAAATTCGAAAGGTGAATGCACAAATTAAACAAAAGCGGTACTGGAGGCAGAGCTAACCCAAAGAACTTATTTTAGTGGGAAAAAATTGCGTTATATTTGCAATAGCAATTATACAGACTCTCTCGGCAGTGCTGTGATGCATCCGGTGTGGCAGCACTGCTTGATTTCCCTGTAGTTTAATTTTTATGTTTCTGTTCTAGTTCGGATATTCACAACGAAGGCGACAAAAGTAGCAGGAGAAAAGAAGTGAAACACCAATAAGCGTTCCACCCGCCCACACCGGCTCTTATCATCACCATACAAGAAACTAGAACACAAGCAAAAAGATTGCGTTATGGGGGGCATCGCGCAAGGCTGTCAAACCGGATGTGCGCACATGTCAGTGGTGGTAACTGGACAGAGCACAGCGTACCGTTGCTTATGCTCTGCTGTTCGCAATTTATCTGGCGCATATAGTACATTCAAACCTTCCGGTCAACTGAAATGAACTTTGTGTGGTGTGATGGTCTGGTGTTCAAATGTCGTGTCATCTGAGATATTGGAGGGTTAAGAATAACGCAAAATTAAACTTGGGAATTTCAGAGAATAAGGGACATACGACAAATAAACTGCAATAAATGCCGTACTTCTACCAAACAATAAAATCTGAAATATGCCCTTCGAATAAAACAAATGATGTGCTCTCTTCACTGACATGTGAAATGTACCGTACTAAGCGCAACTTAATATGTGAAAGGCTGCAGATCTGTTGTGGTTTGCTTTGTTCTTGGAAAGCAACGTGAATTTGCTACTTGCATCTATGCATTCCAAAAGCATTCATCACCGGTATATGCCATGTTGCGTATTGGAAAACTCGTGGCCAACGAATCATTCGTAATATGGCATACTCTTCAATCTACAAGTTGTGATGTGCGGAGTACAGCGGGAATTCCTCTGGCTTACTGCATGGTGTGTTTTTCTGCGTACTCTTTTTCGTGGGGCAATGCATCTCTTACGCAGTTAACTTGGCCACATTTTCACACGAAATTGAGCGAGGGGACTGCAAAAGTGGAATATTGCTGCTGTTTGTGTAACTCTAAAGTTATTGTTGCCCTGCCGATTCCAAGGAACCACGAATGACATGTTTCAGCCCATACAGTGGGGCGCTGAAGAATGCTGCTTTGCATAAATTGTTACGTGGAATAGTGACACTGAATACCCTTTGAGTCTTTGGTGTTGATGTCATCGCATACTACACCTATTTTACCCATTTTGAAGCTTGCTTCAGATAAAGCAATAATATGATCTTGCTTGCTGTCTTGTGGTACCCGAAAAAACAGGCTGAACTGCTGCTGAGTATAACTTTACAAGGCCCTGCCATTTGCTCCTCAAAGGCAGATGCACACTACCTTGCCCCAACAGATATGCGATTCGGACTGACGTCGAGAGCCGATAAACCTGCCTCCGGAAAACATTGCCGAGCGCATGAGTGGGAATAGCATTTCTTGAGTCGCGAAGGCTACAGGCTGTCACGCTCGGTGATTTGGTTGGGCCTTTGCAGACTTCCGAAAGGTACCGACAACCAATTTTATTAGTGCCTCTCTTCTTTAGTACTATTGATAAAGCTTACCAGTCAGTGTTTAATCACCAAACAGTAACACTGAAATTACCACAAGACGTAATCAGAATTTTCAGATCTGCGGCAAGTGTCTAGTCGTACACACGACACATGCAACAAATGACATGCGGTGAGCACATCTGCGGTTCGAGTTTGTGCTCTGAGCTTTGCTGCGCATGTGTGTGCTCTGTGTGCATGCGCTGCAACTTGACATGTTCCACTAGTTGCCGCAAGTGTAGCCACTGCTTCTGATCGTAAACTCTGTCTCGCAAGAAGTGCAGAATAGAACAGCAACGGATTATTACGTACACCCTAACTTTGAACCCTCGTTTTGGTGCACTTGCAAGTATAGGAGCAGGTACAGGAAAGTGAAATACTCCATAATCCAGGTTCGAGGTTCTCCCATAGGCCTGCACGGTGGAATGTTGTTTTTGTGACATTTGAATGCAATTTCGAAATATAAACCCCACTCAGGTCTGTAAGGATATCAGAATCTGTCACTCTAATCTACAGCCTTTTCATTTCCACCAGGATCTGATCGCACATTCTGGTGAGTCGTCGGTTTATGTTGTACTAGACGGAAGGTTCCACTTATAGTTGCTCCGCAGAAGTTTTTGCTTATCGAAGCTAGCCAACGGCACTGACGGACAGGCCGTAGTGATACTTCTGCGACTCCACTACCTGCCTATCTTCCGCGGCCTTGCCTACCAGGTTAGAAATGGTGGTCAGATGCGAATTGATGGCTGCGCAGTCGTTGGAAGATCGTGGTGTGCGACAGCTGCGGCTCCCAGGGTGTCCATGCATCCTGTGGCAATGTGGGAGGCGCACACTGGATCTGTACAGAGTGCCGCCAGATCATCAACCGAGGTAAGTTACCCTGCCGCATGCGGCTTTCTGTCATTTTATGCGTGAGCTGGTGCACCCTTTTCATAGACCCGAAGCTCCGAGGAGATTCACGGGCATCGGCAGAGTTTTGTCCTTTAAGGGTGCCAGCGCATGTTGCAAAGGAGGTAGGGAGGGGAGGGCCTTTTGCACGCCCTTCCTAACTAAAGGGACACTAAAGGCAAACATTAGGTTGGTGTTGGTTGTGGGAGTTGCGGTCCAGAAACCTTGTACTAGTGCTACTTTTGTGCCGAGGAAGTGCTAATTCTGAAACGAAATCACGTTTTAATGGTCCACATCGCGTTAACACACTTCGAATTTCCCGCGCGTGAAGGCTGACTCTTGCATGTCACTGTTTCCGCGCTCAACGCAAGCCTCTACTACGTGGCCGCCTACACCAGTAGCAGTGGAGCGTAAGTAGCGGGAACCGCTGTAGCAATAACAGCCATTAAACAATTTTCTGCAACCTCGGAGGCCATGATTGGTTCTATTGGGCCCTGCTAGATGGCACCATCTATCCAGACTAACCAGCCAAAAACTGAGCTTTTTGAACTACTCAGGCCATTCCTCATAGTTACAGCAGGCGGTCCTTTTTTTTCTGTAAAATGTAATGATTCAAACAAAAACGGACAAGCAGCATTTTATTATGACTCTTGATACAGGGAAGTTTTTTTTTAATTGCAGCTAGTTTGATTACTGGTGAATAATCATAAGCGCACACTCTCGCGTCATCAGGATCATTTCGCAAATTTCCCAGTCATGGTGCACGTTGTGTGAAACATTTATAGCTTAATTTCTTAGTAAGTAAGGCACTGCTATTGATAAGACAGATGTCGTTTCGCCACTTTTAGGTACAGTGGTGCCGCTGAGCAATGGCGGCCGGAACCTCTGTTAAGATGATTGAAACTTTGAACCTGCTTCAAATAGCAGACACTGTTGCTTGTTTTCACGCGTTTGTGGTCATTATTCAACGTTGTGAACGATCTCGATATTACCATAACTCTGAGTTTCTCAAGTAAGAGGGAAAATGGAAAGAAAAAGAAAAAAAAAAACTATTTCACTGCGAGCCTCAATGCTCCAGGAGGAAAATTAAGCGTCCCGTTCAAATCGGCGCCCCAAAGAGCCATCAGGGGTCAAGAGGGTTAATTTAGCAAGCAAATAACCAAGACTCGTGAATATGTTGCAGCGCCCATTTTCTGCACGAGTACAGTGATTTCCAGGTTTGCAGTTCTCGCGCTGAGTTCGTCAGCTCGATACCATACAAATTTGCTTTGCGCATATTTATCTGCCCAATATGCAACCCAGCATTTATTTACTTGCCATAGTATGTTAGCGCTCCCCTACTTTCTCAAAAACATAAATCCAAGGGCCACCGAAGCGCAAAGAATTGCAGGCGTCGTCAAAAATGTATTTCCGGTATCGTCTCTTGCGGGGCGATCATCTCAATGACCGCCATGTTAGATGTATAGTCGCGCCACCAATAGGTCGTGAGAGCTGCGAATATTGAACTTTCACTCTGACGAAAATTCTCCTTTGCCTTCAGTGTTTCTCTAATGCTCGTAAGGAGATCCATTCTAGCTTTTCACAGAGAAAGGCTTTCTTGTTGACAAAAAATTTCTACTAGTCTGGGTGTCGAACAGGTCCAATGCTTATTCAGGGCGATCACTCTACCTAAATTTAGCTGACCTGGAGAATAGCAATCGGCAGCGTGAGGTCGAAGTAATTGACAACTAAAACGTGGACAATACCTGTGCGTTTTTCTTTCCAGTGTTATCGCTACTGAACAAAAAGTTGGATCGTTATAAAATGCGGGTCAACAGTCTTGCTACCAAAAAAAAACATTGAGGATTGGCTTGAACAGCTTTTCGCCAAGGTAGCTTTTGCCAACATCTGAGCTCAGTATAGCAATAATTGTTTTGTTTCATCACATCCTACCTAGTGGCGGAAGCAATAAACACTTACCAGATATTTCGCAAAGCGGTTGCCGACTACTGCTCTTGGCAGACAGCACATGTACTCGTGTAACTTGGCAGACACTCACTTCTACATACATAATCATACGGTGGTTTTGGGACGTTAAACCCCACAAATCAATCAATCAATCATTTCTACGTTGCATCAGCAGTTAGTCACAATTGTGTTCATGGGCAAAGAGGTGTCACGGCATGTTTTAAAGTGCGTGTGTGTGTATAAAGGCCCAGCTTGCATTGCACGTATGCAGTTCCCAGTGCAGCCCAGCAGTCGTCCAGCGGTCGCATCGAAAAGCGCCAGTCACAGCAGCCCGAGCCCGAAGTCATTGAAATCACCAGCGACGAGGAGGACGAAGCGCCCTGCCCACAGCGGCACGCGGAGCGCAAGACGCCAGTTGACGCGGAGCGTCTTACTGCGAACGGGTGTCGATTAGTGGACTTTGCATTGCGTGGCGCAAGCAATGACGATGGCACCACCCTGCAGCTCATGCTGGAGACGATAAGCGGCAACGTCGTCGTGGCGGACATCTCGTTTGCCGACCGCCCGCTCGTCATCTCTTGATTCTCCAGCCGCCTTGCGTCCGTTTCGCCGTCAAAAAAGCATCAATTAGCATTTCACCATGTGACGGCAAGCGAATGTTTCAACAGCAAAATGTTTGACCTGTTACATCATCGGTGGGATTCATTCACCACATTTCTGTATTTGTTTCATGGTGCAAGTGTTCACCGCAAGAGCACTGGTTGAAAGTGTCTGCAACACTTATATTTACTGGTTTTGGCTAGCTCAAAGTCCCAAGCTCTTGTTAATAAATAGGATTGGCCACGGTATGCAGTCCGCTTGTCTGTTTTGCTTTTACGGAAAATTTGCCACATGGGAAGACTTTTGTGCATTGCACATCACAAAAAAAGTAAAGAAAAAGCTCCGTGCCTAATGCACACACAACTGGTGGCGAGACGTTTTGGAGCATCATAATGTAAAGCGATGCACACAGAGCAGCAACAAAACCGTTGGCATTGCTGTTCTCACTTTCTTCATGTGAAATTCCATGCAATTACCATGTGTTAAAATAACTGTGGACCAAAAACTTCATATCTGATGATCGGTGTCTGGATTTCAGCGATTCTGAAGATCAGTATCGGTACATATTGATACGTACATATCGATAGTGTCGACTAGAGGACGCTTCTTGCCATAGAAGAGGTTAAAGTGTCCTCTAGTCGACACTGGCACCAACACCTACGTAACAATATCTTGAATCATGACGACGTCAAATGCCCTTAATAAATTATTCATATATGACGTATGCAAAGGGCTTTCAACGTTTTTTTTACACCCCCCTTTTTGCTCCAATCTTTGTCACTGTTCCGGCCCTTGTGGGAGAACATGGTGGCGGGCAACCAGCCGAGGAGAGTTTGAGCACCTTGGAATAAAGGATGAAATGAGTGGATTGCATCCACCACAACCAAAAGTCTCAAAGGATCCTGCTGCAACAAACAGTTGTAGTATCAGACTTGAAAAGTATGGAGCACTAAATCAACTCGAGACTAGACGAAAACAAGATAAGCACTTGTCTCATCTTCCATCTTGTCCAGTGTGCATGTAGTGCACCATGGTTCCTGAAGCACGATAAATTGCCGGCACACCCAAATGTCCTCTCTTCTGAAGTATGTTGCACTTGGGTAAAGGTTTATGCTGGTTGATGATGAGTCGGGTGGCTGCAAACATACTTCAGAGGCGGATGCGGAATTTCTTACCATCGTTGCTAAATCACGTGAGCTAAAAGAGTAGTGTTATAGCCTCATTTCTCCAGATTTTATCAGCCTACAGCCATGCGTACTGTGTCAAGGCAGAAGACCTTTTTGGAGCTTCATATCGCCAGCATTTTGGCAGCTGTCTTACAAAAAGCTTGTGCTTCCAAGGAAACAAGTAAAAAGTTTATAAGTTTCTACCAAAATGGGAATTTTTCATGAGCTCATTTTTTTTCTCTTTTAGACAATTAAAAATACCAGGCAATCATGCTAAAGAATTCCCCTATTTATTAATAGAAAGGGTCATGCCCTGGCAAAGATGATGCCTTCAGGTAGTATGCGAGATATTATTTGAGCTGTGAGATTGTAAATAGATAATGTGCTATGCAACATCAGCAGAAAGAACCGCCTTGGCTGCAAGCGACGCTGACATTCAAAGAATTAAATGCACTAAATGCCCAATGAAGCAAATAGTGGCACGTCTGTCACCGTAGCGCACTTAGTAGAGCATCAGACGCGTTACTTGAAGGTTGCATGTTCAGTTCCTGCAAGTTTTCTTTTTGTCCACTTTAATTTCTTCACGTTTAGACCACAAATACTACAAATTTAATACTTTCCTTGGCTTGATAATTTGTTACATTGTGTTTACACGTGTGCTCACTCAATTTCTCAGCCACAGACAACTACATTGAAAAAACAGCATCAACTTGGCGAATTCTAGACAAAAGTGTACCATGGGGTTTCTGTGGACATGCTTACAGTGTCAAGGCAGAAGACCTTTTTGGAGCTTCATAGCGCCAGCATTTTGGCAGCTGTCTTACAAAAAGTTTCACTGTTACATTCTGCAAAGACTCCCGACATCACCAGTGGAGATTCTAGGACATGAAGGAATTGGGAATCGTCGAGCGCAGTGCAATAGAATTCACTGGCCCTGCAGGAAATACTAAACATTCCATGGAAAAACAGGAAAAGAGGAAAGTCTCAACTGTGTGGACAATCACTGAGAGGTCTGCCGGGGTACTTCCCGTCAAAGAGGAAAGTAATCAAAAGAACATGGCTGGCGAGAAAAGTTACATGAGAATCTGATCTCTTTCATAAAGCGTGAAAGAGACTTGTAAGCAGTGAATGTGGCCTCCATCGGACACATTTCTCAGTGGTAAAGTCTGACATCTATGGACATTAGGTACAAAAAGAAAAGTCGAACACTCTAGCTTATTTCGCAGGCAGCATTGAATTTGAATTTCTGTCATGTTCTTGAATTTAAATTGCACAAACATGTACTCCACAGTTCAAGTGAATATGGTCATGAATCGCTGGAAAATTCAGTCTTCTCGCACCTAGTGGTTTCTAAACTTTTGATGCTAGCCTCTCCCACAAAAACAAACTCTTTCTGGAAGAAGCAGCTCTGAAAGCACAGCAGTCTCATTGAAAGGACCCTGAAATGATTTTGATAATTTTGTAGAAACACTTTGGGCGGGTAGACCAAGTCCCAAGGATCATTTACAAAGCAATTTGAGTCCTCTGCGTAAACTGTGTAATGTGACGCTTTAAAGCTGCGAAACCATAGAACACCTGCGGAACGCTGAGACTCGCCAAAGCGCGAGTCGCTCGCTGGATTTCGTGCCGACCGGTTGTGCGCCCGCGCGCTTGCGACCTTCGGCGTCACCGTAGCTCTGGCCGACTGGGCTCGCCCTACGTCACCTCCTGCCGCCGACGACCTTCGACTACAGTGAAGCTCTGACTTACTGGACCTGCTCTACGCCATCTACAGACGCCGACAACATCTCTCGCAAGTGTACCCCGTCCTCGGACTCCAGTGACCGTGCTTCCATCTTTCCTGTCTCTCCTATCCCCTCAGTTTGTTGTTGCTTCTTCTTCCTCTTTTCTATACCTTTACTTCTACCCTTTTTATCCCTCCTCACCCCCATCCCTTGTGAGCTCTGTGGTGGTGTCGCTCACTGAAGCAGACAATAACGGGGCTCACTTTTCTCTTCCTTTCT
The DNA here is from genome assembly GCF_043290135.1 of Rhipicephalus microplus. NCBI lineage: Eukaryota > Metazoa > Arthropoda > Arachnida > Ixodida > Ixodidae > Rhipicephalus > Rhipicephalus microplus. The sequence goes on from NC_134705.1 coordinate 179,939,435, forward strand.
CTTTCTTAAGAACCACTCACGCCAAAGCGCATTCAACTGTCCATTCACAGAACGACGTGCTCTGCCCACTTGACATCACCATGGCTGCTGATCTGATTGGCTGCGGAACACTCAGCGCACAGAAGTGTGGCAGCTTGGGCTAGTTGGTATGGCATGACGATAGTTATAGCGCGAGAACAAAACGACGTGTCGTCGTTTTGTTCTTGCGCTATCACTATCGTCACTCAGCACAGGCCGCGTGAAGGCGGAGCTTAGCCCCGAGCGCTCGAAGGAAGAGTTGAGGTAGTTGAGAACGAAAGGCAAAGATGGAGGGTACCTATTTATTACTCGTAGCTTTGTTAATAAGGCGTTTTGATTGAACTATGGTGCCAATGATTTGCTTTAGTAGTGGTCTAATCAAAAGTGTTATGTGAAAAAACCGTTTCAGGAACCCTTCAAACAAAGCCTGAAGGAACCAGGAGAATATGTTCCATTAGCAGGAATACCATTTATGGAGAGGTTAATAAGGAAGCAGTATTCAAGTGCGAAACCAAACATGCTCCCACGTCGGGACAGAGAGGCCATGCCCCTCTACCGCCACACGGGCCCTCTGGACCACAGAGTTTCCTTTTGAGAAACTCTATCCTCTGGACAGCCCCGAGTTGGTCCGCCAGGGCGTCACTGTGCAGCATTCGCTGCCACCAATGTTCACCGTGAGAAACCGCACCGGCCAATGCTGGAACAGCGTCAGAGCATGTGTTCAAAGAGCAAGCCCCCACTCTTACTACAATAAATCGAAACCCCGCAGTCCGGGTCAATTTATTCATGACGACCGGGTTGGGGTACGTCAGCTGTGACGGTAAATCCCAACAACGACTATCCCAACCACGGAGATCCCAACCATTTTTGTGGCTTCTTTTCAGGCTTCTTCTATATTTACCGTCCAAGACAATCCAAAGCGTTAACGCAGAGGAGCTTGCTCTCGGAGGCCCGATTGAGGGTATCAAGCACGCCGTAGGGCACCCGGCGAAGAAACAACCATGGCTGGTGTGGTGCGTTCTGTGAAAAGCGTAACCAGAGTTTTGAGCGCTTGCCGACTGCTTCCACGAATCGCGTACCCTGCTCGAGCGGCGTCGTATTACGTGCGCAAAGATCGGCATGCGGTCATCACGACTTATGTCCCCGAACGGTAAGAGCGCTTTCCCACGTGCTAGTCGGTAATCTTTTGGACGACCGCTAAAGAAGTTCTATAACCTATAGCTTTGCTTGGTTCTGCGTTTATTTTTTTAATTCTCCACTGTACGCAAAGCGAGTGGTTTCACTTCGACTTGGCGTGCAAGGTCGCGTGACGCTGGAGTCTCCTTCGAATAGCGCACCCGGCACATCAATCGGCGGAGATGAGCGGTTACCAAGCGAAAGTCGCATATTTTCTCCCCATTTATTGTTAGCGTGACTAGCGTGCACCAGCGACGCCGCACAGTGGAGCTACGTGTGTAATATTTCTAAATGTAGCTCTATAGCCAAACTTCCCTGGTGCCGGTGGCGAAAGCAGGTCTTCTCTGAGCGGTCTTTGAAACTAGGAAGAACCGTCGAGAGTTGTATTCTTTGCGGATATCTAATTTGGCTTCCATGTGCTGGTTTTTATTTAAACACTTCAAGAGCAAATTGAGAGAAGTGATAAAATTTCGCAGACGCTGCCCGAGGGATTATAGTTTGTGGTGCAGTGCTGAGATATTGCTTCAGTGCAAATTAAAAACAAATATCTCTATAAGATAAGTCAGACAATATTCACACAGAAAAGAAGAAAGGAGGGAACGAAACGAAGTTTTAATGCCGACGTTTTTCAACTCTGTAAAGTGCAACCTACACTGTCTTGCCTTGAAAGCCGAGTAGATGATATTGCTGCTATTTCGTCGGATGTGCGCCAACATATTTAATGTGTGAGAGTATGGTTTCAAAGAAAACTAATTTATACACTCATCGCCTTTGTCATCCCGTTCCAGCTTAAGCTAAACTGAAACTGGCTGCTGAAAAGTTATTAAATTATCTAGGGAACTGTAAGGCTTGCCTTCTTTATGACTTGGAAGTGTTGAACGTCAGCTGCGTTGTAATGGTAGTAGCAAGATCGGATATTTCCGCCGTAACTTTGCAAAACCAGCTTCATCTTCCAGTCTAGTGCTGTATAAAACACTCATTCATACTAAACTTGGATATGGCGCATCACTTTGGTAACCATACCTTAATAATTCGGTGCATTCAGTAGAAATGGTACAAATTAACTCTGTCCCCTTTATACTTTCCAATTATGACCAAAATGCGAGCATCACACAGATGAAAAATTACCTTAAATTAACCTACACTTGCTTCTTGTTGCACAATGCTCTGCTTGACACTTTCTCACAAACTCTATCATCATATTGCCACTTATGTCATTTGCTAATACTTCTTCCTCGTATCTCACACCACTTGAATCATGCTCATAAGGTTGTCATTCCGTCGTCTAATACCGAATCATTCCGCCAATCATATATACCGTGCAAATCAAATGATTGGAACTGTTTTGCTACATCACTAGTAACTATTTCTGATCATAATATATTTAAGACTTGGTTCAACAATTTTTAGTTAGCCTTGTATCTTGAATCTCCGTAGCCACAATTGTATTAATGTTACATAGTGCAATTACCTGTTGTACATTGCCATGTAATAGCTATTATTGTGTATTTAGAAATGCTGTTATTTCTTGTAGTGTGTATATTTCCATTGTAAATTCACGCTATACAGTGCCTATCATTAACTATTGTTGCATTGTATTGTCTATTTTTACTTAATCATTGTTTGTAATGTTTTACCACTTCCCTCTGTAATGTCTGTTGATCCTGAGAGTATTTCAAATGAAAACCTCGCCTTACTAAAAAAAATTTTACTAAGATATATTGTGCTGTAACTACACATTTAGAAGTCCCTGGTATGACTTTTTTTAAGCCTTACAAATTAGAAGACAACTGCAATTAAACTTTTCATCACATGGACACCTTGGTAGCCTAATTAGTAAGAAATCATCAATTGATTGATATGTGGGGCCTAACATTCCAAAACCACCATTGATTAATAAGAGACGCCGTAGTGGAGGGCTCTGGAAATGTCGACCACCAGTGGTTCTTTATAACGTGCACCCAAATCTGAGCACACGGGCCCACAGCAATTCTGCCTCCATCTGAAATGCAGCCGCCGCAGCAGGGATACGATCCCGCGACCTGCGGGTCAGTAGCCGAGTACTTTAGCCACTATACCACCGCGACGGGGTGGTAAGAAGTCATCAGGAAATGTGTAAATGTCACTGATTGAGGATGAAGTTTTTTTTTCCACACCATCATTCAGTCACAAGATTTTCAGGTATGATTAACTGTGCAAGTTTTGTCACACATACAAGGCTTAATATCAGATGGTTCAGATGTAAAGGAGCCCTTGAGCAAAGTGACATTTGAGATATGACCAAAAGCAGAGGGGAAAGCTGCCCGAAATTATGTTCATTTTTTTTTCTTTTCTCTCTCTCTTTTACTTTTTTTGTAGTTCTGCTTATTAACCCTTTAATGTCTGAATTATGAAACTACCGATGAAAATTAAAACTTTTTTTTTTATTTTTCAACTTTAGATAGTAACCTCTAAATGATTCCACAGTTCAATTATATAAAATGCAACTTTAATGCATACTTTTTATGAATGTTGCAATTTCTCCATATGCCACAGAAGCGAATTATAACAAAAAACGCATTGCAGAACTACTTAACATGTCTTGTGCCACCTCTGGGGTGAGTACACTCAGAATAAACTATTACTGAAGATATAACTTGTGTCACCCAGGCGAGAAAGAATAAAGAAGTGAGCGCTGTTGCACACGCTTTGCGCTCTCCGCCGTCACTTACAAAACAACTGGTTCTAACTAAAAATAGCTTAGACATGACGGCACTAGATTATTCATGCCGAAAGCTACGTTTTCCACGAGTACTTGACAGCCGGTATTAAAGGCGGAACGCATTCTGCGACTTGCTTGCTCAAAGTTTTTTGGTATGTTGCAAATTTGTGACACTCGGCAGTAAAGGGTTAGGTAAAAAAAAAATGCCTTTATGACCATTTCGCCGGGAGTGGTGCCTGAATGGGGCACGACCTGAAATGTGAATCTCCACGTCGTGACCTCTGACAATAGGGTACATCATGCCATCCTGAAAGAAGGGCGCATAGATATAGTTGACAGCTTGTCGTAGGATGACATGACGTACAGTCGGATACAACCTAAATCTAGAGAGTCCCCTTCCATACGGCCGGGGCAGCAGATTGCCTTCATGACTCAAGAAATACTTGCATTAACGCACTTGGCAATGTTTTCCAAAGGTTGGGTCATAGAGTTTCCCAAAATTAACTAGAGGGCACTCTGGCGCTGCGATCGTTCAGCGACCATGGGGATGATGGGTAGTACACACATTTGTCTAGTCTTCGTACTTGCGGGCGACGAATCGTACTTGTGGCTTCGTTTATGGCTGGTTACGGTTTTGTTTTGAAAGAAAGAACAAACCCTTTTAAACTTAGTGACTTGATTCGAAATGGTAATCATAAAAGAATAAGGTTGTGAAGTGCAAACGGTGAACATTTGCTAATTTATGTTTTCGTGAAAAAAAGCTCCAAGCCACACGAACACACACGGAGCCAGAAGCAAGCCATAAGTACGAAAATTAAACAAATGTGTGTACTTCCCATGCTCGCTGAAGCGCCATGTGTTGCAGCTCCCATAGACACTAGCGCCAGAGTTCCCCCTAGTGTACATTAAGAAACTCTATGGGTGGGGTCACCAGTCGTCCCAGGTGGAGTCACCAGGTGGGGTCACCAGTCATTCTGCAGTGTGGGCACATATGCCTTTCTGGAGCAAATGCCACACTCTTCGAAAGTTGTATACGACTATAGACGCATGCCATGTCATTTGCCTTGATGCCAATCTTCACTGTTATCAGCCTTGAAAGTTGCCAAGACTTCTTCAGTTCTGTGTTACCCACCTGTGATATTATATACCATATAAAGTAGACGGAGGGATGACCACTGTCGTCGCTCAGTAGTAGAGCGCTCAACGATTAAAAGGTCGCCACTTCAGATCCTGCTGGTGGCAAGTTACCTTTTCGTTTTCTTTTCTTTCATCACATTCGCATTAGTTACTTCCAATAACATTCCCTATATGTTCCTTGGCGTCATTGTTTGTTAGCTCATTAATATTGTGTATAACAAAGAAAACGAACTCTTCAATTTACACTTTTTTTTTCGCCTGTGAAGAACTCACTCAATTCTAGACTTTATTTTTTTATGGAGTTAGTAATTGCCAGTTAAGTAATTTGGCCTGTGTTGTCGCTTCTCTGCTGAGACAGCTCAAAAGCAAGGCTTTGTTCATTGTTCTACAGGAGGGCCAGTGTGTTGGCAACGGCAACAGAGAGCTCCTCCTCTTCCTCCTCCTCTACGCAATGGCTGGGCCACCAACTTGATAGAGCACTGCAACGCATCGACAACGAGGTGCGCCGCACTGGCCGGGTGACACGCAAGGACTTGGATGATGTGCTGGCGCAGGCAGCTGCCATCGGTAAGTGCCTTCAAGCCTCATATCCTTGTCGCAGTGTCGAATTTAGTGTCATTCTGAGCAAGTGCACTACACTTCGAGAATGTCACTTTTGCAGCATATTGCTACACATGAAAGAGGCGTGTACATCAGAAATGATCGTAATGACAGTGGGGCAGATGAGTAGAACAGCAGATGTTTTTTTATTTCAGGCACTATTTCTAACAGAAGTACTGACACGATGTGAAGACGTCGTGAAAGGGACGTTTTTTGTTTAGATGATATGCAGTGTCAACAATCTCCACACATGGGAGTCAGGCAACACGTATAAAATATTTTATTCTGATTTTGAGGCTTTCGTCGCCGAGCATCTGCAAGACAGCTCTATCGTAACGGAAATCATTTCAGCGAGTGAAGACCTTCATGAATTAGCGAGCTCTGCATCCTGCTCGCAGCCCAAATTTCGGAAATCTGTCAGTGACACTGGACTACAAATCACTCATCATTGTTTGCGTGACCCACGAGCTGCTGACTGATTTGCCACTAGTACTTCGCTAGTTGCTGTCTTCACGTGACGTCGTGCTGCTTTGACACGTCACCGAGAAGCCACCCACTCGATATCAAAACCAAAAGCGCCTTTCTAAGGTGTCTGTAATAAGAATATATTCGATGCATTCACAAGCGCCACAGTAGTCGTTTTAGGTTGCTCGATACCAGTTCTTTTATTGCGAGCAATGATCCCAAAATTTTAAAACTTCAGGTCAGTACTCTTTTAAGTAATGTGCTACAGCTATAAACAGCCCTTTGAATAAACTTTAAGTAAAAACGTGGTGCACTGGGCATGCCACCTGGCAGCTGCGGCTCCGAACTTGCCAAGAGCAAGAATATTAGCTAGTTTCTTGTGGTATCATCATCATTCTCATCCTTATTAAGTCTATTGCAGGGTGCTGGCCTTTCCCTATGATCTCCAGGTGGAAGATCATTACATTTTATCCATGCAAACTTCTCAATTTCATCACTCTATCTAGCTTTCTGCCTTGCCTTTCCCGACAGCGTTTCCCACTCCTTGGTAACCATTCTATTGCTTTTACTGTCCATCGGTTGTCTGTTCTATGCGTTAAGAGGCTAGGCCAGATTCATTTCTTTCTCTTGCCGTCAACCAGAATATTGGCTACGCCAGGCTGTTCCCAGACGCATTGTGCCATCTTCTTATCTATGTTACACCTCCTATTTTACATTCCTTTGCATGCTATGTGATCTCTAATTTTTTCTCTAGTTTCTTTGTTATCTTCAAGTTTCAGCTCCGTCTGTAACTGGCAGCATGTGGTGACATAACCTCGGTCAACGTGTGTGCCATCGGGCTCGGTGACCTTGTTTTTTGCAGTGACAATTAGAATGTCGGATGAGAACAGGGATATCATAGAGCTTTGAACAAATGTGCTGCAATGCTCTCATCTGTTGTGCTGTCTTTCAATACAAGATCGCTAGTACTATGTACTGCTATGGTATTCATGATGGATATGTGTGCGTAAAACTTTAGCTGACAATTTTCAAGCCCAGTTGATATTTCGCCCCAATTCATATCTGAGAACTTTCAAATCACAAGAACGAAATCCTCAAGTCTCCTCGATTTCTAAGTATCGGGAGTCTAGTACTGTACTTGCGTGCCTTCGTGATGAGTGTGTGCTCGGCCACTGTGTTGCAGGACGTCTCTCGGGTCCTCAGGGCCTGCTCCTGGTGCGCATGTGCGGTGCCTTCCTGCGTGAGGAACCCCCGTCCGAGCGCCGGGAACTGGCTCGGGCAGTCTGGGAGAAGCTGCAGTCCCTCGGCTGCCCGTTGGATGCCAGCCACTACAACGCCCTGCTGCAGGTGTACCTCGAGAACGAGTTCCCCTTCTGCCCGTCCACCTTCCTGGCCACAATGGAGGCCGCCTCCGTTCAACCCAACAGGGTCAGTTCATTTCCTGGACACTACACTCTGTTTCATGCATCAAATGCAACACTGTGGCTTCTACGCAATAGGTTCAGTTTGCAAAATATGCAAGTCCCCGGACATTTCATTTAAAATTTTCTCGTTTTAAACATGCCCTGCGCGGTTGGCTCTGGCTACATGCTGCCAGAAGTGATTGCGGTCTGCCGTAGTGGTGTAGCGGTTATGGGGCTCGGCTGCCGACTCGAAAATCGTGGGTTCGGTCACGGTTGCGGCGGTCACATTTTGATGGAGGCAAACTTCTGGATGCCCTTGTACCATGCGATGTCAGTGCACATTAACATTCACCAGACGACCGAAATCCTATGTGTCCGTCACTGAAGTGTGCCTCGTAATTATATTGTCACTTGCTAGGGGCTCGAACAAAGGTACAAGCAGACGCAACTGTCAAAATGTCAGACACGAATAACAACATCTCCAGCTGGCGCGAGTTCCTTGTCTTCTTTATCTTTGTTCACTAGCATAGAACTGGTTCACTGTTACTGGCACAGAACATCAGGTGACATTATGGTAGTTTCGGCACATGTCACACCATATACTATTGGAACTAATCACACAGGCCACAATACAAAAACAAAAAAAGCACTAAGCAATCTATAACAAGCTATTCACCATCAAAATTATGTCATGTGGTAAAACATAAAACCATTTTTTTTGGTACAGACGTGTCTACGGCGAGAAGTCTTACTCTCTCTCGTAGCCTTGCACCTGATGTACGAAACAGAGTAAGGGCTCAGCCGAAAATGAATTGTACAGAGCCTCTTGTTTCATCATAGAACACCGCATCACAAGCACTAGTTTTGATGCAGACATGAAGGATGAAGTGTAGGCACGAAAGCATAGTTTAATGATTTTGGATTGACAGGATATTGCAATATACAGATAGGAAAGAGCCATTTTTATCAAGTTTATATTCGGTGATCTCGATATTTTGTCAGCAGTTGGCAGTCCACTTAACTAATGCTTTGTAGAGCATAGAGCGATCGTTCGGCGACCACGAAAATGATGGGTAGTACACAAATTTGCCTTGTCTTCATACTTGCGAGCGTCGAATCGCACTTGTGGCTTTGTTTATTGGTGTGTTTCGGTAGTGTTTCGAAAAAAAAAAACACCTTTTAAACTTTGTGACCCGATTTGAAATGGTAAGCCTAAAATATTAAGGTGGGGAAGCACAACTGTTGAAAACTTGCCGATTGTTGTTTCGTGACAAAGTAGCTCCAAGCCACATGAACCCAGGCGGAGCCAGAAGTACGGAGATTAAACAAATCCATGTACTACCCATCATTCCTGTGCTCACTGAAGTGCTGTGCGTTGCAGCTGCTATAGACCTTAGCGCCAGAGTTCCCTCTAGTGTATATATTTAGGAAACTCAATGTTGTAGAGCACATGCGTATGCTCTCACAAGGCGCTGCTTTGAAATATTTTTTTTTCTATAACTTTTTATCAATTTTGCTGAAACTTGCTGACTTTAGATGCTGGTTTCAGCTGGGTAATTATTTTTCTTGTACTTTATGTACTTTGTCCACTATCAAGCATTTCATGTGCTTTGGGAGTAAGAATTTTCTCGAACCGAAAAAGGTGCAAAGTAAATAAGCCCATTAGAATAATCTGGAATAAGAGCTGTGTGCAAAGCATTGAACAGGAATGATTGATGTAAACACATTTGAAGAGAAGTTGCGATAACTTAAATGTTAACGAGTGAGGTGATGTTGAGGTGGAATATCGATCGTGAATGTTCACCACACCATAACTTTTGTTCAAGTGTGCTTAGAATGACCATCATTTGCTGCATACAGACTAGGAAAAGATGGGAGAGCATCTTGAAACAAACCATTAGGACTTGGGCCTCAAATTCTTTTGAGAAATGCCTTCTTCCAGGGTTCGTTGCCTTGGTTGCTTTGCGAAAGCTTCCTTTTAATTATGTTGACTGTCTTGACCACAAACCTTGACTAGGCAGCTTCTTGTCTAGTCATGTTTGGAAAGCCAGGTTTGGAAAGTGAGTCGCTCCCTCGTGTGTTTGTGCAGGTGACATTCCAGCGGCTGATCCATCGCTACTGCCAGCAGGGAGACATTGCCGGCGCCAGGTGAGGCGCGACGGTTGACTTGCCTCAGCCGCATTTAAGAAATCATTCCATTGTTCGTGCACCTTTGTCTGTGATACAGCGAAATTTCATCATGTTGACGCTCGTTAACACTTTGAGATGCCTTGTGCACAGCTGTGGCTAGTTGTGTTGACACTCACTAAGGAAGAGCAATTAAACTACCATATTTGCTCCTGTAATGAATGCACTTGCGTATTAAATGCGCCCCCAACTTCAGTCGTCAATATTTGGATTTTTTTTCTCCCGTGTAATAAATGGGCCCCCTAAATCTATCTGCCACAGTCTCACAAAACGACACCTGGCACCTCGTTGCCCGTTGTATCTTTTCTGTTTTGTATTATGTCAACCCCCCTCGGCTCGCTCTCACCCCCCCTTTCGCCTGCTGCTTCCCGTCGTTTTGTTTTTCTTTTTATCTGTGTTTCGACCATAATTTGTCTCTTTTTAATTAGCCATGCACCACAGAAGAGGCATAAATGGTGCGAGTGTAAAAAAACTCACAGTAGACAATCACGAGTGTAGAGATAGGCACACGGCGAGCGGAAGTCACAAAACTGTCCTCACCAACTAACGTTCACTTTCTGCAAATACGTAACTACATTATGTAGTTTGTCCAATATTGCGCTTTCTATGTGCTTTGGGGGAAGTATTTCTCCTGAACTGAAAAAGTCGCATAGTAAGTCGCAAGTTTAACCACGTGCACAGAGCGACAAAAACAGGATCGGCTTTCACCATGGCTGTCGCAAGGGCCAGTCGTCACCATCGCGTTGCAGATTTCTGGAATTCATTGCTGGATTTCGTGCCAAACGTTTGTGTCACCCGCGATCTCCGACGCCAGCATAGCTATCGCCAATCGGCTCCCCGTTCACGACCCTCCTGATGCTATTTAGCTCTCGGCTGGTGGTGCCCCGTATTTGGACTCCTTCGACCTTGCCCCCCTCTTTCCTATCTCCTTCTTCTCTCTGCCACTTCTGTGCGGCAAGTGCTCTCTCTTTTTTATCTTTCTACTATGTTTTTTATCCCCCTTCTCTTATCTTCTGCAAGGGTGCCATTTTCCCTTCTTCAAGAACCACGCATTCAAAACCAGCAAAAATCGCTCATCGCCCAGAAACGAGCGTGAAGATTTCCGTAACATAGAGGCACCCCTCATTCACCACCCGGTTACAATTCGCTCTTCATGCTTGTTATCCGCATGTACTGCAAGGAAAGCAAGATGTAGGCTACATTTTCTTCAGTCACTTCTCATGGGGACAGCGAGGAGGCAGCTGTATTTTGTTGTTAATCTTGTTACCGACGGTTTGTTTTGATGCTTTGGTGGTAGCTTACTGCAATGTCAACATCGCCGTCGCTGTCATCGTGCGAGGTTGCAACGGAGTTCGCAAAGTGCGTCGTAGCGCACGCTTCCAAGCACCCCTGAAGATCACAGTGGGTGCCACTGTTGTGGTTAAACGATTGCAAGAAAATAAAGCGGTAAAACACTTTTTACGTAGCGCGCGGGCGGCGCGGCGACAGCTTGCAGAAGATGAATGAAGTGCAACAATGAAGCTGTTTCCAAACAGTGTACGCACATGTCAATTACAAAAGGATGAGCCACGTAACTTTTTTTTGGCATCACCGCATTTTTCCTTCATCCCCAGAAAGTTTTCATAAAATTTGCCCTGCATAATAAACACACCTCTTGACTTGGCTTAGATTTTTAGCGAAAAAAAGTGCGTTCATTATGTGATTATACGCGGTACTCTAGTTGTAGGCGGGCCAGTTCGTACATACTGAGCATGAAAAACAGCACACCGATACCTTGCTATTTATTGCCTGGCAAGTAGTAATGAATTCTCTTGTTGGTCAGCGCTGTGTGTGTGTGCTTGCTTTTGTTGTCCCACCTCGGCGCACTGTTTTTCATGCTTAGCAATACACATATGATGAAAATCATCATCTTCCATGCTGTTTTCTTTTTACAAAATAGAAAAGATGGCGACAGAATTCTTCATTTTTGATATAAGCATTCGTTCATATTTTTTTCTTGAGCCGTGAAGTAATCTGCAATAGTCTTTTTTTTTTTTCATCGCATAAAATTTGAATTAACAAGGCTTCTCTATGCTGTATTAGGGCACAGTTTACTAGTCAGTCTTATGTATTCATCTCTATTGCATGTTGTGTGACATGTAGGTGCGCAGTGTTGGCTGTCTTGTAGCAGTGCACCATCTAGTGCTTACACCTGGAGGTGTCCTTTGTTATTCGGTGTCTAGAGAAGCATCGCTGGGGTTTTTTTCTTTCAAATGTGGAACGCTTGTTATGTATGCATGAACAACTTGGCCATGCTGGTTTTCTGCTTCGGCGTAAAACTTGCAAGTTCTCGCGTGGCACGATGCTTCAGCTTCATGACCTGTTGCCACCGATGCCATGCCAGTCAGTCGACGCAACGCTTGTTTTAACGTTGCAGCAAAATACTGGAGCACATGAAGAGCCAGGACATGGCGATCAATGAACGAGTCTTCAACTCGCTGGTCCTGGGCCACTGCCGTGCAGGGTGAGTGTCGTGCGTTGTACCGTCTCAGACCTTGATATAACAAAATTGGATATAATGAAATATCGCTTATAACGAAGTAAATGAAGAACAGTGTTGTGATACAATTATAGTGTTAAGAATTTATCTTTGCAATGAATTTTCACATATAACGAACTTATTCTTGTGCAAAAGATGCTGTAAAAACAAAGAGAAAAAGAAAGAAGCAAAAAATAATGAGAACCAAGGAAGGCCAGCCAGCTCCATACTTCCTCCAGGTTTGGCACCGCGTTTGCAAAGCTGTCTCAATCTGTTAACCTCTGTTAGTAACAGGAAAAAAGTCACAGTTTCGCCGCAAGGGCGAAGCAATGAATTTGATAGCAACAACTTGGAATGTAACACTGAGAACGACTAGTAGATCGAAGCGTGCAGTTCGCTCAGTGACACTAGTGACACGCTAGACTAAGTTCGCTTAGTGGCACAAGTGACACACTAAAACAACACATACAGGACGAGAGCTAACTAACAACGTTAACAGCTCGACGCTTAATGCGCTGTTTAAACAAAAACTACGCACGAAGTGTAATCACAGGTACAGATATGAGTGCGAACAAACGAGTGCCTCAGCTGTTACTTCGCTGCGTTTGAAAAGCACGCTCTTTTTGCAAACAAGGCCTGTCCAACGAACAATGCGATTTTTGTGCATCTGGCAATAAACGCAATCTTTCCAGTGAAAGTCGAAGGTGCGTGACTCTCCCCACTGAAGGATAAGCGCGCGCGCACAAGTATCTGGCGCGCACAAAGGGCTAGCTTACAACATCAACCTTGGACTGGTGGCCGTCTAACACGGGTCTTCCGCAGTTATGGAATGCCCAACGCGTCTTGGGGGGGCTTTCAGCTGCTTGTGCTGTTGTTGCCAGTAGCGAACACTAAACTCGTCGACTCCAAAGTGCCTACCGGCGGCCCTGTCTCCGTTTTTTAGTGCATAATCAATCACTTTCAACTTAAAAACAGCCCTATAGCTTCCGTATCACGCTATTGCGTAACCACAGAACGGACACAACCTATAATGATGGTGACAATACACGCCGTAGCATGCAAATAAAAAAAAATCGCCTCCTTGGCTTGGATTGAGGCTCCGCGCACTTATAGTACGCACGATGCTTAAAAGAAGCGACCACAATGTGTGCACAATCATCATCAGTGGCTGGAACGAGCAGACACCATTTTCGTTGCAATTTCTGGGATGCAATAATTACTTGCGAAAAAAAAATTGTATATTTGTTGGGCGATGTGGGGGGGTGCGAGAATTATGAAAATAAATGTGTTATACTTCACAGCTTTATTTTTTGCTGATCATCTTGTTTTGAATGCTTTCAGCATTAGGGCAGCACTCATTGACAATCTTTTGCTGTTCTTGCAGGGACACCGAGAATGCCTGGAATGTTCTGGAAGTGATGAGGTATGTTTTCTGCTACTCTTTTGGATAGAGTGCTTGCATTGCATCTCTTTTTCACTGTTGCATAGTTCTTCAAGATATCTGTGAATTCAGGCTTTTCCATGATTTCATGATGGCTGTGTCAGGTTCTATCAAAAAAAAAAAATTTTGCATTTGGAAAGTTACTTCTTGAATGCTAAAGAGAGGGCGTTGTCACGAGTTCACAGAATTTAAGATTTTGGTGATGCCTGGTCCGCACGCATGCCTCGCCAGGCAGTATTAGCAATGCAAACATCACCGGAGAAGTAACTGAACACTCTGTTGCTCACCGTTTAGCGTCGCACGATGAGACGCAGCATAGACAATCGAGATGGTTGAAGTGAGTCGCGAGTTGTTGCAATGCCATGCCCTCACGTGAACACCTACCGAGCCTCGAGGTGATGTCTGACACACCTTCCTAAAAACGGAAAGTAAAATAGGTTGAAAAGAGTTTGCGGCAATAGATCATTTAGTGTTCCAGGAGGCTAACTACTGTTATATTAAGTGCGGAAGGGTGATTCCAACTATCGGAGTAGTTCTACAATTCGAGAAAGTGAAAGAAAATTCAGCGTCAGTATCCCCTTGTTAAAATTGAGCAACAAGTAGGTACACGCCCAGTTGATCGTTGGCCCCTTAACGGTTTCCATACCTTGAGAAGTGTGCTCCATAAATTTTTTTTTATTCACAAGCGAATATCAAAATTTTTTTTGTAAATAAGAAAGCTTTTATGTGGGATAGAATATAGAGCATACAAATAAAATTATCCTAATAAAGTTTATCACTGATTACTCAAAGGAAGTCCAACGACTTGCTAATACCTACCTTCCCCCCAAAAAAGAATGCTGTTTTCAACATTCCTGTTTGAATGCTACCGTCAGCATTGTGAGAGTGTTTTCGCAATTCTGATGACGACAGAAAGCTTTTCCATCAGGCAGGCGAGCTACACTCGTCTGTAACAGATTGGGGAGAAAGAAAGGGAAAGAAGGCGACCACCTGTTTGTAGCTCGAAGCCATACGGATTTCCTTATGGCTTTGTGCTACAAACGGGTGGTCGTCTTTTTTTTCCCTTCCCCAACCCTTCCGCCACTTCACGGGTTTTCGCAGAACTCACTTGCATTAGATTGCGGACAGTTTGGCAAGCAGGAGCTGTGCTCGTCCGAAACGGGGAAGGGGCCAATTGCTAGGCGAAATTTGATCCAAGGGGGCCGGCTGTCAAGAAGGCCAGTACCCGCGATGCCGTGGGGCGGCATCGTCTCTGCTTCTCGAAGATCAGTGATGCAGCTGGCAGGTGGTGGGGCCTTTCAGGAATGCCCAGCTGGAGCCCACCGCAGACACATTCCACGCGCTGCTTGTTGGCTGTGCCGAGCGAGGTGACCAGGCGGGACTGGAGAGGGCGTTCCGTGAGGCTGATCGGGTCGACACCTTCCTGCCGGACGAGCTGCTGCTGGACGTAGTGCGCGTTCTGGCCTGCGCAGGTCACCACGGCATGATCGACAAGGTACGTGAGTGCCTTCGTTTCTTCCTTTCATTGTTAGCAGAGTGCATGATACTGCATCCTCTTCTGATTATGTGTAAAATTTTGGTATGCACGTGTTTAAAGCACATTCAAAGCGGATGGTGATTTGGTTGAATAATTTCAGGTCAAATTGAAATAGTATATATCACATTATTATGAAGAAAATTAGCTGGCACAATATGTAGTTAAACAGAACACGAAGGGAACATGGAAAATAAGTTTACAACAGGAGTTCGCTGAGAGTTGAGCAGGGATGCTGAATACAAGTACTAAACCAATCATATCAGAAACAGTTGTTTAATTTAAGCAGTAGTGTTGTTTAGCAGATCGTCTTTTACTGAGAGTCTATTTTATTTTGAAATGAAAACGAGGCACGCGAAAATTTCATTCTTTTTGGTTCAAAAGAAAGTGGAATCAGCTTTAAATAGTAGCAGGATTTGTATCTCAGTAAAATACAAGTGTCCGCAGAAAAACGTCCGCAGAAAACTTCTAGTGGGTCCGTTTGCTCAGCCGTCAGGTCATACGATATCGCTTTGACCAATCAAGTGTAACTGTGTGCATTTCAAATTGAGTGGCAGATCTACAACGGGACGTAATTCCGCTAGCTGATCGCATAAATATAAACTCGCACGTTTTCCTTACTGCACATACATTTCGCTAGCCACTCGTAATCACATCGTTGGACCCAAGATGCGGTGTTGCGAGCTCACAAAGCAGAGGCTAAGCGCAAGTAGAAAGTTTGTGGAGTCGCCCACGAAGCTGAGCTATTTTGCCAGCGGAGATTCCAAGACCCTTAAAAGCTAGCTCACAAGCTGAGGCAACCCAGTGACAGGATTGCTGCTATCATAAAGTTTCCTGTGAATACACTAGAAGGAACTCTGGTGAAAGTGTCTGTGGAAGCTGCAACGCACGGCGCTTCAGTGAGCATGGGAACGATAGATAGTACATGGATTTGTCTCATTTTCGTACCTCCGGCTCCGTTTTGTTTCACGTGGCTTGGAACTGCTTGTGACGAGACGACAATCGGGAAATGTTCAGCAGTTGCACTTTGCCACCTTTTAGGCTCACCAATCCAAATCAGACGACGAAGTTCACAATGGATCATTCTTTTATTCGAAACGAAACGAAAACACAAGCATAAACAAAGCCACAAGTGCATTCGAAACACGCAATTGTGAAGACTAGGCAAAATTTGTGTACTACCCATCATTCCCACGGTCGCTGAACGATCGCAGCAGCAGAGTCCACTCTAGATAATTTTAAGAAACTATATGGCTGCTACTACCAAGGGCAGCAGGGCCTGTGAAATGCTCTGCAAGAGGGAGAAAGGAGGATCATTGCGCAATCACATCTTTGTCGTGTTACTATCTACTGTAGATATTTTTTTTTTATGTCCCTCAAGATTAGATTGTGCATCTCGCGCAGCTCCTGGAGAAGACTCGGCGCCTGGCGGGCTACACCCAGGACTGCATTAACGCATGCCTGCAGCTGCTGGCGCAGGGCCAGGACGAGGTCGCCTACCGCCTGCTCCTCACCATGGATTCGCCGCGCAACGAGTTTCACGGCAACTTTTTCGTCAGCCAGATGGTCCGGCGAGGTCTGGTGAGTGCTGTGTTCTATGATTGGAACACTGCTCATACATTCCTCACTTACTTGTGCATAGCGTTTCTGGTGTCCGGTTCCAGCAAAGAATCTGTAGACACCTATGTCAGTATCCCAAGTTCCCTACATTTTTCCCAATGTTCCTTCCTTATGCACTCAAACTTGTTCATAACAAAGTTGGCACCTTACATGAAAATAAGTTCGTTATACCAGAAAATCTTTATAAAGGTATATTTCTAACACTATCTATTGCAAGTGTATTCTTAAATTGCTTTGTTATAACCAAATGTTGTAGGCCCGTGTGCTCAGATTTGGGTGCACGTTAAAGAACCCCAGGTGGTCGAAATTTCCGGAGCCCTCCACTACGGCGTCTCTCATAATCATGAAGTGGTTTTGGGACGTTAAACCCCACATATCTATCTATCTGCTTTGTTATAACCGATATTTCATTATACCAGATTTGTTATATCGAGGTTTGAGTGCAGTATGTTGTGAACTGTCACTGCAATGTATGTACGTAGGAGGTCAATAAGCTTGGCATTGTGGACTGCTGCAGGGTAATCCAAGCGGTTGAAAAAGGTTTAGTTTTGTCAAAGGTGTCGTAGAAATAGCAGGCTTCCATCAGAGACTTTGCGAAGCTTTAATGTGATGAATAAATCCTTCAGAACTAGAGCTGTATGTAATTGGTGTGTTTCATCATGCAGCAGAACTTTTTCATAATTTTAACCATGTGTTTTAATTACATATGCTTCCCGGCTGCCCTATATCTTTTCAGGGTACTTTGCATAGCCTCTTAGTGGGCTTCTACTCTACCTTTTTCCTATCATTAATTAACAGTGTGTGAAAGTATTGCTTGTTGCCCCGCCGCTGTGGTCTAGTGGCTAAGGTACTCGGCTGCTGACCCGCAGATCGCGGGATCAAATCCCGGCTGCGGCGGCTGCATTTCCGATGGAGGCGAAAATGTTGTAGGCCCGTGTGCTCAGATTTGGGTGCACGTTAAAGAACCCCAGGTGGTCGAAATTTCCAGAGTCCTCTACTACGGCGTCTCTCATAATCATGTGATAGTTTTGGGACGTTAAACCCCACATATCAATCGAAAGTATTGCTTATTTTATCTTTCATATGGGCTGCTCTTTTTGTATGGACCGTGAATATGCTTGTTTCTTTTGTCATTGTTGAAGTTTTGGCTAACTGCGCGTTAGATCGGCATGATGTTTGTCACAAGCCACAGCTTTGTGTTAGCATGTGAAAGTGGCGCTGTTGTTTCAATTACCAATATGTCTATCTCGGTAAGCTCTTTCTGGTGGTCCGTACTACCGACGAACCCGATTCTTTGTTAACGTATAACTTGAGGCAAGTTTTGCACCTGTTTGATGGGATGTATATGCACCGGAAGCCGCAATGTTTATTAGATACTGTACAGCACTTTAAGCTGTCATGCTGTTTTTTTTTTTTAGCAGATTCGCATGAAAATATAACTGGTCAGACTATTGATAATCAGTGATCAAAAGTTGCTGAGCTGGTGGGGGCTAAAACCAATGTTTCAACCAGTGAACGTTTCTTTGTCAAGGCGGTGAAATTGGCTGCTTTGATGAAGGGACGTCAACTTGTCAGGATGTCAGGTGTTTGGGGTGTCCCGACTCGCTTTTTTTTGTTCGTGCTTGCATGCCCCGTCTTTTTATCGTGAACATCTACACGAGGAAACGCCTCCCGTGACATTCCCTGTCGAACAACTTTTTCACTTCGAGGCACATGCATATTTTTCTTTTCATCTAATATGCTTGGATGAGGAGCTCTTGCTTGAGCGCTGCCCTTGGTCGAGCATGTACGCTGGTTACCCAGTTTGCCTATATGAGCATACTTTGCCATGCCAACCGCCTGTATTGCCTTCTTTGCTATGCCAAGTGCATGTTCTCTCTGCTCAGAAGTAGCACAGAGCATTGTAGCAATGCGTAAGCACTGTGAACCTTTCACAGTCGAATCTCATTAATTCAAACCCGCTTAACTCGAACTTCTGCTAAATTCATACTCACGCCGAGGTCTCGTCAAAGCTATGTGTATTCCAATGGGCGAAAACACCCTGTAATTCAATTGTGCGAGCTCTTGCGACGGTTAATTCCAACATACCGCACTCCGAAAATGCTCTCAGCAGCAGGCCCGAACCCGCGGCGGAACTTCGGACACCTCAACATTGCGCGAAGGAAATGGAAATGAAAGAAAAGGCTGCGGGGGGAATGTTTGCTCTCTCTCTCAAATGCCGATCTGCGACGCGCCTGTGCCACGCTTCTCCCTTTTTCGTCCCTGCCAAGTAGAGACCCTTCTCCTTTCAACGCCGTGCACGAAGAGAGAGAGAGAGAGGGAAAAAAAAAAAGAAAACTGTCGCGGAGTGTTGGCTCTTTCTCACGTGCCGGTGCCACGCTTCTCTTTTTCCAGTCCCTGCTATGTAGACCCTTCTCCTTTAAACGACGCGGGCGAAGAGAGAAAAAAAAAAATAATGCTGTCGTGGAGTGTTGGTTATCTCTCAAATGCTGAGCTGCTTCTCTCCGAGTGGAGACGCTCCTCCTTTGTCGTCACGTGCTGGCCACACCGCGGCTATGGCGAAGAGGATGGTAGCGGAGACGCAGTCGTTGTCTTCGTCTTTAAGAGTGTCGGCGCTGGACATTGCCGCACGCAACTTCTGTTGCCAGGAGAATGCTGAAGACAAAGTAGAAATGCTTTGCAAGCTGCATGCGAAATTGATTGACTCGCTGCAAGGCAAACGTGTGCAGATGCGCATCACCGATTACTTCAATTAATGACGGATGTCCTGTCATTTGTGAATAAATGTAAGTCTTCTGAAACTTCCCTCTAGTGTGTTAGCTCAATGCACATGCGCCACTGCATGGCGAGCCCTTTGTTCATTTAGCTTTATTAATTCGAACTTCTTTTAATTTGAGCGAATTTCCGGGCCCCTTCGTGTTCGAATTATCGAGATTTGACTGTATAACTCGCAGATTTCGGTGGTGGCAACGTATGCGAAAAGCATGGCATCAATCACATACATATTTGTATGTGCCATTTTCAAATAAGTGATGCTCTCTTAATGGCTAGCTTCTGGGTGATCAGCCATTTCTGATTAGGCAGTGTGATGTTTTATCAAGGTCACTAGTCATTTGACACTGCCACATTTCACTTTTAATTGCTGCCTGGACATGAATGCGTGACCGTTGTCGTTGCCTGGAGCAACTGAAGTGTCGCACTGCTTGGCACGTCATGGAAATTTGAATTTCCGGCATACAGGACCTGGAGAAAAGAAATAGTGGGGATGGAGCATTGGACAATACAATAGAAAGAAGTAAATAAGTAAAAGTAGTAGGTCTCTTGTGCAGACGCTGGGCCGAGGGCTCCCGGGTTTTGTAAGTTCCAGCCTTCTTCACATGATGGCCATTTGCATTGCCTTGTGCAGCCCCTCGAGCGTATTCTTCACTACTGCAAGGACCTGCAGACTCGTGGCCTTAACAGCCGTGCACTGATGCGCTGTGCCGAAGTGGCCCTCTCCAACCACCGCACTGGTGCGCATTCTTTTTCTCTCTACCGTGCTCAACCTATACTTCTCTTCCGCATAAAAATGTTTTCATAATGTGCATGAAGTATGTGTGAAATTGTCAGAATATGTAGTATTGAAGACACGAAAGCCGTGATGCAGCTACTGCAATCGCGCGTGGTGCATGCACTTGGAAACGGCGTAGCTTTCTTGCTGCATCGTAATGCAGTAAGAAGGGTGGATGATAATCTTAAGATAAGAATATTAGTACCCTTTTTTGAGAGGCACGCAAGTGCTGTATCTTAGAAATGAACTGGTAATGTGGCATTTGTTGTCAAGGGGCTTGTAAATGGCATCGTCCCTGCCGTTAAAAGGTGGGGCACATCGTTAACAAATTGGTTACTTTCAGCAATTCATTTCATTATTCAATAATGAACCGCTCTTTGTTTCATAGTAACAAGGAATGATTTCTCGGTAAAAAGTCTCGAGTTCTTAGTAAATTTGGACAGCAACAAATACGGAAGTAACATAAAATCTTTTCTAGAAAATGTTCTTGAGGTCGGCTTAATTTTCGCTCACCGAGGAAGGTATAATGTGTGACTTTTCTACTGGGCAGGTTGTCGTCTTGACGGGAACCGTAATCCGATCTTAGTCAGAAGAGTGTTAGTTGTTTAGAGGGTTGTTTGATAAGAGACACGTAGATGTCGGAAAATTGTAAAAAAAAGAAAAAGAAAGATGGTGAAGCGCTTTCTAGACTTGCAGTCCAGCTCCACTGAGTTGGTATAAATTTCACGCGAGGTCCCAATTCACGCAGCAAGTGCTTGTAACATTCCTGGCATGTTTTAGATAAATGAACCGTTTCTGAATAATGTTAACATCATCCAACCATCAGCGGGCCTTCATGTTTTTATTGTCGGCGCGCTGTTAAAACTGCATTTTTTTTTCTGAATTGCAGAACTGGCCCTGCCGCTGCTTCGAGAGATGCACCAGCAGGTGAGCAGCGTGTTTAGTTTTTCTTCAATTGTATGTTTCCCTCTGCAATTAGTTCATATGTATTGCCACCCTAACTGCATTCTTATTAAATTTAGGAATTAGTAATGAGAATGAGGTGGCATTTGTATTTTAAGGGGAGAGTAAACACTCAACTCAGTGTCATTTCTGTCAAAGAACTGTAGATGCTTGTGTCATGGGTCAGTGATGGCTTCACGTGCGTTCAAGTGTATAAAGCTGTTCCTTTAGTTTGTTTTGATTCTTCAGGCCATATCCATATGGTTTTCATACCATTTGTGCTCTTACATCTTACCGTATTTACTCGCGTTATGAACGCACATTTTTTCTCGAAAAATTGGAACAAAGTTGGGGGGTGCGTTTATTATGCGAGGTAAATTTCATGAAAACTTTTTCTGGAAAAGCAAGAAATGCGGGAACGCAAAAAAAAGTTAGGTCGCTTAGCCTTCGTGGCTGGTGGCGCTATCTTCTGCTGCCTTGCTAAGGCACGTTGCCGGGCTAGTTGGTTGAGATTCATCATTTTCACTGGTATAGCGCACCACGACAGGACACACACAAAGTAGTGCTGTGTGTGTGTGCATCTCTCCTTTGTGTGTGTCCTGTCGTGGTGCGCTATACCAGTGAAAAATCTTCTGCTAGCTGTCCCTGGGCCGCCCGCGCACGCAATAAAAGCATTTTGCGACTATCATTTCTCACAATCGTTTAATCGCAAAATCTTCTGTGATCTCGAGAGGCGCCCAAAAGCGTGCGCTACGACGACCGTGCCATTGCCGTTAACATTTTAGCAAACACGGCGAAGTCATGGTAGCAAGTAATCAACATTGTAGCAAGCTACCCTCGAAGCATCATTACAAATCGTCGATAACAGGATTATCGACAAAATACGGCCGTCGCCTCGCTTCTACATGAGAAGTGCCTCTACGCGTAGATAACGAGTGAAGCGAGAATCGAAGGCCCTACCATGTTGCGGTAATTGTCACGTCTTCTCTGGGCAACAAACAATTTTTTCTGGTTTTCCAGAAACCTGCGATGTTATAGCGACGAATGACCCTTCACGACAGCAAATCATGCCATCGTCACTCGAAAATCACGTGGTGCACATGTTTGGGCTTTTCTTTTTATGGAAGGGGGGGATATTCTTTAGAAAAAGGGGTGTGGAGTGCACGATAACTGTCTCTTATGTGAGGACACCTCAATTGATACACTCGCGGGGAAACGGGGAATGAAGGGACAGTTCGAGTGAAGAAAATAGAAAGTAGGATAACAATAGACAATAACAATGGGCAAATGGGGAAAGGGAGCGAGCTGAGGTGGTTGAAGGAGGTCGGCAAAGTAATAAAAAACGGAAGAGATCCAACGGGTGAGGAGGCGCCGGGTGTCGGTTAGTGGGACTACAGCGGATGAATGTAGGAAATGCGTTTATTACGCAGGGGGGAAAAAAATCTAAGTTTTGAAGACTGAAGTTGGGGGTGCGTTTATTATGCGAGTGCGTTCATTATAAGAGTAAATGCGGTAAGTTATATACCTTGGCCAGTTCAGCAGCCCGTTAGCCAATGTGGCACATTGCCTAGTTATCCTGAATGTGATTAAATTTTAGTAAAACGTAATTAATCTACCCTTTGCTAATTCTTGATATGTATAAGTGGCATTTGTTCTTTTAACAAATGTGTCACTGCACTGTAGTTAAAATTTACCCTCCCGGTCTTTCAATAGACCATCGTGATCTGGTAAGTATATAAATTTAAATGCTTGATACGAGTTTGACCCATCCATTTCCCACTTTTCTGCACAGGGGATGCCGCTGCGGACACACTACTTCTACCCGTTGGTTCTGGCTCAAGGGAACAATGAGCAGGGCGTCTATAATGTCCTCAAGTCCATGCTGGAGCTCGGAGTGGACGTCAACTTTGATCTGCTGGCCGAATACGTCTTCCCTGCTGTCAACACCGAGGACACTGCCGCCGTGGTGGAGAAACTGAAGGTTGCTCTTTTGCTGTCTTGCGCCAAACTTCTTTTAGCAATAAGTCAGTGTATGCATGTGCGAATAGTTTGGTGCTATAGGTTTAAGTTGTGTAGCGCATAGTACAAATTGTGTGGCGCACAGTAAACTCAAACCTGGATATAATAAACCCGGATATAACGAAATATCATTTCTAACAAAGTATACAAAGAACAGTTGTAATATGTGTAGTGTTAGGAATATACCTTTGTAACAAACTTTCGGATACGATGAACTTATTTTTGTGTAAGATGAAGCTTTGTTGAAATCAGGTTTGAGTACTCACTAGAGTGAACTGTGGCGCTGCGACCATTCAGCCACAGTGGGAATGATAGCCAGTTCACTCAAACTTCAATTTAGCAGAGCCAAATATAACGAAATGTCGGTTTATAATGAAGCGTGCAAAGTAGTTTTGCAATAAATATAGTGTTCAGAATATACCTCTATAATGAATTTTTGGATTTAACAAACTTATTTTTGTGTAAGATTCAACTTCGTTTTGATGAGGTTTGAGTGTACATGAATTTGCCCAGTCTTCGTGCTTACGGCTTGAAATGATTAGTGGGGAACTTAGTGAGCCGGTTTGAATTGGTGAGCCTAAAAAGGTTAAAGTGGCAAAGTGGAACGGCTGCATTGCTTAACATTGTCTTGCTACAAAGTGCCTCCAGGCCACATGGAGCCAAACGTAGCCGAAAGAACGAAGCTTATACAAATCAATAGACCGTCCACCATTCCCACGCTGGCTGAAGTGCCAATGCGTTGCAGCTCTCTAATGTATCGTAGCTTGGCGAGTTGGCATGACAGTGGACTGCGCTTGTCTTGTCTTCATTCATTTTTTCTTGTTGCAAGCGATATCGATTTTCATCTAAAGTTCTTGTGCCGTGTAAAACTTGGTTCTCGTGCACGTCAAGTCCAAGTTCCATACTTGCTTGGCTATAACGGAAATGTTGAAGTGAGATTGAGGTTGCAATGGCCCTACTGACACGCAGAGTGCGCAACCCAACTGTGAATGCACGCCCTTGTTTCAGTGAAAATGTTGCAACCTTAGAGATCGGCGAGTTTTCTCGACACCCATGTTTTGGAAGCCGTGCAATAGCCACTCAAGCATCGCTATTCTTGTAGCCAGCATTGCCATTGCCATTGGTATACACCGACATTGGCTTGTCTGCATGAACACGACGCAGTGAATTGCTGTCACGCGAAGAGGGTACAGTAGGGTGGTTACCACGGCGTTCTTCGGAGGTCATAGTTTGTTGGTGCCTTGCTTTACGACCTTGCTTACGAGAAATGGCGATTACACGCCTTCCTTCGCACTTTTTTTTTTACCAGAGCAAAAAGTGTTTCGTGCTTCGATACATCACATATTTGTCTGTACAACTTCCAGTGATGGAAGAGCTGCTCCAATTGCGCCAAACTGCTCCAAAAGAGAAATGCTGCTTCATGTTGCCCAAACAGTAATTTTTGTTGGTATTCCCTCTAAACCTGCTCGAAAACGACACTGAGAGAATGAGAATGAGTGACTTTTACTGTTTGGCTGACTCGAAAGTCCTAAATAAACTGAAAAGACTGTGTACTATCATACCAGTGTTATCATACTAGTGTTAAGTATTATCGGCTCGGATCTCATTGAGGCAACAAGAACTGGCATATTAAGCATATAGCTCATTTGGCTGTTTTTTTTTTTTTTTCAGCTAAACATGCTGGCCACTGTGATTTCTGAAATGTGAAAATGAGCAGGATTGCTTTTATCTCATACCAATTGTCTACTGCTTATTTGGCAACAGTTGTATGGGACTGTGGTTACTATTAAAATGAGGCGCTCAGCTTTTCTGGTTTGATTTGATTTCTGCTACAAATACTATAGTATTTTAAATTATGGCTCATTTCACAGAACGTTTTTGACAACCCTCTATTGTTCATTCATGAAATTTATGTTGATTGTTCTCTGTCAAATATATTTTATAATAACTATTTATATTTACGAGATGCTTTGACAATGCTGAGAACTCCCAATTATTGTATGGCAAATTGAGTATCTGCTCCTAAAACACCACTAGCTGCTCCAAACTAGTATTTTTTCTGCTCCGTAAACACTTACGGCTGTTCCAGAGAAGTACTTTTCCTGCTCCAAAGTATGCTCTAAGAAGTGAAATGTCACTTCCATCACTGTACTTCCAGGGCCTGGGACTAAGTGTGTCTTCCATCGTGAATCCACTGGTCCTGTACCACCTCCAGACGCACAACTTGGATAAGGCCCTTGCTGTCGGTAAGTTACCAGTACCAGTAATAATGAATGCGGGGGGCAGCCCATTGTGGTGCAGCTCTTATTACCGGGGCAGAAGCTTATGCGGACTTTTGGTAGAACAATTCCTTTTAAATATCAAAGATTTTAGAGCACAAGCGTGTAAGTGCAGAAAAAAAAAAAAAAGAGAAGTGGCGCAGTATAACGAAAGCAAAGAGGGATACACACAAGCTCTGTATACATTGCTCCTTGCTTTCCCTGTGTTTTTTTTTTTTTTCCAGCATTTACATTGTACATTAACCAAAATGTGCGTTAACCAACTCCCCAACATTGCCGATCTTCTAGACATTTCGCGGGCGGTTGGTAATCAAAGATAAGTGTTCCTGCGAAAGAAATCTTCAGGTTGTGAAATGCTAGCGGCCTGAAGAATGAAAAACTTAAAATCATCGCTTGAGCCCTGCTTGGACCTAAACAGCTTGTGTACACAAGCGCAGTGAATGCCTCTTGCCATACCCACTTTAAAGATCACGTGAAGACTACTCGAGCAACGGACAGGTTTATGTTTGAAGGGCTCGAATCTTCACCCGCATACGATGAGGTGCGTTTAGGTGTACAGCCGCGACCACGTCTGTGTAGAGCACGCGGGGAGCCAGTTTTCGCTCTGCGGGGCAAAAGCTCGAGTCAGTTTCGGGCACTGATGTGGTCAGCCTGAGAGCTAGGCCACACATGCATCTGTTACAGCACTTCAGAGCCCGAAACTGCTTCGAGGTTACGCCCTGCGGAGCGAAAACCGACTCCTCACGTGCTCTACACATACATAGCCGTGACTGCACACCAGTTCACACATTACTTCTCAAGTGTGGCAACTGCACAGGCATGGCAGTGTCTGTGAAACGATTGGCTAAAGTGTTACCACACCGGGGCGAAGCTAACAGATAATGAGGGATAGAAATAGCACAGAAAATATACGTGGTTATTATTGTTGTGGCACGAAAAGGCACCCCTAAGCGCGCAACTGCTTTTAGTGTTTAGTTACCATTGGCTGCCAAAACACAGACACTAGGAAACAAGTGCAAGTAGCGGAGTAGTGTATCAGCGAATCGCAATGGCTCTCTGAAATGACCTGACGTATGTAACTGAGCCTCGTTTGTGTGACGGCAGCGGAGCAGTATCCCGTGAACCTGGTGGCATCGGTGCTGGTGCCATCTCTGACCAACTGCTACCGGGAAGCTCGCAAAGCTGTGCCCGCAGTCAAGGTAAGGATAGCACGAAAACCTCTCGTTTTCAAGAAGTTTGTCACATCTCGTGTCTGGTCACTTTGTGGGGTCTATTGAATCTCCTCTCCACAAAGGAACACCCTGACATTTAACCTACTTTTTTGGCCTGTTGTCACGATATCGCAACATATCGCACCTTAACCTCACGAATTCAAAGGGGAGGCTTGGCGAAGAAATCTTAATTTGGGTATTGTCTGGCAGTAGCTTTTCAGCGCTATTTCAGACTTTTGTATAAATGAATTCATGTATTTTGCTTCTAAGGAGGGTGAACATTTCTGTAATGATGGTGGTTATGCATGCAATGTGATTGGCTCACACACTTCATCGCTCAATCCTGCTCTCGTCTTCTGCATAAGAATGACTGCTGCTGTTCGGTGGACACATCGTTCTAGGCGTGGATCCACTATTGTACATTGCATACGTAGCCTGTGGCTGATGCTCAGCTGCAATTTTCTGTCACCACAAAGGCAGGTAGTGGTCACAATGAACTCATGTTTAGAATAGTGCTATCGCCCCGCCGCGGTGGTCTAGTGGCTAAGGTACTCGGCTACTGAACCGCAGGGCGCGGGTTCGAATCCCGGCTGCAGCGGCTGCATTTCCGATGGAGGCGGAAATGTTGTAGGCCCGTGTACTCAGATTTGGGTGCACGTTAAAGAACCCCAGGTGGTCTAAGTTTCCGGAGCCCTCCACTACGGCGTCTCTCATAATCATATAGTGGTTTTGGGACATTAAACCCCACATATCAATCAATCAGAATAGTGCTACCTTTTTTTCATTCCTCAACTTCACTATAAAAAGGATTTGCTGCATGTTCTATGAGAGGTTCACCCCTTGATTCCCAAGTACACTCAAACCTCATTATAACAAAGTTATATCTTAGACGAAAAAAGTTAGTTATACGAAAAATTCATTGTAAAAGTATAGTTCCTAGCACTATAACTATTGCAAGACTATTTTGCATTTACTTCTTTATAACAGATATTTCGTTATATCCGGGTTCGTTATACCGAGGTTTGAGTGTTCTGTTCAGTGTTTCTCGTGTGGTCGACAATCGGCATGACTCTGACCTTTTCAAAACTGCTCACAGCTGTTGTCCTCGATACTACAAGGCCCGGAGTCTACTGCCACCGGAACAAGTCGCACAGGTATGGCTCCGTTAGGTAGGCACTGAAATTAAGTGCCTAAACTATTTATACTGATGAGTTATTCTGTCAGAACTCCACTGCAATAGTGGGTTCATTATTTGAAGAGAAAAGGAAGGTTTGAATTTCATTTTTAAATTTAGTGCCATAACTCGAATTTCTCTGTGGCAGCACAGATTTCATCTCTTTATCGGCACGAGTCCCGAAAGATATGCTTCTCTTCCAATCACTTCCAGCTGAGACCTTCTGGATTTTCCAAATAGTTAGAAAATATTTTTTTTTTAACATAAAAGTGGTGTAAAATTGATTGTCTTGGTTCAATGTTTTAAATATTTTGGTGGTACTTTGGAGCATAATTAGCCCCGCTACGGTGGTCTAGTGGCTAAGGTACTTGGCTGCTGACCCGAAGGTCGCGAGATCGAATCCCGGCTGTGGCGGCTGCGTTTCCGATCGAGGCGGAAATGTTGTAGGCCCGTGTGCTCAGATTTGGGTGCACGTTAAAGAACCCCAGGTGGTCGAAATTTTCGGAGCCCTCCACTACGGCGTCTCTCATAATCATATGGTGGTTTTGGGACGTTAAACCCCACATATCTATCAAATCGGAGCATAATTACCTAAAGTAAGGACCAATTAACTGTTAGGATAATATGATGAACATTAATTGACTTCATTGAAAGAGCATGACAGTTTTTTCGTGAACGGCAGGGATCATTGCGGCACCGCACAGAACAGATCTCGAGCCACCTGTATCTAGAAAGTATAATTATATAGATTTACGTGTTTTTGAAGATTTGACAGGCTTGTATTCCCTGTATGCGCAGACTGGGCTGGAAAGTTCTTGACCGAGTGTCTGGTGGAGCCGCCCGCTGACCTGAGTAATCTGGTCCCGGAGCTTCTGGCGAATGTGAGTCGTTCTTTTTCTTTTTCTATGCATGCATACGTGAAGCTTTTTAAGAGGCTACCTGAGATAGCTGGCAGGAGGAGCGTATGTCGAAACATCAGCAACACAATTGAAGAGCGAGCTTCGTTTACTTTAGAGCAGGTTATGATCTACTTATAGCAACTGCGTAATGGCTGTAAGGGTGCCGATGGCACCTCTACGCTCAAGACTTGATATAATGAACCAGGATGTATAATGAAGTATTGGTTATAACAAAGTAAATTAAAAATAGCTTTGCAATATAGTGTTAGGAATTAACCTTTATATTGAATTTTTTTTATATAAAAACTTACTTTTGTATAAGACGCAAATTTGTTATAACGAGGTTTGAGTGCACTAGCCTGAGAGGTGCACAGTCACATGTGCCGACACATGCATCACGGTACGAATGTAGATGCCATCTTTCGTCTCTGTTTAGTTGGTTCCAGGCCCACTTGAAATGATACCGACTTGTCCAACAATTAGTAACTAACTGCTTGCCAGTTCTCTCTGTAGCTCCAGGCGCAAGAAGACAGTCGAAAGCTCTGTGCTACTTCCTGTTATTTACATTCGCAGAAGGTGCACATCTCTCGCTCCGCAGCAGACACGCTGAGGACACGCCACGGAAAATCTCTGGGCGGTTCCATCCTCGATGTAAGTAGCCTGTTGTAGTCTGAGTGGATTGTGCTGCTTTCTGACTTCTTTTTGCTGTAGATTTAGCTGTGAAGACCTTTTTTCGCTAGCTCAATATTTGTTGTTGTTAGTGGTTCATGAGGAAAAGGAAGAAGCTACCTAATTTCTGTCTGCCTACAGGCGACACGGCGCAGTGCCGCTGCCATTGAATGCAGCTAGCAAGGTTACAAACCTCTAATGCTTGAGCAGCTGGCTCATCTGTAGAATGTATAAGATAAGGCTGCCGGAAGTTTCAGAGTAGCCCTCTCGCTGCGTCTTATGAACGGGCACACTGCCTGCAAACTTGCCAATCTGCACCTCGTCCCTTATTGACGAACGTCTCGATCTTTCAGCAGCAGTCTCCCCAAACAGCGATTTCATAATCCTCTATTAGTTAGTGCGAGATGCACGCTGAGTGTCGGCGGTGTCTCTCGCTGAAAGATCAGTAGAAGACGGTGCGAGCTGCAACTTGCTTGTCTCTGCTGATCGTGCTCTTTCTCTAAACCCCCCCCCCCCCCCCCCCAGATGCTGGACCAGATATCGGCAGAGAAACTGGACGAGTTCAGCGACTCTAGGCTACCTTCACAGGTAACATCGGGCGACACGATTCCCTGTCATAGTGTACCAGTGTTTTGGCCTAACTCAGGTTGGGCAAGTATCTGATTACTGAATTGAATTGCGTGCCTGTAGTTAGATACAACTTCAGAAGTTTGTCACATTTCATTTTCAAAAGCTGTGTGATGTCAGTGCACATCAAAAGAGTACCAGATGGTCAAAATTTCCAGAGCCCTCCACTGTGGCGTCTCTCTTGAATATATCACAGTTTTGGCGTGTAAAAACCTGCACCGATGCCGTGCTCTTGCAGGCTGTTGTCACGAGTCAGACTACCGGTGACCCTGCATTCAAAGAACATTGCCGAGCTCAGGGGTGAGCCTGCATCTACGGAAGGAACAAGGCGCAAACGAGACAAACACGTCCATGTCTCTCCTTGTGTACATCTCGTTTGCATCTTGTTCCCTCTGTAAAACATGCGCCAGCTAGCCCAGCAAAAAGTTCTCCTTGGACTATTTCGTTAGCCGCGGAGGTGATCAACTGCCGTGCTTCATTCGTCGGGGCAGCCTTAAATTTCATCCGACTTCAGACACTCATTGCCAACAATTGCAATGCACTTGTTTGTAAAGCGAGACCGCCTGCATGCAAGCTTCGACCGCAGATTCTTCGAAGCATGTGTGATTCAGCAAAGTTAATGGGGCACTTGTGATGTCAGTTCTCCATCGCCATAGTGTGAGCATGCCTGAATGCTGTTTATGACGCATTTCCGTTATTGATAGGTTTTTGTTTTCGTAACGATCTTCGATTGCATAGTCATAAAAAAACCAGGACAGATACACAACACAGGTGAGAGAGAAGCACACTGCCACAATGCTCTGGGGATGCAGTTCTTTCTACTGCATGTTGTCAACATGTGCTCATTTTTTTTGTTACTTTGTTTTAACAGCAAGCCTAAGTTTTTAATATACACTTAGTTCTTTGATTATACTTTTGTAGGCTTTTGCAAATAGTGAACATTAGTGTCGAAGGGATTTTGGTCAAATAATTTGTAGCAATTTCTAATAGTACGCATCGCATATTATAAAGAAAAAATAGCATATTTGTCATGGGACCTAACCAACCGGCACAGTATTTTTTAAACATTGCAACAAGGCCAGTGCAAATGCCATTCTTTTTTATTCAAAGGACGCGGAAACAGTTTCGAATAGTTGCAGGATTTGACTTTTGGTAGAATGCAAATGATAACCTGTAAAATATGTTATGGTTCAAAATTTACTATACTTAGAGCGTATAAGCTTGTATAACAAGCTTCTGAAATTATAAAGTGATGAATCTGTGTGAGGGTATTGTGTTCATTTAGCTTTGAAGGGACGCTAAAGAGCGAAACGATAGTTTGCATATTAGTAAAGTGCAATTTCACAATCCCGAAAACAGCGCTTTTACCGTCAACACAATGCTTAGTAAACGAGAAAACGCACGAGAAGATAACACGGGTGGCGACACCACCTTGAGATTCCCGCCCCGAACACTGTGACTTAAATCATTTCGAAGGTATCTACTGGGTCCTACGTAGCTTTCAATCGGTAGAGGTGAAGAACATTGTAATCTGTAGATGCCATAGATTTTGGCTTACGAAGTTTCAGAAGATTTCATCGCACCAATGCCTGGAAAATGCCACAAATACATTTTGAAATTTATTACGTCACGAACGGAGATTTTGTCGCGAAGTTTAAAAATTAACTGCGGCCGTGATTTCCACCGCTAATAGCGTACTTATAATAGTGAAACATATGGTATTAGAGTTCTCAGAGGGCAGTTTGCCAATCTAAACTAAGTCATTGTTCCTTTTACGTGTTCCTTTAAAGCAGGGCTTCGCATCAGTGCAGATGTTTTTCTGAATAGGTGTTTTCACAAATTAGCACTTCTTCACTGCAGTGAAGCAGTCTTTACAAAAGGAATAATTTACATTTCGATAAAAGCTTTTTGATGGCTTGGTAACCCTTCACTGCAGTGAAACCACCTTCTAAGGGGGTCGCATGTGGACTTGTATATTTCTATTCTTTTGTTCCAAATACTTTAAAATTTTCAATGTCATAAATTCGAATTGAATTCGAATACTGTAGCATTCGTTTTAATATTTGCACAGGCCTACAGTTTTGTGTTGAGTGTAGCACTTTGCTGTACTAAATCTGTACAGTTGCAATATTATTACTGATATGAAGCAAGGAACTACAGATGCCAAATCTTCAGCATGGTCAACGGTCGCATACTTATTCAGCAGTCTCTGTTGTACCTTTCGACCACCTTCCTCCAGTCACTTACCTGCACTCTCTCGTTTTCTTCCAGAATGACATGGGCATTGAGGAGTTGGAGGCCCATCTGTTGGAGTTGCAGGTGTGTTGTCAAGTGAAGTTTCTGAATTTTCCTTGCATGCATGATAGCATCGCCAGTGAAATTCACCACTTTTTGATGTCCTGTGGTTGCGGACCCGTGCCAGTGGCACGCTCGTACAGGAGGATTAAAACTGCAACTCTTGCCGTCTCTCTCTCCTTGTCACAGAGCAAAGGCATGAACACCAGGGGTGCCCTTCGACGTCTCCTTCTGCTCCACTGCCGCTTCAGGGTAAGTTCATTCGCCAACTCGACAGGGGAGAAGGGTTGCTGTCGAGTATAAAAACAAATTTTCAAAGCTGAATTATGTTGGCCATACAAATCTTCTGTATGTAGACATGTCTACATACAGAACTGTGCTCTAATCTGAAGCTCAGTAAATACACTGACGTCTTTAAGTAAATTTTTGCACGAAGCAGCTACTGACATTGACACCAGCGTGTTGTCAGTCCATAGTAACAGTTCTGGCGATTTCACACACATCAGCACGGCTAGCTGCAATAGCATCAGGTGCTGAAATATTCAAAATGGCTGCTTTCGTGTTACCAGCACAGCCACGGAGCGAAGCAGTCATGCGACTGTCACGAGATCTTTTGCGAGCGCATAACGGGAACCTCATGCTACGTTTCGACGATAGGCCCCCCTGTTGGGATGTTATAGCCTTGGTCTTCGGTTTTCTCTGTCCAGACTTCTTTCCTGTTAAGAGTAAGCTGAACGGTTTGAAAACTGAAATAAAGTGAAAGTGTGCCATTACTCAACATGCTCGGGCGTATCAAGCCTGTTCCCTTCCATTTCACAGCCACGGCACACTCAGCCGTAGTAATTGCTCACGCCAATGCACGTACATTAGAGGGAATGTATCAGAGTCCTGTTTAATTTTGTTAGCCACAACGTAAGTCAACACACAACGAAGCTAACGGAGGCATAGCGTAGTAATTAATATAACATTTCCACTTACACTTCTGGTCATGATCCTGACTGTTGCAGTCGCATTTCGATGGAGGCGAAACGCTGGAGGCATGTGTGCTGTGTTACGTCGAGGCACGTTCAAGAACACCAGATGGTTAAAAATTACCGGAGCCCGCCACTTCGTTGTCTCTCCTAATCGATCATGGTTTTGAGACGGGAAAGCCCGGATACTGTTACTACAGTCGAATCTCGATGATTCGAACTCGAAGGTGCCCGAAAATTTGTTCGAATTAAAAGAAGTTCGAATTAATGAAATCTAAACGAACAGAGGGCTCTCCGTGCAGTGGTGCATGGGCATTGAGCTAACACACGGGGGGGGACGTTTCAGAAGACTTACATTTGTTCACAAATCTGAGGACACCCGTTATTGATTGAAGTAATCGGTGACGCGCGTCTGGACACGTTTGGCCTGCAGCAAGTCAATCAATTTCGCACACAGCTTGCAAAGCATTTCTACTTTGGCTTTAGCATTCTCCTGGCAAGAGAAGTTGCGCGCGGAAATGTCCAGCGCCGACACTTTCTAAAGACGACGGCAACTGGGTGGCGGAGCCTCTCCGCTACGCAGCCGCAGCTTGGCCAGCACGTGACGAAAAAGCAGGAGCGTCTCTATGCGGAGAGAAGCGGATCAGCATTCGAGAAAAAAACCAGCACTCCACGGCAGTTTTTTTTTTTTTTTTTTTGCTCTTCTCGTACACGTTGTTGAAAAAAGAAGGGTTACATGCCAGGGACAAGAAAGGGGGAAGCATGGCACCGGCGCGTGAGAGACCCCCCCCCCCCCCTTCTCAAGGCGCAGAGCTGTGCTCCCGCAAGGGACAAGGGCTGCAGAAAATAGTGCCTTTTTCCTTTCCTTCAACCACACATTCATTCAACCCAGCAACAGGCTTCTTTTTTTTTTCTCTCTTCGCGTGCGGCATAGGAAGGAGAAGGGTCTTTACATGGCAGGGACAGAAAAGGGAGAAGCGCGACACGGGCGCGTCGCAGATCGGCATTTGAGAGAGAGCAAACATTCCACCACAGCCTTTTTTTTTTTTTTCCTTTTCATTTCCTTCATGCGTAGCGTTGAGGTGTCGCAGCTGCCGCCACGGAATTGGGCGGGGTGCTGAGAGCATAATCAGAACGCGGTATGTTCGAATTAACCGTCGCATGTGCTTGCGCGTTCGAATTACCAAGAGTTTTCGCCCATAGGAATACACATAGCTTTCACGAAACCTCATCGTGAGTTCGAATTGACTGGACGTTTGAATTAAGCTTGTTCGAATTAATAAGATTTACTGTATAATGTTTCCATTCATGTTGGTGTATTTACTCGAATGTAACGCATACTTCTTTTCCAGATTCTTGGTACCTGAAGTCGACCCTCACATTACAATCAAATACCGAAATTCAAGTTGCCTTAAAAAGTGCAACGATGCGCACAAATCTTTTATCTTTCTTTTAATTTTTTTTCTAGGCGCAATGAAAGTTCGCCCTCCCCCCTTCCCCCCACATTACAATCTTGGTCGCATAGCGTTTGAGCAAATCCAGTATATTCATTACACTACTACTAAAATCTACAAATGATTTCTGCTATGCCTTCCTTGTCTTTATTTTCCGATGGTTTAACTGGTAAAAAACAAGCTTCCTGTTGCTTAGAAAAAAAAGGATTATTTGCAATAGTAAATATCATCCCGTGCGTGGGTTGCTGAGGCAGCACCTCAATCAAAGGCCAGAACAGATTGTCGTCATCTTCTATCTTTTTCCAACACTAACAATGCCTATGCATTATAGTGGCTTGGTGCTACTTCCTTGCAACCACGGAGGAAGAAATATTTAGGAGGTGAAACTCCCATTGAAACGGACGTTCACAGGCGTCTAAATAACTTCACAAATACAAAAAATAACATGCTCCGACAGAGACAGTTCAGTTGGCGGCACCTTGCAACGCAAAGCCTCTACCACGAAAAAAATAAAAGGAAATGGTACTGGCTGAACGCGGCCACGGAGCAAGAAACGGGCACGGCCAAGCACACTCCGCGTCCCCGCTGTAGCCGAACCCGAGCATTGTGCGTGGGCGTTTTTCTCAGAAACTGAAAAGGCGGCAAGTCCCCTTTACGCTGAAAAATGCCGCCACCATGGAGTGGCTCTCCGGCAGTGTGACATTATCTGGTTGCCTCAAGGAGCGGAGTTGCACCTCCTAAACGTTTCTTCCTCTCTGGTTGTAACTGACCCACGTGCCTATAGAACACCGCAAGTCGGTCATCCTTTCTTTTGTGTAGCACGTAGAGCGGGCCCTGTCGGTGGCTGAGCAGCTGCGTCAGGACAACTGCACCTTCACGGGTGCCATGCACGCCCAGCTGCTCGATCTGTTTGTGTCCATTGGCGATCTGGAGCGGGCGCGGGACCACCTGGAGAAGGTGTGGGAGGTGGACCCGTCGTTCCGACTGGACAACTACAAGCTGCTTGGCCTCGCCGCCCTCGAGTCCAGCCGAGGACACACTGACGAGGCCCTGCGCCTGCTGGAGAATGACCAAGGTGGTTGTGGTTATTTGAGGTTATTAAGGATATAAAAAAAAACATCGTCATTTGGCTGATTTTATCGTGGTTGGGAAAGACATTGCACTTAAATGTTCTTTTTTTTTAATTCTTTGTCAATTGTGCTGACCCGCCACGGTGGTCTGGTGGTTATGGGGCTCAACTGCCGACACGAATGTTGCAGGATCAAATCCCGGCCGCAACGGCCACATTTTCAACGAAGGCAAAGATACTGGAGCCCCATGTCCTTAGATTTAGGTGCACTTCAACGAGCCCCAGGTGGTAGAAATTTCTGAAACGTTCCTCTGTAGCGTGCCTCATTACTATACGATGGTTTTTAGTGTGTAAAACTCCTATACGTAAAAAATTACATATTTGGCACTGTTTCGTTGTTTCAAGCAACGAAATTATACTTGACATGACCGCCGAGAAGCAGCGCGCCGAATGACTTGCCGAACACGGTAGTGCCCTTAGGAAAGTGATTACATTGAAAAACTACACTGCGAAACAAAGTTAAAAAGAGATTCATTTATTTCGCAGGAGGTTTAATTCATGTGAACTTCAACATGTGTTGCTCTTTCTTGCCCATTAGTCGACACAACAAGCAAGGGCAGGTTCTGTAGACTGTGGGAATTGAGGCCAGCCCGCTGCCTTTGCGCGGGCTTTGCCGCCTATTTCTGCCGTTCTCATGTCTCGACATGACTCCCCTCCTTCGCTGTCTGCCGCGCTGCGGCAGTGAGATATGACGTTTAACCCCTCTCACCCGGTAGTGGATGTTGACTGTAGCGCTGCTCACGAGGTCTCTCGGGACGTTTCGCGTGCGTGCGTCAGGAAGGAGAGAGATTTCTCCGGGGACGACATGGGGGTAAGCGCGCATTCTCTTTTCCGTCCGTCGGCTCCCATTGTTTGGGGCTCGTTCGGACTTCGCCAACAGCGCCTTGTGCCCGCAGCGAACGCTTAGCCTATGTCTCCCCCAACGCAAGCGCCTTTGCCCCAACGTCTCCCCCAACGCAAGTCTCCCCCAACGCAAGCCAACGCAAGCGCCTTTGCCCTCGCTCGAGCAACTGGGCCTTTGTCCCGGTGTCTCCGTGAATCACTTTTACCACGGAGACTCACTCGCGGCACCCTGTGTAGTACTTCTCGCTCGTGGCTTGAATAAGCCCATTTGCTTTCCCGCCACACCTTTGTAACGAGCTCTGTGCTGCGTTTTTTGTGTTGTCGCAGGCAATAAAGTGTTGTGACCTTGAGCAGTACCGTGTTCTCGCCATGGCGACAGTTAACGCGTGCCCTGCGGCTCGCTAAGACCGGACCCACGCTAGTGTTTGTGCTCCTTCTGGATACGTATACACTCACTACAAGACTAATTTGTACAAAGCGTCTCAAAAGGTTAACAGAAGTCGTCACTATCCCCCACCAGCTGACGCCATTTGGGGCTAGTCGTACGTGAGTAAATGTACTATACTAAGTTACAGCCTGAGAAAAAAATGTCTACTCTGCTCGCAGCCATAGCTTTACATCCCGCATGTTCATTTGCATAAATGTATTGTGTAATAGCACACCCTTCTTTTCGTAACGTCGAGAACTGCTCGGGCGTCTCATATATACACTCGAACCTCATTATAACAAAGTCAGATCTACAACAAAAATACTTTGTTGCATTCGAAAACCTGTTATGAACGATTTTATAACACTACCTATGGCAAAGCTATTGGTCACTTGCATCGTTATAAATAACAATTCGTTTTGTCCGAATTCATTATATCGAGGTTTGAGTCTAGCCTAGGTCAGAAATTATAATGTCCTGATCAATTTTGTTAGGAACGATGACATCACTGCTCATCCATACTTGTGTTATCATGCTATGCATGAGGATTTACATCAGTCAAGAAAAAGTACTTTCAGCTTGAACAGAAACCAGCCTGCAAGGCTGTCTCACAGGTGGAGGAGAGGCGTGGTATGGTTCTGTGTGGGGAGCTGCCGTTTTTTTTTTTTTTTTTTATGATGGAGTATAGACTAGTTGCTGGTAGTGCAAAAAAAATGAAAAAGTGTGCTCTAGGGCATGCCTCGACAGGTTTCCCCCATCATGACAAAATTGCCTCGTTATCTAGGACGCAGTAACGATGGTGACCGCCAGGGACAGCAGCCCGGTCTTGACCGCATAGCCGCACGCCTGCTGACGGCCCTGGCGGACCAGGGCGGTCCAGTGGAGCGTGCCCTGAAGCTGCTGCTGGAGCGATGCTGGGTGAGTCCGTCATCCACCCTGCTGGCGCCACTGGTGCGGGCGCACCTGGTGAAGGAGGACGTGCCGGGGGCCCTGAAGGCTTTTGAGGAGTGTGCCCGCCAGTACAGGCTGACGCCCCTCAAAGGGGAACTGTCGCGGCAGCTCATCAACCAGGGACGCTCGGAGGAGCTGCAGAAAGGCAAGTGCATCGCGGGCTTCGTTTGAACTGCTCTTTATCGGAGACAAGGCACTCTAAAGCTCTTTTTTATTACTCGATCAGTTTTTATGAATTGTGCTGGATTTGTGTATAGTATGCAGTTTTTGAAATATGGAGTATTTTTCGGTGCCCTTTGAGTAGATTTTTCCTAAACTGTGAAAGCTGCATACTATATCAGCATACCACAATAATAAGGAATGTGCGGCACAACAAAAATCGATGGTCTAAACTAGGCTTGTGCGAATAGGGAATATTAGGCTCGAAGCGAATTCGAGGCGAATAGCAATTTTGGTCGAATAATTTTGAATCGGATTCGAATAGTATAAGTAACAGGTCTTATATATAAAGGAAAATGGGTTTACTTGTCATGATGTAGCTAACCTGCACAGGATATATTTTTTAATTGAAACAAGATCTGCGCAAATGCCGTTTTTTTTTGTTCAAAGGAAATGGAAACAACTTTGAATAGTAGCAGGATTTGACTTTTGCTAAAATGCAAATGATAACATGTAAAATATATTGCGTTTTAATATTTACTATACTTAGAGCATATAACCAGTTGGCAAACTTTCAAGCGTCAAAAATGATAAATCAGAGTGAGGGCGATATGTTCATTTAATCAGGTCGCGGGTTCGAATCCTGGCTGCGGCGGCTGCATTTTCGATGGAGGCAGAAATGTTGTAGGCCCGTGTGCAGATTTGGGTGCACGTTAAAGAACTCTAGTAGGTCAAAATTTCCGGGGCCCTCCACTACGGCGTCTCCCATAATCATATGGTGGTTTTGGGACGTTAAACCCCACATATCAATCAATTATGTTCATTTAATCGTAGGTAGGGCTTCGCAGCAATGCAGACTTCAATTAAATAGATGTTTTCACGGTTTAGCATATATTCACTGCAGTGAAAGCACCTTTACAAGAAGTTGCATGCAGATTAATGTTAAAGTGTTTTTACGGCTTAACACTCCTTTACTTCACTGAAGCCACCTTTACGGAAGTTACACGTGGATTAATATGCATCTATTCGCTCATTTCAAATACTTCGAAATTTTCAGTAATTTAAATTAGAATGGATGTGAATTCGAGAACTGTGATATTCGTGCAAATATTCAAAGCATTCGAATATTTGCACAAGCCTAGTTTAAACCCATTGCCATGAAAGTTAGTAGACTGTATATGTGTTACTGACACGCCAGATTGACATCGACTGACTGGCTGATATACTGTAACTGTTCGTCAATTTTTTAAAAATTTTAGTGCTGGTGTTCCCTCTGAGGTCCTTTGACTGCTGGTAAAACACCAGGGAAGTGCTTGCGTAAGCACATTGTTATCAACTTGAGTAGCTTTTCTGACCAAAAGGGTTCAGCCTTGGTCCTGAATGAAACAGCTTCTTTACATCAAAATCATATCACTGACACCTGCCACAATGCCAATGCTTTTTCCTCGAGAGCGAAATGTCAGATTCGGAGCACTGCCCGTCATCAGTAGAGTGCTGCTGCTATATGAGTAAAACTAGCTTGAAAATGTTCTTGCAACGAACTTTGGTGCAATGATTATGATTTGATGGAGTATTTGGTGACATGGATTGAAGCGCTTCCATGGAGGTGCTTTCATGGATTGAAGCGCACCCAGTCATGACGAGACGTCATTGTCGAAACCAACGGAGATGTGCTGTTTTAACATTTCATTGACGAGCAGCACTTGAGGTAATCTTCCGTTGTATCAATAACAGACCCTTTGTTATTCAAGACTGCAATTTCTCAGCAATGCTTGTAACTATACGCAGTTTCCATTATCTATCTTTGTCTTGTATGTGCTTGAATTCTTATACATTTTTAGTTGACTTATGTTGCCTTCCTGATTTGCGCATCTGTTACTTGTTTCTTTATTTTGTCTTTTTTTCTTGTGTGTTATATATGTTGTACCCACCCCCTCTGTAATGCCCTACGGGCCCTGAGGGTATTCTAATAAATAAATAAATAAATCGCTTACGGAGGAAAAAACCACTTGCCATTTCGTGCAAGCGTTGCATGGCCAGCGCAGCGTTATAAAAGCTACGATCCTTAAAATTACTTATGTATGCATTTTTTAGTAAAAATACACAGACATAATATTGATGTGTTGTTATGTTGCCTCAGATATGCGCAATAATTGCTTTTCAATTGAAGATTGCACAAGTATGAACACTGAACCTTGAGCAATATTGGTGGGCGCTGCTGATGGGGTCGGTTGTTTGGAGTATCGTTTGGTCACTTTGGTGCCATTTAGGGCATAAAGTTTCCTGAAATTAACTAGAGGGGACTCTGTCGCTGCGATCCGATCGCAACGATCCCAGCGGCAGAGTCCTGCGATCGATGGGAATGACCGGTAGTTCACACATTTGCCTAGTCTTCGTACTTGCGGCTTCGTTTATTGCAGTGTTTCGGTTTTGTTTTGAAAAAAGATTCAACCCTTTTGAACTTCGTGGCCCAATTTGGAAAGGCAAGTCTTAAAGAATAAGGTAGTGAAGCGCAACCGCTGAACATTTGCTGATTTTTGTTTCGTGAGAAAACAGCTCCAAGCCACACGAACGCACACGGAGCCAAAAGCACTGTATCTATTGCAAGACAATTTTTTCGTTGGCTTCGTTATAACCGATATTTCGTTATATCAGGGTTCATTATGTCGAGGTTTGAGTGTATATGGCACAGTC
This sequence comes from Rhipicephalus microplus, assembly GCF_043290135.1. NCBI lineage: Eukaryota > Metazoa > Arthropoda > Arachnida > Ixodida > Ixodidae > Rhipicephalus > Rhipicephalus microplus. Next base: position 179,980,528 of record NC_134705.1, read on the forward strand.
ATTTAGGTAATAGGGCATAATTTGTAGGAAGAAGAGAAATTCACCTATTGGAGACTTGGAGGATGAATAGCGCATTCCGGGGCCTCGTGCTGCGCTATAATATGCGGCTAACATGTTCTCGGGAGCCTGAACTAGCAACAAGTAGCGCTTTCTGGCACTGCTGAAATTGTGTGGCAGAGGGCCCCTTTAATCATTGCCATTTTCACGATTTGCATTTCCTGCAGTGGTGGACATCAGCACCGAGGTGCACGGCGAGGCCAACACACTGTTTGACCTGACCGCCTATTTCCTCGAGTGCGGCCACGTACGCCAGGCGCAGAAAATTCTCGAGGTCAGTTGAACAGTGTTCGTTCGACGATGACGAGGCATGACAATGCACGAGTGTGATGCGCTGTGATGCGTGATGAGTAGGCTTCTGCGAGTATTCGAATGCCGCGAATGTTCGAACAAATATTATGCCATTCAAATTTGCTGAGACTTGAATTTGAATTATTGAAAATTTCGAAGTATTCGAAACGAACAAATGGATTAACCTACACATGACCTTTTTTGAAGGTAGTTTCTCGGCAGTGAAGGGATGCAAAACTGTGAAAACACCCTTTCAAAAGAATTATGTACTGCTGCAAAGCCTCACTTTAAGGTTAAAGAAACGTATTAGCCTCACATCGATTGACACTTTCTTAAGTTTAAAAGTGTGTTATACTGGCTTATATGCTCTAAGTATTGTAAATTTGAAAACGTAACATATTTTTCAGGTTGTCACTCATTTACAAATAAAATAATAAAAAAAGATTGGTGCGGTTAAAGCTCATTTACAGAGAGTCACATCCTGTTAATACACTTAAACCTCGTTATAACAAACCTGGTTATAGCGACATCAGTTGTAACGAAGTAAACCAAAAATAGTCTTGCAATAGCTATAGTGTTAAGAACAAACCTTATATTGAATTTTTGGATAAAACGAACCTATTTTTGTGCAAGATGCAACTTTGTTATAATGAGGTTTGAGTGTATTTCAAGGTAGTTTATTCTACCATAATCGCAGTTCTCTTCGAATTTGCTCCGATCGTAAAATTCACCATTCGCACAGGCCCAGTGATGAGATGTGAGGTTTTGACACCGTTAGGCAATTTTACGTTTCACCATTACTGTTGCTTATCACATTTTTATCCACATTACCTTACTCATTGGAGGACAGCATTGGGGGGTTTAAACGAATAAAAGATATGTATGGTGAGATATTTGGGAAAAGTTCTACGTTTAAATAGGTACGGAAAATGGCACTGAATCACTGAAACTACAAGGCACCATAGTGTGGAAAGAATATGAATTACGCAATGTGGATGCTGTTTTACAGCTACACCATCACGAGTAGTTTCACTTAGTGTGTGTTTGTGTTTGTGCGGTAGCTTATTGGTACAGTGTAAATAAAAAATATTAAAATCAAATATCGAGCAGGGAAGCCAGGATCAAGGGGTGGGATAAGCGGGTTGTCGCTAAGTGCGCGAAACTGAACACCTGTGTCATCACTTGACGCAAGCACTGTTTAAGTATCCCGACGTTGTAATTAGTTATTCGAAGTCACTTTGACATAGTGGAAAAAGTGTGTTGTGTATTGTGAGCATATTGAAAGGTTTTGGGCATTGAACAACACCTTTAGGGCTCAATAGAATAGACCTGACAGAGTCTGACGTACGAACTACACTCAAAACTCGATATAACAAGCCCAGATGTAACGAAATAGTGGTTTTAATGAAGTAAATGAAAAATAGCCTTGCAATAAATATAGTATTAGTAATATACCTTTATTATGAATTTCTGGAAATAACGAACTTATTTCGCCTATGATGCAACTTTGTTGTAATGAGGTTTGAGTGCTCATGTTCAATGGACCTTCAATAAATGGAAATTAGTTAAATGTAACTGCTGCCGAAATCGAACAACTACCTTCAATATGATTGGTTTAGTACTCGTATTCTGCACCCTTGCTCATCGCCAGAGTCCGGTCTAGGTAATTTTAGAAAACTGTAGGGTCAAAGGGGCCTCAAGCCTAAATGATTACCCTGGCAAGCATTAAATTGGTTTAGAGAGTACCAGTAACTGAAACAATGTCTTTATCAGTAATTTTTTCTATGTCCACATCATTTTGCAATGTTGGCGAAACATTGAGTACTTATAATATGTCGCAACTCATATAGGGCGCGACTGCACATGCTGCAAGCTTCCATTTATCTCCCTTGTACATATAAGTCTGTGCATGTTTTTCTGGGCACATACGTCCTGTTCTTGTCGAGGTGCGAAATCCGAAAAATGTTTTCTTCCATTTCGCCTCCCCTGAAATGTAGGAATGCCTGCGTGCCTACGTTTCAGTGCACTGTGAAAAAACTCTGCTGGCTGGAAGTAATCCATAGTCTCCTGCTACGGCAGACCTTATAGTTGCCTGTGCATTTGGTGCATAGAACTTTGGAATTTACTTTTGTCATTTTGCGGGGCCATGATCTTTACGCAGACTCCCGGACTGCGTGCAAGGCATCAGCGGCTCAGCGAGATCTGCGAGAACTTTTTGAGGCGTGGCATGGTGCGTACTTAGAATGACCTTTCAAGGAAATGCTGGTTTTAACGTGGCTTACACCTGCAGGTGACGCAGCTGGAGCAGCTTGTTGCAATCACAAGGAACCTCTTCGACGTCAACAGAGACAGCTTGTACCAGTCCCTGTTCAGGGCATATGGTGAGTTGTTGATTTTCTTATAATGTCGCTCCCCAAATTATAACTCTTGATGATCATGTATAGTAGTCAGTGAAAAATTTTTTACTCACCTTCACGTCTGTTAACAGTTGAACCTTCCTGTAATGAACTTTCATACAGTGAACTCCTCGATGTTACAAAGTTTTACTATGCCCCGCCGTTGCTCCGTAGAAGTCCAAAGCAGGGTGGGGAAATGCTGACTTAACGATTCCTTGAGAGGCAGATGGTTTGAATTGTGCTAACAGATGTGGAACACTAAAACACTGAAACAATAAGTTTTCTTTCAAACTGAGCATTTTCTTGGCTCGAAACAAGCATTTGTTTCGAGCCAAGTTGTATTTTGTCTTTAGTGTCCCTATAAGTCTTTCAGTAATATTTGAAAGGCATGTGGTGCTCGATAGCAGGACGCTGTGGCCGTGTTGAGCTTGTTGAAAGGGGCTGACAAGTAATGCATAGGGTTAAATACATAATTAGAATTGGAATGTGCAGAAAGAAAAGTGGTAAATCGACAGTAGATCCTAATATATTGAATCTGAAGAGGATGGAAAGATAGTCTATATAAACAGGTAATTCAATGTATAAAATACATTTTATGTTGAGAATGTATATTCAAGGGGAATTTACACTTTTGATATACACATTCGTTCATTATAACAAAGCTGTGTCCTACACGAAAATATGCTCGTTATATCCAAAAATTCGTTGTAAAGGTATATTCTTAACACTATATTTATTGCAAGACTAAGTTTGATTCACTTCATTCTAACCAATATTTCATTATATTCGTGTCCATTATATCGAGGTTTGGGTGTATACTATATTCCATTCAGTTCACCCACCTATAGAGAAAATTTTAAGGCTGGCATCTCCTCTTGAATGTGTGGTGTGTGTGACTCGGCTGGGGACCTGCAGATGCAGCAGGGGACGCCGATCGCGCCCTGGACGCCTGGGCCCAAATGCAGGAGGAGAATGTGCAGCCCAGCGCAAGCACGCTGCGACTGCTGGCCGCCCTGCTGCAGCGCCTTGGCCGTCCCGTCCCCTTCACGGTGCCTGCTGTGGAGGAGGGCGCGAAGCGGGACAGCTTTGGCACCCTCCTTACCTCGGACCTCGATGCAGCGTTGGACCTCTGGCACAGGTTCGGGCAGCCCCTTCATATGGGAATGTGCATTGCCCAATTTGGGAGTTAGTGTATGTGTGTGGAGGAGGCGGAGGGTCAATGTTGAAAGCATGAGCGAGTGTTGTCAGCACGGGACGAGATTGGTTCTGTGTGTTTCTTACTCATCAGCCCTTATTTTTAACAAACTGTGTGTTTGTGTCTTTGTCTGCATGCACAAAGGATGTAAGAGAGATGCGAGGCCTTTGTTATGGGGTTGTCTCACGAGAAATTATTTTATTGCGATCAAGCTCGATTGAGGTGGCATTTCTGCATTGCACTGGGTTTCCTTGTGTAAGCTGCAGAAAGGAGTCGATTGTTTTTGAGAAATTTCATTCCTGTCAGGTTTGCTCGCGATCAAAGAGTCATATTGTGACACCCAGATCACATTGATACTGCCACACAAGGAATTGAGGGACATGTACAGGGTGTGGAATGTATCAGGTTGGCCGTAGGAGTTCCTGTTTGGTATGACAGGATCAAATTTGAGGCACACCCAGCAGCAAAAGTTTGTGGGACTCTTTATTGTTCAAGAAATCTGTATTCTTTCGTCTGCTAACATAAATCTTCAGATTAATGTTTCAGCTTGTAGTTGATATTGCAGCATATGCTGTCACCAGCTAGATTAGAACAGACTTGTACGTGTTACAACGTATCAGTAACTGATTAGAATTACAGTTCTTTTAGTATATGATTGATTACAGTGGCCAATTACACCTCAAGAAATGTAACTGATTACTTCTGTGTTACTTTCCTTCAAAATGTTATTGCCGTGGCATCTATAATGCAAGTTTGCTCAAACTATACAACGAGCTACATACCGTCGCTTGCTTAAAATCGTCAATATATTCGATTCCTTCGGAACAACGGATGAGCTGTCAGGTGTGGAGCATTAGAAGAGGCATGTCAATTTGTCGATCAACTGCTTCCGATTTTTGGCAGGGAGGGGGGAAGTAATTGATTACCAGTAGTCAATCTCAAGATTGTAATTGAATTTTTCACAATGTTACAGTTATGAAGAAGTAATCAATTATGTCCCTGTGATACAATTGATCACTGTGATGGCTAAAAGTTATCATTTGTTGTCGAGCCAGCAACCCATAAAGCTTTTCTGTTGGGTGTACCAGCGCTTGTCTGTAAATTCTCATTGGCGAGGAGAAGATAACGCCTGCTGAGAAAGATGCCCGCTCGCATTGCGTTGCAGGGGTGAAGTGACCGGCATGCAGAAGGGCTCCCAGCTGTTGCAGGCGCTGGGCCGGCAGGGTCGCACGCGGGAAGCCCTCCGGATTCTGGATCAGCTTACGGCGTCTGGCCAGCTGAATTCCGTCTCAGCCCAAGCCCTGCGGCCCCTCGTCCAGCAGCTGGCATCCCTGGGGGAGGTGGAGTCCCTGGTCAAGCTGCGCCCGCAGCTGCCCGAACGCCTTCTGCGGCAGCTGTCCTTCGACAACCATATCTGCAACGCTTACGTGCACAGGTCAGGCTGGGTTGGGGGCACATTTAGGAAAAGGGTCGCGGTTTCAAGGATAATCCAGCTTGACCTTGATTTACTAGTTGGAATGCTACTACAATTTAAATGACCCATTTAACTGGGTACAGTAAATCTCCCCTGAAGTATTTTTCACAAGACCACTAAAAATAAAAACGCAGTAGCCAAAAGACATATTTCACAAATGCTCCGTTAAAATTTGGGAAACGTCTATGACTTAATAGTGTCTATGACACATTGCATGTGTCCCTACCCAGAAGGAGTTTATTCGTCAGTGTAAGGTTTAAATCTCCTGATGAAATTCTGGTGTTTCCACCTGTGGCAGTTCACACCACCAAACTCATTGCTGAACCTCTTCGGCATGCTTACCCTATGTCCAGCTTAGTGACAGTTCAGGACATATAGGACGGGAACATTGCAGGAACATGTGAAAAGTTGATACTGATACATGAGTGTCTAAATTCTTTGCTGGGACGGGACACAATACACCACAAACAATACGCCCTATTACGCCACAAAAAACGTGTGAGAAATGCATAAGCGCGATTCCACCGTATCCTGAAAGTCCTGAGAACTTTGTCATAGCGTCTATTGTTTTTAGCAAAGCAACACCTTGTTCTGTTTTTTAATGAGCACTCCATTTAACTCCATTTGTGCAGAACTAACACATATGCAGCAAGAAAAAAAAAACACAAGGTGCCAGTGTTTGCACCTCTTGCAATTCGCATTTGCCAAACAAGGCCAAATTATTGCCATATCATGAAGCAGTACTGCTTGCTTAGCATCCAACTACATTCTAGACATTGGCGAATATTCTAGACACTGGCGAGTATTAAAGTGCTTGGCATGTTCAAACAAATAGGCTCCCTTTTTTTGCCCTTCTCTTTTTTCCTCACCCACATGAAACCGCATTAGAAAAATGGTTTCACTGCAGCGAGGTGCTGCTATGCCACGGAGCCACCTTACCAGGAAAAACCCACACTGCTGCAAGTCACGTTTCAAGCTTATACTAAGTGTACATATCATCAGCACCTTAATTGTTTTTTTTTTTCAAACTGTAAGTTTAAATGCGTGCTATACGGGCATGTGTGCATTAAGTGTGGGAAATTTTAAGCTTAATGTATTTTACCGCCTATAACTTATACCTTGCTGCTAATAAAATCCTGCTACTATTCAAAGTTTTTTCCGTTTGCTTCAAACCTAAAAAAAAAAAAAGAAATAGTGGCATTCACATAAGCCTTGTCTAATACGTTAAAATATTGGACAAGTTGCGTCATGACAAATGAACTTTTTTTATGATGTTATAAATACTATTTGAACTCCTTGATTTTAATTTGTTCAACCAAATCACTACTCGCTTTGAATTTGCTTCTAACCTCGAATTTACTAAATTTACCCGTTCCTACTACATTTCTTTGATGTGCCCAATTATTTGAGTTTCTTAGGAAAACTGTGACACTAAGTGTCAACGGAAGTTATGAACAAGAAGGCATTCTAGCCAGCACAGCCTACAACACATCCTTCTATCGTACACCCTCACAGCGGACGAGCAGGTGACCTGCTGTTCGAGCTAGAGAGCGCACCGGGCGAGTGGGCCGCCGTGGGACGCTGCCCGTTTGGTGGCCTCGTCGGTCTTCTCGCCCGTCACCCAGAGTTGGCCGACCGGGTGGAGGCATTAGGGCGCACCTACGGCCGAGAGCACGACTGCTGGGCGCCCCTGAACGCTCTGTGGGCACACAGAGCGCTTCAGCAGGACTATGCGGGGGCCGACCAACTGCTCAAGGTGATCCGCTTTGCAAAGTTCTAGAAGAAAATTTTGAGAATCGCGACCCACGTGCTTTCTTCAGATGGTTCACCGGCCAAGCTGAAACGTGTGACCCTAGTTCTTATTGCGAGCTGAGATCTATCTGTCTTCTGTTATAGATGTTCATTTCTCTATCACCGCTTTTAGGGGATATAAGGAACACTTCAAGGGTATTATGGGGTGTTCGTGCCAATGTGGGTGTCATCCCTGTGTGTGTGTGTGTGTGTGTGTGTGTGTGTATATATATATATATATATATATATATATATATATATATATAGTGTGTGTGTGTGTGTGTGTAGGTGGGTTAGGGAAAGAAGTGTATGCTTAAGGGCTTGTTTTTTCGTGTTTGACACACAATATCAATGAAATCTAACAGACAATAATGCCTAGGAAAGTATAAGGGAAGTTATTAGGCCTAATTGTAATGTAAATGTGAAACGAAGTATCATAGTCTTGCAATAGATACAGTTTTAGGAATAGTATGTATAATGGAATTTTGGGATATAACCATGTGAAGAAAGAAATGTGGGTGAAAAGAAAACTTGCCGTGGGCAGGAACCGAACCTGTGACCTTCGAATAATGCGTTCATTGCTCTACCAACTCAACTCAGCTACCACGGCGGCTATCCCCCCAGTGACTTTAATGGGTATATATGTGAATTAAACGCGGGAGTGTCAGTCAGCGCCAGCAGTAGCCACCAGTAACGTACATATATATATATATTATGACATCTGGGTTGAGACAGCGTTTATTCAGCCAAGGGCTCAGCAGCGAACAGGGGTTGTAGCGAGCAGAGGTAATTGGGGTTGTAGGCACGACATAGGGTGGCGTGGCAGGTTGAGCATACGGCATACGCTGTTGCGTAGGCCGAGCAGCGACGGCGGCGTACGTGAGAGGCGTTGTGACTGGTGGTTGCTGATGCACCGGCGGAAGGGCTTCAGCGACTTGGGTCCGAATGACGTGTTGGAGGTCCGATGCCAAAGCTTGCGTGGGCTCATGTGTCAGTGGCAGCAGCAACAGCTGGCGCGCTACCTCTTCGCAGACGAAGTCCTTGATTGGAAAGCAGCGGCTGCTGGTCGGTAGGATGGGCAACTAGGTGCAAGCTTGCGAGCGTGTCTGGCGTCGTGAGGGCTTGACGAGCAATTACGCGCTGCCTACGCAATTCATCGAAGCTTTGACAGAGGGAAACGAGGACAGCAATGGTGGGGGGATTTCTCGCGAGCAACATCTGAAAGGCGCCGTCGTCTATGCCTTTCAATATGTGCCTGATTTTTTCTTCCTCAGGCATGGTAGAGTTGATGCGGTTGCATAGATGCAACACATCTTCAATGTAGCCCGTGTAGGTCTCGCCTGGTTGCTGCGCACGGTGACGTAAACGGTGCTCGGCTTGAAGCTTGCGTGCCGCAGGTCGTCCAAAGACGTCCGTAAGAGCCGTCTTGAATGCAGACCACTTAGTAATGTCAGCTGCGTGGTTATTAAACCACAGTTGCGCGGTGTCCGCAAGGTAGAATGTGACGTAGCCCAGCTTACTTGGGTCGTCCCATTTGTTACTTGCGCCGACTTTGTCGTACCTCGCCAACCAATCTTCGACGTCTGACTCAGTGGAGCCCGTGAAGATAGGAGGGTCTCGTTGAGGATACACGGCACCGCAAGTGACATGGACGGTCGAAGGTCCCACCTGGAGAGGCGTCTCGGTGGCCATGTTCGTGTCACGTAGAGGGGGAAGCTTACGGGAGCGAAGTTCCAGGTTTGTACGGGAGTCCACACACCTCCACCAGATGTCACGCAGTTTATTTACGTACACACCTACTGGAAGGCCGAGGAACGCCAGAAAAGCGAGGAACGTCAACAGGCCGAAAATACAAAACAAACGCAAGCTCGGGTTGCGCGTGCACCAACGCTGTGGCTTGCCGTTTCATGCTGCTTCGTCGTCGTTCGCATAGTTCCCTACATTATATATATATATATATATATATATATATATATATATATATATATATATATATATATATATATATAGGGAAAAAAAGAAGTGTATATCTAAGGGCTCGTTTTTCCGTGTGTTGACACAATATTAATGAGTTCTAACAGACAATAATGCCAAGGAATGTATAGGGGAAGTTATTAGGCCCAATTGTAATGTAAATGAGAAGAAAGAGAAGTGGGTAAAAAGATAAATTGCCGGGAGCAAAAACCGAACCTGTGATCTTCGAATATATATATATATATATATATTCGTGCCTCAGGAACTGCTGCTTTTAGTTTTCCTCTTGCATTAGGTTGGTACGGTGGAGCATAGGAGAAATGGAGTGGCGCCGGGGAGGAGGTGATCGACGTGAGGGGGAACTGGCATGGTGCGAATAAGCGCCCGATGAGTCTGTGGAAACAGGGTGTGCTGGCTGCTGTGGCACGTATTCGAAGTTCGGGATGTAATCATTGGCATAAAGACTGCGCTGACGACGACAGTGACGCGCAACATGACCAGGAATGCCTCAGGCCTAGAGGCCTAGCAGACGGGCCTGTTGTCTGGAGTGCGCCAAGGGTTGTGAGGCAGTCCGGGAGGCGAGAAGGGTTGCGCAAGAACAGGGCGTATTGGGTGAACAGGGCGTGGTGGTGAGTAGAAGTTGGTGACTTGGGCGGATGGTGTTGGCATCGATCGAGCATAGGAACAGGTAACGGCCTCAGCATAGGTGAGAGGCGCTGCAGGCTGCTTTGGTGGTACAGGAGGTGGAACCGCCTCAGCAACTTGAGCCTGAATGACACGACAGAGCGAGTGATCCAGTGCCGTGGGACTCTCGGTGACAGACATGACAATAGAGAGCTGAAGAGCTACTTCCTCACGGATGTATTGCTTAATTTGCGGCAGTAAAATGGATTATTCAGCGCCAGTGCTCTTGGCTTCCAAAGATGAGAGTTCCACTGTGGGATTTCTGGCGCGACGGGTAGAAAGGTGCTCTTTGCACAGATCGTCAAAGCTTTGGCACAGTTCAATGACTTGCGCTACTGCCTGAGGGCACTTGGCTACCAGCATGTGAAATGCATCGTCATCTGTGCCTTTTAGTATGTGCCTTATTTTGTCAGACTCCGCCATAGATGCATTCACGCGCTTACACAGATCGACGACGTCCTCAATATAACTCGTAAACGTCTCACCGTTCCTTTGGGCTCTGCCACGGAGGCGATGCTCGGCGCGAAGCTTGCGCAATCCATGCCGACCGAAGAACGAAGCGATGATTTGCTTAAATGCCGACCAGGTGGTGAACTTTGCTTCATGGTTGTAGTACCATAGCTTCGCCGCATCGGTCAGATAAAAGCTGACACGCATCAACTTAGCAGGGTCATCCTATCTGTTGGGACTTCTAACATGCTCAAACTCTACCAGCCAGTCTTCGACTTCAAGTTCGTCGGTGTCGCTGAACATCCGAGGGTCATGTTGACGAAGTGTCCCAGCACACATGACTGTAGGTGGTGGTTGGGAAGGAGTGGCGTCCTCGACCATTTTGGGGGCAGATGGTAAAGTCTGGTTGTGGAGCTTCAGTAAGAAAAAGAGAACGACCCAGAAGCGCTCCACCAAATGTAACAAGCGTGTTCTTCGGAGGAGTTTCAGCAAGAAACTCGCCGGGGCAAATAAGATGGCTGCAGCGGAGAAAACGGGAGGCTTAGAGAGCGACACACGAACATCGTAGTCTTTCCTCTCACTGGCACAGAGCTAGCGCCAATGTGCACCAGTACAATATGTGTGTGTGTGTGTGTGTGTGTGTGTGTGTGTGTGTGTGTGTGCGCGCGCGCGCGTGCGTGCGTGCGTGCGTGTGCCCACATTTAAAACGTGAAGAGCTAGTGAAAGTGTGGAGACCCTTTGAAGTATCGTATGCTGGCATTGCTTCTTCATTATAGTTCTTGTTCACTGACGGACTGCTACATTTTTCCACCACCTAGACATATACAGCTTCGCTGTGAAACTCCGGTTTGTGATTTCTACTGAGAAGCCCTCTTTTAATTAATTGTTTTAATTAATAAGACGGATAGCGAACTCCAAGGATTTTACATGCTATTCAGTTTCGCTGTGCTTTGAGTCATTAAATCATTCATCCTCGTGCTTAGATCTGCTAGCTCCACTTTTAGTTTGGGTGGTAGAACAACTACTCAAGGAAAGGTGTTGGTCTTTTCATGGCCTGATTTAAAGAAAAAAAAAACTTACAATAGGGTCACCATATGTACGGAATTGGTATACTTGACCGATTCGGTGTGCTTTACGGACGTTCGTAAACTATACGGAAACTATTTGTTTTTATGAGTTGTATCTACCTCATTCGAAGAGTGAATAGAACGAGGCACCATTTAATATGAAGTCTAAGTTGTTGTTTTTTTGCTCTCTTGTTTGTGTCCCTTCTAGTGCAGAGGTTTATTGGTGCTTGCAACTTCTATTTTCAGGAGTTCCCGCAGCTGGGTCCACAGCTCCTGTTCATCCCGGTTATGAACGAGTCCAGGGAGAAAGTCGATGTGAGAATTATCTCCACCACATTATACCAGTCATGCACTGCATGTGTTATTGCACACACCAAGAGATTGTAATCGGAAGAACCAGCGATTAAAGTAAAGGCACCCAAGACATTAACATGTCTACACGGTGACATAAAACAGTTGCAAAGAAGAGGACAAAAAAAAAAATGAAAACTAGGCATTTGCAAATATTCAAGCTCGTCAAGTGTCATTTAAAAGGAGTAGACTCCTTTTAAATGACACTTGAAGGGACCAGTAAATTGTGCATCCTTAAGAGGAGTTTCATTTACTGAAAGATGAACAGGAGAGTAATATTCAAGTACAAAACCAAACACATTAGGGGCAGTTGTTCCATTTAAGCAGCAATTTTATTAAGAAAGGTTCATTTAATAGGAGTCTACTCTATTTGAATTCGCTTCGAAACGAATCTAAATTCTCCAAAATTTTGAAGTATTTGAAATGAAACACACATAACATTAACTACTGGAAACCTTTTGTAAAGATGGTTTTGCTGCAGTGAAGGCGTGCTGTACCGTGAATACACCTATCAAGGGAAAATCAGCTCTGCAGTGAAGTCTCACTTCAAAGTTATAACACCATATTACTCTAACGTCGATTCAATATTTTTTGAAGTTTAAAAGCTTCTGTTATACCGGCTTATATGCTCTAAGTATATAGTAAAGTCAAGCTTGACATATTTTACATGTTATCACTTGCAATGTACTGAAACTCAGATCTTGCGACTATTCAAAGTTGCCTCTATTTCCTTTTGAACCAAAAAGAACGACATTTGCCCATGCTTTGTTTCAATTTTTAAAAATGTTGTGCAGGTTATTTGGGTCATGAAAAATATGCTAGGTTTTCTTTATAGTATATGTGATATACACTATTCAAGTTCACTTCAAAACTGTTCGATTAAATTACTATTCACCTCAAGCCTTAAATGTACTGGTTGCACAAACCCGATTAAAACTTTTCATTGCTTTTTCTGCCTTGGCTTTTCGATGCTGTGCTTCAATCCTTCGATGCTCGATAATTTATTTGACAGTCCAATCATGGCAATGTTAAGTGTTTGTTTTATTTCACCATGTCCATTCTTCACCAGATCGGTTTTCTCAATGAACATTTTCTTTAATATCTACATTTTTAATTTTGTAAAATCGCAACCGCCCTGACAAGGCATTTTTTCTAAGTTCAAACCCCAGGACAGGGTGACGTTTTGATCAACAAAATAGATTTTCTTGTAGTTTTGCACTACAGACTGGTAGGTAGATTCGCTGTCTTTGCCTTTTCACACCTGAATTAGAGCTTTGGATTAGAGGTCTGCTGTGATTTTATGCAAGTTTCAAAAGCGGTTGAAATGTAAAACTTTAAAAATATTGTTTTGCCCAAAAACAAACATGTTTTGGTGGAAAGATCTGTTATGAGCTGCTAGAGCATAGGAACTGGAGCGATCTGTAGACATTCAGAATTGAAATCTGTGCCTTCAAGCTCTCAAAGTTATGTTTTGGGGATCTAAACACTTTCGGCATGCCGGCAAATCTTTTATACAATTTTTAATATCGGAAAGTCTTGCTTCACCTTGTGTGCTTCATCTAAACAGTGTCTAAGGGCAATCCTTCATTCAGGTTGAATAATAATAATAATAATAATATCCGGGTTTAAACGTCTCAAAAGCACCATATGATTATAAGAGAAGCTGTAGTGGACAGCTCTGGAAATTTCGACCACCTAGGGTTAATCTTTAACGTACATCTAAGTTTAAGTACACGGGTCTCAGACTTTTTTGCCTCCATCGAAAATGCAGCCGCCGCAGCCGAGATTTGATACGATCTTCGGGGTGGCAGTTGAACGCGATCGCCACTAGACCACCGTGGCAGGGCATCATTTTGGTTGATTAAGTTAAGTAAGGTGTGGGCATGACTATGTGTTCAGGGCAAGCTCTTCAGAAAATGCTATTTTCCTTTCTCTTCTACCGTCGCGACTGCAAGTTTTTGAAAAGTTTGAAGCAGTACTGCGGCAAGTAATACACTCAAACCTCGTTATAACGAAGTTGAAGGGGAGCCACAATTATTGCGTTATATCCATTATTTCGTTGTATCGATTACAACAGTTTGTGGCAATGTATACTCAGATGAGCAGACACCTATAAGCATGCAAAGAAGGAAACCGGCTCGCGGCTTGATGTACCACTACGCGACCACGCGTGCGACGGAAAGTAAACACAGTCGAATCTCATTAATTTGAACACGCTTAATTCGAAGCTGTGTGTATTCCAATGGGCGAAAACGCCCTGTAATTTGAATGCGCAAGCACTTACGACGGTCAATTCGAACACACTGCGCTCCGAAAATGCTTCCAGCACCATGGCCAATCCCGCGGCGATGCATCTCAACGCTGCGTGCGAAGAAGAAAAGAAAAGACTGTGGCAGATTGTTTGCTCTTTCTCGAATGCCGTTCTGCGACAAGCCTGTGCCACGCTTCTCCCTTTTCCGTCTCTGCATGTAGAGACCCTTTTCCTTTCAAGACTGTGGCAGGGAGAGAGGAAAAAAAAAAAAGCTGTCGCGGAGAGTCCTCTTTTCTCGGTGCAGAGGGTAGTAGCGAAGACAAAGTCGTTGTCGTCTTTCGAGAATGCTGGCCCTGGACTTAGGCACACGTTACTATGCTTTGCAAACTATGTGTGGAATTGATTGACTCGCTGCAGGGCAAACGTGTGCAGACGCACATCACCGATTACTTCAATTATTGACGGATATCCTCTGATTTGTGAATAAATGTAAGTCTTCTGAAGCTTCTTCATTGTGTGTTCTTATAAGTGGGAGGGAAATCGCTTTGCACCGCAATGCAGCTTCTCAGTCATGTGACCCGCTGGGCACCTTCTCAATATTCTCCGCAGGCTGTTTGAAGAGGACGGCTCTCTCGGCCGCGCGTGGCGTGTCTGTAATGTCGGCATGGTAGTTTAAAAAGAGCCGCGCCGAATGAGCATCAAACTCCGCAGAAAACGCTATACTTAACACACTACAATAGCTTTTTTTTATAGACTATTTAATAGACTAATTTAGTTCGTTATATCCATTTACCAGTCAATTTTACTGCGTTACAACGAGGTTTAAAATGCATGGCTTTCAATGGAGCTTTGAGGGGGAATTTCATTTACTTCACTATATCCATTATTTTGTTATATCCCATTACGTTAAAACGGGGTTTGAGTATATAAAAATGTGTCAGCATTGGATGCATCATTTTCACATGTCAGTGAGCTCGATTTATTGCATGCAGTGCAGTTTTCCATGTCATTACGACAAGCACCTCCATTTACCTTGCAGGAACGCATGGCCCAGTACCTGGTAGATGTGGTGGCAACGCACTGTGCCAACCCAAAGATGCAGACCCTGGCACGCAGCAACTTGATCCGTGTCCTTGGTGAGTGAAGGTTGCAACCTTCTCGGAGCAGTCCTCCCGAGTGGCTAGTGTGTTTGTACACTGGCCGCGTCGTCGTTCAGATACACTCAAACCGCATTGTAAGGGAGTTGCACCTTATGCGAAATCTAGTTTGTTATATCCGAAAATTTGTTTAAAAAGTATATTTCTAACACTACATTTGTGGCAAGACTATTCTTTATTTGCTTTGTTTTATCCGATATTTTGCTTCATCTGGGTTTGTTAAACACTCTAACCTCAATACAATGAACACAGATATAACGAAATATAGGTTATAACAAAGCAAATAAAAAATAGTCTTGCAATAGATACAGTTTTACGAATAACATTTATGACAAATTTTCAGATATAACGAACTTATCTTAAGGTCTATCATTGTTATACTAAGACTTTAGTGTATGGAGGTTTGAGTGTAAGTTACACTCAAAGGTATACAAGTCTGTCGCATCTTCGTGGGAAAGCGCTTCGAACCACTAGGGGTGTAAGCAGCACTAGCTACTCTGCATGTGGCGTCGCATCAAGAACACTACCTGAAATAAGGCATACCGACTGCTCCCGTTGAGGGGTGCACGTTTGCACTGGCACTGAAAGAAATAAAGGAGGAGTGTGAGGGATGTTCTTGCCTATTCATCACCCTCCCCTATCTCCGCTCCTTAACAGTTGGCAAACCTTAGCTGCCTCAGGCCTATATTGCCAAACGATCCTTATCTTTATCCCCTGTTTTCCTTTTAATCCGTGCACCCCATATGCATTTCAGAGGAATAGGTCAAAGATAACTGCATGTAACATTTGTTTAGAGATATTGGCCTACGTATCATGTTTATGAAGTACAGTGAAGGCACAAAGCTGGAAAGTGAGATGTGGCAGTGAGGTTGGTTTGTGAATACCTGGCTCAATTAACAGCTGCATTTTTTTTAGACGCGTAGTATACCGCTGGAAGAAGCTGCAACCGATGAGTTATTTACACGAAAACCAAAGGCGCGTTTCACGTGCAGCAGCACGACAGGCACTTTACAAGAGATGTGAAGTATGCTGTAGGCTATATAATCCGTTTACATTTTGTATATGACGTGTCTGTGTTCACACAAATCTATTCCACAAGTTATCTCGCCTTCAAAAATTTTTTTGTCAGTACTCCTTTGAGTGACATGTAAATTGCCCATGTCATGAAAAGCAGTGTGCCCTGTTGAAAGTAAGTGCACTACCACTTTATGTGCATTTTGCTTTGATCATGCTTATATTGTAATTACTACAGGCAACATCCCCTACACATTTCTTGGCTTGACTGTCTGTTAGTTCTCATTGGCTTTGTGTGCAATAACAGCCTTTTCTTTCTGTAAAAAGCACAGTGTCCCAACAAGAGCTCAGACATGCGTACCTGTGTTTACCAGCATTGCAGGGTAGCCTGGACAAAGCCCTGCAGGTGGTGCAGTCAGCGGACGAGGCCAGCGTGTCCCCGTGGGCATTGGCGATACTGAGGGATTCCTTGGTGGCCGCCGGCAGGCCTGTGCCATTCCAGGTGCCTCAGCGTGGGCAGCAGGTACAGTCATCCTCAGTAATGCCCAGCCAAACCTATTGTTTGAGGGAGGAACGAAAAGCCTTGACTCTCGTTACGTCTCGTATCTACGTTAGCGGAGAAAAATATACTTACAGCTTGAGCAGAGTCAGCTGGCATGACTATCTTTCACAAGAAAAGGGCAGAGGCTCCCACAGCTCTGTGGGAGGAGGTGGCATTTTTTTTTTTTTCTAAGTGGCGAATTCCATTGAGAGAACAGGAGTAGAGAGGTGGGAGGCTCTGCACTGATAGCAGGGCCACTCTACCTGCCACTGGAATGTGGCACGCTCCCAGAGAGCAGGTGAGATCATGACGAACGGGGAGGTCACGGGATCGAAACATTCGAAGCCCCGGCATTCTCTGTAGGGCAGCGGCGAAATACACGTGACATTGGTGAGTCACGTGTCCTTCATCATCCTAATACATAGTACGTTTGCGCAATGACACATTCGGCAGACGTCCGGCTGTCATTGTCGCCACCAGTACAAAAACTCGGTGTCAAACTGCACATGGTCGCTACCATCGCCACCGCATTTGCCTGTTGAAGAAAAATTCGCAGACTGTGTCGTTCGAAGGTCACCTCGACTGCACCTACTCCGCATTTCAGGCGAGAGCACTACAAGGGGGAAAAAAAAGTGCGCTCTCGCTCCACCAATGGATGACAGGGCTCTTCTTACTCCTGTTCGACCACTGAAACACACCGGCTCTGAACAGAGCTCTTCCAGCGTGCTTTTGAGTGCTCCTGCTCTCCCAATGGAATTCGCCATAAGTTTCAACCAGGCTATTCCGCCAATCGGCATTGATCGGCAAATAGCAGCAGCTCGGATTCTGCTTTCCAGGGGCTGAGTCCTTGCTCTGTCAACTGTCTTGATGTTTGGACTTTGTATTTGGGGTTTTGTTTTGCTTGTTGTTGTTTTTTCTTCTCACGATTGCCCTTTCTTATGCAGGAGGAGCTGCAGCAGGAGCAAGCACAACATTAGGATATACCCCGTTCCCGGACCATTATGTAAATAGATCTAGTCGATTAAAACATTGTTCACTTAAAACGAGTTGTGTACGCTCATTGAACAACCTTTTAATGCGATAAAGTTGAAGAGCTCGTTTCACAGACATTCCAGTGTCGGCATCGTTGGTTGTGAGCGAAAAATCATCTTGTGCGGGACCGAAAAATCAAGAAAGATGCAAATTAAATAAACGATAAAAAAAATTCTAGGTCCAAGTAAGGACTGAATCCGAGTCGTTTGGCAGCAAGCTGGTGTTCTACCACAGAGCTACGGGTCTGCTTAAAAATTTAATGAAAATAACTTCCTGTTTTTGGAAATGCAGTGAAAGTAACTTGCCTGCTTTACAAACACATGTGTCCTGTATACATGCTTCACAATTCAACATGTAATATCACACTATTAATGTGTGGTATGAGCTTACGTTGCAATCAGGTATCGGAACATGGGTTTATCAAGAGTGCACGTTTTAAAGCGGGGGCCATTCACTACAAAAGGCGCTCACATGGGTGTGTGCCTTTTGTATAGTGGGTGCATAGCAAGTTCAAAAATATTTCACGTGCTCAATTGCCCGTGGTTACCCATTAGATGTTACCTATTACACAAAACGCAGCCGTTTGTGCAAGCTTCACTGACACAAGTCACTTTGAACTTGCTACGCACTAGGGACAGGATATCACTATCACGTTCAACTCTTAAAAGCGAAGCTTAAGAATTCCTCAATTTTAGCTATAGTGAAGATGCTATAACAGTGCCATTACGAATATTCATGCATGTCCATGAGGCCTTTGCCTCCTTACTCTCGGTCTGTAGACGGCTTCCTGTTGACTAAAGCACTTTGTAATTGGTTATGAAGACCGCACTTCTAGGCAACATTGTATGGCCCCAACATGTTTAACCATCATACTGAAAGCTACCTGAGGAGCGGTCATGTTGCCACGACATCTTGCAGGAGTATTAGTATTGATGTAGTTAGCAAAGCCATAATGCAATGTTTCATAAGTTTGCTAAAACCTAGAATGAATTGCGATTCACCTCAAAAGGCATTCACAAAATGCAATACTAGTAGTAGTGTGTTTTGTACTAAACCGAAATCGCTATGCGAAGGACACGGCAAAACATTCTTGCTTAGATGCATAGAAGCTTATTCCATTCAAAGAAGTTCTTCCTTGCTCTTGGGCGTTTGTTTCTTTAGTATTGTTACGTGGTCATGACGCTGACGAAGGCAGTAGTCGGAGTGTTCAAGAGGACAGTTTGGGCGAGCATGTGCCCCGAAAATGAAAAGACAAGGTACTACCAGCAATTTGTGCTGTACACAGATAGTGGCAAACAGAGTGTCGACCTCAATGTCTGATGTGTCGTTCATAAGGCAGTCGTTGAACCTTCCAGCGTTATTGCTGGTTCTCACATAAGCTCTTGAATAGACTTGACTATTCGTGTCCTGCATGTAATCTTGATAGAACAATCACAAACAACCACGAAACTACTCAAACATTGTGGAGCGGTTTGTGCCAAGAGTTTCTAACACTTCTTGTAGGTGAAACCCGAATACATTAAGACAAGGCAATAAACATCCATGGCAATGCAGAGGTTCAGGGCAAAATAGACGTTTGAAGTGATGAAAAAGTGTGATACTTTCCTTGCTTGACAGTTTATCATCGCTGAAGTTTTGTGGTGACTCAAATTTCCCTCATCCGTCACTGCCTGGTAACATGTTTGAATAAACCTAGTACACTGCATCGCACTAGCGCATTTTCATTGAGTCAAAATGTGCATCGACAGAAAATTTTGAGCGGCTTTGATTGTACGTTGAGATTCAGCTGTGAGTGGGCTCACTTCCCTTGAGTGTGTGACCTTTCGAACTGTCCTCGTGCACTTTCTCGTACGTACAGCTGCGTTTTGTTTCTCGTAGGTTTGATCTTTCTAACCTTGGGAGTTTTGTGGTTGTAGTTTGATATGTGGGGTTCAACGTCCCAAAACCACCATATGATTATGAGAGACGCCGTAGTGGAGGGCTCCGGAAATTTTGACCCCCTGGGGTTCTTTAACGTGCACCCAAATCTGAGCACACGGGCCTACAACATTTCCACCTCCATTGGAAATGCAGCCGGGATTCGATCCCGCGACCTGCGTGTCAGCAGCTGAGTACCTTAGCCACTAGTCCACCGCGGCGGGGCTTGTGGTTGTAGTTTGAAGCAACATCCGTAATGGTGAGTCTAACAATCGCATGTAATCGTGAGGTGTAAAAAATTAAGGTATCCTTTTAATCATACAAGTGCACATGTCGAGTCTGTATGAATGAACTTGATGGCATGCTGTTGTGGGAACATGCCCCGCCGCGGTGGTCTAGTGGCTAAGGTACTCGGCTGCTGACCCGCAGGTCGCGGGTTCGAATCCCGGCTACGGCGGCTGCATTTCCGATGGAGGCGGAAATGTTGTATGCCCGTGTGCTCAGATTTGGGTGCACGTTAATGAACACCGGGTGGTCGAAATTTCCGGAGCCCTCCACTACGGCGTCTCTCATAATCGTATAGTGGTTTTGGGACGTTAAACTCCACATATCAATCAATCAATCATGTTGTGGGAACACCTTTCGTGAACTCTTGAAAACAAAAGTTAACTGCCTCTGAGTGTTTGCATGTGGGGGCGCATGTGTGGTCTTTAATTACGCTTAATCAGTAGCACGAGCAGTTACTCTCTCCGCTATCTATCTGCCAGGCCACTCATGCCACTGTCTGTCAGGCCACTAGTAACAAAGCCAGTTGTCCGACAACCCTGATAAAATTAAATAACACATAAAATTGATAAATGGGTTAG
This sequence comes from Rhipicephalus microplus, assembly GCF_043290135.1. Lineage (NCBI taxonomy): Eukaryota > Metazoa > Arthropoda > Arachnida > Ixodida > Ixodidae > Rhipicephalus > Rhipicephalus microplus. The sequence goes on from NC_134705.1 coordinate 180,001,036, forward strand.
GGTAACGTTTGTACATGATAAGAGTGGCCATTCAGGTACGTCACAAATTAAAATCAGAGTCATATAGTTGGTATAACTTTGCGAAATGGCAATTTCACCTCAAGCCCATCTGATAGGGCTCGTTTCGGCACCTGACGAATCAGAGCTCGACCACGCATGCATCTTGCTATGTGGCTTCGGCAGCGCGCGATACACGAACGCTGAAAACTTCAATAAAATATTGAGGGACTATGATAAAATGAATGGAATCAGCGCAACTGCCATGTTCCCTGACCTTGAGCACTAAGTCTTGCATTAGGGTCGGTTTATGTTTTATTTATTATATTGAGAGGTGATCGCTGGTAATAGTGATAAATGTTATTTGAAGACAGTTGCAGGGAGACAACTTTATTAGGTCCACAAAAGGCACAAGTTAACTCTACGTCACCTGGCTAGGCCCACTCAAGGACCCGCACGGGACCTCTGGACGGCTAGGGTTTGAGAGGTCAGGTCCTGGGCCTTAATTCTGGAAAAATGGAAAATGTCGTGAAAAATGGAAAATGTCATTGAATCTGAAAAAAAAGCGTTCACGTCACCTTTACCAGGAAACTCTCGCACTGCAGAAATCATCATCATCATCAGCCTGACTACGTCCACTGCAGGACAAAGGCCTCTCCCATGTTCCGCCAGTTAACCCGGTCCTGTGCTTGCTGCTGCCAATTTATACCCGCAAACTTCTTAATCTCATCTGCCCACCTAACCTTCTGTCTCCCCCTAACCCGCTTCCCTTCTCTGGGAATCCAGTTAGTTACCCTTAATGACCAGCGGTTATCCTGTCTACGCGCTACATGCCCGGCCCATGTCCATTTCCTCTTCTTTATTTCAACTATGATATCCTTAACCCCCGTTTGTCCCCTAATCCACTGCTCTCTTCTTGTCTCTTAAGGTTACACCTACTATTTTTCTTTTCATTGCTCGCTGCGTCTTTCTCAATTTAAGCTGAACCCTCTTTGTAAGTCTCCAGGTTTCTGCTCCGTAGCTAAGTACCGGCAAGATACAGCTGTTATATACCTTCCTCTTGAGGGATAGTGGCAATCTACCTGTCATAATTTGAGAGTGCTTGCCGAATGTGCTCCACCCCATTCTTATTCTTCTAGTTACTTCAATCTCGTGGTTAGGCTCTGCGGTTATTACGTGCCCTAAGTAGACATAGTCTTTTACAGCTTCAAGTGCACTATTACCTATCTCGAAGCGCTGCAGAAATCATTACACGATTAATAACGTTAATCTTCAACATGTCACGGAATATAAATATCTAGGCGTATTTTTCACTGCTGATTTGAGATGGAATAAACATCTCACTTACGTTAGGAACAAGGCGGTAGGAACATTAAGTTTTCTGAAACGTAACCTCAGTAGTTTACCACAAAAACTTAGAGAGCAGCTCTATTTTACACACGTTCGCAGTATACTGGAGTATGCGTGCGTCTGCTGGGACCCATATACTAAGGAACTTACAGATAAACTTGAAAAAGTGCAGAATAGAGCAATTCAATTTGTCCTTGGAAATTACGACAGGATGCTTAGTGTGACAGAGAGCAGAAAAACATTAAATTGGGATCTTCTTGAAAACCGTCGTCGAAACCTCAGATTAAAGTTCTCTCATAGCATTTATTATTCGAGAACAGGGATCATCGGGCAACTCTATTTTCAACCTCCCAGCTATGTTTCTCAAAGACGCGATCATCATTTAAAAATACGAGAGATTCCTTTTGGGGGTGATGACGCTTTTTGCTACCCTTTTTTTGTCAGCACTATAAGAGAATGGAACACTCTGCCACCGGATATAGTCTCTATTGATTCTAGTGATGATTTTTTTCCATGTTTTATGAATGTTTTTTCATGTCTTTGATCATATGTACTGTACCCTCTCTGCTGTAATGCCTTATGGTGAAGCAGGTACCTAATAAATAATAATAAATAAATAACTAATTCTGTTCATTTCCTCTTGGTGGAAAGGGCAACCGGCAAAGACACAGCCCCGCAGGACATATGCTCGCAGTCCGCATATAACCACCACACCGGGTCAATACGTGCTTGGAAGCCGTTTTGCAATCGCTGCTAGGGTAGTGCGTACCAACGTTACTTGAACCTGGTTCTAGTAACGTTGGTGCGTACGTTGTGCGTAATTCGTTATAAGCGCATATTCATTACATGTGGCGAGACGTTTGCCTACGCACGAGTCCAAATGCTTGCCTCCGTGCGACGCGGTCACACGGTTGAAAATGCATGGAAGGTTTGGTTGCGTGTTCGTAGATCCCTAGATTTTTTTTCTCTGTTTTCTTAAGTGAAAATGTGGGTACTTTAATTCGTAGTTTCATTGATGAGTCTCTGTGTTTCGTATGTTAGGATGTGGTTCGTAGTTCGCGTAAGGTTCGTTGGAATCACGGAATAGCAGTTCGTTATATGGCTGCAATGGCATTGAAAACACACGTTCAAAATGCGTGTCTTTGCCGTCACCTGTTGTGCTGTGAAAAGCGAAACAGAAACTGCCGTGCCTCAGTGGATACGTGTCACTGTAGTTTGTTACGTTTGGTTAATGGCGGGCACTCCATGGTGGCGGGGTGCTGAACCGCATGAGGGCGTGTTAAGATCTAGTTGTACGATGCAATATCATTGCAAAAGTTGAGCGAGAACGATTCAATCATAATGTAAAAAAAAAACAGTGAAACTGTTGCATGCTTCGGCAATAAGTGAAAACCAGTCTCGAAGGCCGTGCTATTGAGTGTTGTTATACGTCACAGTCGCCATAGGTTTTTCTGAAGCAGAGACGCGAAGCCTTATGCGGTCAGCTCAAGTACGAGCCGTAGCCACAAGGAGCAAAGGGGTCGCGGGTCATGTCAGCATCTGTGAAAAATCCTGAGCTGTTGGTCCACGGTATCGCCGGTGCACCATCTGTCAGCATGTCTTCATCGCAGCGTCGGTACTGCGGTTGTGCGATCGGACTTTCTGGAGCGGGCACGCCGTAAGCTGGCGGGCCGTGGCATGTTCGGCGGGACGTGCGAGCCCACGCTAGAGCAGCGCCGGGCATGTCAGACGGTGGGCCGAGGCCCGTCCCCTGGAGGAACTGCCAGCACTGCCCCAAGCCGCGCACCTTCAAGACTGCGGACGAGTTTCGGACTCACCTGCGTGAGCGCCACTGCAGCAAGGAAGGTGGTTCGTTCGTGTGCCGCTACGGAGAACATGACGTGTGCGCGTCTTTACCCGTCGAGGGCGTCAGTGACGAGGACTACGAGGCGCACGTCGCCAAGCATCATCTACGCGGCGAGTACTGCTGGCCTCCCGACGCTGTGGCGGAGGCCCGCTGGACTGTCCACCGTTCGGCTCAGAACTTGCCGGCGGTCCTGAATGACCCGCGCCGCAGCCGTCGCGAAGTGGACTTCTTCACCCGCACCTGGGGAGACCATTTCACGGAGACGCCGCCGGCCGGCGGCGAAGGACCTGGCGCTCGGATCACGCGACAGCTGTTCGAGGCGTACTTGTCACGATGCGCTCGATCGCGCCGTCCCTGTTCGTCGTCTTCGACGGCGGCACCCGAACCCGCGCCCGCTGGAAGCGAGCTGTGTCTGCCCGCCGTATTCCTCGGTCCCGAGATGCGTCTCGAAGAACCAGCCACGTTCGCGCAAGCGATACCGTGGGCCGCCGGGCCGTCTCGACTTCTGCAGGAACGGCTCACCCACTACCTGGACCTTGTAGAGGTCCAGCTAGCGCGTCAGGTGTCCTTACGCTCGGACGCGTTCTTCCAGGCTGTTCGATCTCACGACGTACTAGCCGAGCGGCTGTCGACCTGCGCGGCCGTCACGGCTGGGCTGCGCTCCCAACTGGCCCGCGCGAGAGATCAGCTGGCCGGCGGAGGCTTGCGACTGCTGATGCTGTGGCGGCGGCGAGCGCGGCAGCGGTCGCTGTGTGCCAAGCTACAGCTGCTCGCCACCCTGCACCAGGCGCAGCCCACGATCCAGAGGCTGCTGGCGAGCGGCGACTTCGCGCGCGCCCTCGACTTCATCGAGGCGAGCCGAGAGATTGTGGCACTCGAACTGGCGGGCGTCCAAAGCCTGCGCCACCTGGGCGCGCAGTTGCAAGAACTCGAGCGCCACATTGAACGCATGATGGCGGCCGATTTGGCCCGGGGTCTCAGCGCCGAGCTGAACAGGCCACCCGACGACGTGGACCCCGTCGGTCTGCAGGTGCGCATTCGTGTGAAGGCGCGCTCATGTAGTGCTTCACTATGCTCTTATCTTAACATTACACAGAGAGAGAGTTGTAAAGGAAGGAAAGATATGGAGATTAATAAGATATGACTAGTTTGCCGCCCCACCTTAGTGATGGGGGAGGGAACTGGAAAGATAGGATAGAAAGAGAGAGAAAATCAAGCTTTTTTGTAGCACAAATGGCCCAGGGACCCAGATGAAGATGGCTTTTTCTTCATTGACATCCCTGAGCCATTATTGGAAGAGGGGGTGTGGTTGTAAGAGAAGAAGAGCACTGTTAATGTAACCAATCGAATGGACTGATAACGTTTCGAATTTCATTTTGTGAAATTGCCAACCTTTGCTTTGCGCGCGTATTTGTCTCATTTAGCTTTACACCTACATTAGAAGAACTTGCTTTTCGGCAAGTTGATAACTCTCCTTAGTGATTAGAGCACACCTCAGCACACTCATGCCCACGTAACTTAGGTCTCCCTAATTGTTGCGTTTGTGGCTGTTTGTGTTGGTGATCATTTTTTTCATCCAATTGCTCTCTAATCAATTTAACGAGACTGTGTTTTGCAATGCCACTAACCCCCTTGCAAGCTTTCAGCAATATTAAGGGGGCTCACTATCTTCACCTTTCTTGATGCAAAGTATTTAAGTCTTGTTAAAGGAACCCTGAAAAATTTTTTTGAAGTTTTGTCGGCGTTTAGGCTAGAGCATCATCAAACCATTCGCACCACGAATTTAGGGGAATGTCGTGCACCAAGGCTACTACGGACAATTACTTCTTACCCCTGCCATGCCTGCTGAACTCATGAGACATGCTGGCGATCGCAGAGCCCTCATGAGCACTTTTCCATCATTTGAGCTTCGCCCAGTCACGACCTCCAAGATTGCACGTCAGCTTAGAAGTGTGGCAGCTTGGGCTAGTTGGTATGGCATGACGATAGTTATAGCGCGAGAACAAAAACGACGACACAGAGACCTTCTTGTCTCTCTGTCGTCATTTTGTTCTCGCGCTCTAACTATCGTTATTGCACGTCAGCAGCACACATGCGGTCTGGCAACAGAGACTAAGATCGCAGAGTAGTTGATATCTTCTCCATCAGAGGTCGTCACTTCACTAGGCAATATTACGTGTGTTCCACACCTAGTCAGTTTAGCAGCTTGGGTGATGTCGTGCTCTCATAGGATGTCGTGCTGTGAATGTGCAGTTTAAAACACGTTTGCCTGAGCCGCAGTGATCTGCAGTGATTGGACCCTCTAAAGCACGGTATTAAATTGCACAATTTATACAGAGAGCTTAAATCGGTCTGTAAGTGGCCCTTGCGACTTGGTCTGCCAGCTAAGTGTCTGCCAGCCCAGTGTGTTTGTTTGAAATTATCAAAACCGTTTCAGGGTCCCATTAAGGAGAGATGCGTTTCGAAAAAAAAAAAGAGTTGTGTTAATATGTAGCCTAGGGCAATAAAGTTTTCACTGTATATATAGGGTTTTATCCTGATTTCAAACAAGTAATTAGTTTCATAGTAAATGTACAGTTTTCATTTTATGCCTTAACAATGTGTAAAGTACCGGTCTTTTTGGCCAGACTTTTTCTGCGACTGAACTTTCATCTTTCTGAGTGATTAATGGCATATATTGCTTTACCTTAACTGTAGAATGTAGTTAACTTGTAGTAACTGCTTGCACCATTTATGGTTCGCAGTATGTACTAAATAAATAAATAAACTATCAAGAAAGTGCATATCAGCCATTTTAATGTACAAGAAAAATTGTAATGTGAGAATTCTTAGAATCCTCAGCTCATACTAATTGCTTACTTCGGGTTTGTAATAATTATACCAGGGGATCTCAAATTTTAAAGGAAATACTTGCACCCTTTGCATGTTAAAGAGTAAGTCTGCAAAATCGCATCCCAATCGGGCTGTGAGAAGTACCAAAAAACTGATTTCCAAACTCAAGAAGTCGCTGAAAAATGGATCTTCAGAAAAACACATTTTGAAGTTATATGTGAAAGGCCATTTATGCTGAGAAGATATAGTGTTTCAGTTGATTTCTTCCGTCATAAAAGCTTAGCAATCATGGTTATTTCGACCTTGTGGTTTTAGTTAATTCCTCATGCAAAATGCTATGGCAAGCAGCCAGGTGACTATATTCAGGGGACTATAGACAATGAGCTCTTAGTTTTCACTAGTCACCTTGGGCTCCTTCAAAGTGATTTGAAGCTGTATTGAGTTTAATTACAATTTTCAGTTGTTTGTTGAGAAAGAGAAGTTGAATTTGTGGAAGCAAACAAAAACAAAACATGCGTAATTTTGAAAAAAAAAATAACTGCTTTTTGACTCGCATCTCACCTTAAGCAAAGACCATATAACCCAAATAACAGTAGCGATGGGGTCGTATGCAAAAAGCTGGCATCAGCGAGAATGCGAAAACGTGGTCTTCAAAGGTGCACCAGTCACATGCGTATTTACAGTTTTCCCATAATTGATGTTCTCTCAACCGTGGGCTTGACGGCGATTAGTTGTTTCTGATAGGTCATTGTGATCTTTTATTGAGGTGACTTGTCATTTCATCTTGCCACACTTCATTGTTGCCTGCGTGTGAACACGTGGCTGACAGTGCTGCCCATAGCAACTAAAGTGTTGACTTCTAAGTACAGTGATAACGATCCGATTCCTGGCATGGGTGAAGGGACATTTATTAAGGATTACTGCGCGGTGTGATAGAAGAAAAAAATGGCTTGGCTTTGGGGATACCGATGGAACAGCGAAACTGATGGCATTTCCTTCATCGGGCTAACGCATTTCCAAGTTTCAAAAGTCTCTCGGATATGTTGCATCGCTGGTCTTTATTAGACATTCTTTGTTAAACTTTCAGGTGGTAGTGTAGTTTTATTGCATCTTGACCAACCACTCTTATATACCGGTATACAAAGAAGCCTTCGCTTAATGGGCCAATAAACAACGCCCGAGGTCCAAAAATGTTTATAAAGAGAAATATGTGTACTTTTGCTTTGTGAACATGCTGCTGCAAGGATGTTGCATATACGTGCGGGGTTAGAACATCAATCGGCCACCCCACTTTTCCCCATTCCAATGATGGGAAGGCCTAGCCCTGTCGTTGGCACTGGTTTAGACCAGTCGATCAGCTGCGTGCTACGTAAAGTCGTGGATCAGTGACATTCCATCATTGCGCATGAAAGGGGGATTGGTCAGGTGTAGGAAAGGAGCGCGCGAATTGTTTTTCGAAATGGAGGCTGTGCGTGGTGCGCAGTGCTGTAATATCCGAAAAACGTGATCGCCGCGGTCTATTCTACGAATCGCCGAGCTTCTTTGGGTGCTGTAAAGGTAAACGTTGGAGCTTGTTGACTGGCCCTTTAAGATGTTCCAATATTTTGTATCACTGCTCTTTATTAAACTCTTTGTTAAGCTTTCAGGTGGGCGACAGTGGTGCGACATTTGGTGGGCTAACTGGTGCCATCTTCCTTCTCAGTGGAAGTTGTGTGTAGCGGGATTTACCAAATTTCTGCAGCACATGTGTGTTTATGATGATGATAGTTTTTCGATAGGTCGCACAGATTTCTGTGGCACAGCCCGCCACTGGGGTCTAGTGGTTATGGAGCTCGACTGCTAGCCTGAAGGTTGCGAGATCGAATCCCGGTTGCAGCGGCTGCGTTTTTGATAGAGGCAGAGATGTATGAGCCCCGTGTACTTGGATTTAGGTGCACGTTAAAAAACCTCAGGCAGTCAAAATTTTCAGAGCCTTGCGCTACGGCGTCTCTCATAACCGTATCGTGGTTTTGGGATGTTACACCCCAGATGTTCTTATTATTTCTATGGCACCGACCTGTTTTTTAGGCTAACTGTTGACTTCTTCATTTTTAGGAGATCTGTTATAAGCAGTGGGATTTACCCAATGTCTGTGGTGCATACCCATCCCAGTAACGCTTGTGGGCTTACCACAGATCCTTGACATGAAAGGCTCGACCAAGAGCTGCTACGCTGTTAAAAAAGAAAGTGGTATGTCAGGCATGTACATGCCAAACATCACTTGCATCGATTTTTCAGATGAGTCAAATGCTCCTGAACTCATTCAGATGCTTGTCCAGGAATTTTAATCCCAGAGTGCTTGCAAGCAGGGCTCTATCTGATGGAAAATGACTTGTCATGTGCACAGGAAGAAGAATCTCTGACGGCCCTGGTGGCAGGAATCCTCCGTCTGAACCGGCCAGAGAGCGCGGACTTCGCATCGCTGCTTCGCGAGGAAGCGTGCACAGCCTTGCAGGCAGCCGTCAAGGCAGCACTGGCCGAGGGCATGTCGGAGGGCGAAGTATGGACCGCGCTGCTCGAGCGTGCCCTCGACGCTGTCGAGCGTGTGCTGCGGCGCAGCTCCAACTTGGCAAGGTTGCAGCGCTACGCCTTAGCCGCGCAGGCGGCCGAAGGGGCGCCGTTGGAAGCCGACGAAGAAGTCCGGCTTGAACAGGCCAGACGAGGAGCGCTAGCCGCCGTTGCCGAGGTTGCTCAGGAACGTTGCGCGCGGCTCGTCCCGTCGGACGCACACCGCTCCCCACTCAACACGGGTGTCTTCCCGGCGCTGTGCCGCCGTGCTGAGCAATGTGCCGAGGACTGGGCGCAGCTGTGCGAACACCGCAGCCAGGGCAGTTTGGTGCTAGCTCTGCGCACTCAGGTATGTGTCGTGGAATGCTCAACACTTTTTAAGTTCCTGAACCACTTCTCCAAGTGACCACTCGGCATCACAGTTTTTTGCTTCACAAATCAGTTGCCGCTAACATTTCTTGAACCGGTCGAAAAGCACTAGAAAATACTGGTATCTGAGCGCCATTTTTTCGTGTCTAGGCAAACCAAATGAAAGAACTAGCTGTAACTGTGTCAATTCATGTTTATTGTTTGATTCTGTGGATCTGCCATCAGATGTGTGTTCAAAAAGAAATTATATCGCTTTTACTACTTGCTGTACAACCTTTTTAGTATTTCTCCCCTGAAACTACTTCCCGCTAGTTGTTTCCATTTTTGGAAAGCATCCTGGAACGCACTTTCTGGAATGGCCCGCAAGTCTCTTCTCGTGTTGTCCTGGATCTCCTCTATGGTTTGGAAACGCCGCCCTTTCAATGTGGTTTTATGTTCAGGATAAAGGAAATTTAAATAAATCTTGTGGCATTATTTTAAGGTATAATGCCCACTTCATCAGCAACTGTCTGAGAACTAGCTAACCTCCCTGTCTTTTTGTTTTTCTCCTCCTGCTCATCAGCAACTTCTCAAACAGTCTAACGAAGATTTCCTCAAATCACAGCACACAAACTCTCGACATGGTAATGACTGACGGACATTACAATGACTGACAGACATTCTGCCGTACTTAAAATGCTTAAACCACTCACAGTCCTGCATGCGACTCATACAGTGTTCCCCATATGCTTTCCTAAGCAGCTAAAATGCTCCTTTGAAAGTTTTACCAAGTTTGTATCAGAACTCCACACACACACACACACACGTCAGCTCTCATCATCGATTTGGTAGTACTAATCCGAAGAACAGCTTGTTCGTGTGCTCACTTTAGTGGCCGTAGCCCACAAACTAATGGCTAGAGTGAATCACGGCAAATGACAGTTTCTTGCTTAAGCTTGTCGTTACATGCGGTTAGTAGCCGCAGCGCGCTCTCTCTGATGGTTGGCACTCCATAGGAAAAGTTCGGTTTCTTTTTGAACTTCCCTCGTACATTTTCAGATGTTCAATTTCTTAGAAACCTGTTTTATTCCCTAGTATATAGATCATTATGTGTCGACTCATAATCACTGTCATATTTTATTACTTGCAAGTTCTGTTTCTCTCTTGGGTGCAGTATGTGCTATTTCAATGCACCGTTTTGTCGATCGTTGCATTTCTCTTTCTTCTCAGAGCATCGTTAGTGTACCCGAATTCATGAGGTGACTGTGGAATAGGCTTCAGGAGCAGCTTTGTTTTTCGTGGTCTTCCATGCACTTCGGCGGAATGAAAACAAACGTCAAGTTATAGAGGTGCTAATTGTAGAGAGAGAAAGGGGGAGGGGACATATGACGGCAGTGCTTTACACCATATACAGCATGTGTCTAAAACAGGAAAAAAAAAGAGAAACGTGAATTTCAGAGGTTTCGTAGAAATTGCGCATGACACTCAGGCTATCAAGCACTTTGTTGACGAGGTCTGTGTACTGCAGGCGGACCGGTTCGTGAGCCGTTTCCACGAGGAGCACAAAGCTAAGCTCAGGTGAGGTCATGTTTACTGTCGGAGACAGCGAGTTGAGCTCCGTATGACACTGTTACCGGGAAAAAGTGGTTGGGGCGATGGGGTAGAGTGACCTTATTGCCCAAGGTAGGAGCATCACAATACTTCGACACCGTGTGGATGTTGGCGTATAAAAAAAAGGCCCTTCTTTAAGGTTTCTTGTTCTAGAATGTAATTGAAGCCCCTAGAATGTAGCTTATTTGCCATGACATCCTCAAAAAAATATATTCAGCATTCTTATATTGCATCTTATATTAATGGCTACCTTTACTTTGGATATGAGGTGTTCAAAATTAAGTTTCATGTTTGTTTGTTTTTAATCAGTCGTGAGAGGTATGTGAAAACTACCTTTGCAGATGAGTCATGCATCCAAGGGGACACAAAATGAGACAGTAATTATTGCTGCCAGCCACCCAATTAACTAAGATTTAGTCATTAACTTTTTAATTTTTAGTGACTGCAGAAAGTGGGCATGTCTGTATTGAAAAATTAGGGGCACTCATGTTTATATACAGTTACACTTGGAAGAATTCTTCTGGCATGTCTGTGCTCTGACATATCCTGCTGCAAAGTTTAATTTCAGTTTGCATAATTATGCATGCAAGAAAGCAATGGCACAAAACTTCTCTGCAGTGTTCCACAGGAGTTGGATGCATTGTCTAATCTGAGTAGGTAGAAAACGCAGGCAGAGATGATAACTGTTACCCTTTTGCTACCGGCTGGCAATAGCATGCTATGACTTATCGTCACATCAGGGAGGAACATTGTGCTGATTGTCATCACCTTATATGCATAATCTTAAAAACCACAAACTTTGCAACACCCCTCTGCGAAATGCATTATGATCAACTCTCCATAAATACGTAGATTTTACATCATTTGATGCCAAGGTTTTAAAGAATACATGCATATAAAGCAGGTGAAAGTTTTATTAAAAATACAGCTTTACAGGAATTCGTTGTAATTACAGCATGAATAATGGTCTAATTATTGTACAGATGGTCGTGCTGTGCTTCTTTACAAACCAACAACCTCTCAAATTACATGATAGTTACCTACTGCCAGTGAGCATGTCTAAGAAGATTTTAAAAAAACTTGTTTTGAATAGACTCGCCCCAGCACGTTCAACTAGGACCACGTGTCCGCTTGAAGCTCGACAGGTGCCGCCATTTCTTGCTCAAAAACGCAGCGCAGAGAAGCGCACTTAAGAATTATGAAGCAGGTTCATGCCACCTTTCTTTGCCGGCCCGTCTCAGACTCACTTTTTCTCGTAGCTTGCTGCTCGACGCCGAGGTGTGGGCACGCGTGGACGTGCCGGCTGAGCTGCAGAGCATGGTGGACCAGTTCCTGGACATCCCGAATGCCGGCATGAAGGGGGGCGGCGCAGCGCCCCACTTGGCGCTAGACGGGCAGCGCTACTGCATCACGGCCAGCACGCTGCTCGTGCTTCGCATGGTGCTCGAGTACTGTCACTGTGCTCGAAACCTGCCTTGGGTGGGCCTGAGCCTGGCTGCCAAACTGCAGGAGCTGCTGCGCCTTTTCAACTCGCGCACCTCCCAACTGGTGCTGGGAGCCGGGGCACTGCAACGCGTGGGCCTCAAAACCATCACGGCCAGTATGCTCGGTACGGACCACTGCACCCAATAGCGTACTGCGTGCACGTGCGATGCTCATAAGATATCGCCTCTTGCCCAAAGGTGCCATAAGAATAATGTAAGATTAACCCTAGAGAATGATGGAAGTTTTGCTGAAACACCTTGCTTCAGCTGTCGGGCAGTAAAGTGAGTGAAGGGCAGGCATGGCTACATCAGGAGGCCTTTCTTGGAGGCGTGCGGGTCTGAACTGAGCTAATGGTATGCGAACCACTCAAACGTGATTTCTTTCGAAGTACTGTGAAGTCCTGAGCTAGGGCCCCTACCCGAGCTATGGCCCTGATTTTTGCGCCAAAGGACCGAGCCAGTGCTCCCCCAGGTGGTCTAAAATTCCGGAGCCCTTCACTACGGCGTCTCTCATAATCATATGGTGGTTTTGGGACGTTAAACTCCACATATCAATCAATCAATTCTGAGTTGTCACAAATTGCTGGAACATTTGAAGTATGTCGTTCTCGCTTGCCTTGCCACATAGAACTTAATCTGAGGATTTCCAGTAAAAACTCCAATAAAGCATTTTATGAGAAACACTTCTTGGCTACTGTTCTACCACCGTCTTGAATTTTGGTTTGTGACCGAGCAGGGGCCCCCCTCCAAACCTTGTCCGATTATCTTTTGCCGTAAGGGGAACGCTTGCTTGGGAATTAGCGCTTGCTTCACATAAAACAAGCACTGCGAGGATATTGCAATGCTATTTCAACAATCAACATTGACATCTGCCTCTGGTATCCCCTTAAGCAAGTGTTCTAGTATTAAAGATGCTTATCTGCTGCAGTCCATTTATATTGACAGAGCTGAGTGTTGTTTGTGCAGCACTGGCAGCTCGATGCCTGCAACTGATCATGGCCTTCCTGCCCCGAGTCAAGACGCACTTCGAGCAGCACCTGGTCGCCCGCAAGGACACTGCCAGGCATTTCGATGCCATCGCCAAGGTCAGTCCATTCGTAACCAACTTTTTCAGAAGTGTTGTGCAGTTTTGATCTGGGTCACATTTACGGATCATGATTGTCTTATTCTGTGTAAGATGCAAATGAAAGCCATTCATGGTTGAGGAACTGGATCCATACCGGGGTTCAATTGCAATTAGGAACAGCAAATCGTCCGCTTTTGGTGGTGCTCAACCAAATAGCCCTCCCCTTAATCTGGTGCAGATTGTGGTTGCTTTGCCAAATTATTTGTATTTGTTTCAGACCGTTAAGTATTTGCAACTTACTTCACCAACCAGTGCTTTGTGATATCTTCCTGTATTCTGCCTCTTCATAGCCATTGTGTAACTAGGAACACTATGTTGCTTCTGCTTTGAATATTCCTTCTATGGCATTCTGTTGTATTCTACCTCTTCAATAATTCGAAACATCATACTGCTTCTTCGTACACTCATACCTCGATCTAACAAATTTGGATATAACGAATTATTGGTTATAACGAAGTAAATGAAGAACAGCTTTTTCATACAGTATTACAAATAATCATTTATAACGAAGTATTTTCGTGGCAGATGTAACTTTGTTATAATGACGTTTGAGCGTACTCGTATCACAAGCTTACTCCTCCATCCGCAGAGCACACCCTTACAGTGTTTGTCAAATTGACATTGATATCAAAGCGATGTGTAGCGATCATCACACGTTATATGTATTTGTACATTCAATGTATGTGCGCCATACCTACGTGAAATGTAGAAACATGGTCAGTTTGGGCCCGACCTAACGTCAAGAAGCTGGCAGGGAGAGCAAACACGTGTCAACCATGATGGTGGAGTTTTGGTGACGTGAAAAATCAGCCAAGCAATGTACACGAGTGAACTAGCCAGTGATGTACTGTTGCACTCAATAAGACTTGACACGGAAACATGTGACTTCACAAGTTCAAAGTATGTGCATGGCTTTGAATCTCCTTCATTTCCACAACTGAATGATGTTTTTTTTTTTTTAGATAATATACAAGCGAGAGAACAGTGTTAAGTTGTGGAAGTGAGGGCTGGTGGAAGCCTTGTACAATCTTTGAACCTCTCAGGTCACACGCTCCCGTCTTGCAAGTCGTTTGGTTCATAACGGATAATTGGGCGAGTTTGTAAGGATCCATGATGGAAACTTGGAAACACAACATTCACAAGGGAGAAAAACCAGGTAAGACAAGTGCTCACTTCAAACTTAGGTGCACACGTGTCCAACTAAGATGCCAAACATAAACCACTTTGGCGCCAGAGGGTCACACAACAGTGGTGAAAAAGCTTTGTCCTGTCTGGTCCTTCCTTTTGCGTGTATCTTGATCCTCGATCCGAGCACATGTCTGCACCCATGATGACAGTCACTCACTTTGAAAAGGAACAAAGAGGGTGTACTTTATTTGCAGGAATACGCAGAACACGTGACGGAAATCTTCGCCAAGTTGGCCAACATCGTGAGCAACGTGCTGGACGGGCAGCTTGCAGAGGTGAGCTGGGCAGTGTGCGAAACTAAAGGGAGGGGGGAGTAAGGGCAGCATCTGAAGTAATCAAATGTGCACAGTGGGAGGTAAAGGCGCCCGTGCCATCGCCGGCGTTCCGGGCGATCGCCCGGCACCTGACCAAGTTCCACACTGCCATAGCCGAGCTGCTGAGCCCGGAAGACGTGAGCAGCCTCCTGCAAGCGGTGCACTCCATGTTCCGGTCTCTGCTCGCACGCCACATGGCGCGGCTGTCCATAAGTCGCGACGGAGGACCCCAACACGGGTAAACCGTCCACACTGCTGCGCTCTCAAAGGGTGTCGCAGGTTGTTTGACCTACCGATTCACTGCCAACCCCTTATACCGTGTCCTTTCCTCCTTCCTCCGCAGGTTGGTAACCCAAGAGCTGATATTCTACGCCGAGCATCTGCGGAGCCTGGGATGCCCAGTGACAGACACCAGCAGCCTGTGGCAGCAACAGGACGAGTTTATTGAGGCAGCTGCTGGGCCAGGGGCTGTGTGAGCCAGTACGCGAGCGCCGGCTGGAACGCGCACATGGCCAGGAGCAGGTACAAGCCCCGGCGGGAGCCCTCGGATGAGCTTCCGGACAGTAGGGCAAGCCGCAGGGTGCGAAGCTGGGGAAATAAACACCCCCATTCAACATACAATGCTTGCTGCCACTCCGGTAGCCGGGTCACTCACCAGGAAAAAGTCTAGTGTGAGGCAGGCGTAGGCGAGAACAAGCAGGTAGCCCATCCGGTAGAGGACCATGCTTGCCAGAAGAGCCGCGATCATG
Organism: Rhipicephalus microplus; assembly: GCF_043290135.1. Classification (NCBI taxonomy): domain Eukaryota; kingdom Metazoa; phylum Arthropoda; class Arachnida; order Ixodida; family Ixodidae; genus Rhipicephalus; species Rhipicephalus microplus. The sequence continues at coordinate 180,016,428 of NC_134705.1, forward strand.
CTGCAAGAGATGCCGTGACCGTGGGAACGGACAAACGCAGATAAAGACTCCTTTACCCAACAAACTTGTAGCTGCTGAAGGCGATCAGGTCTAGGACGCGCAGGCTGGACCGGATGGAGAGGATGTACGTTGCCAGCCAGACAGCCAGCACTTCGAGGGTGAGCCACATGAGCGCCGAGCTTGCCTGCAGTCCGAGCCGTTCGGGGGTGAACCTGCGCAAGGTAAAGAGCTCGGCAATGCTGACACGTGGCAGGGAGCACTCACTCAAAGACACAGTTGTAGTGCAAGAAAGGGCCGCTATACAGAAGACAAGAACACGTCACAGGTGCTTGTCTTCTGCTGTGCAGTGATCCTTTCTTGCACTACAGTTATGTCTTTGTGTAAGCAACACGTCCTCCTGGAGCACTTACTCATTGCGCAGGCCCAACAGGTAGCCTGAGAGCAGCACATACGTCACAAGCGCCATGCCTGTGTTATTAAAGAGAGAATTTTTGTGACATTGTATTTGGCCCTCCAACTTCCTGATGCTTCTTACTCGGAATGTAGAGATCCGGGGCATTGACATCATAGCGCGGGGGCACTGGTTCATCCTGGTCGTATTTCACGGCCCAGTCCTTCAAAAAGAAATGAAAAGGAGTGACTTCCTTATCAGCACCATACCACCTGCTACTACACTCGAACCTCAATAATATGAACAAATATAGCGAAATATTGGTTATAATGCAGTAACTTGAGAATACTCTTGCAACAGATATATTGTTAGAAATATGCCCACATAAATTTTTCAGATATAATAAACTTGTTTTTTGTCTAATATGCAACTTCGTTATAATGAAGTATTATGAGTGTACAAGTTTCCTCGATTCTTAAGGTGCAGGTTTTAATGCATCAGGTAGTATCCACTTACAGCACGGTTCACTTGGGATGCAAGGTGATGGTATATAGAACACATAATATGCATAATAATTACACTACACGAGAGCCTCTGTATCACCATCACTGAACCATCACCACGAGCGCTGAAGTTGATTCAGCGAGCAGGTGCTGAATAGCGCCACACTGCTCATGCATTTCATCCCTAGCAGCCGACAGATTTGGGTGCACGTTAAAGAACCCCAGGTGGTCGAAATTTCCGGAGCCCTCCACTACGGCGTCTCTCATAATCAAATGGTGGTTTTGGGACGTTAAACCCCACATATCAATCAATCCCTAGCAGCTGAAGAAATGAACTAGAACATGTCCGCTGGAGTGGGGACATCCGTGCAGGTCAGGAATTCCGGCAGGTCGCGGTTGAAAGAAACAAACCTCAGCTCACCGTGTGGCTGAATGGGAAGAGGAGGAGGAGCAGCTTGCGGCCCACGTAAGCCGTGTCAACGGCGAAGTAGTACTTGATCTTGGACAGCGAGACGTACTTCTCAATCTGCGAGAGATCCGCATCGTCAGCAGCATTGTCGGCAAGACAACACCACACCGCCTCACCTTCTGATGTACCATGTCCTTCCCCTGGCCAGCCAGCGCAGTGCCGTACTGCATGGCCATTGCGGCCATGGGGTCGGGCACCATAGGGTACATGCCAGGCTGTGGCATACCGCCGTACGGAGCTCCTGGAAAGCCAGTGTCCTCGAACAGCTGTGGGGCGGCCGGTCGGCCTGGAAGCATAATCGAAGTGCAGTCTGTATGGGCAGCAAGTGAACCAAAGGTTGCAGGACCGAATCCCAGCTGCATTTCGATGTAGGCAAAACTGGTGCAGGTCCATTTTGGCGCACGTTAATAAACCCCGGGTGGCCGACACTTCCGGACGCCTCCACTACGGCATCTCTCATAATCGTATTGCCGTTTTGGGGCGAGACATTCTTCAAAACTGTGGAGTAAGCTCTCCTGCTATACTGTATGAACAAATAATAGCAGCCAGTCACTTACAGCCTGTTAAAGCACGGATTGCTCATGCTATAACGCGGAAAATGTAGAGTCTGCTCTCTTTATATAAACACGCATAGTAGACAAGCCATAGCACGTTCAACTAGGACCCTGTCTCCGCTTGAAGCACAACAGGTGCCGCCATTACTTGGACAAATATGCAGTGCAGGAAAGCACACTTGCGAATTATGAACAGGGTCTGTTGTTAATAGAATGTCAACAAGGAGTGCCAACAGGCCATTATTATAATGTCACCTTATTGAATTAAGCTGAGGTTTTACGTGCCAAAATCCAGGTGCGACTCGTCGCATTTTCGAGAAACTGGGGCGTACAAAGGCGTACACGGGTGAAACTGAGAATGCAACACGCCTCCATGGTAAATGCTTGCCAAGTAGTTGGCAATGATTTACCATATTGCCATTTTCAATATTTGCTACGATTTCAATTATTCAGAATTTATTTGGCAGGAGCTCACCAAAGAGCCATTTTTACTGTTTACCACAATTTACTAATTTATTTAGCATTTCCCGTAGCGACGATGTAGTTTCTAGAATGACTCCAAAGCACGCCGTGTTGGGAGTAATTGAAAGAATTGCCACACATTTTTTTTTTTTTTTCGTGCCCATCAAGATATGGCCGCCGTGGCCAGAAATCGAACCCGCGACCAACGAGCCGTCCTAGCCAGCACCGAGGAAAAAGAACACACTCGTTCTCACAATTCTGTGCAAAAATAACATAGACAGCCCATGTTCGGTGCTCACAGTTTAGAAGATTAATAGTATGCTGTCACTGCAGAATCCCATCTGTCATCATTGCTGCGAGAGATCGGCGACGCGTCAATTGACATAGTTGGCGCGTTACGAGCCTTATGTTCACTACGTTTCGTGCGTTTAGATAATCCACCACACGGAGCAGCAAATAAGAGGAGAAAGCGGTAGAGTTCATGGCGCACTACGGAACGACGCACTTACCGCCGTAAATATGCTGCTTTCTCGGATCCATTACCGCACTATTTCACCACAATCTTGTTGACAGTTCCTTTAGGACAAAACGCGGCGAATTGGCACTTTTACGAAGCTCCTAGTAACGGTAAAATTTCGCGTCAGCGGCTTCAGAGTTAGCTCTTTGCTGCAAGCAGCGGCTGACTAGATTTGATACGTGTTTTCAGCCATTTTGACACTAGTGGTGATGATGATATCAATAATACTACCTAAAGTAGTACCAAACTCTGCCTCTTGTCACCTGTCATGGCTCACGATAGTTTACTTTTGACATTAGGTTTCATACAAAGTTAGAGCAAAATGAGATATTTGTTTTACATTCAAGTCTCGGAGGTCGTGCTTTAGTTCTTAGGTGTCAAGAATAAAAAAAACTGGCTGCACCATAGCCACTCCTTCGCGACCGTAACCAAGCCAAATCAAAGCGACTTTCTAGCGTTCGTAAACGTGCGCCGGTCGCATTGTAAGCGTAGTAGTGATTGTCGTCGTTGTTTTTACCACACCAGAAGTATCGTAGCGTGTGCGTTTTTCGGCGAGTGTCGCCATTCAACCAACGTCCGAGCTACTTTACGCCCACTCGTCTTTTTCACGGCATCGTTGAAGTCCTAGTTGCCGCTTGCCACACTACCAACATGTCGTGAGTGTTCTTTCCCTTTCATTTCGCTCGAATAGTCCTGAAATTCCACTGCCCAAATCTTACGATCTCTGTGTGTTCGAACCCTTCCGCCAGGCTCTTGCAGAAACCGAAGAGTGAAATGACTCCGGAGGAGTTGGCGAAAAGGGAAGAGGAGGAATTCAACACCGGACCCCTGTCGGTGTTGACTCAGTCCGTGAAAAACAACACCCAAGTGCTCATCAACTGCCGGAACAACAAGAAGCTCTTGGGGCGAGTGAAAGCCTTTGACAGGTGACCCCTCTTATTTTTTTTCTTTGACGTAATTCTGTCGCGGGACGTCCTAGCTGAGTAAACTGCCTAGCGGCTCGTTCTGGATTCTCGTGTTGCTTCGTTTCTGATGCGCAAACCCACACGCGTGTTAGCTACGCGTACTATACATATACCGTTCAAGTTGTGATCATATAGTCGAGCGCTGACTGAACGTTGTCGGCAGTGTGGTACAGTCAATGCTTTCTCGAAATCCCTCAAATCTTTCCACGATGCTACCCCATATCGCAGTGTCTATTCTCCCGGCAACCGGGATAATTGTTCAAAAAATTTCTCCCGGCAGTTGTGGGCTTTTTCTTTTTTTTTTTCGAGGTTTAGCACGTTTGTCAATTGCTAAGATAGCTAAAAAAATGATGGCTCCACTTACAGTCATCACTGTATCTCCCACAGATAATTTGTATCTCCCCATCTAGTAGGGCTCTTATTTTCTTGACATCAAGCATTCCTCGACTCGCAATAAGTCAACTTTCACATACAGACTCGTTTGTGTCGCTGGTTTCGGGTCAGAGACTTGAACATCCTGATAAATTTCGTCAAAAGATTCTGACATTGGCTGCTCAGCAAAATGTAACATTTAAGATAGCAGCAACAAACCTTCAGCGCTCAATATGCGTATTATTTTCACTTGCTGAGAAAACAGGTACTTCCGTTTCGGAGTATAAGCCAGCTAACATGACTGCCTTTCACAGGTAAAGGGCAGGCAAGCTGCGGATTTATGGCAGGAGCTTTTTGCTTAGGTTTTAACAGAGTGTAGCACATTCTATTCCTATTCGCAAAGTAGGCTTTCACAACAGTTTATTTTTCCTCAGTGGCAATACGATATGTGGGACTGACTTTAGCGGCTCCTCATTGGCCCAACAGAGGCATCCGAGACTGGGAATGTGCAGTGCCGTAGCAAATATGCCGTCGCACTGGTCGTGGGAGTTAATCATTCATTTGCCTTGGCCATGTGCATTCCCGAGAGCCCTCATTTCCAACATCAACTTGTGGCCGACCTTTTTTGAAGTTACGGGGGCAGAGTGTCTGCAACACGTTACTGTGCAGGGAGATCAGCTGTGCTTGGCAGTGCTTGTTATCTTCTTGAAACAAATAATGAATCCCTGTGCATAGAAACCACGTTTTGCCGATTGGCTCTCATATGTCACGTGACTAACTGCCGGGGGGAGGGAGAGAAGAGGAAGAACTGGCATATACTGTCTTCATTTTACAACTTTTTTCCCTTTTTTTTTTTTTTGTTGCAAGCAATAGTGCAGTTAATGTCCATACGAGACTATATGTTCTCTTGGTCAATCCTCCAGAGTGGGTATGAGCCATGTATTCTAGGCTACAGACAAACAAGCTGCGGGACAGACTGGACAGGTGTGGCCTAGCGTGGGTTAGGTTAGCTTAGGTCAAGTTCTCCCGGTTGCCGGGAGAATAATAAAAAAAATTTGCCCGGCAGTTAGTCACGTGACAAGTGATAGCCAATGGGAGGCGACTGTCGGGAGAAATTTTTATGAACAATTATCCCGGTTGTTGGAAGAATTAACACACCCTTCTTATATAATGACTCTTGCTTGCTACTTGAGTGCTCTACACCCCATGAAATCGAACCCACCAGAACCTTGAAATAATGTGTTACTAATCCGCCTGAAATGTTGGTGTGGAGTACCTGAAAACCGTCAAGGGACTTGTCGAAATTGTGAAATACGTATATGCCCGCATGTGTGCATTCTGGCTGTACAAATTCGTAACATAGAGCATTATAATGAGGGCCAGCAAAGGAGCACCTAAACCAAGGTTTTGGACTAGTAATAACCGTATGTTTCCTTGGACTAATGTGGGATAGGCAGTGGTGGAAGTGCTGCTCCAAACTGTGATTTTTGTCAGTAACTGCTCCAAAATGGAGCTGGGAAACGAAAAACAGTGAATTTCTATCTTGTTACCATTTATTGAGCCTAAACAAAAGCTGGCCGTATACAAGCATATTGACATCTACATGCTACATCTGCTAACATTGTGAATATATATATTGTAGTGAAAAAGATGATATATATATCTATATATATATATATGTATATGTCTGACTGACTGACTGTTTTTCTGAAATGTGTGTGAGTTCAGTTCAGCATCATAATGATTACTAACTGCTCCTGTGACGACTTCGAAGCGTGAATGATCACATTTATTACTTCATCAGCTTTGAGCTCATTCATGTCACAAAGAATGGCATTACAAGTCTATAGCTCATTTAACTTGTACTTTTACAATTTTCAAGGCTGGCTGTTTTGGTGAAATATGGAAGTAACATGCAGTACTCGTACCGATTATAGACTGTTGCATCGGCAATAGTTACACGTGGCAATGGCTGCTTTTAAAATTCGGTGCTCAGCTTTATCGCCTTTATATGATATATGCCACAAGTTTTGTTATTCAAATGTAGTTAGCTCATCTTACTTAGTGTTTAGTGACTATTAATCTGCTTATTTATATGTTTCATGCTATTTCAAGTGATTATTGTATGTGCTGTATGTTTGATAAGTCTTCATGTTTATAAGAAGCTCAGATGATGCTTCAACCTCCAGGAGTCGTTCGGAATATTTTGCCATCTGCTCTGAAAACGTCAATAGTTGCTCCAACCAAGCATTTTTTTTTGCTTCGTAATCTGCTCCAAAAAAATCAAAATATTGCTTCCATCATTGGATAGGGCAATTGGAGATTTTGTGGAAAGGTGTAACTTTTGAAAGCTTTCACTCTATTGTTGATCGAACTGCCTAGCGTAACCGAAGCTGCTGTTAGTACAGCATGCATTTCTTACACCTTTGATTGCTATCAGGTTTTATCCTGATGAATTGCTTGATCTTGATTGGCTCCTTTGTGCAAGCTGCAGAAGCAAGCCAATCACTGTTGAAAAATTCAATACCAATCAAGCTTAATTGCAATCAACAGTGCGCCATGTAAAGTCAGTATTAGCCTTCAAATAAATGTTTTCTCTTTCTCTGATAACCTGTGTTTTAATAATTTTGGAAATGCTCTCCTAAAACACTTTGGATTTTTAATGCAGAGTAAAGTATATTGCATGGAAGCTGCACATTTTGATCCGAAAGCTAGACATTTTACTTTCATAGCAGCTGGGCTCTAGTATGGAGGTAGTTGTACACGCTGGCTGTGTGTGAAAGTGTGGCTGATTTTCCATACGGACATTGTTTATTACGTTAAAAGTGTACTGACACCAATTTTTGAGGCTGAGTTTACTGCGCCATACAAATATCCTCTATGGGGATTGCTCCGGGCAAGTGTGATGTTCAGCAAATGCTGATAAAATATTTCATTTTGATTTTAAGGTCAATTTTCACATGACACTCTAGCATGCCATCGCGCTACAGTGTCAGTTCTACTGACTTCAGGCACTGGTATGGCCACTTGGGATTTCATCCGTTATCCAAAACTACCAAGCGGCTGCTCGTGCATCACAAGCGCACCACAGAGCGTATTGGCCGGGAAAATGTTGAGTGTTCTCTGTGATAATGTGACAAGCAGGTCTTTGTTGTGACATAAGAGCATATTGGGAACCGAAAGAAGCATTTGAAAATGTGATTAAATTTTCAGGACACGCTCACATTTACTTGCACATTTTCTAAACTCTAGAGGGCTTGTCTTTTTATTTGCTGCAAAACAACGGCTCTGGAATATTTTTGTGTTGGTACCCTTTTGAAGAGAGACTAAAGTGAAACAATCCATCGTCATAAACTGTACTCTAAAAACTCTAGTCTCTTCAATTTCATCAAAGTAGGTTTGTATTGATAGACGAGCACATCAAGGTCAATGTTTAATTTGAAAAATTCACACTGAAATTGACATGAATTTCAATTCATTTTTAGTACTTTGGTGGCACTGCCCCAAGGAAATTTTCTGAAACTTGGTATGTTAAATAGGGTAGATAATGTACTTCGTTTTTACCAATGAGGAATTGCGTAGGATCTAGTAAGTGCCATCAAAATTTACGACATTGCAAAGTTTGCTGTGAGAATTTCCAGGTAGAATTTCTGCCCGCATTTTCTTTTAGCGCGTTTTCTCGCTTACCAAGTTTCTTCTTTCATCTTCTCGTGGCAAGCATGACGATTTGGGATTTGTCAAAGAGTGATTTACGAATATGAGAAAAAAATGTTTTTTTTTCTCTGGTGGCCCTTTAAACATGTCATCGTATCACTGATGCAGGCATTGCAACATGGTTTTGGAGAACGTCAAGGAGATGTGGACTGAGATTCCCAAGACGGGGAAGTCCAAGAAGAACAACCCTGTCAACAAGGACCGCTACATCTCCAAAATGTTCCTCCGGGGGGACTCCGTCATCCTGGTCCTCAAGAACCCACTGGCTGCCACCAAATCGTGAATAAGGAGCGTGGTGTATCACGCTACATCATTTTTCGCAACATCTAACGCATCTTTGTTCTATTTGTGAGGAACATACAATTCAAGTCATTGCTGCAGGCACGGTCTTTGCTTGTGATCATTAAAGAACACGTCTACGAAACTGGTAAGCCTGTTCAAAGTACTTACTGCATTTATCTGCCGCGCTACATACGGAGACAAGGGCATCTCGCGTGTTGTAGCAGCTTTACGAGAAAGCTTGAATTAGTGTTATAAGGCAACAACGAGAGCCACCTAACGTACCAAACATGAAAAGTAGAACAGGGTGGCTGTTACTACTCACATTTTGTGTTCTGACAATATGTGTGTGGGCTTTTCCGTTTTTTTTTTTTCGAGGTTTAGCACGTTTGCCAATTGCTAAGATAGCTAAAAAAATGATGGCTCCACTTACAGCCGTCACTGTACCTCCCACAGATAATTTGTATCTCCCCATCTAGTAGGGCTCTTATTTTCTTGACATCAAGCACTCCTCGACTCGCGATGAGTCCACTTTCACATACAGACTCGTTTGTGTTGCTGGTTTCGGGTCAGAGACCTGAACATCCTGGTAAATTTCGTCAAAGATTCTGACATTGGCTGCTCAGCAAAATGTAACATTTAAGGTAGCAACAACAAACCTTCAGCTCTCAATATGCGTATTATTTTCACTTGCTGAGAAAACGGGTACTTGCGTTTCAGAGTATAAGCCAGCTAATATGACTGCCTTTCACAGGTAAAGGGAAGGCAAGCTGCGGATTTATGGCAGGAGCTTTTTGCTTAGGTTTTAACGGAGTGTAGCACATTCTATTCGCAAAGTAGGCTTTCACAACAGTTCATTTTTTCTCAGTGGCAATACGATACGTGGGACTAACTTTAGCGGCTCCTCATTGGCCCAACAGAGGCATCCGAGACTGGGAATGTGCAGTGCCGTAGCAAAGGTGCTGTCTCACTGGTCAAGGGAGTTAATCATTCAGTTGCCTTGGCCATGTGCATTCCCGAGAGCCCTCATTTCCAACATCAACTTGTGGCCGACCTTTTTTGAAGTTGCGGGGGCAGAGTGTCTGCAACACGTTACCGTGCCAGAGAGATCAACTGCGCTTGGCAGTGCTTGTTATTTTCTTCTAACAAAACGAATCCATGTGCATAGATACCACATTTTGCCAATTACAGAAACAAAACAATGAAGTAAAATTTTACAGCAAAGCTGTTAAGCTTTTCATTGTGCTGCAATGTGCAATCAAAAATCTTGCTTACCTACGACATCACTCAGCATTGCACGAATATGCTTAGTCAAGCCAGTTAGGCCAAGCTATGAGCTAATTGAGCAAGCTAATTGAGCTCTTTATAATTAAGACTATGTAAATAAACTAGGTTCGCCACAAGCTCCTCTGTCAATGCTCGTTCACAAATGTTATCCCACAGCACATCATCCTCAGTGCCATCAAGCACGTTTGAGATGAAGCATTTTTTTTTTAATGCGCGGCAAACAAGCGCCCCGGGAATGCAGGCCCAAGCCTCGACTATCCACAAGCACAGCATCGCTGGCAAAACCCGTTTCAGCCGTCTGGCAAGGATCACTAGTGGTTCTGTGGACCTCATCCACTGCGCGTACTGGTGCTTGACGTGGTCCTTAAATGGCATATTAAGGCACACATCAAGCTGCTGCAGATGTGATGTCATCCCTCCCGGGATGACGACGAGCTTGGTGTGGGAGTCGCGCAGTAGTCGCTTTATGGAGTCGGTCAGGTGACACCGAAACCCGTCGAGCACAAGCATCGAAAGGAGCCCCAGCAGTGCTCCGGGCCGTCAACACCACACGGACTTTATCCAGTCAAGCACTAGCGATTCATCCATCTACCTGGCAATGTACAACGACATTTTTTGGGAACTTCTCCCCTTTCAGCAGCGTCTTCGTTTGAACACCATGTAGAATGGTAGCTTGCAACCGTCTGCAGTGCAGAACAACATTACAGTCTTCCGCGTTTTTTTCTTTCTTAGTCAATCGCATGATAACTTGCCCTGGAGCCTATCTGATGCACCGTCAGCGCCGAGAGCATATATACAGGTAAACCGGAGTTTGATCCTCGTTGCCGATCTGGCCCAGCTGAAAAAGGACGGCGCATGACTAGAGACACCCAATGCTTGCTTGCTTTGAAATCTTCCGGCGGAATGCCTTTGTCTCGAGTGATCTCCCTTGCCTTCGCTTGCAGCGGCTCGACGTTATCAGAGAGAAGTAGAGCTCGCTGCTCCCGCACAAAGTCTGCAAGTTCTCTTTCTATGTAAAAAATCGCTCCATTTTTTAGTCCGCGGAAACTTTTCACTGGCCGCTGCAAGCAAAGAGGGCGTCCTTCTGCTTCAGCCAACCGTCAACACTCTGCTCGTTGACTCCGAACCGTCGCTCCGTGGCACAGTTGCCAATGGTTTCGCAGCTGCAACAACTTTTGTTTTAAAAGCAGCCGAGTACTGCCTGCACAGTGCTGACGGCGTAAAATTGCAGGAGAGAAATTGTGGCTGCCGTTATGGGTGCAAGCAAAGGCCACTGATCACTGTTGCACGCGTGGGTCTGTAAGACTAATGCCTGCTACCGCAGCTAACACTACTTAGCACCGAACGTAGATGCGCACAAACACTTGACGATGATGATAGCACCATACTATGCCGGAACCAAAGCTGAATTTCGGTCGAAAATTTTTGGGACCCGCATACAATGTGGGGCCGAAATTTCATACCTTAAAATTTAGAAGAAAAAAAAAAAACCCGGGCTATACGTGGGCTTTTATGGTAACTTGTTTTTCACAGTTCTTTGGACCTGTGGCGAAAACATTAGATACATTGCACAAAGGATGAATTTATCTTCCTGCAAAACAGCTGCACTGTTCCTTAGCCTCGGATGTGCTGCGTACGACTGCGGCCGACCACTTCGGTGTGGAGGCACTCCTATGTTCAATGGCTCTGTTGACGTGCCGCTATCGAAAGCCAATGACCAAAGTATTGCTTATCCTAGATTGAAATGAATACAACGAAAAATAAATTGTGCATGCATTTAAAGCCTATGATTTGATTGTTTATGTGAAAACTGGCTGCAGAATAATTCAAAAATTTATTGAATGTTAATTAACATTAATTGCCTCACCTCACACTTAACATGTTATTCATTATCTTTCTTGCAGTGTAACATTGAGAGCCTTAGAATTAAGCTGTCCGAAAATGACACCTTTGCAGGCAGTCTCATAACTCACACCAGAAGGAACTGTGCACTTGTTTTCATGTGTTTATTTTAATGACTGAGATAGAGCAAAAAAAAAACACCGATTAATGAACTGGACGTTTCTTTTTTATTATTGAAAAACTTCACTCCCTCTCGGCGATGGCAATCAGGTGCGCGTCGACCTCTTGCTCGGTGAGCACACGGAAGTTCGGGTTCTCCTTGGACACGACACCCACCTCCAGCTCCGATGGCTTCAGGTCGGCCGACAGAACACTCGACAGGGCACTCAGGGCAAGCTGTTGAAAGAACACAACAGAAAGCTCCGTGTACACTCGCAGGAAAAAAAAAATCGCTTTAATCTACAATAGCAGGTCACAATGGTGCCAAAGTGCCAACAGTGCTTTCAAAGGGCCAACTGGCAAGAATGCGTGTTTAGATCCTGGTGGAAATTAAACAAAAAGAAACTGTAATTATGCCAAAAAATTCAAGCATCCTTTTACAATGCAAGTCAGCAAAATTTATATTTTTGAAATCATGTTTAAAAGTAGTCCAAGGCAGTACAACATGCAGCATAGCAGAAAAACCTTGAAGCTTGATTTTGGAGTCGTCCACTTTGCTGACCAAAATTAGTGTTCGAATGTTTAAGGTTGCAAGAACAAACCTCTTAACTCTCCATATGCGTATTATTTACACTAGCTGAGAAAAAGGTACTTGCATTTCAAGTGTGAACCAGCTAAAATGACTGTGTTTCACAGGCGAAGGGCAGGCATTCACGTATATTATCTATCCCCACTCTAATCTGTTGTGCTGATGAAGTATAACAAGCTGAATGCCGAGTTTCAGCACGCGTTCACGAAGTGCACCCATACTTAGCAAACTGCTCAACACCAAGTTATGCCACAGAAAGTATATAGAATGTTATTAGCAATAGTAATTGTAATATAAATGGGAAGAAGCGTGGACAAAAAGGAACTTGCCGCTAGCTGATATCTCGTATACCTTCTTTATACTACATCACCCGTATTTTCCTTGGCATCATTCTTAATCTTCTAATATTGTGTATAATAAAGAAAAACAAGCCGTTACACGTTCACTTCTTTCCTTCATTCATAGAAAGGGTCTTGTTCTGGCAGACTAGACGCCTTCAGGTAGCACGCGAGGGATCATTGTTTAAATGTTAGCTCTTAATAAGATCACGTGCTACGTGACGCCAACAGGCAGAAAAGGTGTTTCACACTTACCATCATGGCTAATAGTGGTGTTGACTTACACTCCCAGGTTTAAACGCACATACTATACTATACCAAATAAAGTAGACATGTGGGTGACTGATGGCACAGCGTCAGACGTGTTATTCAAAGGTCGCAGGTTTGGTTCCTGCCCACTGCAAATTATCTTGTCTTCCACTTTTTGTTTTCTTCACATTTACATTGCAATAACAACATCCCCAATATTTTCTTGAGAATTTATCATTCTAATCAACATTGTGCCTAACAGTATTCCAAACGAAACATGTGTGACAATGTTTACAACACAGACATGGAATAGGCGCTATTGACCTATGCAAATGCAACACTGCTGCTGAACGATGCACTCTTTTTAGGGAAGAAACCCTGACAGCTGCAGAGGCATGCGGCGCGCGACTGCAAGTGATTACCCATACTCAGCACAACCCCGCCGCATGAAACATCAAATCCTGCAAAAACCGGCTGATGTGCCACACGAGGGGGCTTGTACCTGTATAGTTTCACTGGAGTCATAGTCCTGGCGTTTCTTGAACTTCTTCTCGAGGTAGCTGTTGGCTTCCGTCTGTTTGACGCCAACGCTGGTGGCCCGGTAGCCGCAGTAGTACCCGGCCGGATCCGCCTTGTAAAGCTGCGGCCCTTGCTCGGGATCGTAGGCAATCAACATCATACCTGCAAAGGACAGGCTAGCCGTAAGCATGTGCGCCTCTTACCCCTGCATTCATAAACACTCCTTGACTTGCCAGTGCCTTCAATGCAGCGTGTTCGTGCTGCCTTGGCACTGCCTAATGCAGCACATTCGAAACTCATTTGTGCAGCACTGAAGGTGGTGGCAAGTCGAATTCAAGCCAAGTGCCTGTTTGAATTCAGGGTTTAGTCACTCACTGCAGCCAAGGGGCCTCATCTCAGCGTTTTGCGTGTACACCTGCGATATGTCGGCTACGCGGCGACACAGCATCTCAACCGGAATCGGATAGCCGTACTTGTGTTTCCAGTTGGCCGCCTCGTAGCGGGCTCGCTGCACCTGGGACTGGCCGTCGGCTGCGCAACATGAAGTAAAACATTTAGTAGGAGGTACATCGCTACCAAAAAAAACTCCAGCTCCACCCACAGAACACTATCGCTCTTGCCCTTCATGTGTGACAGACAGCTGTACTAGCTGGTTTCCACTAAATCCGTAAACACTTTTTCCTGAATGATGTAATTAATGAGCATATAAATAGTTAAACATTGATTACTATATAAAACAATAGCATGCAAAACTGGGCTTGTTGGTTGACCGTGATAAAGCAGTGCAAAAAGATGGAGACATCAGAAATGAAATTATAAAACAGCAAGTGCTTCACAGGGGTACTTCACAAGGGTAATGTCCTTTGGATGACACCTAATCATAGTGTTGATAAGCACAATAACAATTTTACTGAATACGTGTTAAACACCAGCTTCTATGAGACCTTAAATACTAACAAGGTATCCACCTTTGATGTAGACAACCCTGTACAGTGCAGAAAGAAATGAAAACGGCTTAGACGTGTTTCCACACTCAACGTCAGTTCACGTAAGAGAGAAAAACTGGCCGTCGGCCACACAGGAAGGGGGGGGGGGAGGGGGACAGGCTTTTAGCGAACACTTTGCATAGGCGTCTGTGCTACCGCAGCAGCACACAACGTGGCACTGACAATGAGGGCCTTGGCAGACTCACCGACCACTCCCGTCATTACACAACCGATTCCCTCGGTCAGCTGGTACAGGTGAGTCACGCTGGAAGGCTCCAGCAGCTTGTCCTGGCGAAGAAAAAAATTCGGCGCTCAATGCAGTGGCATTCCTAGTCTAATCATACACTAATCCTGTGGTTAAATGGGCACTAGAGAGGAATAATGACCTGGTTTAGATTGACAAACTTTCTTCACAGAGCTCAAATGCCATATGTTTCAATATCAAAAGTTCAAAAGAGCATAGAAAATCATGGTTTAAATGTACTTGTTATTGATTGGAAGCTACGTAGGACCCCGTAAACACATTAAAATTTTTTATGTCACGGTGTTTGGTGCAGGAATCTCAAGGTGGAGTTGCCACCCGCATTTTCTTTTCGTGCGTTTTCTCACTAAGCGTCATCTCGCGGTATTGGTGGCGAATTTGGGATTGTGAAATTGTACTTTACTAATACACGAAAATTCGTTTTGCTGTTTAGTGTCCCTTTAATTCAGTACTAAATCCTCCACTAATGTTGTTCTTGTCTCGAACTTGGTGTAGTTCTAATTGCTGCGCTTAATGCTGTTTTCCTACCGACAAACCAGAGTAAGTGCATAGCAGAGGAGACCCAGCAATTCTTTCGGCAATCATGCTTGCACCCTCTGTTGTGTTGTGTAGGTGTCAGCCGGATGTATCAGATTTTGGGCAAATTACTGCAATTAATATTTTCGATTATTTGTGCAGTTTACATTACTTGAGACTTGGTTAGTTGATTTTGCGCGGGTTTCGAGCGTTGTCAGCCTTGTTTTTAGGCCTGTATTGACCCAAAAGTGCTTAAGAAAACAAAACAAAGGCACCATACCGAGGCCATTCGCGCTACAAGGATTGTGAAACGACATACCGGCACTTTCTTCTGTGTGACCACCACGGCTGTGTCGACACCCTTGACTCCGATTGATGTAAGCGCCCCCTGGTTGATGGCCTTGAAAGCATACTCTGCACGGACGACGAATTACACATTGAAAATGCGCCTTTTTTTTTTTTTTTTTTGATCCAGTTAGTCAAAAGGCAAGTGGATAGGTGGGTGTACACCTTGGTCAATATGTGTGGTTGGGACAAGAGACAATGACGGGAGTGACACAAACACAGTTGATGCCATGCTTTGTGGAAAACATTGCGGACATCAGCAACATTAGCTCTCCTCCTTCGGCTTGCCTATTACTGCCTATAATGGCACCAGTAATGATGAGGGAGCACACGGGGACGTAAGCTCATTTTTCATTGCTGCTGGGAGAGCTAGGGTGCAATCGTGGAACAATCCATTTCCTTTTCCTATGCATTTCGCCGCTGTTAGCCGTCTGTCAATGGTCGAGGCACGCCATTAGCCACCTTCAATTGCCTTAGCCGTCGACGCTCCGACCAATGACATAGAAGAAAGGAATAGAATCGTTCTGCGATTGAACCGCTATTTCAAAAAAAGGGGGACATGCCCTTTCTTTTTCGGCACTGCCCTGCTGACACGCACGGTTTGTAAGAAGATAATCATTAATTGTGCATGGTTCCATCGACAAAACGTGCTTTGCATAAACTGGTTTACTCTATTTGTAATGTGACCATTCAAGGGATTTCAAAAAAGCCTCTCAGGGACCCTCTCGAGTCGGAATCTCAACGATTCTGTTGAACTGTCTCATTTTCATTACATTGCAACTAACAGTACGTCTTTTCACATGTACTGATGGGCTAGTTGGTGAGCCATGATCTTTTGAAGAAGCAGCGCACAGGACAGACAGACAGACAGACAGAAAACTTTATGAGGATACAATAACAAAAATGTGCACACACAAAGGACGCAAGCGCTTGAGTTTGCGTCCTTTATGAGTGCGTGTTTTTGTACCCTTCTGTGTGCTGCTTCTTCAAACAACAGTTTTCATGCAGTTTTTTTTGTCGTTTTTTTAACAGCGACGCTGTTAAGGTCTTTTTGAAAGCCAACAGCTTCTCAGTTTCATAAGATTTTTTTTTTTTTTTTCATCTACTGACATTTTGTGAAGTCTGCTTTCTGGCTAGTCCACAACCGAACTTTATTCGGGACATCTGGCACTACTGGGCAGTGATGTTTACCACCACTACCTCTGGGCCACGTACCTTTATTTAGTGAACTTCATTCGAAAATAACAGTTACAGAACCGTTGACCTAACGCTCCAGCGGCATCATCGAAATCACTTAACCATGTGAGTAATGCCGGCTTTAGATCGTACGCTCCCATCAGCGCAATGTACATTTGAAGACAAACAATCAAGATAATTTATATCTTGATCCCGAAGAATGAGCACTGTCTATCTAGCGTGTTTTTATCGATATTCGAGCACGTAACTTTTTCAACTAACGAAAAGTGCGCGATGTAAAATTACCAGCATGTCACGAGAAAAAAAGAGCGAGCACTATAGATAACTACCATTATGAGAAAAAAAGACAAGCAGAGACGAGCGTAAAGTGTCGCAAACCAAGCTTAGACTTCTCGAACGGTATTCCAGGCTTCTGACAAGCAATAACTGCGGTAGAGTTCCGTGGTTACCGGTGGGATCGGTTGCGAGCAGAGAGGTCGTCTACGCACCTACTTGGTACAGCCTTCCTTCAGGCGAGAAGATTGTGATGTGACGGTCAAACCCGGCGCTCGTTCCCCGTGCCATGATGACGCTGCATTTGAGTATTTCGAGGGTCAGAATTCACTGCGAGTTCCCTCCATGCAGAGCAAGGCGCGGAAGAAAGTCTACTAGAGTGACTCTATGTTACGCTTTTTTGATCGCTACTCACCACTGGCCGGTCAGTAAAAGCGAAGGGCGTTACTAGCAATGCTAAAACGATTCCAGGGATGCCAAAACTACAGGCTTGAGTACAACCGGGAAGAGAAAACGCGACCGTTTTTGGCTGTGGCTGACGTTGGCTCCGGCTTGTCTACAATTTCAGCAAAGTCAAACATCTAAAAGATGGCGATGATGACGTCATTTACGTCTCGTAAAGTAGGCAAAATTTTGTTTATTTTTCAGAAAAAGCATATAAAAAACTTTAAAAGCGTGTTGATTTTGTTACATCATAGCTTGTAATAATGTAAACCGTTTTTAAATATTGCCATGCAAAAGTGTGATCTCAAAAATTAGCATCAATCACCCACAGAAGTAGATGTCGTTTTTTTGTGCAAGCGACAATAGCTTTATTTTTTTGCTTTTAAATGTTGTAAAAACAAGAATTTAGCAGTCAATATTGTTTTTTCACACAACTGCTTGTTGACGTAGTTAAACAGTAGATTGCGATGAAAAGTAGCGTCAAAGTTTGTGCAGTGGCTAGATTCTGTACCAATCTACAACTAGCGCCACTATATTTTTTAATGAACAGTGTCGGGCTTGGAGTGGGGTGGCTAGATTGAAAAGGTGTGAAAAGCGGGCTGTGTTTCTCTTACCCAGAAGCGCAGTCTTGCGCAATATCTCCGCTAGGCCAAAACATAGCGTTAGAGTCGGAGGCACTGTCAGCTAACATGGGGAAGAGGGTAGTGTAGGCAACTGCGACGGGAGCTTCGTCGGCGGTCCAGGTGTTCTGCGGGCGTTCCACGTGGTTTCACGAGTACTTTGTGCTAGTGTGCATTATGCAGGGACCGTGCTTGATGTCTGGCTCTGCGGTTCAAGGTACGGAACATACACGGCAAAGGTGTCACTTATTCATGCCCCGGCATGCTGACCGATTTGCAGTTCGGAAGCTTTTTTTTTTTTTTACAGATTTTTTTATTGTGGGGCCAAAAAGAAAAAAAAGTATATGGGAGTACCCCGACTCGTACCACAAGTATGCAAAAGAAAATTCGGCCATTTAAAAAAAAACGCACTCACATATCTTGACTCAAGTTAAATGTAGAGAATCCGAACAAGTGCTGCATGCAAGCGTTTTTATGCGCGTGTATGACAAATACCAGAATCTAAATTACTAAATGCTTTAATTTTAGAGCTCTTAAAGATCTGAACAATTGCTTGGTAAGTGAATTCTTTTGAATATGTTTTATTTTCTTTTTTTATTTCACAACACTATACCATAATCGATTATTTAGAGCAACGCAGCGAGCCTAACTTTGTGTATTTTAGGCACAAATAACACAAATACACGCATCGTGTCATATTGCAATACAGCTGCACAGTTAAATAACTAGATAAGTGGATATTGAGGGGCTGCTGTACACACCATGACTATATAGCTGTAAACAGCTAATTTAAAGCAGGATGACACGTGTTTTTCGCGCATTTCACCTGCATTCAAAGGTAGTTGGTAGGCAGGTTGTCGTAGCTCTATTGCGTGTTGCAGATATTGGCTGCTTTAAACATGTAAGCGATTCGCAAAATCTGTGGTAAAATTCGTTTACATCACAATCGACTGATTATTTTCGTTTGACGGGAATTTATCCCAGGCAATAGCGTAAAAAACATCCACCGCTGTACTATATCATAATATATATGGCGCTAATTAAATTTGGTTCAAACTATGAAACTATAATTACTATCTCTCTTCCTATACCAATTTAAGAACATGCTCGCTCCGTGACGGCGTGACCTCAAGCGTAATTCAATAAGGAACAAATGGACAAAGCTACTCACACTATTAAGCTACGGTTAACAGTACAAGACAATGCAATTTATCAAAGCTTATCATGCAATAATGCAAAAAAAAAACTTTCGAAATCATATAATGTCCTGCATGTTGAAGCTTTCTTTTTTTGCTCCATAATTATGTAGATGAATATTAGGAAGATAGAAATCATTTTGCCTTTACCAAGCATGTAAACAGTAGCTCATTTGCTCTTCATTGAATAGTTGTTGCGTTTCGGATGATTGAGCCGTCTCTGATATTTCGGGAAAACAGCGCTAGCCTGGGACACACAGAAGTGACAAAACCAGCGCTGTTTTCCCAACGATACAGTACGCACCAACAAGCCCGCATAAATTGACGCTCTATTTATGTCTGGCTGTAAGACTGCCGAAACGCTCGCACTAATGCCGCTAATTATTATTCAGTGTGGTATACGTGCATTGAGAATTCGTACGTAAAGTTGTTCATCACGTTGATATAATTCTTTCGTAGGTGAGAATCCAGCATCGACCAACGTGAGTGCACGGGCTTCGGCAGACCGAAGGAGTGCTGTATAACAAGAATCCCCACCTCCCCCCAGCCGTGATTCAGCCACGGTGTAAGAATAGTTTTCTTACACCGTGGATTCAGCACAGTTTTACGCTCTCCCCTCCCCCTTTCCCAAAGAAAATATCCGCATGACGCCGATGCGCGAGTGGCGCAGAGAGCAAGTTGGCAGTGCCTCCGACTACAGCGCCACTGCTGCGGGATCAGCTAGGAGCAACCGGCTTTCACAACTCTTACATCTAGCCACCCTCTTTGAGCGATGCGCCACGGCCCTTCCTTACCAAAAGTAGGTTGACTGAACGTTTTCTTCTCTACACCTCTTAAAATAAGCTTTTTTTCGTCATGTGAGCTTTACAGTTCAGTTTATCAGCACTTCAGCCAACAAGATAAAGCTAGGCAAATAACTGTTAGTAGAGAAGATAGTAAATTAATAATTATAAGGAGCTTTCGCGAACCGTCTCGGCGCCACCCGGCCGGAATGGTGGTTCGATTGTATGCTCTATATATATGGCGTGAAAAGAATAATGCAATGGAAGCGTGTGTCTCTGACACATCTGAACATCGATCGCTTTCACTCAGCCGATCTGCTCTGATGATGTCGACCGTACACAGTCGTCGGTGCTCCCGCTGCCACGTTCGCACGGTTGAGCGCTGCCTGTTCTAAATTGCCGCTTTTCGGTGGCTATGGGTGTACAATCGGCAACTTTCTCCTGTAGGTTCCTAAAGTGGGGAGGGTAGCTACGTACAAACCTGCGCTTCCATGTGCTGGCACTGCTCGAGGCAGTCTGCCATGTTTTTGTTGTACAAAGTTCATTTTTTTTTTTTCCCAGAAGATAACGCTTGCGATTCATCCAGCTAGCATTTTACAACAACTCAACGCGTCCAATTTTACGTTGTGCTAAAGGCGCGTTTACACCAGAGCGACATGACCCCGGCGGAGAAGACACGAGGAAGACAGACGGTCGGCCGAAGTAAATGACGACGCCTCAAAAAATATGCTGTGTAGTCTAACATCACTGCAGACAGGAAACCCCAGCAAAACGAATCGGCAAACTTGTCTTCGGCAGATCTGTGGTCGAGTGAAAATTTGCCAGTAATTCGTTCCGTTGAACATGAAGTACGGCAACACGATAAACGCTCTTTACAAAAATTACATTTCGCACCAAGGGGAACTATGGGGGGGGGGGGGGGATGCGAAGCAGCGCTGGTGTTGTGTTTCTAATTGTTGTTTCTATTCGTGTGTTCCCGTGTATGTTTCATTTGTGCGT
Organism: Rhipicephalus microplus; assembly: GCF_043290135.1. Classification (NCBI taxonomy): domain Eukaryota; kingdom Metazoa; phylum Arthropoda; class Arachnida; order Ixodida; family Ixodidae; genus Rhipicephalus; species Rhipicephalus microplus. The sequence goes on from NC_134705.1 coordinate 180,037,257, forward strand.
GGAGTTGTTTTTTGACGATAGCGCGAGAACATAACGACGACACAGTCGTACCAACTAGCCCAAGCTGCCACACTTCTAAGTTGTTTTTATGTTATGTACCGCTTATGTTACAACCCCCCCCCCCCCCTCCCATTTGTGTGTATTACCGTGTGCCGCAAAGTGAACAACCAGTGCTACTAGGAGAGTGCAATGGAATGAGCGAGCGCAGCATTATATACGAGCGCCCACGCTAGGAGAGGGGGACAGTTGGGGCATGCGCAGTGGGGGGGGGGGGGGGGCGGACGGTCGCCGATGGACGGACATAGCCCCGAGCAATAGCTGCTCCACATAATGACTAACCTCTGGCATTTGCACCTTGTATCCGATTCTCAAGTTCTACGACTTTGATTTAGTTGTCAATCAGGATATGCTATACACTTTAGCATTTTATAAAGTAGCGTATTGCTGTCACACATTTTTATCAGTAAGCGAAAAACCGAAGCTTTCCGCAACCAACGGGCGTCGTCACAGTTGGCGGCCGCCTGTGACGCAGACGGCAGTGAGCCAAGCGCATGAGTCACGATCCATCGCAAGCCGATGTAAGCCGAGGCGAGTACCGCATGGCAAGTGTTTATTGCGATACCGCATGGAAACTAAAGAATTACGTTGTTTTGGTAGCTGTGCGGCTTCTGAACCATGTCATTAGCAGCGGCAGCGTTCGTTAGTTATAAGCGCCTGTTTCGCAACCTCTTCTCAATACAGGTACGTGAAGTGATTGTCTTTAACAGGGTAGCAAATTATGCCAAATGGAAAAATGCTCGTGACGGTCGGCGATTGATGAAGAATCAATCACCCGCGCTCCACTCGGACGCACGCTTTCGCAGTTTGTTGGCCGTGTCGCGCAGCTGGCGACTGCCGCCGCCGCCGAGAATGGGACGGCGACGCTACGCACGCCGGTCTACCTTCAGCACAAGATGCGCCAGTTGCGACGCAAGCTCATCGAGAAAGATCGAGCAAGGGTGCAGCGGCTCGGTCAACTGGGCAACACTCGTCGGCCCGTGGTCACCTGCCGCCGGCCGGAGCGTAACTGGAACTGGGGACAGACTACAGTGGGACAGCCGCTCGCATCGGGCGGCTGGGCTCGCTCGTCGCGGAGCGACGGCGATCACTTCACGGTGCGGCGGCTGGCCGACGCGCCGCCTCCTCTAGAGGCGGACCCGTTTCCAGACTGGCTGGACCCGCGACTGCTGTCCGCGCTGCAAGCGATGTCCATCACCAGGCCGAGTCCTGTGCAGGTCAGTGTCGCCTTTTACCTGGAACCAGCAAATCGAACGCATCTTTGTATCGGCATATGAACTGTTTGAAGCCCTGCAACATGACCTAAATGAGCAAATTTGATTAGATGGAGCGTCTATGCTGATTCTCTCTGCGTTAGATGGTGATGGATGAGGGTGGAGCTTGTATTTATCGTAAAATGCTGGGAAGTGTCCTCGGTACGGTGGAGTATAATCCAACCAGATTAGGGAGAAGGGCGCTCGGGTGAGGCCACTCATTTGCACTTATCTGGCGCGTGTATCAGATTTGCCAAAAAAGAGAGGGGGCACCTGCTTGTCACTTTACGGTATTTTTAGGCTGTAAACCGACCAAGTCCAGTGGATTACCGTATGACCGTATGAGAGTTTTGAGAAGCCACCTTCAAAGTCATCAGACGCTCTCTGTTTAGAAAGAAGGTTGTTCAAACATGAGACTGTGTCAACTCAATACTGAATTACAGTAATGGCACAAAAGACTTGGGAACTGTATACACAGCACATTATGGCGAAATTAACTGAGTGGACACAATCTCACAAGCACAGATATCCAGAAATCCGAAGAAATGCAAAAGGGGACAGAAATGAACACAGTGCTTGGATCATGTGAAAGCAGCAACAGCCTTGACGAAGACGAGTCCACTTGCCAAGAATGTTGGCACCAGCAACACCCCAAGTTCCGCGATTCCTCATCTCTTCCAGCTTCCATCGTCCACGAATTTCTGCGGGGTCAAGATTTTCACATTTGACTTTGCATGTATGATCAAACTTCAATATGACAAACACAGATATAAAGAAATATCGCTTATAACGAGCCCCGCCGCGGTGGTCTAGTGGCTAAGGTACTCAGCTGCTGCGTCTGCCTTTCCGATGGAGGCGGAATTGTTGTAGGCCCATGTGCTCAGATTTGGGTGCACGTTAAAGAACCCCAGGGGGTCGAAATTTCCAGAGCCCTCCACTACGGCGTCCGTCTCTCATGATCATATGGTGGTTTTGGGTTGTGAAACCCCACATATCAATCAAATCGCTTATAACGAAGTAAATGAAACATAGTCTTGCAAAATATGCAATGTTGGAAATAACCTTTATAACGAATTTTTGGACAAAGCAGAACTTATTTTCTCGTAAGATGCAACTTCGTTATTATATCAATCAGACCTATGTTATAGTGAGGTTTGAGTATATTCTCAAAGGGTGTGCAGACTTTAGTGAAATATCCATTATGCATCTATGAAGCAAATGTTCACCTACGTAACTGCACATATTCTTAATGATGTGTCTTATGCTGAGGATGATGAATAATTATATTTCTAGGCCTTCTTTAATGGAGAGGAAGCTTTACGCAGCTCACTCATTACTCATATCACATGGTGTGACAGGTAATGTGATTCCCTGCCCCTGCTATGCATCATTACAGGTAGTAACATCAATCCCTTACTTTTCAGCATTAAAGTAGTATTAAGTTCTTAACTGGTCATTGCATACTGCATCATGTTATTGATAACCTTAAGGACATTTCTAATTTGCAATACGATACCGATGCCATTTGTAACTGATGCAACAAATTGCCCACGAAAGAAAACTTCTAAATGTCATGTTATGGGAGTAATTAATGGCACCAAAGCCAACAACAACATTTTCTATATCCTTAACAGCTACACTTTAAACCCTGTTACTCCCTTCCGCTGTCTTGGCTTGTATATAACTCACAATTTGTCTTGGAATGTGCACATTTAACATGTAATTAATAACCCTGACAGCATGCTTGGATTTCGATGCCATAACTTCCAATCTGTTCCTGCACACCTAAATTTTAAATTTTACATAACATTCATTAGGTCTTAATTGGAATATGCTTGTTCTGGCTGAGATTAATCTAGCTCCATAATAATTACAGCCCTTGAATTCATTCAGAACCGTGCAGTCCGTTTTGTGCTTTCTAATTCCTTTGCTACGTCCATGTTTCTTCAATGAAAGCTAGTTTAGGTCTACCAATACATAATACTAGTGTTACGCGGTGACTTTTGATCAAGATCGGGTGCAATCCGTATTAAATTTCTTGATCGTCATTGACTTCCTTTGCTCAAGCTGGTGTAGAAAACTTTTTAATAGGCTTGTGTGAATATTCGAATGCTTTAAATGTTCGAACAAATATTAGTGTGCTCAAATTCGCGTCGATTCGAATTCAAATTGCTAAAAGTTTCAATCAATATGAACAGATAGATGTATACAAGTCTGAATTTAATTCCCAGTAGATCTGGTTTCACTGCAGTAAGGAAGTGCTAAGCCATGAAAGCACCTATTCAACTGTATATTGAATTTGTTTGCATATAACCTCCTGTAGAGGTGGTTTCATGGCAGTAGTGGGGTGCTGTGCCATGAATAGTAACGAACCTTCAGTAGTAATCAGTTTTCTTGTCTAGCTGAGATGTCTCTTGTGCTTTTTTTCTTGTTTTTTTTACTTGTGCTAAATGGATTCTCTGCTCGATTTGAAATTTGTTAGAATAACATCGCTTGCCTTTTTTTTCTTTCTTGGAAAGCTCGTGTATAAAGATATTCATATGTTTGTTTCCCATTGTTATTTTTCTGTTGAGTTCACCTGTTATGTACCACGCTCCCAAGATCTTGAAGAAAGAACACCGTATCTATAAATAACTAATATAATATAATAAAAATACACCTTTACAGGGAAAATCTGTACTGCCACGATGCCTCACCACAAAGTTAAATGAACGTGATACCCTTGCAATGATTTATCTTTTTTTTTTTCAGTTTAAAAGCTTACTATAATGGCTTATATGCTCTATGTATAGTAAATTTTAAAATGTAACATATTGAACAAGTTATCACTTGCATTCTACTGAAAGCCATATCCTGCTACTATTCAAAGTTGTTTCCACTTCCTTTGAACCAAAAAGAATGGTATTTGCACAAGCCTTGTTTCAATTTTAAAAAGTTTTAAAAAGAATGGTCATGAAAAATATGCAAATTCCACGTATAAGATGTAGTATATACTATTCGAATTCGATTTGAAATTATATGACAAAAATCACTATCCACTTCTAACCTAAAATTCGCTATTTGCACCTGCCTACTTTATAAAGCTTCGTTCCCAGTCGGGCTTTGTCGTGATTAACAGAGCTCTGTGTAACACTAGTATAAGTGACACTGTAAGTATTTCCGCTTAAGCCTCTTACACAAATATTTTACATTAATTCAGCTCATGGAAGTAATCTTTTCCTTCCCCTAGACTATGCATGTTCGTGATTCAATGATAATGTTAAGGTTAAATTTTTCTTTTGCCGTACTAACTATTGTCACACTTCTTTTTTGTCGCAAACAAGCAGTGACTTTTCCTTCCCCCTAGACTATGCATCTTCATGATTCAATAATAATGTTAAGGTTAAATTTTTCTTTTGCCGTACTAACTATTGCCACACTTCTTTTTTGTCGCAAACAAGCAGTGACTGGAACCCACCATCTCGCCTCTGTTGCTGCAATCAAAAACTGTGCCAGTTTCGAAGTTGCAATTATTGATACACAGTTGGGTCACTTCTCTCTGTAAAGCCTTTGGGCCGCGAGATTGTGCAGTTAAATAACAAAACAAATAAATAACATTTTGACATCACTCCTCTCCTGATGTAGTGCTTGTATAGAGCATGTTCCAATGCAGTTTCCAGCAGTGTCATGGCTCCCTGGTAGAATACTTGACTGCCAGTAGAGTATTTATTTATTTATTTCGATTACCCTCAGGGCACATAAAGGCATTACAGAGGGGGTGGGCAATACAACAAAAACGCAGTAAAAGTTGAACATAAAAATACAAGTCAGTGAGAATACATGTTTAACAACAAAAAGTTATTCAAGGTGCATAACATAATTTGTCAGTGCAGTTTTGAATGATGATGCGTCTTCAATGCAGGAGATAAAGGAGGGAAGGCGGTTCCACTCGGCACTGGTTTTGGGCAGAAAAGAGTCGGAAAAAACATTAATGCGACAGAGAGGAGTGAAAACTTTATGCTCATGATCAAGACGTGATGATATGTATGACGATTGTGATATGAGCTCCTATGTAATTGAATTGTTCAAGTGAAGAATTTTTGGAATTTTTCTTCTAAGCTGTAAATCAAGTAGTCCGAGATCTGATTTCATTAATGAAACGCTAGCTGCGTGGGAATAGTTTGACAAGCTGATCGATTTTGAATGGACTCAATAATGTATGTATGTTCTAATGTAGATTCAAGCACTGGCATGGCTCTCTGGTGGAATACTTGACTGCCGCTCAGAAACATGCTTTCCAATTACACTTTCACTTGCTTGCAAATAGGGATGCCAGTGGGGGTAGCTGGCACGCCTTTGTCTTGTAATGCGCTGCCAGTTATTTCAAGGACCGAAGAAAACAAAAGACAGCATAGGGTGATGCGCAGCAGTTGAGCATGTAATTAATAACCCTAATAGCATGCTAATAGCAAATAATAGCTGCACTCATACTTCAATATAGCAAACACTGATATAACAAAATATTGAATATAACAAAGCAGATGAAAAATAATCTTGCAAAAATAGACATTGTTAAAAATAACCTTTATATAACGAATTTTCTTATATAACAAACTTATTTTTTTTGCAAGATGCAACTTTGTTATAATGAGGCTTGAGTGTAATAAATCCCTGCTTGAACCCTGATTTTTTCGCGTGATCTTTATAAAATCACCTAAGTTTTTGTGCCCCTCGCCTCGTTTCCCAAGGTCTGAGGAGGCAGGTAAGGCTTTCGCCACAATAAAACAATAAACAAATGTGATGCTGCTGCCAGTTCTCCATAGTGACATAAAAAATGCAGCATCATCTTCTTTCAGGTCTCGATCCAACGATTGAGTCGTCGTTAATTTTTTTCGCAAATCTTGTCCCAGGTTGAATGCCTGGAAGTGCTGACGCAAGAAACGAAGCGCCCCGTACTGTGCCTGGCCGAACCCGGCAGTGGCAAAACGCTGGCCTACCTGCTGCCCCTGCTTCAAGGGATGCTGCAGCAGCTTCAGCAGCGGCAGCCGCAGGCCCTGGTTGTGGCACCCAGCCGGGAGCTGGCCGCGCAGTTGGCCGCTGTGGCACACGCTTTGACCAACGCCTGCAACCTCAAAGCGTGCCTTCTGTCAAGCCACGTACAGACCGCTCACGTAGAACAAGCACAGCTGCTGGTAGGTGTGCTTGGGAGTAGGAAGTGGAGGTTCAGTTTCTTTATAATTAGTTACGACTGCGAAAATTACGCGAGCCCCGTCCAAAGAATAGCTGCACCTGCCATTTTGCCTGCAAAATTGAAATGAATTCAAGTTTATTGTTTTGAAAAATCTTGCGGGAGCAGAGGCTAAAGGCTGTGCAGCCTGACAGAGAGGCATCTGCTCCTAATTACAGTTTGGCACATAGGCTGCTGAACTCAGAATATCATGCTAGTATATTTATTTATTTATTTACAGATTACCCACATCGCCATATAGGCATTACTTACATTACTTGCGGGGAGGGGGGGGGGGACAAAAACATAAGCAGTGCAAGGGAACGCGTAGCAGGGATATATACGCGCATATACAAAAGTCACCATAACATTAGTAAGGATCAACAAACACATTCTCAATACATGTAGTACGGACATAATGCAAGGAAAACTTCAAAACATAGTTGTTAAGCTGCTCTGCTCTCTTATTGTTTAAGGAAAGAACAAGTAGAAAAAAAGTATTAGTTCTACATTTGGATGTACAGATATTTTTGCTGTTATCACAGCGAGTGGATGTGTAGTGTTATTCAGCAAGGTAGCTATTGTGATTGATACACGTGTTAGAGCGATACATCTGGTGGAACAGTTTAAGTCGTAGTTTCCGTCGACATATGCGGAGCCGATCCAATCTCAAAGTGGCCTTCCAATCTCAAAGGGGCCATAATTATTTAAAACGAACCCTGCTGCTTGGTTCTGAAGTTCTGTTCTTCTATTTTATTTATACGATAGTTCTGGTGGGGGTCCTATATTATGCATGCATAAAGAGGCATAGACATGACCTGCAAAAAATATAGTTTCCTTGGAATTTTGCGTCGCCTGTTTGAAATTCTCGCGAATGAAGTAAAATGTCCTACTAGCTTTGGCTATGGCAGTGTCAGTGTGTTTGTTCCATGTAAACAGTGTGTTAAAATGAACGTCGAGATACCTCTAATGGCGGTGTATGTTGATAAGTACGCTGTGTATATTATATTGATCACATGATTTTGATATTTTCCTTGAGAAGCTGGGTGCCTATGCTATGCACTTCCTCAAGTTTCACAGCTATGGAGTTGCATTTGGTGCAAGATTTAGTACTACACGAATCGCTCCTGAAGATTTTGTGTGTGTGTGTCTGTTTCTGTGTGAATGTATTGTGCATAACAACACTTATTCTTTTTCCTTTTGCGTTATAGTGACTATACACTTAGCTCAAGGATCTATCAGTCAAACCTTTATTCGCAATCACGTTTGTATACACATGGAGGTACATAGTATACAGAAGAAGGCCTCATAGCACATGGCTGAATGTAGACATCATTTTAGTAAATTACATCTCGATAAGTGCGAAAAAATGGCAACAAAAGGCATTTAGTAATTAGTTATAACTTTGGAAACAATAACAAATGTACAAATTATAAATATCGTGATGCTTCAATTAATAACAATACTTCTTAGTAGGCCCTGAAATCATGGTCGTCGGCAGGATTTATTCGTGGGAAGTGCAAGCCACTGTTTTATTGCGATGGGGGGAGGGGGGGAAAGGAAGCACTACACGCATACCGCAATATATCAAACCCGAATATAACAAAGTATCGGTTATAACGAAGTAAATTAAAAATAGCCTTGAATTAGATATACTGTTAAAAATCAACCCTTATATGAATTATCAGATATAACAAACTTATTTTCTTGTAAGGTGCAACTTTGTTATAATGAGGCTTGAGTGTATTGTAGGTTTGGTAAGGGCAAGTGCTGGTGAGGCCGTAGGGGGGCTTCTTCTGCATCCCTCCTGCCCATGCCTGAAACACGTTGAAGTGACCACACCCAAATCACAGATCACAGTCCAGCCGAGTCCCCACAACCGAAGAGCTACGCTACATGGTGTTTAACACGTGTAAAGGACAAACATGTGCCCAATAAACGCCTTTAGTATCAAAATAATATGCCCAGAGACAGTGTGAAAAACAATAAAAAATATAGAAATGCAGTACTGTTTACGAGCGGGGAAGACAATAAACAAACACTCTTTTAAATGCTCCCAGTGGCAATGCTTTAGTGATTAAATGGACACAAAAACTGTGGCCTCGCAATTTTTTTTTAATGCAATGTGTTGCTGGGGGTTTGTTAGTCATAGCACGGCACATCATTTGCTGCAGCATGCGAAAGATAATACATTACAGGCCCCTCAACATCGACCACTTTCGCTTTGAGAGAGCTCCAAAAACGACGAGCCACCGGGTGCAGCTATCGCCACCTAGCGTGTGCACCTCTCGACCACAGCGGCAAACAGAAGTGGGACGCATTTCGACATAATCCACATCGAGAATTCCTTTCGAATGGGAAATGGGACTGCAGTGTCGCCAAACAAAATTTTTAACGAGGAGGAGCGGCAAGGCATTAGCGACCAGCCGCCGGGAAGTATAAACTGCGGGAACCAACAGGACAAAAGAAAAATGGCAGCTATGAGGTCATCATAGCTTGTTTTTATTGACTCCAGCGTTGTGAGGTTTGGGAAGCAGGGAGGTTCCCAATAGATCCCTTTAGATAGTATCAGTATCTTAAAGTTTCGAAGTTCAGTATTGCAATAAAATACCTTCCAAACAATATTCGCCCTTGATATTTTGTAGATGACATACGCATGTTCACAGGAATGGATCTCGCAGGCAATCTCGGCCGCGAAATTTTGTGTCGGTACCCCTTTCATGCTACTGCGTTCTTACATAAGTTTTGTCTGTATGGACAGGCAAACAATCGTGCCAGTGCATTTCGCAAAGCCACTGATGTCTGTGGCAACGGCTCAAAAAACAATTTATGCAGGTTTCCACTCCAGGTGTGCTCCGGCATACGGACCTGCGGCGTGTCACGCGGCTGGTGCTGGACGAGGTGGACACCTTGCTCGACGGCAGCTTCCTCGAATCCATCACCGGCATTGTGGATGAGGTACAGTGCTTCTTAAAACCCGTCATAGTACTCTTATACCTCATTATAACAAAGTTATAACACGAAAATAAGTTTGCTATATCAAAAAATTTATTATTAATGTACACTCCGAACTATATTTCTATTGCTAGACTATTTTTCATATACTTTCTTATAACCAATATTTTGTTATATCCAGGTGTTATAACTATGTAGTCATTTGGGCACACTACCTGACTACACTCGTGCTGACAATGCATTGGAAATTACGTATAGGGTGTGCCCCATCTTGCACGAAACTGTTAATAGGCATTTACATTTATTCAAGCGTCTGAATTATTCGGATGAGTGTATCAGTGTAACGGTATTTGAATTGGCTTTGACATAAATTTAGAACTTTAGAAATCTTGATGTATTCAAAGGAAATCAATAGGTGTGTGAAGTACCACATGCAAGTTTTCTGGAAAGATAACTTCACTGCATCAAGAGGGCATTGTGCCGAAAAATTTTCCTAGTGAAAAACTGCACTGCTGCTAACCAATGCTAGAAGTTTAAATGCCCATATTACCTTCATGTGGGCTATTATTATTATTATAATTATTATATTATGTTTAGAAGCTTGTTATACAGGTTTATATGTGCAAACATATCGAATTTCAAAACACAATATATTTTACCACTTATAGCTTGCACCCTGCTACTTTTCAGAGTTGCTTATGAAAAAAAAAAAAAAAAAAGTGACATTTGGAGAAGCCTGGCTCTAATTCGTGAAAACATTTGAAAGTTACTAGGGCCATGTCAAAAATGCTCATTTTATTTTTTAAACATGTAGTAATCACATTTACTCTTTGAGCTGTGGGATTAGAAATTATTTGACCAAATCACTGTTACTTTCGGGCCTTGAATTTACTGTTCGCCCATTCCTAGATTTCAACCCTGTCGAGGTCAGTGACGTCCTTGTATGTCCTCGGCGAACGATTTCAATATGGTTGATGATGGACACATACCATGTTTAGACGATTGTAAGCCGACATAAGTGTAGATCGACCGCCTAAAATCACATGGCAAAAAAAATAGAGGGAAGGGGGTCTGAAGAATGAGCGTATTTCAAACATGAAGAACTATTTAAAATTTCTTTGAAGAAAATGGAATCGGAGTCCGGTGTGCCACGGTGGCTTTACACTTGTGCTTGAAAGCTGTGCAGGAAAGCTAGGTTCGCAGAAATACGTGGGGGTAATTTTCAGAAAGACGTTACAACCGAAACTAATTTCGATTCTAGGTCATCATCGCCTGTATGTTAAGAACGGGAACCTTTTTTGATTATTCCTCTTACTTGCCATGTGCTGCTATAATGCGGAAATAAGTACAGTAGACTCCTGATAATTCAAAGTCGCTAAATTGGAATTTTCGGTTAATCAGTAGTCAAGAGGTCGTCCCGTCAGGTTTGTATGCAACCCCATAGAAAAAAATGCTCGATAATTCAAAGTTGAAAGCCCACAATATTGGTTAATTAGAACTTATTTTTTAACCTAGAACCTCAAGGCAACCATTATTTTTAATAAAATGCACAATTTAAGTGCCAGAACAGCTACTGCACTGCTGTTGTCACCATCGTAGCTGTCCGCAGTGCACTGTTGTCGCCGTTGCCGTTGTGCGCAGTGCCACAGTGCATGAAGTGGCAAGATTGTTCAGTCAGTGTCCCCGTGTCGAACATCGAACTATCCGTTCCACTGTTCCAGTCTTTTTCCCTCGAGTCTCGTCTCTCCTTGTGTTTCGTTTACAGTGTCAGCTGCGTATTGCAGGTAGTTTCCCCGTGTTCGGCTGGTCGCGTCGTTGGATATCGACAAAACGTGACTCGTACCGAACACTTGATCTGGCGACGAAAGTCAAAGTTCTGAAAGAAGTGGAGCAGGGAGGCCTTGCCAAGCAAGACATTGCACGGAAGTACGGCATTAAGCCTAACACGCTCTCGAATTTCATAAAAAATAAGTGTTCGGTAATGGATGCTTTTGCGAATGACAAGTTCAAGATGTCACGGAAGCGAATGCACACTGGCGCTTACCCGGATTTGGAGAAGGCGCTGCTGATTTGGATCAAAGAGACACGCAACAGCAAACTTCCTCTCAGTGGCGAGGTCGTTTCAGCAAAAGCCTTATCGCTTGCATCAATGTTTGACATCAAGGACTTCGCTTCTTCGGATGAATGGCTGATGCGCTTCAAACAGCGTCATGACCTGGTTTTCAAGGGCATGTGTGGAGAGAAGCGCTTCTTCGGATGAATGGCTGATGCGCTTCAAACAGCGTCATGACCTGGTTTTCAAGGGCATGTGTGGAGAGAAGGCGTCAGTTGACCAGGAAACATGTGCTGCGTGGAAAACAGAGAAGCTTCGCAAGTACCTCGAGGAGTATTAGCCAAAAGACATCTTTAACGCAGACGAGACTGCACTTTTTTTATCGGTTGCTACCAGACAAGACTCCGACGTTTAAAAACGATGATTGTGCTGGCGGTGAACAAAGTAAGGAAAGGGTGTCAGTTATGATCGCCGCAAACATGACTGGCACTGAACGTTGCACGTTGTCGCCGTCTTGTGATTAAGAAGGCCGCTAAGCCTAGGTGCTTTAAAGGCATCAGGACCCTTCCCCTTGACTATGCTTCAAACAGAAAAGCGTGGATGATGTCTGACATTTTCAGGGACTGGATAAGCAAACTGGATCAGAAGTTTGCGTCATCAAACCGCAAGGTGGTGTTCCTTGTAGACCAATGCAGTGCCCACATGGACGCATCAGCCTTGAGTGCCATCCATCTTGCATACTTGCCCGCAAACTCTAAGTCTGTGTCGCAGCCCATGGACCAGGGCATAATCAAAAATGTGAAGGTCTTGTACAGGAAGCATCTTGTTCAGCGCATGATTCTGTGCATGGATAAGTCCTCGCTATACGAGGTGAGTTTAATTAGTGCCGTCCACATGCTAGCGCGAGAGGGGGGCCGCGTGAAAAATGAGACCATCGCCAACTGCTTCTGGGCCTGTGGTTTTGTGGCAAATTCTTCAGGAGAGGCTTCTCCTTGTCCACTGGCGGAAATGCGAAGCAAGCTCGACGACAGTAGCAAGCTCGACGACAGTAGTAGCAAGCTCGACGACAGATTTTTTGAGAATTTATGTTGGTGCTTCTCATGAATATGTGTATGTAGCAACACATTTTTAAAAATTTTATGTTCACCCTTAAAAAGTTACAATATTTATCTGAAATAGACTCACCCGAAGAATTTAAATGAGTAGTAAAAAAATTGACCCTTGAGAGTCACATTTGGTGAAAAAATTCAACCCTCAAAGCGTTATGAATGAGAAATAATGTTGCGCACTAACTACATTGTACCGAGGCATTGGCCAGAAACACAAACATTAGGAAATTTGTGTTTCCTATTGTTTTGCATTTAATTTCAAGCAATTCTAGCCAGGATGATAACACAAAAGTACCGTAATTACTCGAATCTAACGCGCACCTTTTTTTCGGTTAGGCGAGTTCATAAATCGCATGCGCGTTAGAATCGAGTACGAACAAAAAAATTACGGTCAATCTATTGCCATCGACAAATTCAAAATGGCCGCCCCCTACGTGCGTCGGCATGGCGCGTCGGCCATTTCTGCCTGTGTGTTTCCCATGTGCGGCACTTCGTACGTGTGCTGAGGAGTTCGTCATCTAGTAGTGCATTAGCATCGACGGCGTGGAAGGGCCGACTCCAAAAACTCGATAGCACCACGATGCCGCTTTTAAAAGAAAAGTCATGGCGTGTGCAGAAACGGACGGAAATCGGGCCGCATCGCGGTCGTTCGGAGTTCCCGAAACGTGCGTGCGGGACCGGCGGAAACAAAAGCAAAAGATTCTCGACAGCAAAGCTTCACGCAAAGGCTTCAGTGGACAACAGCAGGGTCGGTTTCCGCAAATTAAAGAGCTGCTCGGCAAGTATGTGCTTGAGCAGCGAGCGGCACAGCGGCCCGTGAGGACAGAACTGCTCCAAGTGCGGGCTATGCAATTAGTCTTGGAAAAAGGTCTAATGCAGAGCCAGTTTAAAGCGAGCAGGTGCTGGCTAACTAACTTTATTTAGAGGAAAGGCTTTTCCCTACGAAGGGGAACATGCATATGCGAAAAGTTTTGCGGAGGAGTACGATGAAAAGCTTCACAGTTTTCAGAGGTTCGTCCTAAACTTGCGGCGCAACAACGGCTACCTGCTTGGGCAAATCGGAAATGCCCATCAGACGCCTCTTTACTTCGACATGGCTGGCACCACAACCGTCGAGAAGAAGGGGGCGAAGCAAGTTCGCGTGCTGACATCGGTCCACGGTAAAACTACCGTGACGGAAAGCTCTGTTACACATCAGATGGGCACAAGCTTCGCCCGTACCTCATATTTAAATAGAATACGCTCCCGAAAGGAGTAGTTTTTTCGAGTGGTGTGATCGTGCGGGCCGGCGAGAAAAATGGGTGCGCGTTGCAATTGATGTCTTACGTTTTTTTTTTTTTCGCGGTGGAAATCGGGTGCGCGTTACAATCGAGGGCGCGGTAGAATCGAGTAAATACGGTAGCTAGTGTCGTCCACGATACAATCAAGGGCCAATACAGTTGATCAAAGGTCGATACAATCAAGGGCCAATACAGTTGATCAAAGGTCGATACAATCAAACTCTAGCATCGTTTTAGTGCCACTAAGGTCATTTCGAAATGAAAATGACGCACCGCAGTGTTCGTGTTTTTATTGCATGCTCCCCTCTGTACATGTTAGTCCGGTTATGGTGGAGCGTACACCAGAAATGCCTGAGTTAGTGACTTCAATTTGCTTCTTGCAATTCATTATCTAGTTGTCCTAATTATCAAAGGGTCAGTAGGTCATCTGTAGGCATTTCTAAGGGACGTCCAGCTGCAGTATTCTTGCCACCGACTATGCACTAATTTGTGTTAGTAAGTACAGATCATTGAAATACGAAAAATGTGTGATTAGGGGCACCCCTAGGCGTATTTCTTAGGCAGTGGCGAGTGGGGGGACTTCGACTCTATTTTATGTGTGTTTGTGCAGGTATGTGTGCATGTATACATAGATGCATACAAAATGGAAAGATTTTTGTGGAGGGTAGATGTGTCCGAACTTTCCAAACCAGCCGCCCTGCTACTCCAATCAAAGTGCATGTTTTTTCCTTATTTTTTTACTTCTTTAACAGATGGTACGTCCAGACACACAGCTGGTACTGGTGGGCGCGGCACGACCCGATCATGATGCCCTGTCACATCTGCTGGGTGACCAGGAGGCGGACCTGTTGCGCATCACCAGCCCGCAGCTCCACCGGCTGCTGCCCCACGTGGAGCACCGATTCCTCCGCGTGCGGCCTGCGGCCAAGATGGCCAAGCTGATGGAACTGCTGCGGAGTAGGGGCCAGGCGCAGTTGGTGTTTGCCAACACGAGCGCCTGCTGCAAGTGGCTGGGCCACCTGCTTCGCGAGAATGGCATGGAGGCCGCCTGCCTCCACGGGGAAATGCCTGCGCAGGTGCGGTTGAAGAACCAATCTTAAGCGAAGCTTGTATCATCTCAGAAGTGGCATTGGCTTTGTAAACAGCCAAATGAATCTGACTAGCAGTTAGTTAAGCCAGGGAAATGGTAAAAGACGTCAGTTGTTATTTTTATGAATTGTATGTAAACTAAAATGCATTGAAGCGGATGAAAAATTACCCGTTTTGTCAGTGAGATCTGAGCCCACAACCTGCAGGTTAAGATCTGACAATCTAAATTGCTGGCCATGTAGGCAGGGGTTTGGTTCCATCCAGATGATTTCTTGGGCACATACGAGTGGAAGTACACTCAAACCTCGATATAACGTACCCGTATGTAACGAAAGATTGGTTAAAACGAAGTAAATGAAGAATAGTCTGGCAATAAATGCAGTGTTAAGAAAACATCTTTATAACAGTTTTTTTTAATATAACGAAGTTAATTTCGTATAAGATGCAAGTTGATTATGATGAGGTTTCACTGTGAATGTTTGCCTAACAGAATCGCAGTTAAACTTTGCAGACTCTTTTCCTTGTTGAATGAGATTCACGCTTGATATCTCGTTTCAGGAACGACGACAACAATATGCACGCTTTGCCAAGGGCGAGACGGACTTCTTGGTGTGCACCGATCTGGGATCACGGGGCCTAGACACGTCACGTGCCAGCCGCGTGATTAACTTTGACCTGCCTGCAGACGTGGCCGACTACCTGCACCGAGCGGGCCGCGTGGGTCGCCTGCAGGGAAGCCCGCATGCCACAGTCATTAGTCTCGTGGCGTCTGTGGCCGACGTGCATTTGGCGCAGAGTATTGAGGTCAGAGTCGGCCTCTGTTCTCATTTTAAGACAAAGGTTAAGCTGTGGACCTCTGGTTTTAAACCATTTCTCACAGAGTTTCTTGCAGGCAAAAGGAAAATTGTAAACCTGTCTAGGAACTCTTGGAAGGAGATTTTCTATAAACGCTACCTTAATAAGTTTTTGAAGGTTGAAAAACTAATTGAGTCTTGGAGTATCAAGTTTACAACTCAGTAAATCAGTGATGCAGAAAGCTTTATCGCAAGTTAGTGAACTTGACCTGATAGATGACCTGCCTTTGCTTCTTGTGAGTGGCTTGCACTACAGTCCACACTGAGCATCAAAAGACTGCATATTGCAACACTTCAATTTGTGTGTGTGTGTGTGTGTGTGCGTATGTGCAAGCATGCGTGCGTGCATGTGTGTGTGTGAAATTTCATGTACTTTTCTGCTGTGCATATTTTTGTATTCCTTTGTCTACTTGCTGTAAAGCACTGTTATTAATAATAGCATAATAGCTGTCGGGGTTTTATGTCCCAAAAAGCACGATAAGAAATTTCGGGGTGGAGGGCTCTAGAAATTTTGACCACCTGGAGTTGCTGCTGTAACTTGCACCTAAATCTAAGTGCACGGACCTCTCTAGCCTTTGCCTGTGTTGAAATGCAGCCACTGTGGCCAGGATTCAGTCCTGCAACATTTTGGTCAGCAGTCGAGGATGACCTGTTATTATTGGTTTTTCTGTTTGAAACGTGGCACTCTAAAAATTAAAAAGGGGTGCAGACATCCGTGTCACGCACCTCGATTGTTGGGTACGTGCAGCAGCAGCTTTGTGTGCACGACTTTTTTTGTTGTGGCTTGAACATTCCAGACTCCATTAACTGGCCTTATAAACGGTTTATACTGTAATTTGTATTTTATAAATAGTCCAAACCTCGATATAACGAACCCAGATATAACGAAATATCAGTTATAATGAGGTAAATGAAATATAGTCTTGTAATAGATATCGTGTAAGGAATAAACCATTATAACGAATTTTCGGATATAACAAACTGTATTTTTGTGTAGGATGCAACTTTTTTATAATGAGGTTTGAGTGTAATATGTTCGTAACACCCACTGTTGTGTGTTGTTCATGCAGATAGCTGCCCGTGAGGCAAGGCCCATCAATGATAGGTGATGGCCCAAGAAGCATTTCCTGTACCAGCAAGGCGGACAGATGAAGAAGAGAGCCAACAGGACGTGAAAGTCTCATCTCCATAACCAACGAGCATTGAAAATGGCCTCGTTGCACTAGCCAATAGGATCTAAAAGTGAGGAGTTGCCAGGACAGCCACTCTACCTAAACCACTGGAAGTGTGTTCTCCAACTGTATTACACCCTGGATTTGTTCAGTGTAGACACTGAAAATATTATGCACCGAATTTATGCCTCTCTATGTGGTACGTTATTTTTTTTTGTGGCTGCCAGTTTCATCACACTAAATTAATCCAAAGACCCAATTATTTATTTTGAACGTGTTTCAGGTTTCTTTCAAATAGCACGGACATTGCTCTATGAACCGGTTGGTTGAACACAGACGCCGAAGAACTTACTGTATTTACACGATTGTAGCACACTCTTTGTTTTGTTTTTTTGTCTTGTAGCGATTCTTCGAAATATGACACTGATCAGGACAGAGTTTGAAATCAAAACTGAAACTAGTTGCGTACAAATCTTGCCTTAGATTTCGTATCCTGTCTCCCAGACTTGCTACGGAAGTTCGTCAGAGATCTTAAGCATGCCCAGTGTTCTGCTTAATATACTGTGAAGATTAGGTGACTTGTAAATACAGATGTGTCATTCATGCTGTCTCACTGTACTATGTCTCTTTTATTGTAAATATTCTCCGCATTGTTTAGCCAAGCTTTACGGGGCTCGCGATGCCAGGTGGCAAAGACAAACAATAAAACACAAATTGATAGCTTTGGAGTGTTTCCTTTAGCTGTTTGCCTTGTGCATAGAGTCTAGTTTTATGTGGTGCTCTTACCTCGAGGCTGCATTGTGTGTCTCATGATGACCGTCATAACACCACCATCTGGGTGCCTGTACCATACCACGAAATATGGAATGCTATTTCATGATACGCTAGAGCCCCCGTCATGGGCAGGGCTAGTGATTCAAGATGCGAAGATGTGGAGCAATCAGAATATTATTCTGCGCTACGATAGAGCCCTGCTTCTTGTTCTGCAAGCTTGGTCATTGTATTCAACAACAAAGCAGTCAACAATTCCTAATAGCGAAGTTGTTAAGCGAATCATTCCTTGTCCACCCTTTGGCAAAAAACTATCACCATCATAAAGCGCATAGTGCTTCTCGTAAAAACACCTAGAGGGAAATATGGCGCCACCGTTTATGCGAATTTCTTAAGGTTGGAGCGCTGGGAATGACGGTATATGTGCCTGCAATGCTTGTGTTGGCTGGTGTCGAGCAAAACTACAGCTCGAAAGCCACTGCGCAAATTAAGCTTCTCTGAAACAAAACTTTATAAACAGATCTCGTTCATGCATACTATATTTTAAAATAAAAGCCCACTCACCTTAATGGCTCAACCAAATGGCAAAAAAAAAAAAAAAAAAAAAAAACAGGACGTAAATGGCAGAGGAAACACTGGCTTTGTCGTCTGCCTGCCAAGTTTAGCGGCCACTGGTTACTTTTTACGCTTTGTAAAATTTTACATCGACGCAGAAGTTTTGAGTGTTAAATAACACATGTTTCTGTGCAATGGCAAAACACAAATAGCTTATTACATACTCTTTTCGTAAGAAATCAACCATTTTAACGTGAAGCCAGACGCATCCTCGAGGTACACAAATCCGAGTCAAGTTCGAAGCTCGCGTATCCCAGCATTCCCTTGCATCCAGCAGCTCACTAGTGCCATATTTCCCTTTAGGTCATTTTGTGAAAAACTTTATGATAAAGGTCGGGTAAATCCCACTGCTCAGCACTGGTCCACGAAAACTGCAAAAGAAACAGTTAGCCCAACAAACAAATATGTGCCACAAAGGTTCGGTGAATCTCACTGCACACAACTTCCACTAAAAAGAAAGAAAGCAACAGTTAAATTCATATAACCAATTCTTGGCCAATCCCCGTGAGTGGGTATGAGCCATTTCTGAGGCATTATCATCATCATCACCTAACAAAATGCGAAGCGGCAACTGCGAGCAGAACACCCAGAGTGCATACAATGAGAAAATAGTAGTGATCGGGAAAGGTAACGGCAGCTGTGAGAAGACTCTAAATTGATAGAAGGCCTACACACACGCACGACAAGCTCTTGTCGTGTCTCTGACTCTGTGTGGTTTAACTCGAATATCACTGCGCTGAGAATCAGAAACGTAGAAACAACCTAGAATCACCTTGCCACACCCTAGTCAGCATCTAGAATTAACTGAGAAACAAGCTGCACCACCTATTTAAAGCCTAAGAACAACTTCGAAGCAACCGGATATCAGTCTTCAGAATCATCCATTTTCGCTGTTTCAAAGCTTGCGTAACTTGGTGCATGCTTCGCCCATTTTTTTTTTTGTTTTCAGTGTTGCGTCAAAAATCACGTCTATGTACTCCAAACCCGCTGGAATTTCGAACTCTTGCTGCACTCAACTTGGAGACTCAAGCAATATAATTGATGTAGCTGCAGACTGCACTAACAGGGAACGTCTTGTAGCTTTCCTGTTCTATATAATTGAAATGGTATTCAGTCATCCTAATGCCAGTTAAAAGGAATGAGTTAGCAAAATCATGTGATCTTCTGAAAGCACCTTTAGCATTAATTTAACAGCTCACCGAGGGAACACCTATATAAGGTAGGCAGATCTGGCATACCAAGGAGTTTTAATTGCGCAAGCGATTAACTGAAAGGCTGTTGAAAAAACTAGGCTTTAGCGCGTCTCATTAAGAAGTAACAAATGACATATGGCAGAGACATATGCACTGGACCACCTTGATGTTTCCGGTGCCCAAAGCAAACCCTTCAAATAATGACCGTGGAATATACAGAAAAAAAAAAAAGCTGGCTATGGTTTTCAAGTGCATAAATGGAAGAAATGTCATAACTTCTTTTCCGCGGGCCATCTAGCTCTCCCTAAACTTTAGCATGTAGCTCCGGTCGTTCTAATTTTAAGAACTTCACGGGCCATCTAGCTCTCGCTAAACTTTAGCATGTAGCTCCGGTCGTTCTAATTCTAATCATTTCCGCGGGCCATCTAGCTCTCCCTAAACATTAGCGTGTAGCTCCGGTCGTTCTAATTCTAAGAATTTCAGCGGCGGTCAGTTTGTGAGACGATCAACTAATTTAATGGAGCCATATGGTGGTTACTCAAGAAAGTGTTGCAGGCCTTCTTTAAAGACTAGCGCGCTGCTCAGTGATATACACATTGTTTCAGGAACCGGTATTGTATTATTGGGCGCGATCAATGCCAAGATCTAACAATGCCAAGTATGCATTTTTTATAATTTTCATTTTATACAGTAGTGTGGCCTAGTACTGCACAGTACTTTCTAATCGTACTGCGCGTTTGCTTACGAACTCTGGCAAGCAACTGAACCGAAACCAGAAACTGCACGTAGAACGCAGTCTTTAAAAAAAAGAAAAGAATCATCAATATTTTCTGGAACATCACAGTTCAAAATTATCGGCGTGAAATGCTACGTACACCATGTTCTACCACACGCACTCGTGTAATGTATTAAATACTAAACTATTTGTGTCGAGGCCAGCGCAGCTGCAGTAGTGCGATCCTCCTCTGGTTGCAGCTGTGGCAGCTGCGCACCGTATTTAGAAGTGTCGGTCGCCGTATTAATCGAGTGTTCTTCGCATCTCTCAGATTACCTGTCGATCGAACATCCACTCGCGCCGCTAGAGAGTGACCTAGTTATCGACGTCTTGCAGCGCAAGCAGAGATATAGCGCAGCTAGCGCGGGGCGTCAGCTGCGCAGCAGTGGCTGCAGCCCCCCTCCGTTGTATGCAGATGACAGCGGCCAAGGTATCGTCGGTGCATTCTCTGCCGCTGTATCCAGAACCACGCTTGGTGACATTCGAACCGGTACGCTATGAGCTGGGCGTGGCGCGGAGTCGTGACGCATTTGGGCAAGTAATCTTTTCTCCACCCCGCAGGCGATGCCAATGGATCACCCCCTCGAAAAGCTGCAGCCGGGCACGATCATCGAGCTGTCGGGCCATGTACTTGGCAGTCCCAAGAGGTAATCGTCTCGCGTTGACAATCGGCGAGTTGAGTCGAGCGATCGTAATTGCGCGGTCACGACGTCTGTGCTTCAGGTTCAGCATCAACCTCGTCACAGCCGGCGGCGACATAGCGCTGCACGTGAATCCGCGCTTCGACGTCGGCAACACGGTATTCAACACGTTCCGCAGCGACGACTGGGAGCAGGAGGAGGTCGTCCAGCGCCTACCCGTGCAGCAGGGGCACAACTTCGACTTCATGATACTGGTCGAAGAGATGGGCTACAAGGTGCGTATCTTTAGAGGTGTGGAAGTTTGCGGGTTAAGCGATATGCTTTCGCAGTGAGTCACGCTAACTTTCCATTGAAATTCATTGGAATGTTGACTACTCTTATTGGTGATGCTAAAGTGAATGTAAAGTGAACGTGAGTGTAGACAGGAGCGTTCAACACGCTCCTGTCTACACGTTGAAGTCTACGCGTTGAGGTCCCCAGTCTCGATCCTAAAAGCAGGTTGATATGCTTTCAGGAGATTCACACATTATATTCACCCACACTTTCGGACCTGCTTCAGGATTTGCTGCACGCTGTAATTCGTTTAGCCAGCCGACTGTAGGTGCTAGATCAGTACTTTGGTGGAAATCGTTTCTTGTGGTGCAGGATTTGTGTAAAATGAATTTACAGCATTACTTTGTTGCGTTAAGAGAGTTATATGTGCATTGTTCAAGCCTCGATCATGCAAGAATCTGCATAATCTAGAGCACTTTCTCGTTCTTGCTTTCATGAGCAGCCTCTGAATGAGTGGTCACCGATTGACCAACTGCAGGCTACACCAAATGGGCATTATACACAATTCATCAACGCTGATACATAGTTGAAGGCAGCCGTAGAAGGTAAGCTTGTCCTGTGTGCCGCAGTGTCAGCCCAGAAAGGAACTATAGCAAATATCCCCTTTAGGCGCGAATCACGATGCAGTGTCGGGAAATGCTTAAATTTCACACAACATAGTTCTAAGGCACTCTTTATTAGATTGAAAGAAAAAAATGCTATTAAGATATACGTTGGTTTGGTGAGCTTTACTAATTAATATTAATTGGAAAATATTTAATTATTATGCAGCTAGTCGTGTTCCGTTTTTACAACAAAAGAAGTTGATCTTAGCCCCAAAATGCACGCGCTGTTTGTTTCTGGCTGTGTTCATTCTGAGCAAAAAAAAAATATATAATACTTGCCAAGTTGGGCCTGGGATGCGGAACCCCGAGTTACAAATCACAGTGCCTTTATCGAAATGGTTAGCTGCAGTTATATGCAGGCTACTGGGGTTAAGTCAAGACGGATTGACTATTTAGAAGATTCAATCGATCGTATGCACAATGTTTCTTGCCCTTTCTTTTCCACTTGTCCGAAGAGATGGCAAAAACAAGTATGTGGACGCTGCACCTCTTGGGGATGTGGTCTGTAGGATGCGAAGAAAGCAAAATAAAAAGAAAGAACGGCCACTCTCAGAAGCTATAAGAAGTTGAGATAGTGGAAAAGCATTGCGGAATGCAGAGTGCGCATAAGCACTGCTGGAAATGTACCACAGCAAAGAAAAAAAAAACGGCAAAAGATAAGCAGGCAGCAGAGGCGGTGACTCACGGCAAGAGAAGACAAACATTTTTGTGTGCAGGCCAGTCGAGGCAACTGGGGTGTCGGAGCTTCTGTGCTTCTTCAACTGCTATATGACATTTTGCTGGCTTTGGCCAAGGCTTTCATTGCTAAACCCACATAAAATATTATTTGTGATAGAGTGTTCGTTTATTTGTCCTTCATAACTCCTCGGTGCAATCCAAACCTCATACGAGGTTTGATGTGCAGCTGCTTAAGGCAACTGCAGTCTACTGCACCAGCTGTGCCAGTTCCCCAAGAGATGATGTCCTTAGGGTCCTATTTCGGAAAGCGGTTTTGGTTGATAGAATACGACCTTCCGCAAACATTACAGTAGACACACCCACGCTTGTGAGCCTTCGAAGTGGCAGCCGCTAAGTACATAATAGTGCAAATTGAAGATCAGACACATTTAGCTAGGACGTGACCTATGACTGTTTTATTTCTTATCCAAAACATTGCAATTTGTCTCTGTAGAAACTCATAATGATGGAATAAAAAATAAATGATTATAAAAGACTTTTGTGGTAATGACAGAAGAAGCCATTACCTAGACATGCTTGATGATATCATCTAGAATAATCTGAAATATAAAAGATGTAACTTAATGCAATGTGTGGGCAACTATGAGACAATCACTCGTTGGAGAGATACCAGCTTTTGGCAAAGGGAGGTGTCGTTTCACATAGGCCTGGACATATTGTCGGAAGAAGTCTGTTGCTTAGCCGCGTTGTGCAGTTTGCAACAGATGGCAGACAGTGTCGTGTCTTTTCTTGTTTGTTTTTTCTGCATTGTCAAGCGTATTTCCACAATGCACTAAGAGTTGCATTGTTTGTCTCCTTGCATATCCCGCAAAAACAGTTAGCAAAGCGTACAATAGTTCTGTTCTATTAGAAGCTCCTACCATATATTGCTGCAAATTCGTAGGTTGCAAATTGTACCAATTCCTGCAACCTTTCAAATAAGCAGTTGTGACATTGATGAGCCAAGTTCATGGCTGTAATTTAATTTTTAATTTTTTTTAATGCTAAACATACATGTTAGTATAAAAGTTCTGAAACACTTATGCGACAACATATTCTTTATTTTTATGTTACTTTTAAAATTACCTTAGGAACCTGCAGAGGCATTGTATAGGAGGGATAAGGCAGTAAATAGTTGAAAAATGTACAATAATATGTAAACAAAAAGTAGGGGTGTAAATACCTCTAGGAATGAGAACAATAAAAAAAAGAATGTGACAGCAACAGGTGTGGGCATGTAAATAATACTGCATAACATGATATACAACAAAGCAAACTGAAGAGGCAAGAAAAAATGTATTGGATTGCAACACCTCGTTTTACAATATAATCTGGCACATTAAAATGTCAAAAATAATTACAGGATGAATGGGGCAAAGTTTCACTATTACAAAAGATTGATGTAAAATTGCACATGAAGAAAAATGCAATAAAAGAAAAAAAACAGTGAGATATGTAGGGTGCCTAGAAATATTTGAGAAATGCTTTTCAAAAGTAAGTATATTTTTTGTATTCTGTCCTTGAAAATTTAATTCACTGCATATACGTTTTGGCGTGCCAAATTACTTCTTCTTGTGATCAATGTTCATTGGCTGCGAGATGGTAATGTACACTGGTGATCAAAACTTTGGAGACCACCGGAGCGCGTGGCAAACAGTCCATGGCACCTTCTCACGGCTACCAGGGAAGCTCGAGAGTGCATTGTGCAGGGGCATCCTTTTATACCTGCCAACCTGCATTTTCGCTCTCTTCAATTGCGCACACACCAGAACGCGAGACAAACCCAACCTGCTCCCTTCATTTCTCATCGCCATAATCACTAAAATGTCCCAGTCCCCAACTGTAACACAGTTGCATATGACTAATCATTTATCCCAAGAAATTGTAATGAATGGAATTCTTTGCCTGCATCGTTAACAAGCATCACCCTGTCCATTCAATTGAAGAATATCTTTAAAGCAATGATTGTATAATTATCCCCTTAATTTATTTTGATTATTGCCTTCACCATCTTACAAAAACAAAAGTATTGTTCATAATTTGCATTTTTTGATGTTTTTTGAAATTGTTACAGCAATGATCTTTGAGCCTCGATCAGTTGCAGTATTTATATGATGTGTGCTTTGTGTTTCTCGATATCTTTATTGATCTCATTACCCTTCCACTCTCTAAAATGTTCTACACTCAAACCTCGATATAAAGAATCCGGATATAAAGAAATGTTGGCTATAACGAAGTAAATAAAACATAGGCTTGCAATAAATATAGTGTTAGGAATAAACTTTTATAACGGATTTTCGGATATAACCAACCTATTTTTGTGTAAGATGCAACTTTGTTATAATGAGGTTCGAGTATGTACCCTGAGGGTAAAATGAATAAACAAAAACTGTTGTACACTTTTGTAGGTAATGTAAGTTGCTACTTCGACTTTATTTATTTATTGAATTTATTTATTTATTTATTGGTACCCTCAGGGCTTACAAGAAGCATTGTAGAGGGGAGGGGCTGAAGTAAATGAAAACACTATAAGGAATACACAGAAAAAGTGGCACTAAGAGATAGAGCACAAAAGGAAACAAACTAGATAAGTTTATACATGAACTAACAAAAGAAAATAGGACGAAAAAATACACTTTGACGTCGCAATCACAGTGAATGTCAGTGCATGTTGCACAAAAAATAATCGACTGATGCCTTTTCAATACACATGTTCAAAAAAAAAAAAAAAAAAAAAATGATACATGAAAAAGCAAATTTTATCGAGTTACACACACAAAAAGAAAACATCAGTGCAAGGCAAAAAAAAAAAAAAAAAAAAAAAAAAAAATTGTTGAGATCAAGACCTGTACAGAGATAGGTGGTAAAGAAGTAAATTGCAGTTTCAGTGTGTTGTAAATGCATTTGTGAACGTGATGCAGCTTTATAGCGTGTTCGTTAATGCTTTCCGGAAACGGTCAGGGTCTCTGATTGCGACTAGTGACGCAGGCAGGTGATTCCATTCATAAGATGTTTTTGGCAAGAATGAATATGAGTAGGTGACTGTGCGCTGTGATGGTACGTGAACTTTGAAAGGGTGGTCGACACGTGGGGAGATATAGGATGCGGATGTGATGTATCGGGACTTCAACTCATTGTTATGATAATATATTTTATGAAAAAGGCAAAGACGGGATAACCTCCTACGAGAAGAAAGAAGGGGAATGCCAAGTGTTCGTTTCATGTCAGTGACACTGGCAGTTCGATGGTAGTTGTGAAGGATGAAACGGACCGCTCGATTTTGCACATTTTCAATTATGTTTGTCAGACTAGCATGACCAGGATCCCATATGGAGCATGCGTATTCAAGGTTAGACCTAACATAAGTAAACATAAGTTTAACGGAGATGTGCGTTGTTACGTGCGTGTGCTTGCAGGTGGCCTTCAATGGACTCCACTTTGCGGACTTCAAGCACCGGCTGCTTTTCAGCATGGTGGAGCGGCTCAAGGTCGACGGCTGCGTCACCGTTCACCGTGTCGAACAGCGACCACCGCTGGGTGACCCGGTGCGTGCGTTTTCTTGTTGTACACCATTGCACCTCGTGTCTGTTTCATTGTTTAAGTTCTTAGTGTACCACCTGCTCTGGTAGCTTAGCAACCATACTCAAACCTCGATATAAAAAACCCTGATACAACGAATTATTTGCTATAACAAAGTAAATGAAGAATGGCTCTGTCATAGGCACAGCGCTACAAATGTATGTTTATAACAAATTTTCAGATATAGCGACGCATTTTCGTTGCAAGAGTGACTTTGTCATTATGAGGTTTGAGTGTACTGCATTACACCGCTTACCCGCCACGGCGGTCTAGTGGCTAAGGCACTCGGCTGCTGACCCGCAGGTCGCGGGATCGCATCCCGGCTATGGCGGCCGCATTTTCGATGGAGGCGAAAATGCTTGCGGCCCTTGTACTTAGATTTAGGTGCATGCTAAAGAACCACAGGTGCTAAAAATTTCCGGAGCCCTCTACTGCTTAATAATATAATAGTGGTTTTTGGATACCAAGCCTCAGCAGTTGTTATTACTACTTTTTGGTTTGTGTGCAGGTGCCCCCCATGGAAGGCTACCAACAGCCGGAACAGCCGCTGCCAGTAGAACCGTGCGTCGTGTACAATCCGGTAATTGATTTCTCCTATGTAAGGCGCTTTCGACAATGCTTTGGTTGCACAAAATCATGTACATAAAAACAATTACGACTCTGCCTTTCCTCACTCTTCATAAGACAACTATGAAGCATCACCCCACCGGCACTTGGTAACCTAGCCAAAAGAAACACTTTCATGTTGCTATCTCATAAGAATCTTCTCTGCTTCTTTTCCTGTTATTTCTTTTTGAAGCACGTGAAAAGTATTCTAGAAATATTAGAAAAATATTAGAAAAAAAGTATATTTGATTTGCACTAACACTTCAATATTTGCATTCGCTGCACACCCAAAACTTTGCTATTCACTCAGCTCTAGTTGGAACACAAGTCTCAAAGGCCATGCTTTTGTGTGCGGGACCCTAAAAATTGTCATCGGTGTCTGCTCTAAGCTTGGGGTGCAATCATTTCACGGACAAAAGAATTATTTTTGTTTTGATGGTAAACTTAAGGTGCAACGCTTAGAGTAAGTAGGTAAGCAGGATCAGATGAGATTCAAGCAAGCCATTGGGTTGTATTGATGCAGCCGGCGCGTATTCGAGTGCGCACGGGAGAGAGGGGCTGGGCGCATCCCCAGTGTGGTGCGTAAAATTTGAGATTAGCTGTGAAATCGGAGGGGTTGCTTGCTCGGGTAGGAAGGCTTGGTTGGAATTTCACACTAGACTCAAACCTCGATGTAACGAACCTGGATAAAATGAAATATTGGTTATAATGAGGTTAAGAAAGAACAGTCCTGTAATGGATGCAGCGTTACAAATTAATGTTTGTAACGAATTTTCGGATATAAAGACCTTATTTTTATGTGAAATGCAACTTTGTTAAGATGAGGTTTCAGTGTATAGTGCAATCTCAGCGAAGTTCTGCAATGTTGCACATTTTGTTGAGCATGACTGTTACTCCAGATTCTTCAAGAAGAGGAGAAAAGTAGGGGCAAGAAATAATGACAAGAAAGAATTCACTATGTGGCGGGTTCTCGTTCTCTTGGTGCTACGAAGCATAACCATAGTAAACTCTTTACTGCCGAGTGTCGCGAATTGGGGACACACCGAAAAACTTTAAGAAAACAAATCACAAAATGCGTACCGCCTTCGATGCCGGCTGTCAAGCACTCGTGGTGAACGTAGCTTTGAGCGTGAAAGATCTGGTGCTGTCTCGTCTTAAGTTTATTTCATGCTGGAAGCAATTGTTTCGTTGCTGATGGTGGAAGATGTAAAGCGCGTGCAACAGCTCTCGCTTCTTCGTTCTATCCTATCGTCAATAATTATTTTATTTGGTGTGTACACACCCAACAGGTGGCACATGACGTGTTATGTAGTGCTAAAGACTTTTTTTTTTTTTGCTGCAGGGTCCTCTCTTTTGTGGCCTACGGAGAATTTGTGACGTACATCAAAATACACAATACAGCTGCATTTTAGATAATTACATCGAAGTATGCATTAAAGTTGCATTTTAGATAATTTACCTGCAGAATAACTTAAAGGTTGCTATTCAAACCTGGCATATGAAAAGAATTTTATTTTGTTCGGCAGTTTCATAATGCAGGCATTAAAGAGTTAAAGCTGGTGATAGATTTGCTCGCTCATATGGCTGGAGAACTGAAACAGCTATTTTTATTATATAAATACCACAGCCCAATTCAGGGCTATTGCAAAAGTGGGGTGCAAAAACACAACAGCAAAAATAACAATATCAGAACTATATTTTACAGAACAAATATCGTCACCTCCTAAGCACATATTAAAAATATTAATGTCAATCAAATGACTTTATAAAATCTGATATATTGATTTCACGAACAGAACCAGGTAATTGTGCCGGTAAACAATTGTCCTTGGAAAAAACTAAATTTGAACATGTTAGTACGTGCAAAAAAATGGCTTAATGTTGAAATTGTGACTTCTTCTTGTGGGTAGAGCACTAGCATACACAACGTGATTGTCATTGGATAATCGGCATGACGAATGAAGGAAAGAATGTAATAGTTTCAATGAGTCGATATCACGCCTAACTTCAAAGATTTCATTGCAGATAAGGGAGAAAAATCATGGTCATAGATATGAAAAATGAAACGAACAGGTTTCCCTTGTACAGATTCAATTTCATCTACATCACACACTTTGTATGGATTCCATACGCACGAAGCGTACCCTAATATAGGACGAATCAGTGCTTTGTACATTAGCAATTTGGTTGATTTTTTAGATGTAGCTGACGTAACATAACTAGCTGATGTAACATAAGTAGCATAATTTGTTTAATGCTTTAGATGTAGTGTAGCGTATTTGGCGTGACCATTGCATGTTGTGAAGGAACATAACGCCAAGATATTTCTATGCCTGTGCCTGGGGAACTGCGATGCTGTTGAAGGAGTATGCATGATGCGACGGAAAGTGGCTGTTCGGGAACGACGAAACTACGTTGTTTTGGAAGTTTATGCACGTTTGCCCATCCGAGCACCGTGAACAAAAATGCGGGAAAGAATCCCGACAGCTACTGAAACAGCAGGCGTTGAAGGAGCCTACCCTCAAAAGCCCTTTTGCCATGCAGTCGACGCCGTTCCTGTACATGCTGCCTGGCGGTCGCTTGAAACCTGGTCTCATGGTCTACGTCAGCGGCCGACCGCACAGCGAGGCCACCTCGTAAGTCACGTGTGAGAAGGTCTGCATAAACTTGTGGTGGTGGGAAACTTTATATTCTTACAACACACTAGAGAGTTCCTGTGTACCTAAAGGCAAACTCATGACCGAATACTCGGTCATTAAAGCTAACTGAAGGCAAGCGAAGCCATTTTAAACAGTCGTTTGCTGCGGACGAAGTGAACATTTCAGCAACTACGCCAAAATCGCTTCAAAGCAGGCGTCCGAAACGGCTGCCGAGTTTCACGTACAGTACGTAAACCACACTGACGCGGTAACGTCAAATTGGAAAAATAGCCTGCATACAAGGAGAGGTACGGGTCGTATACGTTACGGTGCGTACGCACACCACTCCCGGAAAGCCTGCTATCCCACCAAGCCCGGTAAACGGTAATTGTCTTTTAATGCAAATGGTATAGGTTTAAAGAGTACTGACGCCCATTTTTGAAGCTGAGTGTATTCTGCCAGACGGATCTCCTGTATACAGAGACGACTGTGGCTAAGTGTTAAGCTATGTAAATGCTGATAAGACATTTTTTTTACATCAAAAGTTCATTTTTGGATGGCACACCTACTGAAATTGACACCGTCATCACACCGGGTGATTCTGGTGACTTCGCACACCGGTACAGCTAGTTGTGATGACAGGAGGCACCAAAGAACCGCCAGGCTTGCGCGGAACGAGCAGCACAGTTACAGCGAAAGCTGTTAGAGCGGCCTTTCAGAGCCTTTTTAAACAGTATTTCGGTAACTGCTACAAACACACTTGCAGGGTACCCATTACACCTTTAATCATCATTTGCGTGTAGCAGGGAGGTATTCTTTTTGGCATCCTTCATTGTTCTTTGGAGAAGCGAGGTATCCACTACACACTTGCAAAGAATTTTGAGCAATTTTTTGATGATGTGGCTGACGACAATGAAGAATTATGCTTGAAGCTTTTATAATGGATCAGAGCATTCAGCGACCCACTCGTTATGCAAGTCACATTGTCTGGCACCTGACTGTTCTAAAATATATGTACTCATATTAACGCGATCCCTTTCCTGGCGACAAGCCAGCCTCTTTTCAAAGAAGTTTCAAGCAGTGGTGGGACTCTGTGGTAGAATACTGGGTTGGTACCCAGGTGACGGTATCAAGTCGTCGGTATTTGTTATTTAACCAAGTTTTTTTTTTCTTATTTAGTGCAATAATGGTTACGGAAAACAACGGGCCGCACTAGACAACTATGGCAAATGCAACCCTTGTTGTAACCTCATAACAGCTTTTGCCGTAAAAACATCCAAAATGACCACTTCTGTCTCACTAGAAACACTTGGTGCAGTCCCTTGTGTGTTACCACTGGAGGCACAGAACAGAGCAACTATGGAAACCTCGCATCATGCACGAACACTTGATGAGAAGCTCATACTGTGTTATGACGTCAGTGTACTGTAGGAACTAGCTTTTGAAAACATACTGCAATTACAGTTTTTCAGGATACACTTTTGCTTACCAATAAATTTGCAAGGCCCTTGATAGAGCTGGGCATTTTGTTTCATAAATTAAAAAAAAAGAAAAAGAACAAAGTTTTCGTGTCAGTACCACCTTTGGTCTGTCCTTAAAACTGAAGCTCCGCACAATGCCTGTTGCAGGTTCTCGCTGAACTTCCAGTGCGGCGGCCTGGGCTCGGACATCGCATTCCACTTCAACCCGCGCTTCCATCGCAAGGAGATGGTGCGCAACAGCTTTCAGGATGGTGACTGGGGAACGGAGGAGCGCAAGTGCCACGGCTTCCCCTTCACCCCTGGAGTGCACTTTGACGTGCTCATCCGAGTAAGCCTTCTGCTTTCTTCCTCCAAATGATTCTTATGGAAACACTCAGATGGGAGATCGGCTATCCCCTGAACAAGACTCTTGGCTATGGAAACACTCAAACAGGAGATTGTCTAGCCTCTAAAAAGACTTATAGCTCTGGAAATACACTGAAACCTCGATACAATGAACTCGGATATAATGATATATTGGTTATAACGAAGTAAATAAATAGTCTCGCAATAAACACAGCGTCAGGAATATACCTTTATAACGAATTTTTGAGTATAACAAACCTATTTTTCTGTCAGATTTAACTTCGTTATAGTGAGGTTTGAGTGTACCTAAATAGGAGCATCTGTGTAATATTTAACTATTGCACAGAGCTAGCACAACGCATCCTGTGTGGCTGTAATGGACTGGGTGCGCACTTGTAGAAGAGCAGCATGGTCTTTACGCAAAATTGCATTATGTTGAGTTAGGTTAGTTTATGTTAGGTTAGGTTAGCCCTTCCGCAGTGGTCTAGTGGCTAAGGTACTCGGCTGCTGACCCGCAGGTTGCGGGATCGAATCTCGGCTGCGGCGGCTGCATTTCCAATGGAGGTCGAAATGTTGTAGGCCCGTGTGCTCAGATTGGGGCGCACGTTAAAGAAATCCATGTGGTCGAAATTTCCTGAGCCCTCCACTACGGCGTCTCTCATAATCATATAGTGGTTTTGGGACGTTCAACCCCACATATCAATCAATCAATTATATGTTAGGTTGTTAGGTTAGGTTAGGTTGGAAATATGACTTCATTACAACTGAGATTATTTCATTCGTACATTTGCACATAGAAGAATGTGACAAAGAAAAAGAAGCCACCGGACAAGTGCTTCAAGATTGGTGCTCCTCCTGCTGCTTTTTTTTCCATTTATTTCGTCCCTGCCAAGCACCACTTTGCTGTGGGTTGAACCTGCGATTCCTGCAACTAAGAAGTGCAACGTCTTCTCGTGCGCAGGTGTTGGATGCCACCTACGACGTGGCCGTCAATGGCCAGCACTACCTGCAGTTCCAGCATCGGCTGCAACCATTGCAGCGTGTCAGCCATTTTCAGGTTGAGGGCGATGTGCTGCTAGCATCGTGCAAGTTTCAACACTGCTGATGCCGTTGATGCGAAGGGCTCGGTGCTAATACGAATGGCTCACTTGTTAAACCAGAATAAAGATTGTCTTCAAATGTTAATGCAATATTTGTTAGAATAAAACTCTACGTTTGTTTTTATTGCTCGCTGGGTCATATCACTGGTGGACATGCGAATGTAGCAAGGTTCGCAAGAGCGGGAAGCAGCACAAGTGAAAGAAGTAGATGTGGGACAAGTGTTTGTGCCAAAAGAGAGAGTGAGTGAAAACAAAACATCTTTATTATTAATGATCGAGCAGCATGAAAGGAACCCCTATTCTGTGGCCTTTAAAATGATTCCGTCGATGTGTTTAGCCAGTTGTGTTATGGCTCGGAGGCCGTGGAGAGGCCCATTGTCTTGCAGCTATTTTTAGTGTGGCATTAAAGGAGAGTTGGCAAAAAAGGAAAAAGTTTGCGGTGTGCTCGGTTTTGGCATTGAAGATGGAGGGCGAAGTGCAACAGCTCGGGCAACGAATTGCATAACAGTGTGGGTGTTCTGTCCAAGTAAAATGCCAGGCACGTCACCCGCGAGAGTTCAAATCTCTTTTTTGTCACCAGTTATTCCATCTAGCCAGGGCATGCATTCAAGCCGGCGTACAGTTCGAGCCGAACAGACAAAAGCGTTCGAGAAGGCTTCGTGCCGACGCAGTAAAAACAGGAGCTTCGGAACACTCATGAGGTGCCAGGAAGAAGGAATCTTTATTCGCACCGAATGTGGGCCTCTTAGCTTGCGTTCGAGGTGCCGAAGCGATGCGCCTGGTGTTTTAATTGGACAGAAGAGTAAGTAGAATTCATTCAGAGAAGCAAGATTTAGAAAAGCTTTGGTCATGAGATGAGGATGGTGGTGGCGCAGTGTGATTGCAGTGAATGCGTGTCCAGAGAATATCTTTTTTTCCTTCATGCTGTGAGTTTTTCCTGCTTACTAAGCTTGTCACGTGTACGTTCCAACTAAGCACCCAGCTAGTCTTTTTTATTGAAGAATGGTTTGTGGGCAGAATGGAGCATTAAAAAAAGAAGTGTGAGGAATATATATGTTTTTGAGCAAACACTAAACGGTATTTGTGGCCCAATATAGCATGGTTGTCCTCTGAGCCAGAAAACCCGACACAGCAACAACTAAACAGTATTTACATGTAACATCTCACAATGTATGCTTAAACCTCGATACTGTTATGTGGAAATAACAGCAGCCAGTCCATATCCACAGCACGTCGAATCCAGATATAACAAAATATTGGTCCATCATCATCATCAGCAGCAGCAGCCTGACTACGTCCATTGCAGGACAAAGGCCTCTCCCATGTTCCGCCACTTAACCCTGTCCTGTGCTTGCTGCTGCCAATTTATGCCCACAAACTTCTTAATCTCATCTGCCCACCTAATCTTCTGTCTCCCCCTAACTCACTTGCCTTCTCCGGGAATCCAGTCAGTTACCCTTAATGACCAGCGGTTATCCTGTCTACGCGCTACATGCCCGGCCCATGTCCATTTCTTCTTCTTGATTTCAGCTATGATATCCTTAACCCCTGTTTGTTCCCCAATCCACTCTGCTCTCTTCTTGTCTCTTAAAGTTACACCTACCATTTTTCTTTCCACTGCTCGCTGCGTCGTCCTCAATTCAAGCTGAACCCTCTTTGTAAGTCTCCAGGTTTCTGCTCCATAGCTAAGTACCGGCAAGATACAGGTGTTATATATCTTCCTCTTGAGGGATAGTGGCAATCTACCTGTCATTATTCGAGAGTGCTTGCCAAATGTGCTCCACCCCATTCTTATTCTTCTAGTTACTTCAATCTCGTGGTTTGGCTCCACGGTTATTACCTGCCCTAAGTATACATAGCTTTTTACAACTTGAAGTGCACTATTACCTATCTCGAAGCGCTGCTCTTTTCCGAGGTTGTTGTACATTACTTTCGTTTTCTGCAGATTCATTTTAAGACCGACCTTTCTGCTCTCCTTGTCTAACTCCGTAATCATGAGTTGCAATTCGTCCCCTGAGTTACTCAGCCATGCAATGTCATCGTCGAAGTGCAGGTTACTAAGGTACTCTCCATTAACTCTTATCCCTAACTGTTTCCATTCTAGGCTTCTGAAAACCTCTTGTAAGCACGCGGTAAATAGCATTGGGGAGATTGTGTCCCCCTGCCTTACACCCTTCTTGATTTGTATTCTCTTGCTTTCCTTATGAACCACTATGGCAGCAGTTGATCCCATGTAGATTTCTTCTAGGTTGTTTATATATACTTCATCGACGCCCTGATTCTGCAGTGTCTGCATGACGGCTGTTATTTCTACTGAATCAAACGCCTTCTCGTAAACTATGAAGGCTATGTATAGTGGTTGGTTATATTCTGAGCAATTCTCTATTACCTGATTGATAGTATGAGTGTGGTCAATTGTTGAGTAGCCTGTTCGAAATTCTGCTTGTTCCTTTGGTTGATTGAATTCTATTGTTTCCTTTACTCTGTTAGCAATTACCTTTGTGAACAGCTTGTGTACTACAGAAAGCAAGCTGATCGGCCTGTAATTCTTCAAGTCCTTGTCATCTCCTTTCTTATGTATTAAGATGATGTTAGCATTCTTCCAAGACTCTGGTACTCTTCCCGTCAGGAGACAGCTCGTAAACAGGGTGGCTAGTTTTTCTAACACAATCTCTCCTCCATCTTTCAGCAGATCTGATGTTACCTGATCCTCACCAGCAGCTTTGCCTCTTTGCATGCTCTTCAAAGCTTTTCTGACTTCTTCTATCATTACTGGTGGGGTGTCATCTGGGTTACTGCTAGTTCTTATAGTATTGGAACCTGAACCTGGCAACGTTTAACGCTAGAACATTATCTAGGGAGGGAAGTCTAGCTGTACTATTCGAGGAGCTAGAGGGTGTGAAATGGGATATAATAGGGCTCAGTGAGGTTAGGAGGACAGATAAGGCTTATACGGTGCTACAGAATGGGCACGTCCTTTGCTATAGGGGCTTGGCTGACAGAAGAGAACTGGGAGTGGGGTTTCTAATTCACAGAAACATAGCTAGCAACATAGAAGAATACTATAGCATTAATGAAAGGGTGGTAGGTATTGTAACTAAACTGAATAAAAGATACAAGATGAAGGTGGTACAGGCTTACGCGCCCAGATCCAGCCATGATGACGCTTCAGTTGAAAGCTTCTATGAAGATGTGGAGTCGGCAATCAGTAAGGTAAAAACACAGTATATTATACTGATGGGAGACTTTAATGCAAAGGTAGGGAAGAAGCAGGCTGGAGACCAGGCAGTAGGAGAATATGGCATCGGTACTAGAAACGCCAGAGGAGAGCTACTAGTAGAATTTGCAGAACGCAATAATTTACAGATTTTGAATACCTTCTACCAAAAACGAGGAAACCGCAAGGGGACATGGAGGAGCCCTAATGGCGAAAATAAGAACGAAATAGACTTTATAATGACTGCACACCCAGGAATCGTGCAGGATGTGGAAGTTGTTGGCAAGGTACGATGCAGAGACCATAGAATGGTAGGTTCTTGAATTCGCCTAGACTTGAAGAAGGAACGACAAAAACTGATACGCAAGAAGCCAATCAATGAGCTAGCACTTAGAGGGAAAGTACAGGAATTCAGAGTCTCGCTTCAGAACATGTACTCGGCTCTTAGTGAGGAAACCAACCTTAGCGTAGATACAATGAATAATAATCTGACGAGTATCATTACGGAGTGTGCAGTAGAAATTAAAGGCAGGGTAGTTAGACAGGACACTGGCATGCTTTCCCAGGAAACGAAGAATCTCATTAAGAAGCGTCAAACCATCAAGCACAACAGACAAAATAGAACTGGCAGAGCTTTCGAAGTTGATTAATAGGCGTAGGTATGCGATGTAAGAAGGTATAACATGAAGAGAATTGAACATGCTCTGAAAAACGGGGGAAGCGTCAAAGCAGTGAAGAGGAAATTTGGGATAGGCAAAACTCTGATGTATGCACTAATGGACAAAGAAGGCAAAATAACTACCAATATGCATAGGATAGTTAAAATACTGGAGGAGTTTTACAGAGATCTGTACAGTAGCTGGGACAACCACAACATTAAAATATTGGTTTTAACAAAGTAAATCAAAAATAGTTTTGCAATAGGTATAGTATTAGCAATATACCTTGATAATGAATTTTCAGATATAACGAACTTATT
The DNA here is from genome assembly GCF_043290135.1 of Rhipicephalus microplus. NCBI lineage: Eukaryota > Metazoa > Arthropoda > Arachnida > Ixodida > Ixodidae > Rhipicephalus > Rhipicephalus microplus. The sequence goes on from NC_134705.1 coordinate 180,073,881, forward strand.
TTTCTGTAATATGCCACTTTGTCATATAATAAGGTTTGAGTATAACAGTATTAACTGCAAGAAGTTTCTCAGATTCGGAACCCTAAAAAAAAGGTGCAGTTGCACCCCTCACATTGTCCTAAATAAGTTACAGTAGGCTTCCTGCAACGCATTTTTGGCTGCTTTTTACTAGGAGTTAATGGATGTGTCGTGACAGAAGATATTGCAAATGCAAAACATTGCATCGAAAGAGTGTAATTCGACATCAAGAAGATATTACTATTGCCTTCAATACTGATTGTGAATGTTGCTGAATTATGACAGCTCACCAGGTAACATGTAAGACTGCTATAGACACAACCAAAATATTTCACGGTCTCTTGTTGGCCCGCAGAAGTATTCTGGTGCTAGGAATAGAAGTGTGAAAGTCAACAGGTAACTTCAAAAGCCATATATAAAAGAAATCTGCTCAAGCCAAGAACTGATTAATTTTTTGAAAGTGGAACAATATTGCAGTGGATTTCTAATAATATTTTTGCTGGTGGAAGTAAAATGTCACTTCTTCCAGATGTAACTTTGCAATCACAAAGGAACTCAGAACACAATTTGGTTTTTGAGCCTACTGACAATATGACTAATTCTGTGTGTAGAAACTTTGAGAAAGGAGCCGTTAAATCTGGTGTTTATGCAGGCATCTGAACTTATATCCCACAGAGAGAGAGAAAATTTAATATAGGAAGGCACTTATATCTCCCCCCCCCCCCCCCGGTGGTAATAAAGGACTAGCCGAAGACAGTTTCAAAGAAGTTGCATTTAACACTAGAATTGCGGCTTCACTGTATCCGATATTCGCTATAAACGAAAGTATCTCAGTGTCATTGTGGTAAGACATTATCTTGATTAAGTCAGACATAATCGGAAATTATACTTTTCCATCTGCTGGTTTGCAGGGAGGTGTACTGTATACCTGACGCTTTAAGCTTCACATTGCGCTCGCGCATACATTTGTGCGAGCACTGTCAAGAGCGCCTTCAGTACAAAAAAACATGGCCCTTGAGATTAACGACAACAAATCTCGTAAGATATGTACAGAGCGGTGGCGTTGACCATATACTCCATCAATGATTACTATAATTACTAGCTACAACTTTTTATCTCTACTTTTTTTTAAAACCTTTGACGACTACATTTGAATAACTGTGATTGATGTATTTGCATACGAAAATGCGCTCCACTGACATGGCTGACACCGCCGTTCGTCTCTGATGAGCGTGTGTCATGCTTGTCGAGTGTATGTGCTGTCGCGATAAACCACTCCATGGCCCCGTGTAAAACATAGCGTTGTGAATGTTTCGTGAAGATGCGGCTATATTTGGGCCTTTTGTTGTTGTGCGTTCCTTCGAACTGTTTCCCCGATCAAGGAAAGTGGTCCTTCAAGGCCGATAATGTGGGTGTTTTGGTTCGGCCCTCTTCTCCGTTCTGCGTTAACGTTCGAAAATCCGCCGATCGTGAAATGTTTTCTCGTCCAGGTGTTACGTGTGCCAGTTGCTTTCGCATTCTCCGCTGTGTGCGATGTTTCGCGGTGACGTCGCTTTGTGTTGTGTTTCGTTGTGTGCCGGCCGGTGGCTCGTGGTTTGTTTTCGATCCAAACAACCAACCCCCCTTTTCTTGCTTTTCGGTAATCGCAGGTGTCCAGTCAATACTTCGCCGTTCAGAAGAGCCTCTACAACGGATCCACGATCTCTGTGACAGGTAAGTTTCTCACAACCGCGTGAAAAAAATAAAACCGCGCGTTAAACTACGAAGTATTTTGATGGCGCGGGTCGCCTACGCTCTGGCTACACCAAATGAATGCTTTGACCGGTGAAAAGAAGTGATGAAATGCGCTGCCAATGAACGCTTTAATTCTGTGCCGCAGTTTCCTGTGAACCCAGCGTTTCGGGGAGCGCGCTGGCGCTCGAAGTGGGCTGGACGATATACCGCAGTCCCTGCTTCCAAGAGTTCCTCGATGTAGACCTTTTGGTACGTAACGAAACGGCGGTGTAGTCGGCCGACCTGATGCGCGGATCGTGCACCTCCAGACGCAGGAACAGCTAGCCGGGTTGGAAGCGGGCGCCAAGCTGTTCGAGTTGGCCAGCCCGTACAGTCGCGGCGAAAGCGAGCGCCACCAGTGCCTGCACCTGATCGACCTGGGAGCGCTGAAACGCAGTTCGCCGGTGAGTCAAATCGAAATCAAGAAGGTTAAAAGGATAATCAGGCGTGGAAGCTTTCAAAAGGTCGTAGCTGTAAATGTAAAGCCAAGAACATGGCCATCTCATGCGATGCCCAGTCAGAGAGAAAGTGCCTTCCTTCTGCTGATGTAAACACTAGCCTAAATACTTCGATGTTCCCGACAAAAGCAATACATCTGGACAAGCATTTGGTAACTTGATCTCTACAAAATTATGCCGAGACTTTTAGGCTTTTTAAGGAAACTAGTAGCACTAAGACGCTTGCTGAGCAGTAGGTGTCCGGGAATATTTCTGGTAATAAATTCATACAGCATGAGAGGCAGACTCTGCCTTTTCTTCCCTGTATGTTAACATTTTAACGTGCCTGGAGTAAGACGGTGGAGGCCTGACTTCACTTTCCAGGCACGATTTCCACTCCAGCAGTTTTTTTTCCCCATCTCCTTGTGTAAAATGACCGTTTTGTGTGCGAGTCCCAGTGTTGAGACAGTCTTCTCCTTTTCTTTCAGCTCAAAGCTTACCTACCAAAGGCAAAGGGTAAGTGGTACACATGGAGAGGCGAATGCACAGGCTTTCTCCTATTGCCTCACCAATTGTATTTGCTTCATTTAATAAGTATAATCTACCCAGCGTTTTAACTCGAGGCAGCACATCCTTAAAATACTGCAGTTAGCACACAGCCAAGTGATGCTGTCAGAACTTTTCGCTGTCTAGCAAAATATAGTTTTTCACTTGGGGAAGAGAGACATATGCGTAAGACTGCACACTGCACGGAAGTTGTGCAGCAAGAAGTTGACGACGTCAGTCCGCAAGGTTCCATGTCAGGTGTACACTTTTGCGCTGACGAAGCCGCACGATGTTTTAATGGGCCAAGCATCACAACTCATCTGGGGCAGTGAGTTGAGTTTGTCTGTCTAAAGTGATAGCGGCGGTGTGTATTTCAATGGGAACTAAGTTCACAGGCATGACCAGAAACTTCCCAATTAGTCCTGGACTTGATGCCAGCAATTTTTGCTGTTCCTTCTGAGTGAAAGTTGAGCCAGAGACATTTTGGAATGCCCTTTTCATCCATTAATGAACCCACCTCTCCATGATCATGGCATCGGACAAGTAAATGTTTAAAGGGCCACTCACCAGGCCGCATACTGAATTTTAGTTAGACAGTGGAAGTTGTTGGGTGTCCGATGAGGAACATTTTGCCACAAAAATTTTTCAAATCAGTTCATCACGAGCGGAGAAAACAGGTTTTTTGAGGCGGCGCTAAACGAAGATTAGAGGAGCTGAGCTCCAAACCCTTGCCGCTCCTCCGTGTAGCCTTCACGAGCCAAATCTCTTCCCCACCCTCTCCAGTATCCGACCATGAGGTGACGTGCGCATGACGTGCCCGAACAAGTCCAACCCCCGAGCACGCGGCAGCGTTGCTTTGTTGACCAGCGTTATTTTGTGGTCTTCTGCCTGTTTCTGCGGGATGGTTTGGAAACACTGGCTTAGACGCGGTAGAGTAGATGAGCACAATGAGTGCGCAAACGCGTAGGAGCGTTCCACGGTGGTCGACTGCTTAATGCGTTGACCGCGGGGACACAAACGCATGCGAAGCGCTGGCACATTAGCCCTGCATCTCGTAGCATTTCATGGGAAAAAATGAAAGAAAAACGTGCACAATTTTTTATTGCATCTCATTATTTATTTCAAGTTTAACTCATCTCTTAAAGCAACAAATACATAAACTACGCATGTTGTGTTAAATAATTTTTGTCATGTCACGTGGTATACTGTTGACAACGTCGGAGCAGAGTCGTCTACGTAGAGGACCAGCGTGGCCGCAGTGCTGTGTACGTAGGGCCATTTCTACGCCCACGTCATGCCCTCATTCTCTACGCGTGCGCCAGCAGAGGGGAGAGGGAGCAGCGTTCATTTTGAAATTTGACCCATTTCCGCGGCGCTTAGCATTGCAAATATTGGCATACATGATCATGAATGCCTTGTCTACGCATTGCGCTTGTCAGCTCAAAATTGTCAAACCTGGTGAGTGGCCCTTTAAAGAAATTGTGTATGGCTTGTCCAAACAAAGTATATGCCTTGTTCAATAATGTTTCTTTCAAGTTCATTAACAGTAAGCCAGATGTAAGTGATTTATATACGTAGATTACCGTTAGTGGGATAGACAGTATTAGATGCGTGGTCTATTTGGCTAATGCAGAGCGCTAAGGACTGAGGGTTCGCTGGTTTGAATCGCCCATGGGTGCCTTAGAATGCTTTCTTCTGAATTATTTTTTTTTGTGCCTTTTATAGATATATACATATCCGGGACATGATGGTGACAGCGAAAATCAGCCGAGAGTGACCATTGCTATCGCGATAAAGTATGCAAGCTTGCAGTTTGCAATTTCACACTTTTCACACTCTCTTGAATCAGCTGGCGAAAGGCAGGTTTTGGCAAAGTTGAGAAATTTTGGCCAGTAGCCAATTGATTTTGATTGATTTGTGGGGTTTAACGTCCCAAAACCACTATTTGATTATGAGAGACGCCGTAGTGGAGGACTTCGGAAATTTCGACCACCTGGAGTTCTTTAACGTGCACCCGAATCTGAGTACACGGGCCTACAACATTTCCGCCTCCATTGGAAATGCAGCCGCCATAGCCGGGATTTGATCCCGCGACCTGCGGGTCAGCAGCCGAGTACCTTAGCCACTAGACCACCGTGGCGGGGCGCCAGTAGCCAAGCCTTGTTGGAACGAGTTTAGGTCGACATCGTGACTGTAAAATGTGTCAGCCCCGTGCGTTTCGCATCTCCTTTCAGTTTGTCTGTCCGACCATTTGAAATCATTGAGCAGCAGAGTTTGAGTAGTGCCATGCTGTTCTTGCCTGCCAATAGATGCAGGAGGCAACAAAACCACGGTCCAGCCGATGACGGCACCGCAGCTGTCCAGCGTGAACGATGATGGCATCTACATGCTCCTGCTGCATCTACGCTCCGACGGCAACTTTTCTGTGCAAGGTGGGATACCTGTGGCATTGAACTGCTTTAATGTCAGGTAGATCATTGCATAGAGGTGATCTAGTGTTTTAGTTAAAGCCTTTAAATGATAAAAAATTCTTGAACACGGGGTGTTCGTGAAGCCAACTTTGGGACAAGTGGTATTTTCTGCAAAGTAGCAACTTGAATAAGACATGACTCTTTCCAAACCTTGACTCTAGCAACTTGTCGTGTTTAACCGTTTCTTCTCTCTTTGAGCTTTCATCTTATACTGAGCTTCTACTTTAAAAGGGCAGTGACACAAAATTTCGTGGCTGAGATAGCCTGCGAGCTCAATTCCCAAGAACATTTGTATATCATCTGGAAAATATCAACAGCGAATATAGCTGGAAAGGTACTTTAAAAGAATTTTGAAGTTTGCGTGAGCCTTCGACTCCCTCATGCCATTGACACCCTCGAAGGAGATCCTTTGGGGACCCCCTACTTCCCTCACGACACCACGCTGCAGTCAACAAAACAAGTTATGATGACATCATAGCCGCCATTTCCTTTTGCTGCATTTTTTTCTGCAGTCTATATTTCTCGACAGCTAGTTGCCAGTGCGTGGTCGTGGTGCACACTTCGAAGGTTTTGTGTTTGGCGGCATTGCAGTCCCGTTTCCTATTCGAAAGTAATTCTTGATGCGGACTGTGTGGAAGTGTGTCCTAGTTCTGTGTGCTGACGTAGTAAAGAGCTGCACACGCTAGGTGGTGACAGTTGCATCCAGTTTGTGGAGCTTTCTCAAACCGAAACTGAAACTGGTCGATAATGATTGGCTTGTAAATAATTATCTGTCACGTGCTACAGCAAGTGATATGTTGTGTCAAAACTAACAGGCCCATATCAACACATCTTAAAGGAAAAATGCGAAGCCAAAGTTTTTTGTGTCTGTACCCCTTTAACATTAAGTGTCATTTCAAGTGCCAGTTAACAGCCCCGCAGTCCAAAATATGTGATGAAGCGATAACTGCACACTTACACGATGTGAACTTGCTGCTGCAAGAATTTTTCCAAATAAGTGCTGTAATAAGAAATTACGGTGTGCAAAACAACCCGCTTTGGTGGGTGTTGCTTTCTTGAAAAGCCTTGCTTTCCCACCCTGCTCGGTAGCGAAGAGGTGTCGATGTAGCCCGTTGTGATGATTACACCCTCTTCCGCAACGTAACATTACGTCAGTGATTATGTCATTGGCACGCAGCCAACAGATAAGCGAGGCTTCCTCTATGTGTTGCTCGCGTTAGGGTGGTGACAGGGCTACCCTAGCAGCGGGGTGAAGAAGCACAGTAAATGCATGGCCAAAACCACCATCATCGCAGGGGCAAGGTGCCATTAAGGGGTGAAGAGGACCGATTGCGTATGCCGGTGCTGCACAAGTTGCCTGCGCGCAAGTTTATTTAGAGCTCTGGGATAGTCGTAAAAATTGTTACCACTGGGGCTTTCTGCATGAATTAGTGAGCTTGCTTGAGAGATGTAAAAAAAAAGTACACCATGTTTAGATGCAAAGTAGCGGGTGTTAACGCTTACACTGGCGGCGGCGTTGAAGACGGCACCCATCGCAGCGTTGCGCAGCACAGATACCTGGGGAGGTGCAAAGCATGCAGTGATGGACCAATGTTTGCTATGGGAACATGCCAATTTCTGCTAATGGGCAATGAGAGGCAGAAGACTCTAATTGGACACAGAGACACGCAGTCTGCATTTAGCTAGCATGTACGCTGCGAATTTTTATGGTTCAGCGACTCACAGAAGAAATCTCCCTCCGGCACTACCTTGGAGCTCAAGATCTAGTGCCTGTATATACGGAGTAGTCAGTGAATGGTTTTGCAGTGCGAGCAGTCAGTTTTTTTAATCAAGAAACTTGCTCACAGGTGCTGCCTGCACTGGTGTTGTGAAGCAAGAGAGGCAGGGAGTGTATGAGAGAAGAGGGGACTCTCATGCACAGTAAGGGTGGTCACGCCAAACAACAAATTGAACTCGACCATAAGATTCTTTGAATATAAAAAAAAAAACCTGTTTACTAGCCCTTCAAGAATATGTGGGTGTGTTCTTTTCCCCCTTCCAGTGGACTTAGCCTTGCGGGGCAACCATGGCTACTTGTCGGCCGTCGACTGGCCCTTCTTGCCGGTAAGTCGGGTGACAGAAAACAGCATTCGGGGCGGGTGAGTGACACAGCCGGGGCAATGTGTGCAGTTCTATGGTGTCATGTGTGGCGTGTACGTGGTTTACGCCGTGGTGTGGTTGGTGGTGTCGGCTCTCCAGTGGCGAGACCTGCTGCGCATCCAGTTCTGGATTGGAGGTGTCATTTTTCTGGGTGAGTGCTGCTCTCCCAGTCCCTACTGACGTCTTAAGGATCACTCTGCGTGCCTCAGTATCATTGTTCATTAGGTAGGTCTTATCTATAATTATGCCGTACTCCCACTTCCCTTTTCTTATTGCTCTTTTTGAGGAACCAGTTACGACTTGTCATTATAAAGTGCGGAGTTTTTGAGGAACTTCAGCATGGTTAGAATGAGCAGGTTCAACTGTGTTTGGGTTCACTGCTGAGGCAACCATTTTACTTCATGCATGGTTAGCAGAAGGGTTCCAAATGTGGGGTCAGGCGCACTGCAACGTGGAAGTTATTGCCAGAGTCAGTGGCGTGGCCGAGGCACACAAGCCCAGGTACCCCCCCCCTCTGGAAAAGGTTCTGCCTACACCCCTGGCCGCAGCCCAAATGCCATATGATATCGTGATTACTACAGCTGTCACGAATGAGTACCAAGTGGATTTAGTGAAGATTGGCTATAATCCAAGTGGACGCGACATATTTGTTGGTGAATCTACTATCATGTTTGCAGGCATGCTGGAAAAGGCGGTTTTCTATGCTGAATACCAGTCGATCAACACGACAGGCCGCTCGGTGCAAGGAGCCGTGCTCTTTGCTGAGGTGCTGTCGTGCCTCAAACGGTCCCTGGCTCGGCTCCTGGTGGTGGTAGTCAGCCTGGGCTTCGGCATCGTCAAGCCCCGGCTGGGGCCCATGCTCCACCGCGTGCTCGGGCTTGGGGCTGCCTACTTTGTGCTGGCCTCCGTCGAGGGATGCCTGCGCACACTCAAGGTGGGTGCTGTGAAATAACACTCGCTTGGCTAAGAGCGAATGTGGTATTACTGTTTGCGCGAGTTTCTAATGGGCCATGACACCGGTGTTTTGAGTTCGGAATATCGCATGGCATGTTAAACTTTGTGCATCCAAAATGAACGGGCAAAGTTTGAGTGTATTAGAAAGTTTTTTGTACAGTCGCCCAAAACTACCATGCATGAGCGGCAGCTTAGGCTTTGTATCTCTGCTATGTAAATGAATTCAGTTCCAACAAGGGTCAGGACAAGTGATGCCCCCAAATCATGTGCCCTCAAAACATTTTTCTGCAACTTTGTTGCATGATATGGCTTTCACAGACAGTAAAGTCGCCGCTGTGTACAATAGCTAAAGATTTAAGTGGCTGTACTTCACCCATGCCTAGTGTTTAAAGAATTACCACATGTTTTTCATCTGCGGTCTGGTGCCGAGCAAGTTGAGACATCACATGAGCGTGGTACTTTTTGGCAGCGTCCCGTACGCACGCTACCGTGTTTATTTGGCTAGCTTGTGAATGAAGGGGTTCTCGATCTAACAGTTTCTTCAAGCTGCTTGAAATTGTGAGCACCGAGTGTTGAGGGCGTGCATCAAATCCGACGTCCTGAGTGTTTGCCGTGGGGCGACCTGTTGCATGCAGCCCAAGAACACGCCTGACCGGTTGCTGACGGTCCTGGGAATAGGGCTGGCCCTGCTGGACAGTGCCATCTGCTGGTGGATCTTCAGCAGCCTGAGCCAGACGACGCGCACGCTGCGGTTGCGTCGCAACGTCATCAAGCTATCCCTATATCGTCACTTCACCAACACTCTGGTGTTTGCTGTCCTGGGTAAGTGCGCGATCGTTTTTTTTTTTTCTGCGGAGGACACCCTGTTGCTGAAGCGTCTCTCCCCAGTGTGGCAGCTTGGGCTAGTTGGTATGACATGACGATAGTTCTAGCGCGAGAACAGAACGACGACACAGAGACAAGAATAGCAAGACGGTGTCCTTCTTGTCTTCTTGGCTATAACTATCGTCACGTCTCTCCCCACTTTCAGCATTCAAATTCATTTGTAGCACAAGAAACGCCGACGCACAACAAGACAAAAGACGACGTTCGACCGCCAGCTACCAAAAAAGGTTTACTGAACAGCACATATACTGTGCTCATCACTGTCACACAAGCACAGAACAGAACAGAACAGAAGGTTTTATGGTGCTAAATGAAGAAGAATGCATGTGCATGATATACAGAAAGAGCACAGCCTACTTCCCAACAAAAGACAACTCTTTATCTGACAAGTGCAGAGAAAGAGTACTGATGCAGGCTTAAACTGATGCACTGCATCAGTTGTAATATACAACTTTGTAATAATGAAGTTGTATATTACACAAAAATAAGTTTTTACATTAGAATCTCGATGAAAGGGTTACGGTTCATGCTAGTTTCGCGATGATATGAATTTGAAGGTTGCCTCGAATGAACTACAGTATATAAAATATGTCGTGATTCGGTTCTATACAAACGGTTTCCCCAGCAACCGAGGATGATACGAACGCACAATTGACCGCTGCACGCAAGCGGCGCAGTGCGGTTTGTTTGTGGGGGGAAGGCCCATGCACACTTGGTCTCATAGGGAGTGAATGCGGCAAAACTCACTGGAATTTGCCTCGCTTCGTCACTGAAAAGTGGCCAGAAGACCACGCCGCGAGACCAACGCAGAAAAATCAGTCTGAGACCAATTTTGCCGTCACCGGATAGCGGATCACCTTACTGCTACGGTTTTGACTACACCAGCTGCACAAGCTCTTGAACCAGGTGATGAAAACAACCAGCCGTACATTCAAGATGGTGGCCAAGGCGTCGGCGGGTGCGGTGGCTCGCTTGGGTGCTATCGCGAACTAGCCGCACAGCACCACAAAGCTCATAGCTTTGAAAAAACACATTCATTGTGTTACATAGCCGGCGCACACACAGTGTGTGAACGACAGGCGAGACCAGCGCTGGGGACTGAAAAACGTTTATTCGTCATGAACACAGTATTTAAAGCATAGGAAGGGAGAGGGAGTCGGGAAGGAAGAAAGAGCGGGGAAAGACTTGACGCTCAGTTGTTGGCACGTCACGCGCCTGGCTCAGGCGGTGGTAGATAACATAGCAAGCCGATTACAACATTTCTCCTCCCTTAGAATTGAAAACGCTGTACAGGTTTTCTTTCCCGGGTAGAGCGTCGCAAAACTTGTGGAAATTTCTGCGCATTCTGGATAGGCGGCGGCGGTTGCACAGGTGCCACCTGGTCTGCAGGCTGCTCGTTCAACTTGCCTTCATTGCCGGTCGGTGTGGGCACCGCTGCAGCCGAAGGGCTCCCCTCGTCTTGGTCTCGCTGAGTGCCGCTCCGGGCAGATGCCGGGCTTGGCCTGGAATGCACTTGGTCTATGTGACGTCGAACCACCCCAGCGGGCGTTTGTATGGTGACCATGCGTGACCCTGTAGTGGACTGAACTTTCCCTGGTGTCTATTTCTCCCCCTGGCTGAGTTACGGGCGTACACGGCTGTGTCGGGCGGCAGTGTCCACTCTTCTGTCTCCTGGGTTGACCCTGGGAAAGGTGGGAAACATGAGTCCAAGCGAGAGCAGATCAAGTAGCCGTATAGAAGTTCGGAAGGGGATTTTCCCTCATGGCACGGCGTTCTCCTGTAGTTGAAAAGAATTTTCACCAATTTTTCTTTTAATGTGCCTTCGCTTATCTTCTTTAAAGCTTCCTTGATCGCCCGAACAGCTCGTTCAGCGAGCCCGTTAGACTGGGGGTGATACACAGCCGCACGGAGGTGTGTGATGTTATTGTTCTTCACAAAAGTGGCGAATTCTTCACTAGTGAACTGCGTGCCATTGTCCGTAACTATTGTGCGTGGAACACCAAATCTGGCAAAAATGCTGCGAAAGCTGGCAATAGTAGACGACGTGCTTGCCTGCCTCATGGGCACGGCTTCAATCCACTTAGTTGCAGCATCCACGACTACCAGTATCATGCTGCCTGCGATCGGCCCGGCGAAATCGGCGTGTAGCCTGAACCATTTTTCCTTAACTGCTGGCCAACTCACTGGTTGAGCAGAGGCTGGCATAGGAAGGTTTTGCACGCAGTTGTGGCACGTCGCTGAGAGGTATTCTATCTCTCGGTCTAGTCCCGGCCACCAGAATGCCGATCTGGCGACAGCCTTCATTGCCGATGACCCTTGATGCGTCTCATGCAGCTTATATAGCACCCGTTCTCGTGCTTTTGCGGGAACAACAACTCGATGACCCTAGTATAACAGCCCATGAGCTACGGATAGCTCTAACCGGCGGTCCGAGATTGGCACCAACTCTCTGTCCTTTACATGTTTCGGCCAGCCTTGCTTGGTGTACTCCACGACCCTCGCTAGTAAGAGCTCCCGTGCAGTTAGAGCTTGGAGTTCTTCGACAGACACAGTACCATCATCAAAACTTGCTAGAGCGGAAACATACTCTGGGGGTTCGCTTCTTGACGGTGGAACTGGAGTCTGCAGCGGTAGCCGGCTGAGGGTGTCGACATTTAGTAGCAGCTTACCGGGCGAATACTGAAGCTTGTAGCGAAATCCACCAAGGTAGAGAGCCCAGCGCTGTATTCGTGCTGCGGCCAACGCTGGCGTCGGCTTCTCCGCTTTCAGCAGGCCCAGTAGCGGCTGGTGATCTGTGACCAAGGTAAAATCTCTGTTGAGGAGATAGTCGCGAAATTTCAACACCCCAAAAACAAGGGCCAAGGCCTCACATACTAGCTGGGAGTAATTCCGCTCAGCAGTGGTCAGCGTTCGCGAACGGAAGCCTATGGGCCGGTTCTCTTTTCCATCCGTATGAAACAACACGGCACCAATGCCATGCGGCGAAGCGACGCACTCCAGCTTTAATGGCTTTTCGGGGTCGTAGTGAACGAGCACCCCTGCCGCAAGTAGGCACTACTTTGCATTGGAAAAGGCTGTTTGTTGAGCTTCTCCCCAGACCCAACGCGCATTTTTGCCAAGCAACTGGTACAAAGGTGCAAGCAAAGATGATATATTTGGCAGGAACTTGGAGTAATACGACAGCATGCCCAGAAATGAGTGTAGTTCCTGCACATTTGTCGGGCTAGGAGCCTGGGCGATTGCTTCCACATGTTTCTCACTGGGGTGTAGGCCGTTTTTGTCGATTTGGTACCCTAAGTACTTGACTGAAGGCTGACTAAATTTGCATTTGTCTAGCCGGAGTTTTACACCATGCTGACGGAAACGCTGCAGTGCCGTTCGCAGGGTCTCGCTGCTTCCCTGTCGCTCCGCAACCAACACATCATCGAGATAAGCTTGCACGCCTGGTAGCCCCTGCAGGACTGTTTCGATTTTTCGCTGGAAGATGGCTGGGGCAGACGCTATGCCAAAAGGCAGCCTCTTGAAGCAAAATAGCCCCCGATGTGGGTTAATTACGCTTAGTTGAAGGTGCACAGGGGGACCGCTGATGCAGCCGAGTTCCGCGCTGAAAATGTCTTGAAACTCATTGACGATGTCGTCCATGGCCGGGAGACTCGTTGGCGATCCGGCTTCCGCAGTCAAGTTAAGGACAGGTGACCCTGCATTGCTCAACTGAAAAATTAGGTCCCTTCCGCATAGACTAGGACCGGGACAATTTAATACTACCAAGGAGCAGTCTACTACGGCACCCTTGTAGGCTCCCTTCATGTCCAATTGTCCCAGAACGGGGAGCTTGCCAAGGTAACATGAAAGCTTGACAGATGAAGGTTTCAATGTCGGCCATCTCTCCCGGTTCTTTTCATAAATTTCGCGTGGCACAACGCAGACGGGCGACCCCGTGTCTATCAGCATTGGCATATCAACGCCGCACCACGTGAATGTCCTGTGGATTGGGGGTTCTAACTGCCACTTCCGGGATGAAGTCAAAGTCCAGAGGTGCATGGCTTCGTCTACGTTCCCCTCCGCACGGTCTTCCGCCACCGCCAGTGCTCGTTTCCGCATGCCGTGCGTCTGCCCGGTTTGACGTTTCCTCGGCGCGGTGCTCGAACACATTTTCGCAAGATGGCCCGGCCTACCACAGCGATAGCACCTACTCTTGGCCCAGCCGCAAGAGTGGCTGTTATGCTTCTTACTTCCGCAGCGTCCGCATTTTAGTGCAGGCTCGTTCGTCAACACGCTTTGCGCGCCAACCTTCAGTACGGTAGTTGCATCACCCGATATCTTATTTGCGTCATCTTCTGCCATTTCGGCTGATAGTGCTATCGCTTTGGCCTCTTCCAAGGTTAAGTTTGGCTTTGCCAGTAGCTGTTTTTGCAAGGCTTTTGATCTGACGCCACAGACTATACGGTCGCGAAGTATTCGTTCCAGCATGCTGCCAAAATTGCAGTTGTCTGCAATGCGTCGGTGGTCGACAAGGAAATGTTTCAAAGGTTCATTGTCGTGCTGACATCGACTGAAGAACCGGAAGCTTTCCGTTATCTCGTGGCGCATCGGGTCGAAATATTCATCCAGCGCTGCAACGACTTCTTCGTAAGTTAGGCTGTTGGGTTTCTTTGGAGCGACTCGTCCCGTCAGAATCTGCACAGTCCTCGTGTTTAACGCTGCTACGAGCAACGCCCTTTTTTTCGCTGTGTCCGTAACCCCCGTTGCCTCGAAATAAGCCTCTGCCTTGATGACGTACGCTTTCCAGTTGTCCCTCTCGCCATCATACTCGGGAAGTTGGTGGTGGGCCATGGCTGCCGTCGTCACTGCGGCAGGTTCTTGAAATGCCGTACCGTGGTTTTTCTCGCCGTGTTCTTTTTCGTCATGGGTTTCAATCCCATCCTCGTCGCCACTGTTACATAGCCGGCGCACACACAGTGCGTGAACGACAGGCGAGACCAGCGCTGGGGACTGAAAAACGTTTATTCGTCGTCAACACAGTATTTAAAGCATATGAAGGGAGAGGGAGTCGGGAAGGAAGAAAGAGCGGGGAAAGACTTGACGCTCAGTTGTTGGCACGTCACGCGCCTGGCTCAGGCGGTGGTAGATAACATAGCAAGCCGATTACAATACTTTGAGAGCCTGGTTTGGATTACGATCGCTGCGAACACAGGAAGTAGAAAGTGCAGTAACAGCGAGTCGGCATGCCCTAACGTGCGTCTCTTTTGCACTGCCAGCTGAATTCGTCACCGCCACTGCCGGGTGCGTCTGCTCGTGTTGTTTCTTCTGACGTATCTCCCGAAACAATGTTTGTAAATGTGTAAACTGTTTCTTTTCAGTTCTTTGCATGCATAACTAGAACTCGGGAGGAATTTCAATGCTCAGGAATAAATTCTCAAGCGACGAAGACGCCGGCGGCAGTGGCATGTATAGGAGGGGCGGAACATTCTCGATAGGCGTGGACATGGTTTCGCAGCCTCTCTGGGGTTTTCTCTTGAATTCTCAAATGTAAATTCTCTCGGACTGATTTTTTTTCGTGTCGACTTCGTTGCACGTTTTTCTGGTCGCTTAAGTGGCGAAGCGAGTGAATTTTCATTAAATTTTGCCGCTTTCGCTCCCTTTTGTGCCAAGTATGAATGCGTCTTATTGCGCCAGCAGCATAAGGGAAGAAACCGCGGCACTCTAGTGAGAGGCGGTGAAAGCTTATAAATTCAAAATAACGTCATGGACTTTTTTCAGCAAGAAGTATTTGACCCCAATAAAGTTCTTGTTCCTCTTCATGATCAGCTTTAGCTTGTTTTTCGTAATACGAATTTAGGGTGATACGAATATTTTGCATGCTTCCTTCGAATTCATATCATGAAGATTCTACTGTATATCCGAAAATTGGTTATAAGGGTATATTTGTAATGAAAGACTTTTTTCATTCACTTCGTTATAACCGATATTTTGTTATATCTGGGTTTGTTATATTGTGGTTTCAGTGTGAGGATATATTTTCTGCCTCGATATTCTGGCATGTGAACTTGACACCACTTGTGCTGACAACAGTACATTGTGCAACGAAGGGTTCACAGCCGCAAGAACTGCAGTGCACCACCAACCTACCATCATGTACCATTTTATTTGCATTTTGCTAATTTTTTTTCATCCATTCATTTAAACATCACCCTCTCTGCACTATAATATATTGTTTACCAGGTGACAGTGGCATGCTGTGAGCTGAGTTGTGCTTAATGAGAACTAGCAGACAATAATGCCAAGGGAAGCAGAGGGGACATTATTAACGGTAATGTAAATTTGAAAAAAGAAAAGTGGACGAAAAGATGACTTGCCATCAGCAAGATCCGAACCTGCAACCTTCGAATGACGCGTCCAATGTTCTACCACTGAGCTATGGTGGCTATACTGCGTGGCGCCGCCAGACAGGCAAAAAAGAGTATTCCGCACTCGCCATAATGTCAACAGGTGGCGCCGGCTCGCACCGCCACCTTCAGATGCACATATGTGCCCTATAAAGCAAACGGAGCGATGACCTCTACCGTAGCTCAGTGGTAAAGCATTGGTGCGTTATTCGCAGGTTGCTGGTTCGGATCTTGCCGATAGCAACTTATCTTTTCAGTCACTTTTGTTTCTTCACATTTACATTACCATTGCTTCCGATAACACCCCCTATGCTTTTCTTGGCATTATTTTCTGTTAGTTTTCATTATTGTTGTGCCTAACAAAGAAAACAAGCTCTTAAACGTACACTTTCCTACATGAGTAATGCTTGCAACATATGAACTTGTGCCGCCTCATTGCACAAGAGGGCTTTTTTGATTACAGAGTTTATTCAGCTTCCGTAGTGCTGAAAACACAATGTTCACTTCCGAGCGACCTGTAGTCTTTTTTTTTTTTTTATATTACGGAACTGTTATGGTCATGTGAAATGTCAGCACTCCTTCTGTACACCCGTCAGACAGAGAGTTGCTCTTTTTTAGGAAGTAGTGTGCTCATGTAGAACAGTCATGAACACAGTACAAACACATGCAGTATTCAATAAACGTTTGTCGGTAGATAACCCTCGTACGTCGTCTCTTGTGCCACAAATTGTTCCTGATGTCAAAGCAACAGGCCCGATTCACTACAATTCTAATTTTCAGCATCCGTCGTGTTCATGGTGTGGGTCACCTTCGACCACCGCACAGCCGAATGCCTGACGGTGAGTGACCAGTTACCAGCTGGTCGTCGACTTTGGTTGCAGATTATAGCCTCGTTCCTGTGTGCAGGACTGGAAGGAGCTGTGGTTTGACGAGGGCTACTGGCACCTGCTCTTCTCCCTGGTTCTGCTGGTCATCATGGTCCTCTGGCGGCCGACGAACAACAACAAGCGGTGGGTAACGTTTTGTTAACTTCTCGTTAACTGAACAGTTGGTTAGTGTTGTAGACAAAGCATGGCAATTGTGTAAAGTCTACCTGATTCAGCTAATTCCACATCCACCTAATTAGGAAATTTATGGTACAGTTTGTATTAACCCTTCAAGTGTTTTTGCTGTACGTGTATAGTTTTCTGTCCCGCAGTGTCCTTGCCATACAGGTTGTGTTTTTTCAACCTCCCCCCCTTTTCAAGTTTCATGCCGTTATGAGGATGCATTCTCATTGGGAGGTGCTGCCATCTTTTTAGTACTTTCAAGAAGCGCTGTGAATGATTGTGCTACTTTCTTGCGAAGATAAACATGACTGATTTCTAGCATCGGTCTGTTGCGCAGTCTGCTGCAACAGCCATGGGCAGCACCCTTTCACGCTCTCGATTTCACCGCGTGATCGTAACGGAAGTGCGCGAAATTTGATTTTAATCTATATCGGCACTCTCTCGCCGAGGTTGGCGGAAGTTGATTTCCCTACTTTATTGTCACTATTTCTTGCTTATTTATTACCGTAACTCACGAGGGTATTCTTGCTCTACTTGATTGCATAGTTTTCTCTGCCCAAGGCGGGCACATGCAGAGAAGATGACATGTGCTTGCCAGCACAACCTGGCGCTCCGAGAGAAGAATAGAGACTCGTGTTACTTGTGCAGATGTTAATAAGGTATTGTGCTTAGATCCGTGTTTCAAGGAATACCACACTTTCAAGTACTATTTCACGTTTTGCAGTTCGTAAGGCTGAAGAAACTGTCCTTCATTTTTAAAGATTTTTTTCAGATTTTTTTTTTCTGGAACGCTAGCGGCCGAAAGCGGCGCTCCCGCAAGTTTGACGCGAGTAGGTTGCTGCTCCAGGACGTTCGAGCACGCTAATGATTGATTGATATGTGTGGTTTAACGTCCCAAAACCACCATGTGATTATGAGAGATGCCGTAGTGGAGGGCTCCGGAAATTTAAACCACCTGAGGTTCTTCAACGTGCACCCAAATCTGAGCACACGGGCCTACACCATTTCCGCCTTCATCGGAAATGCAGCCACCGCAGCCGGGATTCGATCCCGCAACCTGCGGGTCAGCAGCCCATTACCTTAGCCACTAGACCACCGCGGCGGGGCTCCGAGCACGCTAGAGTCTTACTTTAATACCCCTACCTTCTTCATCTTTGTGTCGGATCAACAGTAAAGTTTTTTCACTCACTCACTTCCTGACTTTTCGCATTTTGTGCATTGAAAAACCACCGCAAATTTTACTGACCATCTGGGAAAGGTATTCTCAGAAAAGCTCGACACTCATAGGGTTAAGGCAAAGTTGTTGTAGTTAATCTAAACTAATTTGTAATTAGGGAATTAATTAGCTGTGTTTATCACCGTCACTGTCCGACTCACGTAGAATTTGCATTAATGCTCTGTCCAATAGCGCTCGCTCATTTTTGCGGTGTCAGTTGAGTGCTTCACATACACTCACACCTCATTATAATAAAGTTGCATCTTACAAGAAAATAAGTTAGTTATATTGGGAAATTTGTTATGAAAGTATATTCCTAACACTACATCAATTGCAAAACTATGTCTCATTTACTTCGTTATAAGAGATATTTCATTATATCCAGGTTCATTATATCGAGGTTTGACCGTAGTTTGTATCGGCAAAGTTATACAGAGGATTCCACAGAACCGTCAATTTTCCTTTCTTAATGTTTCCACAGCCTCGTGAGACTCCGTGGAAGAAGTTTGCAGTATTCTGTGTCCTTGTGCTTCAAGTTGTCGATTAATTCGCCGTCACACTGCAATCTGCTAGCTTACTGGTTAGCTGAATTGGTAGAACAACCTCTCCGGAAAGGTATTTGTCCCGGGTTCTGTGTCTGTACTGGGACGAATTTTTGCTAACCGAAAACTTTTTTTTTCCAAGACATCCATGTAGGTTTTCTTGTGGTTTTGTGCTACTAACGGCTGGTCCTCAATTTCCTTTCATTAAGATGGCTGCAAGTTGGCGCTTCTCCTTGGCTGCGTGCATTCTTCTCTGTCGCGTACTAAATGTTGCACTCCGTACCGAATGTTTTATGCTGTACCCAATGTTGGACTCCGTACCGAATGTTGCACGCCGTACCGAATGTTGTGCTCTGCGGTTGAGCATTATGAACCAACAAGCCCAGCCATAAATTCTCCTAAATTCAGTCATTCATCGCACTCTTTTGAGGCTTACCTGTATTTATTATTTTTTTTTTGCATAAGGTGCATAGGTTCCTGACAGCCATGTAAGTGAGACAGAAACACGAAAATCTGATTTGAAGCCCCATTCTAAGCATCCCTTGCAGCCGAGCACGATACATAGTTTCTGTTGAACTATGCGAGTGAATCAAATGTACGTGTATTCATTTGCTTTGCCCTGCATGCAGGTATGCCTTCACTCCTCTGCTAGATGCTGCTGACGACGAGCTAGAGGAGGAGGAATACCAGCAGCAGCCTCATGATTCTTTCGGTGAGTGAATGTGATGTGTGTTCCTTATATGGCTACGTCATCACTGGCATAGCTTTTAAATCATTCAGGCATTCATTCATTTCGATTCACTTAATTGATGTTCACACGTGGGTTTGCAGAGGGCATGAAGATGCGAGGCACCAACAAGCCAGCGACGGGCCAGCCAGCCGCCAACAAGGAGGATCCGGTGGGAGATTCTATATTCGAAAAATCATGGGGTGCCAGACTTAAATTGCTTTCTCTAGTTTTGTGCTTCGGAAGTACCAAAGATATTGGCTACATGAACACGTTGAGCTCTATGCGATCATGCGATTGTTGATAGAACAAGGTCTGAGTTTTGTGGACCGCACAATAGAAAAATAAGGAACAGAAAAGAGAAGGGAATGCTGGTCAGTGCTCTGGTCTCTTTTGTGTTCTCTCTGCTATTATTCAACTGTATGTTAAAATATAAGTCTCTATAGACAGTAGTACCCACTCATGGTACGAATTCGCATTCATTATGAATAATCCGGAGGTTCTTAACACATTCCAGACATCGCGAAGAAGCAACATAAGATTCTGAGCGCATGTTCTATCGCAGGAGGACGACCTCAAGTGGGTCGAGGAGACCATACCCTCATCCTTGGGAGAAACGTAAGTTGGTTATTTTTGCAGCAAAGGTGGCTGCACTGTCGTCGTCGTCATAGTAGCAGTCGCAGTGCAGTCACACAGATCACGTGACCAGCGGTAGGTGGGGGAAGTGGGAGCAAAATAAGTGAAGTGAAATGATTACGAAAATGATGACTTTTGGTAAGAAAAACAATGGGAATTGATTAGCATTTTTGTGAATCACATTAACCAGAGGCAATAATTGTATTAAATCAAGGCAAGGCATTTTGGGCACGTCGGAAGGCCAGGCAGATGATAACAGAAGGTGTACGGCGCGTGGCTGGATTTCGACTTTACCGGCAACGAGTCGTGCAATGCCAGGCGTTTTTGCTAAAACGCCGTTGCCCGAATCCACTGCTCACACGATCCTGCTTTGCCCAAGCAAGTGGGAGTGCGTGTATTTCAAGTGTAGCAGTAGATTTACATCACGTGACCTCACTGACCAGTCACACACTCTCGTGCATTTACAGCTTTGTTGTCCGATCAGTTTCATGACTTGGAACTGGCTGAATTCTTCTTTTTATCTCTTCTTTCAGGGCCCTACCCAGCCTTCTGGACTCGGACGAGGTGAGTCCTGCTTGTCTCGGTCGGGCACGAATTCTTCGCCGTTGTGACTGACTTTTGTTACTTAAACAGTCGTTAGTTTTAAGTGTAGCTGTGCAAATGCCAAAGTTTTGGGTGCAAAGCGAATATTTATCATATTTTTCGTATAATACAAAGTGCAATTTGAGAAAAGTTGGGAAAGGTTCCCAAGCATATTCTTATGATATAGCAACATGAAAGCACCTTGTCCCGTATTCACAAACCAGCCTTGGCCTTTCCTCACGTTTTCTTCAAGTTTCTGTACTCTCTACATGCATTATAAGCACACAGAAATGGTAACAGGGTAAAATATAACGAGATTTGTTATATATACTAGTCTACTTTGCTCGGAAAACGCAATAACGGCTTAAAACCGATGAGAAAAACTTGAAGTAAAGTTGAGGTTGGTTTGTGAATACGGGCCTTTCTTTTTGGCGAGGTTGGTGAGGCGCTGGAGGAGTGGTGTCTAAGAGGGTTTAAGAGTGAGGCAATGCAGAGGCCAAATTGCATTTATTTACAGGATTGGTTGCAACCAAAGTGGTGTCAGCAACAATTCACATGTGAAAGGCAAAGATGCTATTTCCTCGGCCTCTACCCCTCTCAAAACTAATGTGGCGGGCGTGCTCTCCTAGATTCCAGAATTCCCGATTCGCCTCATAGGCGTAAGTGTATAAGAACATCTGAAAGTTTGGGTGCTAGATATTTTCGTCGCCTGACGGTGTGTCCACCCAAATTTTAGGCCCAAGATGGCATTTAATTTAACCCTCAGCGCTGCCGCGTCTTATCATCTCAATGTTGAAACCAGCGTCGGTCGATACACTTAAGACTGTAGAAGAGTTTGAAAGGCAGTTTTGCTGCAATGCGAGTGTGTGATGGGGTGAAGCACATAGAAAATGTGAAGGGGCAACTGGCAATCTGACATTGACTGTACTTGTCTTCAGGAAGTTCGAATACTTCGAATAGATGAATTCTGGTGCCATTCGAATAGCAAAAAATATTCGCAAAATATTCTAAAGTTCCAATAAGTAGTTATTCATGTCAAAGTCGTGAAATTTTCTTTGAATTCAGAAGCTTTAAATTCAATGCGCTTTGTTCTGGTAGGGATAAGGAAAAGCACTAAACAATGACTCGGGATAATATTCTGGGGTGATGTCATAGGGACAGTATATCGATGGAGGAGAGTGAAAATAACGTGAGCTGTCCACTGCAGTGTTTATATAATTACCTGTACATTTTGCTTAAAAGACCTCTTGCTATGCTTGGGCATTTCAAATGGATAAGCCTATGACATAAGAAAGCAATGGACGAATTGTTGCCCCTGAATGCTAGCGAGGTGCTCTCGCGTCGACATCAAGGGATTACATTGGGACATAAAGGCTCGTTCTGGGAGGTATTGTGCCTAAATGGTTCGAGTGCTCAACAGCCGTGATGCCATGTCGCACAGTGACAATCTTCATCTGGCTTGCTTGTGTTGACTTTTGGGAAAACTTTGTGCTTGGTGCTCTCTTATCGAGAATGCTATGTGTTGGGGATAAGGTGTGCCCCATTTGGGACACGGAAGTTTTGGGTTGTGGCATGAAAACAAATAAAGTCACACATAAAATGATTCGTGTTGTGTGGCAAAAAGATGCTCCAAATATACTGTTTCTCTGTCTGTTTACGTGTGCTTATGTAAGCGATGAAGCCATTTTTCATACGATTAAGGGAAAGCATGGGTCCTGAGTTTTGTAAAAATTCTTTATTGATCGAGAGGAAACTTGCTGAGTTTATATATATTTGTGTGCAAATTTTGAATATGCAATTATTTTTGTGATGTAATGTGTAGTTTTTAAAATAACAAACATTTTATGCTTTCTGTAAGCAAAAGTATGCCTGAACATAGAAAGTTACGAAGTAATTAAGCACACTAGGATGACCTCGAATGGGTACAGAGTACAAGAAAACAAGAATGGATGTTCTAAAGGCATTTCAACAAAAGTTATTGTATATTGAACGTTTGCAAATGAGTCTACATCAAGCTGTGATTTCGGTCACAAATATCTTAACATGCCACAAATTTTGTTCAAATGGGCTTATAACATCCATCTTTTCTTTCCTTGTATTTTGTACTCATTCCAGGTCAGTCTGTTTTGTTGAGTTACTTTGTAACTCTCAGTTTAGGAAAACACTGGCTCCCAAAACTGCACCTGAAATTTGAAAAAAACTACGTAGTATTGTAGTGTACTAGAAAAAATATTGCATATTAAAATTACTCACAAATATACATGAGCTCAAATGAGCTTCAATTAAATTGATAAAGAATTTTTTTAAAGAGGTGTTCAGGTGTAGTGGCCCCCCATTAAGAGTCTCTCTAGAGAGTGAAGTCTCCAAGCAGTTTTTTCTCTTCCTCAGGAAATCATGACCGTGCGGTTCGAACGGAACAAGATGGAATGAGGACAGAGCTGTGTTTGTGTGTGTGCAGTGAACAGGCCAAAACACCGGGAAGCACTCCCAGTGCGCCCGGACTGTGGGACGAACAATGTGTATTGCCAATCATACGATTGAGGCTTCCTCTGCAATCCATTTCCGGTGGCGAGAAAAGCGTCGCTTTCCCCGCACAGATCACTTTTGGTTGTCGTAATAGCTCCCTCTCCGCCTGGTAACTTCCCTATTTATTTCACATAGCCGACTGGCCTGTTGATTGTTACATAAAGTGTGTGGTTCTCTCTCGGTGTCTTTACTATGCACGTCTTTCTAGCCCAGTCTGCTACGTTTCCTTTTGTGATGGCATGGCGGCACTCTAGTCTCCACGAAATGAATGCTGCTTATTGCCAGCGAGCAATATGGGGGAGACGTTTTCAAAGCAATGGAACTGATGCACTACTTTCTATTGCTTTTCGTTTTTCCGAGAATAAATACAGCTGTAGATGTGCACTTACTATAAGGTACGAAAAAGTGGGATGGGGCAATTTTGCACAGTCATTCATTCTTGCAGGTTCAAGCGATCGACACGCTTTGCAAGGCAAAGCATGCCTGTATTATCGTTGTGCCGTTCTTGCCACGTATGTGTGGTGGCAAGATTTCCCCATGTTTCGATTCTGTAAATAATAAACAAGAATTTTCGAGCGAAGTTGTTTTGTCGATGTGCTAAGCGTTTTGCGCTCTGTTTGAGCCTCTTTTGCAGCTACCTGGAAGGGCTATTGCCACAGTCGTGGAAGTCTGTCATAGTGTTTTTTACAACAACATACAGTCGGGTACAACTTTGGAAGGTGGCGCCACTTTCAGCTCCAAGGTTGTTGCGCACAAGTGTGCACCACCGAGCGTGTGCTCTAGACTGACTTCGTAGTCTTGATAGTTGATGTTTTAGATGGCTTACTTACATTTCAAAAGCGAAATTAACTTCTGCATACCAATATTGCGATGTGACTATGCGGTGCATTGTCGGGAGAAACTTCAGGTTAACTTCGTCCTACAGTTAGGGGTTCTTTGATGTCAACCGAAATCAAGATATGCTGGTATTTTTTGTATTTTGTTGTTGAGATGAGGGGCACGCCAATCTCCTCATTACCTGCAGACCAGCTATACATGCACAAGTAAATACACCCCCAATGAATCAAATATGCATATATGTTTCAGGTCAACAATTGTGAGCAGACACGCTTAGGGGCAACTTATCTTGATGACGATGACAGTGACGCCACAGGTGACGCTTCTCACATCTCGTTTGTGTGTTACGTGCTGTTTGCTTCCCGAATGCAATATCAATGAATATACAAACACGTGGTCACAATGGTGACACGTGTGAAAGAAATACGCGCCAAATCGGACAACTGTGCACCAGCTTGGGTTCGACTTCTAAAGTCTTGTTGTGGAGAATGAGAACGACGACACAAATTTTACGCTTCGAGAAAAGTTGGCGAGGCAGCAAGATTAGTCGCTCTACGGTGGACTGAGCGTGCGACCAGAAAGGCGCCGTCACTCTATTCTACGCCAGAAAAGTAGAACAAAGAACCCGACAAAGCGCGCAATGGTTTGACCCATAAACCACCACAAGTGGTCGTTTTCGTTTATGACGTCACTAAATGACGCCAGCATCGAACGTTTGCGTTGCCTCCGAGACTGCGGTGGTAGGCAACCGAACCAGTCTCAAAGGCGTCATCTCAAAAATGATTAAACAGGTGGCGCCACGTAGTGGCGGTCAAAACGGGCACTGGATTGCCCTGGATTCGTACTTCTTTACCGACTCTGGGTGGTCGCGACGAAACCAACGAAACCCCACGGAACAGCTGTGCTGTGAGCTCGCTGCTTGAGCCACGGCGGCAGTTAACCTTTTGCTGCCGTTGATTACGCGCGTTAGCCGGGAAGCATGCCGTCTGCGCACGCAGCGCGGCCCTGCCGGACTCATCATCTTCGGAGGACGACGTGTTGAGATGCGTACGCGGCCGGCTGGGAACGTTTTAACGCAGGCACCGAAGAAGTCGTCGCACGCCGCGAGAAGCAACCATCATGTGAGTGCGAAAGCGTTCGTTCGTCCGACGCGTTAAGAGTAAATCTCTCTAAATTGCCAGCGTGTCGTCTTCGTCGCGCAGGGCCATGAGTGTGGGCAAGCTGATCGGCTGCGTGCTGGTCATGTGGCTGCTGGTCGTTCTTATGATCAGCGGCCCCTTGTTCCACAGCGGTGAACCGGACGAGCAAGTGCTGGCACGGCTAACCCGTGCCGTCAGCGAGCTGGAAACGCTCAAACAGCAGAACGAAGAGCTCCGCTCCCTGCTCAACGCCATCAAGTGAGTCTGTGGCATTTCGCAGTCAACTGGGGCGGGCAGGAAGTCTATTGAAAGCGAGTCTGTTTGCGCGCACAGAAACCTGTTTTTGTTCGTGCATCGGAACCACGGCTTGTGCACGCGCGCAACTGTATCAAACCTCGCTCGCTAGCTGCCGTACTAACTTCGTGACGGGCTCGTTTTCCAGCGTTATCGCAAGTGTGATGTCGTTACATCAGTTACGTTGATAATTTTCATCCTTGACCCCCGTCCCGAGGTGACGAACTGGCACGCAAAAAAAAAAAAAAAAAAACCAGTTCCTCGATGCGATATCGTACTTGTTTGCAAGTACCATCACTCGAAAATATTGCCTTGCAACTAATTGAAACCGCATGAACTGCTGCGCAAGCTGTGCGTGTGTGATTGCCATTGTTTATATGCATGCGTCAGACGGGTTGAGCGTGGAATTTTCACGAGTGGATCATTAAACATTCGCTTTCAGCCGGGGTCTGCTATTGTTCGTGCGCTTTATTAGTTGCGGCAGGAGAAGAGAGTGAACGCTTCTTTTGAACTTTGAAGGCGGCATGTTTTCACTTCTTATGTCTCTGTGTGCGTACCACACTTTCGTCTACGACGAACCCCAACCAGTTAGCTTGGCGTTGGTTTCTTCTTATTTGAAGGCGTTCAAATAATTATCACCTGTTCGGAGCCTCGTTTCGCAATGCCTATTTTCGACTGGTTTTCTTGAGATCAGTTAAGGATGCTGTCGTCATCGCGATCAGAAACACAAGTTTTTAGGAATAATCTTTGACGAAAAGCTGACATTCATCCCACACATAAAACAACTAAAACATAAATGCTTAAAAACACTGACTATCATGAAGGTTCTCTCGCACATTTCTTTTGGTGCTGACAAACAACTTTTATTACGTGTTTTTACCAGCCTAATAGGTTCGCGATTGGACTATGGTAGCGTTGTTTATGGGTCAGCAAGTAAAACATCCCTCAAAATGCTGTACCCGGTACTCCATCTGGGGCTCCGCCTGGCGTGTGGTGCATTCTGGACTAGTCCGGTCGAAAGCCTCTATGTGGAGTGTAACAAATGGAACCTGCAACGTCAGCGAGCATACACAGATCTCCTTTATGCTTTTAAACTTTCATCCATGCCTCACCATCCTTTTAAATCAGTTTTTTATGATACGTCCATGACTGAACTCCTTTTAAACCGACCATCGTTCTCTGCGTCTTTCTCCTACAGAGCTAGAGAGGAAGCGTCAGAGCTTTCTGTCTCTTTTCTAGACACCATCCAAAGTTCTCCAACAGATTTTATAGCACCATGGCATCTCCGCGCTGTCTTATGTGACACATCTTTTACACATATAGATAAAAACCGAGCTCCCACATGTGCTATTCTGCAGCATTTCTTGCATCTGCAGCATAAGTATCAATGTGCTGAATTTTATACGGACGCCTCTAGAACTGCCACCTCTGTGTCCTGCGCTGCGCATGGACCCGGCCTTAGTGTCACTAAAACGCTGAATAGTCATACTAGTATCTTTACCGCAGAGGCGTATGGTGTTCTTCTTGTTGTTAATCATATACTTCAAAGCGACATCTCACAATCCATTATCTATACAGACTCCCTCAGTGTTGTGCGGGCACTGTCGTCAACAATGCCTTCGAAAAACCATGTTGTCAATCTAATTGTCAAAGCTGTTATGTCTGTGTATGTACGCAACCTTGAACTGGTTCTTTGTTGGGTCCCTGGCCACTGTGGTATAGCCGGGAACGAAGCAGCGGATCGAATGGCTGCTGCTGCTACACTCCTAAATACAGTAGACATAACCACATTACCCTACACCGACGTGAAACCACACATCAGACAACAACTTCGTAAAACATGGCAAACACACTGGAGTGAACAAACAGACAACAAGTTACACGTAATAAAACCACATTTTGGACTATACACCACCGACGCACGTAATAGATACACTGAAGTCGCCTTGGCCAGATTACGGATAGGGCACACTCATGCAACGCACTCGCACCTTCTCACTGGGTCTCCAAGACCTCTGTGCAGCAGGTGCGGAGAGGCCCTATCCGTGATCCACATCCTGATACAATGTAAGGCACTTGACACAACACGACGCAAATACTTCCCACAACTACACACGCGACATATTCCACCACACCCGTCACACTTCATAGGAGACGAAGCACTGTTTTCAGTCAAACGCGTTTTAGAATTTCTTACCGACGTGAAGTTTTTACATCTCATTTCTTATCATGCTTGACAACCTGGCCCTTTAGACCAGTCATCTTCCATTACGTTGTGTTTTACTTTGTCCATTTTTACTGAGATGTTCTTTTACTTCCTTGTCACTTTAATGTAATCACTTCTGTTTGGCGCTCTTTGCCCTTAGTCGGCCTTGCGCCATTAAACTCTAAACATCATCATCGCGATCAGAATTGTACAAGCAAACGTTGTAGATATCTGATGTGGTGGTGTGTGATTTGATACTTGCCCCACACCATTACGGAAATATATTCTTCGTTGATATGGCTCATTGATACCATAAAACTCCTGCCGAGATTACCGCACCCACCGTGTTATCTCAGCAGCTATGGCATTGAAGTCCGTGGGTTAGATTCCTGGTCACAGTGGCCACACTCCAAAGGAGGCGCAACATGAGAGCACCCATTTTATTGTATTTAGGTACACATTAGGGAGCCCTAGGTGGCTAGATTTAGTCTGTAGGTCCCCCATCATGCCACGTCTCTTAGTTTTGCCATATTTATCTGCCATAACCTGACCTATTCAGTCAGTCTGTAAATGCCTGACTAGGTCAGGCATTCACTCAACCTTTAGTCGTGTGCCCAAAGGCAAATGTAACAACTTTGTCTTGAATGGATAAAGAAAAAAAATAAAAATAAGACTGTGATTTTAACACCTGCTGTTTTCTTGCAGAGAGCCCAGCAGGAAAGAGGAAGCAAAGGAGTTAAAGCAGCCAGTCATCCAGCAAACTGGTATGTCTGTTTGTAGCAGAGAAACCTGGAAGAGTGAGAGGTCACTAACCAAAGTCGGCACTTCATAGGACATTACTGCTAGAATAAAGGGGACTAAGATTAAGTGAAGGAACACAAAAGCACGCTATACTTACACTAAACTTTATTAGCCATGCTAGCATGTTGGTTTTCATAAATTTAGTTGAAGTCTAGTGTGGCCTCATGTTCCTTCTTGTCTGTGCCCCCTTTACATTAGTAGTCATGTCCTATTGCACTCAGTACCAACTTTTCCCCCTCAGCTGTTTCAAATTTGTGAATTTTGTCAAGTGGCCTGTAACTCCTACACGTTATGGTGTGTCCAGAAGTTTATCCTTTGATTACACCCTTAACTACATCAGCTGGGAAAAAATGTACATTTAATGTACAGCACGTGAGAAAGAAACAATCAGAAGCAATCACTGAAGGAGCATATTATTTCTGCTCCGTCCGTCCACTCCCATGCCATGTTATGCTTGAAAGTGATACTTGTGTTGTGGCATACGTCATGTCGTATAGCGTTAGATAATTTGGTACCAGTGTACGCCTGGTGTCGGAAATAGCGAGGTGTGGTGCTGTATGTTGTGCCCGTACAGCAGACTTGTAGACAGCGTTGCAACCCTGCGCTGCCGTTAGGCAACCCCGATGCTGGGCCTCCATCTTAATATACAGTAACAAACACCCTAAAAGCTGGTGACCTGTCTCATCACATGCTTTTGTGTGTTTTAATGTTCTTTCTGTGTTTCTTCACCGAGATTTAGCACGCTGACCTACAGGTGCATGCTGCCACGGCAGCACTATTACGTGGATGGCCATAACGTTGAACTCTTAAGTGCACATTACTTGATATGACATTCAGTGCGCCAAGTTCACCTGTCAATGCAACGTGGCTGTGATCACTTTGTGGGCGGGTCCTGCTGAAGGTAAAAATTAAATGAATCCGTATTGATTCATTGGTCACTTGGCATACTTAACAAGGAACGTTTACTTGATAATCCTTTTTCACACTCATAAGCTACATTGCCATCATGACTGGATGCTATTGCTTTCTTTAGATGGTGTAGATTTTGTGCCAGGAATAAGAGAAAGCTGAGCCAATCACCATGAAGAACACTCTAGTACTTCTCATGGGCAGCTTTTATTCCTTCGTGCTTATGTGGACGTCGAGATATTAGACAATAAGGTGCTCTTTAATTGCTTCATTCACATCGTTTTTGGGCACAATGCCACAGCTTGGTTCAAGTGCATTTGACATGGCAGCTGAATACCATCAACCTCCTCCTTTCTCACTGTGCTGTACAGTTTAACCCGCACATGTCGAACTGTTGTAATATCCCCTTGAGTATGCTTTTGACATATAGAATATATCTATATATCGAATTTTATATAGAACTGTTTTATCAGATTCGATACAGGTTTGACTGTGAACATACGGAATCATACTTGTCTAATGCAGCAGAGCACATGACCGTGGACGCTGTTTTTGGCCGCAAATGCTACTTCATGTTAGCTACAAGCTTCTGTTCTTGCTTGAACTATAGCAGAAGGACCTATCATGCAGTAGTACTATGTTTGGTATCATTACGACATGGGTTTTTGTATACTGCTACAGAAAACAACAGCGGAAGTGGCCGGCTGGGCACTAAACAAGTGTGATTTTGTCTGTACGCTTCCTGGAGTCTAGCGCTACAATTCTCACTGTTAATCTTGCGTAGCCACACAGCAATAGTCCTGTAATAGTCGCAGTTTCTTTGTGATGGTAGGGTAACGTAAATTGTTTGTTATGGCAAACCACCCGAATTATCGCGCAGGGTGTGGCGAGCCCAGCCAGGAGTATGAGGTACGACGGCGCAGGGTGGCTGATGGCGTCCAGGAGCTTTGGTTCTATGCACGTGGACAACTCAAGAAGTTACTGCCCAACCTGAAACAGGAAGACAAGGCCACAATGCAGCGCATCATCGATGATTTGGCAGAGCATCGGCGGTGAGTTTCACAATGCTGGCTCACTATTTTGAGGGAACAGTGGGCTGGGCTTTTGAAGTTTAATCATTTGCTATAAGTGTTTAAGCCAAATTTGTGCTTTTGCTTCTGGGACCTGTAGCTACGGTGTGTGCTGGCGCGACTGTGGTTGCCTAGGCTGTGTGTGCTCTAAAAACAGTTGCACGCAGTGGGCATTCCAACGTACCTTTAATGGAAACAGTGCATCAGTGGACAAGGGACAAGAATGGGAGTCCATGAGATATGTGCTATTCTTGTGCCTTGTCCACTAACTCACTGCTTTGGTAAAATGAACTTAACCTACTCAACCAACTAACCGTCTTCATTTAGTGCATCACTGCCACACAAGAATAGTAATCATTATCCATCTTGTGTGCCTTTCTTTCTAGAACACTGTTCGCTCGCTACATCTAGGTCACGGATGGTGTGCCTACCACCGGTGCGACATAGCATTCATGACAAGAAAGTAGCGAGCACAGTTTTCAAGGAAAGAAACACAAGCGAGTCAGTCGACAACTATTGTTGTGCGACCAAAAGTGCCCCGAAGGGTGCCTCGTAAGAGTGCACAGATTACGCAGCCCTTGTATATTCAATGAGTTTTGTCCTGCCTGCATTTCTTGCCTATCACAGTTCGAGATGTGCTCAGTGTGTGTTTGTCACCTAGTGGAGTTAAATGGAATTAAAGGCACCTTGCCAACAGTGCACAGTTTTGTGACTGTATAGCTGCAAGCAAACAGTGTCGATTCCTGGTTTCGCATTGAACAGTAGATGGATGGATGGAGCTGTACACTTTCTATTGGGTGGCAGCTTACAGCATCTAGCCGTAACTGACTACTAACTCGATGTGGTGAAAGGCTAACTTTCACTCCCACCTTGACCTTAGCCACCAGTAAGATAAACGCCTCTCGGTTATTGCTACATGCTTAAGAGTAAATTTTTTTTTCACTGTCTCTAAACACCAATGCTATTGAAAAATTCAGCCTCTTTTACTTGGGGTGTAGAGTTAAGCCCTTTTCTGAAAAGTGTTCAGTCGTTTCCTTCTTTTCTATGCACCCATCGCATAACGTCTTAACAAACGACTGTGCTGCAGCGCCATCCAGCTGGACCTGGAGGAGATGCGACGGGCCGACGGCCACGATGCATGGCGCCAGGCCGAGTCGCGCACCCTGTCCGATCTGGTGCGCTCCCGCCTGTCGCAGCTGCAGCACCCAGCCGATTGCGGCAAGGCACCTAAGCTGGTCTGCAGCCTGAACAAGGGCTGTGGGTACGGCTGCCAGGTGCACCACGCCACCTACTGCCTCATCACAGCGTATGCCACGCGCCGCACCCTGGTACTCCACTCGAAGGGATGGCGCTACTCATCTGCTGGGTGGGAAAGTGTCTTCCTGCCAGTCAGCAACAGCTGCACAGAGGCACCTTCGGGCGTGCCGTGGTCAGCCGACGTGGCCAATGCGCCCGTTGTGGAACTTCCCATTATCGACAACGTCCAGCCAAGGCCGGCCTTTCTGCCGCTGGCCGTGCCCGACGACCTCGCGGCAAGGATAACACGGCTGCACGGCCAGCCCGGGTTGTGGTGGGTGTCGCAAGTGCTGGGATATCTTCTACGGCCGCAGCCCAGCCTGCAGCGCTTCTTTGACAAAGCGGCACGCGACATGGCCTTCAAGGGACCAGTCGTGGGTGTGCATGTGCGCCGAACCGACAAGGTCGGCACTGAGGCCGACTTCCATGGCATTGAGGAGTATATGGAGCATGTGGCCGACTACTTCGAGCGGCTCGCTCTCAAGGGAGGAGCCGTGCCCCGCCGCCGGGTCTATCTAGCCACGGATGACCCCAAGCTGCTTGGGGAAGCACGCAGCAAGTGAGTGCCGAGGCAGGCATTGATGGCATTGCTGTTTTACACATTGAAATCGCTACTGTTATGAGTCAGTATAATGGGCTCGAATATTGTGAATACTGGATGGGACATACTAAGCCTAGTACATGTAATATCAATGTATGACAATGTTTCAAAGCAAAACTGCCTTAGGCTACCCAGTGTTGTCATTGATCTAGTATCTTCAAACCCCTTTATAAGAGACACTGATGTAAGAGACAAATGGGTGCAAGAGACTGCGGTGTGCCTACATTGAAATAAGGGTTGATAAGAAAATACACATGGGGTACACTGCTTATAAGAGACACTTCGTACAAAAGACGAGTATTGCTGCCCAGTGCATGTCTACAAAGAGATTCAGCTGTAGTAGTTGTAGTACTAGTAGTAGCAATAGCAGTAGCAGTAAGTGTCATACCGGTGATGTGAAGAGAGAGAGGAAATAAGTAAAATAAAATGTTAATGGCGGTGATGTTCATGCTCTATCACATGCTCGCCTGATTATAGCTTCTGTCTAATGGGTTTGATGGCATGGAACTGACTGCAATTTTTTTCAGTCAGAAAATCTGGGTGTGTAGCAATATGCAATTTATGAAAAGCCATGAACTTGCGATTAGGCTGCAGGCGGAGATGAACCGGATCTGTGGCAGAAGAAAAAAAAAATGGAAGTGAAAACATTTTGTGCTTTATTTGCTGGAAAGGGAAACCTCTGAGAAGGGTTACTGTTAGGTGCGTCGTAAAGATGTATCGATTTCAAGACGACATTGTACTCGCTCTAGCCTTTCAAGAATGCTAATCTCAAATGTATCTTGTTTTCTCGATTTCATCTGGATCCTTTGCAGAATGCGGGTATGCATCTGTACGACTACAGCATAAATATTTAGGCTGGAGACAGGGGTTATACAACAACTTAACATGTTAAACTTGCACACGGAGGATAATGAAAAATTTGGGAAGCTTGTACTAAGCCGCTCGAGCTTTGAAACAGCCTGACTGGACGATTATGAAGGCTAGTCTGGCTGCTTCTAATTTGTTTCTAGGATTTAGTTAGGTGATGCAGGTTGTTTCTAGGTTGCTTGCAAGTCATTGCTAGGCTTTAGAGAGGTAACGCTAGGTTGTCTGTTCTGCAATGTTATCCTCAGCGCAGAGTGGTTGAAGATAGACCACAGACAGTCGCCGACATTCACAGACAAGACGTGGGCACGTCGTCATTCTCAGACATTCGCATAGTCATTCTTGTAGGCTTTCCATTTCTTTGGGGTCTTCTCACAACTGCCGTTGCCTTTCCCGCACCTTTTTTTTTTGTTGTTGCGCGTTCTCTGGGTCCGTGGCTGGTTGCTGTCACTTCACGGCGACTTGTTATGACAGAAATTGTTTTGTTTTCTTGTTCAAGAAACAAAAGGCTGTTGGGGCTAAAGGCATACAGCTTGACAAAGGATCCAACACCCTTGTGCACAGTTCGTACAGCACCAATATTTGTACAGTAATCAACCATGGTTTAAGCAACAAAAAAAACAAACAAGACAGCTTTCTCAGCATGCAGACCATCATGAACAAAAAAAGCAACAGATGAAACAGATCACATAAAAATTTCATGTTACATTGAATCTGGCTTTGACTGTACAAATCTTGTACCCAACATACTTGGGCTAACTGTTGCCTTCTTCTTTTTTACTGTACCAATTGTGCGATTTACCCAATTTCTGTGGTGCGCATCAGTTTATGATGATGATAGTTTTTTGGCGCGGGGTGAACTAGGAATGATTTGCTAAATAACTTTGCTGTTACATCTAACTTGAATGTAACAATAGTATTTTAGGTTGGCATATGAAACATAACTAAAGTACCTAATATCCTTACACATCAGTGAAATAGCATTTCATCTTAGCATACAAAACACTTAAAACCTCCAATGCTATTCTTTTACACAAAGCGCCTCAAAGGGCTGACGGCCGAGCTGAGGTGGACAGGCACCGTCGTGAACTTGCTAGTAATACACTCAAACGTCATTATAACAAGATTGCATCTCACACGAAAAGAACTTTGCTATATCCGGAAATTCGTTATAAACGTTACTTTGTAATAACAGATATTTTGTTATATCCGTGTTTTTAATATGGACGTTTGAGTGTATTGTATACGGCAGTGGCTGCAGTGTGTTGACAATGCTTGTGGCATTTCAGGTACCCCGACTATCAGTTCTATGGGGATAGCCGCATCGCCAACACGGCAGCCTTGGGCCAGCGTTACAGCTCTGAGTCCCTTCGGGGTGTCCTGCTAGACATCCACATGCTGTCTCGCTGCGACTACCTGGTCTGCACCTTCTCATCTCAGGTACAGGGCCACTTTCTGTGCTGCAGGAGTTGCGACTAATTCTTGCAGTACTGTTCGTAAGCTTGCTTGCCGCAAGCCTGTGTACTGCCTGTATTACGGTTTAATGTAGCTACCTGCATTCAAACGCAGATAAGGAAGAAAAGAGCTGATTGAGACATGTGTTCTCTTTAACCACAAAGAAGTCTACCCATAGCTAGTCATCAAGCATGATGTATGCCCTTGCAGCTTTTTAAAATCGTACGAGCATCAACTTCAGGACATGGTGGCCCCTTGTTTTGGCAAAAAGTACCAAGATTTCCTGCATGACATGCACACGCAGGGGGCACAATTGTGTTCAAGCACAGTCGGCCCAGCTGCTTGCTCAGAGATGCATACGCAATTCTGTGCTCTCGTGTTCGGAAAGCTAATGTGACGGTCATCGTATCGCTGATCTGGTTGCACCTTGTCAAAATTGAAAACTACCATATCTCGGGCTCAGTACTTGGACAATATTATTGAAACATTTCCGTGGGGGTACCTACTAGTTGCTGCAAACTTTGAAATAAAGCCATGAGATTTTGCTGAATAAAGAACATCGCCGAAGCCAGTGTTTTGACATGTCCTCTTGTTGAAGCATCGGCTCTGGCGTCTGCTCATTTCAAACCTCCATCCTGCCCTGAGTGTCTGGTTTGAGTGAAGCTACTGCTATGTCCTAGTTTTAAATCTGGATGCATTTAGAGCTGAGTGCATGCAGGCTTGTCCCATTGTTGTAAGCTTTTGTAATAATGGTTTTTTCTGTTGCAGTAAGTGATCCACTATCAAAACCGGAAACCCCATTTGCTCCCAATGGTTAATTATTTAGAGACTGCTTTGATGCGCTCAGTTTATTTTTGGTTTCAAAGAGTGATCAGTGAGGCAGGTCCCAGGATGGTGTTTGTGTAAACATTCTTGGAAACGCAACCACACAGAACTGCATTCACATGAGCACCACGTTGACAAATCTTCTCAACGAAGGGCCCCAGGGTGCTGTTATAGTCCTCTTTGAGATGTTATAAATATGCATTGCCCCCCACACTCCTCCCCCCCCAAAAAAATAAAGCACTGCCAAGGCAAGAACGTCGGAACCCATGCAAGTCGACAAACAAAGTTCTCTTTGTTGAAAATGTCATTTAATAGAGGGAGCACTCTCAAGGAACATGGTAGCCAACACAAATACGTGAAGGAGGTGGTTGTTTGTTGTTCACATTACAAGTAAGTTTATGTTAATGCCATGAGGTGGGTTGTTTCACGTGCAGTTAAGTAACACCCACTTTGAAATCTATTTTAAGGATGTTCTATGCTGCAGTAGCCTTTCATATTTTGCGGATGTTGCGTGTGTGTCCATGCTAATCTATCCCTCAAGTTCTCTTGTGTGTGTGTCCATGCTAATCTACCCCTCAAGTTCTCTTTTACTTAGAGTTGTTCGAGACTGGTGTACAGTCATTCGTTGAGCATTTCATTTCAAGACTGACTCGTGCGCAGGTTTGCCGTTTGGCCTACGAGATCCTGCAGCTGTCGCATGCGGACGCCGCGGATCGCTTCCACTCGCTGGACGACATCTACTACTTCGGGGGCCAGAAGCCCCACAACCAGATTGCCATCTTAAACCACACTGCCCGCTCGTCTGAGGAGATTGATGTGCGTGTGGGCGACACGTTGGGCATTGCGGGCAACCACTGGGACGGCTATAGTAAGGGTGTCAATAGGCGGACGGGTCGCTCTGGACTCTACCCGGCATTCAAGGCTGTGGAAAAAGTCGAATCCGTCCCCTTTCCTGTGCAGTGACACTGCACCATTTTTTTACTTGTTTTTATGAATCTTCTTTCTTCTGTGTGTTGTTAGGACGGTTTTTAACCCTCGCTGTGTCACACACTCCTGAAGTGGCATTGGCGAAATAGGGCCAACAGCGGGACTACCGGGAATGTGGGCGGCCCTTCTTACTTCTTAAGGTTCTTGGCAAATATTTTGTGCGCGTAAAATAATAAAGTATTCGATTTATTGTGCTCGTTGCTCCTTGTGTGCGACTTCAAAGTGCATTGAAAAAAACCCAAGTGGTGATGCCTTGTTTGTTTTAGTGCAAGCAGTTCTTACTTGGTTTAGCCATTACAGTGCAAATTAAACAAGAATAGAGCATGAAAAACACTTTGTGCTACACGAATAAGTATTAATTTAGTGCATTCTACCACAAGATCTCCCTCGCCACTCACACACACACAAAAAAAATATATATGGAAACAACCCGTAAGTTGTCAAAAATTTTTTTTAACGTGTTTTGGGTAGTCTTTAATAGTAACACTATGTGTGGTGCGAGTGTTATAAGTGACATTATCCATACAACTGTGTCAAGCTTAACTCCAAAATGTGCTTGTCACACGCAGTGTTAAACCTTAATATAACAGACGTCGTCAATTCGAAAATGTTTACTTTGTTGTATAGTATGTCAAGCTTTCATGCAAAGTGTAGGTGCCGAAAGATTTATTTTTACATTGAAAATGGAGCAAGAATGTCCTAGTGGTACGGCACAACGAAAAGGCTGATTTCAATAGCGTACGATGTGGCGGGCAGGTTTAGACTACTCGCCTCAACGTGGGAGGAGCTCACTGCGCTCTAGCCAGGTCTCTCCCGACAAAAAAGTGTCACCAATCAACTTATTGCGCAAAACTACAGGCTGTAGTGACACCATGCCGGCAATTTAAGAAGCGCGGCAGCGGATGTTTTGGTTATGGTACGAAAAACTAGAAACGCTCAAGGAAACCCCTGTTTTCAGTAACAGCAGCGTAATTCTGACATCTATATTTGAGATAAGTGCAAAAGTTGCCATGTTCTCGAAAGCATCCTCGCAACTCCACAAAACGCTCCGTGTGATGGCAACACTGGTCGAAACAACAAAAATGGCTCGACGC
Organism: Rhipicephalus microplus; assembly: GCF_043290135.1. NCBI lineage: Eukaryota > Metazoa > Arthropoda > Arachnida > Ixodida > Ixodidae > Rhipicephalus > Rhipicephalus microplus. The sequence goes on from NC_134705.1 coordinate 180,111,146, forward strand.
GGCACTTTCGCTTGGCGCTGTGCCGAAGGGCTGAAGTTTCTTCACTGTGGCGTCGGGTCGCTTCGCTTCGTCGAAGGCGAAAGTGCGCTGGCCGCCGACACCTCATTCTCATCGACGTGCAGAATTTTACTGGCAAAATAGCGAAAATAGATGCGCTCTGCGTGCAAGCATCGAGCCTCTTCTGCGGACCGCATCATACTTACTTCAAGTCGGAGAATCCGTACAGCTAGTCAGAGGTTGAAAGAGGCAGCGGGATTTCCAAAAGGCACAAGCACCTGTGCGCTGCGTCGCTGCACTGGTACAGGTACGAGTTTTTAAGGTAACTTTGCGCTGCGACTCGTGCTGGCGATTGCTTGTGAGTTCTGTGTTGCTCCGTGAAAAGCTGATTACGCATGCAGTTCACCTGATTTCAGAACGGAGCTATGTCTGGGTCAGTGTATATTGAGATAAGGCAAAATGTAGTTTTGATTGTAATATGAGCGCTTCTTTGGTTTCGTTCACGGATTCATGTTGTTGAGTTTCTTAGAAATAAGGCTGTGTGCTTATTCCGAATACGTGTACTGTTCTGTTTAGTTTCGTCTTCAGTTTCGGTTTCTGTTTCGATTGTCATGTGGCGCTTCGCGTGGCAATGACATGTATCATATGTATACATGTGTAAATAAATCAGTTGGTGCCAGGCTGTTGTGCAAAACGGAGGTTCTTCCGCCCAAGTCGTGGGGTGGCTGCCGCCGGAAGCGTCGGCGTGCTGCGGCGCTTCGTCCTTCTTTTTCGTCGGCGTCGCGGCCAGCTCAACCCGGACCAAACAATGGCGACAAGGTGAAGCACGCACGTTTTCTTTCGTAGTGTCTTCCACCCACGACTTGGGCGCGCAGCGCCGAGAAAAGAACATCCGTCTACAACAAGTGCTCGTCACCAACTGATTTATTTACACATATATACATATGGTACATAACACTGCCGCACAAAGCGCCACATGACAATTGAAACCGGAACTGAAAACGAAACTAAGCGGAACAACACAACATTATACGCACCTATAACTAATTGAAGTAATTTTTCAGTTACCAAAATTTGCAGTTGGACGTTATTGAGTGGAATCGTGATGAACGCACCGGAACAAGCGTGTTCCAAACGTAAGTTGCGCTGGGCCGTGTCGGAAAGGAATTAACTTGATGCGCCTGTGTGTCGAGCGCTCCAAAAGCGGGAACAATCGCTTTTTGCAGTTCCTCGTGAATTTCTTGCGAGCTGACGAACCTATTAGCTGTCAGAGCGATGTGTTTATGAGAACACAGCACTGTCTATAGACATCGCCGAGCAAACGCATAATAAACTATATTTCAGGTTTCACTGCTACAGTTCGCGATGGCGTAGCGAGAAAGTTTTCCGGAAAGGCACAGCCATCCTTTATGTATATTCGCGCATGCGTTTGCGCACACGTAAATAAACACACATGCGAAATAAAAAAAAAGTCATGGCGAAAGATTACAGAAGCTTAATTTGAGAATGGGTAGCACTACGACTTGCACAGAAAACAAGCGTACGCGAACTTATACTTGCACACATAACGCAACGATTTCTTAAAGCGATTGCTTATATTAACGAAACTATACTCTGTGCTTCCAGAAGCCCGCGATTATTGACAAGAATGCACACACGATAAATCAGGGTGTACTCACCGGGGTGAACGAAAGCGTCGCGAGTGGATGGTTCATAACGAACCAGTACTCATCGGGGACAAGGAAGTTGTCGTGAGCGAATGGTTCATAACACATCACCATATAGGGTCAGTCACCTTCTTTCTAATGGGTGAGTTTCTAATCAACGCCCTTGTCCGTCGCGCGTCGTTCGGGAAGTGAGAACGATACGCTGCTATCTTTTCAACGCATTACCACGCATTGCGGCTCACAGCAATGGTCTTTGTTTGTTTGTTGCCTGTAAGCGCTTGCACATACCCACTCTGGGGCATTGGCCATTTGGACATCGTTTTATTTTTTTTCGGGTTCACGCGTCTGCCATGGCGAAAATAAAGGAACTTTATGACCGCTTCTCACTGTGCGCAACGTGGTAAAATATCTCCTTTCAAGGTGACAATAGATATATGCCCCGCCGCGGTGGTGTAGTGGCTAAGGTACTCGGCTGCTGACCCGCAGGGCGCGGGTTCGAATCCCGGCTGCTGCGGCTGCATTTCCGATGGAGGCGGAAATGTTGTAGGCCCGTGTGCTCAGATTTGGGTGCACGTTAAAGAACCCCAGGTGGTCTAAATTTCCGGAGCCCTCCACTACGGCGTCTCTCATAATCATATAGTGGTTTTGGGACGTTAAACCCCACATATCAATTAATCAATAGATATATGCCATGAGCGCCACGGCTGGCGCGTTTGCCAAAACCGTTCAGTCACGTTGATAATGCAGCCTGCGCAACGCGCGCCTTATTAGATGCGGAAAATCTTATGGTCGAGCTCTATCAGGTGTGCGGCGTGATGCCCATACTGCGCATGTGCGCCCCTCTCTCCTCTTCTTATGCTCCCTCCTCTCTCGCAACGCCGGCGCAGGTAGCGTCGGCAAGCCACAGCTGGGTTGAAAAGCGGGCTAATGTTTTGCTTGTCTCCTTCTTTTGTGTCCCGTTAGTTCGCGTCGCCAATATTTCAGTATATTTAGTATGACTCAGACGGTAGTAGAATGTCCCCATTTGCAAGGAACACGTTAGACACCTTCGTCTGCCACCCGTGGCAGATAAATGCGCTGACGCCTGGAGTGGATAACAAAACGCGATAGCTGAAAATACATTAAGGCACCCCTCACGATATGGACTAGCACTTGTCAGCGCTGGTGCATATCGTAGTTGTGGGACGTAAAACCCCAACACTTGTTATTAGATGTGAAGCAGCACTTTGACTAGCCCCTGTAACGCTGTCCTTCCGTGTCTCCGTGTCAAGGTGCCGCACCGTGTGGTCCCCGCCGCGTTTGTTGGAACGATGCCAAGCATGTCAAGTCGCAGCTGCGCGTTGACGTCACTCTCTTCCTCACCCGAAACAGCTGCCTGCTCCTCCCAACACACCTAAGTGGTGTTGCTCCTCCGCCCTCTCGCAACACACTTATCTCTCGCTTCACCGTCTCCACCTCCCGCAACGCTCGCAAACACTGTTTCGGCTCGTTCATCTGCGATGAAACTTACACGAAACCCAACCCGTCTCCCGTGTCTGTGCGATTTAAAGAAATGTTTACTCGAGTAAACTCTACACCGAGTTTCGCTTCAAACCGTTCTTCCAGCACCCGCGTCGCCAACGCCCGTTTCAGCCTGGTCACCGGTGTGCGCACCGTTGCTGCTTCATGGTTCCCATCGGGGGCATGGTCCATTTAGACATATTTACCCCCGTATGCAGAGATGTTACTTGACTCGTACTTGACTCGTTCTTGACTCAAGACAGTCTTGCCGGTCGCCATAAATCGTTCTCGAACTTGCGGATGACTTGAAGGCGACTTGGCTCGGTCGAAATCAGGACAAGTTTCAAGTCAGCTGCGGGGCTAGCTTGAAAGCGACTTCACGCGTTACTCCAACATGGCCACCTCTCGAATGGACGTCGCGTGAAAGGTGGCCGCTTTTGAGTTTGCTTGCCTTGCCATAAGCGTAGCATTTTTTGAGGCGCACTGCCTGCCGAAGATTCTTGGAACCGCTTTACGTGACCAAGGAAATCCGATGGAGTTGTACGACGAGCAACAATTCCACGCTAGGTATAGATTCATGAAGGACGCCGTGGGGCAGCTGCTCGTTATGTTGCCGCTCCGTGAAAGTGGGGACAACCGAAGACAGCCCGTGCATCCAGTGTTACAGCTACTGATGGCTCTCAGGTTTTACAGCACTGGCACATTCCAACCAGTCACCGGAAATTTCGTCCGCATTCAGTAGTCGACAGTGTGCCGTGCAGTCGGAAACGTTACGCTACTCATCGCAAAGCACCTGTACGCGATGCTGGTGCGCTTTCCGCAGCCGGCGGACTGTTATGAAGTGGCTGAGTTCCCTTGCGTTACAGGTTGTGTCGACTACACACACGTGCGTATTAATAGCCCCGGTGTCGACAACGCCGAAGTGTTCCGTATCCGTAAAGGTATTTCTGTTTTTCTATAACACGGCGACATTTTCCGTCTCTTTCGGTAAAAAAAAAAATTTACTCTGTGCTGTGTCCGTATGCCTCGTCTATCCTTTCGTCCCGTCTAGGGCGCTGTTTCTCGCTCAGAAAGGCATCGCTTGTAGCACAACGCTACGTAAAATTACACACACATAAAAAAGAGGTGCCCCTATCACGGTTTTTTTTTTTATCCGCGTCACCATTATGCAGCGACACATTGCCGCACCCTGCGAGACAGAATTCTGCTGAGGGCAATGTCTTGACCCCCGCTTTTTCGTTTGTTTACCAAGCTCAACAAAAGGATACAAATCACATTTGTTCCCAGAACTTGTTTTTTTTTTTTTCATAATAACTGCGACCTAGCCCATTACAGGCATGCACACAGGCGAACAGAAAGGCAAATACTGTGAAAATCGCGTCATCTCGTGAGCCAGGTCAGCACAAATACATGCCATGGCGTTCGATTGAGAAAAAAAAAAAACGACGAAAGATCCCAACGCGATGCTTGTTTCACCTACAAACAAGCAACAGTGGAGAAACGCACCGCATTTGGGTGGCCACTAAAACCAGCGGGCAACGAACGCTTTACAGAAGCAACATTGCGCATCGCTGTGGTGGCAGGCACCACGTGCCGCTCGTTAGCCGTAAAATGGCAAGAATATGCTTGTGGCCCTTCGTTTTTATAGTTATTTTAAAACGTATGGTCTTTTTTGGTGTAATGCGTGCCTTACGCGAACAACTTCATTATTACCCTCGTTAGCAGGCGAGCAGCGTGTTTCCGCTTTGAAGCTCGTTCTTGACTTGACCAAGCAAGACAGCCTGAGGATCTATGAAACGCGAAGGCTGACTTGGGCGTTTTGAAGTTCGCTGCTTGCTTCGCGCCGACTTGCTCAAGTTAAGTTGAAGTCGCGAGCCAAGTAACATCTCTGCATTCGGGGGTTAGTTAGGCGTCAGCAGCTTTTCTGGGGACGCAGCCTGCTAGCCATATCAAACGGCTGGCTGCCCTCGCAGAGTTGTTAGTTGTTGCTCACGCTCAATCAGATCTCCCTACTATCTTCGTGTTGCTAACGTGCTCTCGACTGCGCCATCGCAGAGTTCGGGTCGCTTCTAATAATGGTGACCTCGTATTAATGGCGTTCGCTCGAAAATGGGGATGGGCCAAAAACCGGGTGGCAGGATGTGTAAACAACCGGACTGAAAGCAAAACCAAGCTGGGAAATTAGTTTTAAAAATAAAACTTTGAATAAATGAAAATGCTTACTGAGCGAGCGGTCAGACCATCTATAGGCTTCCTGACAGAAACAACGACGAATTACAAACCAAGATAATGAGCAGATAAACTAACACGGTAATTTTTTTTTGTTGCTTTGATGTATTTGAACGCGCGGATGATGATGATTCCCGGAAGAACGGCTCAACCCACCACGGAGGATGGGCCACGAGGCGGGTGGCAGTAGAATTTATGAAACAAAAATGAACAAATAAAAAGGAGATAGATAGAGAGAGGAAGAAAAGAGGGGGAAGGATACGCGAAAAAGATTATCTATAGAGAAACAAGAATATTTGTGATCATTTTAGTGTCTTTTATGACAATGATACTTAACACAAAGTTAAACACATGAGCTAATTGATATGGTTAAGGTAAATAGCTAAATGAAAGATTGTTTTACGTGTGTGGATAGTATTAACGTGTCATTATCTTTGATTATTTCAGAACCATAAGCGACTCTGTTGCAGAGGCCTAGTGCCGACGTCCCCATGGAGGGTAATGCATTAGTGGAAAGCTCAAGGCCAGTTTTTTTTTAAAGACGATAGTCTTTCTTGGGGTCCTTCGCGCAAAAATTTTGGTCTGCCTGTCTGTCTGTCTGCACATTTCTCTGTTTGTCCGCCCTTAACGGTACTCCAAACAATACCCCAAACGGTGGACCCCATCTACAGCGCCCACCAATATTGCTCAAGTTTTAGCGTTTCTACTTGTGCGATTGTCAAATAAAAAGCGATTACTGTGCATATCTGAGGCACCAAACAATACGGCAATATTCTGCATCTGTGCCTTTATACTAGAAAAGGCATACATAAGTAATTATAAGGACCGCAGCGTTTCTCACGCTGCGCTGATGCTGCAACGCTTGCACGAAAAGCCAAGTGTTTCCAATGCTCTGCTAAGACGACCCGGTGGCGGCACCTACCCGTCGCCTTGCGTTCTACACCTTGTTGCTTCCGAGACGGGCGCGCACGCCACGCGCTTCGTTAGCGCTCATGTCTCACGTGTGACGTGACTTAATGCGCTTGGTCGCCTCCGCTGCACGCTCGAGGCACTCTGACGCAACGCCTCCAGAATACCATTTACCGACGTTTTTGCGCAAAACATCAAATAAACGTTTTGTTCACTCTCTCCAGACGCAAGACTATCGTCTTTCTACGACATTTGCAGTGTAACATCCATATACGGGGCCAATTTTTTTGAAAAGATGGTTTTAGAACTATTTTTCTAACGTTTTGGTGTCTGCGACACTCCATAAATAAGTTTGTTTGTCCCTTATATCCTGGCGCAAACCCCCATGGGGGATCGGCCATGAAACGAACGACGCCTTGCTATTTAAAAGAAAATGTTCATAACTTCGAAATGTTAAGCGATATACTTGATTTTGATAATTTTTTAACGATGAACTTAGCATTAAATTCTTCTCGTCTCCCGAAGGAAATCCCAAACGTATTCGCAAACGCTCTTGTGGCTAAAACCCAGCACGGTAGCCCCAGAGGAAAGAAGAACCGGAAGGGATAAATTTAACATCAACCATCGAAGCGGTTCGTCTAGAAGTCTTTTCCTCTGATTGGTGAATAATCTGCACGTTAAAAAGAAATGATCAAGAGATTCACACTCGTTGCAATGGAGGCATAAAGGTGACTGCACCAGACCAGACCTGCGTATGTAAAAATTCAGTGGGGGGACTCGGCATCGTATTTTGTTAACTGCGATCTCGGTCCTTCTGGAGGAACACCATCGATTCTTCCAACGATAATTTAGTTGAGGAAACTCAGAAACTGACAACGCAGACTTAGCGAAGTTGTCTGATATGGCAAATTTTTCAAAACGCGCCGCAGTTACAAACGCCAACGTCGGCAAAGTAGACATTGTCGGACCATTACGCGATAAAAATGCGAGTGCAGTGATAAGTGCTCGATCGTGCATAAACCGAGCCAACGAAGACGAAGCCCGACTGCGTGACACGTGCATTATTCTGCCGAGTCGTTGGATGCTGTCAGAGCCGAGCATCGGTGCCGTTCATTTCAGGTGAGCCACTCGGCGCTATTCCCTTTGCGGCAGGCTGTGAGGAGTGAGTGCGTTAAACTACTTCGTACGGTCTGCAATAGACGCGAGAAAACTCAACGCCACTTGGCTAGCCCCACTCGCTGACCATTGGGTTAAACGTAACGGTCCTTGCAACGGGCTCTCTGGACAGCCTGGATTTGAGAGTTCCGGTCCTGGGCCTCAATAAGTTTTTTTTTTAACCACTTCTTGTTGGTTGAGAGGGGGACTGGAAGACGCGGCCTTACCGGAAAATTTAACGGAAACGCTCGAAGTTCGCGTAACCACCACACTGGGTGCAGTTCGGACTTGGGAACCGTTCGGGGTACTCTAGTGTGTAGTGCCGCTGGGCTCGGGAAAGCGCTTGTACAAACATGACCTCCGAGATGGCGGGCGCGTGGCGGGTTCGCACCCGTCATCCCGGAGGCTATGATGGAAGTCTGAGAGTGTCAGCCTGGGTCCTGCACCTTGAGGAGTGTGGTAGGAGCAACACTCTTTTTTTTTTTGGGGGGGGGGGGGGAGATAGCGATGATTGCGTGTCTCGTTCTACGTGCAGAGAGGCTCGCGTCGCCCATTAGTGGACGCAGACCCGGAAACAGCGACGTGAACAACGCGTGAAACGCACGAGGACAAGGAACCGACGAGGACTAGCGCTGACTGAAATTTACTACCGTGAACATAGAAAACGAAAGCAAGGTAGCACGCGTGATCACAGCTCGTTCATTTGTGCAAATGATTGAGCGCTGATCACGTGTGCTATCATATTTTCGTATTTTTTCATGTTTCCATTAATAAACTTCAGTTGAAAGTCGGCGCTAGTCCTCGTCGGTTTTTTTTGTCTTCCCGTGTCTCGCGCGTTCCCGTCGCCGTTGATAGGACGTGGGTCGCATGGAGGAAAAAAAAAAAAAAAAATCGGAGACCTGTCCATGTAATGTCTGTTAAATATGTATGCTTGGTGTACTTGCTTTCTGAGCCATAGGCAGTTAAAAAGCGCTGTTCTCAAGGACGCGCAAACCTAGGATTTATGGAAAAGCATGCGTACTAAGTAGCCCTTCGCTACGACAGAGTACACATATGACTTGGCGATCGTGAACAATATCGATTGTCATCCCCTGATCGCGAAGTCATCTATAGCGAGACTTCTTCGTTTACGTGAGAGAAGTCATTCTTCCTGTGGTGCTGTGTATTTGCAAGCACCTTACAGTGTGGGTCTTTTGTTACACCTGTAAAAGGAACAGGCAATCCCAACGAACTTTGTGGTGTTGTGGCGTCATCCTTGAGAGGGATGCGCACTGTGTGTCGTGTGATTGTGGGCTTTATAGATAGATGTCGTTGCAGACTGGCACACGGGATTGTCAGTAGCCAATTACGTGTGCACGCGTCGCTCCGTGGCTCCGTGGTGTAGTTTTAATAAACTGCTGCTAGTGAGTCGAGTCGTCGTTGGGCTTCCGCGGAGTGCGTTTGGCCGTCACCCCCGGAAAATCTTTTCAGGCCTGCGCCCAGCAATCTGACGTCATGTCCGGCCGGCCGACTCTCGGGGAAGCCGCAGCGGCAGCGAGCGCAGCGCGGGCGGCGGTGGTGACGGTTCGGCGGCGTGGTGTTGACGGTGTTTCACGTTTGTTGCTTTCCGTTGTTGTTTTGCGGCAATTTCGTTTCCGTGCGTGATGCTGGAGTGATGCGACAATGCCGAATAAGTGTTGTGTACCCGGATGCACCGGCAACTACAAAACAGGAAAGAAGATACAAGTGTTTTCCTTCCCTAAAGACGCCGACGCTCTCAAACAATGGCTACGCGCCATTCCTAGGAAGGACTTCGTGCCGACTTCGTGCACTAAGGTAAGAATTTGAGATGCTCCTGTTCTTAGCTTGTCGTTGCTTGTTCGGGTAGAAATCACCTATGATGGGAAATACTTGAGCGTGTGGCCGCCGGGCCTCGCGAAGCGCTGACGCCAGCAGCGTTCGCAGCAAGGATGGTCAGCTGCGCTTTGTTCACTAACAGTGCCGTGGTGTCGTCCATTCTTGCAAGCTCTCGGTGGAAGCGCTTCGTGGAGTGCGGTGACATCACGCTCCCGTGTTTCCTTTCATGTTGCTTGTACCGCTTAGCGCAGCGCTTTTATTTAGATGCTTGCGAAACGTAGGTAGACTTTGTTTTAGCTACACGGACTGTAAACACGGTCATGCAAACGGGAGCGCATTTTTTTCTTTTGAGAAGTGGCGTCTCAGACGTTCTTGAAACGTTTGTGCAGGTGTGCGCGGATCATTTCGACGCTTCATGCATTGAGAAGACGACATCGTAGACGGATCCAAGGACAGGGAGAGTTATTGAAGTTGCACTCCCAGTACCACGGTTGCGTCCTGGATCTGTCTCAACGGTATTTCCCGGCTGTCCGTCCTACCTATCAGTACGAGACCAGAGCACGAGAGAAACCCCTGACGCCAAGAGGAGCCGACAAGAAGCCTCCCAACTCGCCCGTGCTGTAGAAGAGTCGCTGGCGTCATATGAAGCGGAGCAAGAACGAGACCGGTTTTCGTCCCTCGAAGAACTAAGGGCTCGCCTGCAAGGGGTGTCAGTGTCTCCGAAGTGGACTGTGATTCATAAAGAAGAGTGCTCCATGTTTTTGAACATTATCGACTATCGTGAACCTTGTTTGAATGCGTCATTGACCGTGTTTGCAAACCTTGAAGTCTTTGCCTGCTATCAAGGTTCACCAATCAAGAACCTTGGTAGCGCTGTTGTACCAGACTCAGTTCAAAAAGTAAGTTCCTTGTTGGAAATTTTGAACAACCTGTCGATGCTGTCTGAGGAGCGCTGCACTTATTGCCACCTGGCTCAAGCAATACATTCCCTTGTTTGAGCCTTGTTTCCAGTTTTGTATCTCTTTACAAGTTGTTAGCTTTTAAAGGTGCTGTACTTTTTTCTTTTTTTTTTAACTCGAACTGCCTCGGTGCCCACTGTAGCAGTTGTACAGTCCGTTTTGGTACCTAAGCTGTGTACACTTTCCTTGTGCACTCTGTGTACAGACATGTTGTGCACTGTGATTTGTTTTTTCTTAGATTTTTGCTTGATTTTTTCCCTAGAACATGCACCTACCTGTGGCAGTACAATTACTTTTCTTTCTGTCATTTATCATGCTGTGGACCACAATTTAGTCACCAGTGTTCTTATGTATTGTATTTTTTGGCAAGTGTTTGAACCTGATACCTTGTGTTGCTACTGCTACTATGATAAACGAATGGTATGTTTTCCTCTAACCTACAATTTAAATGAAAGTGTGCTTTTTCTGTTCCAAAGCTCGGGGATGTTTTTGCTGTTACAATCTGTTTTGTTTTCTGAGTTTTATGTGGCAAGATATTGTGTTTTGTACTTTTGGCATATTTTCAGCATTAAGGGCAACATCTTGTGTTGCCTGTCGTCTGCCTGGACCGAGAACAATGTGCACTGTGATATTTGTACAGACGGCGTCTGGCTGTGATAAATAAATACGCATTATTCCATTCACGATATTCAATATTTCTTGATACCTTGATAAGTTCCCCCGCAACGGTGGCTCAGTGGCTAAGGCGTAGCGCTGCTGAGCACTAGGGCGCAGTTTCGATACCCGGCTGCGGCGGCCGCATTTCTGATGGAGGCGAAAAGCAAAAACGCCCGTGTGTACGAGATTTCGGCACACAATAAAGATTCCCAGGTAGTAAAACTTGATCCTGAGCCCTCCCCTACGGCGCGCTTCATCGCCTGCGTTGCGTCGGCGCGTTAAACCATACAATCAATGGATACCTTGATAAATCGTGCGGACATGGTGTCAAGGAACCTCGCCCGAGTCGGTAGGCGTGAAGGGCGCTCGCGGCAAGCGCTCGCGGCTGGCGCAGCCACCCAGCGAAGGGCGGCCGGCCGGCCGGCGCGATGTGACGTCGTCGACGTCACGTCACGTGACGCGCAGGCCTGAAAAGCTTCCGGGGGTGACGGTTTGGCTCGCTCGTGTTGGTGGGCCGATTGCCGGCGCGCGCAGAGTTCCGCGTCCAGTTGTCGGTCCCCTTGCCGTCGTTCGGACGCCGCCTGCCGACACAACAAACTTCACCTGTATTGGATTGGCCTTGAATCTGCGTGGTGGTGGTGGTAGTGGTTAGAATATGAGAAAAGGCACCTAATTTCTGCAACCTGGTCGGGAGCACGGCGCAGTGCCTGCGGGGAAGGGAAAAGGGAGAAAAGTGGAAAGGGAAAATATTAAGTGAGCAGTGGCACGGTCGTCATCAGCACGAGCAGCAGTTCAGAAGCAAGGGTAGGGGTGGCAAGGGGCCCGTCCTCAGCGGTAGGAGAATCCGCGTCAAGTGGCGTCTGCACGCAGGGGAGTCGGAGTGACTGCCGTCTCCTCTCCCAGTTATTTGGCGCTGCCCAACACCACCTAGAGGAAATTCTTTTTGAGTCAGTCTCGGTGGCGTTGCGCGGCCCCGCTTGCTACCGTCAACTCCTGACTACACGTACGCGTCGCAGAGTGTCAGTGCGCGGCTTTTTCCAACACCACCTAGAGGAAATTCTTTCCAGTCTCGGTGGCGTTGCTTTTTCACGAGGATCTTTTCCCTCTCCCTACGGAAACCGCCTCGAAAACCACGCAGGCAGACAGGCAAAGAACTTTATTAATATCCGGAGGCGGTGCTCAATCCCCCTTAGGGTGCAACACCGGTGGGCCACTCCCACGACGGGACGGGGAGGTTAAACTCTACGGCTATGTCGTGGGCCCTCTGGATGGCCCTAAGCTGGTCTCCTTTGTCATGGCTTGTGAGGAGACAGGTCCAGTCCGTCTCCGTAGAGGGAGACTCGCTGCTCTCGCGCAACGCAGGGCATTGCCACAGCATGTGTTGGAGAGTACATTTGGGATGACCACAGCGTGGGCACCCCGGATCTATGCCATCTATGTATTTAGAGCAAGTTAGAGGCGATGCATACGCCTCCGTCTGTAAGAGTCGTAGAGTTATGGACTGAGGTCTTGTTAAGTGTCGGTGCGGGAGTAAGTATTTCCGCCGCTCCAAATGGTAGTGTTTGCAAATTTCATTAAAAGTTAGCAACGGGTCTCTGAAGAAACAAGTGACGTCCTAAGCCTTCGAGAGGTTCTCCCCGGCGTGGAACGTGAGACCTCGCGCCCGGGAGTGAGTCAACTCGTTGGCATTAAGGATGGTTTCGTGAACGTGTCGGCCAGCGTGTGCCGGGAGCCAGATTATGTGCTTTTTGTCTGACCAATTGGCAGCAGAGAGAACGCGCGCGGCTTCCCGACAAACTGAGCCCGTCATGAAGGCCCGTGCGGCTGCGCGCGAATCCGTGTAAATAACGGTGCGATCGGTGGCAGCGAGAGCTAGTACCACAGCGACCTGCTCGGCGCGATCAGCGTTCGAATTTAATAAAGTCACAGACGACAAGTGTTCACCTTTGAGTGTTGTAGCCACCGGGACAAAGTGGTACGTAGAGCTGTACTTCGCTGCATCTACGAAGGCCACGTTATCCTCCATAGCGGCTGCTGTACTGAGTAGGGCTTGCGCCCGTGCCTGACGTCTTCCAACGTTATGTGTGGGATGCATGTTACGGGGTATCGGGGACACTGTAAATTTTGCGCGCAGGTCTTCGGGGAGCTGCTGCGGACATTCTTGGGATACGGGAGATTTGAGCCCGAGGTGGGCTAGTAACCGTCGCCCAGCTGCAGTGGAAGACAGCCTTACAATTTGAGATACTTTTTGAGCTTCTACGATTTCGTTGAATGTGTTATGAATGCCTAGCTCATTGAGCTTGACCGTACGGGTGCCGCCAGGTAACCCGAGCACCTGTTTAACGGACCGGCGGATGATCACGTCGAGACGGCGTATGTCTCCTTTTTGCCACAGGTGGGCGGGAGCCACATAGTTGATGTGGCTCATGAGGAAAGCGTGAAACAGTCTGCGGAGATTCTCCTCAGATAGTCCACCACGCCTGTTAGCTACTCTGTTAATTAATTTAGCCATTGATACGGCCTTCGTGGAAATATGAGAAATACTGAAGTAAAATATGACCGTTGGCCTGAATTAGCATGCCTAGTATGCGAACTTGGTCCACCGTGGGGATGGGTGTACCATCCGCCGTCAGGACATTGATCCCCGCGTATGCGTCTCTGCGTGCCTTGTGTTTCGGGCGGTATAGAAGTAATTCTGATTTCTCTGCTGGTAGCGAAAGACCGGCCTGCCGTAAGAATATTTGTATCATGTTTACCGCGTCTTGCAGTCGCTCCTCGATATGGCCGTCACTGCCGCTAGTACACCAGACGGTGATGTCGTCTGCGTAGAAGGCGTGACTGATGCCGTCGATCTGTGAGAGTTGTTGCGACAGAGCGCGCATGGAGAGTTTGAACAGGAACGGAGAGATCACGGCCCCTTGGGGTGTGCCCCTCGGTCCCAGGTTGAATTTCTTCGAGCCCATCTAGCCGAGTTTGATTGTAGCCGTCCTGTCGCGCAAGAACGATCTAACATAGTTGTAGAAACGCGTACCTAATCCTGCTTCGCGAATCGAGTCGAGGATATGAGAGTGCTTGACGTGGTCGAATGCCTTCTCGAGGTCGAGCGCTAGAATGGCTCTAGTGTCTCTGGTGACCTTATCCATGAGCTCATAGTTGAGCATCAGCATAACATCTTGCGTGGAGAGGGACGAACGAAAGCTAATTTGGTTGATCGGTAGAATCTGGCGCTCCTCAACAAATTTTGTGACTCGATTGAGTATTACGTGTTAGGCAGGTGCTTCGTCGGTGGAGTCGGGGATGGTTGCTTGGGCGTCGGCTGTTGCGTGGCCGAGTCTCCTTGGGTCTGTTGGTTGTTGTTACGCCGGCGTCTGCGGCGGCGTCGACATCGAACGACGTAAGGGACTTGATAGCGATTTGGGCATGTGCGGTCGCCCGTAATGTGGGCCTGGCCGCACAACGCGCACTCGGGTGTCACACACTCATGGCCAGGTCCGGTTGGTTTGATACCACAGTGTTCACACACTTTCTCAGATGGGGTAGGGCAGACGTCTGTTCGATGCCCGACGCGGCCGCAGTTGCGACAGGTGTCGATCTGTCGCTTGTAGAGCGTGCAACGCAGCAGGAGCATGCCGCAGCGCACATAGTTGGGGACTTTAAGTCCATCGAAGAGAAGGATGATGGTGGTTGTATCCTTGATTCGTCGTACCCCCATCAACGTTGGGTTATGTGATGAGACGAACAGGCGTTGTAGCTCTGAGTCTGGGAGGTCAGCGTCGACCCCTAGGACTACGCCTCGGCTGGTGGTGCCAGACGCTGCTACGTAAGCGGATACTGGATGTTCTCGCTCCATGAGAACAATTCCTCGCACTTTGGCGTACGTTTCGGCCGTTTGTAGGTTCGGCGTGCTGATCACAAAGATATTCTGCGTGTCGTTAGTGCAAACAATATCTTCCTCTGCCGCCGTTGGCGGGAGTCGTGCAGCGAGTAGTAGAGCTTGCAAGAACTGAAACTTGTTGCACCTACGTACATCCAGGCCACCTCCGGGGCGAACGATGACACGGTGGTGATCCGTTGGAAGCGGGGGGAGTCGGCTGGCGGCTGCAACCCAGCAGGCTGCAACGTCACAGCTCCGGTTCGCCGGGCGCCAATGCGGGCGCCGGCTGGCTTGCCAGTGGTAGTAGTTGATGACTTTGCTCGGCGTCGGATTGCGTCGATCCAGCCAGGCGCACTGGCTTCCTCTTCAGTGATCGTTTCTCCATCCACCATGGCTTCGGACATGATGACGGCGCAGGGGTGGCACGCGCCAGCACAGGGGTCCGTAGCCGTGTTAGGCCTACTCGAGGCTTAGCGAGTGAAGGCGAAACGGTGGTTGGAAAGGGAGAAAAGTGGAGTGGCCCGGGCCAAAATTGGCATCAGGGTGTTCCCCTAAGCTTAGTGAAAACGTTGATGAAAAATTAGGGAAGATTGAACTCAGCAGACCAGCAAGAAGTATAGCAGAAGGCGGAGCCGATGCGTCGGCGTCCGCTCATCTTGACGCCCCCTGGTCTCGAAAACCACGCGCTGCAATGCGTTCGTGTGGTCAGGCCTTAACGGCCACAGTTGGTAAACGGCGAATATCTTTGCGTTTGCGTGCCTCATCTTTCTTTCTTTCGTTTTTTCTTTCTTTCTTCTTTCTTTCTCCGTGTGCAATGTTAAATCTTAATCTTTTCCTTCCTCTCTTGACGGGAATCGAGCCATCATACTCATGCTTAGTATCGCAACATGTCTCTTGTTTTTGTGACGTGAAACTACACTCAAGCTTCATTATGACAGTCAGACTGGCCACGAAAATGCTTCGTCATGTCATAAAATTAGTCTTAAACATATATTTGTAGCACCGTATTTATGACATGGATATTCTACATTTACTTCGTTTTAACGAATAATTCGTTATATCAGGGTTCGTTTTATAGAGGTTTGAGTGTATATAGCCTTACGCGGAACAATGAAATGCCACAAAGAATGGGCAACGACTTCGTCCACTTCGACCACTCCGCCTCGTGGAGAACACTGTTCACGCATGTGCCTGTCATGCGTACGTCGTATCGATGCCAAATGGTGTTAAAAATTCGGGGTTTCGTCACGGAGTGACGTTTATATGTTATCAGTCAATATTTGTTCTTGAAAGCACGTGTGCCTTTTGATCCGAATAAACTAAGACGCAATAGCATGACGTGGCCGTGTGCCTAACCTCCAATGTAGCATGCGTTCTTTTTTTTCTTTATTTTGTTGCAGGTTGCTAGAGACACCTCACCAGTCGCGTAGCTATAGGGAAACCTCGAACGCTCATTCAGCATGGGTAAGTTTATGTCCAGCGTGACTAACATGCGTGCACATACAGCCATGAACAATATGAGCAAGAGCATCGAATTCGCGCTTAATCAACGCTTACTTGCAATTTACCAATATCAATATGACCAAATGAAATTGCTTTGTGAGGTATACCTTGAGCATTGAGTCTATGAGCACCATTGCGCTTCCCAACTGCGTTTAACCGCTATGACCTTTAAGAGATTCCACAGTGGTACTTGGTATCGAAACTCGATATTTGGAGCGCGTGGTTACTGGTGGCGTGTCCGTGGTGACCGCATCCAGTAGACAGTCGTTCAGGCCGGCTCTTCTCGTTGGGGCTGCAGCGGAGCACAGCAATCCTTGATGCGTGCTGGCCAGGTCCGGCCTGCGGTCGTTTCGCGCCGTGCTTTAAATCAAGGCATTGCAAGCAGTGCTCCGCCGGCGCCACCCATAACCACGAATCAATCAATCAATCAACCAATCAATCAATCGATTATTTATTCAAGCGATCAACCAATCATTTATTCAATCGCCAACCAATCAATCGTTCAATCATTTATTCAATCGATCAACCAATCGATCGATCAATCATTTATTCAATCGATCAATCAATCAATCATTTATTCAATCGTCAACCAATCGATCAATCATTTATTCAATCGTTCAACCAATCGATCAATCATTTATTCAATCGTTCAACCAATCAATCAATTATTCAATCGATCAACCAGTCAATCATTCATTCAATCGATCAACCAATCATTTATTCAATCGATCAACCAATCAATCGATCAATCGTTTAACCAATCGATCAATCATTTAATCAATCAACCCATCATTGAATCAATCAGTCAATCAAGCAATAAATCATTCATTCAATCGTTAAAATGAAACCTTTATCTGGATCAATAATATATACTAATCTAAGCCTTCTGCGTCGAGTGCGCGATTTACTATAAAGCATTAAATATGCATGTTACTATGAAGATTACACAAAACGAACGTCGCCCGCCACGGTGGTTCACAGTTGTTGTAGCGGTGAACTGCTGAAGCGAAGGTCGTGGGACCGAACCCCGGTCGCGGCGGCCGCATTTTAGAGGAGACGAAACGCTGAGGGCCTGGGTATACTTAGATTCTGGTGCACGTTCTTAGAGAATACCAGAGGGTTGAAATTCTCCGGAGTACTCGATTACGGCGTCCCCTCGTAATTGTATCGTTGTTTTTGGACGTAAAACTCCGGCAGTTGCATTCTATAGCATTGACGTCGCTCCAGAAAACGACACGCGATGCGTAGCAAAATCACGAGTAACCATCGGTTTTCTTCTTTTTTTTTTCTTACAGAGGAGCAGTCATCTGCGTATGGAGCCGAAAGCGGTAGGTGTTGTTTTCGTTCTTTGACCGAATGAGAGAATAGTATATGCCTGAGTCAATGGAGCATTGGCCGCAGAACATGGGCTCGACAGTGAAATTTCAGCTTGGTCGGCATCAGTATACGCGCAATTCTGCAGATAAAAAAATGCGCGAACTCCCAATATATATAGGTGGCGTTGGGCCTTCTCCCGTTTTTCGTCGATCCACGTCTGTGTGTGTAGTGCGCGCCCGTTGGTGCATACGTGCGAACATCCACCTCGTAGAAGGTGGATGTTCGTAGAAGGTTTATACGGACTTGTATAAAGTTATGTCCGACCACAGCGGGAGTGTTCTATATCTCAGCTTCTCGTAATATTGTACACGGGACGCACAAGTTGAGCTGTTAGGACGAATGCCTCATCGCCGATCCACAATTCTCACATTTAGCTGGTTTACCCTTTTCGAATAGATTTGGGGGAAAGGATACATACCTTGAGATGCGGATAGGGCACGATGATTACGAGTTTGCTTACGACCAATCGTAATGACGATTGTAAAGTTAATCTCGGTCACGTGAGCCTTGCAGTGACGCATTTTGGCACATGAAAGACGGTGCTTCAAAAAGTTTGTCGTGTTTAGGGCACCCGGACATCGCACCTGAAGACACGAACGACGAAATTCCGGTTTTACGCTCGGCCACAAAGTTATACGAATCGCGCGAGCGCGTGGCAGGATCGCCGACAACGCCGTCTAGCGGAGAGCCGTCGGCTGCCGAGAGTGTTGCTAGAGTGCCTAGAATGTTCTCCTAGTGTCATGAACAGGCGCCTTCCCCATCGGCGACTGGGAAATTGATTTGGATTCAGCGTTAGGGGGCGCTACTTGCAACTGGCGCGTCAGTTTGCGTGCCGGCCGGGCCTTTCAACGTTGTGTCGGGTGGCGAATTGTCTGTGTGGTGAAGCGTGTTCTCGCTACGTTTCGAATATGTACCGTGAATTCTCGTGCAGCGATTGTGTGTGACTATGCCTGAAAAAAAAAAAAGGAAGAACGTGCTTTGTGCCTTTGTGCAAAGGCGGGTACAAGTCTTTCAAGGAGAAGGTGTCTCTGTTCAGGGCTCCGGCAGACCCTGTTCGTCTTCAAGAATGGGCGCGAAACATCAAAAGAGGTGACAAAGTTCTAGACGAAACTTGTGTAGCGTGTTCTCGTCATTTTGATGATCGCTACATCCAAAGAACTTTCAAGCATGTCATCAACGGCGAGGACGTCGAATTCGACCGTGAACGACCATCGCTAACGCCGGACGCCGTTCCTACCATTTTCCCGGATGGCCCCGCTTACCTGACTAAACCAGTGCCTCGAAAAAGAAAAGAGAGGAATATTGCTGACTGCACAGCTCCGCCTGCTAAGCGTAAAGCGCTGAATGAACCCACGACTTCCCAGGCCTGTGACGATGCTGCCGCTGGCGAGAAAACAGCACAGGCGCCGCACCCGTTTCACAGCATAACGCCGCCGTCGGCATTTTGCAGCAAAATTTGCTTGCCCAGTAACCCAGAAGCATTGTGCTTCGCATGGCACTACAATACAGTGCCGGGTGACGTGTGCGTGTTGAAACACGTAGTGTTTTCGTCAAGCAAGGAAGTAGGTGCTGCAGATGGGTACCTTTGCAGTACTTACTGCCGCGGCATAAATGTGGAAGAGCACTATGTCAGCACCGAAACTGACGCACTCGCTTCGCTGAAAAGGGCCGACGATCTGCTTCTTTGTTGCGGCTGCGAAATTGAGCCTGCCGCTGGCACTAAGTGCGTCCGTTTCGGAAGCGGATGTTTTTCGCCCAAGTGCTTGGTTACTACGCAGGATGGGAAAGCTTGCTTGAGGTGCAAGTACCTGAGGAGACTGATTCAAGATCAGCGGAATCAGCACTGTCAGAAAATCAGCACTGTCATTGCTTTGGCATTATTTATTTTTCTGATTACTTCGAGGCGTGAAAGGCCAATCGAAGAGATAATGACCCTTGTACGTGGGTGCGTCCAGGCCTGCCACCGAGTGCAGGGAAAGTAAGTGTTCATAATACATTGTATATATAAAAAGTTGCGAGAAGAGGGTTTGTACAGTGCCTGCGATTCTGCACATGACAACAAAGTCGCGACAGCAGCCTACAGGAGGGAATGGTGGTCGCGGATGAGGAGAGAAATATGTGATTTTTTGTGTTGAACAGTCGTACCGCTGGGAGCCCCCGGTTGGCCACCCCTTAATTACCGCAATTTAAAAAGTAGCATTGGTAACGCGCGAGCGGCCAATCTATGAATAGGCGGCACGGTAGGAGGACACAAAATCTCAACAAGGCAGAGAGCTCGCATACATTTCGTTCAAATTCACACGCTTTATTTACAGTCTGCATGGAAAACGCAGGATAACAAGGCAATCGCGTGCTAAGCCATGAAACCACCACTGCAATTTCAACGCAAAGCGTCTGCTCCGGCTTGCTGCCTCCCCAGCTTGCCGAAAAAGCAGCGCGCTAGAGAGCGGTACTGCCACCTGACGGCTGTATTGCATACCATTTCCCCTCGGCCGGCCCGTTCACGACACTAGGAGAAATATTCTAGGCACTCTAGTGTTGCTATAGGCAACGCCTCCTCTAGAAATATGCCTGAGGAATGGCTCGCGCTCCCAGCGGAATTGGCCTGCCTTCAGTTTTAAACAAGCTCCGCGTGGTGGCGCTCGCGACCGACACTATCATGCCACCCCGTGCCACCCCGTGGGGGAGGTGCGCGTACATTGAACACACACATCTTTGTAGTAGAGCTTAGACTTTTTTTTTCTCGTAGTGCAGGGCTCGAGTTTAGTAATTATCGAGTATAGGGACAATTGGTGTCAGAAAGGCATGGTTAAAAAGACTGTAAAGTGTTCAGGATGTGGAGTGGGTTTTAAAGTGGACCCAAGCGTAGAAGCGGATGGACAAGAGGCTGACGCGAAGTGTAGGCAATGTGAGGTCGAGGAAAAAATGGAGAAAATGATGGTTGCCCAGAGTGAACTGCTGGTGAGAATCGCCAAGCTCGAGACTGAGTTGGCGACAGAGCAAGAGAAAACGAGGGCAATGGGAGAAAGACTGAAGTCCGCCGAGGGAGCGCTAGCGAAGCTGAACAAAGAAGCGACCTACCGAGAGAACAGTAGGGAGCCGGCAACCAGAACGGTGGAGAAGGAAAAGCAGGCAAGTTTGGAAAAAACAGGTTTAGCCGGTTCAACTGTCGCAAGGCCCAGCTTCAGTGAGGTAGTGGTGGGGCAGGGAGGGAACAAAGCAGCCGGCGTCACAGGTGCAAGTAGCCCCCAGGTGCAGAACGCTCCAGCTGAAAAGTCGCAGCATGTGATAATCGCCGGGGACTCGAATTTAAATCGATGCACAGAAGCCATCAAAGAGAGGGTAAGAGGTGACAAGAGGGTAGCAGTAGGGGCGTTCCCCGGACGCAAGCTGGAAGCAGTCATGAGGCAAGCGAGCGCAAAGCTCAAAACGACAGCTGATAGACGAAACCTAGTGATAATTTCAGGCGGTTTAAACGATGTCCTAAATAGAGATGCAGCAGGACTAGCAGCCACACTGGCGAAAGGCGTCGATGACATGCGCGACACTTCTCCTAAAATACAGGTAGTGATATGCACGATACCGGAGGTACCGGTGCGTGATAGCAACCTGCAAAGAGCGGTGGTCCACGCAAACCAAGAGATATGGCGGATGAGTCGAGAGAAAGGCTTTGAGGTGGTGGAAATAAACAGAGAGGTGCATAGGTGGGGGGGTTTTCAACGAGACAGAATTCACTTCGATGGGCGGCTAGGTCATGAGGTGGGTTGGCGACTTGCAGGACGCGCAGTAGCTTTTTTGGGGGGCAAGCGAGCCCTTCGGGGTGCAGGATAGCTAGTAACGAGGAAAACAACCAGGGAGACTCTTCGACAGGTGGTATAGACAGATACGATTCCAAAGTGGCACCAATATCTAAGATAGGTAGAGTCCGGGGCATAAATAGACGTAGCCACGAGCGCCGAGCCAATTCAGACATAGGGTATATTAACATGCAGGGTGGTAGGAACAGGCTGAAGTGGGAAGAGATAGAAGAACAGCTAAGGGAAGAGAGGCCGATGGTATACGGTTTTGTTGAAACACATCTCAGGGACATGGAACAACCTCCGAACAATCCGGACTACGCGTGGGAATATTGTAATAGAACAGAAGGCAGCAGAAAGGGGGGTGGTATTGGGGCATTCATTCATAAAAGTACAGACTGGCAAAGGGTCAAGCAGGAGTGCAAGGAACATTTATGGCTAAAAGGGAAACTGGCAGGTCAAATGACACTCCTTGGTTTCGTGTACTTGTGGACGGGAGCAAAGGCCAGAGAGGAAAACCAGACAATGGTAGAGTGTATATCAAAAGACATTCAGGAGTTGGGAAGAGAGTGCGAGATAATTATACTAGGAGACATGAATGCGCACATAGAAGATATAGATGGGTATACCGACCCGACAGGCAAAATGATCATGGATATTTGTGAAAGGCTTGATTTGATCATTTGCAACAGTACCGAGAAGTGTGAAGGGCAAATAACATGGGAGGTAGGAAGGCTTCAGTCGACGATAGATTATGCACTGATGTCACATAGGATGTATGATAAGCTCAGGGGAATGCACATAGATGAAGGTGGCTCCAGAAGTCTGGGTAGCGATCACAAACGTATCAAGCTAAGTTTTGGAAGAGCAGTGAAAGTGGGAAGGAGACAAGATGAGCAACTACAGGAAAATTTTTATCCGGAAAGGCAAATTGAAATAGCAACTAAACAAATTGAGAAAGTAATCACAGAGAATAATAAGACAGTGTGGACATACACGAATCTAATTAGACTCTTTGAGCTAGAGCTTGCTAAGACGCGTAACAAGTCACCCCGGAAAAGAAGACACAAACCCAAAAGTTGGTGGGATGAGGAAGTTAAGAGAGCCATAGCAAAACGTCAGGAAGCCTCTAGGGAACACAGACATGCTAAGCAGCGGGGTGAACCGACAGATGATGTTGAAAGAAAATGGGCAACCTTTCTAAGCTGTAGGAGGGATGCATCCCTTCTGATCAATGAAAAGATTAGAAGGAAGGGAGCTCAGTGGCTGGCAGAAGTACATAAAAAAGATAGAAAGGCAGCTGCGAAATTTTGGAACCATCTAAACTCCCTAAGAAATGAGACGAGCCTAGAGCAGAGATTTATAACTACAGCCCAAGGTGCTAGGCTAGAAGGGGACGAAGCTATTGAATATATAAGAACAAAAGTGACAGAAAAATTTCAACAAAGAAGTACTTTATGCACCACAATAGACAAGGACGAATCAAGTGGTGCAATGGCTCCATTTTTACAACAAGAGTGGGTAAGGGCTGAGAAAAGGGTTCCTAGTAGTACATCAACAGGCCCAGATGGCATTCAAATTAGGCTGATAAAGACATTAGGTCCGAAGTCTAAGCAGGCTTTGAGAGAGGCAGTGAGCACAATAATAATCGATGGTGAAGTTCCCGACGGATGGAAACTTAGCAGGATGAGCATGATCTATAAAGGAAAGGGGGACAAAGCTGACATAAACAACTACCGTCCTATAACAGTGACATCAGTGGTCTACAGGCTGGCGATGCAGATTATAAAGGAAAGACTGCAGGCATGGATAGAAGATGAGGGGCTGCTGGGGGAACTGCAGAATGGGTTTCGGAAACACAGGAGGTTGGAAGACAATCTGTTCTCACTGACGCAGTGCATAGAAATAGCAGAAAAGGAACACAGGCCCCTGTGGCTAGCATTTTTGGATATCAAGGGAGCGTACGATAGCGTGGTTCAAGAGGAATTGTGGGGAATACTGGACACACTAGGCGTGGAACATGTAGTCACGTGGGAAAAACAGGTATCAAGTGGGAAAAACAGGTATCCAAGCCTGCAGAGGTAAAACGGGGGCTTAGGCAGGGGTGCCCCCTGTCACCCTTATTATTCATGATGTACCTACAAGGATTAGAGGCAAAATTAGAGGGAAGTGGACTGGGCTTCAACCTCTCTTTAGTCAAACAAGGAAAACTTATTGATCAGGCACTACCAGCATTAATGTACGCAGATGATATAGTGCTAATGGCCAACAACAAGGAAGATTTGCAAAGATTGATGGACATCTGCGGTAATGAGGGAGATAGGTTAGATTTCAGATTCAGTAAGGAAAAATCAGCAGTCATGATTTTCAATGACAACGAAGGTAGTGAGCTTAGAATACAGGAGGTCACGCTAGAGATAACAGATAAATACAAATATCTGGGCGTATGGATAAGCAATGGGACCGAGTATCTGAGGGAACACGAAATATACGTGACGACTAAAGGTAACAGGAATGCAGCAGTCATGAAAAATAGGGCACTGTGGAATTACAATAGGTATGATGTTGTGAGAGGAATATGGAAAGGGGTCATGGTTCCTGGGCTGACGTTCGGCAATGCGGTCTTGTGCATGAGATCAGAAGTTCAAGCAAGATTAGAAATTAAGCAACGTGGAATAGGTAGGCTTGCTTTAGGAGCTCACGGGAATACACCAAATCAGGGAGTACAAGGTGATATGGGATGGACATCATTTGAGGGCAGGGAAGCTAGCAGCAAGATAAAATTTGAGAAGCGATTGAGAGAAATGGGGGAAGAGCGTTGGGCTAGGAAGGTTTTCAGCTACTTGTACATGAAGAATGTCGATACAAAATGGAGGAAGCGAACCAGGAAGTTGACTGGTAAATACTTAGAAAACAGCAGGTGGCCAAACCAAAAAGAACTATCGGTTAAGAAGAAAGTGAAGGAAACGGAGACTGACATGTGGAGAATGGGCATGATTAAGAAGTCCGCACTAGAGGTCTATCGAACGTTTAAGCAGGAAATTGCCAAGGAAAGGATCTATGATAATACTCGGGGTAGTTCTCTACTGTTTGAGGCCAGAACGGGAGTACTGCGAACCAAGACATATCGGGCCAAATACGAAGGGGTAGACACAGTATGCAGTGCGTGTGGAGAGGAAGAAGAAACTGCCGAACACTTGATAATGTTCTGTAAAGGGCTTCACCCTATAATTCAGGATGATGGCGCAGAGTTTTTCAAAGCACTGGGGTTTAGGGACCGGGAGGGCAAAATAAACTTTAAGCGGGTAGACTTCACTAGAAGGAGGTTATCTGATTGGTGGCTAAAGTCAAGGCGCGAGTGAAAATTAAACTCTTCACTGCAAAGTACGAATCCTCAAACTCTTTTTTAAGGAAAAAAAAAATAAATATAGTTTTTGGTTCATTAGATATTACGGCTTGGTGGCGCTAGCCACCGCCCGATCTAAAGGGTACAGCCATATCCATCCATCCATCCATCCATCCATCCATCATGACGGTGACGGGCGGTACCAGTTAAGTGTTTTTCACCTGCGGCCCACAGGGGCGCGTCAGTCGAGATTTGTTTGAGACCTGCAACTGTGCACCGCTGTTTCGGAGGCTATGCAAAGTGTTGCGTTGTTGCACCGTCCGCCACAGGTGACGCTAGCGACCAAGACCATTTCCAAAATGGAGAAAAAGGGTGTGGCAGCTGTTTTTTTTCCCATGCGGCAGGCATCTTCCTGGAGGAGGCGTTGCTATGGGGTATGAGTGACATCAGCTACACACTCTCGACGGCAGGCAGCTTTCCAGATGGCGATTTCGGCACCTACTCAAGTGGTCCGTAATATTTCGTGGCCGACTGTGCGTATAAGCCATACGCAGTGCTTGCTATCGGAGCTAGAATACGTAATGCGTGACCTGTTAGGCTAAGCTCCAACGCATATTTTGCTTTCAGGGTTTATGTCAATGAGTTGTAAGTACAGAGGCTGTGCGCAGACCCAATGTTTTCACTTTAGCATGCGCATTCGTCAATGATGAGCGTGTAATACGGAAGACAGCGTGCCGCTAGTTGCCTTCGCGCCTTTTTTTTTTCTTTCTGTCTCCATATTTTGTTCGCATTCGCAGCGCAGCTGAAGTTTTTTTTTACGCGTCTAAACCACGTTTATTACCGTTAAACGTTACTTTATTCATTCAGGTTGCGGGCGCGCCCTCAGGCCGCACCCGCAATCAGTCAGGGCCGTTTCGCCTCTGCCGGGGAAAAAAAAGGAGAGAAGAAAAGTGTTGGGTCACGCACACACACACATCAAGCTTCGCTAGCACTCGATTTTTCTTATAGAGGAAAAGCTCCTTAATTTTTCATATGCGATCCATTTCCTTACGCTTCCGTGCGTTTTTTTTGCACGCTTGAGAGTTTCGCAGATTCTTTTCAAATTAATTTTATAGCCTGCCTCAAAACGCTCACCTTGCGTGTCAGAATTAATGGCAACGTTGTGTGTGTGACGTCAAGTTTTGCCTGGCGGAAGTGACGAACTGATGTGCCACTGTAGCGTCTGCTCCTCTGCTATGAATTGTGTGGGTTTGGCCAGCGCTTCCTCAGTTGGGCGGGCGATAGGTGCCAAGTGGTGTTGCGTTGTGAGCCACACACGATTCGCCATATACTCACCATAACAGCGTAAGCGTTTCAGCCGATCGGCGTGGACATCGTGGACAGGTAGTGCCATCTGGCGGGTATTATGTGTAATCAGGCAGGTTCCGGCAGCGTCAGGGCAATATTTACGTCGCAAGTATAGAAGCGCACTCGGTTGGGTTTAGGTTTCGATGTTACGGTTTTTCGCTAATTAAAAATTATTTTTGAATTTTTTGAGCATTTCAGTTATCGGGCGCGTGAGAAGAGTATCTAAGGAACATAAAAACGCCATTATCCTGACGTGGTCAAAAAATCGCCGGAGTTGGCCTTTAAGGTATAACGGTCCTTAAGGTATTAACGGCATAATGGTCTTTAAGGTATGTAACGAATGCATGAATGGTGTTACCGCGTGGATTAGCAAACTTAAAACCATATACCGATGTCACACAGTCACTTTTGATGGCGCTAGTGGCCGACCCCCATTGAACTTGTGATCGCCTGCTTTAGGGGCATAGTGTAGAATTGAGCCCATTACTGTCGGGTAATTCGATCGTGATCGGGCTCGATCGTGATCAGAAACGCCCCATGTGACCCGCGGTGAAATTTACAATGATTTATGACAAACTACACCAATAAAATTAACGAAACTGCACGTCTTTGTTTCCTTCGCAGATGAGGGTAAGTGTGATTATATATTCAAACATGTTGCGAAATGGCCACTGTAGACTATCTGGAAATTAACTCGGCGGTGAAATTCATTATCGAAAATAAGCCTCCGACCCAACGCATGAATATAACAAGACCACGTATACAACGTATAACTGATTTCCTAGCCGGGTAAGTAATCGTACATTCCGAACACCAATTCTCGATGCCTAACAAAAAGCAAGCGGACCGCTTCTACCTTAGATTCATAAGGATTTCTATATACGAAACACCTACTGCGCAATACCAAGGCAGACCTATAGTATCGATCGAGCGACAACACACTCACCGAGTCGATATCGAAATTCATAATTGGTTTATCGAACATAGCATGCACTCTTCCATCGTTCATTCAGGATACACCCCCTTCCTTCGGAGTGCAGATTCTATTAACAAAATACAAAACACTCCCGGGTCAGGCTGTTATGTGAACCTTCAATGTCCGCTCCTTGTACAAGAATATGCTTATGGCTGAAGGAATTGAAGCGGTCTCAAAGTCACGATAATGTTGTTTTATCCTCGACCTACCATATATCTGTTGCAGTTCCGTAATAAATGTAATAGAGCAGGTAAAATCTACATGAGCCAGCAAAATGACAAAACACAATCGGGTACTATTTGCCAGCGCGCGGGCAGGCATACGTTTTCGTTCTGTATAGATTCACTATATAGCGTTATACAAAGAAACGTCCCCGAGTTCAAATTCTAGCCTCCCTTCACCCCCGCTCCAACACGCATGATTATGACTATAAATGAATGTCACTATTGACCAGAGTCGCGCAGGTGTACTTAACCTCGATCGCTTGCAGACGCTTTCACGGAGAGGGACGTAAGACCCGCCACGGCGTTCTGATGTTTACGGAAATCGACCTATGACCCGTAGGTCACGGGATTGAATCCCGGCCGTGGTGGCTGCATTTTCAGTTGAGGTGAAATGACTGAGGCCCGTAGATTTAGGTGCGCGTCAAAGATATATAACCTCGATCACTTGCAGACGCTTTCACGGAGAGGGACGTAAGACCCGCCACGGCGTTCTGATGTTTACGGAAATCGACCTATGACCCGCAGGTCGCGGGATTGAATCCCGGCCGTGGTGGCTGCATTTTCAGTTGAGGTGAAATGACTGAGGCCCGTAGATTTAGGTGCGCGTCAAAGAACCCCAGATGATCGAAATTTTGGAGCCCCCCCCCCCCCCTCCCCATTACGGCGTCTCTCATAATATTGTGGTTTTGGGATGTTAAACCTCAGCACGTTATTATTATTATTATTATTATTATTATTATTATTATCGTTGTCGGTGTTGGTGTTATGCAACCCCTCGTGGTCAAAATATGCGGAACCGTCTACGACGTCGTCCTTCCTAATCGTATCGTGGTTTCCGGACGTATTATTGATAATTGTTGCAGACTAGGTATACAGAGAGATAATTAAAAGGAATAATTCCGCACTTATCGCGAGTATCATCTCTCGCTTTGGTCGTGAGGGAGAAGAACGTCAACTGTCTCGTCTGCTCACTGATAATGCCCCTGCGCTTTTTGTTTCAATTGCAGCCCCGCCTCCAGACGAGTAAGTGTTTATCTTTAACGAACATGCAGACGTCACGGTAGGGGTGAATGGACGGCTATCTGCATTTATCATCGATGCATTAGACTACAGTTTAATATAGATACCATTAATAATAATAAAAAAATTTCGCACTGGTGGTGCGATAACTGATGGGATAGCAAAGAGGATGGCCTTCCCTTGCTTCTCACTCTCATGTCACTCCTCCTGACCTCCCCTTCACTCTCCCACATCCTAACTATCGTAATTTTGGTCTACCCCGAGCTAAAAAGGTGATCACGAGAGCACCCAGACGTCGTCGGCCAGATAGATAGATAGATAGATAGATAGATAGATAGATAGATAGATAGATAGATAGATAGATAGATAGAGAGATAGATAGATAGATAGATAGATAGATAGATAGATAGATAGATAGATAGAAAAGCCCATGTTTTTATAACTAGAAGAAATGCTTCGCATTTAAAGGTAGTCTGGTTATAGCGGACTCCAGCTAGAAACACCTTTATGCACATTTAAACGACAGACGTGCCGTGAGTTTGCTGGGGGGATTTGTATTATTCTTAGGTTGTAACCAATCACAGGTTAAGCTAGCTTTATCGCCCTCTTGCGGGTTGCCTCTCAAGTAGTGGAATGTTAACAAGAAGAAGAAGAACATAAACTTTATTTGCCGAATTCAGATGATTCGAGTCCGGCGTTTTTTAGTGGGCCTGGGCACCCACCGCGGATGCGGTTCCGAGACCTTGTCCCGAAGCGGCTTCCTCGGCACGCTGGACGGCCCAGAGTTGTGCTGTCAGGTTCGAGCTGAGCAGTGCGGCCTTCCAACGCGAGCGGAGGCTGGCGGTGGAAGAGTGAGATGAATCGGCACTGTTCGAATTGTTTATTAGGCCCTGACACTCCCACAGCATGTGACTAAGGGTGGCTACCTCGCCACATGACGTGCATCTGTTTGTAGTGTATATGTCTGGATACATGGCGTGCATGAGTCTGGGGTTTCTGTAGGAATCTGTTTGTAATTGTCTGAAGTGTACCGCTTGCGTTCTGTTTAGCCTTTCGTGAGGAGATGGGTATATGCGTCTTTGTAACTGGTAATGTGTGGTGATGTCGTGAAACCTGGTCATACGATCCTCCCATGCCCAGATGTCTGCAGTTCCCCGCGGGGGCTCGTCGTCCTCCGGCGATGCTCGGTGAGTGAGGCCTCGAGCAACGCGGTGAGCCGCTTCGTTGGGGGTGCTCAGTCCGGTATGTGCCGGGATCCATAACAGGTGCCTTCGGTTATCGAAGTCGACCTCTCCTGGATGTATGGGATGTCGCTGAAGTATGTGAAACGCCTCTTGCGAGATGCGTCCGTTGGCAAAATTGCGAATTGCTGTTTGCGAATCACTAATCACGTATGTGGCATCGGTCTGTGTGAGGGCCAGTGCTATAGCCGCTTCCTCTGCCGCTTCAGCGTGTGCCGTGTTCACAGTGAGGCTTGTGATGTACTTGCCACGATGGCCGGTAACTACCGCCACGAAACTCTTTTTATTGGTATAACGCGCAGCATCAGTGAAAACCGCTTCAGTGTCGTTGGAGTAGCTTTGAGTAATGCGTTGTGCCCTGGCTTTACGCCGTCCCGTATGGTGTTGGGGGTGCATGTTGCGAGGCAATGGGGGTACGTATACTTGCTCGCGTACCGATCTTGGAATTTCGACTTTGATGCCGTGCTGCGTATGGTACGTGATGCCAAGTTTTTCGAGTAGGTGTCGGCCTGGGCGGGTCTTGGATAGGCGCTCGAGCTGGGAAACTAGTTGCGCCTCCACGAGTTCCTCGAGGGTGTTATGCAACCCTAGCTCTAGGAGTTTGCTGGTGCTAACTCCGGGCGCCAGTCCCAACGCGAACTTGTACGTCTTGCGTATCAGGGCGTTTAGCTTGTCTTTTTCCGCAACTGTCCATTTGTGAAACGGTGCCGTGTACATTAGTTGTGAAATAACAATGGCTTGTATGAGTCGTATGACGCTGCCTTCGCGCATGCCCGCGTGTTTGTTCGTGATGCGTCGGATGAGTTGCATCGTGCTGGTGGCCTTTGCCATTATCTTGCGCAGTGCTTCACCATTGCCGCCGTTCTGCTCAATCATCATCCCCAGTACCCGGATCTTCTTTACCATTGGGATTGGTGAGCCGTTTGATGATGTTAGTTTGATTTCTTGTTTTTCTGAAGGTACGTAGTTTTTGGGCGGGCGTCTATTTTTCACCGGTCTATATAGCAGTAATTCGGATTTTTCGGCCGAGCAGGTGAGTCCCGTGCCTACGAGGTAATGTTCCACACATTCTATGGCCGCCTGTAAGCGATCCTCGATCTCTCCGTCACTGCCAGTTGTCGTCCAGATCGTAATATCATCCGCGTATAGCGTGTGATGCAGTCGATCAATTTGATGTAATCGCTCGGGTAACCCCAGCAGGACGAGGTTGAAGAGCATCGGCGAGATCACCGAGCCCTGTGGTGTACCCGAGCTTCCAATGTTGATTTGATTTGATTCTAGCTGTCCCACTCGCATGCGTGCGGTTCTTCCCGTGAGGAAGTCTCGGACGTAGTTGTACACTCGCATTCCGAGGTTCAATCTGTCTATTTGTCGCAATATGGCGTCGTGACGAACGTTATCGAATGCCTTCTTCAGGTCCAGGCCAAGGATGGCTCTCGTTGAGCACCCAGAATTTTCTATGATTTGATGTTTTAGTTGCAGAAGAGCATCCTGTGTGGAGAGATGTCTTCTGAACCCAATCATTGTGTGTGGTAATAGGTTGTTGTCCTCGAGGTAATCTGTTAGTCTATTGAGGAACGCATGCTCCATCAGTTTACCTACACATGATGTTAGGGAGATAGGGCGCAGGTTCTGCAGCTGCAATTTCTTGCCGGGTTTCGGTATAAGTATGATCTGCGCTTCTTTCCATGGCTGGCGTAACTTTCCACGCACCCAACACTCGTTAATGTAATCTTTGAGTTTCTCTAGCGATCTGTAATCGAGGTTGCGCAGTGCCCTGTTCGATATTCGATCTACGCCTGGGGCTGACTTGGTATTGAGTTTGACGAGGGCCGCCTCGATTTCGGAAATTTAGAATTCTGCGTCTAGGATGGCGTTGCCTTCTCCCCTGTAGTCCGGATGTACTTGCGGGGGCGTTTGGGATATGTAATGGAGTTCCGCTTCTCGTAGGAAATCTCGCTCCGTTCCCCCGTAAGCGTGTATGATTTTGTATATGTCTTGCCTCTGTGAGGTCTTGGTGTTCACGGGATCTATGAGGTACCGCAGTATCTGCCATGTGCGACTCGTAGTGAGCTGACCATCCATCTGCGCGCATTTCTCTTCCCATTGCTGTTGTTGCAGGTTAAGTGCGTGCATTTCTATTTCTTTGTTGAGCTGTGCTATTCGTTTTCGCAGTCTCCTATTATGTCGTTGTCGTTTCCAACGGCGATGCAGTTGGGTCTTAGCTTGCCACATGTGTAGTAACCGGGTGTCTATTCTATCAAGCCCAGCTGTTGACGGCATCATTTGCGTCGCCCTCTCGATGTCGCGCCGAAGTTGCTCGGTCCATTGCTCAATGTCTTTGATGTCTTCAATCTGTTGCTTGTCTCGATTTTTTCGTAGTAGTTCCCAATTGGTGATCTTCATTTGGCGACCGGCATTGTGTTCCTGTGGGCCGCCTTCTGCTTCTATAGAGATAATGTAATGGTCACTGCCCAAGTCTTGCATGGTGTTTCTCCAAGTCACCTTTCGTGTATTGCACGTAAAGGTAAGGTCAGGCGTGGTGTCAGTGCTGACGCTGTTGCCCTGCCTAGTTGGTGCCGCTGGGTCAGTGACCAGCTCGAGGCCGGCGAGTTGCGCCGTTTCCCACAAATGCCTGCCTTTCGGCTGATCGTGTTTGTAACCCCACGCCGTATGCACCGCGTTGAAGTCGCCTCCAATGAAGAGTTGTTGCCCCTGGGCGATATCGAGCGCTCGTTTGAAGAGGACGTGAAAGCGGTGTTTGCGGCATCTCGGACTGCTGTAGACGTTGAGTACGAAGATGCTGTCGGGCGTCTTACGCGGTGGAATTAGCTCTACGAGCACATTTTCAATATCCTTGACATGGGTGTCGTGTTCGATGACCGTGAGCTCTCGCTTGACCAGTGTGGTGACGTTTGGATTTTCCTCCTTGCCTGTTATAGACTGGTACCCTGAAAGTTTGGCGGGGCCGTTTGTTTCCTGCAGTATGATGACGTCTGGGCATTCGGGGATCGTTTTCAGGTATTGTTGTAGGTGCGCTCGTTTGTTTTTGTAACTTCTACAGTTCCACTGCCATATTGTATGTTTTTGTTTCGAATGGTGTCTTGCCATGGTTATGTGGTACTACATGTGTGGCGCCGCTTCGCTATGCGACGTCACCAGCGCGCTGTTGGCAGCTTCTAATCTAGACAATCTGAGATAAATGCTCTCCAAGCTCTGTTGAATCGTACGCGTGATAGTCGCGGTGATAGTTTCCTCGAGACTGCTCACGCGAGCCTCGAGTGCCTTCACTCGGGTGTCGTCTGTTGCTGCGCGCGTACGCTTGGAACGTACTGACTTTTTAAGGAAGATAGCCGGCCCGCGTTTAGTATCAGGGCCTTCGACCTCACCGTCCTCTACGAGTTCTTCTTGTGTTTCCTGCATTGCCTGTTGATCAGTCTCGCTGTGAGCGGCAGACTGGAGCTTTTGTATGAGTTCGTCCTTTGCGTGAATCTGTGCCTGCATGCATTCAATTTGTTTTTGCATCGTTTGTATCGTCTGTGTTAAGTGAGCTATCTCCGCCTCTATCTTAGTGTGTGTTTTGCCGCCAGCCTCCGCGTTAGTTGCGCGTTTTCCTTTGACCGCATCTGCAAAGCTCACCGAATCAGTTGCCTTCGCGTCCCTCGTTGGGGTCCGTCCGGGTGTTCGGCTGCGAGCTCGGCGTTGCTGCTGCTTTCGGGGTCCCGGTATGCGGCTACGAGATCGGCGGGAGTGGCTTCGACTGGGTGTCCTGGATCTTGAGCGGGGCTTGCTGGTGGAATAGTTGGTGGCAGTCGCCTCTGCCTCCTCGTTGGCCCTGCGTCGTTCCCACTGTCTCTTCGTCACGATATAGGGCGTTTTGTACCTTGCACGGCAGTTGTGGTCCGCCGTCATGTGTGCGCCCCCGCACAACTTGCAATGGGGAGAGCACTGGTGGTTGGGGCCTGGGTTGGGGGCGTCACAACCACGACACACTTTGTCCTTGGGCTTTCGGCACACGTCCATGCGGTGACCAAGTCTACCGCAGCAGTGACACATGTCGATTTGCTTGCGATACAAGGTGCAGCGAAGGAGAGCGCCACCATAATTGACGTAAGTGGGCACTCGCGGTCCTTCAAACGCCACTATGACGGTCGTGGTGTTACTGAGCCGTTTGGCTGCCAGGGCGTAAGGGTTACGTGCGTGAACGATGCTGGTATGAATGGACTTGGCGTCTTCTTCCAACGGGATGCCCTTGATTATTCCCTTCACCGTGTTGTCGGGGGCCGTCTCGTACGCACTAACCTCGTGGTGGCGGTCGCCGATGGTGATGGCTTGAAGCTGTCTGTACTTATCGGCGTGAGAGGCATGGGGCGTGCTCACGACGATGATGTTTTGATGATTGTTGGAACACACCGTGTCCTCCCCTGCTTCATGAGCTGGTACGTTGGCCGCGCGGTAAATCGCCGATGCGAGGCGCACGGTTCCAGTGGTGGCCACGTCGAGGCCTCCTCGTGGTCGTATCACGATCTTGAAATCGCTCCGTGGGAGTAGTGGCATTTTGCTCTTTCTAATGACTTGCTGCTTGATGTTACGCAGTTGTCGACGCGAACGCTGTCGGTTGCAGTCCGCTCCCTCGCCGGTGCAGGAGGGGGCTCCGTTCTGGGTGTTGCTCTGCGCGTTTGCGCGGTTGACTTGGGTCTTAGATCCGATGGTGCACCAATCCTTGCCCTCCAGAAACTCTTCGGGGGAGATATCCTCCCCGTTCACTTGGACTTCCATCGTTGTTAGGCGAAGAAAGCGCCCGCGTCAGAGGAGACGCTCAGCGCGTCTCGTCGGACGGCCGGCTTTCGTGAGCGTCGGGCCAACGGGGCGCGGGTTGAAAACCTCTCAAATCCGGCAAAAAATACTTTCCCACCTTGAATTTTGGTGTCACTGGAATCTTGGTCACTTTCCGCACACGTTGGTGTAAAATTCATGGGCTGAATGACCGAAAAACACTGGCAAATAGTTCTTGGAAGACAGAGCCGACGTGATGCGCGTCCGCTCTCTTCGGCGACAAGCGCGCCCTCCTCTGGAATGTTAACAAAGAACTACACATTTACTGGCGAACCCATGGCCTCCGAGATGGCGGGCGCGTCCTCCACGCGCCCGCCATCACGGAGGCCATGGGCGCGCCTCTTCAAGGTCGAGGCTTTTCCGTTGGCGGCGTTGGCGTGTGCCGTTGCTACGATGACGCTTATGTCGACGACAGTCACGGGCAAACAAGTGGCTTATGCAGTATGTTTCGTCCCGATATGCTGTACGATGCATTTTGTATGACTGCAAACAACCAACACTCACCAGCGAATCGTACCCAGGCCTCGTCTTTGCCACGTTCTGGCTAGATCCGATGCCACAAAGCAGTAACAGCAATACTGAAGGCAAAACGAAATTAACAACTCAACAGAACATACCAGTTATGACCAATAAACATACTATTCAATTCAATCCAATCATTTTATTTCCTTTTGATTAGGTGGAGTTCAGGACTAAAAGCTCAAGAGCTTTACGAGGTCCTGACGCCGTTCACAAGTTGACAAGAACTGCATACACCGCTTGGCACTCATTTACATAGTTGAGTGACCAAAGTAATGCGTAATTTACGGTAACACAGAATATTTTCCCTACTTCGCCCACTCATCTTCATTCACTTCTTAGATAATGCCGTATTTTTTATTTTTTTATTTTCATCTCTATGCAGCGATTCGTGGTCCTTGCTACCCGTTATCTTGTTCCTTCTCCTCTGCGGTAGCGTGGTAATCGCCTTCGTCGTCGCGGCCGGCGCATTTGGGGATGCAGGTGAGCGGCTACCCCGTCTTTCTGCGCGAGGAAACGGAGCCGATTCGAGCGCTGAGTTTCGTACTAGTACGCTATAGCCAGGCACAAAGTTGGAGGATCGCGGCATTTTCTCACGAAAGGCGAATGCACGTAATCCTGCACCAACGACGTCACGAACGACGTCACAGGCCGTCTGGTGACCCAATAGTCGGAGATCGCGGTCGAGTGCATGAACGTAACTATTTCTTGAGTCGGGGAGGCGATCGAGTGGCACGCATCGGTATAGTCTGGGCGGGCCTCTTAAGTCATGTATTCGTGTACAGGGGTTTTATAATATACTTGCGTTGAGCAAAATGCACGAACAAGCAACGAAGCTAGTGGGCAGGACAGTGGTGCGCAAACTTTCAACTGTGTATTTTCGCAAAAGCCCGTCAAAGATATACCGTACAGACTATGAGCCCGAACTGAAGCTTAGCTATAATCGCATACAACTTATGAAGTCGAGAGAGGCCCTGCCCAGACGATCGAAGCGGGGTATAGTCTGTCACCTCAGCGACCAAAGAAATAATCCAGCTCTTTCATTTAGCAACGTTCTCTGCAGGCGGGGTCAAGGTCTGTCCAGCTCATGACGTCAGTGTGGAGTATAAGCCCATTGGTGCAAATTGTGTGCATCCGCGTTTGAGGAGGAAACTCCGCTGCTTTCTGTAGTTGTAACCGAATATAGACTATAGGGCGAAACGTGGCGCTGTTGAGTCTACGAGTGCTGCAACTCGTGGTGCTTAGCATGGGAATGATGGGTGTTACATGAACTTATTTATCTTTGATTCGTTCGTTCGGCTCCGGTTGGGCAGCGGTCGAATTGTGCCAACAGGAAGTTCAGCAAAAGTTTCGCAGTACCTCGTAACTACCGCGACCCTAATGCTTTCAGGACGGTTCACAACGAACCGTTCTTGAAGCATAAACAAAAGCTTCCCAAAGGGAACCATGATGGGATCCAAAGCAGAAGCGGTGCGCACGTCTTTGACCCGGCTGAAGCGGGCGTCCACGCGGGTGCTGGAAAAACGGTTTGAAGCGAACCTCGGTGTAGCCTTTACTCGAGTAAACGTTTCTTTGAAAAGCAAGGACACTGGGTGTGGGTTGGGTTCCGTGTAAGTTTAACCGAAGATAGACGAGCTGAAAAAGTGTTTCAACTCGACGTGCGGTCGAGCGTTGCGGGTGGTTAAGAGGATGGAGCGAAAGAGAAGTTTGTTGCGAGCGGGCGGAGGATCCTGCAACACCACCTAGGTATGTTGGGAGGAGCCGGCAGCTGCTGCGGTTGAGGGAGAGAGTGACGTCGCGCGCAGCTGCGACTTGACCTACTTGGCATCGGTCCGTCAACTGCGGCAGGGGAACGCGGTGCGATGCGTTGGCATGGAGACATGGACGGACAGCGTTACACAGGCTAATCAAAGAGTTGTTTTGCATCTAAAAAAGTCATGTGCGATCGAAGCCACTAGCACGAAGACTAGGCAAAATGCGTGTTCAGCTACCATCATTCACATTGTGGCTGAACGATCGCAGCGCCACATTTCTGTGTGGTATATATATGATTGAAAATACTATGAATTTGAACCTGTTGAATGTACACAATTGGGTTGTGCTACACGATTGTGCTGTGCTCGGTTTACAACCTAAAAAAAAAGTCCACGAACGTCCACAGCTATCGTGGTCCTTCTCACATGGGTAATTAGCATAAATGCTTCACCCAGTAGTGTAGGTAAAGGCAGCGCTTCAAAGTTAAGGAGCGAAAAAAATTGGACTACACTTTTGTCTGTGTTGTGCAGTTTTTTTTTTTTTGGTCCTTAACTTTGCAGCAATGCCTTTACCTACAGCATGTTCCAACTAACCCTTAGACAAGCTCTTCATCCAATAGCGCTTATATACGTTGTCGTGACGTGAACCACTTCTCGAATGCTTCAGATAGTTCACGTTCCCACACAGACGTGGCGTTCGTGTCGCTGGTTTTAGGCTGGAAGCGGGAGCGTTTTGGTAAATTTTATCAGTGATTCTGACATCGCTGTCATCTAGACCTCATATTTTAGGTAATAACGGTGAACCTTTGACGCTGTGAATGTCCTGTATTTACATTAGCCGAGAAAAGGTATTCAAGTTTCGAATGGAGACCAGCTACCATGACTTGTCTTTCGAAGGTGCAAGGACAGGCGTCCGACGATTCTGTGGGTGGAGCTGACATTTTAAAAGACAATATTAAAGACGATAGTCTTCCTTAGGATATTTCAACGCGTAAATTTTAGTCTCTGACTGCCTGCCTGCCTGTATGTTTGTTGGCGTATCCAATTATTCAGTAACTCGGCGAAAGTTAACCCTATGCTCAACGCCCACCCATCTTGATCTAGCAAATGCGTTCATATTTGGGACCATCGTCAATCAAAAAGCAAGTATTACGCGCATTTGAAGCGTAAAATCAATACATAAGTATTAGGCGGTGCGTTCCTTTACTAGAAGATACGTAGATACGTAGTTCTAGAGACCGTACTGTTTCTTAGGTTGGGCTGAAAATGCGACGCTATGCACGAAATAATTCCGGCGGCAGCGTATTGTCTTTTGACGACGTTTGCAGCAAAGCGCGCAGATACGCTGTCAATTGTTTTATTTATTCAACGGAGGCGCCTTGAAATGCAGCTGACGATGACAGCGTGGAGGCTGAAATCGAAAGTGGAGGAAGCGGTGGTGGTGGCGGTGGTGGTGGCGGTGGTGGTGGCGGTGGTGTGGGCGGAGGGAGTGGCGGTGGAGGGGGCGGCGGAGGCAGCCCTCCTTTGCCCTTACCCATCGTGGTTGATCCCCCCAAACCGAGCCCCCGTCTCGTACCTCCTAGGACGCTAGCACCCGAAACTGGACCTGACGTCCAGCCAACGCCTGCCCCCGGACCTCGCGATACGCCGCCTGCTGTTGAGCCTACGCCGCCTGCTGTTGAGCCTACGCCGCCTGCTGTCGAGCCTACGCCGCCTGCTGCCGCGCCTACGCCGCCTCCATCGCCGACACCTCCGGAAGAGCCGGTGCAGCGTGAGTTTCCAAAACTATAAATGGTATTCTGTATAACTGAGGCGAGAGCAGCGCAGCAGAAACTGCCGTATGCGCTCGTGTAATGTCTGCAAGATTGCCCCCCCCCCCCGAGATATGGGATGAAAATCGCAGCTGCGGCGAATACGCGGATAAATAAAACACGACATTTGTTTCTCGTAAGTATGTCCGGTTGTACACTTGCCTATTCAGCTCCCGCGTGTGCTTGGAGAAGCGAGAAAAAAGATGGCTGATCCCTCCGTCGTTTGAATAGGTATAACACAACATGAAAACGCGTCCTTAAAAGAAGTTGTTGAATATGTACTGTACAATGGCAAAATAGAGCTTGCTCAATGTCCATTATTGTTTGGCAACCGACAGCGTCGTTTATCGTGGATACACCCACGTTGGCGCACATTAGTGCAGATCCATCCCTACGACCAAGGAAACAAACCCTTGTGATAGCTGTGGTATAGTGAACGGTGAGAAAGTGCCGTGCCAGTCAGAACAGCCCCGCTGATTGGGCGCAGAAATTCGACTATGATCGACGTCCGACCGCATGTTAACGGGTTTAACACGACGACCGGACTGGGGGAAAACGTAGAAGTGGAGGAAAGAAAAAAATTATGACTGAAGGGCCACGCGCCAAACGTCTCTGAAGCCGCTTGATCCTCGCATTCGTGCTCAATAAATGTCCATGGCGCTCCCGTGTCGTTTCCTTTATTTCTTTTTTTTTGTGCTCGTGAACGAAAACTCGAAAAGCGCTTTGTAAATTCCAAAGAGTGTTCTGCGAAAGTTTGTGGCCATTCGACTGACTATGCCAAAAACACCTTTAAATTCCAATGTGTGTTCTGTGAAAGCCCGTGGCCATTCGACTGACTATGCCAACAACGCTTTGTAAATTCCAAAGTGTGTTCTCCGAAAACCTTTGGCCATTCGACTGATTATGCCAAAAACACTTTGTAAATTCCAAAGTGTGTTCTGCGAAAGCCTGTGGCCATTTGATTAACTATGCCAAAAACACTTTTGTTAATTCCAAAATGTGTTTTGCGAGAACCTGTGGCTATTCGACTGACTATGCCAAAAACACTTAAAATGTGTTCGGCGAAAACCTGTGGCCATTCGACTGACTATGCCAAAACACTTTGTAAATTCCAAAGTGTGTTCTGCGAAACCCTGTGGCCGTTCGATCGACTATGCCAAAACACTTTTGTGAATTCCAAAATGTGTTTTGCGAAACACTGTAGCCATTCGATCGACTATGCCAAAAACACTTTTGTTGATTCCAAAATGTGTTTTGCGAAAACATGTGGCCATTTGATCAACTATGCGGAAAAAAAGTTTTGTATATTCCAAAATGTGTTTGGCGAAAACCTGTGGCCATTCGACTGACTATGCCAAAAACACTTCGTTAATTCGAAAATGAGTTCTGCGAAAGCCCGTGGCCATTCGACTGATTATGCCAAAAACGCTTTGTAAATTCCAAAGTGTGTTCTCCGAAAACCTTTGGCCATTCGACTGATTATGCCAAAAACACTTTGTAAATTCCGAAGTGTGTTCTGCGAAAGCCTGTGGCCATTTGATTAACTATGCCAAAAACACTTTTGTTAATTCCAAAATGTGTTTTGCGAGAACCTGTGGCTATTCGACTGACTATGCCAAAAACACTTAAAAGTGTTCGGCGAAAACCTGTGGCCATTCGACTGACTATGCCAAAACACTTTGTAAATTCCAAAGTGTGTTCTGCGAAACCCTGTGGCCGTTCGATCGACTATGCCAAAACACTTTTGTGAATTCCAAAATGTGTTCTTCGAAAGCCTGTGGCCATTCGACTGACCATGCCAAAAACACTTTTGTTGATTCCAAAATGTGTTTTGCGAAAACATGTGGCCATTTGATCAACTATGCCGAAAAAAGTTTTGTATATTCCAAAATGTGTTTGGCGAAAACCTGTGGCCATTCGACTGACTATGCCAA
Source organism: Rhipicephalus microplus (assembly GCF_043290135.1). Lineage (NCBI taxonomy): Eukaryota > Metazoa > Arthropoda > Arachnida > Ixodida > Ixodidae > Rhipicephalus > Rhipicephalus microplus. The sequence continues at coordinate 180,151,614 of NC_134705.1, forward strand.
AAACACTTCGTAAATTCGAAAATGAGTTCTGCGAAAGCCCGTGGCCATTCGACTGATTATGCCAAAAACGCTTTGTAAATTCCAAAGTGTGTTCTCCGAAAACCCTTGGCCATTCGACTGATTATGCCAAAAACACTTTGTAAATTCCGAAGTGTGTTCTGCAAAAGCCTGTGGCCATTTCATTAACTATGCCAAAAACACTTTTGTTAGTTCCAAAATGTGTTTTGCGAGAACCTGTGGCTATTTGACTGACTATGCCAAAAACACTTAAAATGTGTTCGGCAAAAACCTGTGCCATTCGACTGACTATGCCAAAAACACTTTGTAATTTCCAGAGTGTGTTCTGCGAAACCCTGTGGCCGTTCGATCGACTATGCCAAAAACACTTTTGTTAATTGCAAAATGTGTTTTGCGAAACACTGTGGCCATTCGATCGACTATGCCAAAAACACTTTTGTTAATTCCAAAGTGTGTTCTGCGAAAGCCTGTGGCCATTTGATTAACTATGCCAAAAACACTTTTGTTAATTCCAAAATGTGTTTTGCGAGAACATGTGGCTATTCGACTGACTATGCCAAAAACACTTAAAATGTGTTCGGCAAAAACCTGTGCCATTCGACTGACTATGCCAAAAACACTTTGTAAATTCCAAAGTGTGTTCTGCGAAACCCTGTGGCCATTCGATCGACTATGCCAAAAACATTTTTGTAAATTCCAAAGTGTGTTCTTCGAAAGCCTGTGGCCATTCGACTGACCATGCCAAAAACACTCTGTAAGTTCCAAAGTGTGTTCTGCGAAAGCCTGTGGCCATTCGACTCACTGACCACTGGCATGACACTCTCAGTGGAATACCACACAATCTGAATGTGTGCGTTTTTTTAAGTTCCTTATCGCAAATCGTAGCGAGATTCTGCGAGACTGATCTGCCTTCGTTTCGCATGCGTTCGTATTCTCGCGCTTTGCGCATCGTGCAGACGCCGTCCGCGTTCCAGCGCTCGTAAGGCTTATGTGTAGGTGTGTGCGAATATTCGAAATTTCGTATATTTTTTTAATACTGTTCGCTGTCCAATTCAATTTACACTGGAATTATGCTATTCGAGCTATTCGAAATTCCCATAGACAAACACAGTCAACGTCGAATTAAAAGTGACCCCTTGAGACTTCTAATGTGCGTCATCTCATCACATTTTTGTACTGCACGCAAAGCTACCGTTCAGGATTCGCTACAATTGAAAATGTACTGACTCGAGAAAACGCCAGTTCCGTCATGGAGGTCATAGATATTGTAGAAGTTGAGGCTCGATCGATGCGATTTTCGCCCCAGAAATTTCGGCTGGAAGACCAGAAAATTGCACGCCGAAGATTTTTGCCGTCCAAAAGTTCCGATTTTCTTAAAATATGTCTACGAAGTGGATTCGGAGCTCCGGACTTGGAGGAAGCACCATTTTGTCCGCCACCTCAGTTGGGCGTCCACTTTCCCGGCCACATTCTCGCGCTAATTATACTTCTTCCGCTTGTTCGAAGCGGCGAGAGTAGAAGTGGTTCGTGTGAGTGCTCCATAAAGAAAGCAACAAAATACCAATCAAGAAGGGTGTAAGGCAGGGGGATACAATATGCCCAATGCTATTTACCGCGTGCTTATAGGAGGCTTTCAGAGGCCTGGAATGGAAACAGATAGGTATAAGAGTTAATGAAGAGTACCTTATAGTAACCTGCGCTTCGCCGATGACATTGCATTGCTGAGTAACTCGGGGGACGGATTGCAACTCATGATAGGTAGCGTACATGTCATCTGTTCTCTCGGACCTCCCGTTGCCGGAACTTTCCTCTTTTTTTTTCTGATCATGTCATCATGCGTATTTCTTCGACGTCATTTCCGTGACGGAAATGCGTCACTGAAGTATTCTGGCTCAAAACGTATTCGTGTTGAACAAAGGTTGAGGGCTCGGTCAATAACGACGTATACGAATTGTGCAGCACGCAAGGAACTGATCTGCACCGTGGGGGACGTCGCGGCCGAGTACAAGATGTACCCGAGGGACGGGCTGTGCCACTACCTCTTCTACACGCACGTGTTCGTCTACGCCAATACCACCATCGTCAAAGTCCATTCGACGTCCATCACTGCCAGCTTCAGGGTCTTCCAGGAGGTCATGGCGAGAAGCCGGAAGACCCAAGGCGGACTCTCCTTCGATGCGGCGTAAAAAAAGCTTACTCATTGCGTTTTATCGCCTTTAAGGGACCCCTGGCAGCGAAAATTTTGTTTAGACTTTTTTTACAGCAGTTCGTAGCATTGCAGTGCAGAAATTGAGCCTCGCTGTGGTTTGTAGCATTGCGTCTCTTAGCGCAAAAATTGAGCCTCGCTGCGGTGGTCTACTGGCTAAGACACTGGGCTGCTAACCCACAGGTCGCGGGATCGAATCCCGGCTGCGGCGGCTGCATTTTGCGAAGGAGGCGAAAATGCCGTAGGCCTGGGTGCTCAGATTTGGACTATTAGCAGCGATTGACGTAATCCAGCAGGACACGCCAGTCCATCACTGCGTGACTTGCACCTTTCCCCTGACTCCCCAGGTTGCTCTCCTGCGCAACAGCGCGATGAGCGCCAGCGTCAACGCCGACGTCAGTGTAGGCATTAGCGCCCCCTGCTTCACGTCTTCGAATGGTTCCCTTTAACGGACGATGGTGTTACTTTTGTCGTGGCCCTCGCCCCCATGTCCCGTGTAAAGCCAAACTGATAAGCTGCCTCCGCGTGTCGTACTCTCTAACGCGCAGCAAAGCACGTCAGTGGGGCCGATGAAAACGGCGGAAGCAGAGATCAGACGTGTTGACCCATCTCCGTTGCTCGGGGGGCACATGTGATGACATTGTCCCGCTCGGAAGGCCTGCGGTTGAAGCAGAGAGGAAACGCCCTGCCCGTCTTGAACACGCAAGAAAATATGCGAGAGAGAGGGGCGGGGGAGTTCCTTGAGGAGCAATTTTGAACTTTGAACTTCTAACTGATCTTATAGGGCTGGGGACGCAAGTGCTGCTGGCGCGCTTGCTATCTCGGCAACCATCAGCGGGCTTCTCGTACACTCGTATTAACCTTTTCATAAACGCCTCCCTGGGCGCCGCCATAGCCCTCCTTGGGCTGTGCAAATTGGCGCGTCCCCTCGAAAATGCGTTGACAACGCTGCATCCTTAGCCTTTGTACTCCCGCGCACAGCCCATCATGGCGGTGTTTTTTTTCCTTCCTGTGAAAAGGTGTATACTTGCTGGGCCCTTAACGCGGACATACTGTGCGGAAAAAGTTAGCTTGCCAGCCTCACTTCGTATAACATTACGCGTTGTTGCTATCGCAATCATTGCTCCAATCTTACGGTGAAAGTGACTTTTCCCTTTTGCTGTATACACTTCAATATTGTAACGTGGCGCTCCATCTTAGTTGCATCTGTGCTTGTCCATTTGGGATGCGACGCGAAGTATGATAAAGCACTGAACAAGGATGTCTATGAAGGCTAGTTGGTTTTTCATTGCAGGATTTTTTTTAGGAGCCTTAAAGGGCGTTTCACATGGCACAAATAGTAGCGATTTTCAGTCTGCAAATTCGCTCGCAGCGAAAATAAGACCAGTTCAATCCCGCCACAGTGGTCCGCGGCGAGCTTCCAACGTTTTGGAAATTTCCGCCGCTGATTGCAGCGACGGAAGCGATTTCCGTTCGGGACCCATCAAAATAGGGCCAGGCCGGCCAAGCTGTCAAAATTGCGTCGATGTGTTTGTTTTGGTAATGCCCACTGTTGCTCATTTTAAAGTGTAGTTAGATTGGAAAGGGCTCTTAATAGACGAAACACAAGTGCTCTTCGTTACCGTTCACGGAAACTTGATAATATCATAACGCACGGATTGTCACAATATGTTTCAAAAATTATACAGTGTCTGCCACAACAGACGGAGACAAGAAACGTTGCTAGCCGCTCTGGTCGCAGATAAAAAAAATTGTGGACCGTTCGCGGTCCATGTGAAACGAAGCCTCCATTAGCGGCGGTTGCGAACAGAGCGATTGAAGCAAATGGAACAATTCTTGTTTTTGGTGCAATCGCGGCATGTGAAACGGCCTAAAGCCTAGTTCACACTGAAACATCCGCTTTCAACAGCGACCGGAATTCCCCTGCCGCCGAAACGCAGCGTCGTTCGCACTGGACGCGCCCCGCGCCGCCGAATATGCTATCTACTACGGGGCGAACACGGGATGGATGCGCTGTCACCCGGTTGTTGTCGCGGCTCGCAAACGTCACTACGCTATCAGATGGTGTGTACTTCGACGATTATCGTCCGCAAGAAACAAGAAATGACAGTACTGCTTACTTTGCTGGCAAGTGACTGTCTTGTAATGCACGAAGAGCAGAAAAACCACCGACGCCTGCAGTGGCGTTGGTGGGTTAGTTTTGCTCTGCAAGACCGCAACAAGCTCGGTCACGCCAACAGCAAGCTCGGTCACCTCTTCCACGAAATACGGACGCGAAGTAGGCACAGAGTACGCTAAACTTCCGTTGGTTTCAACATTCAGTTACGTGCATTGCGGCTTAACAAGTGAGTAGGGCTTGGCCGCCATTTTTCAAAATTTCTTGACTAGCGCTCCCATTGGTCCGCAGTGACCGATTCGGCGGCAGACGCCGCAAAAATTGGTCCGAGAGTGATCGGCGTGGAGAGGGCCCTTTCGGCGGATCTCGCCGCCGCCGAACCGGATTCGGAGCACTTTCGGCGGCCGGAATGCTCAGTGTGAACGCGGCCTTAAGGCGTGGGCTTAGCGTCCCTTCGTAATCGCATGTAGCCACCTCTCGTTAGTTCTTGAACCGGCGGTGCAGGGCGGTACTTGTACATATAACGAAATGCATATACGCCGAAAAATGCAAATGGTACGATGCTAGAGGGTGCTACTTGTATGATAAATAATGAAAATCACTGGATATCCTTTTAGTTCAAGATGATGAGTGGGGCGAAGAGTCCGCCATTCCATCCATGCTTCCGGCCATCCATTCGTTCTTGCTTCCGTACGTCCGTCCCTGTGTTCGCCCATGCGTCCATCCGTGTGTCCATCCGTTCACCCGTGCGTCCGTCCATCCGTGCGTCGTTCCGTGAGTGCGTCAAACAGACAGACAGCCGACGGACGGACGCGGCCAGCGGATGATTCACGGTTTGCCGATAAAAAGTATGATACGCGCAAGGCGGTGGTGGCTCACGCCCGAAGACGGAACCGCGATGTGTGAGCGCGCGAGAAAATAGGAATGACGTCACACGAAGACGTTGGGGATCGCGTGTTCGTCGGCGGCGCCATACGTTAGGAGGCGCGGTGTAGTAAAATGAAAGCCGTTCTGGCGCGCGTTCAGAAGGTCGGCGGATGGACAAAGTTGCAGAGCGGCGTGCGCGCAAGGTGGCGGCGGCTCGCGCTCGAAGAAAGAACCCCGATGTGCTAGCGTGCGAGGCAGAAGCGTGCCGTGAAACTGCGCGGCGGTGCCGACAACATCCCGGCGCACGAGAACGTGAGGCCGAAGCGGCGCAGCAGCGGCGTGCGAACCCAGCTACGCTCCACCCTCCATCATTCACCCCGCGGATATGCTGTCTTTTTTTTTTGTGTAGCGCCGCGTACGAAAATTGTAAAAAAAGTTGACAGGAAGAAGTTGGCAGGTGCCTCTTTCCTGTCAAATTTTTTTTTACCATTTTCGTACGCGGCGCTACACCACCACCAACAAAAAAATCCTGTAATGACAATGCAGAATACGATCGCGCGTGAATAATCATGTGAGAGTTGACAAGTCTTGGGATGCCCCCCTCCCTTTCTCTGTTGACATTGGTATTATTGTTAATATTATTACATAACTTGCTCTCTTATCGTTTTACAGAGCGACGAACAAAACGTACGCGAAACGTGTGAGGCTCGACCTCACCAAGCTCGCAAAAAAGAAGATCATCCACTACGGCTCGCTGAACGTCTTCGAGGTCGCCGACAAGATTAAGGACCGCGTCATGGAAGTTATAGAGACAATGAAGGTATGTCATATGCCCCGCCTGCCTTATCGGTCGTTCCGTTGGTCAATTCAATCAATCAATCAATCAATTACTCACTCACCAAATCAATCAGTCAATCAATCAATCGACACACAAACAATGCAACATAGACACCGTGGTGTGAGAGAGTGCAAAAAAAATTATGCGTCTCTAGGAAGTGAACGATAAGTCAGCGAAGCTAGTTCGCCGACAAGATTAAGGACCGCGTCATGGAGGTTATAGAGACAATGAAGGTATGTCATATGCCCCGCCTGCCTTATCGGTCGTTCGGTTGGCCAAATCAATCAATCAATCAATTACTGACTCACCAAATCAATCAGTCATTCAATCAATCGACACACAAACAATGCAACATAGAGATCGTGGTGTGAGAGAGTGCAAAAAAATTACGCGTCTCTATAGGAAGTGAATGATAAGTCAGCGAAGATAGGAACCAAGGGGCATAATGTCTACGTTAAGTTGCCGACTAGTGTAAAGGGTTTGCGCTTGCAGGTATTCCATATTATGTCACAATTGTAGTTGATATTAGCGTATTTTAAACCTTTCTTTGTGTCTCATATAAGTTACCTGATACTTGCCCCAAATAATGTAAATTGAGCCACATTAGGTGAAAGCCGAAAGCTCGGTTATAAGGTCCATAATGTCTACGTTGAAGTCGCCTGCTAGTATAAAGGGTTGCTAGTTGTTTCGGATTGTTTCTTCACGTTTATAATTGTTGTCTTTCTACCGTAAACGTTTTTTTCGTTAACATACCCGCGTTTAATTCATATACGCATGACGTATTTCCCGTGACGGAAATACGTCATGAAAGTCTTGGTAGACCCCGGCCGGCGTGATCATTTTGGTGTTTGAAAACCATTAAGGCTTGAAGAAGTTTCTCACCTCGTTTCACAAATCGAGCTGCAACACGAGTGAAACTACTATGGTGTCAAACATCGTTGTAAATAGAATGTTTGCACATTATGCGCCTGTCTCTAATACACGGAAAGGGACAGTGTAAAAAATAAAGATCGCCTTACACATTTTATTGTGCCGTATGATATAGTAGCAGATCAGTTGGTTTCGCCGGAGCTTGTAAAGGAATGAATTGCTAGCCTTACTGATAACAATAAAAAAAGTGGATTTTTTTCGAACGGCTTCTTTCTTTGTTAGTTCTAACCAACTGAAGAAAGAGAGAAATAACATTTACTTATACATCCGGCGTGTAGGAAGTCCCCGGCCTCGCAGGGCGCGGATGTTCCCTATCTTAAGAAGATTACGGCTATTAGTGACCGATAATCTCAGAGCCTAGACCTCGAGGATGTGGTGCTCCGACTAGGCGACAGTTACTCGGGTGCCTCCGCGCCCGTTAAACGGGTCGTCGGCTCCTTTTCTCCGCTGCTTCGCCAAAGCATCCTCAAGCCGCTGGATGGCCCTTCGTTGCGTCTTCAGGTCTTCGGAGCGTATATCCACGCTCTCACCTCTTCGGCGATACGTGGCTTCCTGGCACTGCCCGTTCCCGCTGCGCATAGCACTGTTACACCCTCCCCACATGATGTGGCGGAGAGTATAGCCGGTTCACGTTCGCACACACTGCATTTTGCGTCCACGAACATGTCGGGGCACACTTGCCGGGCCAGCTGCCGGTGTCAGCACAGCACGCACTTGGTCTGCAACTGTCGGAACTTCAGTGCCTCCGCGCCTGAGAATTCTCGGTGCGGGTGCGGGAAGGCTCTCTCCTGACTTCTCTGTGAGCCGCCAGGAACCCACCGCAGTCGGTGAGGGGCTCCAAGTCCCCTTTTTGGTCTTCTCCGCTGGTCTCGGAGGGATGGACTGCCGCGTACCCGGCACGTAAAGAGATCGCGGGCCGTGGCGTCCGCCTCTTTGTTGAAGTTTTCGGTGTCGGGTGCTAGTTGCCGACTCATGTGGGCCGGGAACCACTTGAGAGCAAGGGTGAACTGAATGCAACAAACTGTTGCTCAAGAGAAAACATAGATGTCATTAATGGCATTTAACTACATCGTAATGATAATGACGTGCATGGAAGGGAACAATAACGGCCTCTAATGCTTTTCCTGACCTAATTGTCCATTGAATGCACCTTGTTCTCACAGCATTCCAGATTGTCGCTATCGAATTCATTGCTTCGCCCTTGCGGTGAAACTGGGACGCTTTTTTGTTTTCTTCGTTACCCGTGCCCGTACACTTCTACATTTACAATGCACTCGAGGCACGAGCATCATGAAGAACTCATGTTTTTTTTCCTCCAGGAGTTCAAGAAGATTCAAAAGAACGATCCAAACAAGCGAATTGTGGTCGCCATCGGCGGCGTCGAGTACTCCAGTGCAGACGCGTGGGCAGCGTTCAAGGAGTCTATCATGATGGCCGCGGACAAGGACACCGGCATCGACACCGTCATCGCCATTTCCTCGACCAATCAACTTCTCACCGACCAAAAGGCAGGGAACTGCATAGTCGTGCCACCGAACACCATCCATAGCAGCAACATGAACTTCCCGACTCTGGTGCGCGGCGCGATCTCCTACTCTGTCAAGACCCACGCTTGTCTGCATGCCATAGCTACCATAGAGTTTCCTAATATACACTATAGGGAACTCTGGCGCTAGTCGATGGGAGCTGCAACGCACGGCGCTTCAGCGAGCATGGGAATGATGGGTATAGTACACACATTTGTCTAATCTTCGTACTTTTGGCCTGCTTTCGGCTCCGTGTGTGTTCGCGTGGCCTGGAGCTGTTTTCTCACAAAACAAATGTTAGCAAATGTTCAGCGGTAGCGCTTCACTATCTTATTCTTTTAGACTTACCTTTCCAAATCTGGTCACGAAGTTCAAAAGGGTTGAATCTTTCTTTCAAAACGAAACCGAAACGCAGCAATAAAAGAAGCCGCAAGTATGATTCGCCGTCCGCAAGTACGAAGACTAGGCAAATGTGTGTACCACCCATAATTCCCATGGCCGCTGAACGATCGCAGCGACAGAGTCCCCTCTATAGTTAACTTTAGGAAACTCTATGGTAGCTACCATACGTACCGCGAGTGCTTCGTCCATGTGGGATTTAGCATGTGTGCGTGCATATTGTACGCTAATGTCGTCTGTAAGTGCATGCTCCCTGGCTGATATACTTTACTTTTCACGTTCTTGTTTTTCCGTGATAAGGGTGTTTAGGCCATTGGAAACACACTATTTGGGGAGGGGGGGTATTTCGATTAGTGAAAACACCATTTTTTAGGGTGTAAGGGTGTTAATTATAGATGCGACAGAATTTTATTCTACGCTGGTTTACTGTGTAAGAAAACTCGCGTGCCCATTACATAATGCAACATTCGCAGGCTCGGAACCTGGAGCTGGTGAACGAGGCTAACCAGTTTATGTACGGCAACAGAGACGCTGTGGTGGGCCTCTCTCTAGAGATGGGCGCCATGATGTACACCTTCAGCAGCGACCAAGAACTGTCACCCGCCACTGCCTACAAAGAGTGCAAGTACGCGACCCTCGTGACTTTGGACATGGTACGTGCTCGCCACCAGTTCGTCAAGTTCATATTTTCAGCGTGAAGCAAGAGAGAGAAACAAACGAGGCTTTGGGGAAGACGTGTCACATCTCCGGCAAATGTGCTCCAACGGGTACACGCTCCTCTGCACGTGACGCATAAGCAGGCGCAGACCGTTCGAGTAGAACTTATCAAGTTATCCGATTTGAGAAAGAGCTCGACTTGGGCGATCACTTCTTCGTCGTCCCGAAAACGTTCTGGCGAAGTGTACCAGGCATGCGAAGAAAGAGTCCCTTATTGCATGGTGACGCTAAAATGGGGTGGGTGAGACGAAATTTCGTAGCCCGGGGATGTACTACGTGTGTCGGCGTCACATGTGCTGAGTGAGCCAGACTTTCCCGATGGGTGCTGCCATTTTTCTTATGGTGCCAGTGGTGTTGCGTGATGTAAGAAAGAACAGAAAATGGTTTAAATTACGGCTTAAATTGGCAAGTATTCTCAAATCATGACATGTAGATTGCCACTATCTCTCAAGAGGAAAGTATATAACAGCTGTATCTTGCCGGTACTTAGCTTTGGAGCAGAAACCTGGAGACTTACAAAGAGGGTTCAGCTTAAATTGAGGCCAACACAGCAAGTAATGGAAAGAAAAATGGTGGGTGTAACCTTAAGAGACAAGAAGAGAGCAGAGTGGATGAGGGAACAAACAGTGGTCAAGAATATCATATATTTGAAATCAAGAAGAGGGAATGGACATGGGCGGGGTATGTAGTGCGTAGACAGGATAACCGCTGGTCATTAAGGGTAACTAACTGGATTCCCAGAAAAGGCAAGCGGGTTAGAGGAAGACAGAAGGTTAGGTGGGCAGATGAGATTAAGAAGTTTGCGGGTATAAACTGGCAGCAGCAAGCACAGGACCGAGTTAACTGGTGGAACATGGGAGAGGCCTTTGTCCTGCAGTGGACGTAGTCAGAATGGTGATGATGATGATGATGACGATGAAAACTGGACAGATGCGCCTTCATATTGATGCCCACCGTGTACGTATCACATTGATGATACGAACTTTATGAACGACCCTCGTAATACGAGGATGAAAGCTACGAACCTGAGAGCGTATAGGCGTGCACAGGGCTCCCCTTCAGAAGGGGGGAAGGAGCAAAGGTTCGTCTCGGAGCCAATGTATGGGTAGTCTTTGAGCTCCCCTTCTCAGGTGTCCAGAAGGGGGCCACTCCATTAGGAAGTTCGAAACACGCTTCTTCGTCTACCCTTCTGTGTGTGGCTCGACGCGTTACCATAAGTGGCAACCAACACCGTATTCACGGACAAGCTGGCAGACTGCCTGCACCACTTCAGCAACCGCGTTAACTCGCACAGTGCTAGCGCCTGGCCTACCGCATGTGCTCACACAACGCCAGCAGTGGTTAGGGGCTGCTTAATGTCGGCTTGTGTTGGCAAGATGATGGCTCTAATGTCGGCCGATTGCCGCTGAATGGCTACTTAGTAAACTATAGTACTATCGGTAAATCGAAATTGAGCTGGCTATTGGGATGTTGGCTAATGGCTTCTGAACTAGCGGCTAATTGTCATTGAGATGACTATAGAGCGGACTCTTGAGCTATTTGGTAATGGCTGCAGTGAGATAAATGAGGGCTGACGCTGACTATATATACATGGGTTGCAGAAGGGTTTCTTGAAGGGCCAGTTGGTATATAATACTGAGGGGAACAGCGCGAAGAACGGGACGGTGCTTGTGTCGCGTGTTCAATCTTTCTCCGTCCCGTTTTTTTTTGCGCTGTTCCCCTCAGCATACATTGGTTGCACGTGACGTCATTTTCAGCTAGCAAGATACATTGGTTGCACGTGACGTCATTTTCGGCTAGCAAACTGAGCGACCGCCATGTTTGTCAGCATCGAGTCAGGCTGCGCGTGCAGCTTATACTGCCACGTCGGAGCTTGTCGGCGTCATTCGAGCGATATGACGAAAAAAAAAAAAAACGTGCACGCGCTTTGACCCTAGTACTTTGAAAAGCTTGGGGGACCGAATCGTGAACGTCCCCGAGCGAAAATTGAAATGTTCGATGGCATCATCGACCCGTATACGAACTGCGCATCGGTAAGGACGCTGCGCCGAACGTCGATCTGCTGCCTTCCGTCGCACACGGCGACGTCGTGGACTATTTGCTTTGGACAAGCCACGTCACGCTGCAACAAATGAAGGAACAGCAAAACAGCAGCTTTCATCACAGCGTGTCGTCGTTCTAAGCGAGGTTCGCCACGACGCCATTTCACATCAGAGTCAAGGTAAAACTTCGTCTTTCTCAAGACGCTCGGGCTTCGGCAAGATCTCGATGGTTCATCACGCTTTTAGATGCGGAGCATCTTATACTCGCGCCTTGTAGTGCGCCGTCCGCACCGCTTCTCGAACATTCGACAGCTGACGCGCGCGCATGCGCCGTCGCGCCGTCGCCCACTCTTCCACCATCTGTGCATCCCTTCCTCCTCTACACACCGCGCGCGCTTCACTCCTCCACCATCTGTGCACCCTTCCTCCTCTACACACCGCGTTCGACATCTACAATTCTCCTGATTCTCCAGTGGACGCGCATGTGGCGTCGCGCTTCGAGAACATTCAACAGCTGACAGTGCATGCGCCGTCGTGCTGTATATATACTCAAGGTCGGCGCTCGCTCGCTCAGTTGCCGCTCGTCGGTTGGTTTGTACGGCGCGTCGACGTCCAAGGTCGCGGTGAAATGAATTCCAACGAATCCACAAACACAATGATCGACGTCCCTTCGACCAGCGCCGCCCTTTCGCATACGTGTGTACGTGTTCACTCATTTAACACCCCCTCCTACAACCACGTTAACCAATTTAGCCATCGACCCAAGTAAGTCGCAATTTAACACCCCATTTCACAACCACGTTAACCAATTTAGCCATCGACCCAAGTAAGTCGCACTTTAACACCCCGTTAACCAATTATATGGTCCGCATCCTCCTCAGTGTTCCCCCGAGGGAAGCTGCGGGCAATTTTTTGGTTTTGCGTCTGTGGAAGGCAGTCCGAGCGATGTTCCAGACTCCGTGAATGGCGTGCCCGCTGCCACTGCGCGCATCCAGCGTGTTCGCTTGTCGCTTTTAGGGTCGAAGCACTTCATAGCGACACCCGTTCGTCCCTCGCAGCCGTTGTAGTAGTGTGTAACAAGAATAACGTTTTGACCTCCAAGGTGGTGCAGGTGAGAGATTTCTTCCGTGCGTTGTTGAACAATGGAAGATAGTGCTCAATGTACATGCCGATTGATTTGATTGATTTGCGGGGTTTAACGTCCCAAAACCGCCCTATGATTATGCGAGACGCCGTAGCGGAGGGCTCCGGAAATTTCGATCACCTGGGGTTCTTTAACGTTCACTCAAATCTGAGCACAAGGGCCTACAACATTTCCGCCTCCATCGGAAATGCAGCCGCCGCAGCCGGGATTCGATCCCGCGACCTGCGGGTCAGCAGCCGAGTACCTTAGCCACTAGACCATCGCGGCGGGGCTCAATGTACATGCCAATGGCTGCTAAGGGGGATTGAGAGAGAGGAGAATTCGGCTTTTAGTTAATGCGCACGCTGCGAATTTTTTATTGTTCGACAACGCACAGAAGGCAAGAAAGGGTTGCTACGTTATACTCGCTGGGCGTAACCTCCAATAGGTTTTAGAAAGGTTTAGCGAGCGTTGGGCCGCAGTACCAGGAATACAGTGAACTAGCATATACCATGAACTCGAGGTGGTTAAAGGTGGGAAGTAGACACGAAGCGCAAGCCGTAATGAAGTGGGCGTGTGCCTCCTCTCGTTCAGTCCTTGGAATGTCCGCTGGATGGCGGTGCTTCGATATGAGGAATATATGATGAAAAGATGCGAGATGGTGGTACTTGGAGTGTTGAACAGGTGGACGAACGGACACACAGACCGATGCATGGATGGACGCACGGATGGCTGCACGGACGGATAGACGCATGGACGGACGCAGGAGCGGATGCATGGACGAAAGCAGGGACGGACGCACAGACGCACGCATGAATGGACGGAAGCAAGAACGAATGGACGGACGGATGCTTCGCCCCACCCTCCATCGTTCGCTCCGTGGATATGCTGCCATTTTTTCAGAGCGATGAAAGAGCGCACATGCTGCAGTAGTCCGGTCGTAACGCCTGTGGCCCAGCAGTAGACTCGGTGCCCATTTGGGGTTCGCGTCGGCCATTAACTTCGCAGGTTGTCTTATATGAAAGAAGGAACATTCGCATTTGTTGTGTCGTTGGACTTCGTATAACAACACGAGACGCGGTTATTAGAGGGGGAAAAGTCGTTTGATTGATTTCATTTGATTTTGTGGGGTTTAACGTACCAAAACCACCATATGATTATGAGAGACGCCGTAGCGGAGGGCTCCGGAAATTTCGATCACCTGGGGTTCTTTAACGTGCACCCAAATCTGAGCACACAGGCCTACGACATTTCCGCCTCCATCGGAAATGCAGCCGCCGCAGCCGGGATTCGATCCCTCAACCTGCGGGTCAGTAGCCGAGAAAAAGTCGTTTGTACATCGCCGAGAATTGAGGTAGCATTCTGAAGAAGCGATGCGATCAAGTCAGTAAGCGTGGTAAACCTGGACATAGCACAAATGTACCCCTAGCTGTGATGAAGCCATGACTGGAGACATGGATGTATTTCTTTCTTCAGTTTTTCCCGGTTTATAGGCACCAGCCAAGCTATACGGTGCTTATCGGACATCCTTGTTCGCGTGCATTGAATTGTAGTAATCGCGGGAGAACTAAACATTATAACGCGTGGCTGTGCCTAGTCTTTAAAATCAGAAGTTCTTCTATTTTGTCTGACTTTGTGACTAGTAACGCGTAACCGAGAGAAGAGATGAGGAAGAAGGCAAAAGAAATGAATGACCATTTCTCATCTCACTTCCTAGATGGCGTTACTCTGCCGCTACTCTCCGAAGTCCGCTACTCTCCGATTGGCTGCTGCGCGCTCGCTTTGACAACGAGTGCCTCTCTCATTCTCCTGGATAGTCGCTGTACTTGGCAGGTTGTTGGTGAGCCATGGACGGAGCAGAGCGGCGGGTGCCTTGAACACGCTTGCGCTCGACTTCCTTGGCTCGCGTCTCGCCGGTGTTACCCGCATGCCGTCTGCATTCTCGAATGCGATCGGACGGACGGACACACGGACGGACGTACGGATGAACGCTTCGCCCCACACATTATCATTCAGTCCGTGGATATTGCTGTGATTTTTTTGCATTAAAAATGGCACAAATAGTCATGGTGAAGCAGGTAGCGTGGACGAAAATCGGATCTCGCCGCTGCAAAGCTCCCGATACGCGTCCAAGCAGGTGCATATGTTGACAAACATGGCGGTTCTTGGTACGTGACGCACGTGCAACCCATGTGCATAATGTTGCTTAAAGCGGCCATACATGTTTATAATGTTCACACTATTCGAATTTATGCTTCAATATATTTTTTTCTCCTGCTAGGGTTGCTCAAGTAATCCACAGCAAATAGTTCGGGACACCGTTATGGGCTTCGGCCAAGAAACGAGACGATTCGTGATCGTCCACGACAACAAGACTACACTTGAAAGAAAGGTGAGTTATTAGGACAAAAAAAGTACTCTATTACATGTCGTACGACCGTACGTCCCGTCGGATAAATGGATTGAAAACTGGTGTAAAACAATGTTACGTGATGAAAAACAAAAATCCAGCCAGTTGTGATTCACGAGCACTGCCGATAAGATCGGAGCTGACATTACTGCTTCATCAAGTTATCATACTTACAGCTTTTTGCAGCTTTTTGCAGCACTTGTCTCAGTCACCACATGCCTGTTCCCGTGTCAGCCTTGCACGAACGTAGCTTTGGCTGACCACATGTCTGTTCCCGTGTCTGCCTTGCACGAATGTAGCACTTGGCTCGGCGAGCACTTGTATGTTCCCGTGTCGGCCTTGCACGAATATAGCAGCTGACTCGGCGAGCACGCTTATTTCCGTGTCAGTTCTCACTGACGCCCGCGTCGGGCGGCTTCTACCTCGGGATCGGTCTTGGCTGAAGGCCTGACCCCACGTATCCGTCACAGCGCGTCAGCGCGTGGCTTTCTGACGCGGCGTCGTGCCCTCTCCCCACGAAGAGAAAGGGCGTGCGGCTACGCGAAGCTGCGCTCTCTCTCTCTCATACGGGATAGGACTCGGCGCCGCGTCCGAAAGACGAGCGCTGCCACGGCTACGTGGGGTTAGGCCTTAAGTCTTGACCATGATGAAAGTGAAAACTTCCACAGGCGTTGGCCGGGGGTCGCATAGGGGCCCTTGCCCTACTCAAGCGCTGCACGAGCTTTTGCCGCCGCCAAGCTACATCAGCGTTACTCCCTCCCCCAGCCGCGGTGCAACGCAAGTTTGCATCACCCCAAGACAAAAACCGGCTGTCGCCTGTGTAAACTCCCAAAGAACCACGTGCGAAGAACCAACATTCTCGTTTGCGCCACCGAGACTCACTCGCCCATCTTTTCCTCGCAAAACGGCCGCATTTAGGGGGCCTACATTACTTGCGCACGCGGTGTGCTGGGCTTCTTTAAGGTTTAGCTGGCTAGGCGCTGCCGATCGAGATACAAAGGGTTGGCGTCGTCATTGTAACAGCAGAGTTGAATTAATTGAATTCAGGGTGAGTTCGTGCATTGCGCTGAAAGAAAACTGTTTAAAAAATGAAACGTTGAAATGTTGAGATTGAAATCTTTGATTGCCGCATAAGTACAAAGGATACACATAAACGTGATGGATGGTGGGTTTACAAGTGGCGTATAGGTAGCTTGATTGGTCCAACCTTTCCGCGCAATGAACACAGCAACGTGACAAGAATTTCCACTTGTCGCAATATTAAGATTGACACGGACAGAGAACACTGACGAAAATCAACGAGAAAGAAACGCATTTATTCGAGAAAAAAACACAGTGACAAAGGTTGACATTCATAATGCTAGTCGAAGTAATGTGTGTGTGGAAACGTAACGCATGTTTTCATCGCATAATTTATATTTGTATAGTGTTCAAGTAAGACAGTATTGGGCGCGAGGAAATACCGCGCCCCCACCATGCGGAGGCGTCCCGGTGACGTACGTAATTTTATTGCTCCACCGCCCTCTCACACGCCGCCCGCGGCCGCGTTCGCGTTTCCTCTCTTTAATTATAATTTTCTTGTTGTACGTCACTCAACAAAATCGGTAAATTACAGCTGAAGCTTCTTGGCCGACTATACGAAGTGCTAAATGACTGCCCTGAAAAAAGGTTTACGCTTCTCACAATGCCTGACTGCCGGCGTCGTCTGCTATGGCCACCTGGATGAAAACTACAGGGCCCGAGTGCGCCGCTTCTGTAAGAGGTGGCAACTCATTCCGTCTGGAATCGAAGTATCAAATGGGTATTAACGGTAAAGAAACTTATCTTTGCTACAAGAAATGCGCGCAACTATACGCTACTTCATTCATTGTAGGTTTGCGTCTAAAGAGGTCCCGTGGTTTACGTGACAAGTGGGCGCAAATTACATATTTGTTTGGCACACATCGCCCTACGAAGCACAGCGCAAGCATATTCCGCGCTTTGCGGGAATGGACGCGGCATTCTTACAGCCGCATGCAGCCGCAACATTTCATGTTATCATTGCGGGCAAGTGTGAGAATCGCGCACGCGCCTCATTCAGTGTTGTAACATTTTCTCTACGGCACGATCCTAATATATTTATTGCACAACACTTTTATGTGGTGGTCACACGTTGCACATTTGATCGCCATCGTGCCACACAGGGGTGAAAATTATGATTGATTGGTTCAGTTCCAGAGCTTCTATAGAAATAAAGGGGTAAATAATGATTAAAAATGCGATTAGCCAGCCGTATCATTTTGCGCCCTTGAATGTGCATGCTACGAGTTCTTGCGTACCGTGATCTAAACTGCAACTTCATGCCTCAGTAAAATTGACAATGTCCAGTTCTTTTTTTTTTTACAGCTTAATTCACAGCTGTGTTACATTTCACGACAGTTCTTAGAAGATGAATCGGTTCTCGAAGCTGACCACGTTTTCACCTCAATACAACATTGATAAGAAGTGACAGTGGCTATCGGCCCATTCTGCAGATGTAATCTATAAACAAGGAATTAATCTTGTGATCTCAAGTCGCGGATGGTAGGGGCGCTGGCAGAAATTTTTTTTCGGAGGGGGCACCACCTTGATTAAAGTTGGGCCCACACAGGCAGAGGTGGTAGACCATTATTTTCTGCGCATATAACATGAAAATGTTTTTTTTGGGGGGGGGGGGGGGTGAAGGGGGCACGTGTTTGTGTGCCAGCCACTGGCGGATGGAAACCCGTGTCGTATAAGGTACACGGGGAGGAAGATGGTGGTGGCACAGACTGCGGTAAAGTTAACAGTGGCGAGAGAAGTAAGCTTTAACGAAGACTAGAGCAGCACATGTATGATGTAAGAAAGAAGGTTTCGTCAAACGCGCTGGCCGAACACGCAGAAGCAACTGGCCATGAAGTAGACCGTAATATAGGGTGAGAATAGCGAAAATAAAGGGAAAAGAATCGGACTTCCAGGCTATCTTGACTTTCTAAGAATCTAGAGAACGGCGCACAATTTTAAATGTAATAACAGCAGCTTCCCCCGCATGTACTCTTCTACGTCCTAATATACCTAATCGGACCTTTGCACATTCTATCTTCGTTGTGAACGAGGCTCCCGTGCGGAAACTGAAACGATCTGTTTGTATGTGAACATTCATGGCCTGTTCTCATTTTAACCCCATTGGCTCGAAATAACAACCACAATAATGAAGAAAGAGAGAGGTGCCAGTGGTCGCGACAGTGGCATCGCATAATGCAGCGAACTGTGGCACGCCACTGGTAACTTTTACTGCGGCTTTTCGCATTGTGTAGTCTGCGCAAGTCCGCGCAGACGAATTCAGAGCAGTACAACGCCGTTCAAAAAATCGAAGTCACCGTTAAAGACAACGCATCCAACCGCCAGCTTACTTCTTTTGCCAGAGCGAGGCGAGATCACGTGATCCAACCCTGCACGTCACAGCCAGCGATTGCAGCGCTTGCTCCTCCAGTGGTGGGCCTCGCGCCCAATAGAAAGCGTTTGAAGACCATAGTTTGCGACGAAGGACAAGTAAGAGGAATGGGACATTCAGTGCCATTTCTCTCCTCCTTGTCCTTTTGACTGACTCGTACTTAACCTAACTTAACCTTAAAGGGGTCATGACATGGTCGCTTTACAACGACAATGCGAGACCATCGACAGCCACATGCGCTAACTATATCATCAGCCCGAGTGGACCTGCATAGGCACCCGACAGTGGACCAGAGGGCGCGACGAAGCTCTTTGGGCCACCTCAGCATTGCTGGTACCGACCATAGAGTTTCCTAATATACACTAGAGGGAATTCTGGCGCTAGTGTTTATGGGAGCTGCAACGCACGGCGCTTCAGAGAGCATGGGAATGATGGGTAGTACACACATTTGCCTAGCCTTTGTACTTGCAGGCGGCGAATCGTAGTTGCGGCTTCGTTTAATGTTCTGTTTCGGTTTTGTTTTGAAAGAAGAATTCAACCCTTTTGAACTTCGTGACCCGATTTGGAAAGGTAAGTCTTAAAACATGAAGGGACGAAGCGCAACCACTGAACATTTGCTCATTTTTTTTTATTTCGTGAGAAAACAGCTCCAATCGCCACACGAACACACACACGGAGCCGGTAGTACAAAGATTAGACGCCGAATCCGTGTACTACCCATCATTCCCATGCTCGCTGAAGCGCCGTGCGTTGCAGCTCCCATAGGCACTAGCGCCAGTGTTCCCTCTAGTTTATACAACGCCTCCTCTAGGAAGATGCCTGCCGCATAAGAAAAAAAAAATAACAGCTGCCACACCCTTTCCCTCCTTCATTTTAAAAATGTTCTCGGTCGCAAGCGTCACCTGTGGCGGACGGTGCAACAACGCAACACTTTGCATAGCCTCTGAAACAGTGGTGCACAGTTGCAGGTTTCGAACATCTCTCGACCGACGCGCCCCTATAAGCCGCAGATGAAAAACGCTTAGCTGGTACCGCCCGTCGCCGTGATGATAGTGTCGGTCGCGAGCGCCACCGGTGGAGCTTGTTTAAAACTGAAGGCAGGCCAACTCCGCTAGGAGCGCGAGCCATTCCTCAGGCATCTTTCTAGAGGAGGCGTTGGTTTATAATAGGAAACTCTATGCCTTCAACCATTTTCGTAACCTCCACGAAGCCCTGCAGGCAGTCGCGAGTGCGTTGACGTGGATGCGCGCTGTTGTCTGCGCAGTTCAAGTACGTCCTGGCACGGCATCCGCGGAAGCGCTTTGCCTGGCTCTACTTCGACGTGAACATGGCCGACTTCGTCCAGTCGTGCGGCCTGCGCAATCCGTTCGAGTTTCTCCAAACGCTGCGCACCACCTTCGGCATCCACGACAAGCCCGACGAGACCTAGTGGGCCGCGCAATAAAGCGACGCCGCGCGTCCCTCCACGACGCAACCGGAGCACGGAACTGTTGCATGTTCCCTCTCTGAGCGGCTGAGCATCTGAATTGCGCGGCGCCGTAAGCGTGCTCGTGTTGCATTGTCCGAAAGACGTTGGTTATTTATTTATTTATGTTGTTGATTTCAATATCCTAAACCCCAATTAGCAGCATTACATAGGGGGAATTTAAGTGAATATATACATTTCAACCATGCAGAAAACGAAATATGAAAAAGATAACAAGAAAAAATAAAATGGCAAGTAAATTGAATCACATAATTTAGTAAAATACATTCACTAACATCGGTGGAACATATAGTCGTGAGTAGAAAACAGTAATGATGAAAACACTTTATCGAAGAACATCGAAGAACATTGAAAATATATAGCGAAAAAAAAAACAACTAAATAAGTGAACCCGCGGGTCGTGGGATCGAATCCCGGCTGTATGCGGCGGCTGTATTTTCGATGCAGGCGAAACTGCTGTAGGCCCGTGTTCTCAGATTTGGGTGCACGTTGTTAGGAATTTGCTGTGTCGCCATGGTAGCGGTGGCGAAGAGCGGCGAGCCGTCGAGCGGACTTCGCTGAAGCCTTTGCCCTAAGGCGAAGCAGGGAGACAATCCGTTTTGAAAACAGCAACAAGAAGGAGCGTTTACTGTAGCAGGTTGTCGTTCTTTTACAGAGCCGGCCAGCACGACAACGTAGGCTGGGACAAATCCTCTCAAACATGGGGCTGGCACGGCCTTAAAATAACGTCTGTAGTCCATTCTCTCAGACCAGTTCTCGGGCTCGGAGGAGGAGACGCAGCCATACCCGGAACTGCAAGGTGGTTCGACGGAGGAAGCGACGTTATCCCCGGAACTGCACGGTTCTTCTGCACGGAAGGCGGCGCTGGGAGGGGGGGGGGGGGGAGACAGTTCGTCGGAACAGCGCTCGATCTCGTGAGACGTGCTCCCAAACGAGGAAAATGTCTGTGGCACAACAACGTTAAAGGGTCCCTAAAACGGTCTTTTTCACACTCCGTTTTTTTTATTAGACCACTATTGGAGCAAATCATTAGCACCAGAGTTCAATCGAAACTCCTATTATTAACGGAGTTACGAGCACTGAAAAAGTACCCTCCTCCTCCGCTCCGCCGTTCACCTTCAACTGCCCAACTCTTCCTTCGAGCGCATCGGGGCTGAGCTATGCCTTCACGGGGCCTGCGTCACGATGTGGAGACCGCATATGCGTAAATCCCGCTGCCGCTACGATACCGGCAGTCTGTGTTGGGCGTTCCACAGCCTATCAGATCAGCTGGAAACGATGACGTCAGTGGGGCAGAGCGTGTCGCTTTGTGTGTGGGCGGTCGAAAACGCGTTTGGCTGAGTCGCAGCGATCTAGAGCGATTCTTCGCAGCTTTAAAAGCGTTGTAATAAATTTCACAGTTTGCGCAGAGAGCTCAGATCGGTCTCTAAATTACCCTTGGGATTTGGTCTACCGGCCCAATGTGTTTGTGAAAAATCGTCAAAACCGTTTCAGGGTCTTTTTAAAGAACCACGATTGGTCGAAATTTTCGGAACCCTCCACTATATACGGCGTCTCTCTTAATCATATGGTAATTTTGGGACGTTAAATCCCACACACCAATCAATCATGTAAATAAATAAAGCGAGGACTATCAGACAGAGGTTAGCGATGTTCCTCTCTGTACAGTACTGCAGCATCGGGTGAAATATGGAAGGATCTGTTAATTTGGCGATGCTTGGTGGAAGCGAGCAGGGTCGCCACTGACGTCCGACGGAAATTCGCCATGCGATGAGCGAAAAGTCGCCAAAAGTCGTCATTTTTCTTCAAGTCTTCGCCAGAAAAGTCACCTCTCTAACATGTGTCGCTTGTGTAGTTAAAAACACTGTGGACATTTAAAGCACGCTTTTTCACCACGTGTACAAAACCATCATCACCTAGTGTTCTTCATATTAATCTTTAGTGGATATGGCCCTTCAGTCGGTTCAGTGCCTCGGAGGTGACTGTCTTTGGCCACATCTTTCAGGCCTAATAAAGGCGTGTAAATGACTTCGTCGAAAGCGGGGGAGGTTGCTCCTCGATTCCTCGTTCCTGCTCGCCCGCTTTTCCTCCTGGAGCTTCGCTCAAGTCGCCGTTTGGGCTACGTGTCCACCGGCATGGCGCAGGACCAGCCCCCGGGCGCTTCCCCCTTTACCCCTCCGGCTACGACTGCCGCCGCTACTCACTTTTCGATCGTCAGTAGACCCCCTCGCGAGCCCCCTCTATTTGCTGGACTCTGAAATGAGGACGTGGTCGACTGGCTACACCAATATGACATAGTGAGTGCAGCGAACCGTTGGGACGATCCGCACAAGCTCCGCCACGTCTCCTTCTATCTTACTGGCGTGGCGAAGACCCTACTGGAACGACTTCAAAGAGCATCTGCGACAAGTCTTCGCTAGTCCTTTACACGCCTTTATTAGGCCTGAAAGATGTGGCCAAAAACAGCTACCTCCGATGCACAGAACCGACTCAAGAGCCACATCCACTAACGGATGAACACTAGGTGATGATGGTTTTGTGACGTGTGATGAAGAAGCGTGCTTTAAATGTCCACAATACTGCTAATTACGTATAGCCCCATGCAGTATAGTACCAGCCATTGCCCCTCGAATATAGCGATGTTTTTCAATGTCCAGTCGCATCAGTTGCTTTACCACGAGAGTAGAATGGGCATGCATGTACCAGCAGCGTTCTTTAATGCTAGTGCCTCATAACAAAAGACTGTGATGGTTTTAGTTGTAGCGAATAGAGGGCGAAGCATGATACAACAAGAAGGGGAGGGTGTCCGTAGTATTTCTGCAAATTTAGAGAAAGTATTTTGCAGTGGAATCGTGTGTCCGATAATTGTAAGGCTCAATTACAAAACAACGGAAATGAATTTGACAGTAGTGCTTACCCGTCGCGATGCCCACACCACGCTTTCTGTGCGGTCATGCTTACGCTGCGCACTCGCCTCAGTGTAGTTTTTGTAGGCTTCCTTAAGAGCCCGACTTCTTGACCGGCCCGAAAAGTGTGCTAATAACGAGTTGAAACTCTGCACGCCACAGTATACGGTGTACTTCAGCAGTTGAGGAGTCGACAAGCTGTTCAGTAAAGTTGGTGCTGTGGTCGGAACACACAGCCTAACTGTCACATAACCACTTCAGAAGCGAACTTTAAATAATCAACGTATCGTTAAACACGGTGCTGCCCTCATCGAAGCAGCCGGAAGTAGTGAAATGTGTCTCTACTCCCGTAAGCGGGGTACAATAGCATACATTAGGATTCCAAAAGTTAAACAACGCCGCTACAGATGGCGCTGTCCAAATAGTAGACCGATACACTGCTTCAAAAAGGAGTGCACATATCTACAGGAGAGGGCAGACTTTTACCACGCTACGCTTCCGCCGGCACACAAATTTGAGACCTGTCGAACAAACGTACGGTCGTACCAGGAAAATGCATCTATATGCACATTGCCAATGAAGGTGTCCCGAGTTCAACTGCCCGCCAAGGAGAAACTCTCTCTCGGTTGAAAAAAACAAAACAAAAACATAGTCTCATTAAATTTAGAGCACCCAACACTCAGTGGTTTAAGGCCATCTTCCGATTACGGAAGCCAGCTGAAGGTGATAGAAAGAGTTTCGATACATTACCAGTGCGTAAACGAAATAAGGAAAAAATAGAGAAAAAAGTGCACGCAGAAACGAATGAGAAAGGAAAAGTTCCCGTGCCCCTGTCTTTTCTTTAGGGGCGAAGCTCCTCAAGACCTCACGATGTCCGCCGTCTCCCGTCTGTCCGTAACACGTATTCATCTGTCTGACATTTCTGAACCATTTTCCATGTAACCTTCAACTTATATAAGCAACAGAGGGCGTTGGTGGTAACCGTTTTGCATGTAACCTTCAACTTATAAGCAACAGAAGGCGCTGTGGTTAATTGTAGATGTGATGGCGCTGCTGTCAACGCTATATATGTATAACCACGTTCCATACCACACATTCTCTTCTCTCATTTGGACGAAGACGAACGCAGGAAAGCGCGATGTGCAGAGTATCAGCGTCGCCGTCGACGGGAAGCTACTGCGGAGACAAAAGAGAAGGAAGCGGATGCAAAGCGGCGACGGCGACAACAAAGTTGTACACTACAGACTGGGCTAAGGAAGCAAAGGCTAAGCGGGAAAAACGCCAAGCTGAGGCGCAGTTGAGACAACTTGAAGCGGATGCAAGGCGGCAATAACGACGAGAAAATTCTGCACTAGAGACGATAGCTAATGAAGCTGTGATTATGAAGTCAAAACGTAACCCGGAACTCGGAACCTCATATCAGCTATAAAGAAGAATCGCCGCTATATCACAATCGGTCTCAGCACTATGTCTTTGAATAAAATAAAATATATGTAAGTATCACAACCACAATCAGTCTCAGTACTACCTCAACTTTAATCACAATCGCCCCATTATTATCTTCAATCAGCTTGAAATGCAGTGATTTTTTCTTTACTCCTTCATTTCGATTGGTCGCTGGAAACCACGGTGTAAGAATAGTTACACCGTGCTGAAAACTCATCAAAGTTCAGTATTCCAGCCCAGGAAACTGCTGTGTACTCGCACATGCACACACAAGATATGCAATAGGGGAAGTCTGTGTCGCAATAATAAAAAAAAGGAAATATAAAGCCCCAAGCAGCTGCTTTCACCAACGGTGTCCCAGATTATAGTCCCCCTCTTCCCCCTTTTATTGACACGCACACACCAGCCGTCTTTGCAAATATAAACACCCAATAACATACGTAACCGCGACCACTTCAAAAGAAAAAAAAAAGGATGGACAGCTGTCATCTTGTCACGAGGTTATATCCGCATTGCTTCGTAACTCTTACGGAGCAAGCCATCACTACTAGAGTAATGACTACAGAGGTTCATTGCACCCCATCGTGTCTTCCACGCTGAAAGACGCCCCCCCCCCCCCCCCTATATACAGGAGGAGCACAAGCGAAGAAGAAGGGCGCGAGAAAACAAGTCGTTCGTGGTGAAGTACTGTTTCCCGTTGTTTTGCGGGCGATAAGCGTTATGGATACACTTGCAATATAACACTTCTCCCGCGCCGGTGAATAGCTGCGACACACCGTCTGCTGTCTTTTATCTCCCAGCTGATGATCTTGCCACTGTCGTGGAATGTTTTCACTATGCCGTACCGTTGTTTCTTCTCTTACGATCTCGTCCTGCAACCGTTGCGAAGGCAACCGACGCCGTGCGCATTCAACAGGGTAGAATATAGGATGAACTACGATGACTGCGAGATTTCCTTCTTTCTTCGAGAGGAGAGAGAGTGAGGATATATGTCGAAGTACCCGAACGTGTTGGATTCTGTTGGTCGGAGAGTCTTTGCGCTTGTTTTATCCCCCACGAAATTTTCGTTTAGTTAAATTTATTCTATCGTGGTACGGAACAAACAGTGTATAGGAAACGGTGTCCAAACATTAGGGGCCACAATGAACACACACAGACAACTAAGCACAAAAGCTAGTGAAACGTTAATACAAAAATGTTCAATTCCACAGAAAGTTCGTAGCACATGCCACTATACGGACTGACTCACACCGTCCAGCGCGACGAAATATCAAGGACGGCCCCGCCGCGGTGGTCTAGTGGCTAACGTACTCGGCTGCTGACCCGCAGGTCGCGGGTTCGAATCCCGGCGGCGGCGGTTGCATTTCCGATGGAGGCGGAAATGTTGTAGGCCCGTGTGCTCAGATTTGGGCGCACGTTAAAGAGCCCCAGGTGGTCGAAGTTTCCGGAGCCCTCCACTACGGCGTCTCTCATGATCATACGGTGGTTTTTGGACGTTAAACCCCACAAATCAATCAATCATCGAATATTAAGGACGCGCTACCCACATAGACGAAAAAACAAAACAAAACAAAGCAGACAGGATTGTTTCTGACAATGTGGGTCCGTCTCTAATATTTCGTCAGTATGTACCAAATGGCCCGACAATGCACGGTCTAAGTAAGCTGCCGTCACACTTATCACACTGCACATAATTAATATGACGACGTATGTACAAAATATACATATCTTCACGAGGATGCAAGTATGTTGTGTACTATATATCTGCGTCAAATGAGACCCGAACAGCGGCAAACTTTCGGCGTGGTATAGAGCGCGCCGTCCTGTCTGGCAGCTCTGCGCAAATTGTCTTGCCGGTCCATGGTGATAAGTGGACCATCGCGAAGGCCTGTTTCTGTTCGGGTTTTATTTGACACATATAGTGTGTTTAGAGAAAGTGTTCAACGATTTCGAGTGTGAGCCGTCTCTATACTTGTACAGCGGACAACCGCAATGGGTTCAGAAAAATTGGGTGCCGAATTCAAGCACTCGGTACACAGTAAAAATTTTTGCACCCAAAAGGGTGTAAAAAGGGTGCTTTTACGAGAAAGCACCCTTTGCAACACCCTTTAACACCCATAAAATGTCGATTGAAAAAAAAGCACCCTTTTGTTTGGGTGCTTGCCTCGATAGCACCCTAAAATAGGCTCTAAGGGTGCTTTTGTGCCTGAGAAGTGTGTAGGTGCCGATTCATCGGATGGAATATGCAGCATAAGAAGAACACATAAATATAATAATTGGAATTTTACGTCTCAAAAACCTCCATATGATTATGAGGGTCGTCGTAGTGGAAAGCTGCAGATTTTCACCATTCGGTGTTCTTTAATGAGCGCTCATATCGCACAGTGCAAAGGCTTCCACATTTTCGCCTCCGCCTTAATTCGACTGCCATGGCCGGCATCGAACCCGCGACCTTCGGATTGGTGGCTGAGCAGCGCAGCTACTGCACGAATATGTGAACCTTGCGTTAAATGACGGCCTAATTGACTTAGAATGTGTGAAGGTGCTCTCCGAATACAGCAGAATGTCAGCAGAAGCAAATCGCGTTTCATCTATAATGGCAATTAACTGCAATCCATGTTACGAAAGCTTTCCTTAGCGTTGGTTATAAGCTACATGTTTGCTGTGGATTATATACAGGAACATAATGTTCGCCCGAGTATGGGTGTGTGTGCGTGAGCCTGCGCATGTGTTCGCGTGTAAGCGCGATTGTGTGTACACCCGTGCATGTGTGCGTGCGCGTGTATGTGCGAGTCCGTGCTTGTGTTGGCGTGCCTGTGCACATGTGTACGCCCATGCATGCGTGCGTTTACAGTCGCGTGTGTGTGTTGCCGTATGTGTGTATACGTGTATGTGTGTGCGCCTGTGAATAAGTATGCGTGTGTATCAGCCCGTGCGCCCTCAAATTTCGTGTGTGTGTGCGGGGGGGGGGGCACTGCTTCTTAGTGTTTAAGGTCCCACACCTGTTCAGACTGGGAGTCTATATGGGAGGTGGCTTAAGAAATGGCGGTGGTCAACGCACTGTACACGGACTATTCAGTACATGGAAAATAGCTGCACACTTTCGTACCAAATCATTGCTTACGAACTTGCTGTGGTAGCTGATTAGGTCCGCTGAGGCGCTTCTACGCTCGAAAACGTGGGTTATGACCAATTCACACGGAAAGCTGTCACTGCACTTATGCACAACCATCGTTTATATTAACAACGTTTAACAAGAACGTGCCCTGCCTTTTCTACAGGTGCTTAGCTATGGAATTATGTGCTGATCATGTGGTCAGCAAAAAGTTTGTTATAACAACCTCGGCACGTTTCGTGGTGCGTGACAAGCCTTGTAATAAACATCCGCGACTGTGGATTAATTTGTTCCAGCTTCGACTACGCATTCAGTGTTTGCGGCACCATACGCGGAATAGCCAGACACAGACAATGCGAAAAGAAATTCCTCTGGAAAAAGGTGTGGCGATGCTCTCCCGCTAATGCCACCGAGGACGAAATAATTATTGTTTCTGGCCATTCCATGGTGCACTTTGTTTTCCGCAAGTTTTGCTTCACTATTTTTCGCCCACTGCAATCGCATTCCGTCGAAATACTCAAAGAACCCGAGGCTGGTAAATAATCTGCGTCGCTGTGCGACTGGCTGGGAGGAGAGTTGCCGTTTACAAGGAGTCATTCCGCGCCGAACGGCCGTCCGCCGTATGCGCCATAGCGTTTGCCTTTCGGCGCCGCCTTGGCGGGTTTCCCGCTCTCCCCCCCCCCCCCCAGCTCACCCCGGCCAGCGTTGCTCCCACAACGGCGGCGTAGATAAGCGAAGAGTTGCGTCACCGAACACCTGCGTGGACAGCTGCGGCGCCGCCACGCCGCCGCCAGTGCCTCCTCCTTCTCTCTCTCTCAACGTTGCTCCCTCTGTCTCATCGTCTTTCAAATGCGTTGCGTTGGTCTGGGGTCTTGGTCGCAGTGTGTGTTCTAGCGAACAGGCGCATATTCAATGGTGGTCACGCATGACACCGTGTTCGAAGTGACGCTCAGATTAAGGAATATTCATGGAGTGGCGGACACGGACAACGTGGGCCTGTTAACGGTGAGTGTACTGTTTTCGTATGTAGTAATCATACAGCGCTAGCTGGGCGCCTGCAGCAGCTCTGCCGAAGTAGGCTGCCAGCCATTTACAACAGCATGCGTTCGCGGGCCTGTTGCAGATGCCCGATTAAACGTGTGACTTAACGAGTTCACACTGCTATGCGCGATGTTGTGTAAGTGCTTGCATCACTCATACAGTGAGTGATGTGATCACTTAACAAGGGCGGGGTTAGTTGCTGATCGCACATTGTCTCTACACTGCACAAAGTGATTGATATTGTTTTATGATGTGCTTTGGGCTACATCGTAATAACATTTCTATTAATACTCAAATGTGCAACGTGCTTCTGTAGGTGTAAGCGTAAAAAAAGAAAGAAAAAGCAAAAATTATGTACAGAGGCGCACTGTACGAAATGGCTTTTTTTTTTTGGCTTAAAGACGGTATAGTTGGAGGTGCTGATATGCCGCGATGCTCCCGGCACGTGCGCCTCGGTCTTTTAAGCTATTTAGGACAAGTGCCACCAGCAACAGGGAAAGATCTAGCAGACTTCCAAAGGCGCGTTGTTGTGGCCATCGCCGTGCGTTGTTTTCCCTCGTTTCTGTTTGCTGTTTTCGTGCTTCGCTTTCATCTGCGATAATGTTCGGCGTTATAACAGAATCGAGAGAGTATACGTGACTGTTGGAGCTATCTGCGGTTGCTCTAGCATAAGCCATGGCTGCTGCAACGTAGTCGGCGTCCGCGCACGTTGGTGTCGTTCGAGCGCTCTTACTTGCGTGATTGTGTTTAACTGAGTATTTAGGCACGGGTTACGTTTGTAAATCCCGTAGTCAATAATCGCTAATAGCGTGCCCCTGATTGCCATCAGAGGATGGGCTTGGTTGTCGAAATATGCCAGACGCTTTTTCTGAAAGCAAGCTTTGAATTTTTTTTTAAAAGAAGTACTTTAATACGTGCAAGGCAGTGCCTATTGCAGGCCCGCAACTCTTTAAAAACTGGACGAGCTATCACATCTTTTATCAAATTACAATGAATTAAGATGATTGAATTATAGATGACGAATTTCTGTGCTAGATTAGGTGCACAAAACACATGTTCGCAGCCCTACGTCTAGAAAGCAGGCAAATAGGAAGCACAGCGTCAAATTTGGATTAGATTCTATTGACGGAGCGTCTTGTGAGGGTAGAAAGAACGAGAAAATTGTTCATTTTTGATGCCCTTATAGAGGCAGTCAGAATTGCACTGATTGGTGACTTGTAATAATTCCTCAGATTGTTAGAGGCGTGATTAAAGTGAGTAAATCTTTTACTTTTTTTTTGCAGACCTCTTCGCTAGTGCCACGCCCAAGATCATTTGTTCTCATGTAAAAGAGAAAGCAGAGATGTCTTCACTGTTTGTACATGAAGAGGTGAGTTTCTTGTGCATTTTGATTAATGTTACATGTTCTGAGCGTTGTACTTTAGGAATTGTTTTTCACACTGGCTCACTACCCTATAAGGAATTTGATTCTTAGGTGAGTTCAGGCTTTCGTAAGTGCCATTTTCGAGCTGTAGTCTTACACTTGACCTCATTTCGGGAATTTGCTGTATGCTGGAAAACTCTTATCTTTATCATACGAAATTATTAGAATGTATGGGTTGTATGCTTCGAGTTCAGTGTAATGTCAATTACACGCCATTTCGAAGGATACACACTACACATTCTTTATATATGGTGCTGCCAGAACAGCACGAACATCCTTTTAAGAGAAGTCATATTTGCTCTTATTACAGGATGAGAGGGTGCCGCTGACGTCCTGCGTAGTCTACCCCCCGGCCCCAGTCTAGAGCAAGCCTACTTCCTGAACCTCCACATGGATAACCGAAAAATCTTCCGTGTCAGTAATGACGAAGAAGGAGTGACAGCACTGATGAGTTGATTTTTTTTTATTTTCAACATTGTCTACGGCCGCAAGGCCTTTAACAACCACCGTGATTGAGCGGATTTTTCTCGGCGTGAGTTTGGAGTTTATCAAAGAAGTTGTTCAGGCAGTACGACGCTGAAAATTTTAGTGTCACAATGCCTGAACAACTTTTTCTAGTGTGGTCATGGTAGATGAACAAACATTGTTATTTGTGTAAGTTATTTTGCTTAAATATAGCTGGACCATTCCATGCCAAACGTCCCAGCCACTTTGGCGACCATCTGAATTGTATTTGAAAAAAAAAGTGCTGACTTACTGCGTTGAAAACAGTGAACTGCTAGAATATTTCAGCGAGAAAAAAAGTTTTGTTCATGTGGCTGGCTTTTAACTTCCTGGCATAATGCCGTCTGTGTGCTGTTTGTGGAAAATTTCGTTTTAAAACTACCGCTTATTTTTTCTAAAGCAAATTCGGTCTACCTGTTGAGTAAATGTGCTTCTGTAAGGTATTTGAAGCTCAATAGTAATAGCGCAATTTTTTAGCCACATTCGCTTCCAAGAATAAAGCCAAAATGTGTTATGTTTGCATTTTTTATTGCAATATTGCACTTTGTATGAATATCTGAGCAGTGAATATTTACTCCACAGAAGGTATATTTTGAGGAAAAAATATCTTTAGACCTCTCAAGCTGCTGAAATATACGAGAAAATATCACGAATTTCACAAAATTGTGATTTTTGTCCGTATTGAGATGCAATTTGCTCCATGTTGTGATACAATGAAAACTCATCATTATACCTAAATTGTAAGAAAATGAAATTCTTTCTGTAATAAAAATCTTATCGCAAAAAGGACAGGAAAGAGCGCGATCAACTGAATTTTATTGAAGGTGCTACGAGCATTTTTATACTGAGCGCAAGACCACGGCTCATCTGCAACAACACATGTGTGACCATGACAAAATAATTTTAACCGAGAAAAGAATAATCTTTTTCGGAAAAGATAAGTGAAGGTGTACTGATGCATTGATCCTTGGCCTTCCTGATAAAGAGTTCTAAAATCTCTCATTTTTCTGCTTGCTTTTTTTTCAAAAACCGTGTTTTATGAAACCTAGGACTACACTTACATTCTTTACGGTGTCCGGCCATGAGACTACTATAGCTCTTCTTAACATTTAAAGCATGCTGTCTTGCTTGATCATTGAAGCATTGCCCAGTTTGTCCTGTTTACTTTTCCACATGTTAGCGGTATCTTATACACATTAGATTGGCATTCAGTAAACCTATTCTAGTGACGAATGGTGCAAGATTGACTATTCCTGTTGCTGTAAGTACATGCACTTTTGAAAGCTTGCAAGGGGTGGAAAACAACAATGTCATATCTGCTGGCTCTTTTCCTAAAATTGTGAGACACCTTATGTACGTAGTACCATGTGACATGCAAAGGTGATTGGTCATTCTCTTTTTCTTTTGGTCCTGCTTTTTTAAACTTTACTTTCTGCAGGAGGGTTTCACAAACAAGTGTGATGATGCTGTTGGGGTATTGGCTGGTGCTATCAGCCCAGGAGTGCTAAGAATGTTCTGCCTTTTGATAGTGGGCATTCAAAATTAGTAGAAAGAGGAATTGATACCACATGTACTCAGGCCACCCTTCAGAAGTCATGTTAGCACAAGGGTGAGGTCAGGTTTAAAAACCAGATTAAAAGACTAAAAGATGCTGGGTATCCCAACAGAATCATCACACCCGTTTGCAACACCCCTGCAGAAAGTAAAGTTAGACAGGACCAACAAAAAACAATGACCAAAACCTTTGCATGTTATACCACATCATGTGTCTCACAATTAAAAAAAATAGCCAACAGATATGATATTAGCGTGTTGTTTTCCACCCTTTGCAAGCTTTCAAAAGTGTGTGTACTAAACAGCAACAGGAATAGTCAATCTTGCCCCATTCGTCACGAGAATAGGTTTACTTAATGCCAATTTAATGTTTGTAGAAGTATTTTTTATCAGGTAAACCAATGATCAGTGCATCACTACACGTTCACTTATCCTTTCCGAGAGGGAGTATTATTTTCACAGTTAAAGATTATTTTGTAGTGCTCACACGTGTCGTCGCGCATGAACACGGTTCTTGTACTCCGTATAAAAGTGCTCGTAGCACATTCATTAAATTCAGTTGACAGTCGGTGCTCTTTCCTGTCCTTTCTGTCTCTTCCGAAAGTTGTCGCGCTGTGACTAGCACACAACCACGATGAACCAACTCTCCCAAATTAAGCTCTTGTTACGTAACACGTAGACCGAGTTTCGTATAAAAAGAAGGAGCGGTGCTTTTAAAATAAAATTTTTCACATACAACACCTAGACGGCATTCCAGGAAGTTCAGAAGGCAGCCACGTGACCAAATATTTTTCCTCTCCTAAATATTCCAGAAGTTCACTATTTTCAATGCAGCACGAGTTTTTCGAATACATTTGAGATGGTTGCCAAAATGGCTGGGACATTTGGCATAAAGTGACCCAGCTGTGTCATTAGCCATAATTATGCATTACCTATTTTGTTTTTTGTGTGTTTTGACTCAGTTTTGTGTTCGTTTTTAGCTTATTGTGTTTCTGATCATTGTATTGGTTTCTTAAGTATTCGCTAAAGTTATATGTGCAAAAACCTGTATATGTTTGCATGTACATCATTTCTCATAACCAATTGTTATACATTCAGGAATACAAAGCTTAATCCACTGTGATTATATACATTTAAAAACACTATCCATATATATTTTTGTGTGCATCACTTCTTGGGAACGATTGTGTACATGAAGGCGTATATAGTGAAATCATGGTGATTGTATATATTTGAAAGAATCATAAGTATATATATGCTTGTATTTCATTCCTATTAACCGATTGTGTACATGAAGGAGTATTAAACTGGAAACCACTGGGATTGTAGATACTTGAAAGAATTATAGGGATATATTAGCGTATATTTCATTTGTAGTCTCTATGTACTTGAAGCAGTATACTAAACTGAAACCAGTGTAATTGTATGTTGCAAAGAATTGTCAATGAAGTGAAACTGAATAAATATAATAAACATTTGAGGTGTTGCATGTGTAGTGTACGTATACGTGAACGTATATCTGGTGAAAAAGTTGTGTGGCAGAAGAAAACTTTGTTTTATTTGCCTATTAAATAAACGCAATATGCAAGGGCAGCAAGGCTTCATTTTCTGTAACGCGCATTACGCATATACTGTGAAGTATATATAGATCCAGCACAAGTTCATACACGATGGCACGCGTTAATATTTTTGCCCAGACGCAATGAATGGAGCTCGACAGGTGGCGCACCATTGATAATGAGGACCACTTTCTTCAAGTAGTGTTTAATCAGTGCATGCTGATATCTATTAGTGCAGTCTAAAAGAATACTGGCACCCCTGCCATGGGCACTCAACACCCTTGTGCACCCTTCTCGCACCCTCCTCAGAGGGTGCTAAAAAAGTGATGGACATCGAAGGCACCCTTCCTTAAGGGTGTTTTTCACCCTACAGTTTTTTTACATGTACACCCTATTCTAAGGGTGCATGAAAAAGCACCCTTCTTAGAAGGTGCTGAATTAACACCCTTAGGGTGTCGTCCACGGGACAAGCTCATTTACACCCTTCTGGGTGTAAACATTTTTACTGTGTACTCTCCTATGGGAGAGCGTAGAAGCCGATTTCCCGGCCAGTGGGAGTTCGAGAAAGTGGGAAACAACTTAGAGTACAGGGCACTCTACTATGGGAGAGCTTGAAGCCGTCCCGTGGGCATCAATGCTCAAAGGGGTTAGAAAAAGTGGGTAACGATTCAGAGCACAGAGTACTCTACTATGGGAGACAGGGGGGGGGGTAGAAAAAGGGGATAACGATTTAGAGCACAGGGTACTCTACTATGGGAGAGCTTAAAGCCGTCCCGAGCTGACAAGAGCGCATTAAGACAAAAACAGCGATTTGCTCTAAAAGGTTTTTGCAGCGTGACGCCGGAAAAGCTTGGCGCTTACGATCGTTTAACAATGCGGTCTTCAAAGGAGTGCTGGTCACACGCGTAGTTGAATGAGCAGTTTTGCAATAACTCATGCTCTTTCAATCGTGGGTTTGTTGGCGATCGGCTGTATCTGATGTGGCACTGACAGCTTTTATCGAGATCGCTTGTAATTTAGCGTTGTCACATTTCAAGCCCAAACCACATAAGCGCGAAAATGCACGCGACAGCGACGAGCGACGCGACTTAGATCGTCTTCGCGCGATCAGTCGCTAGCGCAGGCAAACCTCATTCACGCGACGGCTTCGGCGAGCGAATTCCACTGTTGCTGGCATGAGGCCGTCAACTCGCACCAAGAAAACCGCGTAGTGAGCGGTTTCCAATTTAAAAATAAGATATATTGTTGTGTAATAAAACAGAAAGTGTTTATTATTGCCTTGCAGCACTTTTTTATATGTACATGCGTAATAAACATTGCGTTATTTTTTGTTGCGCCCACGTGACTTGGGCAGGGTCACGTGCACCTATGTAATCTTTGTCTTTTCCGGTATTTCGCTATTGGCTGCTTGAGCCCAGCACTTCCGGGCGATGAGCGACGGTTTCCAAATCTGGAGAACCGAGCGATCGCGCGAAAACGAGCACGCGACACGTCGCGCGAACGCCCTGTTTCGTCGATCATAACGTCGCTCGTCGCTGTCGCGTGCATTTTCGCGCTTATGTGGTTTGGCCCTTATTGTTGCAAACTCATGAACTTCGTTTGGGCCTGTAGCGTTGCGCTGCTGAGCACGTGGACGAAGGTCCGATTTTCCGAAAGGGAGGAACAGTCAGGCGGGAGCATTGCGCAAGGCTGTGGAAAAAAATAAAGAAGAAAAGATAGAAAGAAACGAAGAAATAGTGAAAGAAAGGAAGAAAGAAGGAGAGAAAGTAAGAAACGAAGAACGAAAGAAGGAGAGAAAAGATGAAAAAAACATTACAGCATATTCACGGAGTGTATGATGATGAATGGGGCGAAGAGTTTGTCCGCCCGTCCGCGCTTCCGTCCGTCCGTCCGTCCGTCCGTCCTTCCATCTAGTGAACACTCCAAGTACGGCCACCTTGCATCTTTTCGCACATATTTATCATTTAGAAGTATCGCCATCCAGCGGGCGTTCCAAGGACTGAACGAAAAGTGGTTACCTGCTACTACTACTACTACTACTACTACTACTACTACTACTACTACTACTACTACTACTACTTCTGCTGCTGCTGCTACACGCGTCGGGGACGCATGACCCACGCGTAAGGAGCTTTGCCCCTAAAAGAAATAGGGGAGACACGCGCACGCCAAGCTTTGCTTTCGCAGGTCGCGGGTTCGAATCCCGGCTGCATTTCCGATGGAGGCGGAAATGTTGTAGGCCCGTGTGCTCAGATTTGGGTTCACGTTAAACAACCCCAGGTGGTCGAAGTTTCCGGAGCCCTCCACTACGGCGTCTCTCATGATCATATGGTGGTTTTGGGACGTTAAACCCCACAAATCAATCAATCATCGATTATTAAGGACGCGCTACCCACATAGACGAAAAACAACAACAAAGCAGACAGGATTGTTTCTGACAATGTAGGTCCGTCTCTAATATTCTGTCAGTATGTACCAAATGGCCCGACAACAAGGTCTAAGTAAGCTGCCGTCACACTTATCACACTGCACATAATTAATATGACGATGTATGTACAAAATATACATAACTTCACGAGGATGCAAGTATGTTGTGTACAATATGTCTGCGTAAATTGAAACCCGAACAGCGGCAAATTTTCGCCGTGGTATAGTGCGCGCCGTCCTGTCTGGCAGCTCTGCGCAAATAGTCTTGCCTGTCCATGGTGATAAGTGGACCATCGCGAAGGCCTGTTTCTGTTCGGGTTTTATTTGACACATATAGAGTGTTTAGAGAAAGTGTTCAACGGTTTCGAGTGTGAGCCGTCCCTATACTCGTACAGCGGACAACCGCAATGGGTTCAGAAAAATTGGGTACCCAATTGGAGCGCTCGGTACTCTACTATGGGAGAGCGTAGGAGCCGATTTCCCGGGCAGGGGGAGCTTGAGAAAGTGGGAAACAATTTAGAGTACAGGGTACTCTACTATGGGAGAGCTTGAAGCCGTCCCGTGGGCATAGGGGGGGGGGGGGGGGGTTAGAAAACGGGTGTAACGATTTAGAGCACAGGGTACTCTACTATGGGAGAGCTTGACGCCGTCCCGTGGGCATAAACGATATGCTGTAGTAGGGTTTAGCAGCGTGACGCCGGAACAGCTTGGCGCTTACGGTCGTTCAACAATGCGGTCTTCAAAGGAGCGCTGGTCACACGCGTAGTTGAATGAGCAGTTTTGCAATAACTCATGCTCTTTCAATCGTGGGTTTGTTGGTGATCGGCCGCATCTGATATGGCACTGACAGCTTTTATCGAGATCGCTTGTAATTTAGCGTTGTCACATCTTATTGTTGCAAACTCATGAACTTCGTTTGTGCCTGTAGCGCTGCGCTGCTGAGCACGTGGATTGGATTGGATAAACTTTTATTTGGTCCTCCAAAACACAGATCACTGTGTTGCGGGCAGCTCCCACGTGGGGACTGAGATGCCAAGCTCCTCAGCCGCCTCGCGGGCTTGGTGGACAGCCCAGAGCTGATCTGCCAAGGACGAGCTGCGGATTGCCGCCTCCCATTTGGCAGAGGTGATGTGCGATAAATGAGCGAATTTGGTGCACTGCCAGAGCATGTGTTCTAATGAAGCTATTTCCCCACAATGTGGACAAAGATTACTTGGGTATAGGTCAGGGTACATGATGTGTAACATTTTCAAAGTAGGGTACATCCGCGTTTGCAAAAGCCTTAACGTAAGTGCTTGGGGCCGGGTTAGATTTTTGTGAGGTGGAGGGAAAATCCTTCTAGACGGGCAGAAATGTTTAGTGAGCTCGTTATATGTCGTAAGAATTTCCCGGTTATCCCCTTCACCGGTAGAACGCATCCCCGGGGAGGCGCGGTTGGAGAGTTCTCGCGCCGCCTCGTGTGCTGCTTCGTTGAGATTGGGAGGGAAATCGTTGATTTGTCCAAGGTGACCTGGGAACCAACTCAGAAGATGATGTGTTATGTTCTTGCCTTGCAGTATTTTCAGCGTTTGTTCACAGACCGTCCCCTTGGCGAACGCACGTAGTGCTGCCATGGAATCACTGTAGACGACTTCAATGTTATCCATCTTGAGTGCTAAGGCGATGGCCGCTTGTTCCGCAATGATTGGGTCTTTCGTCCTGACTGTCGCTGAGTTGACGACATGGCCAGCCCCATCGACTACCACTGCCATAAACGCTTTCTCATTGGCGTAGGAAGCCGCGTCAACAAATACGACCCCTCGTTCCTCGTTTGAGACTTGACGAAGTATAGTCCTGGCCCTCGCTACTCTTCTTCCGACGTTGTGTTCTGGATGCATGTTTCTCGGTATAGGAGTTACCGTGATAGTCTCCCTGATGTTGTCAGGGATATCATTTTAATTGCGTATGATTGCTATTGGGTGTTGGCCCAGCTCCTGCAGGATCATTCTCCCCGACCTTGTTGTAGATAACCTTGCAAACTGTGCTCTCTCTTGGGCTTCTGCTATTTCTTCGAGCGTGTTGTGTATGCCAAGCTCAAGCAGACGCTCGGTGCTGGTATGTATGGGTAGGCCCAGGACCTTCTTGATAACTTTCCTGAGGAGCACATTCATTGTCTCGGACTCTGCTCTTGACCAGTTGTGCATTGCTGCCTCGTATGTGAAGTGACTTAGAACAAACGTATGCATCAACCTGATGAGGTTGTCTTCCTTCATCCCATTTCTTTTGTTGGCCACTCTGCGTATGAGGTGCACCGCACTGTCTGTTTTCCGAGTTATCTTGGCTATAGATTTGCTGTTGGCGCCGGTAGACTCTATCAGCATTCCCAGGACTTTGATGGAGTCGACCCTCTGGACGAAGGTCCGATTTTTCGAAAGGGAGGAAGAGTCAGGCGGGAGCATTGCGCAAGGCTGTGGAAAAAAATAAACAAGAAAAGATAGAAAGAAACGAAGAAATAGTGAAAGAAAGGAAGAAAGAAGGAGAGAAAGTAAGAAACGAAGAACGAAAGAAGGAGAGAAAAGATGAAAAAAAATTACAGCATATTCACGGAGTGAATGATGATGAATGGGGCGAAGAGTTTGTCCGTCCGTCCGCACTTCCGTCTGTCCGCTCGTGCTTGCGTCCGTCCGTCCGTCCGTCCGTCCGTCCGTCCTTCCATCTAGTGAACACTCCAAGTACCGCCACCTTGCATCTTTTCGCATATATTTATCATTTAGAAGTATCGCCATCCAGCGGGCGTTCCAAGGACTGAACGAAAAGTGGTTACCTGCTGCTGCTACTACTACTACTACTACTACTACTACTACTACTACTACTACTACTACTACTACTACTACTACTGCTTCTGCTGCTGCTGCTACACGCGTCGGGGACGAATGACCCACGCGTAAGGAGCTTTGCCCCTAAAAGAAATAGGGGAGACACGCGCACGCCAAGCTTTGCTTTCGCAGGTCGCGGGTTCGAATCCCGGCTGCATTTCCGATGGAGGCGGAAATGTTGTAGGCCCGTGTGCTCAGATTTGGGCGCAAGTTATAGAACCCCAGGTGGTCGAAGTTTCCGGAGCCCTCCACTACGGCGTCTCTCATGATCATATGGTGGTTTTGGGACGTTAAACCCCACAAATCAATCAATCATCGAATATTAAGAACGCGCTACCCACATACACGAAAAAACAACAACAAAGCAGACAGGATTGTTTCTGGCAATGTGGGTCCGTCTCTAATATTCCGTCAGTATGTACCAAATGGCCCGACAACAAGGTCTAAGTAAGCTGCCGTCACACTTATCACACTGCACATAATTAATATGACGATGTATGTACAAAATATACATAACTTCACGAGGATGCAAGTATGTTGTGTACTACACTGTAAGCAAAAGTTAGCCTAGATGGGAGTTTCTCTAGCACATGAGCCCACAAAACTCCCCTGCCCCAATTAGTTACTCCTTGGTAGGGAGTGAACTCGGCACATGTCATCGTAAAACGCCCCCTGCTTAATCACAGAGTTTATGAACGACATGACCTTGTTAAACTCCCCAGGGAGTTTCAGGTCATGTGGTTACAAACTCCCTATAGGAGCTTTAAAAATCCTCTTTGTGCACACGCACACGCGTGTGCGTGTGCGTGTGTGTGTGTGTGTGTGTGTGTGTGTGTGTGTGTGTGTGTGTGTGTGTGTACGGGCATATGTTTGCACGTCGGTGTGAAACACTTGTGCTTTGTGTGGCTAACCGTGTGAACATCTGTCAACAGGCAACAAAATTATAAGTGCAGCGAAGAATAGCAACGACCGGTTGGTATTTACTGCGAACATTTCAATATATTTCGCACCGTTAAACCACGCTGCACATCGGTCCGATTCCTCAACGAAACGCCGTGAATGCCGCGCTTCAAAGGGCCGAGTAACAAAAAACTTCGAAGAATAAATTAATGGTAGCAAAAGTAAGCTTTTACGATCGTCAGCGGCTGCTCTTGGAGTTTCACCGTCAAAAACTTCAAAGCGGTCTGCAGTAGGCTTCGCTCGACTACGGCAGGCTGGCCGGCAACCGGTCTGAGAGTTGCGCCGGCGACGCGCTCGCCCCGTCTCCGCCGATAGTGGCTTCTCGGAGTGTCACCGGTATTTCACCAGCTGTAACATCTAAGTGGTAAGAAGGCCTCGCTATGCCGTCGGTATCAAGCCGGCATCGTATCGAGCTCGCACTGCGCGCCGGCCACCGGGGCAAGCGCTACGAGCTAGAACTGACCACCGGCGAGGCAAAGAATGTGTTTCAGTAAAAAATGAAGGCTGCTGGGATGTATAACAGTCTTCTGCGCCTTGCGACCGCAGCTGTCAATGACTAACTGCAAGGCGAGCGCCGAACGAGGCGGAGTACGATCGTCGGCGATTGCACCGTAAAACTTCGAAGCGGTTCGAAGTAGGCTTCGCTCGACCACGGCAGGCGGTCAGCAACCGGTGGGAGAGTTGCGCCGACGACGTGCTCGTCCCGTCTCCGCCGATGGGGAGTTCTCGGAGTGTCACCGGTATTTCACCGGCTGCAACATCTAAGCGGTAGGAAGGCCTCGCTATGGCGTCGGTATCAAGCCGGCATCGTATCGAGCTCGCACTGCGCACCGGCCGCCGTGGCGAGCTCTGCGAGCTATACATGCAATGCATGCGAGCCACGGGAACAGCGACTGCGAACCGTCTCATTCGTTTAGGTCTATCGCTCCGTAGCTTAAACTGCGTGGATAGCGGACGCCTATTTCTGTGCATGGGAAAAACAACGAGACGTAAACTGCACATCAGCAAGCATATTGTGATCGCCAGCTGTCGTTCATCGAATCACCGTGCCGTACTCGTGAGTGAGGCCTAGTCGTTGAACGCGGTAGCGGCGGTCTACCTCGGTTCATCGCTGCAGCTGCTGAATGTGCCTCGTTATTGTGTTCATTGAAGGCCGCGCGCACTTTGTGTATGATTCAGTGCATTTTACGGGTCCGCAAACAGTACTGCTAATGCAAATTCAGCCTGTACGACAGAGCGTCAACTGATAAAACTTTTTCGCTATAGTAAAAAAATATTAAAGATTAGGCAGGATTAGGATAAAAGGCATGTGTGTTGAAGTGCTTACATCAGACCAACGCAAGTTCATACTTAAGCCGTGCGTATTTGTTGCTTAATTATTAGAAAAAAAGGCTTTCACCTGTGCTACTGGGAGTCCAGAATGTGTTGCCTATATATACCCGGTGACTATACGGTAGGTGCGTACTGCGTGTGGCAAGCTGTGGTGTAATAAAGAAAAAAAGAGTGGCAAGCTGTGGTGAGTGCGAGTGTTGTAATATTACGTGAACGTTGTGAGCATGTTTGTGTACTGTAATCATTGTTGTGCGCATTAAATGTAATACAATTAAAATTACGCTTGCACATAGTACGGCTGCTGGAGTAATTTTTTTCTCAGTCGATGCAAAAAATTTACTCCCATACTGACCTGAAAAAGTTCCCCAATGGATGTAAATAAAAACCCCCCTGGCACCATGCAAAAACCCCCTACTGATGGGGAGTAAATTTTTTACTCCCTCCGGACGGTGTTTATAAAACTCCCATCGGGGCGTGCGCTAGAGGACAAGGTCATTTACTCCAATCTCGGCTTAATTCTGTTTACAGTGTATATATCTGCGTCAAATGAAACCCGAACAGCGGCAAACTTTCGCCGTGGTATAGTGCGCGCCGTCCAGTCTGGCAGCTCTGCGCAAATAGTCTTGCCTGTCCATAATAATAAGTGGACCATCGCGAAGGCCTGTTTCTGTTCGGGTTTCACTTGACACATATAGTGTGTTTAGAGAAAGTGTTCAACGATTTAGAGTGTGAGCCGTCCCTATACTCGTACAGCGGACAACCGCAATGGGTTCAGAAAAATTGGGTACCCAATTGGAGTGCTCGGTACTCTACTATGGGAGAGCGTAGGAGCCGATTTCCCGGGCAGCGGGAGTTTGAGAAAGGGGGAAACAATTTAGAGTACAGGGTGCTCTACTATGGGAGAGCTTGAAGCCGTCCCGTGGGCATCAATGTTCAAAGGGGTTAGAAAAAGTGGGTAACGATTCAGAGCACTGGGTACTCGGGGGGGGGGGGGGGGAGGTTAGAAAAAGGGGGTAACGATTTAGAGCACAGGGTACTCTACTATGGGAGAGCTTTAAGCCGTCCCGTGGGCCTTGTATAGAGGTTTAAAACTGTGAAGGCGGCATTGTCTTCTCACTCTACTAATGGGAGACAAAAATAGGGGGGGGGGGGGTTAGAAAACGGAGACAACGATTTAGAGCACAGGGTACTCTACTATGGGAGAGCTTAAAGCCGTCCCGGGAGACAAAAATGTGTTTAGAAAAAGTTTATTCTCTCCTGGGACGCAACAAAGCTAAGGGACAAGCGTCTGTATAACAGGCACAATAACAAACAAAAGACAAAGCACAACATACATTACACATTTAAACAAGTGTCCAAGTCCGTAGGATGTCCATCGTTCATAGTACTAATAACTATACATACACTACATAAATGCACTAATCACAATATGGACAATGTACATGATGATATATGTGAAGAATTTACAAGACTTGGTGAAGATGTTAGAAAATATGTACAACAGGTATCAATATTCATAAAAGTTACATTACTTACAGCGTTAGAATGAAGTGCATATATACAAGAGCTCACACCAATATGGGGCATACACAAACACATAAAATAGTAAACACATACTGATTACATGCACCAATCAGACATTAACAGGTGACCTGGCTATAGGAACCAGGCCAAGTGGAAGACTAATCGAACGCGTCTGTCAACTACGGACAGAAAGCGGCACGACCATTGTCGCAGAAATTCTTCCTCCCCAAGGAAGAACAATTCCTCCGACAGAAACGATAAGAGTTCACAGTAGAGGCGTTCCAGAATCGGAAAAAGAGCACGACGACGATGACCTGCCGCAACAGCTTCGCACCTATTACGCCATAAACAAAAGGCTCCCGCAGCTATTAGAAGGCGTGCAAAGCGACTACGCGAGCAGCGACCAGATGTTACAAAGCGATTAACACCTAGGCCACGAAAACTAGCGTTAACTGACCTCCAAAACACCTTTGCGATGACAC
The DNA here is from genome assembly GCF_043290135.1 of Rhipicephalus microplus. NCBI lineage: Eukaryota > Metazoa > Arthropoda > Arachnida > Ixodida > Ixodidae > Rhipicephalus > Rhipicephalus microplus. Next base: position 180,194,871 of record NC_134705.1, read on the forward strand.
ATTGCTTCAGCATATGCTGGTTAGACTCCTGTAACGGGCAGTTAGGACAAGTGGAAGATGGGACCATGCGCCACCTCTCCAATCTGTCCCGTGTTGGGAGTACTCCCCATCCAAGACGCCACATAAAGTCACGGAGGTGACCAGGCAAAAACGATGCCGTTATCGCGCTCCACGAGACATGTCTCGATCGTGCTAGACGGGCTGGAGGAACCAGAGGAAGCAGAAGAGCCGCCGTTGTATCTACGATGCGGCTTTCAAGAATGTCCACATCGGGACAAACCTGCTGCGCGTGTCGATAAAATGCTACTGCCGTTGAGTAAAATGCAGGCACGTTAAGTGTTTGCGGTGCAGAATTAAGCCGTGCATCAGGTAGTAAATAGCGTAGTTTGGTGCCCAAGAAATAACAGGCAAGATCACGCGCGGGGCACTGATCACCATGCAACAACCGAAGTAAGAATCGTAGGGCAAGCAGCCGGCAGCGAACAGAGACGGATGGGAATGCGAATCCACCGCAGTTTCTCGGTTGCCCAAGAGCTGCTCGGCAAACCAGCTCTGTTCCACCCGACCAGAAAAAGGAGCCAATGAGGGATTGCAACGACCTGGTGATTCGTAATGGGGGCTGTAAGACGTGAGATATGTACCATGCACGGCCGCAAAACACCGTCTGTGCTAAATACCTTCTTTCGAGCATCGGTAAATCATACTCTTGTGCTTCCCGGACGTGTCGTTTTACATCTTCGACTACTGAATTCCACAAGGAGCCTGATATGCCGTAGGAAGTATAATCAAGCCCCAGAATACGAATAGAGTCAATTTTCTGAAGACCGAGAAAGGAACTTAGACATGCGTCTGGGGAACCAATGAATAAATATCGACATTTGGAAAAATTTAAAGCGGCACCTGAAATCATGCCATACGTCGTAAAAAGTCGTAGGCTACGGGATAAACTGTCCTCATTCTTCAAATACAACGTGATGTCATCAGCAAATGCTGTCACTGTCACGGTACCACTACCTGGAAGAGGAAGGCCTCTAACGTAAGGGTCAGCGATTAGCGATTGAAGGAATGGTTCGAGGCTGAGTACAAAAAGTGCAGGGGATAAAGGACACCCCTGGCGAACACCACGGGTAACCGGAAATGGCGCACTCTCTAAACCATCAAGAAACAACGTGCTGCGTATATTTCGGTATGCGTTTCTGAGAAGCTCAACGAAGTTTTGTGAGAAGCCAAATGCTTCCATTACGCTAAATATAAAGCTATGTTCGAGGCGATCGAATGCCTTTTTTTGGTCAAGTGAAACTAAGAGTCCCTGAGCTGATCTTGTTAACGTGTACGCAACTATATCGCGCGTAACAAAGGAAAGACTGTGGATTTCTCTTCCAGGAATAGAGCACGCCTGATGATGACCTATTAAGGAGGGCATCAAGCTTCTCAAACGCCGAGTGATAATTGCCGCGAAAGTTTTATAATCAACGTTGAGGAGCGTTATTGGTCGCCACTCCTCTGGGCGAACTGACGATGGGTCATGTTTGGGTATTAAAACAATTCGACCGTCGCGAAAGCTATCAGGAAAATCAAAGTTCTCGAAACAGCGGCAAATAACAGAGGTGAAAAGAGCACCAATGTCGTCCCAAAACGTTAAATAAAACTCAACAGGCAACCCATCGGGCCCGGGGGCCGAGCCACGCTTCATGGAAGACAGTGCCTCTTTCACTTCGTCAGCTGACGGACTTGAGCACAGTTGTTCAGCGACTTCAGATGAAATTCGAGGTAGCCTACTTAACATTGTGGCTGTCTCGGTGGTACCGCGATGTGATGACATTGTCGTACGAGCCATGTTGGCAAAGTAAGCTAGGAAAATTGATTGATCACGTGTCGGCGGCAACGCAGTGTGTAAGAATCTGGCCGCCGGAGTTCCTAGTCGACTCGACGGGTTGAGAAGCGAGCTTTTCGCAAAGCGTAGAACCTCAGGGTGAGCACATAGATTACGTCTGCAACGCCAAGCAGCCGCCGTCAATGACGAAGCTGCAATGAGTCGTTGAAAACGACCCCTTAACTCTCGCTGCCATGCGCGCATCAAGGGAGTTAGTCGATCAACCCGAAGAGCAATACGCAGCTTTGTGGCAGTGTCCGCTAGTTCTTCGGACGTACGGCGTCTGAGGGCCCGCCCTGCTACTGAGCAGTGTAAACGCCACTGTGTCTTGAGCACGTCCCACACCTCCGGACCGCATCCCAAGAGAGAGGCCTGCAAGCTTCTAGATAAACTGGAGCGTGTAGGCGCGTCGTGCAGAATGCGGATGTCAAGACGCCAAGGTTTCACTGATGATGAAAAGGGAAAGTGAGCCTCGAGCGTCACTGGTCGGTGGTCTGATATATAAACAGGCGATGATGGTAATGTTACTACATCAGAGTGCGATACGTAAGAAGCTAGCGCGCTCGGCACATAGAAACGATCCAAACGACTAGACGACGTGCTACGCCGCCAAGTCCAGGCATACTGTGGTCCATGCACTAGTCTGTACGTATCTATCAAAGAGAAATGTTGCACTAGGCGACGCAGCTCTCGCGCGTTCCAATCAGAGCGACCCCATCCTGGACCTTGCACGTCAGCTCGCGTGTCTAATACACAATTAAAGTCTCCAGTGAGTATAACATGACGACCATCTAGAAAATACACGTCCAGGTCACGGAAAAAATCGTTAGACATCGCTGCTTGAGCTGGCCCATAAATACACAAAACACGCAGCTTGAAGGATGATAGGACGCAGTCAAAAGCCAATACCCGTCCGAACGCGTCATAGAAAACATGATGATTTCGCAGAAGAGCGCGGTTAAAAATAATAATTCCAACTCCAGAGAAGCGAGATGTCGCGAAGGAAAAATAACAGTCTAAATTAAATGCGCGTTTGAATGCACGAACGTGGCCAATGGTGAAAAAATTTGTTTCTTGTAAACACAGAATATCACAATGTTCTGCGCGGGCTATGCTGATAACCTCGGCTTGTTTTACTGGGTTACGGAACCCTTGAACATTTAAAGAAAGAATTTTCAGGGTGTCAGCCATATTGAAAAAAGATGTGTGACTGACCTGGTCGTGTTTTTCGATTCGGTATACCCCGGGGATTTGTCCGGGGGAACTGGAGTACGTACACTACACAGCACAATTCGACCCTCTAGAAGAGGGTCGAGGTTTCTTCGGTTGCTGGAATTCGGAGCGGCTGTCGTGGGTGCCGTCCGAGCTGGTGCCAGACTTGTGAGCACGCTTGACCTCTCGCGGGGCTTGCATTTCCACGTCACAACTGTCTGGGCTAGAAGGGAGTCCGATGCTACTGTCGACTTCGAGGCTGAAGCTGCTGTCTGACGAATCAGATGGTGGTGGGGCTGCAGCGTTAACGTTGTCGCCGCCTCCAACGACCTTGATCACGGATTGCTTGTCGAGACGCGTCAGTAAAGAACTCCCATGGCATCTTGCTACTTGTTCAAGGGAGTCACGAGCCTGGCTTTCGGAATGATCCAAAGGGCTTTGCTCATTCGGTTTTAATTCTTTTCCAGGCGAGACACCAGCGCCCGTAGATCTCGCAACGTCAGCTTCTTCTGGGCACTCAGCTGCTAGGTTTAACGATGATTCCGGTGCCTCGGTGCCTACCAGCGCTTCTTTCTCGGCTTGCGCCGACGTCGAACATGGCACGACATGTTTGTCTGGGACAGACGTGAGGTCGATCGCGGTGGCTGTTTCTATAGCTGAGATTTGCAGACGTGGCGCGCTCGGGTTGGCCAAGCTGCACACTTCCTCATCTTTTAATGGAGCTCTCAGAATCGGATTCTGGCGTTCTTCTAATACAGCTTCGGGTTCTCGTTCATCTGTTGCCGTTGGTGACATGGACGGTAGGGCAGGAAAGGTCCCCGCAGTAGCATCAGAATATGAACGACGCACAGGGCAGACGGTGGTAGGGTGGTTATCTCCACAACGTCGGCAGGGGCGGTCGCAACCTTCGCTTTCGTGTCCATGCACACCACAGCGACCACAGAATGGTGCTGTGCACTGTGCTCGATAATGACCACTAGAGCCACACCGACGACAAACACGTTGCAGGCCGCGGTAGTCGAAGGTGACTCGATGACCAGAAACGCGAAGATAGTTGGGGACGCGATTTGTGGGACAAAAAAAAAATTGCCCGCAGCTTCCCTCGGGGGAACACTGAGGAGGATGCGGAGCATATAATTGGTTAACGGGGTGTTAAAGTGCGACTTACTTGGGTCGATGGCTAAATTGGTTTACGTGGTTGTGAAATGGGGTGTTAAATTGCGACTTACTTGGGTCGATGGCTAAATTGGTTAACGTGGTTGTAGGAGGGGGTGTTAAATGAGTGAACACGTACACACGTATGCGAAAGGGCGGCGCTGGTCGAAGGGACGTCGATCATTGTGTTTGTGGATTCGTTGGAATTCATTTCACCGCGACCTTGGACGTCGACGAACCGTACAAACCAACCGACGAGCGGCAACTGAGCGAGCGAGCGCCGACCTTGAGTATATATATATATATACAATGCGACGGCGCATGCACTGTCAGCTGTTGAATGTTCTCGAAGCGCGACGGTGCATGCGCGTCCACTGGAGAATCAGGAGAATTGTAGATGTCGAACGCGGTGTGTAGAGGAGGGAGGGTGCACAGATGGTGGAGGAGTGAAGCGCGCGCGGTGTGTAGAGGAGGAAGGGATGCACAGATGGTGGAAGAAGGAGGAGACGGCGCGGCGGCGCATGCGCGCGCGTCAGCTGTCGAATGTTGGAGAAGCGGTGCGGACGGCGCACTACAAGGCGCGAGTATAAGATGCTGTGTTTAGAAAAAATTTATTGCCACAAACGTCAATAACACTCAACAGAACATTTCCGTCTTAGACATACTCTAACGATGATGACAAGACAGACGTCATTTACATGAACATGGATATGAGATGACGTTGAAAAAACATGTACATACGATGGTTCACTCAAACACAACCACAAAATACTTCAAGGTAAACAAGAGACAAATACCAGACTCGCTTCGTGTCACGGTTGTGCTTGCTAGGTACTTAGGTGAACGTGTTTAGTGACT